>NC_040076.1:154521253-155732328 GCF_003369695.1 Bos indicus x Bos taurus
CCCTCCTCCCTTCCTTCCCTCTTCCCTCCCTCCCTCTTCTCTCCCTCCTCTCTCCCTCCTCCCTTCCTTTCTTCCTTCCCATCCTCTTTCTGTCTCAACTTCACCCTGTGCTAAGTATACAACTGGTACACAATACATTCTTGCACAATGGAATCAAATATTTTTCAAATATTGAAAACTAAAGAGAATGATACATTAATGTCAATATCTCATCATGTGGCACTAACAAGTTTCAATATCCTGTGGTCTTCGCTCCAGGTCTTTTCTGTTCCTCGGGAAAGAACAAAGGCAACACAGATTCAACTCGGTCTTTTTAAAAATCTATCACAACATTGTTATCTTCTTCCTTAATCTCAAAGGCTGCCTCAATCATGGATGTTATATTTATTCTTTACATACATCTGTTGAATTTAAACCAGACATTATATATTTATCATATCATAAATATTTTGTATATAAATGAACCTGCATTTTCTGGGTTTTATCCACATTATGTTTTTCAGAGACTTAGTATATTCCCACATATCATGTAAATTCTTTTATTGTTATTATTCATGTCTACACCAGTCTCCTTAGCTCATACTGTATTATTGGACATTTTAGACTAGTACTTCCTTTTTAGTTACAGAAACAAAGATGCAGTGAACTTTTTGATCTGTACTTTTGCCATATATTTCTAGAATATATACCTGGAAGTGGAATTTCTGTTCCAGATAATCATGACTAGTCTCCAACATAGGTCCATAGACTTATACACATACTGATGGATTATGATAATTTGTACCTTTACAGTCCAGTCCAGTTCAGTTCAGTCATTCAGTCGTGATTGACTCTTTGCAACCCCATCAATCACAGCACGCCAGGCCTCCCTGTCCATCACCAACTCCTGGAGTTCACCCAAACTCATGTGCATCAAGTCAGTGATGCCATCCAGCCATCTCATCCTCTGTCATCCCCTTCTCCTCCTGCCCCCAATCCTTCCCAGCACCAGGATCTTTTCCAACGAGTCAGCCCTTTGCATGAGGTGGCCAAAGCACTGAAGTTTCAACCTCAGCATCGGTGCCTCCAATGAACACCCAGGACTGGTCTCCCTTAGGATGCACTGGTTGGATCTCCTTGCAGTCCAAGGGACTCTCAGGAGTCTTCTCTAACACCACACTTGAAAAACATCAATTCTTCGGGGCTCAGTTTTCTTCACAGTCCAAATCTCACATCCATACATGACCACTGGAAAAACCATAGCCTTGACTAGACAGACCTTTGTTGGCAAAGGAATGTCTTTGCTTTTTAATATGCTGTCTAGGCTGGTCATAACTTTCCTTCCAAGGAGTAAGCGTCTTTTAATTTCATTGCTGCAATCACCATCTGCATTGATTTTGGAGCCCCCCAAAAATAAAGTCTGACACTGTTTCCACTGTTTCCCCATCTATTTCCCGTGAAGTGATGGGACCAGATGCCATGATCTTTGTTTTCTGAATGTTGAGCTTTAAGCCAACTTTTTCACTCTCCTCTTTCACTTTCATCAAAAGGCTCTTTAGTTCTTCTTCGCTTTCTGCCATAAGGGTGGTGTCATCTGGATATCCGAGGTTGAGATTTCTCCCGGCAATCTTGATTCCAGCTTGTGCTTCTTCCAGCCCAGGGTTTCTCATGATGTACTCCATACCTTTACAAGATCTGGTCAACTCCTGACAAAGCCAGACTTTAAAATTCTGTCAATAGATTGATAAAGTGGCCAATTCACTTCAGTAAGACTGAATAGCTTCTCCTGTTTGTATTAGCCATTTAGATTTCTTCTTTCATGAATTTACTGTTAATGTTCTCTGTCCATTTTTCAGTTGGGTTTTTGACTTTTTCTTATTGATTTGTAGAAGATTCTTTGTATATTTTGAGTACTAATCCTTTTCTATCTCTTTATATTCTGTGTGTGTGTGTTAATATGTGTCCATTGCTTTTCTTTGTTTTGTGTGTGATGACTTACTGAACAGAATTAAACATTTTAGTGTAGGTGAAAGAATGAACTTTTTCCTTTATGATTTATATATTTTGATTCATGAACCTAACATTCCAGGTTCCTATGCAATATTGCTCTTTACAGCATCGGACCTTACTTCTATCACCAGTCACATCCATAACTGGGTGCTGTTTTCGCTTTGGCTCCATCCCTTCATTCTTTCTGGAGTTATTTCTCCACTGATCTCCAGTAGCATATTGGACACCTACCAACCTGGGGAGTTCATCTTTCAGTGTCCTATCTTTTTGCCTTTTCATACCATTCATGGGGTTCTTGAGGCAAGAATACTGAAGTGGTTTGCCATTCCCTTCTCCAGTGGACCACATTCTGTCAGACCTCTCCACCATGACCCGCTGTCTTGGGTGGCCCCACATGGCATGGCTTGGTTTCATTGAGTTAGACAAGCTGTGGTCCGTGTGATCAGATTGGCCTGTTGTCTGTGACTGTGGTTTCAGTCTGTCTGCCCTCTGATGCTCTCTCCCAGTGCCTACCATCTTACTTGGGTTTCTCTTACCTTGTACGTGGGGTATGTCTTCACAGCTGCTCCTGACCTTGGACGTGGTGTAGCTCCTCCCAGCCGCTCCTTAGATGTGGGGTAGCTCCTCTCTGCCACCGCCCTTGACCTTGGATGTCAGTTAGCTACTCTCGCTGCTCCTGCACC
This sequence comes from Bos indicus x Bos taurus, assembly GCF_003369695.1. Classification (NCBI taxonomy): domain Eukaryota; kingdom Metazoa; phylum Chordata; class Mammalia; order Artiodactyla; family Bovidae; genus Bos; species Bos indicus x Bos taurus. The sequence continues at coordinate 154,523,926 of NC_040076.1, forward strand.
GTCGCATAGATGGCAAAAGTGAACGTCGGAATCAGCGAACTAAGATGGACTGGAATGGGTGAATTTAACTCAGATGACCATTATATCTACTACTGTGGGCAGGAATCCCTTAGAAAAAATGAAGTAGCCAGCATAGTCAACAAAAGAGTCCAAAATGCAGTACTTGGATGAAATCTCAAAAATGACAGAATGATCTGTGTATGTTTCCAAGGCAAACCATTCAATATTATGGTAATCCAAGTCTATGCCCTGACCAGTAACACTGAAGAAGCTGAGGTGGAATGGTTCTATGAAGACCTACAAGGCCTTTTAGAATTAACACCCCCCAAAAAGATGTCCTTTTCCTTATAGGGGACTGAAATGCAAAAGTAGCAACTCAAGAAACACCTGGAGTAACAGGCAAATTTGTTCTTGGAGTACAGAATGAAGCAGGCCAAAGGCTAACAGAGTTTTGCCAAGAGAATGCACTGGTCATAGAAAACACCCTCTTCCAACAACACAAGAGAAAACTCTACACATGGACATCACCAGATAGTCAACACCAAAATCAGATTGATTATATTCTTTGCAGCCAAAGATGGAGAAGCTCTATACAGTCAGCAAAAACAAGACCAGGAGCTGACTGTGGCTCAAATCATGAACTCCTTATTGCCAAATTCAGACTTAAATTGAAGAAAGACGGGAAAACCACTAGACCATTCAGGTATGACCTAAATCAAATCCCTTATGATTATACAATAGAAGTGAGAAATAGATTTAAGGGCCTAGATCTGATAGAGTGCCTGATGAACTATGGATGGAAGTTTGTGACACTGGACAGGAGACAGGGATCAAGACCATCTCCAAGAAAAAGAAATGCAAAAAAGCAAAATGGCTGTCTGAGGAGGCCTTACAAATAGCTGTGAAAAGAAGAGAAATGAAAAGCAAAGGAGAAAAGGAAAGATATACCCATTTAAATGCAGAGTTCCAAAAGAATAGCAAGGAGAGATAGGAAAGCCTTCCTCAATGATCAATGCAAAGAAATAGAGGAAAACAACAGAATAGGAAAGACTAGAGGTATCTTCAAGAAAATTAGAGATACCAAGGGAACAGTTCATGCAAAGATGGGCTCAATAAAGGACAGAAATGGTGTGGACCTAAGAGAAGCAGAATATATTAAGAAGAGGTGGCAAGAATACACAAAAGAACTATACAAAAAAGATCTTCACGACCCAGATGATCATGATGGTGTGATCACTCACCTAGAGCCAGACATCCTGGAATGTGAAGTCAAGTGGGCCTTAGGAAGCATCACTATGAACAAAGCTAGTGGAGGTGATAGAATTCCAGCTGAACTATTTCAAATCCTAAAAGATGATGCTGTGAAAGTGCTGCACTCAATATGCCAGCAAATTTGGAAAACTCAGCAGTGGCCACAGGACTGGAAAAGGTCATTTTCATTCCAGTCCCAAAGAAAAGCAATGCCAAAGAATGCCCAAACTACCACACAATTGTACTCATCTCATATGCTAGCAAAGTAATGCTCAAAATTCTCCAAGCCAGGCTTCAGCAATATGTGAACCATAAATTTCCAGATGTTCAAGCTGGTTTTAGAAAAGGCAGAGGAACCAGAGATCAAATTGCCAACATTCACTGGATCATCAAAAAAGCAAGAGAGTTCCAGAAAAACATCTATTTCTGCTTTATTGACTATGCCAAAGCCATTGACTGTGTGGATCACAATAAACTGTGGAAAATTCTGAAAGAGATGGGAATACCAGACCACCTGACCTGCCTCTTGAGAAATCTGTATGAAGGTCAGGAAGCAACATTTAGAACTGGACATGGAATAACAGACTGGTTCCAAATAGGAAAAGGAGTATGTCAAGGCTGTATATTGTCACCCTGCTTATTTAACTTATATGCAGAGTACATCATGAGAAACGCTGGGCTGGAGGAAGCACAAGCTGGAATCAAGATTGCCGGGAGAAATATCAATAACCTCAGATATGCAGATGACATCACCCTTATGGCAGAAAGTGAAGAAGAGTTGGACACAACTGAGCGACTGAACTGAACTGAACTGCAACTCAGAATGGTGAGTCGGAGATAAGGTCCAGGCATGTAGGCAGAGGAGCTGACCCTGAAGCAAAGCGGGAGCAGGGCCTTTCGGAGGAACTGAAGGAGACAAGCATATCAGGTGTTGACCAGATTATGCAGAATGCAAGCGTGGCTGAAGTAGGAGATTGTAGGGGAGGCAACTGAGATGACACCGTAACATTCAATCTGTGTCCTATTGTGCAGGCTTTTGTATTTAGGCCATGTTAGAGGCTGAGGAATTTCCCCTAGAGAAGTGGGAAATTTTAAGGAGTTTTAAAGAATAAATATGATCATATTTCCATTTTCATAAAATAACCCTGCTTCTAGGGGAGAGTGGATGACAGGGACCAAGAGGTGATCAAGGAGGAAGATACCATAATGGGATGAGGAGGAAGTTCAGCGTAGGTTAGGGAGTCTCAGGGGTGTAGAGAGTAATTGGAGTCATGGACATCAGTTGATTCCCCCAGGAAGTGGCTTGTTGGTAAGAAGGTAAGCTGATCCAGAAAGCCTTGAGAAACTCTGAAATTCAGAAATGGAGAGTCTAGATAGCTAGGAGGAAGGTCAGGAGAACATCATGGAATCCAGAGAAAATGAGGGTTTCCAAGCTCCTCATCACCTGTTTGTGGGGGCCCTAGGAGCAGGAGGAAGGAAATGGCCCTTGAGATTCATGGAGGTTATTGCCAACTTTATTGAGAATGGCATACGTGCTGAGCGGTGGAAAGAATGGGGAAAGAAAAACAGACCCCGGCAGTCTGTTTCAGAGGGTCCAGCTCAGAAAATTCAGTAGAAATCTTGAGATGAGCTTCAGGTCTACTTTGCCTACCATCTTTCTCTAAAACTTGGTTGGACAAACTCTTTCATAAAATTTTATTTATTTTATTTCATTGACATGTAGTTGATTTACAATGTTGTGTTAGATTCTGATATATAGCAAAGTGATTCTGATATATCTATAGATATAGGGTTGGCTAAAAATTCTGTTCTGGTTTTCCCATAGGATCTTATAAACATATACTTTCTCGAATTCTTTTTCATAGTATGTTATTACCTGATACTGAGTATAGTTCCCTGTAGGTCCTTATCGTTAACCTGTTGTATTCATAGTAATGCATGTATGTTAATCCTAAACTTTTAACTTATCCTAGGATATTAAATTTGACCTGTTAGTTTGCATTGGAAGAAAGGTGAAGGGATATTTAGCAAGAAGATAAAGGAAAGAATTTTCACCTTTGTGGACCTGTTCTCTTGGAGATGCCTGGAATTTACATTCTATCCTATAGCTATCCAAGCAAAAGTAAGTGGTCTTGTGAACAGCTGACTGATTTTTTCCATTAATTTTCTGTCTTAGTTATCCAGGACCTAAGACTTCTCAGACTGTGGGCTTCCTTCCCTGTGAATTCTTTGAGATCCCAAAATTATTCTAAGTACAGTCATCAGGTTCCACATTATGCCCATACCATCCTTAAAAAGAAGCAAAAGCTATTGTTCTGATAATATTCACATCCAATTCCTGTGTCTCTTTCTCTCCAAAACTTTTTTTATACCACAGTAGCTTATTTCTCCTTTCTCTTATTTCTGCTCTTTTCCCTTTGCATGGAGATAAATTTTTATCAAGGTTTTTGCTTTTCTCAATCTTTGAGACCTTTCTCTACTTCTCTTAGGACAGCAATTCCCAATAATTCCTCTCTATTTTTCACATAGGCAATATTATATTCCTATCATTTAAAAATATGCCCCAAATGTTGCCAGTTGTTTCTCTGGACAAATTGCCAGTGCTGAGAACAGGGACAATGAGAAGCAGTAAGTGATCTCTGTATACTAGATGGACTTTTTAAAATGCTGTAATAAAAGACTTGAGAATGCTTAGTGTAGAAAAATCCACTAACGAGGAAGCTTGCTTTTATTTAAATCTCTTACTAAAGCACAGATTTTTTTTGTTTCTCCTCTAAACCTTCTTTTTTGCCCTGATGACCTCATCATCAGTCACATATCACCAAATAGGAGAAATTAAATCTGTACCTTGGTGGAATACTAGTCTCTGCACATTGACAGACAGCTCCTTTGTACTTGGGCTGTGTTCTGGCTGTGCCAAGGACCTATTAAGCCATCAAAGCCCAAAACTAGTGTATGGGCAGGTTAAGGGGGAAGGAACAAAACAGAGCTTTTGGGGGAGACAAGATTTTCTTTCCTTGCTTCTTTATTCTTTTTAATTCATGAGAAATGGGATGCACCATCAAAGAGAACCCTCTAAATATAAGAGGATAAGTTTTAATTAAATGAGCCACTGGGAGATCAAGGTTCTTTACTGGGGGATGTTTATCTCTTGAAGATTCTTATCATGTCTTTCTGTTGTTAGAACCATGACCATTGACAACATGGCCTCTATTTTATTTGTATTTGGCTGTACTTTCTGGGGAATAGACTGATTTCTTATAATTGCTTAAATTAATGTAGAAGCTAAACAAAGCAGGGAAGAGGGAGATGTATGGGGGGGGAGAGCAGAGGGCTGGAGCACAGAAGCCTTGCTGTGACCTGAGGCAATGACTATGCCAAAGCCTTTGACTGTGTGAATCACAATAAACTGCGGAAAATTCTGAAAGAGATGGGAATACCAGACCACCTGACCTGCCTCTTGAGAAACCTGTATGAAGGTCAGGAAGCAACAGCTAGAACTGGACATGGAATAACAGACTGGTTCCAAATAGGAAAAGGAGTATGTCAAGGCTGTATATTGTCACCCTGCTTATTTAACTTCTATGCAGAGTACATCATGAGAAACGCTGGGCTGGAAGAAGCACAAGCTGGAATCAAGATTGCCGGGAGAAATATCAATAACCTCAGATATGCAGATGACACCACCCTTATGGCAGAAAGTGAAGAAGAACTAAAGAGCCTCTTGATGAAAGTGAAAGTGGAGAGTGAAAAAGTTGGCTTAAAGCTCAACATTCAGAAAACGAAGATCATGGCATCTGGTCCCATCACTTCATGGCAAATAGGTGGGGAAACAGTGGAAACAGTAGCTGACTTTATTTTTCTGGGCTCCAAAATCACTACAGATGGTGACTGCAGCCATGAAATTAAAAGATGCTTACTCCTTGGAAGGAAAGTTATGACCAACCTAGACAGCATATTAAAAAGCAGAGACATTACTTTGTCAACAAAGGTCCGTCTAGTCAAGGCTATGGTTTTTCCAGTGGTCATGTATGGATGTGAGAATCGGACTATGAAGAAAGCTGAGTGCCGAAGAATTGATGCTTTTGAACTGTGGTGTTGGAGAAGACTCTTGAGAGTCCCTTGGACTGCAAGGAGATCCAACCAGTCCACCCTAAAGGAGATCAGTCCTGGGTGTTCATTGGAAGGATTGATGCTAAAGGTGAAACTCCAATACTTTGGCCACCTGATCCAAAGAGCTAACTCATTTGAAAAGACCCTGATGCTGGGACAGATTGAAGGCAGGAGGAGAAGGGGACGACAGAGGATGAGGTGGTTGGATGGCATCACTGACTCAGTGGACATGGGTTTGGGTGGACTCTGGGAGTTGGTGATGGACAGGGAGGCCTGGTGTGTTGGGGTTCATGGAGTCGCAGGGTCAGACATGACTGAGTGACTGAACTGAACTGAACTGAGGCAGTGGGAGCCCACTGACTCTTCTCTAGTTCTGTGGTTCCAGAACTCTGTTTTCCTTGCTGGAGAATGGGGCTGGTGTTACAGGAGTCAGGAAGTAATACATGAACTGTAGCTGCTGCTTTGTCAGTGCTATAGAGTATTTTGTTGAACAACAATGGGCTCTGTCTGTCACTAAGAATGTCTCAATAACCGATGGTTTATCAGCACATTTCTTTGGGCCAGGCACTGTTTTATGTGCTTAATTTTGTTTTGTTTTGTTTTTTTCATTTGATCTTTGCAGAAACTCATAGCAAACATGCAGTATTATGGTGTCCTCATTGCATGGGCGAGAAGAACAAGGTTTAGAGATAGCAACACTAGGTTACTGGGTCAACACAGCTATCAGGTGGCAGAACCCCTGAGCTCTGTGTACCCTCCTGCACACACCACACCATGCTACCCCCACCCAGAGCCTCCCAGGGACCCTTCCTTCCCATCTGAAGAGCATTGTTACTCCCCAAAACCTCACACACAAGGATAAGCCTTTGAACCAGAAAATGCAGCTTTATGAGCCCTGCTTCTCAGCCCAGGGGACTGATTCTAAGTGATAAACCTTATCCGATAAATGAGCAGAGACTTGAATTTGAAGCCTGGTTCCATTGCCCGTGGCTCAGACAGTAAAGCGTCTGCCTACAATGTGGGAGACCTCGGTTCAATCCCTGGGTCGGGAAAATCCCCTGGAGAAGGCAATGGCAGTACTGCTGCCTAGGAAATCCCAAGGATGGAGGAGCCTGGTAGGCTACAGTCCATGGGGTCGCAAAGAGTCGGGCACGACTGAGCGACTTCACTTTCACTGTCTTTCTCCACTGCCCACTGACTCTGTGACCTTAGGAAACCTACTGAAACTTAGTGTCTCACACTGGTGATGATCAGAGGTTCTGCTCCCAGCGATAGCCCTGAGGAATGGCTAAGACGCCTATTGATCATGTCCCCCAGAGAATGTCTCATTCGGTTCAATGAAACATGGCTGGGCTTTAGCTGAGGGTTACTGGGATGGAGACTCTCCTTAGTGGTGGTTTTGCATTGTGTTAAATGAACTCCATCACGCTTCTAGGAGACCCACCCCTTCTCATCCGTCTGCTCCTTCAGCACCCTATGAGGCCAGGCCTACAGCCCGAATTAGAAACTACTTAGTGTTTTCAAGTCATTAGCTACCACAGCTAGCATGAGGGTTTGTTGTCCACACCAGTAGACTGAATTTGGGGGTGGGGGGGAAGGAGGAGGGGGCATTTATTGACCAGAGAAAAAACAAGCCAAAGCCTTGGCTAATTTGTGTAATCAGCTTTATCAATTTGCATAAATTGTGCATCAGGCTATATTCCTCTTGGGCATAATAAGCCCAAATTTAGTTTTTCTAATTTTAAAGTCATCAGTCGTTTTTTTTTTTTGCTTCTTCCGTTCCCTTCTGGGGCTCTCATGGGTCACACCTCCACGCATCTGTCAAGGGGTCTGTGGGGCCCTCATTCCCAGGAACCCTGTCAGTGCCTGGCCGGAGCATCTACTGCTTATTTTCAAAAATGGGTTCAGCCTAGACTCTCTTCCCTCACCAACAATTCATGTCTTTTGTCTAGATTTCATTTGTCCCTGTTTTGTTAGATCCCCGTTCAGATCAAAATCTTCAAAATATTTTTAAAGGAACCCTTTCTGTTTGCTGTGTTCTCCTACTCCATTCTTTCAAATCACTCTGTCAAATTCTAAATGGTTCCCTAGCAAGCTGTCTGTCCCAGCTTCCACCCATGGCTTCCTCTCCTTACTCCTTTCTCAACACTCATTCTTTCTGTGCCGTGCATGCATGTTAAGTGGCTTCAGCTGTGTCTGAATCTTTGTGACCCTATGGACTCTAGCCTGCCAGGCTCCTCTCTTCCTGAGATTCTCCAGGCATGATTACTGGAGTGGATTGCCATGCCCACCTCCAGGGCCTCTTTCTGACCCAGGGATTGAACCCCCGTCTCTTATGTCTCCCGAATTGGCAGTCAGGTTCTTTATCACTCATGCCACCTGGGATGCCCCATTCTTTCTGTTCAGTTCAGTTCAGTCACTCAGTCATGGCCAACTCTTCGTGTCCCCATGGACTGCAGCATGCCAGGCTTCCCTGTCTATCACCAATTCCCAGAGTTTGCTCAAACTCATGTCTATTGAGTCAGTGATGCCATACAACCATCTCATCCTCTGTCGTCCCCTTCTCCTCCTGCCTTCAATCTGTCCCAGCATCAGGGTCTTTTCAAATGAGTGAGCTCTTCGCATCAGGTGGCCCAAGTATTGGAGCTTCACTTTCAGCATCAGTCATTCCAACGAACACCCAGGATTGATGTCCTTTAGGATGGACTGATTGGATCTCCTTGCTGTCCAAGGGACTCTCAAGAGTCTTCTCCAACATCACAGTTCAAAAGCATCAATTCTTCAGCATTCAACTTTCTTTATAGTCCAACTCTCACATCCATACATGACTACTGGAAAAACCATAGCTTTGACTAGATGGACCTTTGTTGGCAAAGTAATGTCTCTGCTTTTTAATATGCTGTCTACATTGGTCATAGCTTTTCTTCCAAGGAGCAAGTGTCTTTTAATTTCATGGCTGGAGTCACCGTCTGCAGTGATGTGGAGCCCAAGAAAATAACATCTCTCAGTGTTTCCATTGTTTCCCCATCTATTGGCCATGATGTTACGGGACCAGCTGCCATGATCTTAGTTTTCTGAATGCTGAGTTTTAAGCGAAATTTTTCACTCTCCTCTTTCACTTTCATCAAGAGGCTCTTTAGTTCTTTTTCACTTTCTGCTATAAGGGTGGTGCCATCTGCATATCTGAGGTTATTGATGTTTCTCTTTGCAATCTGGATTCCAGGTTGTGCTTCATCCAGCCCGGCATCTCATATGATATACTCTGCATATAAGTTAAATGAGCAGGGTGACAATATACAACCTTGATGTACTCCTTTCCCGATTTGGAACCAGTCTGTTGTTCCATGTCCCATACTTTCTGTTAAGGGTATCTAATTCTAAAGGGTCTCAGAAAGTTCTGACTCTGCCTTGAGATTAGAAGATGAATTTTAATGAATGGCTTCCCTCATAGTTCAGTCAGTAAAGAATCTGCCTGCAATTCAGGAGACCCGAGTCCAATTCCTAGGTCGGGAAGATTGCCTGGAGAAGGAAATGGTAACCCACTCCAGTATTCTTGCCTGGGAAGTCCCATGGACAGAGGAGCCTTGCAGGCTACAATCCATGGGGGCGGAAGAGTTGACTTAGTGACTTAAACCTAATGCTGGGACGTGGCTTGCATCCACCCCCTCTTCTCCCAACCCCTTTCTTTCCCCCCTCCAGGTTACCCCTCCTCCCACACCTTCCTGGACCTTTTCAGGGCTCTCCTCACTGGATTCCTGCTTTCAGTCTGGACACGTGTCAATGCAGCTTCCATGCCGCCCCCAGTCTGAGACTGGGTGTGATTAAAATCTGTCTCATCAAAGGAGGTGATCATAGCACTCGTTCACCAACCTTGGTAATCAGAGAACTGATGAACCTCCTTGAAACTAGCTAGTGTTCAAGAATACACATGAGAAAATACTATTTTATATAGCATGCAGCTAGCATATGGGAGGTTATACAAGTTGAGAACATGAGTGACTTTGAGAAGGGTTTAAATTTACCGGTGATACTGGAGACACAGATCCTCTAACCTTGGGAGGGTGAAGTCACACAGGGGCTGGGCCGCAAAGCGTCATCAAAGACCAAATATCAGATTCAGAGACAATTGGGATAACCCAGATGACATTTCTTACAATGTTATGCTGTCCAGAGGGCTGAACTGCTGACATAAAATCTCTATCTCAAAGATGCAAATGTAAACCTAATGTCCTTTTTAAAACAGTAGCTAGTTATGGCACTAGAGATGTTCAAGCCCGAGGCTTTACAAACGCTTTTATAATATCATCAGCCTGAAGATTGCCCCTGCCTCGATTTCATAACACCAGCGTCTGCAAATCCGGGCGTTTGTAATTCTTGCTGTTTCTTTCGGTGTCACTAGAACTCGGGCATCTGCTGTCAGACAATAAGCTTTGCTCTCTGCCCTGGAACCCGAGGAGGATGGCAGGGAGAGATGCTGGGCCCCTGGGCCCTTGGCCTCAGTCACGCCAGCTCAGGTTTCCTCTGGGCTCTGGCTCTGCTGGCCAGTAATTTTCATGGCTGGTTTAGAGACCATGTGCCTAATTTAGAGCCGCTGACACAGGCCAGGGAACAGGCCACCTGGCAAATGCCTTGGGCTTTGACTGATTCCACTACCTCAAAGCGTGGGCCAAGTTCCTCTCAAGTTGTCCTGAGGTTTGTAAACCTTTTGGCAACGCCGGACCCGGCCTGGACCAGGTGATCAGCGGTTCATGGTCCTCGGCTAGGCGTGAAACTTTAATCAGATTTTAGTTTTGCAGAGATGCAATGCACCACCAGAAATGTCACACAGAATTAAACCTTGGGTTCACTGAGGTTCAAGACGAGGCAGAGGCCTTCGTACACAACCGTGCATCCCGTCCTCTTTGCCGGGTAGGGGGGAAGCGAGTTAACAAGAAATGGAATGAGGGTAGCTCTGGTCCCTTTGTCTTAGGGGGAAATATTTCAATAAATTTAGTCCATCCACATTTTGGAACTGAATAATTACTTTCTACTTTAATTACAAGATGGCACAGAAAATACATAAGCCTCAGCCCAAAAATACACTCTCTGTATCTGGGAGATACCGGAGACGCGATTTGCTCTTCTGTGCAATATGGTCTCCTGATGCACTCCAGGCTCACAGCAGTTCATCTAGAATGGTTTCCACAGTCCTTACATCTGATAAGTAAACACTAGATACGGAAGACACGGGGACATCAGGGTAAAATGACAGCGGGCTCTTCCTCAGGAAGATAAAGCCTCCTTTACGAAGGGAATTTAAGGCTTAGGAAGGAAGCAGAGCTCATGGTTAATGTAGAGAATGGATGAGAAAGAGCTCTCTGTGGCTTGGAACGCTGAACTCACTGGAGTTCATCCAGAGATATTCCGGAGAAATAGAGTCCTCTGAGTATTCCCTGTCCAAAACCCAGACCACATTACCATACTCTGCCCATTACAGAAGTAATTCACCCGAGCACCACAGGAATGGGTTTCTCACTGCCTCTCCTTGACCTGGAGCAGGTCACGAGGGCTCCTTGGACTTTCCAGAGGCTTCTCTCTCTCTCTGGTTGGGATGGGAGGTGGTGGGTGGTCTTGGAACAGAGTGTGGCTTCTAGGATCAAAGCAGTTCAGAGCCTCCTCTGAACTTCCCAGTGTGATGTGGGCAAAGCTGCTTCATCTTTGTGTACCTCAGTTTTGTCACCTATAAAATGGGGTGAATAGTAGACCCTACCTCAAAGGGTTGCTATGAAGGTTAAAGGAATTATTGGCAACGTAGCCATTAACATGGCAATCCTTCAGTAAATATGACAAAGATGATGATGCTTCAGCAAAAGGGGCCATGCCGTTTCCGTGTGCGCATGTGTAAGCAGAAGGAGATATCACGTGTGTATGATGCACGTGTGCATGTGTGCGTGTGCATGTGTATGTGTAGAAACAGAGGTATGTGACTAAAGCACACAGGAGCCTGGGCACCAGGTGGCAATGAAGCTGTGAGAAAAAGACACAACCCTTTGCTGTTTTTCAGCTGCTCAGTCATGTTGCTCTTTGTGACCCCGTGAATCGCAGCACGCCAGGCCGCCCTGTCCATCACCCACTCCTGGAGTTCACCCAAACCCACGTCCATCGAGTGGGTGATGCCATCCAGCCATCTCATCCTCTGTCGTCCCCTTCTCCTCCTGCCTTCAATCTTTCCCAGCATCAGGGTCTTTTCAAATGTCAGCTCTTCCCATCAGGTAGCCAAAGTATTGGAGCTTCAGCTTCAGCATCAGTCCTTCCAATGAACACCCAGGACTGATCTCCTTTAGGATGGGCTGGTTGGATCTCCTTGCTGTCCAAGGGACTCTCAAGAGTCTTCTCCAACACCACAGTTCAAAGCATCAATTCTTCAGCATTCAACTTTCTTTATAGTCCAACTCTCACATCCGTACATGGCCACTGGAAAAAACCATAGTTTTGAGTCAATGGACCTTTGTCAGGAAAATAATGTCTCTGCTTTTTAATATGCTGTCTAGGTTTGTCACAGTTTTTCTTCCGAGGAGCAAGCGTCTTTTAATTTCATGGTTGCAGTCACCATCTGCAGGGATTTGGGAGCCCAAGAAAATAAAAAGTCTGTGCCTGTCCAGGGTAAGTGATGCCAGGCTGCTGATGGAAATGAAGATCCTGGGTTACTAAGGCCCTTTCCTTCGGTGGCTGCGGGTCTCCAGGTCTCAGAGGTGGGGCTTTACCGAGCTCACTGCAGACTGTCTACCTGGGGGCAAGGGAGGGACCCAGTGTGACACGGAACAAGAGCTAAAGGTGACTGGGCTCCTTGTGGTTGACTTTGCAAGGATTTTAGCTTCTGCTTCTAGGCAAACCCGGTGATCAGGGCATGGATTGCTGGACTGTGTAGATATCCCTGGAGGGCTGAGAGAGACCCCAGGTGGAGCAGTCTGGATGTGAAAGAACTATTATTATGGTAGGTGCCTGAGACCCAGAGACCTTATAATACGAGTATCAGATAAGCATAACCTCAATAACCCCAGCGCCAAAGCTGGATCTATCATTTCTTCCTCCGCGGCTGCGAGCATGGCCGTTCCTCTGTCCTCCTCTCAGCTGTGTTAGGGGGGCTGATATACAGGCCTGCAGCCTGTCTGAGGCATGAGCATCCATGACTTGCTCATCTGTTTTCATTTGCCATACACATTCTCTGTTGCTGATACGAATGCCTCCCGCGGCGAAGAAGATACATATAAGAAAGAACTTATTCATGACGTTACCTGAAATTTACCCCGAACCGATCTTCATGGGTAAGACAAAATTACTGACTATACTTAGGTTTGACATTTTTAATTTTCTCTATTTTTTTTAAATATAAATTTACTTATTTTAATTGGAGGTTAATTACTTTACAATATTGTATTGGTTTTGCCATACATTGACATGGATCTGCCACGGGTGTACATGTGTTCTCCATCCTGAACCCCCCTGCCCACCTCCCTCCCCATCCCACCCCTCTGGGTCATCCCAGTGCACCAGCCCTGAGCACCCTTTCTCATGCATTGAACCTGGACTGGTGATCTGTTTCACATATGGTAATATATCAGCACAAACAAATAACATGACACCAATCATTATATTTGTACATAATAAGGATGTTTAACTTTAATTCATTTAAAACATCACTAGATGAATCATATTGTATTTCTCTAGGAGCTAAGTACAGTGGCAACGGATTTTTAGTATTTTTCCTATGCACATAAAATGAAATGTTTTTTAAATAAGTTTTCTTGTTTAGTGGAAATTATATGATGAATTGAAGTTGTAGAAAGGCAGGAAAGATTGGGATATACTAGTTGAAGGTGACCCCCAGCTGAGACGGAGCTCAGCTTCCAGAGGGAACGGTTTCATATGCCTTTCCACACTGTTTTGATTGGCCCATGTTATTGATGAATGTTTGAGTACCATAAAGAAACTCTTAGACAAAGTGAAGAGAGCTTTGAGTTAATTGTATATCTAAATTGTAAACCACAACAGAAAGAAACTCTGTTAAGGAAAGAGAACGTGATGGAGCTTAATTTTTAAAAAAAATCAAATCATGCAATAAAGCCTTTTGTTTTGAGCATATGCAAGCCCAAGCCAGATATGTATAGAATTCCTAATGTTAATTTATGCATGTATTGAGTGTCAAATATTAATTAATTTAGCAGTCCAATGAATATTTGAATTCCTCTAACAAGGATCTCTGCCTTTCTCTGTCTTCTCCTGTGCCCACCCATACATACTCTAGTTTCATAAGTACCAGGAAGTAATTTTCTCGTTGATTTTGTTTTATGTCATTTATTTTTAATATCCTTCATCTGTCAATATTCTTCACACTCTTGAATTTTCAAATCATTCAATAAGTGCTTTTTCACCATTCATACAGAAGCCTTAACCTGTCACGAGTTAAAGACACATAGAGGAAACGCAGATTGTGCTTGTGCCTGCACTGTGAGAACCTGAGAGTCTTACTGAGAAAACAACAACATCTGAAGGTTTAGAGCATGATGTGTTGACTGATGTGTAGTGGGATTTCCAAGAAAGCTCAGCTTGGGTTATTAAAGAGACTATGGGAGAGGTGCCTGACACTGGAAAGTTAATAGATGAGAAAGGGAGGATTCCGGGCAGGCATGCTGGCGTGACCCAAGGTGTGTTCCATTTCCAGTGGTTTTATTGATTTTTCTGCTTTAGTGTGATCTTCTGCCTTATATGAACCCAAAACCCAGAACGTTCCGTACTCCTTCCAACCCATGGAAGTGGAGATTTGAGCCGTGCTTTGAGACCCCAACCATGGATAGAATTATGATCCTCATGTTGGGGAGCTAAGACCATGTCTTTTGCATTTCAGTGACTCCAGGGCTGGGCACAAGGACAACTTCTTGAATATTGATGGAATGAAGGAACCTTGCAGAGAGGGGGATGTCCCCATGCACCTTACCTAAGGAATGACCACTGATCTCTGCTGGAGTGAGCCCAGTGATTTGAGCTTTCCCCCCAGAATCCACACCCCTGTAGGACTCCTGGTTTTTAGAAGCCCTTTCCAAATAGTGAATTGGAGATTCCTTCCAACAGCTTCTGCCCACTGGTCCTCGCTGTGCCTTCTTGAGCCAATTTGACAGCCCTGTGGCTTGTTCAGGTGGCAGAGCTTCCTCAGCCTGGTCCATCTTGGCTTGGGTTGAATAGACACACCCACGTGCTTGAGTTCCTCTGGGATGCTTTGTGAGATTATCCATCAGTGTGGTTCGACACCGTGCAGCCTAGCCCAAATGGTCTGCCTCTTTTGTTCTCTATGTAGTGGAAGAGAAGGATTCACTGAATCCTTCTAAAATCCCCAGAAAACCTGGCACATCACTGATTTTTCTGTGAATACACTGATGGAAGTGATCCTAAGGACCGGCACCTTCTGAATCCCGAGCATTTTGAAACCCAGTTGCATACCGATTTTCCTGCTTGAATTCCCTTTCCCAAGGGACAAGAAAGCAACCTCTTGAACATGCCAATCTGAATTTTTATTTTACACTTTTCAAAGCAGACTTCAACCGTGTCTGCCAGTATCATCCTTTTATTTGGCAGTTTATGACCTGAGATGCTCCCTGCCCCTTTGCCAGAATATCCATGCAGCAGGAGGCTCTAGACAGTTATGGAAGCTGGGGAGTCTTTGCTTTCTTCTCCACTCCAACTATTTTCCCTGGGCCTTTTTCCCAGGAACATGTCAGCTGCAAAAATATGAATCTTTCCTCCCCTGCTCCCCACCGCCCAATACATATGCTATTTATCAAATCTAAGAATAAAAAGAATGCAATTTCAAGAAAGCTTTTAAAGATTTCCATTTCCTTTAAAAAGAGAGAGAGAGAAAGGACATGTGCTCAGCTCGAGGTGTCATGAGTGTTTGTTATTTGATACTTGGTTGTCATTAACAGTTAAGCGCTATTCCTAGTCTGTGGCTGGAAATAATCAGGGTCTCCATACATGTTCTCGTGTTTAAATCAGTGAGAGGAAGAGTCTCCATTCAGGGAAAGTTGCTGTCAACACGAAACTCAGTTTGTGAAGTAGCTTTGAGCTGGTTGCAAGGGAAGAGTGTTCTGGCCGTGTCTGGGGGAAGCAGGTCTTTTTTTCTCACCGTTCCCCATTGATCATGGGGTGTCCGCAGCACACGGTCCAGAACGGTAGCCTCTAGCCACTCATCGCTGCTGAGCACTTGAAATGTGGCCCATACGCAATGTGTTCTAAGTGTGAACTGCAAAGCAGGTTCCAAAGACTTAGAGAAAATGTAAGGAATCACATTAGTGTTTTAAGCTGCCTGCATGTTGAGATAATATTGTGGATACACTGGATGAAATAATATTATTTCAATTATTTTCACATACTTGTTTTGACTTACATAAATGTGGCTCCTGGAAAACTTAAAATGATGTGCGTAGCTCTCAGCAGTGTTCTAGGGGACCATGCTGAACTAGGGAGACAGGAAAGTTATTGCCCAAACAGAAGTCCATGGTATTCAACTGTTGCCAGATGAATTTAATTTCTTAAAACGTTAAACAACTTTTTTAGCCTGATTTTAAAAATATTCTTTTCATAATTATCCAGAAATCTATAAGCAACTCGCTCCCTGTTTTGGTACAAGGCAAAAGGAAGCGATCTGCCTTAGCTGTCCTAGTCCATGGAAATGCAGTATTTTCCTACATTCATTGATACAGTGCTGTCAGCAGCACCTTGAAATTCTACAGACCTACCAAAGGGGCTCCCACTCTACCTCAGAGTCTCCATATTCTGGTTTAGTCTGGTTTGTTAAGATTCTACGGATCCAGTATCCAAGTGTTAAACTTCCAAACCCCCTGGACTCAAGATGAAGCATATAGATCTTGTGAAATCATTCAAGGCACCGCAGGACTCTCAATGCATCTGAAATGATAAGAACTCCCTTTATTGAACCTGAGACACTGGTGTCTGGGTGAACCATCCAAACTCTAGTTTCTATCTATAGATGGTGATTGAATTATAAACTCTACCGTGATGTCTGTATAAATTACGGGTGTTTCTCCTAGAAACGGGGGAACGTCAAGTTGCTCTGTTTGTTTGTTATTCTTGATGAATTGTGTTATTTGAATGACATTGATTTACTGCTCTATTCATCTTTCACTTGAAAATTATTAAGAGGTGAGTCGTGGCTGGGAGATGTTACTACATTTAGATTTTTAATTAACCCATGGTGTAGGTTTTCTTAAAATGGTCATGGATACTGACCTTGATATTAACCTGAATTATTCAAATTCCCTTAAAATGGTTGTCCCACTAGGTCTTCTGTCCTTCCGGTCTCATTACTGTCTGTAAAAGTGGCTTTTTTTGAATTCTTAACCTCATCGTCCTCCCAGACCTCCAGCAGCTGGGAGACTATTCTCCCTACACAACAACTGACTCCTTAGTTCTTTCTCAAGTCCACCCAGGAGGGCTGCTGGGACTGGTCTGACTGCTCTGAAAAGGGAGGAAAGGGAAACATTTCAGCATCCAAATCTGTGTGGTCCAATACGGCCTGTGGCTATTGACATGCTGTAAGTGTAAAACACGAACCAGATTTGTAAAAGAAAAAAAAAAACTCTCAAATTAACAAAGTAAAATAGTTCTTTTCTGCAAACAGGACTAGTACACAAACCTGGATTTAGGAAAAAGTCGATTTCTATTTGTGCCTCCATTCTGCAAGGTTCAGAAAGAGAATAAACTTGGAGTCACTCTCCGCTTCTCCCTTTTGCTGAGGGTTTTAACTGCTCTGTGGGCTTACCTGGTCCCACAGCACCCGGGAAGGCGGGACCTAGCATCCATTAGAGGGCCTTGGCGAGGTCCCGTAGAGCTCACGGGTTATCTTGGCCACTTATGGTGCCGGGCTGGATTTTGGAATCTCAGAGAAGGTCCTTTCCATCTTCCAAGCTGCTCTCCAGCGCATGGTGGGCTTCTGGGTCTCCTGGGATGTAGGGAGCCCTTGCAGGCTGTGCGAAGCGCTGTCGTTTTAGACCAGGGGTGGGCAGGCAAACTACAGCCTGTAGGTCAAAACCGGCCATCCGCCTATTTATGTAAATAAAGCTTTATTGGAATATCCCATATTCATTCATTTACATGTTGTCTGTGCCTGCTTTTGTGTGGATGACAGAATTGTCATGACAGAGTCTGCATGGCACACAAAGGCTAAGATATTTCCTATCTGACTCTTTAAGAACAAGTTGACCAAATCCTGGCTCAGATATACCATGGACCCATACCTTCTTGGTCTTCGCCTTCCCAGGGATCTTCTCAGGGACTGGGGCACAGGTCCCCTGTGTCTTCATATCCCATCAGCTGTCTTTTCTCTCCACCCCAGACTCATTAATGGAGGTGTCAGTATCCAGGGACCTCCTGTATCCATGTCTCAGGGACCTCACAAGCATCTAAGCTCTAATAAACTCCTCATAAGGAAGTCTTCGTTCCAGTCTTTCAGATAATTTTCCAAGTACTTGTCCTCACCAAGGGTCCCTTTATTTCCCCCAAAATCTGGGTTTTAAGGAAATCAACCCTGAATAGTCACTGAAAGGACCGATGCTGACACTGAAGCTCCAATACTTCATGATGCCAAGAGCTGGCTCACTGGAGAAGACTTGATGCTGGGAAAGATTGAAGGCAAAGGAGAAGAGGGCGGCCGAGGATGAGATGGATGGCATCACCAACTCAATGGGCACGAATGTGTGCAAACTCCGGGAGTTGGTGATGGACAGAGGCCTGGCGTGCTGCAGTCCATGGGATTGCAAAGAATCGGACACGACTGAGCAACTGAACAACTAGGGTTTAAAATTCAAGTCTCAGAACTGTTGCTCAAATTGCCATGGTGCAGCCTCCGCTAAGGCAGCGAAAGAAGACTGGATTAGATCCGTGATTCTCCAGGAGGGGACCGCAGGGTGGCAGCAGCCCGGGGGTGTGTTATACACGCAGGTTCCCAGGCCTCCGCCCACACCCCCTGAGTCAGAAGCTTGGAGACGGGACCGGGGAACCTGCATTCTGACACCATCTCACAGCAGTTGTGGTACGGGCTGGAGTTTATTAAGCGCTGGATGAGAATGAGTGGAGCTGGGAATGGAGACTGGAAGAAAGCGTCAGCTCTGCGATGCATGACGTGATCTGTCAGCGTTTCACCCCCGCCGTTCCTGTCTGTGTCCACTCTCACAGTCCTCCACTCTCACAGTCCTCCTTTCTCCTGCACCGATTGCTTTAGCACCTCAGGGGCTTGCCCACCGTGCCCCAGAACCTGGGATGGACAAAACGTTCACAGAAGTTTACTTTAAAGGCAGCACCCAGCTTTCCAGAACTGCTTCAGGCTGTGCCGTCAGGGCCTCCAGGGGGAATATTCCCTCTCCTTGCTGGTGGAAATGTTTGAGAGGTCTGTGTGAGCACCCCAAGGGGTGGGCAGAATGTAAGCTGGAGACTTGGTCTAGGCACTTAGCGTGTTGATCCAGTGGCCCCTTTGTTTTGTTACTTAAATCATCACTTTTCATCCGCATATTTTGTACTATTATTTATGTACTATTAAATCTTTCTTCCTTCGTGTTCATTTCTTCCCTCCCAATTTCCCTCACTTTCATCCCGTGTCTTCTAAACCCATTGGCCATGTTTATAAGAAAGGCATCGATGAAGCCAATGTTTGGATCCGTATTTGCGGGGCCCCTTACTCGTTTTTGCATTAGTGTTCTGGTCAGCTAAGCAACAGATCTGATTTCTTTTACTGTAAATGTCTTGTGCATTCACCACTCACCGCTTACCTCTGATCCTTCTGCCTAGCCTTTGGCCAAGCTCGGCAGGTCGTGGGAACTGCTGCCAGCTTACACGCCTCCCAGTGAGCTCCTGGCCGTAGTTCTCCCCCTTCACAACCTCTGACTCCCTGTTTGTGCAAAAGTGTGCACTGAAGAGGGGCTGGCTGACGAGCGGAGCCCCAGGCTGCTCCTCTGCCGTGAGGGTGATGGTGGCTGTGGAGTCTCATACACCCATCTGTACACTTGTTTTGGAGCCCTTTTAAAAAAAGGAAACTTGAAGGTAAATTCCCCACACATTTCCTTTAAGTTGATTCTTTTGCCATACCTTTATTACAGCATTTCCATTTCAAAAACCAAGACAATAAGGAAATCTTATAGCCAATGTAAATGTGACTTTGGCAATGTCCTAATTTGGGCTTCCAGAAATGCTTGATCAGTTTTACTGTGGGAGCAGTCAGATTTACGAAAGGAAATGGACCTGTCTTTTTGCTTGGTTAAATAATTCATAGCAAAAATCCATGATTTTTCAAAGATCATTTCAAAGAGAATGGAACTAAAGAAGAGCAAATAAGAAAACATCAGCAATTTGGCTCCTTTTTTATTATCAGAACTATTCTGACCAACCTTGTGTCTAGGTCGCCATTTACCAGACCAAACAAGTTGATCACAGCCTGCTCCCCTGTTAGTTTCAGGCAGAAAAAAATGATATATGGAGGGTTTTGCATTAAATTTTTTAATGCTGTTTACATCTTTCCAAGGTTTCCTTTGGAGGAAATACAAATACATATGATTGCAATTTGAAGATAATAAAGACAAAGACATTCAACTAAGTTCTGAACTCCGCCTTCCCCGTTTTTTCAAATATCTTTTTTGTAAAGCCCCGTCCCTGCCCCCACTGCGCCACAG
This sequence comes from Bos indicus x Bos taurus, assembly GCF_003369695.1. Classification (NCBI taxonomy): domain Eukaryota; kingdom Metazoa; phylum Chordata; class Mammalia; order Artiodactyla; family Bovidae; genus Bos; species Bos indicus x Bos taurus. Next base: position 154,544,001 of record NC_040076.1, read on the forward strand.
CATTGACTAATTAGAGAAGAACACATCATCCAGCACAGGGGAGTCCAGTGGCAGGTTTTATGGGGTCCAACCCCTGGAGGGGTTGGCACACCAATGAGAGCTCTGCCATCAGTTTTGATGACAAAACTTTGGAGCAAAGTAGCAACTGGGCATTGTGACTGTAAGTGAAAAGATTCGTTCTCCTCTAAGAACCAAAAATCAGCACTTTGGATTTATCATAATGAGGACTGACACAAGTTCTGGCTTTTTCTGGCTTAGAGGACTCGAACGATGGTTACTGGGGTAAATGGGGGTGATGACAAGCAAACGCGTCCCGTGAGTCAGTCGCTTCAGTCGCGTCTGACTCTTTGCGTCCCTATGGACTATACAGTCCACCAGGCTCCCCGTCCATGGGATTTCCCAGGCAGGAATACTGGAGTGGGTTGCTGTTTCCTCTGCAGGGAATCTTCTTGACCCCGTTGAACTCATCTCTCTTGTGTCTCCTGCATTGCAAGTGGATCCTTTACCACTGAGCTTTTGGAGAAGTCCATGGCAATCTAATATTCTCCATCAAATGAACTGTCTTTTTCCTTTCCCTGAGGGATGGACTGGAGTGGTGCCATGTTACATAGCCTAATGCCCTTATATGTATTTTGCAGCCATGGAGAAACTGCAGAAACTTTCGCACTCAAAGCCATTTGTGTAGCTGGATCGGGTGCCCCTCTCCCATGCAAAGATGGCAGGATGTGCACTTAATGTTGTCAGCCATGTTTTCCTGTTGTCCATTGTAACGTGCTGGACTCCGGCAGTGCTCCTGGGGAGAGAGCCTCCAGTGTGGCCTTCTTGGTGGAGAGGGGGTAGTGTCACTGCTGTTAGGCTGGGAGAAGGCAGAAATACGACTGCTGTGGAGCGGGCTTGCATGGTGCTTTGTGTGGAAGCTCCGCCTCCCCGGTCTCCTATGAAGGTCACGAAACACTGTTTTCCCTGCAGACTGCAAGATGGCCCATGCCAGTGTCACTAGATTGCGAGGGCCACGTCCAGGTTTATACAGTGTCTTTATCCAAAAGACTGAACAGTTGCCCTCGTTAGGTACATTCATTACACTACACACGAGGGTAAAGCCTAAGTCATCAACCTCAGTTCAAGATCTGACTCTGGTCGGGGATGGCACTGAACTGATTTCCATCTTCCCACCTGCCGACTCATAGGAAAAAATTCACCCCAGGGTTCTCTTACTGAGACCCACAGAGAACAGGACAACGCGTGCCGAGCTCAGAGAAAGTAAAGAAGCGACTTTAAAGTCAGAAGTTAAAGGGAGAAAGAAAATCCTAAACCCTGGTGTGTGTAACAAGCTCAGGGCAAAATTCCCTCTCCAGAAGCGCCAAGGAGCTCTCAACTGTACATTCCAGACTCCAGGAGCAGCACCCCACTGATGTCGATGGGAGATCTGTACTCAAAAGCAGTGAAGCAATGGCAATAAAGACCCACAGCGTACAAAGAAAAAAAAAATACCACCACCAACAAAAAAACTGCTTAACGTGGGGCTAGGCAGGGAATTTCTGCCCTTAGCAACCAGAACAGGAACACAGGGCAGGCAACAAGGGAGCCCATCTAACCAGATCTTGGCTTGTATCTTGAATCCCTAAAATTTAGAGCCTGGATCAAAGGATGGAAAACCTGGGGGCACATTTGAGTCCCCTGGGAAGTTTTAAAAAATATGACAAAACCCCAAACCCATCCCCAGGAATTCTGGTTGAATTGATCTGAGGAGGAACATGGGCACTGGTGTCTTTTAAAGTCTTCCCTGGTGATTCTAATGCAGCCAGATCGAGTCCCACTGCTCACATGATGAAGCTGCTTCAAGGATTTCGTGTCTCTGCCCCAGAGAGCTGGGTGGTCAGCAGATCTGACCCTTCTCTGTCTCGGGGGCTAAGGAATATAGGTTGAATTAAATCTTCATTTATGAAAACTGTTGAGAAAATAAAGTATTGATCTTACTTGAGAGGCTTTTATGTTAGTCAATTAAATGAGTACTGTACCTTTTCTACTAGTAATATGAGTACCATTACTATATGGAAATATAATGTTCCATAATATTTTTATTGTGAGACAGGGGACGTGTCTTACTGCACTCAAATGTACAGTTTACGCCTGACTGTAAAGTTAGCTGTAATCCATAAACAGGCGATATAGATCTTAGATATTTCTTTTAAGATCAGTTGGAAGGAAAATTCCTTATTCCTTAGCAACACCATAGGAAGTGGGATTGCCTCCAAGGAAAAAAAAAAAATTCTTTATCTTTCCTAATTATTCCACATGAAAAGGCAATAGAACATTCCATTATTCTAATATTTGAAGGGAAATCAATGCTTTTGTGATAATTTGCATGTATATTATTCAAGTATTCCAATGCAAACATGAAAAGATATATTTATTTTGCTTTCATTATTTTTTTCAGTGGCACTAACTGGATTACCCTGAAATAAGAACCGAGAGATATATTTTCCCTGACTTTCATATACTACAATAGAAAAAAACACACACATGTAGGGAGGTTATGTGTTTCCTGGGTTGTTGGAGGGCTGATAGTTTCAAGCACAGTACAAATAGGCATATTACTTGAACATTTTCACTTTAGGCTATTTGGAAATGTGTCATTTAAAATGTGGAATCCTGGCACAAGATTTTCACGCTGAAATTTTTTCAAAACTATCTAAAACGTGTCTTATTTGTGAAAACGCATCTTATTAATCCATTGTGATATAAAATAACAGCTGCTAATATGATTTTAAAGTTTGTAATAAAGTGCATCAAAATGTCTATAGCACGGATCGTGACAGCACAGCCAACAAGCGATATTTCAAGGACTTTTAATATGTGTGCAAAATGCCAGCACGGCAGCACCGAAAGCTCCCAAATGCGTCTGTTCTGATTCTGACATATACTCTTCTAATCTGGACCCCACACCACTTGCCCCAGGCATTATTATTTGAAAGGAAGAAGGAGGCAACAGTCACTGATGCTGAAGTAAGTGCTACAGCCCCTGATGTCAGCCTGTATCAGCCAGCTACCACTATAAAAATACTGTGTAACAAACCACGCTAGCTCGGTTGCGCAGGATCATTTATCCCCCTGTCTGTGGGTCCGCAAGGGTTCGGCTGATCTGGGCTGGGCTCACTCATGCTTGGTAGCGGAAATACCTTCTGCCTCTGATGGGAAGAGTCGCATCCATGACAATAATGCAAGCCACAAAATGGCTCATAACACACTTCCTCTCTGAAAAACACCTGTGACTCTTTTTGGAGGAAAGCTGCCACTGACAACTGCAGTGGTTTATGTTGGTGATGGAGCAGGAATCTTGCATGGATTAAATTTGGTAAATTACTGATTTGTTATCAACATAAGCATATAGTCCTGCTAGAAATGGTTTAATTTCGGGTTCTAGATTGGCAAGGTCAGAATCCCACTTCCAAAAATTACTGTCTTTGTGTCTTGGAGCAAGTTGCTTAATTGCTTTGTTCTTTGTTTTCCTCATCTGGAAATGTGAGAAGGAAGAATCCCTAACTCAAAGGGTTATTTCAAGGATCAAAGAAGTTAGTGTTTTAAGTATTAACTTAAACAATGAGTCATCATCATCAACCAGACTCGTGTGGTCATTCAAGTCTTCCATCTTTTATTCATTGTGTTGTTTCTGAAATATAGATTTCCAGAGGACAGGAGCCTTGCCTGCTTAACTTGCAGTGTGAACTTTCCAGTAAATCATATTTGGCAAGTGACTTCCCAGGATATAGTGGCTCACACAAGTACAGATTATTTACTTTCCATATATATTACATCTGCCAAAATAGGTTTATCTAGGTTTAGGTGTAGTAAGTTTATAGCCAACCCCATGCCCGTATTTACCTTTTTTTGGGAAACCATAGCAAATTCATTCCAACAAAACAATACAATAATACACTCAGATATGTTTTTAGACACCTATTGTGGCTGAAGATCCTTGCAATACAATGGGGAGCAGAGTCTTCTGGGAGATGGAGTCACAAAGTGGCTGAAAGAATGTCCTGTTCTCCTACACAGTTTCAGGTCTACGAGGAAAGAGAAAAGAAATGAGTTGGGTAACAGTAGAGCCAAACAGAAATGTGATGCTACTGGAAAGACAGTGGCAAAAGATTTGCATGAGTTGAACAAAGAGCTGTCTTGATTGTCAGGTGGTTTACTCATCTGTGGAATGCAGGTAATAACAGTACTTGTCTCATATAGTAGTTTTGAGGAGAGTCTTCTCCAACACCACAGTTCAAAAGCATCAATTCTTCGGCGCTCAGCCTTCTTCACAGTCCAACTCTCACATCCATACATGACCACTGGAAAAACCATAGCCTTGACTAGACGAAACTTTATGGCAAAGTAATGTCTCTGCTTTTCAATATGCTGTCTAGGTTGGTCATAACTTTTCTTCCAAGGAGTAAGCGTCTTTTAATTTCATGGCTACAGTCACCATCTGCAGTGATTTTGGAGCCCCCCAAAATAAAGTCTGATATTGTTTCCACTGTTTCCCCATCTATTTCCCATGAAGTGATGGGATCTTCATTTTCTGAATGTTGAGCTTTAAGCCAACTTTTTCACTCTCCACTTTCACTTTCATCAAGAGGCTTTTTAGTTCCTCTTCACTTTCTGCCGTAAGGGTGGTGTCATTATTTATTTGTTTTCCCTTCTTCTATATTCCATAGCTTTCTCTGAGTTCAATTTATTTTCTTACCAAAATAGATTCTTCAGTTGTGCTTATATTGAGGGTCTGAGGTCTTTGGAGAAGACTCTTGAGAGACCCTTGGACTGCAAGGAGATCCAACCAGTCCATTCTGAAGGAGATCAGCCCTGGGATTTCTTTGGAAGGAATGATGCTAAAGCTGAAACTCCAGTACTTTGGCCACCTCATGCGAAGAACTCACTCATTGGAAAAGACTCTGATGCTGGGAGGAATTGGGGGCAGGAGGAGAAGGGGACGACAGAGGATGAGATGGCTGGATGGCATCACTGACTCGATGGATGTGAGTCTGAGTGAACTCTGGGAGTTGGTGATGGACAGGGAGGCCTGGCATGCTGTGATTCATGGGGTTGCAAAGAGTTGGACACAACTGAGCGACTGAACTGAATTGAACTGAGGTCTTTAGCTGATATATTTTTATGATATAGACCTTCTTATCATTTCTTATCTAAAATGTATCAATTTTGCTCTTAAGTTTAACCACACTCCATCTGGGTACAGAACTCTAGGTTGATGGTTATTTTCTCTCAGCAATTTGGAACTATTACTGTATATATATATTTTTTTACCTGTAATATTGTGAACAAGAAGTATATGGTTTCTTTGGAAATACTAGTTATTTGTCTCTGGTTGTTTTTGCAGTTTACAGTCTCTGTAGATGTTCTTCATTTGTTTCTTCATTGTCCTTATATTTTCCTTTAAATCCTTGAACATATTTCCACTTACTAGTGTTGTCTCAGCCGAGGGGTGAGGAAGGTGGAGTGTGTATCCTCTAGAACATCATCTGTGGTTGGTTGAGGGCTGCTTCTAAGGCTACTAACTCTCGGGCTTTTTTAATTCAACCTGAAAACGGGATGGCATGACTCCCTGTCCAGAAAGGAGCCCCCGGCAGAGAGTCATGGATGCTTGTGGCCAGCAGCCTGTGGGTGTAGACGTGAGTCTTGAGGGCATGGGAGGCGGCATCTGCCACAATGTTGTCACCCTCTCGTTCCTCCTGCTCACTCAGATATCAATGATAAGATCACAGAAAAGGTGAAAATAACAAGTAAAAGAACCTCCTCCTGAAAGTGCTGTCGTTTGAGGGGATTTGTGCATGTGTGTCTATGAGTATAATAACAAATGTTCTTAGAATTGTCAACAGCACAATCAAGGGAGTGGTGAGCTGCTGCCTTAGTTCACGAACACTAAAGAAGAAGAGAAATAGATTTAGTCTCTTCACTTCCACTGAGGGGTCTCCTTCCAATCATTGGTTTATTTGTGCATCTTTTCCCCCAATCCTGCAAGATGCACATATGACTCAGAGGTGGTCAATTGTGATCAGGAGAAAAAGGGAATGTTCACTTTATGGTCCACTGATTAAATATTTAAAAATCAATCTGCAACCAGCTGAATAAAACTGGAGTAGAGAGCTGGGGCTGTCCCAGCCTCAGGCTTCATCTTTATAAAGTGGTGAAGTCCAAAGTTGAAGCTATGAAAGCAGGAGGTTTAGAAATGCTTAACCGTTGTGAAAATCCCTGCACGTTTGTTCTTCGTATCTATCTCACAGTTTCCTTATATTACAAACACACAGTCGCTTAACCATTGTGAAAATCCCTGCATGCTTGTTCTTTGCATCTATCTCAAAGTTTCCTTATATTACAAACACACAGTCGCTTAACCATTGTGAAAATCCCTGCACGCTTGTTCTTCGCATCTATCTCACAGTTTCCTTATATTACAAATACACAGTCGCTTAACCGTCGTGAAAATCCCTGCACGCTTGTTCTTCGCATCTATCTCACAGTTTCCTTTATGTTATAAACACAGTGACATGCGCACTCACTGTAATCATTTCTTGTTCCCAGTGTGAGAGGCATTTTAGGATCTGGAGGAGCAAAGAATGGATAAATTAATTTGATCACTAATTTGTAGTTTTTGACTGAGTCCCTGAATTTTAGGATATGAAGATGATAGTGAAAATAACTAGATGAATAGTTCAGTTCAGTTCAGTTCAGTCACTCAGTCATGTCTGACTCTTTGAGACCCCAAGCACAGCAGCACGCCAGGCCTCCCTGTCCATCACCAACTCCCGGAGTTTACTCAAACTCATGTCCATTGAGTTGGTGATGCCATCCAACCATTTCATCCTCTGTCGTCCCCTTTTCCCCCTGCCTTCAATCTTTCCCAGCATCAGGGTCTTTTCCAATGAGTCAGCTCTTTGCATCAGGTGGCCAAAGATGAATATTTGGGAGGTATTAAATCACTTTTACCACAAATCCATAATTATAAAGTTTCCACTTCATTTTAGGATCAAAGGGAAAATGATGTGGGTAAATATGTCAATCCTGATAAATAAAATTCTAGGTCCTGAAAATCAATAAGTAACAAGCTTAATGAAAACAAGAATCTCTGTTTTTTGGGGTTGCTTTCATTTAGCTATTCCCTACACATCTCTGTGAAAATGCTATTCAGCGCATTGATTGGAAGTACTGTATGTCTCCTGTTTTCCTGTCTTGACTACATCTTCATGTGCCCTTTTCCAAAGGGAAAACCTTTTTTTTTTTTTGAATCATCTCAGTCTAGTGGGATGGAGAGCAAAACCAGGTAGCACAGGAGTGGCACTGATGTACACAGACTTCAAAGTGTGAGTTCAGATAAAAGGAGTTTTGAGGCTGAATGAGTTTGGAAAGTGGAGAAGGTTCCTAGACAAGGTCTGGTTGATATGGAAATAAACAAAAAAGCAAAGAGCAAATAGAACAGGAGCGAATCCTGGACAATTTTCAGAGACAGATAGGCTTGGTTTTAATCCATAAGGTCAAATATTCCCTCTGTCGCACATTGGGCCATATGCTTAATCCACCAAGACAAAGACCAGAGCAGTGAGGATTAACCTCAGGGTCAGAAGAATCTATTATGACTTTGTCACAAAATAGCTGTGTGACCTTGGGCCAATCAGATCACTGTTCTGGGCTTCACCTCAAAACAAAGAAAGCAAAAACAAAGCATAAAGTCTATATGAAGCCTTTCAAGTTCTTTCCAGCATCGTGGATCCATAAAATGCTACTTAACAGAAGCTTTACCTGGAACAAAATTAAATCCAAAAGAAAAATAGCTTTTTAAAAATCATATCTGAACATTTAATTTGTCATTTGCTTAAGACATACGCATGAGGCTTGTTTAAAACAACTTGACAAGGTTAATTACCAGTGCAGAATACAATGACTATGGTGATAGCACAATATTTTGTTAGGCTTGTGTGGCTACATTGCAAGGTAGATCAGCTGCATGATTGTTTCTGATTTGGTGTCCCCTTAGTTTAAAATGGCCACAATCCTAAACATGTGTCCCCCAACCCCCCACCTCTATGGATAAAGTGTGTGTCATTAAAAAAATTAACTAAAAAAAAAAAGCACTTTTCAACAATTTATTGAACTCTTTAGAAGGTGTACAAAGTGTGGAAACACAGGGGACGCGTTTTCAGGTGGCTCTGATGCTACATAAACAGAAGCCTGTAAGGGCTTTCTCAGAAGATGTGATGTTATTCAAACACTGGCACAAAGCTTGTCCCAGACTAGGGAGATTCTTGACTTGGCTAAGGGATCTTGCTGAGAAGTATCAATTAGTTGTTTAAACACTTCAAACAATTCCTTGCCTTGTCATAAAATCAAGTTCTTAAAAATGAGTGTCAACTCACTTTTTGAATAACCCACAAATAGCACCTTAATATTCAAGGAGGGGTGACTCCCAGTCCCAGTCACCTGGGCTGTGTATACATACTGTCAGTTCTCGCTTACAGAAGGAAACATGTCACCACACTTCACCAGCCTGAGAAAACAGAGGCACCTACCTGCAATAAACACGCTATTTCCTGGGGAAGATTCCACTTTCTCTCCTCTGGGGAGAATAAAACCCTCTGTCAGTTGAAGGAGTATTGAACAAATGCCGTAAAAAGCGAACACCAATTTTTCTGAGATTGTTAACAATGGTGAAGATGTTTATTTTTATTAAAGTTATTTATTCTCACTTATATGACCCTGAATAAAGTATGCTAGTATCGAAGATGGGCACTTATGTCAGGCCAAACCTACTAACTCAAGCATTTTGTCACAGGGTGATGTGGGTTATTTAATCAAGCAGAATATTTAGACTTCATCTTTTTGCAACATGAAATGACAGCAATTGAAAGCCTTATGATTTGCATAAAGAGTTTAATCTTTGTGGCCTTTCAAGAAAATGTTCTAGTTGAAAAAATAACATGGCTGGTCAATTTCATTGGAAGCCATTTGCTCCCGGGGACTTATGAAGGTCACTGCAGAGATACTGTTTTGCATGTGCTGTGTACCCTCTCCTATTGTATTAAGATTTGGCTGATAATTTGATGTAAGAGATGCAGGTTTGATCCCTGGGTCAGGAGGATCCCCTGGAGGAGGAAATGACAACCCACTCCTGTATTCTTGCCTGGGCAATCTCATGGACAGAGGAGCCTGGTGGGCTACCTACAGTTCAAGGGGCTGCAGAGTGGGACATGACTGAGTGGCTGAGCACACAATAATCTGACACCTTATGTCAGCTGTTGACTATAAAGGGAATTTGATAAAATACTAAAAAGTAGGAGGAAGAACATAACTAGGCGGCAGCAGCAACGAAAGCAGGCAGCTTTCTTCTGTGGCGGCTTCGGCCTTCGTTGGATACGTTTCCCATGTCTCTGCTCCAATGTTCTTCTCTCATATCAAATTTGTATCTTAACTGCCAGAAAGAAAAGAAGGAAATCAAAGTGAAACCGTAATTCTGAACCAAACTGCAGAGAATTTTCTTTTTCAACAGAAGAGATGGAAAGGAATTGGCACTGGCACTTAGAAAATTACCCACACTTGTTTGAATGAAATGTTTTCCACCTTTAGAACCATGGTTCAACTCCTTACAGTCTAAATTCTTTCCAAATGTGGCTCTGCCAGCATCCTCAAATGAAAAAGAAAATTGACATCATTATCTGAATAATATACATTATCATTCCCTGTTAAGAACTTCATCCTTTGATGTTCCAACAGTTAACAATACTCTATGTAGGTAACAGGCCACCTGCTACTCACCCCCCTCTCCATTTTTTTCCTGGTATTAATATGATTGAATATCTTTATTGAATAAGTGAAGAATTAAGTGAACAAATAAATGAAAAATGGACAAGTTCTGCTACCCAGAACATAGAGACAAGAGAAGTGACCCTTTGTGAGCACTAGTGTTTGAGACTCAATGGATGTGAATTTCAGCAACTCCTGGAGATGCTGAGGGACAGAGGAGCCTGGCGCTCTGTCGTCCGTGGGTCACAAAGAGCCAGACAGGACTTAGCGACTGAACAACAGCATCAACAAAGTGAGCATCCGGCCACGGAAAGCTGGCCTCTCTGGGTCACGTCTAGAGGCTTTCTCGATAGTTGCTCTCTGGGTGGGTTCAGCATGGGGACAGGCCATGGGCAGAATTTCAAAGGAAGAGCCTTCCAGGGCTGGGGAGTCTCTCCTCCCAGCTCCCACCCAGCAGGTTGGTCTCAAGTCAGCTGTCCGCCTGGATCCAGACCACACGCAGCTCCCACAGAGTGGCCAGTGTGCTCGGCCGCCCCGCGTGTCTGCTCGCTGCCCCCTCTCTGCTGCTCCTCGGGGCTGGGGCTGGTGCCCTGAGGTCACTGCCTCCGGGGTCCTGGTGGCTCCCTACACGCTTTACAAACTCTCCCCAAAGGTCCTCATCTGAACGTGGAACCTGTTTCCTGCTGGACAGTGCCCCGAGCCGCACGCTAACTCCTCGCGTTAGGGAGTGAGTGAACCGACGTTCTGCTCTATCACACGTTTCGTGCGTGTTGCTGTGGTGATGACGTTGTTACCTCCCAAATTACTATGTTCCTGGAAGTATTTCTCACAAACGGACAAAGTGCCACTGAATGGAATGATGCTCAAGTATTAAGTTAAAAAGTTACAAAGCAACATGTTATAACACACTTACTACATTATATTATGTTACAGTAGCTGTGTGTGTGTGTTAGTTGCTCAGTCACGTCCAACTCTCTGCGGCCCGTGGACTGTAGCCCCCTAGGCTCCTCTGTCCATGGAACTCTATAAACTCTGTCCAGGGAACTCTATAAACTAACATTCTTTACCCTGTGAAGGATCTCTCACGTGTAGTATTTCTGTGCAGGCTCTGGCAGTGCCCTGGTTGCAGGCCCACAGGCCCTCACACTCCCACCTGTGCACTGCTGCCTGACTTCTAACAGCCCACAACCTCACCTTTGCCAGGCAAGAAGACTAGAGTGGGTTGCCATGCCCTCCTCCAGGAGATCTTCCCCACCCAGGGGTTGAGCCCAGGTCTCCTGCATTGCAGGCAGATTCTATACCTGTCTAAGCCACCAGGAAGCCCATTTATATTAATTATTGGGTTGGCCAGAAGATCTTACAGTAAAACCTGAGTGAACCTTTTGGCAGACCCAATTTGTTAATTATCTGATGATATTGTATCACATTACATTACCCTACACTGCATTACATGGTATTATACCATCTTTTGTTAAAACTATAGAACACATGTAAACATTTCCAAGAAGGTAGATTGTTTGAAACTTTCATTTTCTTCCTTGTTTTTTCCCTGCACACTTCAAACTTTCTACAATAAATATGTGATGTTTTTGTCAATAAATATTTAAAAAGTCTTAACCAGTTGGGCAGAATCCCAAACATATATTGTTTTCTATGCCAGAGCTGAGTAAGCCTTATTCAGGGTGCTGTTTGCACAGGTGTCCTTGGGCTCTTTTTCTCGGTAGAGCTCTACAAAGACATATCTCTGGCTGGGAGGATACATGAGGGTCACATGAGCCCTGGTGGCTGCTGTCATTCCCAGATGAGACCCTGAACCATTGTGCAGCATTTTCCTCGGCTCACCTCCCCTCTAGCTCTTTGCCCTTCTTCCAGCCCTCTCTGCATCTTTGGCTCCCCAGGACGATCCTCACTCTCACTCTTTCTCTCCTGACTTGCCTCCAGCCATGCCTGGGCCCAGGTGGCTCCTTGAATCGGTCTCCTGGCCCTCCACCTTGGTTCTGCTCCCTGGCTCCCAGTCACACCTGTCTCTTCTGCACTGTGCTTCTCTGAGGCTCTTCATGGTCACTCCCCTGAGGTCAGGCCAGGCTCCATCCCCTCTGTGTCCACACCTCATCATCAAGGGCCACCCTCCACCAAATGTGTATCCTCTTCCTGGGGAGGGCTTGGGTGGTCTAACTCGTACCATGTCCTGACTTTATCCTGAGTGAGAAGACTCCCTGTGGGGTATGTCTGTGATAGGTGGATTCTATGATAAATTGTGCCTGAGCAAAACCATATGGGGTTTTATTGCTTAATTATGCTATGTTTCGAGTACATGAAACTAACATATAAACATAACTTATGTGAACGCTTCATGATGATATGTCTCAGCCACCTCAGACCCACAACTGGAGTTTCATGGAGTTCTGTGCCTTTTGTATATGTGACACAACCATTTATGGATCCAAACCTGGGATCGTTGTAAAAGAGTCAGACCATTCCACATGAAGAAAAGTTTAAGCAAGTGAGGGAAAAAAAAAATCCCACGGTTCAAGCAATCAAGGATACAGAGGGGCTTCTGAACAAAATAAAGGGCACGTCCTCTTTCATCTAAGAAATATGGGAAGGCCCTTACTGAAGTTTATTAAATCTTGAACTAAAGGGGAAGAGTTCACCAAACTCCAGACAATCTCCTTTTGCAGCTAGTATTAATAAATGAGCATGTGCACAAAAATGCAGTATTTGGAGAAACAGAAGGGAACTCTATAAACTAACATTCTTTACCCTGTGAAGGATCTCTCACGTGTAGTATTTCTGTGCAGGCTCTGGCAGTGCCCTGGTTGCAGGCCCACAGGCCCTCACACTCCCACCTGTGCACTGCTGCCTGACTTCTAACAGCCCACAACCTCACCTTTGCCAGTAACTCTCTGGGTGGAAATCACCCTCTTCACCCTGGTGATATGTAACGTACCCTCTGAGGTCTTCCTTAACGGGTAACTAATAACTGTGGGGTACCCGTATCCTAATTCCCTCGCCCTTGACTGATATCTACACTGTGTCCCGCCTAGTCCCTGGGGTGACGCCTCGGCCACTCGCTGTAGTCACCGCTTTACTAATGCGCCTCTGCTGGGTGTCCTTCCTTCCCTGTGTCACCTGACTCCTGGCACACCCTGTGCCCACACCTCTCATACGAACCAAACCTTGTTTGGTTTGGCTATGTTTCCCAGGGGAAGCAGAGCATGGCCAGCAAGGGTCCTGAGGTTACAGCCCAGCTTAGAAGGATCATGACGCATACCTGCCCTGCTTCCCCGTGCATGCTGAGTGACTTCAGTCGTGTCTGACTCTTTGTGACCCCATGGACTGTAGCCCGCTAGGCCCCTCTGTCCATGGGATTCTCCAGGCAAGAATACTGGGGTGGGTTGCCATGCCCTCCTCCAGGGATCTTCCCAATCCAGGGACCAAACTCATGTTTCTTATGTCTCGTGCATTGGCAGGTGGGTTCTTTACCATGTTCTTTCATGTGGATATTTGCCAGTGTAGACAGGAAGGGGCTGCTGAAACAGCATGCATTTTCCATGTCTTTCTAAGGTTCTGCTGTAATGAAATAATTCTTCTGGTTAGTAGGCACGTATGAGAAGCTTTGGATACTAAATTTAGATATCAAACCTTAACATTTTATGTGAAGTTTGGAAGCTGGTCACATTCAGACTGGCATGTCCCCAACTTTATTTCCATGATAGAAAGACAGTAGGCAGGACTGTCAAACAGCAGACGTTCTTAGTTACACGGTCCAGCCTACCACGTAGGAATAAAAGCAAGCAATTTAATTAAACGTTCCCTCGACCAACAATGGCTTAAGAGAAGAAAAACATCCAGTGAGGGGAAAAAAAATTTTCGTGTAACTCCAAAGTTATTAAAAGTCTAAAAGCTTAAAACCCCTCCAATTCTGTTTTGCTTTTCCTCTCCTGGTTAATGGCGACATGTCATCACACATTTCACTTTGGACCAAGTGTTGTGATTGTGTAAACTCTCTGTAACGAGTGGCGACTCGTAGCTCTGCATGAACACATTGCACTATGTTTATAAACTTTCCTTTCTATTTACATTTGAAAATGTTAGGTGACAAGCCATCGTACATGTCCCTCCTTGTCTTTTCTCTCCTATTTTTTTTTCAGAAGCAGTGTACATGAGGGTGATTGGTGACTCCTTCTTCATTGAAACTAGTGTTCGGTGTGTGTGTGAGTGATTGGGTAGGATGAGAGTTATAGAGGAAGCAAGGTGGGGTAAATTTGAGAGAGAATGGTGATACTTAGAAAAACAGTGTTTTGAGATGCGAACTTTAACACGAAAGGACTTTATCTTAAATAAACTGAGGATAATGCAAAGTATAGGAAAATGTGAACTGAAATTCTAACGCTCATCAAGTGTTTGGAACTGTGGTACCTGGTACAGTGAGTGACTAGTATCCACAAATGGCTACATTTAAATTAGTTCAAATGAATCCAAATTAAAAATTCAGTCAGTCATTAGACGAGTCACATTCGAAACCTTCAGCAGACGTGTGAAGCTAGAGGACAGACTTAGTAAGGATACCGAATATTTCCATCCCTGCAGAAAGCTCAGTTGGGTAGTCTTGGTCCAGAAAGTGAAGTCTTTTGGCCTCATACACAACAGACGTGGCTGCGTGCTATCAGCTGATGAAGCATATGGAAATCCTGCCATCCTCTGCCCTGTTTCCTCTTTCTTCCAGAGACTTGAAATAGGAAGAAAAAAACCCACAGAACTACAAAAAAAGAGAGAAAAGACAAAGAGGACCGTTGTAAAACTAAGACGCTTTGAAGAATCTGAAGCAGATGTTATGCTGGGAGTTAGTATGTACTGTGGTACCACCTGCGCCCACTTAATTCTGTCCAAGACCATTTCCTCCACAGTTACCATGAAGAAACATGGAGATTCAAGGATTTAAGAGTATTTGATGGGGAGTCAGGGAAGACAAAAGCAAGACTGAGGTGCACATGGCAATGACAGTCCATTCCCAGCGGGCATTCCTGGCCCCCTGCCCAAAGCTTGACTGGCTGGCAGGGCCGCCACGCAAAGCCATTCCATACATCCACATTTTGCATAAGAAACTACAGCTTAGCTACTGCTGGCACACATATACACATAGTGTAGAAGTGAAATTCGTGTGTGAAGATAGTCGAGGACCGTTCTTTTATCCCACCAGCAACCTGTTTTGTTACCCATGTTTCATAGTATTTCAGTGATTCTGAGCTTGGCTCAGATGATATTGCTTTAACCCTTTCCTTGCAATGACTTGCTCATTTTCTGGCACAACTCTTAACTTGACTATTCTCGGTGAAAGAAGTTGGCCAGTTTTAACTCACTGATTCTAATTATTGAAGGTATTCTATTGCTGAGCCCAGAGACAGAGTGAATTATCTGATGAGTAATATGAACTTTCTCTTCAAAAACAAATTGCCTGGAAAAAGATACATTCCTCAGGCGATGCCATCATTTTTCTTCTGGAGAAGTTACTGGTTCCCATTAATGGATGTAAATCAGAAAATCTAACTGCACCAGAAGAAAGGCCGTTTTGGAGTTGATGTGGATTACCACTCTAGTGGCAGTGGGATCTTTATAGAAATTGAATAGGAAGTATCAGCCAACTGGAAAAACACCCCATCTGAAAGCTCAAACAGAGAGTAAGTGCTGTCCCAGACCTATGATTTGCTGGCATCTTTGATTGTTCTCTTGGCTTGGCATAATTCTTCTCTCTTTGTAGAAGAGGGCTCATTTTTCACATTTTCTCAGCCAATGTTTTCCCTTCTGACCCATAGAAAGAAACTTGAGATCATCGGCTGCATTTTCTGCTTGATTCTCCACATGTGTGACTCTCAGAGAAGGAAGACGAACACTTCGAATGAAGACTGCAGGATGAACTTTAGGATGTGAATCACAGATTTCTCAGTTCATTCAATTGTTCATCTACTTATTCATTCAAAAAATTTATGTGAGGTGTTGTGCTATAAACTGGAGATCCAATGAGAAAGGTACACAAATCCCCTCTCTTGAAGATTACATTCTAGTAAAACATAAAAACCACGGAGATTAGTTTCCTACTGCTCTTGCAACAAATTACCACAACTTTAATGGTTTAATTCTGTACAAGTTTATTATCTTAACAATTGTGCAGGGCAGAAGTCTGACATGGGTCTTGCAGCATTGAAAGTTTCCTTCTGGACCCTCTAGGGGAGAATCCACTTCTGTACCTTTCCCAGCTTCTACAGGCCACGTGTACTTCCTGATTCACGCCTCTTCCCTCTGTCATCAGAGCCACAGTGTCAGAGCCCAGGACTTCCCATATCACAGTCCTTTGGTCCTTCTTCAGTCATCACAGCTCTGCTTGACCACAGGGTCAAGGAAGGGTCCTTTACTTTTAAGGATTCGCATAGTTAGATTGGGGCCAGCGGGATGCTCTCCCCATTTCAAAGGTCAGTAATCACATCTGCTACGTTCCTTTTGGTCATGCGAGGTATGTACTTGCAAGTTCTAAGGATTAGGGCACAGACATCTCCTGGAAGCCGTTGTTCTGCCCACCACATTATGTGCAGCAATGAAATTAAAATAGTTGCCACAATGAAGCATCACCACACCCTGGTCAGACTGGCCATCATCAAAACGTCTACAGATAATAAATGCTGGATAGGATGTGGAGAGAAAGGAGCCCTGCTGGTGGGAATGTAAATTGTAACAGCCACTATGGAGAACAGCATAGAGATTCCTTTAAAAAAAAAAACAGAACTACCATATGATCCTGCAATCCCACTCCCGGGCATATAACTGGACAAAACCACAATTCAAAAAGAGACGTGCTCTCCAGTGTTCATTGCAGCACCATCTGCAATAATCATGACATGGAAGCAACCTAAATGTCCATCAAAAGATGAATGGATAAAGAAGATATGGTATATATATGTGTGTGTAGATACACACACAAGGGACTACTGCTCAGCCACGAACAAGGATGAGCCAGTGCCATTCGCAGCAACATGGATATTCCTAGAGATTATCGTACTAAGTGAAGTAAGCCAGACAGGGAAAGACAAATACCATATGATACTGCCTCTATGGGGAATCTAAAGAAAGATGCAAATAACTTACACACAAAACGGAATAGACTTGAAGACATAGAAAACAAACTTATGGTTACAACAGGGGACGTATGGGGACAGGAATAAATCAGGAGTTTGGGATTAATGTACACATACTACTATGTATAAAATAGAGAGCCAACAAAGATGTGCTATACAGTACAGGGAACCACACTCAATATTTCATAATAACCTATAAAGGAAAACAATCTGAAAAAGAATATATGTTCAAATATGTTTCAATATTATTCAGATTTGAATATTTGAGATATTCAATATTTCATAACAAACTGTGATGGAAACGAATTTGAAAAAGAATATTGAATCGTTTTGTTGTATACCTGAAACTAACACAACATTGTAAATCAATTATGCTTTTTAAAAAATCACAAAAACACTGTCTTTGATGAAGCAGGAAAAATTACTGCTGTTTTAAAAAATAGTTGCATATCACGGTGAGTGTTGCAAAAGAATCAGAGAGGGTGATACTGAAGAGAATAAGAGTAGGGCACTCATTTTAGCGTGGTTAGGAGAGGCATTTCTGAGAAGGTGGTATCTAAGGTCAGTGCTGCGGGACTTCCCAGGAGTCTCCACGGTAAAGAACCACCTGCCAGGGCAGGAGATGTGGCTTGGATCTCTGGGTCAAGAAGGTTCCCTGGAGGAGAAAACAATTCATTCCAGTATTCTTGCCTGGAAAAATCCCATGCATAGAGGAGTCTGGCAACCCAGTCCATGGGGTTGCAAAGAGTCGGACACAACTGAACGACTGAGCCCACATGCACACTAAGGGATGAAAGGAAGCTCTCTCATTCAATCAGTGGAGCTGGGCTGGGTGTGAGATCTGACAGATCCTATCCTCCCCTGGCAGCTAATTAGTTTAGGGATGGGCGTGTGACATTGCTTGGGCCCACGGAGCTCTTCTATAAGACTTGCAAGCTTAGTTTTCCAGGGGAAGTGTTTTATTCTTCTCTGTGGTGGATCTTGTAAGTATAAAATCTTAGCATAGTCAACAGTGCTCTTTGCCTTGCAGAGAACATTGCTATAAAAAGGAAAGCTGGCACGTAGAGTTAAACAGAGGCAAAAGATGGCAAAAAGCCTTTTCCTCGAAGTAAAATTCCTGACGGTATTATTTTGGATTCTTTTGGTGTTAAATGTTAGAAACTGAAAAACCTACCTTAAGCAAAGAAGTGAAAGATAACTCTGGTTGCATGGTAGAAGCCTGGTCTCTCAGGCTGGTTGGACCCCTTAACTTCCTATGGTCTCATGAACCTCTGATGCATTTCACTCTTGTGTTCATGAAACACAGGTTTCTATCTTCAACAACCAAAGTACTCCTAACTAGTGCAACAGTAAATAATTCTCCTTTGAGAAACTATAGCACACCCAGAGCTCTCCATGAAGTCTGATAAACATTTTAAAGTTGGTGTGAAATGTTACTACTGGCTTTTATTTTTTATTCCAAAACCACAGATACCTCTTCACATCACATTATAAGAGCTGACTTTGCTCATTTGTCTGATTATTTGCGATCAGAATGCATTTGTGATCTCCATAAGCTAGCCATTTTCTTTCTGCTTTTTAAAACATTGTGAGATATAGCATACATATAAAGTATACATATAAAATATATAGTACAGCTTAAAGAATCATAAAAGATAATAGTAAAATGACAACTTGCAATGACCAAGCCTAGAAACTTGAACAATTCCTGTGCTTTGAACCTCCTCTGTGCCCCTGTATGCATGCATCTCCATTCCTAGCCTCCAAAAGTAACCACGATTCTGAGTTTTCTGCTTATCAGGCTTTCATGTTTTTTTAGAATATTACTGCATACATGTATGCCTTCCCAAGCGATGGTTTTTAATTTGCCAATTTTAACGTTTATATAAATAGACCCTTAAAATACATTCATCTACTACTTGCTTTTGTTGCTCAGCACTGAATTTTGAGACTCATTCACACTGATATGTATAGGAGTTTGTTCACCTCCACTACTTTTACTAAACCATGCTATGAGTATGCAACAATTTACTTAATGCAGTTCTACTGAAAATGGACAGTTAGATGGCTCCTAACTGCTTGTATTATAAAACATGTCACCTGGGGCACGTGAGTAAGTTTCTCTGCTGTAGACACCTAGGGGTACAAGAACTGGGGCGTAGAAAAAACATCTCCAGCTTTAGGAGTAATTCCAGGTAGATCTCCAGAACAGCTGCAGCATTTTATACTCCAAGCAGCAGCATACAGCATACAGCACTGCTTCATGTTGCAGCTCAAATTTGGTATTGTGAGACTTTATTATTATTATCAGCATTCAGTTCAGTTCAGTTCAGTCTCTCAGTCGTGTCCAACTCTTTGCGACCCCATGAATCGCAGCACTCCAGGCCTCCCTGTCCATCACCGACTCCCGGAGTTCGCTCAGACTCACGTCCATCGA
This sequence comes from Bos indicus x Bos taurus, assembly GCF_003369695.1. Lineage (NCBI taxonomy): Eukaryota > Metazoa > Chordata > Mammalia > Artiodactyla > Bovidae > Bos > Bos indicus x Bos taurus. Next base: position 154,563,366 of record NC_040076.1, read on the forward strand.
GTCAGTGATGCCATCCAGTCATCTCATCCTCTGTCATCCCCTTCTCCCCCTGGCCCCAATCCCTCCCAGCATCAGAGTCTTTTCCAATGAGTCAACTCTTCGCATGAGGTGGCCAAAGTACTGGAGTTTCAGCTTTAGCATCAGTCCTTCCAAAGAACACCCAGGGCTGATCTCCTTTAGAAGGGACTGGTTGGATCTCCTTGCAGTCCAAGGGACTCTCGTAACTATTATTATTAATAACTTGTTGGTTGTGAAATGGTATCTCACTGAGATTTTAAATTGGATTTTCTTAAGGATAGTGATCACTTTTTGCAGGTGTATGGGGAAAGCATCATCTTTCTTCTGTAAAAGCATGTTTGTATGAAAACATTGTGTATTTTGGAATTGAGTTATCAGCTTATTTGTGTTACAGTATTTCACTGAGTTTGTGAGTTGCCTTTAAATATTCTATTTTTTAAATAAACAGATTCTTAATTTTAACGTAGTAGAATTTATTGCTTGGGGTTTGTATTGTTCAATTCTCTGTATCTCCCTTCACCAATACTACTTGTTTTGATTGCTAGTAGCTAAGTAGAAAGTCTTGATATCTGGTAGGACTAGTATATTCAGCAGTATATTGATTATTCTTGGCCATTTGCCATCCTTGTAAATTTTAGAATTACTTACCAAGTTCCACAAAAATCTCCTTAGAATTCCAACTGAAACTCTACTTTATCTAGAGATTAATTTGGGGAGAATTTTCATTTTAAAAATATTGTCTCCTTATCTGTGAATATAGTTGGTATTTCCATTTATTTGATGTCTACATTGGCGTTCAAATTTAAAAAATTTTGTTCACATAAGGGCCTTACATTTTCTGTTTGATCTTTCTAAATAGGTTATATTTTCACTGATATTTTAAATTGTATTCTTTTTAAATTATATTTTCCGTTTGCAATTGGTGTATAAATGACAATTGGTTCTTGTTAATTTTATCTTTGACAACCTTGCTTAATATTCTTTTAAAATCTATTATTTGAAGAAATCTTGTGCGTTTTATATTTACACTTTTAGCATACAATCATAAGGAAAAATAGGTAAAGGTTAGAAAGGAACACAGTATTTTTCATTTTCCTCAAATGGCTGTTGTCGTACCACCTATGAAATAGATAATTTGTTTCCTTTTTTTAAAAAATGTTTTTGTTTATTTGGCTGTACCTGGTCTTAGTTGCAGTATGTGGGATATAATTCCCCAACCAGGGCTAGAACCCAAGCCCCTGCATTGGGAGTGTGGAGGCTTAGTCACTGGGCCACCAGGGAAGTCCCCATATCTTGTTTCTTGATTTGTAATCTTTATTCTTTATATTTAAAAAATGTGTGGCCACTCTATCAAAAAATCCTATAAACAGATTTTTCCTGATATCAAAAGAAAATATTTTAACATTTTACCGTGGAGTGGTTGTTTGTTGTAGGTTCATTATAATGACTGTTATCAGATGAAAGAGAGTCCTCTTTCCTGAGAAGTCTTTAAAAATTGGCTTCGCTGGTGGCTCAGATGGTAAATGACCTGCCTGCAACGCAGGAGACTCAGGTTTAATCCCTGGGTTGGGAAGATCCCCTGAAAAAGGGGAAGGCTACCCACTCCAGTATTCCATGGACAGAGGAGTCTGGGAGGCTACAGTCCTTGGGGTTGCATGGTTGAATTTTATTAAATGCCTTTTTTTTTTTTTAACATCTGTGGTGATTGTATGATTTTTTCTGTTTTCTTTGAATGTAGTAAGTTACACTAATACATACTTGATTGTTGTTGCACCAACCTTGCATTCCTGGAATAAACCCATTAATCATCAGGAGTTCTCTCTTTATACAATGCAAGATTCAGTTTCATAATATTTTGTTTAGAATTTTTAGTATATGTTTATGTGTGAAATGATCTATATATTTTCTTGGTTTTTAAATTTTTTCTTTCTTGGTTTTATTAGTAAGCTCATACTAGTCTCATACATTGAAGAGTATTTTATTTAGCTATTGCTACAGTAATGACTCCATTATCTCAATGGTTTCCAGCTACTTTTTCTCATGTTCTATGTTATATTATAATTCTTATTGTCTTTGGTGAGCTCAGTTGGACCCTGCCTTATGTGCCTTTTCATTCTAAAACCCAGGCTAAAAAAGTAACTCATTTAGCACATGCTGTTTTCATGATTGAAGATGGAAATGTAAAAACGCATGAGCCAGACTTCAAGGGGCAGCCATCACATTTTCTCGTTATTCATTGGCCAGTCATATGGAGGCTCAGAGTCAATGAGGTCAGACCTTACACTCTGTCCCTGGAGAAGCTTGACAATGACAAAATGGGATTAAGGAATTGTTAATAAATAGCAGCTTACCATAGTCATCCCTTTTTGATCACAGAAACTTTCTTTCTTCCACAAGTAAGATACACTTACTTGCTCATGAAGACATCCAAAAATCTCACTCAAATATGGTATTAAGATCTAGATCTCCCCTGGATTCAACTTCTTTTGAGATCCAAGCATACAAAAAAAGACATCTTATGTGTAAGATGTCTTATGTCTCGTGTGTAAGATGTCCTTCCCTCACCCTGCACCATCTCCAATAGTGGAGCAGAGTTCGCTGAACTTAAATAAGCACCCCCACTGGAAAGGGGAGGGATGGGGATTTCATCATTGTTACTAGTGTAACAATTTGGAAATTCCTCTAGGAAAATGTGGTGCGCCCCCTACTGTGGAGGTAGGAAGTGTTTCTTTTTGCTTCCTTCCTTCCTTTCTCTTTCCTTTTTCTTTTTTTATTTTGCCAACCAGGCATTGAACCCAGGCCCCAGGAGTGAAAGTGCAGAGTCCTAACCACTGGACTGTCAGGGAATCCCAGGAAGTATTTCTTGATTAGATTCCAGGCATGGCTGCTGGGGAGAAGTTTCACAGTCTAGTGTTCTTCTCCCCTTCCTAACTACTCTCTGGGTCATCTTTCCTGTTTGTTAATTTTCCCCAGTCACACCTACAAAGGGCTACAATGTCTGCAGCTCAGCTGTGTTGAACAGTCGCAGTCTCTTGTTAATCCATGCTGCTGGCATTTTGGGAAACAAAATTCTCTTAAACACTTAAAACAAAAAAATGATTCCTTTCCCTGTGCAAAATGATGTACACCGCTGTCTTTGTGAGATACCGCTCTGAATATCGTCAGGGGTCCTTTGAGCTTAACAGGATTCTTATGGTAGTCTCAGTCCCTAGGCCATCCTGCCTAATTGAAGAGTGTTTACAGGAAGTCATCTTAACCCAGTCAGAGGATTTAATGAAAATATGTTAGCTAAGATTTTTTTTTTTTTTTTTTCTCCTAGTCTATATTTTAATGGCCATAATCTTAGCCCTATGACTGTGGGCAAATTTGAATAAGATTTACCATCTGGAGATGACTAACAGCTGTAATTTTCAACCCTTCAACTTTTAGAATTTCTGGACTGTCATTTTTCATCTTACCTCTGTAATAACTTGAAAAGCAGAAAATACCTAATAAACTTATGACTTGGGCAGAAAAGTTATAAGACAAAACATGTCTCCAGAAAGAACTTTTAGGTCAGTTTTGATGTTTTATGTGTGTGCAATTTATTCAATTAATTTAAAATTTACACTTATTTTTATAAAATTTTCTTTATATTTTTCACTAAAAATTTAATCTCCACAGTGGTTATAATCATTTTTTTCTGCTAATAATAGTTATTCATGCATTTTCTTCCTTTTACTTAATCAATCTTTCTAGAAGTCTGTTTATTTTATTCATCTTCCCAAAATGCCAATTTTATGTTGTTTCTCTCTACTATATCTTTGCCTTCCATTTCATTCATTTTGGGGTTTATTGTTGCATTTTCCTTCCATTTACTTTCTTCAATTAATTCTGTTGTTTTTTTTTTATGTATCTGAAGTTGAATGCCTTTTCCTTTCAGCCTCTCTTCTTTACTAATACATGCATTTCAGCCTAAAAATTTTGCTCTAATTGCCATTTTAGCTACAATTCACATTAAAATACACAGTTTGAAAATTATTTAGTTTTTTTTCCAATTGTCACTGTCTTTCTCCTTTAATCTATGAATTACTTAGAAATGCATTTAAATGTACAAATGTATATGCTTTTAAATTCTTTTTTATTGGTTTTATTTTGTGTTACTCAGAGAATATTGATTTATTGAATTTTGTTTAACCTTGATTTGTAGCAAAGCACAGAATCTCTTTTTTTGCATGCAAAAGAAATAAGGAGTAAGCATCCATAAATAAACATGTGTAAGAATGTTTATATCAATTTACTCATGATGCTCAAAATGAAAACAGCCCATATGTCCAGCAATAGGAAAATGGAAAAAGAATTGAATATTACTCAAGAACAGTCAATCACCAATAAAAAGAGAATGAATAACATAAAAGATTCTCAAAAAATTATGTTGCAAGAAGGCTTACACTTGAGCACATTAAAAGTACAAAAAGTAGGATTCTTTTTATACAAAGTTCTAGAACTGAAATAATTAGTCTACCATGGAAAAAAGCATAGAACTTGGTTGTTCTGGAGTGGAGTCAGGGAGGGTGAGGATTGACGAAGAAATGATAGAATTTTCATGATAAGGCTTTGAATTACAATTATAAAAATTTATTAAGTTATACACTTTAGGTTTGTACTTCTTAAATATCTGAGACATAATTTACTATTGCTTTTGAAGGTCAATTTAACTGGACATGCAATTTTGAGTTACCAGTTGAATTACACCCAGTAGTCTGAAGACATTTTTTTAACTGTCTTTGAACTCTTATTGTTACTGTTGAGAAATCATCTGTTATTCTAGTTATTGTGCTTGTGGAGACTCCGTTTGACCGCTTTTATTATCTTCTCTTTAGCGTCAGTGCTTTGTGCTTTCAAAGGGGATTGCCCTAGTTTTCCTTTTATTAACTCTTTTGAGAGTCTTTTGGGATGTCTGAATCTGACTCTGGGACCTTTCATCTGTTCTACAAAATGTTTAGCCATTTTTCCTTGGAACTGTGCCACATCCTATTTTTGATATTAACTCTAGGTATATATCACAATACCCTCTTACTGTATTCTCCACCATGTGTCTGTAACATTCTGGACAGTATCTTTTTAACTGCCCCACAGTTGATTAATTCTATTCTCAGTTGTACTTAATCCACTGTTTAACTGTTTCCCTGCCTTTCTAATTTCAATTATGATGTTTTCAACTTCAAGAATTTGTTTGATTTTTTAAAAACCTGCTTGATTATTTTTTAGGAACTGTTATTATTTTTTATATTTTTATTACATTTAAAATATTTCTTTAAATGTATAAAATAAGCTTATTTTATATGGTGTAAGAAGACTCTTGAGAGTGAGTCCCTTGGACTGCAAGGAGATCCAACCAGTCCATCCTAAAGGAGATCAGTCCTGGGTGTTCATTGGAAGGACTTATGTTGAAGCTGAAACTCCAATACTTTGGCCACCTGATGCAAAGAGCTGACTCATTTGAAAAGACCCTGATGCTGGGAAAGATTGAAGGCGGGACGAGAAGGGGACAACAAAGGATGAGCTGGTTGGATGGCATCACCGACTCAATGGACATGAGTTTGGGTAGACTCCGGGAGTTGGTGATGGACAGGGAGGCCTGGCGTACTGCGATTCATGGGGTCTCAAAGAGTCAGACACGACTGAGTGACTGATCTGATCTGATCTGATGCTTGGAACCTACGGACATTACTTATCGGGGACAGTTGTCAGATAAATTTCCAGCTTGAAGTTTTCTGAAATGGCCTCAGCATGAATAAGTGTAGTCTTGTAGTTGATAATTCTCAAAGCAAACATTTTTCTTTTTTGACTTAGCAAAAACCCAAACCCAAGACTGGTATTTAGCCTCCTGCCTCCTACTATGGGACAGGTTTTTCCCAGCTCAGCATTCAGAGGCGTGGACTGTAAGAGCTGCTCTCTGATGTAACCGCACAGGCTTTGTCTTCTGCCTGCCATGTGCCTGGCCCCTTATGTTCAGGTGTGGGCAATGAGAAATTGGCACATATCGCCAGGGAACTTACTGTTCCTCACATGAACACTTCTCCCAGAATTTACTTATTTTCTGGATCATGTCCTTTCACAAACTGTACTTTGTGGTTCAACTTTTAATTATGAGAGAACTTTCTAACATGAGAGAATTTGTTCTTTGAACATCCAATGACTTTTGGCATATTACTTATACATCAAAATAATATATCCTCTTTATCCCTTTTAATGGCTTTGCATTTCATTTAATATTAATACAGCCATGTTGATTTTATTTATTTTTTTTTATTTTTTTATTTTTAAACTTTACAATATTGTATTAGTTTTGCCCAACATTGAAATGAATCCACCACAGGCATACCCGTAAAAATCAGTCTTTAGAGTTAGCCAGTATTTATATTTTTCCCCTCACATTATTCATTTCTAGCTCTCTCTCCACACCTGTTTTAGTCACTTGTAGAGACTGTATGAATCTCCCACCGGAAATTAGATTCGAATGCCAAGGCTGATGGCACCACATACCATCAAGATGAGATGAAAAGGTTTAGTATGTAATAAGGCTTTCTGAGAAGAGGATGGGAGATCCTCAGCTTGGTCCAAACAAGGCTTGAGAAGGTCTGGAGAGGAGACTGGTTCAGTTCTCATCTTCACTAGGAGTTGGGGCTTGAGTGAGGGTTCTTGCATGTGACAGGGGTGTGCATGGTCTGATTTCTGCCAGGACCAAAGGTCACCCGAGCTTTCTGATTGCCTTGTTCAGATGGGAGCAGAGAGAAGGAGAGAGGAGGTAGGTTTGTCAGCAGCCAAACATCAGAGACGAGGTCAGGCTCTTTATCACAGCACGTCCCATCACAGGGTCATTGTGGACCTTCGTTCCAGATTCCGGATAAGTTTCTTTTTCATGTGTATCTAAGCAGTTTTAAGCAGAAGTGTGGTTGGTTTCTTTCCTCATTACCATTTTGCCAGAACATATTTTTTCCTGAGGTGGTCTGTATGTGATATACTTACTAAATGCTAGTTCTCCTAGATAGCAGACATAAGTATAAAACAAATCCTCTCATAATTTTAATCCAATATCCTCTTCTAGGGTCTGGTTTTGCCATTGAGAACTCAGACTCCAATCTGATTTTGACTTTCATTTGTATCTTCCAAAGTCTGCTCTAGAAGCTTTGCTCTTGTATCATAAGGTTTTCCTCTCTGCTCTGAGGTATTTCTAAACAGTATTGTTGCTTATTCTGCTTGGTGCTTACTGACTTTTTAAAATGTGAATCTTCAGTTCTTCGTGCAGTTCTAATCTCGCTGCTCACTCGTTGATTGGCCCTGCCAGTGAGTTGATTGGCAGTTGATTGGCTCTGCCAATCAATCTGAATTGATTCTGCTCTTCAGTTCATATATTGAGCATGTAATTTTTATCCTAATGCTATTGGGTGTTACAAGTGTTTATTTTTCATGCTTTTAATGACTTTGAGAATCTCTGTAAGGGTATTCCACGTGTTTATGAATTTTTGCTTCCCTTATTAGTTTTATTTCCTCAGGGGTTAGTTCTTCCATTCACTCGTCTCTTCTATGATGTTGGGTTTCCTTAAGTGTCTGTGAATTTTTGATCACCTGCTCCTACTCATGTGTGAAAATACCTCTTTGCTTCTGGGAAGTTTCCAGTCTAGACATAGAAGCACATTTTCTATGGCTTTTGAGTATGGATTGGATGTACTTCCAAATAGATCACAACCATTCATGTGTGGAAGCTTCCTCTGTCTCCTGATTTTTCAGCTATTTGAAGCAATGAGCTGTCTCTTTGGCCCAAACACCTTCACCATATGCTTTAACCAGGAGGTAAATACCAAACACATCTATTGCTGAACTCAAGTGAGGGTCAGAGAGAGAAGCCAAAACTGCATGCTGGCCCAGGTACACTTTCTTATCCTTATCCTATGGCCCCTCCTTTATTTTTATTTGTTTTTTTCAGTTGGTTATGTATATTCATTAATTCTTCTCTTTCCTTATTTCTAGGGTTCTGGATCCATACTCGCATTTCCAACAATCTTCACTGGACCAATTTTTAACCTTTTACATCTTGGGTTTCCATGCAAGATTTCATTTGAAAACAAGTGAATTTGTAAATGAACCTTTAAAAATCTCTCTAAACATGGCCCTATTCCCATGAAGAATTTTATCCTATGGGCATCCTGCTGATAATTTGTACTACGCTTTGTATGTTGCTGCATTCTTATCAGTGATGATAGTAATGCCAGCCAAGTCAACAGTTTCTGAGGGGTAGTTATTAAGAAGAAAACTTTCAATTAACACAAGAAGGGGATTTAAGTAAACATAATGATAAGGAGTTGAATTTTTGAGAAGAATTTCTTCCCCCAAATGAAACTGATGTTATTTTGTTACATATCTTGATCTAGTGTTGGTATACCTGCAAGCTTAGATGTGGTTAGGGTCCTGGGTGAACTTAAAAAGAATATGACTGAGTGAGTACAAGTTTCCAGTCTTATAAGAGTTTTAGTATGATGCTACATTAGTTTGGATCAGGTTTTGTGGATAATCACGTGTGGTATAATGCAACCCCTGGTATGGCTAAGACATAGACCTCCCTGGGCCTGGGAGGAGCTACACAGTGTTCGGTCTGCAGCATAGACCTCCCTGGGCCTGGGAGGAGCTACACGGTGTTCAGTCTGCAGCATTCTGCTCTGCCCTGTAAGCAACATTGGACAGGGAGGCGATTTCCTATTATTTGACTGGGGTGGGTGGAATAATTTTAATTGCTAAGAAATTGCATTTTCATTGTAAAGCAATTCAAGTTATAGCAGATTCATAATGCAGCTATTGTAAAAATGACATTTCAGTGACATTTCTGTGAGAAGAACATGGTGATTTTGAAAATGACATGGTGAGGGCATAGCAGTTATGCGAACAACACGTTTTCACAATCCGTGTGCTGAGAGCATAAATAATGATGATGGCAATAATATTAATAATAATGGCATTCCATGAGAGAAAACCTTTTATCTCCACAATTCCAAAGTTCTTTAACTCACACCTATCCAACGTTACGTTCCACTTAAATAATTGATCTTGGCTCTTTTTGATGGAATGGAGCTAAGGAAACAAGTATTTGCTCAACTCTGTAGCAAATTAATGGCAAGCACGGAATCAGAACTCTATTTTCTCTTAAAAAGTCTTTGGGGATGACTCACCAGAATGAGTATCATGCAGGTATGGGAAATGATATTGTTCCCATTTTATTAGAGATGTATTTCCATCAGTTTCTTAGGTGGGTTGTTGGTGAGCAATTAGCAACTTCTCTCTTCATGTACATAAAAGAAGATGTAGCATTATTTTATTTCAGGATGAACTGAGTTGCTCATTTCAAATATGTTTATAAAATAGTCTAATAAGTTAAACAGGTAAGCTGCTTTTGTTAGCCTAAGGGCATATTATTCCCACAGTGGGTATGTCATCACCATTTTCTTTTCACAATGTCATTATCATGTCATTAATATAGAAATTTCCCATCTTTTCTTCTACATATATTTTAAGAGAAAAATAGCTCCTTCGCAACTATGTTGTCAGTGATTGGAAATAAGAGCTGGAGTGATGGCTGTCAGCACACATGACCCATGTGGTCAGTGTTCTGCCAGGAGGGTTACCCGTATAATTTATCAAACAGGCTGCAAGACAGAGGAAAAATTTACCCTTTGACCAAATGCCTTGACCACTTGATTTGATGATTTGTGTATGTATGAAACAGCTTACTCAAATTTAAGAATTTGGAGTCAGAGCTTAATTGCATGTCACTGATAGCTTGTATTTAATAGTTGATACCCTGTATTTAATTGATGCAGTGTATTCAGGCTGGGTTTTATTGTATTAGTTCTAATGCAAAATGTGAGGCTGAGGCTCTCTCAGGTTGGAGGGGAGGGGAAGCATGGTTGTAAGTGTAAGATTCAGAAATTCCAGTTTGGATCCATTTGGAAGATGTTTCCTATACCCAGCCATTATTTCGTTATCTGTTAAGTTGGCACTGGAAGTGGAAGTTGAATGTTCCTTATCATTATGCTTTTGGTTTTCTGGAAGGGTGGTTAGGCTTAGTAAAATTTGGAAGAAACAAACAAAAATGTTTCTTTGCTTTTTAAACAAAGCACTTACTCTTTATGAATCCATTTTCTTTCCTGGGCAAGGAATATATGATTCCAAGCTAATTCCATTATTGATGTGTTGCTACAATGAACACCAGAGAGCTAATGAATTCTTCTGTTTCAAAGGCTATGATTTACATCTTGTTTGGATCACTTGGCCCCATGATGTCAAGCCTTCAATCAGAGTTCTATGGTCTGACTTCTTCATTTTCACAGCTTGCAGGCAGTATCTCCCACGTTCTGCCAACACAGGGCTCCCACGTCTCTTGTCAGCCTTCACTCAGATGGCTAAATGGCAAGGTGTATCAATGCATGTTAAAGCGACCATGCAAATTTGCTACAAAACATTGACATTGTAACATCTGCAAAGGAGTCGTCACCATATCAATAACAATAAGTAATACTGCCATTTCTCTTCCGTGGTTTTAGCAAAAAAAAAGACACTGTTATGGGGCCAATATGAGAAAGCCTTGACTATGTTTCATTCTGGTTTTTGTAAAAAGCCGTTTGCAAAAGAAAGGCTAAGAAAGTATATTCAAATAATTGCAAAACCAAAGAAAATATAAGAAAGTATATTAAAACATTTAAAGGTGAACACCCAGTACAGTGATGCAGCGAGACCCAGGGTAGGACTGGAGAAACCGTCTGGAGCTTGGATGAGAAAAATGATAAAATTAACATTATACAAAAATTCCACCTAACCTTTAGGCTCTTGATACGGTTACTGAAATCAGTGATGATAAGGGATGATGATGACGAAGGAAAAGGTCAAGACTCACTGAAAACTTCCGTCTTACACTAGCGGTCAGAAGGAAAGAAGGAAAATAAAAATCTGTATCTTCAGGAAAACTGGACCAGTCAGACTCTCCAAACAGTATCATGATAAGTGTCAACTTGAGAAATGCAGCATGTGAGAGTCGTGCGTTAAGTTTGATCTGGGGCAAAACGAGGCTGCAGCCCAGAAGACAGCGCTCGAAGTGATTCGGAGGTGCTGCTGGCAAGAGGCGGGAGGAAGGTCAGAGTGCACGTGACTTTGGTGAACGGAGAGTACCTGGAATCAAGCAGTATTTCTCCAGAAGGTTTCAGCTAGTCACGTGAAGCTTTTACTAGTCATGAGGCATCATCCCACCATGAAGGGTTCCAGTGCTTTTCTAGACATGAGGGGACAGGGGAACTGGGTTCATAAAGTCAGCTCCTGAAACCATCTGACTATCTGAAGACCTGTCTGCCAGTTTTTTCCCAAGCACAGAGCGCCTCATTCCTGCTCCCCACCCGGAGTTCCTTCCAGGGGGTGTTGAAAACCAGCAGCAGCGTGGGCTTTAGTGCCTGCAGAGGTAGATGGCATGGGCTGCAGTGTAGTTGACCAAAGGGACTGTCAAACTGGGTGCCTGACCTCACAGAGCCCCAGATCCCTTCCCAGCTGAGACCACGAGCTGCTGCACGTGGAGACCCAGCCCTGTCTCTGGTGCTGCGGCGAGATGCTGGCCTGGCACCTCCGTGCCCCTAACCCACTCAGCTCCCGTCTGGGGACACTCCTGGGAAGACCCAGACATTTCATTACGCTTTCTCTCGGAAAACGTGTCCAACATCTAGTTTAGACATTTGGTACAGGTTCTCAGCAGTCTTGGTCAAGGCAACCCACGAAAAAGAATGAGAGATGAGTGCAAGCTCCAGTCCCACTTTTGAACAGAGCAACCCCGTTTTTTACCTAATACTTTGTTCATAAAAGGGATTCTACTGCAAGCATTTGTAAACTACCTCTCCAGTTTCGCTCCTGATTTCACAGAAACCTAGACCAGAGAGAAGTGATTGGTTCTCAAAACCAAGGTTCATGAGGCTAAATTCAGGCAACTGATAACACGGTAATAATATGAGAACTATTTTGCCAAATCGAGAGAGGGATTACAAATGGGGATAAAATCTGGTGGCTGGAGAATGAATGAATTCAACAGCCACAGAAAGCCATCGGTATTGCGTCTGCTGTCACTCTGGCTTTAGTTTCTTGGCCAGAAAATGCGGTTTTTCTGCCAGGAATCTTAGGTAGGCTACCTATACAAGACAGAAAATTCCTGGGCCCATGACAAATCTCTCAGGATGAGGAGGCACTGTGGACCAAAGAACCTTTTCCCGTCCCTCAGGTGTTTCATCCAAAGAGCTCGTTTTGGTGCCGGAAGAAGAACTGTGCCCTTGGCAACGTCTCCGCAGTGACCCAGCATCCTGTGATGCCTGTCCCTGACCTTGGCCGTCCAGAGTTCAAGGCTCCTGGGCAGAGGGCGGTGGTCCCCATACTGGGCTCCCAAGCCCGGCGGGATGGGGAATCTGCGGCCCGGCAAGCTACCCGCGCCTCTGTCCTCCGAGCCCAGATGCCTGATGGGTCCGTGGGATGCCCGTGGCTCCCCTCTGCGTGAAGCCCGCCCCGCTGCGGCCTGGCTTCCCGAACTCTCTCCCGGACAGCTGCGGCTGACAGCCTGCCCACAGCACCGCTCTGAGATGCCTCAGGGAACAGCGGGAACTCTCCCAAGGGCTGAGTTTTCCACCACGAATCTGGTACCAAATATTTTTCCCACTTCATAGATAATATGGAAAATACGTTAAGGAAATACCACTTAGCGTCGGAAGTTCCAAAATCGACCAAATATTATTGTGAGAATTGCTTGCCCTATTTGCCGCCTATTAAATCAATTTGTGGGGGTGAGTATTTTCTGTATTAACGTATCATGTTGTTTTGAAGCTCAAATGGAGTTCACAGATTAGATTCATTCACTGGCGGAAAAAAAATTGCCTCTTTCTTGTGTTGGAAGAGGACATTTTCTTGCTTCTCTTTAGATTCCAAATGATTTTTCTTCAGTAACCCTCCCCCTAAATCCTCTACCTGCTACTTTTTAAAGCTCGGAGATCTGGAGCTGGAGGTTTCAGTAAGGTGCTGTGCCTTTAAAACCGGTAAAAGCAAATGGGTTTTAAGAACCCAACAGGATCTTGGTCCATCATAACATTCAATCTGCATTATATCTCACTTCCTAATCATTCCTTCCATTCCAGTTGTAAGCCGGGAGGTGGGTGGGGGCATCTCAGAGAAGCGCCCGGAAAACAAGTTTGCCTGCGAGCTGCCGAGCCCCGAACACTCGCTCCTGCCTTCTGACCGCATCCACCCGGACCATCCCATACGCTAAAAATAACCCCGAATACTAATCCCTCTTCCTCTTCCTTGTTGCTGGTCGCTATGGTGCTGCTTTCGACTGTGAAGAACTCAGCGCCATTATCACTCTCAGTGTCTCTCTCGGAGATGTGATCTAATTGCAGAATCCACACCTGTTCCACAGTTCAATAGAATTCAGCTCCGGTGGAGGCAGACGCAAAACAACACAGGCACACACGCAGGCACACTTGTGCGCGTGCACACACACACACACACACACACACACACACACACACACACGACGATTACCTAGGAGTTCAGAGGGGGTCAAAGACAAATAAATTGATCAAGAGGGTGAGCTTATCGGGAAATAATATCATGAAGGGGAGGAGGTGGGGAAGGCTGTGTTTTGTGGTCACTGGAAGATTGCTGATGGGTGCATAAATAAGGCATGCGGCAACATCTGTTCTTTGTTGTGCATTCAGCTTTTTAATGTGTTCAAAGAGCAGCTCTGACGCATCGCTGACTACCACTCCCCATCCGAGCAGCATTTTACCAGAAAATAATAAACCTTCCTGGTGGGGTGCAGGGAGCCAAGGCATTCGGGCAATGCCATTAATTTGGAAATATCTTTTTTTTTGCTGGGATTTTAAAAATCTCTCTCCCTTTGAACATTGCACAAATTTGGGACCCAGCCTAGCATCCCTCTCAGCCTAAACATTAAATCAGTCTGAATATCTATTCAACCGTTTTTTGTTGTTGTTTTTTTTTTTAAGTCAGTAAAGGAAAGGTGGGAGGGGGTAGTCAAGTCCAAGTTTACAGACTTTTGCCCCTCTGCTTTTAATTCTATTAATGTGAGCTTCTATCTATCAGGATGATTTTTTTAAAAAACCATGTTCCAGTATTTATTTGTACTGATAAAATTCAGAGGCAGCTGAGGCCTCTGACAGTTGAACAATATTGGCTGGTTATTTTGATACAGTGTGGTAGGCAGCACAAGATTAAAAAAACGGAGCATCCGAAACTGAGAAAAACCAGCTTGAATTCTAAAATAAAATTTTAGCAGCATGGATTTCTCTTGCCATAGGCTATGAGGCTACTATGAATTTCAGATGCATTTCCTGAGCTGTCAATGAGGTGGAAAGATGAGACTGGCATTACGAAGATTTGCTGCGGCTCCATTCAGGGTAATTGCAAGCCTAGGTGGAGCGACATTAAACCACCACCAAGAAGAGCTGCTGGTGTACACACAGTGTGGAAACAGCTCGCCAGGCAGCCGAGGACCAGCACGGGGATTTCATGTCACTTCATCTGACTTCTGCATTTCCCCGCTTTTCAGGTCACGGCTCAGAGGCGCTGCAATGCCAGTGCACTGCTGAAGGTTGCTTCCGTAACCAGCTGGACTTAATCTTGTGTAAGGGGGACAGGACCTTTTAGGTACAGGGCTGCCATTTAAAGCCCCTCTTTCCAATATTCTCTTTCATAATCTTGGTGTGCAGGATTCTGGTCTTCCTATTCTTGGCTTAGTCAGCCCTTTTCCAAAGGACAGTTACCATTTGATCAATGTCTAAGGGAGCAGGTCACCATTAGGCTCCGCATCATTAGTAAAAGCATCCCTAACTGCCTGTGGGACCTCTTGGTAGCCCAGCTATACTTTCAGCTTCTTTCTGCTAAAATCTTTTTGTGCCTTTTCGTGCCAGGATTCTAGGTACAGCGGGCCACCCAAAACTTCAGTGTATAATTCCAGAAGACAGATCTAAATTTGTGGTTAGATGGGTGATATTTTCAAAAGTATGGTTTCCCGTGTTATACAGTAAGACGTTGTTTATCTATTTTATATGTCGTAGTGTATATCTGTTAATCCCGAAATCCTGATTCATCCCTTCCCCCGCCTTTGGTGGCCAGAAGCCTTCTGTGTCTGTGAGTCTATTTCTGTAAATAAGCTCATTGGTGTCAGACTTTAGATTCTACACACAAGCAATATCATGTGACATTCGTCTTCCTCTGTCTGACTGACTTCGCTTCAAATGATAATCTCTAGGTCCTAGATGGGTGATATTTAAAAAATTCTACCCTTTTGTTGGCCATTGCATGGTCTTCTTTTTGGCTTACATGGGGATTTATAATGTTCAGTGTCAAGACAACACAATCATAATGAAAGATATTGGATTTGTCACAGATTAAACCTAATTATCCTGGAGGAAGGCATGGCAACCCACTCCAGTATTCTTGCCTGGAGAGTCCCCATGGACAGAGGAGCCTGGTGGGCTACAGTCCATGGGGTCACAAAGACTCAGACACAACTGAGCGACTAAGCTCACAAGCACAAACCTCATTATGTTGTATTTGATGGTATCTTTGCTGCTGAAAAATCCCACAGGATGACAACTTTCCAAATGGTCACCTAAAATGACCATTTCCAAGGGTGCATTCTATTCTACTTTCAACCCCATCAGCATGGAAGTAAATGATGATTTAAGGAAGGATGTATTTTGTGGATGTGTGGTTAGCATATATTCTATATAGACTTAGTGCACATAACAATTACCCAGTTAATGAAGTTTCATCACAATAATGCTTGAAATTTTAAGCTATTTATCAAACAGCCTTTTTTTTCTATAACAACTTTTAACCCCCTCAAGCCCACTAGATAGACATGGTATGAGAAGTGACATTATTGTTTCAGGCAAAGATATACTAATTTACTGAGCACAAATGTCTAGTCAAAGAATAGGATGTGGAACAAATTTTAATTATATGTCCTATTTGGATGAACTCCTAAGTTTTGCGTTTCTTTTGCCAACCAGATGAAAGGGAAGATGTGGCATTTTCCATGATGCTTTTTCAATATATTACAAAGCTCAACTTGACCATTTCTAGGTCAAATGTTGAAAGAAAAAAATATCCTTAAGACAAGACGAGTGATTCTGATGTCAAAGGCACACATGAAGATCAGTCTCCCGACTTTCTCCCGCCTTCCAAACAAGGCTCTGCTCCATAGTGCATGTGGTGAGGACCAGCCCAGGCCAGCCTGTCGTCCTGCGGGATTGTCACCCGGGGCCTGGGGTCAACTCACAGTCTGCTCTGGGTGTTGCCGCAAAGGGAAGACAGCATACCTTGACCGAGGTGTTGATACACTCTTCGGCGCAGCCTCACCCCGGTGACAGGTCAAAGTGGGGATGTGAAATCCAGGCCCCGTCACAGCAGCTCAGGACAATTTGTAATGCCTACCCCACTCTGGAGCTCCCGGGGCGCTGACTGAGCAACTTGCTGGGACCACTCTGCCAAGCTTCCACAGGGTACTGGTTCTGAGATCTCACCTGAAAATTTTGGTTTGCCAACCTCTGTTTCAGAATCTGCCTCCCTGGAAAGACTACCTGCAGCACCGTTTAATCTTTCTTTTCAACCCCCACCACTGCTCATCACCTTTGATGACTAAAATAAAGCTTCGTTATCTGACATGTGGTGACAAGCTATATTTATTATCATCTCCTTTATTACTTATCTAAACTTGTTTTTATTGTTTGATTCATACATTTTTTTTCAACCTGGGATATTATTCAGATACCTTGAGTTGGGGTGGAATGTATTAGAATTTTCCCATTGAAGTTAATAAAACACCATTTTTTTTCAATGTCTTCACAGGGCAGGGAGGCTTGGGGAGAAGGTGAAATTGTTGAGTGAGGGTGGGTGCTGTCAGAGGCTGCATCAGCCAGGAGTGCTCTCAGCTGCACGGGACTGCAGATCCAGCCCACAGTGACCTGAACAAGGGAAGCACACTCCCTTCATTAGAAAGACATCCAGAGGCAGGAAAGTTCCGGGTTGGATAACTCGTGGCTCAATCATGTCATCAAGGACTGACCTCCTCTCCCTCTTTGCAGACTTTGATCCTCAGCATATCAGCCACCCTTCATGTGGCAAGAGATGCCTACCTCTCTGATAGGCAACAATGTCAAAGGCTGGAAGAGGGGGAGAGAGATTGCTACCTCCCCGAGTCCATCTTTATGGACAATAAAACATTTCTCAGAACTCCCCTCATTAGCCTGCACTTGTATGGACGATTCTTCAGCGTCTTCTGCCGTGGGAGGTCCTGGTGGGCTTGAGCACCCACAGTCCAGCTCAGTGACACACACCTGTCAGACTTTCCTCCCTTCTTTATATTTTTGCTCATTTCTCACTCTCCTTTTCAACCTTTTTCCTAATGAAGCTACCTGCATGCAAACCCGTCTCAGGCTCTGTTTCTTGGGGTAACTCACACCACACAAGGATGCCTCCTTCATCGTTAGGGACGTCGCACCCCCATCTCCCTCGACATGAGCGAATGCATCCCTAACTCCCTCTGGGGCTTCTCGGCATCCCAGGTATACTTTTAACTTCTTTCTGCTACAATCTTTTTGTGCCTTTTGCAGAATCTTCCTGCCCGGTATCTAAGATCAGCTCTCTATCTCTGCAAAGGAGCGTGTTTCTGGTTCAAAGGAAACTCACGAATTATAAATGACAAACCAAAAAGCACAACAAGAAACTGACCATGCAGGCTGATCCCGACATGCCCACGTTTGTTTCTTCTCCCACCAGCCAGCCTTTCGCTTACGAGATTTCTCGGGAGTGAGGGCACCACGAGGCCGGGAGGGCACCCCGGTGCAAAGAATACACACTGAGCTCTTCAAGCAGCTTCCCTAAAATTCCATCCCCTGTCCTCACAGCCTCAGCTTGAGAGCTGAGTGGATTCATGGCATATGCAACACTCTCCCCCCATTATTATGTATTATTTCTTAGTCTGACTTTTCCCCTTATCTTCTTCAAACTTTTCCTGAGACAAAGGTGGTGGATCAACTAAGAATTGCAAATTTGGTCAGCAAACACTTCCTTTCCCCATCCTCTGTGTGTGTCTCACACTTTGATTTGGAAGGTGACCTCTATCGTCTTGGAACCTCATGAAAAATAGTTACAAGTGAATAAAATTTGAACACATATGCAAAGGACTGCAGCCTTATGAATGCTCTGAGCCTCTAAGATCAGATTGTTGGTATAGAATTATTTGATCGTAATTGTCTTTGTGGTCTATTTGCAATGACTATAAAGATGGAGAGTTCTTGATGGTCAAAGAAGAGTCATAAAGATGGCAAAAGTCATAACGATCTTTAAACTAAAGATCATTCTCTGTTAGGAAAGAATTGATGGGCAAATAGATGCTGAATTAGGGATGTGTAAGTGGCTCTTCTAGTCTCAAATCTGTTTCGTTCTTTGTTGGTAATTAAAAATATAATCATTCCCTCATGGAAAGCTGTTTTCACAAACTTGCTATAACTCTTTTTGTATTTGGGGGCCTCAAAAGAGAAAAAAAAAATGATCCTACTGATGAAGAGAGAATGGGGAAATAAATGAAGTAATTATGAGCTAGAGTAACAAATACCACTTAGGCATATACCAATTATTTCTGCAAAATCCACAATTTATGGCAAGAAATCTCAATGTTTACATATTGATCAACTTTTATTCATACCAGAAGAGAATACATTGTAATAAAGATTTCTCACTGATTTGGAAAAAAGTGTATTCCACTAAAGTGTTAGATTACTGCCTCGTCTCATCATCCCTTATTTTTACCACCACAACAAAAGCAGCTTTATGGGAAGAAAATATTGTACTGTATAAATCTCTTCATGAATGAACGAGCCTAAAAAGGAGAGGATTGTCCAGATCCTCTTTACTATCTGGCTGTTCATGGTAAAGTATTGTCTGAAATAAAGGCTGATTTGGGTAACTCCTGCACCCAAGCTGCTGACAAAGATTCGTATGGTTTCGCCACAATGAGTCAACCTCACTTTGAATGATGCCGGTGACTATAATAATGCCATCCTTGCCCTAGAAGAAGTATTTTTTTAATCTTAGCTGGGTTTTACAGAAGGCAATTTTTGGTTCATGGAAAGCAAACTTAGAGATCATTTCATGTACCCCTTACCATGAGAAAGTGGAAGCCAGAGAGATTAAAGAGATGCACTGGGTCAATGGCAAAGGACTGTCTAGAACTCAAGTCCTCCAGTTACAAAACTAGCATCCTTCCCGTGACACCGTGC
The DNA here is from genome assembly GCF_003369695.1 of Bos indicus x Bos taurus. Lineage (NCBI taxonomy): Eukaryota > Metazoa > Chordata > Mammalia > Artiodactyla > Bovidae > Bos > Bos indicus x Bos taurus. The sequence goes on from NC_040076.1 coordinate 154,582,745, forward strand.
TGTGAAGAATAATACCAGTCAGTTCTCTCTATCAGCCTAAAGAGGCATCACAATGTTGCTCTCTGAGAGAGACACGTGCTGGGTAATTTATGGGGGAGTGTTCAAGTTATAAGTGAAACATGGGACTCTTTTCATTTCCAAAATCAGAAAGGAGGTCAGCTTTCAGTTTTCACTGGACATTTGACGAAGAATCTTTCTCTTGTGTTTATAATCTACCCAGACTGCGGTAATGGTGACCAAACAGTGACACTTACAAATGAGTCTCTGCTCTTTGTAGTTGTCCACTGGTATCGTCATGAGCTGGTGCCCAAGAATGTCTGTATAGACATCTGGGAGCCTACCTGACAAGGGAAATCATTAATCTAATTGACACTGTAACTGAAAGAACAATCTTCTATCTTCCCATCCTAATTTCCAACTCTGGATGAAAGGAAAATGTGTCTTTATTCTTATCATTTTCCACTTAGGGTTGTAGTGGTTACATTAGCTAAAAATAGAATTTTTTATCTTGTAAAGATTTCACTTCAACTGTTTGCATGTGACTACAAAAGGCTAGCTGTTCAAGCTGGTTTTAGAAAAGACAGAGGAACCAGAGATCAATTTGTCAACATCCGTTGGATTATCGAAAAAGTAAGAAAATTCCAGAAAAAAACATCTAGTTCTGCTTTATTGGGTATGCCAAAGCCTTTGACTGTGTGGATCACCACAAACTGTGGAAAATTCTGAAAGAGATGGGAATACCAGACCACCTGACCTACCTCCTGAGAAATTTGTATGCAGGGCAAGAAGCAACAGGTAGTACTGGACATGGGACAAAAGATCGGTTCCAAATTGGGAAAGGAGCACGTCAAGGCTGTATACTGTCACCCTGCTTGTTTAACTTATATACAGAGTACATAATGAGAAACGCTGGGCTGGATGAAGCACAAGCTGGAATCAAGATTGCCGGGAGAAATATCAATAACCTCAGATATGCAGATGACACCACTCTTATGGCAGAAAGCAAAGAGGAACTGAAGAGCCTCTTGATGAAGGTGCAAGAGGAGAGTGAAAAAGTTGGCTTAAAACTCAACATTCAGAAAACTAAGATCAAGGCATCTGATCCCATCACTTCATAGCAGATAGATGGGGAAACAGTGGAAACAGTAGCTGACTTTATTTTGGGGGGCTCCAAAATCACTGCAGATGGTGATTGCAGCCATGAAATTAAAAGACTCTTGCTCCTTGGAAGAAAAGCTATGACCAACCTAGACAGCATATTCAAAAGCAGAGACATTACTTTGCCAACAAAGGTCCATCTAGTCAAGGCTATGGTTTTTCCAGTAGTCATGTATCGATGTGAGAGTTGGACCATAAAGAAAGCTGAGCGCCAAAGAATTGATGCTTTGGAACTGTGGTGTTGGGGAAGACTCTTGAGAGTCCCTTGGACTGCAAGGAGATCCAACCAGTCCATCCCAAAGGAAATCAGTCCTGAACATTCATTGGAAGGACTGATGCTGAAGCTGAAGCTCCAATACTTTGGCCACCTGATGCGAAGAACTCACTCATTGGAAAAGACCCTGATGCTGGGAAAGATTGAAGGCAGGAGGAGAAGGGGATGACAGAGGATGAGATGGTTGGATGGCATCACTGACTTGATGGACATGAGTAAACTCCAGGAGTTGGTGATGGACAGGGAGGCCTGGTGTGCTGCAGTCCATGGGGTTGCAAAGAGTCGGACATGACTGAGCTATTGAACTGAACTGAACACAGGGTGAATAGCTTTGTTGCTGGAAGAGACCCTTGAACACAAGTAACCCTGTAGCTATGATCTGGAAGGTATGGAAAAAATAAAGAAAACTTAATGGTGCCTCATACCACAAAGTGAAGCAACGTTTTTTTCTGGGACAAGAAGAAGATGCCATGGCATCCATGGGATTTCCCCACCCCCACCCGCTCTTTTTGTAATATGTGTGAGCTGCACAGTTTCTGATTATTGCAGCTTTTATCTTGGATGGTATCTGTGTTGGGTGAAGAAGATCACCCTCCTGCATGTTACCAAAGATGAAGAGACACTGCCACACAAATGGAGGAAGAGACCTTGAGCGGGGGCAGGCCTGGGTGGCACAGTGCATGCTGGGATGGCTGGGTGAATCAAATAATTGGGACTCTGGGCAATACAGTCTGTGTATTATAATATCTGTTTTCTTATGAGGAGAAGGGTACTCATTACCTACTCATGATAGAACCGAGCCTTGAGGAAGAGACAGGAAATATTCCAGAAAGGAGGTGAAGGGTTGTAACAGGAAGATATTAGAAGGTTGTTCTCTCTTTGAGGAGCTACCCTCAGGGAAGCCCCATGAAGAGCTTAAGCTCCTTTTCTTCACCATGAGACCAGGGGTGATTTCCCCCCTGAGGGACTATTTGCCAATGTGTGGATATCTTTCTGTTGTCCCAACTTGGGGCCAGGTGCTGCTGGCATCCAGTGGGCAGAGCCCAGGGGTGCGGGTCAGCACATCACTGTACTCAGGACTGTGCTTTGCAGCGGAGGATTATCCAGCCCCCTGTGTCCACAGCGCGGAGCATGAGAGACACTGCTTTACGTTCAGGACAACCACAGCATGCATCCTAATTGAAATGTTTTTCCTTATGTTTCCATTTCCAGCCCATGTATAAAGTGAGTTCTGCACATGTTGTCTTGCACTTGGAGTGCAAGGGGAGAGGCTCAGGGGCGGGCAGCACGTGGACAGGTGGTCTTCACACCGCCCCTCCTTGAGGTCTCAGCACTGGTAGAAACGTCACACCTAGAAGGGGAAAGGCCCTGGTTCCAGAAAGTAACCAGCTGTGGAGAGCTGTGCCTTTGGTTTCTGTGTGGTTTCAGAGACCCCAGTGCCCCTTTTCTCTACTCCTCTGAAGTCTAAAAACTACACGGGTTTCTATTACATTCTTCTTGTCAGGGGAAGGCCTTGACAAGAGACCAGAAGCTGAAGAGGTGGCAGGAAGGTCTTCCTTCCAGCCTACAGAGCCTGCTCCTCCCACCAGCAGCAGAAAACAGCTACTGCTCCAACCTCCAGGCTTTCAAAACACCTCTAGATCCAGCCTTGAGGATCTTCTTTATTAATGGGTTCTGTCATCGGCCCATGACAGCACCTCCTGTGGTAAGAATGCCGGCTGAATCCTCATCGTCTGAAACCTGATTGCCAACCACATGACTCTCCCTGACTTCAGAAAACCAGTAATATGGGGTTCTTCCTCTCAACTCCAAGGTCCTGGGGAGCACAAATCTCCCCTTTGCTTTCCTCGGCCCTGAGAGTTGTAGCTGCTTCCTCTAGTTATGATGATGTTCAAGCCTTTTTTTTGCTCTTTTAGTTTTCAACATCTCTGGAACCAATTGCTTGTATTAAATACCCTCCATTTGAATATCCTGCATGGCATCTGTTTTCCTGAAAGACTCTGACGGTTACCCCTCAGGATTGCTGACAGGAAGGGGCAGAAGTTACCAGAGGAGAATAGAAGCCACCAAGTGGTTTGTCTGGGAGGCCATCCTGAAGAAACGGCCACCACCTCTTTTCCTCCAAACATGCCTGGTAATGCTTGCATGTGGGGAGGCTAACATGTCCATAGCATTGATGAAACTCAGACATATTTGAATCTCTGTGGTGAAGATGAGCTCTGAAGTGAGACGTCCTTCCTTTCACATTGAAAGACAACTGCCTTTACCCTAAGATGATGGTGAGCAGGACACGGCAGTCCTTGATGAAGAAGCTTCCTGACAACAGTGAAAGAAATAGAGAATTCAGATTGTCGTGAGAAGGTACCGGTGAAGACCGCCCTGTCCTGTGGTCACTGTGCTGGGAGCTGCCACAGACGTGCCCCTCGGGGCTGAGAGCTGGAAGTTATTCAGTCCGGCCCCAGGAAAAACAAGCAGAGTTGCACAGACCAGAGTAGTCAAGTCACGAACGATCCTAGACAAGAAAGACTATCAGATGTTAGCAACTGTATGACATGCCCTCATTTCAGAGATGTTAAAACGTGAGCACATGCTTGTCACAGAAATGATTAAATATGGAAATCCAGAACCTAGAGAGAGAAATGGTAACCGTGGCGGCTACTACAAATAGAGTATAAATAAGAAGGCAAATACATAATGATAAAGACTAATACCTTGACGCTTACTCCTTGGAAGGAAAATTATGACCAACCTAGATAGCATATTAAACAACAGAGACATTACTTTGCCAACAAAGGTCCATCTAGTCAAGGCTATGGTTTTTCCAGTGGTCATGTTTGGATGTGAGAGTTGGATTGTGAACAAAGCTGAGTGCTGAGGAATTGATGCTTTTGAACTGTGGTGTTGGAGAAGACTCCTGAGAGTCCCTTGGACTTCAAGGATATCCAACCAGTCCATTCTAAAGATCAGTCCTGGGTGTTCGTTGGAGGGACTGATGCTAAAGCTGAAACTGCAATACTTTGGCCACCTCATGCGAAGAGTTGAGTCATTGGAAAAGACTCTGATGCTGGGAGGGATTGGGGGCAGGAGGAGAAAGGGACGACAGAGGATGAGATGGCTGGATGGCATCACCAACTCAATGGACATAAGTTTGAGTAAACTCCAGGAGTTGGTGATGGACAGGGAGGCCTGGCATGCTGCGATTCACGAGGTTGCAAACAATTGGACACGACTGAGCAACTGAATTGAACTGAATACCTTGAAAGTGAAGAGAACCCTCCAGTGCAAAATTAGAATATGGGGAAATCTCAATCCCATGGCGAGTTCTTTAGGGAAGCCTCCAGATTCGATCAGATGTAAATACTTCATTGGCATGAGAGAAACTCCTGTTTAGACAGAACTCATTTATGGGTTGTGTTTGGCCCATACTCCTACTTATGGATAGAAACAAATTGGAAAAAATAAAAACAATTTATACCCTGGTAAGTGCCCTCTGGTGATGGACAGGGAGGCCTGGCATGCTGCGATTTATGGGGTCGCAAAGAGTCAGACACGACTGAGTGACTGATCTGATCTGAAGTGCCCTTATGACAATACTTGGTTTCCAGTGATACCATATATTCTTATATTCTGTCTTATGCTTAGTATGAGTGCCTACAATTTTGAGAAAGAAGTCATCCCTTTAATGAGTTCGTGGTTGAATCCTACATGACAGCAGGGCTTCTCCTCTCTGCCTGCAGTCGTTAGTCACCTGTAACGTTACTTGGACACAGCATCACACATGGTGAGCTATTCGCAGGAGCACTGGGCAGAAGAAAAAGCTAGGACATGGCTCTAGATGTGCACACCCAGGCAGGGTAGCTGCGACACCCGGCCCAGCTGCAATGATGAGCCCTGGAGAGTCAGGTGGATGGTTGAAAGCTAGTGTCCTGGTCTTCAAAGAGCTTACAGTCTCAGACGGAAGACCAAGAAGTGAACGAACCCAAAATAAAGCCACATGCTGAATGCCAGTGTAGAGATGTTTGCACCAGCTTCTGTGGGAGCATAAAGAAGTGAAATAGTAAATGTTTCGGTGAAGCAAGGTCAAACTTCAAAATGGATGTGATGGTTGGGCTGAGTTCTGATAAAGGAGAATTTCCCAAAAACACAAGGTTGCAAGGGAAGGAGGGTAATGTCTAGGTATAAAGAATAGTATGGTGAAATCCCGGTCCTGGGCGTATATTTAGAGAAAACTCTGATTTGAAAAGACACATGCACCCCAATTTTCATAGCACCACTACTTACAACAGCCCAGACCAGAAAGTATCCATCAACAGATGAATGCATAAAGAAGATGTGGCACATACCTACAATGGAGTACTACTACTCAGCTGTTAAAAAGAATGAAATAATGCCATTTGCAGCATCATGGATGGAGCTGGAGATTATCGTACTGAGTGAAGTCAGTCATATATGTGCACAGTCACTCACTGAGTCATGTCTGACTCTTTGTGACCCTATGAAAAATAACCCTCCATAGTGGCTGTCTGTCCCATGGACAGGTTCTTCTGTCCATGGGATTCTCCAGGCAAGAACACTGGAATGGGTTGCCAATTCCCCCTCCAGGGGACCTTCCTGACCCTGGAATCAAACCCGTATTCCCTGTGTCGCTGCATTGCAGGTGGATTCTTCACCACTGAGTCACCCGGGAGGCTGGTGAGCATATAGAGAAGAACAATATTCTACAATAGCACTTTATATGTGGAATCTAAGTATGATGCAAATGAACTTATATATGATGCGAATGAGCTTATACAAAACAGAAACAGACTCACAAACATAAAAAAACAAAGTCATGGTTATCAAAGAGGGAGTAGGGGAGTGATAAACTAGGGATTTTGGATTAACAGATGCATACCACTATATACAAAAGAGATAACCAGCAAGGGCTTACCATATAGCACATGGAACTAGATTCAAAAGAGAGAGACCTAAGGATGGAAGGCTGGGTCATTCTGCTCAACCATTTGGGCAGAAAGAAAAAGAGAAAAATAGAAAGTAGTTGGAAAAATAAAGATCAAGGAGGCAGGAGGAGGTCAGAAGATAGTGGGATCAAGGAAAGAAGATGGAAAAATTTTATAAAGGAAGCCACTAATATTGCTGTGAGTTGTTATTCAGTTACTCAGTCGTGTCCAACTCTTTGCAACCCCATGGACTGCAGCACGCCAGGCTTCCCTGTCCTTCTACACAGCTATGTGTAGCAGTGGTCAACGTGGAAGAACCAGAGAGTGTTCTCACAACTGGGAGGCCACAGTCATCTTGGTTGGAGTGTTTCAATGGAGTTGTTAAGGGTGAAAATTGGATGGATTAAGGAGCAAAAAGGAAATGGAAAATGTTAGTGCGAACTAGTTTGCTACCACAATGGAAGAAGTTTGACAGCAAAGAAAAGTAAAGAGTGGTGGTTGGAGATAAACAGAACGTTGAAGTGGCAGAGATGTGACCCTGCTTATATTCTGAGATGACAGAACCAGTAGGGAGGGGGATTCGTGGAAGGAGAAGAAGAGGAGGTGAATCTTGAGCACACAGCAGGGTAGCTGCTCTGGATGAAAGCTGTCTTTTTTCCTGAGATGGGAGGGAAGAATTAGTTTGGTATAAATATGGATTCACCTAGCAGACTGCTGGTTCAGAGTGAAAAGGTATGGCAAGACAGCGGGCAATCCAAATGGCTGATAACACTCTTGGTTAAGATGGGAAGTCTATCTATTTTGGTGGGGGTGGGAGGGAATCTCCAGCGAAGAGGCTTTTGCAATATTGGTTAAAAGCGTGGGCTTTAAAGGATGACAGGACAGCAAGTAGTAATTCTGACACTCCCTAGCTGAGTGAGCTGCAGTTGTTTAAATCCTTTCCTAGGCTTCCAGTCCTTCATTTGTAAATTGGGAATTATAATAATATCTATGTTATACCATTCTGTGAAGATTTAATGAAATCATACATGGAAAGTGTGTGCCGTCTCATAGGTACTCATGTCTAACTGGGCTGAAAAACAAAGTGAGGACCAAAGTAGACATTCAGATGTGTGTATAGACCAGGCCAACTTGGAAACAGTACAAAGAATCATTGGAATTTAGCCATCATCCTAGAGACTGGCTGGGGTGAGCAGCGAAGCACTTCCGGGAGCCAGGAGGGAGCCGGTGGGTTGTGGCCAGCCCTGCGGATAGCAGATTTGTGCTGGCGCCCAAATGCAAGCCCCACTGAGAGCCTGTCGCAGCCTCAGACACATCCTGCTCCTGCAGATAGTCCCCACTCACTTCCCGGTGAAGAGGCAACATAAGCACAGGAGCCTGTCAAATTCCAGCTAAAGCGTCAAAGGGAACACGAGAACTCGAAACTCCTTCACCACTGACAGGAGCTAGAGGAGAACCCTTTTCATCTGTGGAAATATCAAGTAAGATTTTGCCAATAGGACCCTATCTAGGAAAGACACTAGGGCTCCCTTACTGAGGAAGTGGTACTGTCCTGAGAGGAAAAAGGCAAAGGAGGTCTTGAAGACATTGTTGAAGGTAATGATCCCTTATACATAGGATCCATGGTAGGAAGGCATGACAGTCTTGGGATTGGCAGGGAACGTCTCCCTCGCAGGTCTTAAAAGTCCGAGGGCAGTCACTGCTTGGGCCCAGGCCCTCGTGACCGCGTTATACGGCCAGTAGTTGGGCTGTACGGTGGAGGATTCTCCACAAGGTCACAGGGTTCATTTCAGTCGACTTTGTGGTCGCATAAAGAACGAGATCAGGTCATTCCGGATCTGGCTCCTGGCACAATGACTTTGCCATACACAGAGAAAGCTATGATCTCAGCTCATAAAATGTCAGAGTAAATCTCTCACCAAGATGTGTAATCACGGAATGGGTAAAATGTCATATAGCGTAGATCTAAAAGAGGATTAGAAAAAATCCAAGCAAACTATGGTGGGATCTAAGAAAAACCTATTCACTGTTTTGCTGAGAAATACTAGGCCAGATAAAATAGTCATCACTCAAGGATGAATAAACAGGCAAAACAAAACCTCATTATGAGGCATATGAAGCATTTTGTGACTTTAAGAAATGAAAATATAGCACTCAAGAGGCAGAGGAAGAGCATGCTTTTGAAAAAGATTTACTACAGGAAATGGGAATAAATTTTAAGCAGCATATGCTTTGTGGTCTAAATAACATTCAAAGACCCCATGAAGCAGGAGATGAAGAATGAGAGAATAAAATATATTGAGGTAAGAAAGAAGCTGGTTAAGAAACTAAATATAGAAGAAGATGAAAGAAGGAAAAATGTTATAAAACTGAATATGAAATATCAAAATGGAAAATGCATTAGAAGCAATAAAGTGATTAATTGGCAATGTTTATAGTGAAATCAGTAATATAGAGGACAAATTTGAAGTCCTCTTCTAGAATTAAAAGAAAATGAAAATTATATAAAAATACTATGAAAAGACATGACAGATGCAGAAGGCAGAAAGTGAAATCCAACATGAAGAAAACTGGTACTGCCAAAGAAGACACCTGAACAGCAGGAAAAACAGCAGTGCTAGAGCAATGCTATGTATGTGTGTGTATGTATATATACTATATTTAAAGTTAGAGAAGATAATTAAGTAAACGTGTAATACTTTGAAAATAAGTAAGTAAATAAAAAAGATACCTGAATTTAAGTAAATATTCAGATCAAGTGGGCTTGATGAATGCCAAACAAAATGAAAACAAACAGACCAGTTTCTTTGAAAGTTTGAAATTTTAGTTTTTCATAAAAAGAACTATGGTAGACGGGAAAAAACAAAAGAAAATAATCAGGACAAGAAGCTAAGAAAGCAACATCTTCAGAGGCCTAATTTACTAAGATCTAAGAATGCTAAACCTAGACACATTATTATTGTTGTTCACACTTGAAGTCAGTAAAAAAGCGTTCTCTGATACCAAGTGTCAAAACCTAAATCAATCAAGTCACCTTCATGACTTGAAAAAAATCAATTTTCCAGACCATCATAAAATAAGCTCAGTTTTAAAAACATCCTGCAAAATAAAAATGTACTTTATTAAAAGTATTTCAGTATTTATTGCAAGTACTGAAATATTTTAATGTAGGATCAAGTATAAATTGTTGTAAATACTCTGTAGCTACGACAGAGATTGCAAACTTCATCTTTAATCCTTGGAAGAGAAAATGTAACATGTAAATAATAATATCTAGCAAATAAGAATGTGGGTCTAAATCCTCAGTGGAGGAGACCTCAAAGAAGGAAAGGCAGCATCACATGTGAAAGTGCATAGAAGAGAAAATGGTAGACACATTCTTCCCCCTTGACATGAACACAGAAATAGAGTTGTTTACTTTTTAAAGGTAACTTTGACCAAAAGTAAAAGTAGAATGTATACTTTTCATTAGAAGAGAGAAAAGAGAAAGAAAACGTGTGTGATAGAGTCAAAGATAAATATCAAAGGAGTTAGCAAAGAAACTGAGACAAAATCTAAGTCAAACTGAGTAACACAAACATATAATTTATGACAAATATAATGACTTAATCATATTAAATGGCAAAAATTAGGTCATTAGATAATCAGCACTAATTGTCTATTAAAGATAGCTATGAAAGATTAACACAAGAAAATTGAAAGTATAAGATTGTATTTAAATATAAGAACTATTCTCCCCAACTAACAGTTGGAATTACAATCATACAAGATGAAGTGAATTTTCAAGGAAAAAAATTTAAGTGTCTCATAGATAATCTGTTTTTTTCACTGTTAGTAAGAAGATCCCAAATTAAAATGTATCAGGATTAAACTTCCATGTGCCAAATAACAGAATGTATAATAAGCATGAAGCAAAAACTGTTAGAATTAGAAAGAGGAACTGACTGCAATGGATGTATAATAAAAAATGAAATGTTTTTCTGTCCTTAAGAGTTACTTTAGGCAATAGACAAAGAAATGGGGTATCTTATAATGTCATCAATTGAGTCAGTTTGAAAATGCACATGGAGATTTATACCTCAAATAGAACATACATTCTGTTTTTAAATATTTGGAAACACATAGAATATTATATATATTTCATCAGAAAGAAAAATTTTCTAAAAAGCAGATCTATGTAGATCACATTATTTGATCAAAATGTAACAAAATTAATAGTTGAACAAGAATAATTTTTTTAAATTTCCCAACCTTTTTAAGTGAACAAAAATAGAAATATTCTTCTGAGTCAAATATGAGATTTAAAATGTAATTGCAAAATACTTACAAAATTACAATTATATGCACACTACATATTCAAACCTATAGTACTTAGTTAAAGCTGCAATTGGGCTTCCCAGGTAGCACTAGTGGTCAAGAACTTATCTACCAGTGCAGGAGACTTAAGAATCATGGGTTTGACCCCTGGATAGGGAAGATCCCCTGGAGGAGGGCATGGGAGCCCACTCCAGTATTCTTGCCTGGAGAATCCCATGGAGAAAGAAGATTGGCTGGCTGTAATACATAGGGTTGCAAAAAGTCGGATATGAGTGAAGCGACTTAGGAGGCACAAGAATTTTAAAAAATAAAAGAAATAAATGAATTAAGGCATTAACTTGAAAAGCTAAGAGCAAAACAAAGCATGGCTAATAGGAAAAAAAAGAAAAAAGTTATTAAGGATGAAAGCAGAAATTAAAATTTAGTAAGCTAAAAGGAATAGAATAGAGAAATAAATCCAAGTGGTTCTTCAGAAAAAAAGCCGACAATAAATAGAGGAAAAAATAAAATATACAAACTTCTATTTATTCTAATCAAAGAAAAAATATGAGATGAGAAAAAATTAAGAATAAGAACATGTCATCTTAGACATGAAAACATTTGAAAATCTTTATATAATGAATCATTTCATTCTTATCAAACATGAATATTAACTGCTGAAAAAGCAGGAAACATTCTTGAGAAAAAAATAATAAACAAAAGTAAATATTTACCTATTCAGAATATTTAAAGCAAAATTCTTTCAAATTTTAAAGAACAAATAATTTTCTGACTTATTAACTCTTTGAGGGCATTAACACACATGGGAACAAATCCCATTTCAAGAACTGGCAAAACTTTAATACCAAAAACTTATAAAACTAACTCAAAAGAGAAAATGACCAAGTAACCTCACAAATATTGAGATTTAGATGCCAAAATCTAAAATGCAGTACTACATTTACCCAGCTATTTGTGAAATAATGGAAACAAACCCTAGCAGATTTTCTTCCAAGAATGCAAGTATAAATCAATATTATGAATTAATTAATTTTCACATCAATATGTCACAGAAGAAAAGTAAAGTTATTATTCAAAAATATGCCAAGAACTATTTTGCAAAAAAAAAGCAGCATCCATTTTTAGTTAAAGCACCTGATAACTAGGACCATAATAGGCATGAAGTCTTCTTTCTTAAATTGGTACAGATTATCTATCTAAATATGTGATCAGTTCAGTTCAGTTGCTCAGTCATGTCTGACTCTTTGAGACCCAATGGACTGCAGAATGCCAGGCTTCCCTGTCCATCACCGACTCCCAGAGTTTACTCAAATTCATGTCCATCGAGTCAGTGATGCCATCCAACCATCTCATCCTTGGTCATCCCCTTCTCCTGCCTTCAATCTTTCCCAGCATAAGGGTCTTTTCAATGAGTCAGTTCTTCACATCAGGTGGCCAAAATATTGGAATTTCACTTCAATATCAGTTCCAAGGAATATTCAGGACTGATTTCCTTTAGGATTGACTAGTTGGATCTCCTTGCAGTCCAAGGGACTCTCAAGAGTCTTCTCTTGTGAGCTCAAAACCACCAATTCTTCAGTGCTCAGCTTTCTTCATAATGCAACTCTCACATCCATACAAGACTACTAGAAAAACCATAGCTTTGACTAGATTGACCTTTGTTGAAAAAGTAATGTCTCTGTTTTTAATATGTTGCCTAGGTTGGTCATAACTTTTCTTCCAAGGAACAAGCGTCTTTTAATTTCATGGCTGCAGTCACCATCTGCAGTGGTTTTGGAGGCCAAGAAAATAAAGTCTGTCACTGTTTCCATTGTTTCCCCATCTATTTGCCAAGCCAGGCTTCAACATGAACCATGAACTTCCAGATGTTCAAGTTGAATTTCGAAAAGGCAGAAGAACCAGAAATCAAATTGCCAACATCTGTTGGATTATCAAAAAAGCAAAAGAGTTCCAGAAAAATATCTACTGCTGCTTTAATGACTATGCCAAAGCCTTTGACTGTGTGGATCACAACAAACTGTGGAAAATTCTTAAAATTTAAATTCTTAAATTTTCTTTAAGAAAATTCTTAAAGCAGACCACCTGATCTGCCTCCTGAGAAATCCATATGCAGGTCAAGAAGCAAAAGTTAGAACTGGACATGGAACAACAGACTGGTTCCAAATAGGAAAAGGAGTACATCAAGGCTGTATACTGTCACCCTGCTTATTTAACTTATATGCAGAGTACATCATGAGAAACGCTGGGCTGGATGAAGCACAAGCTGGAATCAAGATTGCCAGGAGAAATATCAATAACCTCAGATATGCAGATGACACCACCCTTATGGCAGAAAGTGAAGAGGAACTAAAGAGCCTATGGATGAAAGTGAAAGAGGAAAGTGAAAAAGTTGGCTTAAAACTCAGCATTTGGAGAATGAAGATCAGAGCATCCAGTCCCATCACTTCATGGCAAATAGATGGGGAAATATGTGATATTAACAATAAAACTCTAGGAGCATTGACTTTAAAAGAAAAAAATACATGGATGCTTTTTATTATAAATACTAATCAATGTTTTCTGCAATTCCTAACCCATGAAACAAGATCTGGTAAAGAGGGAAAGGGGTTTAGTGACTGAAGAGGAAGAGGAAACTATTAGTATTTATTCATTTTATGATGGTCTATCCTGAAGTCTCAAAACCAGGGGAAAAGAATCAGTTAAAAATGAAAGATTTTTATTGAGAGATTTCAGCTTAAGTGACCAGTCATAACCAAATAAACAAAAATCAATTGGTTTTATATATAAAAGCAATAAATAATTAGAAGAGTTGATTTAAACATCTCATTCATAATGAAATGAGCAAATTATCTGGGAATATATCTAATAAGAAATGTTTAAGACCCATAGGAAGAAAGCTATAAAATTTATTATGGATTTAAAAGACTTCAGTAAATGGAGAGAAACACTGTATTTTTTTCCAGTGTGTTTACTGGGAACTTGTAAAGCTGTCAGGTTTGAACGGGTCCCAGAGCAACATAATCTGGTTCCACTCAGGAACATAGATGCAAAGCCCTAAGCAGAGCAGTGTCATATCAAGTCAAGCAGCATATGGAAATGGTAACACACCTACGGCAAATAGGGTTGATTCTAAGAATGCAAAGCTTGCTCAACTTCAGGGCAGAAAACTTGCCTCTCTTGTTCTTGTCTATATTCCTGACATTTACCATAGTCATTGGCATATACGTAATAGTGTTAGTCACTCAGTCATGTCTGATTCTTTGCAACCCCATGGACTGTAGTCCACCAGGCTCTTCTGGTCCATGGAATTCTTGAGGCAAGAATACTGGAGTGGGTAGCCATTCCCTTCTCCAGGCGATCTTCCTTACTCAGCGATCAAACCCGGATCTCTTGCACTGAAGGTGGATTCTTCACCATCTGAACTACCAGGGAAGCACATTTACATAATGAGTTCTCAATAAATATGTGTTGACCGAATGAACATTATGCTGTCCTTTGTTTTGCTACATTAGTAGATTGAAGGACAAAATCCACTTAATATCTTAATATATGTCTGAAAAAAATCATTTGAGAAAATTCAAAATCCATTTTTCATTAAATGCTAAGATAGAAGTAGAATAAGCTCTTTTTTAAATCTTGCTAACGTTTTCTACTAGAAACATACAGCAAGTGTCCTACTTGATAATAAAATATTCAGGAGCAAGAAAAGTGTGTTTACTATCACCTCAACTTATCAAAACTTTACTGGAGATCTTAGTTAATAAATTAATCAAGAAAAATAATGACAGTGAAAGGGAGGAGTAGATGAAACAAAATAGTTTTTATGTGTAGAGGACATTGATTTTTGCTCAATGACACCCGAAGAGGACCAAGAGACAACTGCTAAGTAAAGAGATTGGCTCCAAGAGCAACGTGCAGAAAGCTCTGGGCTGTTCCACACCCATCAATAACTGAATAAAACTTTAATAATCGTCCCATTCACGACTGTAGCAAAATAATTAAAGTTTTTAGGAATGAAACAGAAATATGACAAGACCCAGATGAAAATATATTATAAAGCTTAGTGGAAAAGTTGAATAAGTGAAGAAACCATGATTCTGGATTATAAGATATCACTTCTTTGTAACTTCTCTATAAATTCAATTAAATCTGAATTAAAAATCCCATAGGAATTTTTTTTTTCTTTTTTTGGAACAGAACTCAATAAGCTACATTTCCAAACTTTGGAAAAGAAAAACCAAGATATTTTTGAAAAAGAGAAATCAAGAGGGGCAATTTTCCCTGTCAAACATGAAAAATAAACTATAATATATTGCAACTACACTTGGGACTAATCAATCAATAGACCAAAAAGAAAGGAAATCTAGATGCCTACCACGCAGTGACTAAAAGACCAATACATTAAAAAAAAAAAAAGACCTGATGTTTAAAAAAAACATTTTTAAATATAGAGGAAAAAAATAATGTTTATATAACTTTGGCCAAGATAGAAAATCCAAAAGACATGAAGTAACAGATGGACAAATTTGCCCACATAAAAATCAAAATCTTCTGTATGACAAAAAGCAATATGAAGCTTAAAAGCAGGTTTAGACTCAAATAAACTGTTTTTGCTCCACAGTTAATGAAAGATTCATAATTAAAGTAGGTACACTTTTAAATAGTTAAGGAAGACAACCAATTTTTAAAATGAGCAAAGGATAAGAATAAACTATTCACTGAAAAAAATTATAGTTTCTAAAGATGTTTAATCTCATTAATAATTGGAGAAAGTAGGCATTAAAATAAGAGAGCTTTGCTCCTAGAACATGGAGTCAAGTGTCAGGGAGGGTCGGGGGACAGGCCTTTTCGGGTGCTGCTATTGGGAGTATAAATTGATGAAGGTGATTTGGCAGTATTAGAATTAAAAACACAAGTCTCCCCAGTTATACTGCTTAGGCTTTCTATTAAGAGGAAATATACATGTACTGGGAGAGATTGAAAGCAAAAAGAGAAGAGGATGGCAGAGGATGAGATAGTTAGATAGCATCACTGACTCAATAGCTATGAATCCGAGCCATCTCCAGGAGGTAGGGGAGGACAGAGGAGCCTGGCATGCTGCAGTCCATGGGGTCACAAAGAGTCGGACCCGACTTAGCCACTGAACAATAACAACTTATCCATAGTTCGAAAAATATTGGAAATGTATGTATCCGACAGTATGAGTCACTTCTAGTACTATGTAATCTATATGGGCAAATAAAAATGAATACTGCGTGGGCAGAGAAAAGGCATTATATAGACCTGTATATAGCAACATAAAGAGCAACATATTGTTAAATAAACATGAGCTCCATCCAGTTTAAGACTTTGTTCATCTTGAATCCCAACGCCTTAATCAATTCTTGGCATACAGGTTCTCAATTAAAAATCTCTTGAATAAATAAGTGTGAAAATAAGTGTATGAACCATTTAAATATAATGGTCCTATTAATATTTAAACGGGCTTCCATGGTGGCTCAGATGGTAAAGCATCTGCCTTTACCATCCAATGCGGGAGACCCACGTTCAATCCCTGGGTTGGGAAGATCTCCTGGAGAAGGAAATGGCAACCCACTCCAGTACTCTTGCCTAAAAAATTCCATGGACAGAGGAGCCTGGTGGGCTACAGTCCATGGGGTCACCAAGAGTCGGACATGACTGAGTGACTTCACACTCACTCATTAATATTGAAAACTGAATATGAACAATGTTTACAAGTATAGAAAAAGGAGTGAAAATGTAACAGCAAATTTTTTAGTACTTATTCTAGAAGTCAAGTTTAGGAGAAGCTGTCTCTAGAAATCACCTCAATGATCCTTTCCTGGGTAACAAACCATCCACATTCAGGGACCTAAAATAGCAGTTGTTCTCTCATTCTCTCCGATTGCGTGGATCGTGAATGTAGACAGAACACAACAGAGACAGCTTGTGTCTGAGCTACGATATCTGAAGCCATGGTCTTATTTCAAAAGACTGGGACTTGTTGTCGGGAGACTTCTTACATGTCAGTGCCCAGGTTAGGATGACTTCAAGGCTACTCTTCTGGGACTGTCAGCTGCAGTGACGTCTGCATGGGCTGGGGCTCTTCACAGCACGGAGGCTTCAGGGTCGTTGGACTTTTCCTATAATGACCTACGTATCCAGGAGCAAGTGTTCCCATGGACAAAGAGGAAGGTGCAAGATCTTTCATGACCTAGCCTTCACGGCCAGCCAGCATCACTTCTGCTGTGTTCTGTTGGCTGAAGCATTTGTGAGTCCCCCAAATTCAAGGGGAGGAGTGGTAAAGAACCAGCTGAGATGAGAAATGTTTATTTTTGTTCATCTTTTTTTTTTTAAGTAACCTCTTTAATTTGACAATTTGTTCATGACAGTAAAAGAGGTGGTGAAAAACACAGAATCTGAAACCAGAAAACCCAAGTTCAAACCCTGACACCTCCATTCTAAGAGCTGACGGATCCTGGGCAAGTGCTTAGCCTTTCTGTGCCTCCGTTTCTTCATATGTAAAGTTAGAGATAATTACAACACCTACTTCATGACTGTTGGGACGATTTTGTGCATCAATACATATGGAAATCCTTAGGACAAAGTCAGACATACTGTACTAGACATAACAGTTACTTGTGTGTAAAAATTTTTAAACTGAACCTGCATCAGAAATGGTCTTTTAAAAATTCAACAATAATGAGAGAGAAAGCTTTGTATTAATTGGATATCCCTAACCCTCAGCTGGGCTTCCCTAGTGGCTCAGTCGGTACAGGATCTGCCTGCAATGCAGGAGAACTGGGTTCAATCCCTGGGTCAGGAAGTTTCCCTGGAGAAGGGATAGGCTACCCACTTCAGTACTCTTACCTGGAGAATCCCATGGACAGAGGAGTCTGGTAGGCTACAGTTCATGGGGTCGCAAAAGTCAGACACGACTGAGCGACTAAACCACCACCACCCCTCAGTTTAAAATCTTCTGTCTAGCTGTGTAAGCCATCCTTCTACAAACTGCAGTCTTAGCCTCCTCACCACATGGCAGCCTCATGTCTACTACGGAACAGCTCAGGACCCTAGAGATGAATGTCTCAAATTAATGGGGAGGACATGGAATGGCCTACCTTGTCCTAATCTCTGGAGTCAGCAGTCTCTTCTGCCACGCTCTGTTGGTCAACCAATCTCTAAGGTTGGTCCAGATTCCAGGAGAATATTCTCTTTAGGAGGAATGTCAAAAAAAAATTGAAGATACGTGTGAAAATTTCTATGTCCTCTCTTTCCAGGACAGCGTGTTGGAGTAAGAACACTTTTAGACCAGACACATCCCCTGGGCTTGAATACCATCTCAGTCACTTGGCTGTTTAGACTTGTTATGGCCGTTTAATAAATTAACACATGTAAGATACTTGGTATACGCCAAATTAAGTGTTTAGTAAAACTTAACTGCATTGCTTTGGATAAAAATTAAGGTTTTGTTTCTATGGCTGGATGGATATTTCTTGGGCTGTTGTGCTATATAGAATAGGAAGTTTCAAAAACTCAACAGTAGGTAAATTCATACAATGCGTCAGTATAGAGGAACAATAAAATTGCTAGGTCTTCATCTTCTCAGAAAACACAAAAAGTGCATGTATTTGCCCAAGGAATTCTCCCCAATGCATATTCCCAACTGGGAATATATGTCTGGTTTTCAATTTTTAGGGTTGTCTGCATCCTAAATTCTGTCATGTCCAACTCTTTGAAACACATGGACTGTAGCAGGCCAGGCTGCTGTGTCCACAGAATTCTCAAGACAACAGTACTGGAGTGGGTTGCCATGCCCTTTTTCAGGGGATCTTCCTGACAAGGGATTGAACCCATACCTCTTATGGCTCCTGCAATGGCAGGTGGGTTCTTTACAACTAGTGCAACCTGGAAAACCCAGGGTAGTCTAGTTCCAAGCAAAAAAAAAAAGTTTCTGTCAGAGTTGAATATACACCTCCTCCTTCTCTTTCTAATCACCTTAGCTTTGTGGTGCATATCTAGAAAATTCGGCATTTATGGAAACCCTTTTCAGGATTGACCACAGAATTCTCTTTTCTTATGCCTAGATGGTGAGCAAGGTCTCATAAAATGCATATCACATCATTATATTATGTTTAAACATTTTTATTCCTCCAGAGAATTTAAAATATACAAACATGTGACTCTGTGAGGAAATGATCCAAAAAAGATTATAAATACGGCCATAAATGTCAAAGTTCCTAAAACATTTCCCTGGCTCTATCTTCAGAAGAAAGTGTTTACACAGAGAGCACACACCAGCATGTTTTATTACTGTTGTTGTGGGCGTTAAACGTTACAAATGCAATCTGTTTGACATACACATAAACGATGATCTCCACAGAACTTTAAGAAGCGCCTCTAAGTCCGTGCAGCTGATCGGCAGGAACAGTCACACAGGGCCCCGGTGGCAGGCGCTCCAGAGCGAGCGAGACGTTGCCGTGGCTCGGAGACAATAAGGAATCCTCCTCAGGTGACTAAACAGCGACTTCAGGTTTTTTCTTAATCAGTGTTTGGTTTTAAAACTGTGTTTGTTTCTGGAAAGTGTGCTACAGTTAATAGCTAATCATCACCTGAGATCCTGTTTGACTCATTCAGGATAATCAATGTTTCTTTTCTTAAAAAAAAAAAAGAACACAGGAAAGGAAGAAGGAAGGAAGCAGGAGAAGGAAAGGAAAAGCAAAACAGGAGAGAAGAAGGGAGGAAGGAAGATGGAGTGGAGGGAGGAAAGGAAATGGAGATGAAGACAGGGAGCAGGAGGGAGGGAGACAGAGAGAGGAAAAAAAAGGAAATGTCCTCCAGTTAGACTTTCCATGTCTAGTGGGTCTCTTGGAAATGTCCTCCAGTTTAGACTTGTCCTGTCTAGAGGGTCTCTTGGAAATGTCTCCCATTTAAATTTGCTGTATCTAGAGGGTCTCTTGGAAAGGTCCTCCAGTTCAGACTTGCCCTGTCTAGAGGGTCTCTTTCCTTCTTGGACCCTCTTACTCTTCAAAGAATCAGCACTAAAGTTGACCTTGCCAGACCCATCCTCCTTTGAAAGGAAACTACTCCACTCTCAGTCTCTGCTGCCTGCCCATTTTCTACAATCCTCTTTCCTAACTTACATCTCAATACCAGTATCTCTAGAGCCTTGCTGTCCGGTAGAAATCTAACATGAGTCACCAGTGGAGCCTCATGTGTAATTTTACCTTGGCAAGTAGTCACATTAAGGGAAGTTAGAAGAAATAGGTGAACTTCATTTGAATAATATATTTTATAAGCCAGTGTATCTAAAATATTATCATAGGAACATGTCATCAATATGAAAATGAAATACTTTACACTTTTTCTTAGTACTGACTTTTTGAAATCCAATGTTTTTTTCACATATATAATTCATTGCAATTAGAAGTAGTCACATTTCTCTCGTATCCTATCCTTCTTATTGCTTCCTATTCATCCATAAAATAATCCCCCCTTAGCTTGAACCAGCTTGAGTTGGGCTCCGCTTCTTCAAACAAAGCTGAGTACAATAGCTAGTAGAGCGGTCACACTGTTTATTTGCTTATTTCCTGTCTTCAAGAAATTATTTGTTATGGCACCAAATTATTTTTCTTCAGTAATCTGCCACTGGAGATGTTTGGGGTTGTTTGTGCTTTATGGGATGGTATGATTTGACTTTATCTTCCTATCATGTACCCTTTTCTATTTGATGTCTAATTGTTTGCAAAAACGGGCTTCCCCGATGGCTAAGATGGTAACGAATCAGCCTGCAATGTGGGAGACCTGGGTTCTATCTCTAGGTCAGGAAGATCTCCTGGAGAAGGGAATGGCTACGAACTCCAGTATTCTTGCCTGGAGAATCCCATGGACAAAGGAGCCTGCCGGGCTACAGTCCATGGGGTTGCAAAGAGTCAGACATGACTGAGTGACTAATGCTATCTATGTTTGCAAAAATACTGATACAAGTCAATTTTTCATCGGGCAATTGAGAGAGTTCCTCTTAACAATGCCCTGTGAGACTCTTATGAAAGTTAACATTAAATGCCGTAGCAAGGGGCTATCCGTGATACCATATAATTTCATTAATTTAAATCCAAGTAAAGATCAAATTTTCCAATTCATCTCAGCCATTTATTAACCTTAGCTTTCTTGATGATTAACTTTGATGACACTAGCATTTCACTCCATGTTCAAACATAATACTTGACTTCTTACACTACAGTGGGGTTATTTTGGGTAAATATTTTTACTCTGGAGCAGTTTAGAGAAACCATAAGTCTATGAGTTAATTATCCAAGGCCTCAGTTTACTTATTAATTAAATGGAAGAGTTCCTTGACTGTAACCTGTTCTGACAACAACAGATCTTAATTATACTTGGTGTATGAATTCAACAAGACACACATATCAAGATTGTTTTAAAAATTATTCTGAGTGATAATATTGAAAGATTAAAGACAATCACATGGGAAATAAATACTTTTTATTTCTGAAATTTATTCTAATTATTTCCTCACCTCTGACCTTGTATGTCCAGTAGGGTTGGGACATGACCTTGGGTGCCCCAAGCCTCATTAATCAAGATGAGTCATATTTTAAAGCAATAATTTAAAAAATAAAATGGAATGCCAAAAATCTGTGATGAAAAAAATCAGACTTTTAAACAAAAGATAGGATCAGAGATTGCAGTGAGAAGAAAATACTGCTCCCAGGTCATTAGTAACATTAGTTATCAAACCACTTTACTTCAGTTAAATAGAATTTCAGAAACTTCCACCAGACATAGAACTCAATATATTTTCAGCTCTTAAGCAACCACTCGGTTCTAATATCCTTACTTACATTTTTTTTTTCCTTTCATTTTTCACAGGTTGGGGTTCTCCCCAGATATTATGTTAGGAGATTCAAATGAGTTTCACTCTTTCAGATTGCTGTTGGTGCTACATGATTCTAAATAACTGTGAAACCTACTTTTAGGCAGAGTATAAATAACATGGTTGAGAATAGAAATCTATGAATAGTGGTTTGACTGAAAGAATGGTGTAACCAATTTCACTCCATTGAGGTATCACTAAACAGGATAAGCTTGTTTTATTGCATACAAAGGAATGACCAAACTGAGCATGAGAAACTGTAAGAAAATTTTCAGTCATGACTTTTTTTCCAGCCTGAATTTTTACTCTTCTGTGTGGTTTGAAAGAGAATTCTCAAGAGCCACTCCTTCTTTCTCTCGAGCGCTTGGGGAAACCAATTTGATCTAGACTTATTTTTATCAGTGGCCTCCTAATTCCCAGGGTTTCAGATGTTCAGGCCAAGTAGGAAGAAGGAAGCAGTAAGGATGGCAGTGTGCAGTCTAAAAGCTAAGCCAGAACTTCTCAAACTCTATATAATTCCTTGGGATGTTACTGAAACGCAGATTCTGAGATGCGACCTGATATTCTGCATTTCTAACAAATTCCCAGGTAATGCCAAAGTTTCTATTTAAGGCGCCAAACTCTGAGTAGCAAGGATCTATGCTACTTGTGAATTTCCGTTGTTGCTTTAGACACTGAGTGTTTAAGAAATTACTCTACTTGGAAAAATAATTTAGGTTGCTTCTCTAGAATTTAAGATTCTTAAGAGTGGGAGTTTTGTCTTGTTTGTTCTTACAGCCCTACTGCTTAGGGCATTCCAGAGTGCATTAAAGGTAATGTTGTTGGTTGTTGAATAAACAAAAAAAACGAAATATGACCAATTTTTAAACAGGGGTCTTAAGTTTTTTTGGTCCTATGTTTCTTGTCCCTTTGACAATCTGGTAGACTGTGGATCCCTTCTCAGCTTAATATTTTTAAATGCATTAAAGAAGATGTATAGCAATTACAAAGGAAACCAATTAGAGGGAATTATAGTTATCAAAATATGTAAAAGTCAAATATGTGATATAATAATATACATGCTTTTAAAAAACAAAATCTATCAGTAGATCTAATAATTACCATAATTTTGAAGGAGTGATGAGATATAAACAATGTTTTCAGATATCTGCAGCAACTGTAATTTGATAGGAAAATATCTATAACTTCTTTTGGTGATGAAGAGACAGGTACTGCTAATAGTACTATGGGTTGTTGCCTATCTTCATGACTGAAGGATACGCTCAATTTCAGTTGGAAGTGAGTGAGGACAATGTTGTAATTATTTTCACATTCAAGTTCACAGCCACCCTGCATTCTACCCATGACCCTCTTGGGATCTGTGAACCCTAATTTAAGAACCTGTTTTTGGACAGGTTTTATTTGTCATTTTCCACTGTTGGCTGAAAATCCTTTCATGAAAAGGATTAAAAAGAGTGATACTTACGATTATTTTATGAAATGTAGTGTCTGGTGCTGGATATACATATTATTTCAGTTTTTTTAATGCAGTACTTAAACTTGCAGAAATCTGAAATAGCTCTTCCCAGTGATTATTTTCTTGTGTTCCATTCATATGTACAACAGTGACAAAAACATAATGGATATACCTAGACTCACTGGATAAACAACTCATAAATGCAGGGTTGTAAAGTGCATTCCCATGAAACAGATCCATAAGCCTGGTTAGCACACCAAGACACCGTCAAGAATGTTTGAACTAAATCTTAATTTGTTCCTCACAAACATTTCACATGGCCTTCGAAGTGAATTATGCGCTGCCTCGTTGACAAGGAATGTAACAGACTACACATTTGAGAGATGGAACGGGGCTTGCGGGATTGTTTTATTGAACAATTTCACAGGTGTTAACAGGAGAGGTGGGCTGAAGAGCTTCAGCAGAGAGAAAGTAACTCCGACCCTGGAGTTACTCACACACCTGTTGGCAGGTTGTCATATCTCTTCTACTCTGCTTCCTTTTCAATATTTTTTATGGCCGCTTCACTGATCTCCTCCTCAGAAGTCAGAGTGAGGGGAAGGGAGAGAGGGAAGAAAGAGAAAGCAGGAGAGAACCAGCTAGGAATCAACTCTGGCACAGTGCCAAGGACAGTCTGTCCCCTAGAGCAGGGGGTCTCGGACTTGGGGCTGGAAGCAGGAGCAAAGGAGATTTGTTTGGTTTATACACCATCAATAACAATCAAATTTGGTATGGTGAAAAAGGAACCCTCCCATACTGCTGGTGGGGATGTAAACTGGTACAGCCACTATGGAAAACAGTATGGAGATTTCATAAAAAAACTAAAATAGCATTGTCATATGAGCCAGCAATCCCACTCATGGGTATATATACACAGAAAAGGTGAAAAGTCTAATTCAGAAAGATGCACCCCCCCCAATATTCTATAAATGCACTATCCACAATATCCTACACATGGAAGCAATCTAAGTGTCCATTGACAGATGAATGGATAAAGACGATGTGGTAGATGCAGTACGTATACACAATGGAGTATTCAGATCAGATCAGATCAGTTGCTCAGTCGTGTCCGACTCTTTGCGACCCCATGAATCACAGCACGCCAGGCCTCCCTGTCCATCACCAACTCCCGGAGTTCACTCGGACTCACGTCCATCGAGTCAGTGATGCCATCCAGCCATCTCATCCTCTGTCATCCCCTTCTCCTCCTGCCCCCGGTTCCCTCCCAGCATCAGAGTCTTTTCCAATGAGTCAGATCTTTGCATGAGGTGGCCAAAGTACTGGAGTTTCAGCTTTAGCATCATTCCTTCCAAAGAAATCCCAGGGCTGATCTCCTTCAGAATGGACTGGTTGGATCTCCTTGCAGTCCAAGGGACTCTACTCAGCCATAAAAAAGAGTGAAAAAGTGCCAGGGGCAGCAACATGGATGAGCCTAGAGATTATCATACTAAGTGAAATAAGTCAGAGAAAAACAAATATCAAATGATGTCACTTATATGTGGAATCTAAAAAGAGATACAAAGGAATTTATACCCCAAACAGAAATAGACTCACAAGCATAGAAATCAAATTTATGATTACCAAAAGGGAAATGAGTAGGGGAGAGATAAATTAGCATTTTGGGGTTAGCAGATGCACAATACTGTATATAAAACAGATTACTAACAAGGTCCTTATGTGCACAGGGAGCTATACTGAGCATCTTGTAATAACCTATAACTGAAAAGAATCTGAAAAAGTACATATATATATATATATATATATACACACACACCTGAAACATATACATCCGACATATACACCTAAAACATATAAACCTGAAACAGAACATTGTAAATCAAATAGATTTCAATCTTTAAAAAATCGAATTTGGTGCTCTTAGGAAAGAGTGCAGATCAGCGTTCACGAGCCCTTCTAGGGGTGGGGCAGGCTGACAGCACTCTTGTGTAGTGTCTGCCGGTTTCTGGGATGCACATGCTTAGGAAGCTGATCGCAGATTTGGGACGAGGTGTGTGCGACGGGCCCTGGTGGTCCTGCAAGCTGGACCAGAGGACGCCGTCCTTCAGCAGCGCTGTCCCCTGTCCAACCCCACCAGATCCTCGAGGGCACTGGAACGCAGGACTTTTCCTGCAGCTTTTTCCCCCAGGCTTCTGACATGGTTTCCAAAGCCAGAGTGAGGAATATGTTGGCTATTCTAACATGCCAGCGGAGATTTCTGTTCATTGTGAAGAAAGCAAGAGGCTTTGGCAGCCGCCGGTGAGGACTGCGCCTGGGGTACCGGCGCGAGGGAAACCAGCTTGGGCAGCACTCGATTGGCTGCTGCCTGTCTGTGTTTTTCCATCTGTCAAAAGCAGCTGTGAGGTCACAACCAAGTGAATGGTGGGAAATAACTCGAAAAAGCAATGCGGTTACACAGGGAAAAAAAAAAAAAAACAGAATACTACTTTTCTTTCTTCTCCTCAGCTTCCCTACTCCACCAAATAAGACATTCTGCAAGGATTGGGTACTATTTCTGTCTTTTCACACTTCTTCTCTTGCTAACTTTCAGTGGGCTTCTGAGATCTGATATAAATGTGCCGGCGATGTGGAAACTGATGGAGAGGCAGAGATGTATATAAAAGATGATATACATACTTTTTACCACTCATGTTAATGTTGCAGTTTTGGTGATGATCCAGTTGCTTAAATGGAAATATAGACTTTGAGAGCATATTACTTAAAAAAATCATATCATGTGTCCCTCAAATCATATTTTACCCAGGAAACAAAGCCTATCTTTACTTGTGATGATGCTTAAAGAAGTTAGGGGGGTTTGTTCAGGGTTCTTAAATCAGTAGAGTGTGATCCCTCAGGAGATCACAAAGCCCTACTGAGTTCCGAACCAGTGACCCAAGCCACCCCAGCTTGGGGTGATTACAGAGACGCTAGACTATGGAGGAAGTGATGAAGCTGCTGCTGGGCTTTTCCTCTGCCCGCAGTGCCCCTGCCCAGGCTCCTCTCCATAAGAAGTTACTGTCAGCACCAGAGGGCTTTTAGTAGGAAGTCTGGGGACCCTGGCTTTATTCCATGACCATCTCTCACTTCTTCGTGGAGTCCTCTTTCTGGCTTCAGTCACCTCTGCTATCCTAGAGACAACCGTAATAAAGTAGAAAGCAGCAAGATCTGAATATTCATTTAAAGAGCACTTTAATGATCCTTTAGGAAAACAAACAGTAAGTCAGGTTTTGATAGTGAGAATACGTTTAGAAGCCATTTTCTACCACTTTGCAGTAGGTTCGTTATCTCATTTAACTTAGATGTTCATGGTCTGCCTGTGGTATGAAGGGGGAGTCAGTCTGAAGGCAGGGAGAAGACAGATTCTTATGAACATGGTGCAAGAAGTTACAATGTGGAATGTCTATCTTCCTGTTTCCAGGTTTGCCATTGACCTCCAGGCCTTGGAGGCCCAGCCTGGCAAACTTCTGCTCATCTTCTGAGACTCATCCGAGACACGATGAGTTTCTTCCAGGAAACATCCATGTTAGCTTCCCACTGGGAATCCCCTGGGGTCTCCTCTGTTTGCTGCACATACCACAGTATATTATCTGTCTGTCCTGTTGGGTTGCCCACTTCTTGAGAGGAGAGAGGACAACTTGTCCATCACTGTGACTCCAATCCCATTTTTTTGCCTTGTATATAGAAAGTGCTTCAGAACGCTTTGTAAATGAATGAGTCCTAAAGGGATGCTACAGTAAGTGCAAAGAACTTGTATGGAGTTTAGCAGGATTTTCAGCAGAATTTTAAAGAATGCATTCTTTGGAGTAAGAAGGTACGTTTTCATGGGGAAATGAAGCGGGACTCAATGGGAAGGAATGTGCCTGCCATTGCAGAAGACACGAGTCTCATCCCTGGGTGAGGAAGATCCCCTGGAGAAGGAAATGGCAACTCACTCCAGTATTCTTGCCTGGGAAATCCCATGGACTGAGGAGCCTGGCGAGCTACAGTCCATGGGGTCACAGAAGAGTCAGACACAACTGAGCGGCTAGACAACAACAACAAACAAGATCTATGTAGAAGGTGGTGTCCTGTTTTCTTTTGCTGTGGTTTGATAAACAGTAAATAAGAGCTTCCAAGCAACAGGGAAGGCAATCTGTAGACAGTCACTTGAAGCCTTTATGCAAAAGACTTTCACCATGACTGGGAGCTATACTGATGGCACAGTCATCTGGATATGCCATACATCTTGCACACTCAAATGCATGCTAGGTTGTCTTGCAAAGTCACAGTCCTTGAATGTCTAAAAGGCACCCTAGAAAGGAATGAAGCAAACCTCTCACTAGAGGTTTCCTTTGGGGCTGCCTCATTCCAGCTGTACTTCTGACTGCAACAGTGAGCCAGCTCTGAATATCTACATTTCTTCTTCATCCCTTGGAAAATAAAATTCAGCTTCACAGAAGCAATTTCACTCAATTATTAATGGCATCAGAAAATGTTCCCATTTCACTTTCTATGGTTAAATTTTATCTTTCATAAAAATCACATGTAGTTTCTTTATCAGCTGGTAGGCAGAACGGCTCAACACCTGAGAAAATCCCTTATGTCTTAGATACTTCTTTTATTCTGTCATTAAACACTTTTGAGAAGGATTACTCCATTACACTACATTATACACACATACATGCTCACATGCCCTTATGTCATTAATGGTATATCTTTAGCATCTTCTACAGCAAGCTTGCCATGTACTTTTTTTTTAATCTGCACTTCATAAGTGTTGTTGCCAGGTTCATAAAACAGATCACAAGAAATTATTTCTAGCATGAGAAGCAGTTAACCAAAAACCTGTACTGCTTCTTCAACCCCCTTCCCCTACCTACTCTGTCCTTTACAAATGCCTCTTGGACCAGAGGGAGTCCAAGATGGGGGTTTAAGAAGATCCTGAACTCACTGTCCCACAGACACACCAAACTGGTGTCTACCTATGGCATAATTACTGCTAAAAAGAACTGATAATTAGCAGAGCAGCTCCTCCACAATAGTTCCTCTGGGATAAAAGGGATCCATCAAGAAGGGTAAGAGAGGAAGAGATGTGATCTTGCCAAAAAACCCCACTCCCAGCAAGGACACACAGTAAGGAAGGACCTCGTGGGTCTGACGCTGCTCCATGAGAAGTAAAGGGCTTGTACTGACCACGAGCATTCCAACCCTTGGGACCTGCACTGAAGAGACAGGCTCCCAAAACATTTGGCTTTAGAAAGCAATGGGGCTTATGTCCTGGGAACCCATGGGCTGTAGGGATCCTCAGACACTCTATCTGAAAGACTCCTGAGTAACCTCATTCATCCTCACACTCAGCATAAAGGCGACATTTAGAGAGGTGCCTGGACCACATGTGAAAGGGGGTTTATTTGCTCATTTTAAAGCATCTGCTGGGGGCAGGGACAACTCAGGCCTTTCCTGGGGATGGAGGCACGGCTGAGTGCCGTTCTTGCATTCTTCTTGTCCCTCGCTTGTGCAGACAAAGATGGGGACACAGCCTCAACAAAGCTGCAGGCTTGCTCTGCTCCCAACACTCTTCACCACCCTCAACGTGCTGCTGAATCGTGATTGCCACAGACACCCACACCCCAGCACTCTCTCCCAGCCCTGCTAAGGCTCCAGGCTTGCCTGCTCTCCAGTGGCCATCCCACGTGTCCTGCCCTCAGCACTCCTGCAGCCTTGCTAAAGCCAGGAGATCACACAGCCCACAGCGGGTGTACAAAAGGTGACGAGACTCCGGACCGCCCAGCCCTGGTAGCCACCGAAGCTTGCTTTCCTGGGCCTCGCGGGACTGTGACAATCAGATAGATAATTCTGGGCAGGCTCTCAAGCCTAAGGCCCTGCACAACAGTAGGCTGAAACACACAACCCCAGTCTTCCCGTGAGAAAGGCCCGTTTCCTTGTCCTGAGGCTTCAACCTGAGCAACAGGCTTCAGAGTTGCTGCATGCCTAGAGCTTAGAGAGGTGCTCTCAAGTCACTTAGGCAGGAGACACCATCCCTGTGCACTTCTTGGTCTTGCCACAGCTCACCGTATCCCCCAAACAGAGCTCATACACTCATCTAAACCTTCAGTATGTCACACAGGGACACCCCAGTTACAAGAAGAAAAACAGAGAAATCACAAATATGTGAAGATTATTCAAGATGTTGCTGAAAAATCAACAGGCAAATGAAGAAATCAAAGGACAAAGATAACTGCAGACAAATAAAAAATAGAAATACAACGTTCCAAAATCAACATGATACAGTAAAACCAGTTCTAAGAGGGATAGCAGTTCAGGCCCATCTTCAGAAGCAAGAACATTCTCCAATAAACAACCTAAGTTTACCTCTAAAGAAACTAGTGAAAAAAAAAAAAAAATCAAACCCAAAGTTAGTTGAAGGAAGGAAATAATAAAGAGCAGAGTGGGAATAAATGAAATAGAGACAAAAAGAAAAGAAAAGCTCAATAAATTATTTGTTCTAGCTCTGTGAAAAATACTGTTGGTAGCTTGATAGGGATTGCATTGAATCTATAGATTACTTTGGGTAGTGTACTCGTTTTCACTATATTGATTCTTCCGATCCATGAACATGGTATATTTCTCCATCTATTAGTGTCCTCTTTGATTTCTATCACCAGTGTTTTATAGTTTTCTATATATAGGTCTTCTGTTTCTTTAGGTAGATATATCCCTAAGTATTTTATCCTTTTAGTTGCAATGCAATCCCTATCAGGCTACCAAGAGTATTTTTCACAGAGCATGAACAAATAATTTCACAATTTGTATGGAAATACAAAAAACCTCGAATAGCCAAAGCAATCTTGAGAAAGAAGAATGGAACTGGAGGAATCAATCTGCCTGACTTCAGGCTCTACTACAAAGCCACAGTCATCAAGACAGTATGGTACTGGCACAAAGACAGAAATATAGATCAATGGAACAAAATAGAGAGCCCAGAGATAAATCCACGCACCTATGGACACCTTATCTTTGACAAAGGAGGCAAGAATATACAATGCAGAAAAGACAATCTCTTTAACAAGTGGTGCTGGGAAAACTGGTCAGTTCAGTTCAGTTCAGTCGCTCAGTCATGTCCGACTCTTTGTGACCCCATGAATCACAGCACGCCAGGCCTCCCTGTCTATCACCAACTCCCGGAGTTCACTCAAACGTCCATCGAGTCAGTGATGCCATCCAGCCATTTCATCCTCTGTCGTCACCTTCTCCTCCTGCCTTCAATCCCTCCCAGCATCAGAGTCTTTTCCAATGACTCAACTCTTCACCTGAGGTGGCCAAAGTACTGGAGTTTCAGCTTTAGCATCATTCCTTCCAAAGAACACCCAGGGCTGATCTCCTTTAGAATGGACTGGTTGGATCTCCTTGCAGTCCAAGGGACTCTCAAGAGTCTTCTCCAACACCACAGTTCAAATCCATCAATTCTTCTGTGCTCAGCTTTCTTCACAGTTCAACTCTTGCATCCATACATGACCACTGGAAAAACCATAGCCTTGACTAGAGGGACCTTTGTTGGCAAAGTAATGTCTCTGCTTTTGAATATGCTATCTAGGTTGGTCATAACTTTTCTTTCAAGGAGTAAGCGTCTTTTAATTTCATGGCTGCAGTCACCATCTGCAGTGATTTTGGAGCCCCAAAAAATAAAGTCTGACACTGTTTCCAATGTTTCGCTATCTATTTCCCATGAAGTGATGGGACCAGATGCCATGATCTTCGTTTTCTGAATGTTGAGCTTTAAGCCAACTTTTCACTCTCCTCTTTTACTTTCATCAAGAGGCTTTTTAGTTCCTCTTCACTTTCTGCCATAAGGGTGGTGTCATCTGCATATCTGAGGTTATTGATATTTCTCCCGTCAATCTAGAGTCCAGCTTGTGCTTCTTCCAGCCCAGCGTTTCTCATGATGTACTCTGCATATAAGTTAAATAAGCAGGTGACAATACAGCCTTGATGAACTCCTTTTCATATTTTGAACCAGTTGAAAACTGGTCAACCACTTGTAAAAGAATGAAACTAGAACACTTTCTAACATTATACATAAAAATAAACTCAAAATGGATTAAAGATCTAAACATAAGGCCAGAAACTATAAAACTCCTAGAGGAGAACATAGGCAAAACACTCTGACATAAATCACAGCAGGATCCTCTATGACCCTCCTCCCAGAATATTGGAAATAAAAGCAAAAATAAACAAATGGGACCTAATTAAACTTAAAAGCTTCTGCACAACAAAGGAAACTATAAGCAAGGTGAAAAGACAGCCTTCAGAATTGGAGAAAATAATAGCAAGTGAAGCAACTGACAAAGAATTAATCTCAAAAATATACAAGCAACTCATGAAGCTCTATTTCAGAAAAATAAACGACCCAATCAAAAAATGGTCCAAAGAACTAAACAGACATTTCTCCAAAGAAGACATACATATGGCTAACACATGAGAAGTTGCTCAACATCACTCATTATCAGAGAAATGCAAATCAAAACCACAATGAGGTACCATTTCACGCCCGTCAGAATGGCTGCCATGCAGAATTCTACAAGCAATAAATGCTGGAGAGGGTATGGAGAAAAGGGAACCCTCTTACACTGTTGGTGGGGATGTAAACTAGTACAGCCACTATGGAGAACAGTGTTGAGATTCCTTAAAAAACTGGAAATAGGACTGCCTTATGACCCAGCAATCCCACTACTGGGCATACACACCAAGGAAACCAGAAGGGAAAGAGACACGTGTACCCCAATGTTCATTGCTGCTGCTGCTGCTGCTGCTGCTAAGTCACTTCAGTCATGTCCAACTCTGTGTGACCCCATAGAAGGCAGCCCACCAGGCTCCCCCATCCATGGGATTCTCCAGGCAAGAACACTGGAGTGGGTTGCCATTTCCTTCTCCAATGCATGAAAGTTAAAAGTGAAAGTGAAGTCGCTCAGTTGTGTCCGGCTCTTCTCGACCCCATGGACTGCTGCCTACCAGTCTCCTCTGTCCATGGGATTTTCCAGGCAAGAGTACTGGAGTGGGTTGCCATTGCCTTCTCCAGATTATATATATATAATGAGTAATTATATGCTGACAAATTGGATGACTTAGGAAAATGGATAAATTCTTAGGAACATACAGTCTCCAAGACTGAACCATGAAGAGACAAATCTGCAAACAAAATCCCTATATCAGTTGATACTTTGGTGAACTCTATCAAATATTCAAAGGAAATTTAATACCTATTAATCTCAAACTTCTATTTCTATGCATTGATCGCAGAGGAAGGCTTTCTTATCCCTCCTTGCTATTCTTTGGAACTCTGCATTCAAATGGGTATATCTTTCCTTTTCTCCTTTGCTTTTCACTTCCCTTCTTTTCACAGCTATTTGTAAGGCCTCCTCAGACAGCCATTTTGCTTTTTTGCATTTCTTTTTCTTGGGGATGGTCTTGATCCCTGTCTCCTGTACAGTGTCATGAACCTCTGTCCATAGTTCATCAGGCAGTCTGTCTATCAGATCTAGTCCCTTTAATCTATTTCTCACTTCCACTGTATATTCATAAGGGATTTGATTTAGGTCATATCTGAATGGTCTAGTGGTTTTCTCCACTTTCTTCAATTTAAGTCTGAATTTGGCAATAAGGAGTTCATGATCTGAGTCACAGTCAGTTCCCAGTCTTGTTTTTGCTGACTGTATAGAGCTTCTCCATCTTTGGCTGCAAAGATATAATGAATCTGATTTAGGTGTTGACCATCTGGTCATGTCCATGTGTAGAGTCTTCTCTTGTGTTGTTGGAAGAGGGTGTTTGCTATGACCAGTGCATTCTCTTGGCAGAACTCTATTAGCTTTTGCCCTGCTTCATTCCTTATTCCAAGGCCAAATTTGCCTGTTACTCCAGGTGTTCCTTGACTTCCTACTTTTGCATTCCAGTCCCCTATGGACATCTTTTTTGGGTGTTAGTTCTAGAAGGTCTTGTAGGTCTTCATATAGTATAGTATAGTGAAGTTGCTCAGTCATGTCCGACTCTTTGTGACCCTGTGGACTCGCCTACCAGACTTCTCTGTCCATGGGATTCTCCAGGAAAGAATACTGGAGTGGGTTACCATTTCCTTCTCCAGAGGATCTTCCCAACCCAGGGATCAAATCTGGGTTTCCTGCATTGGAAGCAGACGCTTTAACCCCTGAGCCACCAACTTTAGCTTCTTCGGCATTATTGGTCAGGGCATAGACTTGGATTACCGTGATATTGAATGGTTTGCCTAGGAAATGAACAGAGATCATTCTGTTGCTTTTGAGATTGCATCCAAGTACTACATTTTGGACTCTTTTGTTGACTATGATAGCTACTTCATTTCTTCTAAGGATTCCTGTCCACAGTAGTAGATATAATGGTATTCTGAGTTAAATTCACCCATTCCAGTCCATCTTAGTTCACTGATTCCTAGAATGTCGATGTTCACTCTTGTCATCTCCTATTTGAACACTTCCAATTTACCTTATTCATGAGCTCTTATTGCCAAATTCAGACTTAAATTGAAGAAAGTAGGGAAAACCACTAGACCATTCAGGTATGAACTACACCAAATCCCTTATGATTATACAGTGGACGTGAGAAATAGATTTAAGGGACTAGATCTGATAGACAGAGTGCCTGATGAACTATGGACTGAGGTTTGTGACATTGTACAGGAGACAGGGATCAAGACCATCCCCATGGAAAAGAAATGCAAAAAAGCGAAATGGCTGTCTGAGGAGGCCTTACAAATAGCTGTGAAAAGAAGAGAAGCAAAAAGCAAAGGAGAAAAGGAAAGATATAAGCATCTGAATGCAGAATTCCAAAGAATAGCAAGGAGAGATAAGAAGGCTTTCCTCAGTGATCAATGCAAAGAAATAGAGGAAAACAACAGAATGGGAAAGACTAGAGATCTCTTCAAGAAAATTAGAGATACCAAGGGAATATTTCATGCAAAGATGGGCTCGATAAAGGACAGAAATTGTAGGGACCTAACAGAAGCAGAAGATATTAAGAAGAGGTGGCAAGAATACACAGAAGAACTGTACAAAAAAGATCTTCATGACCCAGATAATCACAATGGTGTGATCACTCACCTAGAGCCAGACATCCAGGAATGTGAAGTCAAGTGGGACTTAGGAAGCATCACTACGAACAAAGTTAGTGGAGGTGATGGAATTCCAGTTGAGCTATTTCAAATCCTGAAAGATGATGCTGTGTAAATGCTGCACTCAATATGCCAGAAAATTTGGAAAACTCAGCAGTGGCCACAGGACTGGAAAAGGTCAGTTTTCATTCCAATCCCAAAGAAAGGCAATGCCAAAGAATGCTCAAACTACCACACAATTGCACTCATCTCACACGCTAGTAAAGTAATGCTCAAAATTCTCCAAACCAGGCTTCAGCAATACATGAACCATGAACTTTCAGATGTTCAAGCTGGTTTTAGAAAAGGCAGAAGAACCAGAGATCAAATTGCCAACATCCACTGGATCATTGAAAAAGCAAGAGAGTTCCAGAAAAACATCTACTTCTGCTTTATTGACTATGCCAAAGCCTTTGATTGTGTGGATCACAATAAACCGTGGAAAATTCTAAAAAGGGATGGGAATACCAGACCACCTGACCTGCATCTTGAGAAACCTATATGCAGGTCAGGAAACAACAGTTAGAACTGAACATGGAACAACAGACTGGTTCCAAATAGGAAAAGGAGTATGTCAAGGCTGTATATTGTCACCCTGCTTATTTAACTTATATGCAGAGTACATCATGAGAAACACTGGGCTTGAGGAAGCACAAGCTGGAATCAAGATTGCCGGGAGAAATATCAATAACCTCAGATATGCAGATGACACCACCCTTATGGCAGAAAATGAAGAGGAACTAAAGAGTCTCTCGATGAAAGTGAAAGAGGAGAGTGAAAAAGTTGGCTTAAAGCTCAACATTCAGAAAATGAAGATCATGGCATCTGGTCCCATCACTTCATGGCAAATAGATGGGAAAACAGTGGACACAGTGGCTGACTTTATTTTTCTGGGCTCTAAAATCACTGCAGATGATGATTGCAGCCATGAAATTAAAGGACACTTACTCCTTGGAAGGGAAGTTATGACCAAACTAGACAGCATATTCAAAAGCAGAGACATTACTTTGCCAACAAAGGTCTGTCTAGCCAAGGCTATGGTTTTCCAGTGGTCATGTATGGATGTGTGAGTTGGACTATAAAGAAGGCTGAGCACCAAAGAATCGATGCTTTTGAACTGTGGTATTGGAGAAGACTCTTGAGAGTCCCTTGAACTGCAAGGAGATCCAACCTGTCCATTCTAAAGGAGATCAGTCCTGGGTGTTCATTGGAGGGACTGATGCTGAAGCTGAAACTCCAATGCTTTGGCCACCTGATGCGAAGAGCTGAGTTATTTGAAAAGACCCTGATGTTGGGAAAGATTGAGGGCAGGAGGAAAAGGGGACAACAGAGGATGAGATGGTTGGATGGCATCACCGACTCAGTGGACATGGGTTTGGGTGAACTCCGGGAGTTGGTGATGGACAGGGAGGCCTTGCGTGCTGTGGTTCATGGGATCACAAAGAATCGGACATGACAGAATGACTGAACTGAACTGAACTTCTCAAACTATTCAAAAAATTGAAGGGGAGAGTACACTTTCAAACTCATTTTATGAGGCCGACATTATTACCCTGATACCAAAACTAAACATGAATATCACACAAAAGGAAAATTACAGGCCAGTATCCCTCATGAACATTGATGCAAAAATCCTCAACAAAATATTAGCAAGCTGAATTCAACAATACTTGAAAAGAACATACATATTGATAAAGTGGGATTTATTCCAGAGATACAAGGTCCACAAATCAATCAACGTGATACCCACAGCAAAAAAAAAAAAAAAAAATGAAGAATAAAAGTCTATGATCATCTTAATAAATGCAGAAAAAGCATTTGACAAAAATCAACATCTATTTATGGTTAAAAATAACTCAGCAAAGTGGGTACAGAGGGAACATACCTCAACATAATAAAGACCATATATAACAAATCCACAGCTAACATCATGCTCAATGGTGACAAGCTGAAGCTCAGGAACACAATAATGTCCAACATGAAAAAGAAGCAAAACTACCACTCTTTGCAGATGACATGATACTATGTGATTAAAACCCTAAAGACTCCACCAAAAAGCAGCTATAACTAATAAATGAATTCAGTAAAGTTGCAAGGTAAAAAATCAATATTTAGAAGTCTATTGTGTTTCTATATATTGATAACAACAGTCAGGAAGAACAACTAAAACAATTCCACTTACAACTGCATCAAAGGGAATAAAATACCTAGCAATTAATTTTGAACAAGGAGGTGAAATATCTATACACAGACATCTATAAGACATTGGTGAAAAATTCAATAAGACACAAATAAATGAAAAGATATTTTCCATTGATAGATTAGAAGAACCAATATTACTAAAATGTCCATACTACCCTATGATTCAAAACAATCCCTATCAAAATTCCATAGCATTTTCCACTGAACTAGAAAAATAATTATAACGTTCAAATAGAACCATAAAACATCACAAATAGCCAAAACAACCTTTAGAAAGAAGAACAAAGATAGAGATATTACACACCGTGATTTTGAAATTTACTACAAAGTTATAGTAATCAAACACCATGGTATAAGCATAAAAACAGACAGAGATCAGTGGAACAGAATGGACAGCCCAGAAATAAACCTAAATGTATACAGTCAATTTATTTACTACAAAGGAGCCAAAAATATGCAATGAGAAAAGGACAGTCTCTTTCATATATGAGATAGGAAAACTGGACAGCTACATTTGAAAGAATAAAACTAGGTTACTATCATATAATACACAAAAATTAATTAAAGATGAATTAAAGACTTGAAGCTGTATATTGTCACCCTGCTTATTTAACATATGCAGAGTACATCATGTGTAATGCCAGGCTGAATGAAGCACAAGCTTGAATCAAGATTGCCAGAAGAAATATCAGTAACCTCAGATATGCAGATGACACCACCCTTATGGTAGAAAGCAAAGAGGAACTAAAGAGCCTCGTGATGAAAGTGAAGGAGGAGAGTGAAAAAACTGACTTAAAACTCAACATTCAGAAAACTAAGATCATGGCATCTGATCCCATCAGTTCAGTTCAGTTCAGTTCAGTCACTCAGTTGTGCCTGACTCTGCGACCCCATGGACTCCAGCACACTAGGCTTCTCTGTCCATCACCAACTCTCAGAGCTTGCTCAAACTCATGTCCATCAGGTCGGTGATGCCATCCAACCATCTCTTCCTCTGTCATCCCCTTCAATCTTTCCTAGCATCAGGGTCTTTTCCAATGAGTCAGTTCTTCACATCAGGTGGCCAAAGAGTTTCAGCTTCAGCATCAGTCCTTCCGATGAATAGTCAGGACTGATTTTCTTTAGGATGGACTGGTTGGATCTCCTTTCAGCCCAAGGGGCTCTCAAGAGTCTTCTCAACACCACAATTCAAATCATCACTTCTTCGGTGCTCAGCTTTTTTTATGTGAGAGTCCAACTCTCACATACATACATGACTACTGTAAAAACCACAGCTTTGACTAGATGGATCTTTGTCGGCAAAGCAATGTCTCTACTTTTTAATATGCTCTCTACATTGGTCATAGCTTTTCTTCCAAGGAGCAAGTGTCTTTTAATTTCATGGCTGCAATCACCATCTGTAGTGATTTGGAGCCCCCCAAAATAAAGTCTCTCACTGTTTCCATTGTTTCCCCATCTATTTGCTGTGAAGTGATGGGACTGGATGCCATGATCTTAGTTTTCTGAATGTTGAGTTTTAAGCTGATTTTTTCACTCTCCTCTTTCACTTTCATGAAGAGGCTCCTTAGTTCTTCTCTGCTTTCTGCCATAAGGGTGGTGTCATCTTCGAATCTGAGGTTATTAGTATTTCTCCCAGCAATCTTGATTCCAGCTTGTGTTTCATCCAGCCCAGTATTTTGCATGATGTACTCTGCATATAAGTTAAATAAGCAGGGTGATAATATACAGCCTTGACAAACTCCTTTCCTGATTTGGAACCAGTCTGTTGTTCCATGTCCAGTTCTAACTGTTGCTTCTTGACCTGTATACAGATTTCTCAGGAAGCAGGTCAGGTGGTCTGGTATGCCAATCTTTTTCAGAATTTTCCACAGTTTATTGTGATCCACACAGTCAAAGGCTTTGGCATAGTCAATAAAGCAAAAGTAGATATTTTTCTGGAACTCTCTTGCTTTTTCAGTGATCCAACGGATGTTGGCAATCTGATCTCTGGTTCCTCTGCCTTTTCTAAATTCAGTTTGAACATCTGGAAGTTCATGGTTCACGTATTGCTGAAGCCTGGCTTGGAGAATTTTGAGCATTGTTTTGCTAACATGTGAGATGAGTGCAAATGTGCAGTGATTTAAATATTCTTTGGCCTTACCTGTCTTTGGGATTGGAATGAAAACTGATGTTTTCCAGTCCTGTGGCCACTGCCAGGTTTTCCAAATTTGCTGGCATATTGAGTTCAACACTTTCACAGCATCATCTTTTAGGATTTGAAATAACTCAACTGAAATTCCATCACCTCTGCTAGCTTTGTTGGTAGTGATGCTTCCTAAGACCCACTTGACTTCTCACTCCAAGACGTCTGGCTCTAGGTTAGTGATCACACCATCGTGATTATCTTGGTCGTGAAGATCGTTTTTGTATAGTTCTTCTGTGTTTTCTTGCCACCTTTTCTTAATATCTTCTGCTTCTGTTAGGTCCCTACCATATCTGTCCTTTATTGAGCCCATATTTGCATGAAATGCTCCCTTGGTATCTCTAATTTTCTTGAAGAGATATCTAATCTTTCCCAATCTATTATTTTCCTCTATTTCTTTGCATTGATCACTGAGGAAGGCTTTTGTATCTTTCCTTGCTTTTCTTTGTAACTCTGCATTCAAATGGGTATACTTTCCTTTTCTCCTTTGCCTTTTGCTTCTCTTATTTTCTCAGCTATTTGTAAGGCCTCCTCAGACAACCATTTTGCCCTTTTCCATTTCTTTTTCTTGGGGATGGTCTCAATCACTGCCTCCTGTAGAATGTCACAAACCTCCATCCATAGTTCTTCAGGTACTCTGTCTATGAGATCTAATCCCTGAATCTCTTTGTCACTTCCACTGTATAATCATAAGGGATTTTATTTAATTCATACCAGGATGCTCTAGTGGTTTTCCCTACTTTCTTCAATTTAAGTATGAATTTGGCAATATGGAGTTCATGATCTGAGCCACAGTCAGCTCCCAGTATTGTTTTGCTAACTTATAGAGCTTCTCCATTTTAGGCTGCAAAGAATATAATCAATCTGATTTTGGTGTTGGCCATCTGGTGATGTCCATGTGTAGAGTCTTCTCTTGTGTTGTTGGAAGAGGGTGTTTGCTATGACCAGTGTGATCTCTTGGCAAAACTCTGTTAGCCTTTGTCCTGCTTAATTTTGTACTCCAAGGCCAAATTTGCCTGTTACTCCAGGTATCCCTTGATTTCCTACTTTTGCATTCCATTCCCCTATAATGAAAAGGACATCTTTTGGGGTGTTAGTTCTAGAAGGTCTTGTAGGTCTTCATAGAACCATTCAACTTCACCTTCTTCAGCATTACTGGATTGGGCGTAGACTTGGATTACTGTGATACTGAAAAGTTTGCCTTGGAAATGAACAGAGATCACTGTCATTTTTGACATTGCACCCAAAAACTGCATTTCGAACTCTTTTGTTGACTATGAGGGTGACTCCAATTTTCTAAGGGATTCTTGCCCACAGTAGTAGATATAATGGTCATCTGAGTCAAATTCCCCCATTCCAGTCCTTTTTAGTTCACTGATTGCTAAAATGTTGATGTTCATTCTTGCCATCTCCTGTTTGACCACTTCCAATTTACCTTGATTCATGGACCTAACCTTCCAGGTTCCTGTGCAATA
Organism: Bos indicus x Bos taurus; assembly: GCF_003369695.1. NCBI lineage: Eukaryota > Metazoa > Chordata > Mammalia > Artiodactyla > Bovidae > Bos > Bos indicus x Bos taurus. The sequence goes on from NC_040076.1 coordinate 154,622,834, forward strand.
TTGCTCTTTACAGCATCAGACTTTACTTCCATCACCAGTCACATCCACAACTGAGCATTGTTCGTGCTTTGGCTCAGTGTCTTCATTCTTTCTAGAGTTATTTCTCCACTGTTCTCTGGTAGCATATTGGGCACCTATCAATCTGTGGAGTTCACCTGTCAGTATCATATCTTTTGGCTTTTTCATACTGTTCATGCGGTTTCCAAGACAAGAATACTGAAGTGATTTGACATTCCCTTCTCCAGTGGACCAAATTTGTCAGAACTCTCCACCCTGACCTGTCCATCTTGGGTGGCCCAACATGGCGTGGCTCCTTATTTCACTGAGTTAGACAAGGCTGTGGTCCATGTGATCAGTTTGAATAGTTTTCTGTAATTTTGGGTTTCATTCTGTCTGCCCTCTGATGGACAAGGATAATGGGATTATGGAAGTTTCCTAATGGGAGAGACTGTGAGGGGAACTGGGTCTTGTTCTGATGTGGGGAGGGCCATGCTCAGTAAATTTTAGTCCAATATTCTGTTGATGGGCGGGGCTGTGTTCCCTCCCTATTTGAGACCAACCTATGTTGGAGTTAATGAAGATAATGGCAACTTCCTTCAAAATGTCCCATGCATGCCCTGCCTCATTCAGTTCCCCTGACCCTGTAGCAGGCCACTCCTGACTCACACCTCTGCCCAGGACTCCTGGATACTCACACGCAAGTCTGGGTCAGTCTCTTTTGGGGTCACTGCTCCTTTCTCCTGGGTTCTGGTGTGCACAAGGCTTTGTTTGTGCCCTCCAAGAGTCTGTTTCCCCAGTCCTGTGTAATTCTGGTAGCTCTGTGGTGGGGTTAATGGAGACCTCCTTCAAGAGAGCTTATACCACACCCAGGTCTGCTGTACCCAGAGCCCCTGCCCCTGTGGCTGGCCACTGCTGACCCAGACCTCCACAGAAGACACTCAGACACTCAAAGGCAGGTCTGGCTCAGTTTCTGTGGGTTCTCCTGGTGTGCACAAGGTTTTGCTTGAGCCCTCTGAGCATCTCTGGTGCATATGGGGTTTGATTCTAAACACAATTTTGCCTCTCCTTCCGTCTTGCTGGGGCTCTCCTTTGTCCCTGGACATGGGATATCTTTTTTTTTTTTTTTTTTTTGTGAGATCCAACATTCTCCTGTCAATGATTGTTCAGCAGTGAGTTGAAATTTTGGAGTTCTTGCAGGAGAAGATGAGCACATGTCCTTCTACTCTGCCATCTTAACTTCATGGCAAATAGATGGGGAAACAATGGAAACAGTGACAAACTTTATTTTCTTGGGCTCAAAAATCACTGCAGATGGGGACTGCAGCCTTGAAATTAAAAGACATTTGCTGCTTGGAAGAAAAGCTATAAGAAACCTAGACAGCATATTAAAAAGCAGAGATATTACTTTGCTGACAAAGGTCCATCTAGTCAAAGCTATGGTTTTTCCAGTAGTCATGTATGGATGTGAGAGTTGGACTATAAAAAGAAGCTGAGCACCTAAGAATTGATGCTTTTGAACTGTGGTGTTGGAGAAGACTCTTGAGAGTCCCTTGGACTGCAAAGAGATCAAACCAGTCCATCCTAAAGGAAATCAGTCCTGAATATTCACTGGAAGGACTGATGCTGATGCTTTAGCTCCAGTACATTGGCTACCTGATGTGAAGAGCTGACTCATTGGAAAAGACTCTGAAGCTGGGAAAGATTGAAGGCAGGAGGAGAAGGGGGCAACAGAGGATGAGATGGTTGGATGACATCACAGACTCAATGGATATGAATTTGAGCAAGCTCGAGGAGTTGCTGCTGGACAGGGAAGCCTGGTGTGCTGCAGTCCATGGGGTTGTGAAGACTCGGACATAAATGAGCAACTGAACTGAACTGACTGAAAGACTTGAATGTAAGACCTGAAATCGTAAAACTCCTGAGGACAACGTAGGCAGTAATCTCATTGGCTTTGAAGTTTTGGACGAGAATTCTCCCCTCCCCCAAAAAGGTCAACAAAAGCCAAAATAACCAGCTGAGACTATGTCAAACTGAAAAGCTCTGCACAGCAAAGGAAACCATCAAGAAAATAAAAAGGCACCCTACTGAATGGGATAAAACGTTTATGAATCATTTATCTGATAAGGGGTTGATGTCCAAAATATATGAGGAATTCAAACAACTCAAAAGCTAAAAACATCAAACAACCAAGATTTTAAAAGTGGGCAAAGGACTTAGGTAGACATTTTTCCAAAGAAGACATACAGATAGCCAACAGGCACATGAAAAGATTTTCAACATCATTAATTATCAGGGAAATGCAAATCAAAACCACAATATCACTTCACACTTGTCAGAATGGATATTATCAAAATGACAAGTGTTGGAGAAGATGTAAAGAAAAAGGGATCTTCTCACACTGTTGGTGGGAATGTAAATTCATGCAGCTACTGTGGAGAACAGTATGGATGTTCCTCAAAAATTTAAAAATAGAACCAGCACATGATTCAACTCTTCTACTTCTGAGTATTTGTCTGAAGAATATGAAAACCCTAAGTCAAAGATAGTTAACACCCCATGTTCATTGCAGAATGATATACATGGCCAAGATATGGAGACAGCCTAGTGTCCATCAGTGGTTGAATGGATAAAAATGTGGTATAGTGTGGTATACAGTGAAGTACTACTCAGCTGTATAAAAGAAGGAGATTTTGCTATTTGCAACAACACGATGGACCTTGAGGGTATTATGCTAAATGCAAAATGTCAGACAGAGAGAGACAAATATCATATGATTTCACTTCTGTGCGGAATCTTATAACAAAGGAATAAACAAAACAAAAAGAAGTCACAGATATGGAGAACAGACTGATAGTTACGAGAGGAGAAGAGGGTTGGGGGATGAGCAAAGTGTCTGAAGGTGGGGATCAATGATATGGTTAAGATGATCATAGACTTTTGTGGTGATCACTTTGTAGTGTATGCTGCTGCTGCTGCTAAGTCGCTTCAGTCGTGTCCAACTCTGTACGACCCCATAGACGGCAGCCTACCAGACTCCCCCGTCCCTGGGATTCTCCAGACAAGAACACTGGAGTGGGTTGCCATTTCCTGCTCCAATGCATGAAAGTGAAAAGTGAAAGTGAAGTCGCTCAGTCGTGTCCGACTTAGCGACCCCATGGACTGCAGCCCACCAGTCTCCTCTGCCCATGGGATTTTCCAGGCAAGAGTACTGGAGTGGGGTGCCATTGCCTTCTCCGTTTGTAGTGTAAAAAATATCGTATCATTACGTTGCACACCTGAAACTAATACAATGTGATATGCCAATTTTAATCAATGTAAAATAAGAAATAAAGCAATCCAACATAAGCTACTGAAGGTAGAGATAGGAATATCGAGCTCAGCCTCTCACTGGGCTCCCCAGCACTCTTGATTGTGAGAAACTTCTGGAGTCTTTGAAGACCAAGGGGCTTGGCATGCAGACCACACCTCCTTCCCGAGGGTGGGCACATCTCCCCCATGTTGTCAGCCATCCACTCAGCTTGGTTGTGCTGCTCCCCTGAAGGACGCAGGCAAGAACAAGAACTAACGTTTCTGCCCCTGGGGCCATCACAGTCTAGCCTAGTGAGGGAAACAGCACGTGAACAAATTATCCAACGTGTTACCCCACCCCGCCCCCATCCATCTGCTGAAGTCTTAGCCCCCAACATATTGGAATGTCACTGTTTTTGGACAAAGGGTCTTTTAAGAGATAAAGGTAAAATGAGGTGTCCTAAGTAGAAAGATTAGGGCATAAACACCAACAGAGGAAAGACCATATAAAAACAGAGAGAAGAGGCCATTCACCAGACAAGGAGAGGGACTTTAGAAGGAACAAACCCAACCAACACGTTCATTGTGGGCTTCTAGCCTCTAGAACTATGAGAAAATAAATTTCTATTGTTTAAGTCAAAAAAAAAAAAAAACAAAGAAAAGAAGAAGAAGAAAACGTCTGCGCCTTTCTATCTGATGCATTATCTTAAGGAATTTACTATTTTCCCCCAAGGGGAGGGGAAAAAAAACCTCACTGTTCAAGATGTTACTTTGTTTATTCCTGTTAATTATTTAAGAGGATTCTTTAAGCCCTCACCACTCAACCTTTACAATTCCACACAGAAACAAAGATTATTTAGAAGGCTGAGAAGCTTTATGCAAATTGAGGTTTTCAGAGCCGAAAAGGGCACCTCACAGCTTGGCCTGGTGAGGCTTGGACACCAGGGCAGAGTGGTGTTTGGTAGCTGGTGATGAAGGGGATTTTGGCTGCAAATGTGGAGCCATCCTTTGAAGATGTAAACAAATACTAATAATACAGCATTAATTTATTGCTTCTGCGGATTATTTCTAATACAGACTTGCTGACTTGTCCATGTATAATACATAAACACATCCATAAAAATTTAATGCCTTCAGAGTACTGCCTTCACCCACAACACTGCCTGTTGACACATTTTCACTCTCCTTAACACTGCTTTCTGAGACAGTCAACACAGTGTCAAGGGGGCAGAATTCAGAGTGACATTGGAGAGGTGGCCAGAAAACTACCTTTCCAAAACTTTGGGGTCAGTTAGACACTTAGACATTTAGTAACTTGTGTGGTGATGACAAATGTGGCTTAAGTTTATTTTGAAAACTGGATGCTGGATTACAAAGAAGAGCGGCAGAAAAACCCGTCTTCCCCAGTAGTACAGTGGTAAAGAATCCTCCTACCAGTGAAGGACACGCAGGTTCGATCCCTGGGTCAAGAAGATCCCCTGGAGGAGGGCACGGTAACCCACTCCAGGATTCTTGCCTGGAGAATCCCATGGACGGAGAAGCCTGGTTGGCTACACTCCATGGGGTTGCAAAGACTCAGGACGACTGAGCATGCATGCATGCACACCCCTGGGACAAATTACACTGAATTCAAATAGCTATTAAGAAGAGCCTCCTAAACTTTGGGCTAAAATCATTTTGCATCATTCATCAGAGCAGAGTTGGTCCAAAGCAAAGATTCAATCCACATCTTCCTTTCAAAATGAACATTTGCAAGAATAGAACAGTGATTCTTGCAAATTATTTTTGCAGGATCCACGTCCGAAGGTTTGGGACACACACCAAACTTTTTCTCTTCTCTCCTTGTCAGGACAGCAGAAGCAAGATCTCTGCCTTACTAGGAACTAAGATTTCTGAGTGTAAACTCTCAGTTCTTTGTAGGAAAGGTATGACGCAACAGAAAACCTTCCCAAATCATTTCTCCTTCATCCTTTGCTGATTGGAAACCAGCACGCATAGTTTGGATTTAGTTTTTAAAAGGCATTTGAATATACATTCTTCTTTTTTTCAGCTTCTGTTGCTGAAATGGAAATTGGAACTGGCCAGCTCCACGAGTCGCCTGCCCCCAAACAGTCTCTAAAATTTCTGTTCCTCTCTGGATAGTGGATGTTGAGTCATTTTGCAGCACTCAGCTCGACTCTAATAACAAGTCTATTATGGCCCTGTGGCCTTTTCCGTAACATTTATTTTCAAGTCTGCCATGTGTCGGGCATTCGTAACAGCCGGGCTGACTGTCACTCTGCGGCTCCAAAGGCGTCGGCCGTGAGAGTAGGTCTGGATTCCTGCAAAGTGTGATGGAGTTGGCCGGGTTTCATGCAACAGACTCAGATTATGGTCCTTTGTCCAGAGCAGGCGTGTTACAGAAAGAGAGAGGCCTGACACAGGGCCTGCCTCTAAGAACATAAAGGACCATTGATGATAATCGTCTAGATTAGAATTCAACTGTTTCTTGGTCCTGGGGCTCTTTCAATTAGGCAGGCAGTTTGCTTTCCTGGGAATTTTCTTGGAATGGCATTTGTAAGGGAATTTATTGCTCAAGTGAAGCTTGTTCCAGTTTACGGCTGAAGCTAACATGTGGATGGCACCTGAGTAGCACATGTCCTTCTGAGTTAATTACAGTCCCCTCCCCTAGAATCTGGGTCCCCCTAGAATCTGAGTCTATTATATCTTTATAGAGATTTCAGAATCACCGGCTTAGAAGTAGGTGTATGTATATTACCTATATCTATCAGTGATTAACAAATTAACACATATAGCCTCTTCTTCTACCTAATAACTATTTGTTTAACCATCACATTTATAAAGAGTTTTTATCATATTGAAGGGATATGTGAAAACCCCTAAAACATTGACCTTGGGAAAAGGTACTTATAAATTATCCACTGTTTCTTAACTACTTACTTCAGTATTTGAATAGTTAAACAAGGAGAGCAGCCATCTTTAAACAAACATGCTATTAGGTTAAGACTGTGGAGATAAATGGACAGACAATGTAGCAACTTTCTGACCTCCGATGGATACCTGGATGGATCCGCAGCAGCTGGAGTGGTAATTATTTCATAACGTACATCAGATTACGTGTACTCCCTGCTCAGAACTCTCCAATGCTTTAAAAAAAAAAAAATCACACATAATCTGGAGACTCTAAAGTGATTTTCCGCTGCTCCCTCCCCTGAGCTCACTAACACTTCTCCCCAGTGTCAGTGTCATCTAACCAGTCTCACCGTGTCCTAACCAGCTTCCTCCAAACACACCGTGATGATCCCCACCCCGGCTCAGCCCCCGATGCCCCTCCAGCCTGGAAGGCTCCCGTTTCTACCTCTGCCTGCCTCCCTCCCCCCTTGGACCCAGGCTTCTGTTGAAATGAGATTTTCCCCAGAGAACTCGTTCTTGACAACCTCTCCAAACTCTACCATTCCCACATTATGTTTTCATTGTGTCTGGTTCATGTGCCTCATTGCACTTGCATCAGTAAAGGTTCTCCAGAAAAAAGGGAACTGTTAAGATTCATCTGCATATAAATATATAGATTAATTTGAAGGAGTTGCCTCATGGGATTGTGGGGGTTGGCAAGTTTGAAATCTGTATGATAGATTCAGTTCAGTTCAGTTCAGTTCAGTCACTCGGTCGTGTCTGACATTTTGTGACCCCATGGACTGCAGCACGCCAGGTCTCCCTGTCCATCATCAACTCCCAGAGTTTACTCAAACTCATGTCCATTGAGTCGGTGATGCCATCCTACCATCTCATCCTCTGTCGTCCCTTTCTCCTTCCATCTTCAATCTTTCCCAGCTTCAGGATCTTTTCCAATGAGTCAACTCTTCGCATCAGGTGGCCAAAGTATTGGAATTTTAGTTTCAGCATCAGTCCTGGCAGGCTGGAAATCTAGCTAGGGTTTCTACCACAGTCTTGTAGCAGAATTCCTTTTGCTCCAGGGTAACCTCAGTTTTTGTTCTTAAGACCTTCAACCCACTAAACAAGGCCCAACCATATTATCAAAGTTAATCTCCTTTACTTAAAATCATTTACTTTGTAAATGTTAATCATATCTGTAGAATACCTTCATAGCAACTCTTGTACTAATGTTTGACCAAAGACTGGGCATCTATCACCTGGCCAAGCTGACACATAACATTTAATACCATTGTGGCACCCACCATTTTGTGACCTTATAAAATCACTGATTTACCTGTGTGTAGTAAATCTCCTTCACAAGACTGAAGGGTCATGAGAGTGAGCTCTGTCTCAGGACCATATTCTAGTGCCTATCATGGCATCAGATACATGGTGCGTGCATGCTAAGTCACTTCAGTCGTGTCCAACTCTTTGTGACCACATGGACTGTAGCCCACCAGGCTCCTTTGTCCATGGGATTCTCCAGGCAAGAATGCTGGACCAGGTTGCCATGCCCTCCTCCAGGGGATCTTCCTGACCCGGGGATCAGACCTGTGTCTCTTATGTCTCCTGCTTTGGCAGGCCAGTTCTCTACCCCTAGCACGAAGGTACATGGGGAATGCTGGGCTAGTGAAACCACTGGTCTCCTGCTGTGTCTTGCATGGAATGGCTTCCTTGGACCAAAGAGTCAGAGACAGCATTTTGATGGCACACCCTTTGAACAAAGAAGTATCAGCTGCTGAGGAGTTACAGAGAATAGACTTTCTGGTGTGCTGTTAAGTATCTGCTCATGCTCTCAAGGTGAGCAGAAAACCTGATAATTGACAGGAAAAACTGACAGTTGATGAGAAAGAGCTGGCCGATGTCAGTCAACCAATGTGTAATCCTAACACCGCTTATTTTTAAAATATTTATTCACGTATGTATTTGTCTGCACCTCGTCTTAGTTGAGGCACACACATCGGAATCTCCCATCTTCATCGTGGCAGGCAGGATCATTTTAGTGGTGGCCTGTGGGACCTAGTCCCCTGACCAGGGATCCTACCCAGGTCCCCTGCACTGGGAGCTTGGAGTCTCAGCCACTGGACCACAGGGACGTTCCCCAACATCAGTTATTGAGTTTGAATGTGAGAGTAGAAAACTCATGTAGAATGTTAATTTTGCGTTTTCCAAGATAGTAGACAAATCCACTAGCAAATTATGACTCAGAATAAAAACATAGTCATCAAGATACCGACTCAGCTACTTAAGTTCCAACTTTAACTGTGGGTTTTGTAGGATTGTAGGGCTAAGTTTATAGCTTTGGTTAAATATTTTAAGAACTTCATATATATCTTCATGAAGGGTCCCCCCCTTGGTTAGTTTGATGGAGTGGGAGGAGATGAAAGTGATAACCATCAAGGGACTCTGGAGTTTTAGGTCGAGCACCTGGCAGAAAGTAGGACATAGTGTGCTCTGGGGATGGAGTCAGGTGGGTCTGAAGACAAGACATTTTTCAAATTACAATGCGGGTTTGCCAAGGCAAGATTAAGAAAGTCAGGCTTCCCAGAGAGCATTTCAACTTAAGCATATTTGACCTTGGTATTTATTAAAAAATTTTGCAAAAATCAACCCTTCCAGACTTTAGGATTTAAGAATATGACTAGTATTCTAGACTTGGGAAATCTTATAGATATCTTTTTACATTAATCATATGAGATTTATGGACTGCAATATTCCACCATGGTTTACTTTATGATCTTCAATCCTGAAGATCTTCTTCACATTTATTATCTTACTTGGGCCTTCTGACAACTCTGTGAGGTAAGCAGGACAATGGTATCATCTCTATTTCACTGAAGTAGAAACTGAAACTCTGAATATTTAACTTACCTGTAGCGCTCACACAGCTAGACCTGATTAGGCTTCCAGCCCGTCTTAGGAACATTCTGCACTGACTACTCTGTCTCCTTTTGAGGGAGGGCTGGGATTGTCAAGGTTTAAACCTTCTGCTTCTTGAGGATTAAACGATAGACCGGTTGCTCATTCTGTTAACTGGGCTGTCGGATGTTTTCTCAGTGATTAATCCAAGACCTATTGAGACACAAGAGAGCTTCTTTGCCTGTCTTGTGACTGTTTAGAAGGTGCTTTATTCCAGCAGAGAATGTGTGGCCAGTTCTCTCCTTCTGGGCTGAAGTCTTCTCTTAACTTCTATTGTATGTCATGAGACTACCTTCTCTTTCATGAAGAATTATAGGGAAATATTTTTACCCAAAAGTGATCAGTTCTCCAGTGATCAACTCATCCTTTTCTGATTTTTTGCCTTTTTTTAGCTTATTTTATCAGGATTTTTTGAGTCTTGCTTTGTTTCTTGTTTGTTTTTGTCTGTTCTTTCCTTCCATTTTGTACAAGCTCTGGAACATTATTTTTACACTGTTTCAAGAAATAAACTTTATCCCATATCTGTAACAGTTTTTCAGGCCCATTGGAGGGGCTTTTTTTTCTTTCTCTTCCTCTCACCAGCTTTCTCTTGCTATAGAGAACACACTTTTTAAATGTAATTTTATTTATTTATTTTTGGCTGTGCTTGGTCTGTGAGGGCTGTTCTCTAGCTGCGGTAGCTGGGGATTACTCTCTGGTTGTGGTGCGTGAGTTCTCACTGCGATGGCTTCTCTCGTTGGGGAGCACAGACTCTGGAGCAGGCGGGGGCGTGGGCTCAGCAGCTGCAGTTCCCACGCTCTGGAGCTTGGGCTCAGTGGTTGTGGCCCTTGGGTTTAGTTGCTCTACAGCATGTGGGATGTTCCTGGACCGGGGATCAAACCTTTGTCTCCTGCATTGGCAGGCAGATTCCTTACCACTGAGCCACCAGGGAGAGTACACTTTAAAAAAACATACTGTGGTATAATTTGGATGCCATATTTGGTATAAATTTTATTTGATACAAATTAAAATGACTCCCAATTTTGCAAACATTGAAACAATAATATGAAGCACCGGTGAACCTAGAGGAAAGCAGGGAGTCTGTCATGCTGGTGGATGATACATGAATGCAATTCTCTTGGAAACAATTTGGTGATAATACCAAAGACTTTTAAAATGTGCATGCTCTTTGGCCTTCTAATTTAATATACAGGAGTTTATCCAAAACATTCAAAGGTATGTGCAAAGGCTTAGCTAAGTGACAATTGCATGAACATTGTTTAGAAGAGTAAAAATTTAAAGTAACCTAAGTTATGACCAACCTAGACACCATGTTAAAAAGTAGAGACAAAAAAAAAAGAAAAAAAAAAAAAGAAAAGCAGAGACATTACTTTGCCAACAAAGGTCTGTCTAGTCAAGGCTATGGTTTTTCCAGTGGTCATGTATGCATGTGAGAGTTGGACTATAAAGAAAGCTGAGCACCAAAGAATTGATGCTTTTGAACCGTGGTGTTGGAAAAGACTCTTGAGAGTCCCTTGGACTGCAAGGAGATCCAACCTGTTCATCCTAAAGGAGATCAGTTTCAGGTGTTCATTGGAAGGACTGATGTTGAAGCTAAAACTCCAATACTTTGGCTACCTGATGTGAAGAGTTGAGTCATTTGAAAAGACCCTGATGATGGGAAAGGTTGAGGGCAGGAGGAGAAGGGGACGACAGAGGATGAGATGGCTGGATGGCATCACTGACTCAATGGACATGGGTTTGAGTGGACTCTGGGAGTTGGTGATGGACAGGGAGGCCTGGCGTGCTGCGGTTCATGGGGTTGCAGAGAGTCGGACATGACTGAGCTACTGAACTGAACTGAACTGAAGTAGTCAATGTCAGGAGGTTTTTGGTTAGATACACTATGGTGCATCCTAACTCCAGATTATTGTGTATTTATTTTAAAAAGAAGATGAAGAAAAAAATACATGATGGCATAGAAAGATGTTCAAGATACACTTCAAGATTAAAAACTGAATTAAAATAGTATTTAATTCAGCAGAGCAACTAAGCGGGTGCACACAACTATTGCGCCTCTGCGGTAGAGCCCGGGGACTCCCTCTGCTGTGCCCACAGGTTGCAGCTCCTGAGGCCTGAACACCCTGGAGCCTTTGCGCCTCTGCAGTAGAGCCCAGGGACTCCCTCTGCTGTGCCCACAGGTTGCAGCTCCTGAGGCCTGAACACCCTGGAGCCTGTGCTCCACAAGAGGAGCCGTCGCAATGAGGAGCCCATGCACCGCAGCTAGAGAACAGCCCCCGCCCTCTGAAACTAGAGAAAAGCCCGCATAGCAGTCATGACCCAGCTCAGCCAAAAATAAAAATAAATAAATAAATAAATGAACAAAATTTTTAAAACATTATTTAGAACGGAAGCTCACTTTTTTAAAAAACACATTTAGAGGAAAAGAAGGGGAACTTACACACAAAAATGTAGTAGATGTCTGTCAGATGTAAGCTTGTGGATGGTATGTTTTTCTTACCTGTAGCTTCCATGCTTTTGATGTGGTCTGTATTACTTTTGGAAAGGGCAAAAGGAGAAGTTATTAAATATTGGAAATATTGGATATTTGATATTCCAAACTAAAGTGGATCCTGATTGGTTCTGAAGTGCTCTGCTCTGCATAATTTTATGCATTTTTTATGGTCATTTTTGTCTTCTAGGACATCTCACAGATTCACTTGAAACTAAAATTTTTTGAAACCATTACATTTTTTAAAATGACATTTTATAAAGCACCAAACTAATGAACCACCTTCAAGCACGTCATTTAAAATGTTCCAAACTCACTATTTGCAAGTGGTTGGTAAAGTAATCATTCTGTAAAAACACGACAACTGCATTTCCTATTTCCATTGCTATAAGAGTCTTGGAAAAGGTCAGTTTTCATTCCAATCCCAAAGAAAGGCAATGCCAAAGAATGCTCAAACTACTGCACAACTGCACTCATCTCACACGCTAGTAAAGTAATGCTCAAAATTCTCCAAGCCAGGCTTCAGCAATATGAACTGTGAACTTCCAGATGTTCAAGCTGGTTTTAGAAAAGGCAGAGGAACCAGAGATCCAATTGCCAACATCTGCTGGATCATGGAAAAAGCAAGAGAGTTTCAGAAAAATATCTATTTCTGCTTTATTGACTATGCCAAAGCCTTTGACTGTGTGGATCACCACAAACTGTGGAAAATTCTGAAAGAAATGGGAATACCAGACCACCTGACCTGCCTCTTGAGAAACCTGTATGCAGGTCAGGAAGCAACAGTTAGAACTGGACATGGAACAACAGACTGGTTCCAAATAGGGAAAGGAGTTCATCAAGGCTGTATATTGTCCCCCTGCTTATTTAACTTATATGCAGAGTACGTCATGAGAAATACTGGGCTGAAAGAAGGACAAGCTGGAATCAAGACTGCTGGGAGAAATATCAATAACCTCAGATATGCAGATGACACCACCCTTATGGAAGAACGTGAACAGGAACTAAAAAGCCTCTTGATGAAAGTGACAGAGGAGAGTGAAAAAGTTGGCTTAAAGCTCAACATTCACAAAACAAAGATCATGGCATCTGGTCCCATTACTTCATGGCAAATAGATGGGGAAACAGTGGAAACAGTGTCAGACTTTATTTTTTGGGGCTCCCAAATCACTGCACATGGTGACTGCAGCCATGAAATTAAAGGACGCTTACTCCTTGGAAGAAAAATTATGACCAATCTAGATAGCATATTGAAAAGCAGAGATATTACTTTGCCAACAAAGGTCCATCTAGTCAAGGCTATGGTTTTTCCAGTGGTCATGTTTGGATGTGAGAGTTGGACTGTGAAGAAAGCTGAGCACCGAAGAATTGATGCTTTTAAACTGTGGTGTTGGAGAAGACTCTTGAGAGTCCCTTGGACTGCAAGGAGATCCAACCAGTCCATTCTGAAGGAGATCAGCCCTGGAATTTCTTTGGAAGGAATAATGCTAAAGCTGAAACTCTAGTACTTTGGCCACCTCATGCGAAGAGTTGAGTCATTGGAAAAGACTCTGATGCTGGGAGGGATTGGGGGCAGGAGGAGAAGGGGACGACAGAGGATGAGATGGCTGCATGGCATCACTGACTCGAAGGACGTGAGTCTAAGTGAACCCCGGGAATTGGTGATGGACAGGGAGGCCTGGCATGCTGTGATTCATGGGGTCTCAAAGTTCGGACACGACTGAGCAACTGAACTGAACTGAACTGAAGAGTCTTGGGGCAGCCAATCTTGTACCTAACAAGAGAAGGAACTCTTGTAGGGCACTAACAGTAATTCTGAATTGATTAAGTCCAAATGGAGTACAATAGGTTTGAACAAATATGATCAAGCAACTGTTTTCAATCTTGTTGGATTTAAGATGCCTCAATTTTAGAATTATAAAAACCTGAAAGTTCAGAGTTGAGTAACACTAGTGGGATCCATCACCCACATTTCATAGACTAGAGAACAATGGCCCACTAGGGCTCACCGAAGCAGTCAGACTCAGACCCAGTTCATGTCAGAGTCAGGACTAGCTTTCTTATCCTATAACCTTAGCTATATGCTTTCTCTGGGATCAGAGCTCAAGTACCAGTCTTGCACTATAAAATAGATAATCTCAAGCAAGCTTCCTACCTCTCTGAGCCCTGATATGTTTCTCTGTAAAGAGTATGCAATATCTACTGTGGGGCTGTGGAGGAAGTGAAATAAGATCATTTAAATAATCACCCTAGCACTGTGTCTGGAACATAGTAGGAGCTGAGTAAACTGTAGATGTTATTATTATTGTTACTATTCATTTGTGATCCAGCTGAAAGTCGGATTTATGAGGTGGATCTTGGGACGAGGTTAGAATTTCTTTAAGGAGTTATTTGGGTGGTAATGGCATTTGGGACAGGAACGTATGTGAGATTGTTGACAGACAGCCTAGAGGCAGCAACACTGAGGAGAAACCCTTGAGCAAAACTGTAATGAAAATTTAAAAGGTAGAAGAGAAACAGTCTAAAAGGCAGAAGAAACAAGATGGCCCCGGATCACAGAAACCAAGGCAACGCTGGCTGTGGGGGTTGCCATTTTCCCTGGTTTTACTGGAGGGCAGAGTTTTTGTTGATAGAGAAAGAGAGTCCAGACATAAAGAACCTGAGTTGCAAAGTATGTATGTGTTGAGATCTCTCTTTTTTTTAATGCACTTATTTTTTTTTATTATCAACATATATTTGATTAAGAATGTCATATTGGTTTCAGGTATACAGCAGAGTGAGTCATATGTATACACATATTGTTTTATTTTGTTTTTCAGATTATTTCCCATATGGGTTGTTACAGAGCATTGAGTGTACTTCCCTGTGCGGCACTGCGGGTCCTTGTGGTTCTCTTTTATATATGGTAGTGTGTGCGTGTGTGTGCGTGTGTGTGCGTGTGTGTGCATGTGTGTGCGTGTGCGTGTGTGTGTGCGTGTGTATGTGTGTGTGTGCGCGCGTGTGTGTGTGTGTGCGTGTGTGTGCGTGTGTGTGTGTGTGTGCGTGTGTGTGTGTGCACGTGTGTGTGTGCGTGTGTGTGCGTGCGTGTGTGTGCGTGTGTGTGTGCGCGCGCGTGTGTGTGCGTGTGTGTGCGTGTGTGTGTGTGCGTGTGTGTGCGTGTGTGTGTGCGCGTGTGTGTGTGTGCGTGTGTGTGCATGTGTGTGCGTGTGCGTGTGTGTGTGCACGTGTGTGTGCGTGTGTGTGTGTGCGTGTGTGTGCGTGTGTGTGTGTGCGCGTGTGTGTGTGCGTGTGTGTGCATGTGTGTGCGTGTGCGTGTGTGTGTGTGCATGTGTGTGTGTGTGTGTGTGTGCGCGTGTGTGTGCGTGTGCGTGTGTGTGTGTGTGTGTGTGCGCAGGGCTTCCCAGGTGGCACTGGTGGTAAAGAACCCGCCTGTCAGGGCAGGAGCTGTAAGAGACACAGATTTGATCCCTGCTTTGAGAAGATCCCCTGGAGGAGGGCAGTGTTCTTGCCTGGAGAATCCTATGGATAGAGGAGCCTGGCAGGCTACAGTCCATAGGGGCACACAGAGGGCGCATATGTGTGTGTTAACTCCAAACTCCTAATGTATCCTTCCCCCTGTCCCCTTTGGTAACCATGGATTTGTTTTCTATGTCTGTGAGCCTGTTTCTGTTTTGTAAATAAATTCATTTGTATTTATTTTTTAGATTCTACATGTAAGCCGTAGCTCGTGCTGTTTGTCTTTGACGTGCTTTACCCAGTAGGACAATCTCTAGGTCCATCCATGGTGCTACAAATGGCGGATTTATCCTCCTTGTTACTAATACTCCCTTGTATATGTGAACCACATCTTCTTTCTCCTTTATCCTCCTTGTTACTAATACTCCCTTGTATATGTGAACCACATCTTCTTTCTCCATTCATCTGCCAAGATATCGCTTTCAATAAACTTGGTTGTTGAAGAAGGGCCAGAGGAAATTGATAATTTAATATGATTTTAAGGACAAGTAAAGATATTACTTTTACTGTGGAAGGTCGCTAATTCGGTAAGAATTAGCGAGAGGAATTTGACCTAATAGAAAGGATGATGGGGACGAGATGAACCATAGCCGAAGCTGTAAGGGGTAGGATCCAGACCGTGGATAAGGATGAGTGAGTCTCGGCAGGAAAGGGGAAAATCTCTTCCTCTGAAATAAGGGCAAGGGGAAGCTGACGATGAGTGATTTCGAGGTGAAGAGAAACAGGATTCTTATGGAGTCTCCCCTTAGTCCTCTGGGTAAGCAAGCAGTCAGGCAGTTTCTCTCTAAGGAAGAGCCAGGGGCTGGAGGAAGGGGTATTAGAGAGGCCAGAGGTTCAGAACAAAGCACTGGGGGGACTGGAGGGACTTGGTCAGAGAACAATTCAAAATATGCTGGGATAGACTCAAGGTCCCCTGAGATCCAACCCCACGACTGTGCGACCGACCCCTCAGCTCAACATCAATATCCCGACCTTGTGAGCTTTGACAGACCACAGGATTTCCAAGAAGAGGGCTGGGGGTATACCAAGGGGGCTAGGAGGTCTGGGTTACATCAGAAGCCTGGTGAAGGAGCAGGGAGAGAAGAGGGGGGGAGACAAGTGCTCATGGACATCTGTGCAGAACTGTACTGGGGGAAATGTTGGCATGGAGCAGTTTTGAGAGACAAAGTTTGCAGTGAAGTGAAGTGAGGCAGAGATGAAAGAGTTTGGCCTTGAGGAAGTTAATTCAAGTTAGGAAGGTGATGCTCAAAATCCTTCAAGGTAGGGTTCAGCATTACGTGAACCCAGAATTTCCAGATGTAAAAGCCGGGCTTAGGAAGGCAGAGGAAGCAGAGATCAAATTGCCAGCATTCACTGGTTCATAAAGAAAGCACGGAAATTCCAGAAAAACTACTGCTTCATTGACTATGCTAGAGCCTTTGTGTGGATCACAACAAACTGTGGACAACTCTCAAAGAGATGGGGAATACCAGGCCACCTGACCTGTCTCCTGAGAACTGCCAAGAAGTAACAGAACGCTGTATGGAACTGACTGGTTCAGGATTGAGAAAAGAGTATATCAAGGCTGTGTATTGTCACTGTTTTATTCAACTTACATGCAGAGTACATCATGTAAAACGCCAGGCTGGATGAATCACAAGCTGGAGTCAAGATTGCTGGGAGAAATATCAACAACCTCAGGTATGCAGATGATGCTCACTCTAATGTAAAAGCTGGACCATAAAGAAGGCTGAACAACAAAGAATTGATGCTTTTGAACTGTGCTGCTGGAGAAGACTTTTGAGAGTCCCTTGGACTGCAAGGAGATCCAACCAGTCCATCCTAAAAGAGATCAGTCCTGGGTGTTCATTGGTAGGTCTGATGTTGAAGCTGAGATTCCAATACTTTGGCCACCTGATGCAAAGAACTGACAAATTTGAAAAGACCCTAATGCTGGGTAAGATTGCAGGCCGGAGGAGAAGGGGATGAACGAGGATGAGATGGTTGGATGGCATCATTGACTCAACGGACAGGAGTTTGAGCAAACTCTGGGAGAGAGGGGAGGACAGGGAAGCCTGGCGTGCTGCAGTCTGTGGGGTCTCAAGCGGTGGGACACGACTGAGTGAATGAACAACAGCATATGATTCCAGGGCATTACATTCATTGTGCACTTTATTTATATTACTATTACACTGTGATATATAATGAAATAATCACACAGCTCCCCGTAACAGAGAATCAGATCACCAGGCGTTAGATTCTCATAAGGAGCGAGCAGCCTAGACCCCTCCCGTGTGTAGTTCACAGTAGGTTCACGCTCCTGTGAGAATCTAACGCCACCACCGATCCGACAGGGGCGGAGGCCAGGCGGCAAAGTGACCGATGGGGGGCGCTGGAGGTTGGTGAAGTGTCGCTGGTTCACCCGCGGCTCACCTGCTGTGCAACCCAGGTCCTAACAGGCCTGGAGCTGATACTAATCCCTGGCTGGGGGCTTGGAAACCCCTGGGATAAGACACTGAAGCAGAGGTTTCATCCACTATGACAACGAGACTGGAAGGCCTCCGAAGCGATGAGCCCAGGATCCTCCCACCCCCAGCTGGTTGCAGAAATGGCGTGAAATCCCTGGGTCAGAGGCCCTGTCAGTGGCTTCGGCTCGGAGCTGGGCCATTTTTACTCAC
This sequence comes from Bos indicus x Bos taurus, assembly GCF_003369695.1. Taxonomy (NCBI): domain Eukaryota; kingdom Metazoa; phylum Chordata; class Mammalia; order Artiodactyla; family Bovidae; genus Bos; species Bos indicus x Bos taurus. The sequence continues at coordinate 154,640,639 of NC_040076.1, forward strand.
TTCCCTGTTCTGCAGAAATTTCTGCATGTCTCCTCCCAGAAATCTTGACATGCTGGTGTTTTGCATTCGTGGAGCCCTATTCATCTCAAGAGACCCTGGGCTTCGGGGTCTCCTGCTGGGAGGGAATGTGCCTACCTACATTTTCCCTGAAGTGCCTGCATGTTCACTACCCAGCTCCCAAATATCGCCTGCATCCCCGTGGTGCCAGCCTGCGCCTCTTATTTCGAGCTGAGTGTGATGCCGCTCTCCACTTTGCAGGCTTTGTACACATCAAAACAAACAAACAGAGACCCAAACACACCCCAGCAGGCTTATTGTCAGAGAATTAGCTTCCATGCTGGCACAGCCAGACGAATTCAGATAAGAATAGCTTAAAATAAATCCTCCCAGGCAAACTGGTCAGAGGCCAGAGCTATGGGATAACTTCTGGCTCCCACCACATTCTGTACACATGTTCTGTTATCCTAAAAGATTTTATTTTATATTTTTAAAAGGACTCAGAGATAACAGGAAAACAAATTAAAGCTGCTTCTCCCTCCCCAAAACCCGAGGTAGTTGAGGAGGTGTTTGGTTGGGAAGTCAAATAGCTGGTGCAACATTCGAGAGCATCTGTTTATGATTTTTTCTGCCTCCAGGTAAATAGAAATGTGATCTTCTACTGCTGGAGGCTTCTCCTTCCTGCAAACATTAACCACATGCCTCAGTTGGAAGGCATTCTACTCCTAGGTCAAGCCTGTGGTTCCCTCCTCCATAACCTTGAAAGCCACCTATGCACACTCCCTGACAGTTGGTACCAGTCTACCATAACAAGCATCTGTGGGGACCATCTCAGTAATTACAGAAAGAAAAAGAATTTTCATCTTGTAGTTAACTCGGGTGGATTTGAAGCAGGAGCTTAGCTTCTCTGGGTATACCTCTTTCTTCAGGGAAATCTGAATCTAACATTTTGACATTGCACATGTCAGTTTCAAAGGATTACAACTATTATTTCAACGTCCCTCTGTGCGGCTAGATGATGACCCAGCAAGGGAACAAGGGATAAGACCGGGAAATAGAAGAATGCTTTTCAGCTAGTGAATAAGAAAATGTGGATACATCTAGTTCCTGGTGGTTCTGTTTTCCTTTGGAGTGAATTTTTATAAGCTGGAAGTCACCTTGATCACCCCAAAAGAGACAGGGGTTATCACGGCAGCAAGCTTTCACCCATTTCCTGGACCCATAAGGGGAACTATTTCTCTATACTTACATTTATAAATTAAAGCTTTCTCTTAGCATGTCCAATTCAAGGGGCCTCAGTCCATTCTGAAATGAACCCTAATGTGAAGACCAGTGTTTACCCTTCAGTCAAAGAGACCTGCATTTAAGTCTTGACTCAATCACGGAGTGGCCTTGAGCAGGTAACTTGACCTCTATTGCTCTAGCTCTGTCGTTTGTAAAATTATCCTAATGTTTCCTACGTTATAGGTTACTGTGAGAATCATATGAAATAATGTAATAAAATGCTTAGTACAATGGATGGTTAACGGTAGGGAGAAGAAATAACAACGATCTCTGTAGGATGAGGCGTGATGCTGAAGTCTTTATACAGAGTAACTCATTTGATGCTTTCAACAAACCTGTGACATAGGACATGTCAGGAAGAAGCGTTTTTCACACAGAAACACAGAGGCCTAGCATGTAAGAGATAAGAAGGAAGGCACAGGAATAAACCGTACGCATAGGAAGAAAAGGGCTTCCTTGGTGGCGCAGAAGGTAAAGAATCTGCCTGCAGTGCAGGAGACCCAGGTTCGAATCCTGGGTCCGGGCAGATCTCCTGGGAAGGGAATGGCAAGCCACTCCAGTATCCTTGCCTGGAGAATCCCATGGACAGAGGAGCCTGGAGGGCTGCAGTCCATGGTGTCGCAAAGAGTCAGACACAGCTGAGCAAGTAACACACATACACACATAGGAAGAAAAGGACTTAGCTGGTGGCTCCGTGGTGAAGAATCCACCTGCCAAACAGGAGACATGGGTTTAAACCCTGGGTGGGGAAGATCCCTGGAGAAGGAAATGGCAACCCAGTCCAGTCTTCTTGCCTGGGAAATCCCATGGACAGAGGAGCCTGGCGGGCTGCAGTCCATGGAGTCACAGAGTCGAACAGGACTTAGTTAAAACTGAGCCCACGCTCATGCATCCATAGCAATAGAAAGGGTGCAAAAAATAATGAAAATTTAAAAAATAAAAAGAATTTCAATTTGAAATTTTTGTTTTAAAAGATTTTTAAACATTTTTTAAATTTAAAAGTCAAATGTGGCGGTGGTGGAAGTGATGGTGGTGGCAGCGAGTGTTTGCCGAATGCTCATCAAGTACCAGGTCCTGTGCTGACTTTTAACATAGACAATCCCCAACTCATGCCTTACAGTAGCTGCAACAGACCAGGTGCAATCCTTGGTCGTTTTGTACTAAGGAAGGCACAAAGGAGGTTAGAAACCTCCCCAGGCTCACACAGGAGGTCAGTGGTGGGCTGGGCCTGGGGTTTAGCTCTCGGGGACTCAGAAACTGTGCTCCTTCCCTCTAGTCCAGTGATTCTCAGAGTCTGGTCCTCAGAAGCAGTGTCAGCATCACCTGAGTATTTGTAAGGAAGGAAAATTCTCAGCTCCACCCAAGACCGACTGAATCCGGAAGACTTGTGGGGAGACCTGGATCTGTGTCTAACAAGCCCTCCAGGGGATTCTGCTGCAAGATGGATTTGAGAGCCCTGTGCTGGATTCTATTGCCGACTTCTCTGGGGACAGTTTTGACTTGGTGATGGTGATCTAAAGAATGGGTTTGATTGTTCTGGCTGGATTTAGCTATCTCCAGACCAAACTCTCAATATGCCTTTCCTACCCCTCTCCATTACTTCCTGCACCCATTGCCACGTGGTGCCTGTGGAAAAAAAAAGAAAGACCCTTTGGGAGCACCGTGTGTCTGAATGTCTTGAGGGAGGCTTCCTTGTAGAGCTGTGGTTATGCATATTCCACTGAAGGTGCCAGTCAAGATTAAGCCTCATGTCTCTGTAGCTGTGTATGAGCAGCTAAGTTAACTTCTCTGTGCCTCAGTTTCCCCACCTGTATAATGGGGATACTCACATCACCTGTGTCAAATGGATGCAGTGAAGATTAAGTGCAACAATCCTTAGACCAAGGGTAAGTTCTGAGCTTAGCGCATTTAACTACCCAAAAAACATAAGTTAATGCTACTAGAATTTGTTTCTTCTTTCTAATTGAAATACAGTTGGTTTACAATGTGTGTTAATTTCTGTTGTACAGCAAAATAATTCAATTATACACACATATACATTCCTTTTAATATTCCTTTCCATCACGGTTTATCACAGGACATGGAATATAGTTCCCCATACCATACTTAGGACTTTGTGGCTTATCCAGAACACATTTTTTCTGAAAAGAATCAGGCACTGTTCTAAAAGATATATTTAGGACTAATAAAATGTATTCAAATGCACACAGATAAAAGTAAGTGAAGGGTAGTCTGCGGCAGAACACCTTGCTTCCAAGTGCTGTCCACTTCAAGAAAGCTTGAGTAGGAAGCAACTGTGATTAAAAGAGGGTGGTTTGCCTCTGCTACAATTTCAGGAACCATGCACCTAACTGTTCTGAGTCACTAATGAGTGACCAACAAAGAAATGGATTCTCTTTCAAATATACTTTTTTTCTTTTGATTCCATCAGAACAAACTGCCTCTAAACAGCCCATTAGTTACAACACCTGAGCAGAAACAAGATCACAGGGTTATCCCATCAGCCAGCCCTTCTCCGCACGTGTTTCCCACTTTATTTAAGGGCAGGGAGTGAGCTGCACGCGTCCCGGGCATGCACACTGTCAGGGTGCCGAGTGCTGACGCCCTGTGAAATGAGAACAACATGCAGAAGGCGCTGATAGAGGGACTGACTGCCTGAGAGGGAGCTGATGTCTTGAGCCCTGTTTATTCCACCTACATGTTTTCATCATCCAGAAGATAAACCCGGGCATGTCTTTTCCAGGGCGTTGCATGCCTAGCTCCTCCATCAGGGGAAACCCATGGGACGGTATGTTACTTTGCTGCTGTAATAAAGTCCACCAACTAGGGGCTTAAACAACAGAATTGCCTTGTCTCCCAGCCCTGGAGGCTGGGCGTCTAAGACCTCAGCATTGGCAGGGTGGGTTCCTTCTTTGGGCTGCGAGGGTGGGTTCCAAGGCTCACTCCTAGCTCCTGGGGGTTTGCTAATGAAATCTGGCACTGCTGGCTTCTGCTGCACCACCTGACCTTTGCCTTCATCCTCACAGGACGCTCTCCTGTGCCCAGCGTCCCCTTTTACAAGGACTCCAGTTATACTGCATCAAGGCTCCAGCCTGGCCTGGTATAGCCTCATCTTAACTAACAACATCTGAAGCAACCCTGTCTCCAACTAAGGTCACCTTCTGGCTTCCCTGGTGGCTCACAGTAAAGAATCCACCTGCAACGCAGGAGACCTGGGTTTGATCCCTGGGTTGGGAAGATCCCTTGGAGAGGGGAATGGCTACCCACTCCAGTGTTCTTGCCTGGAGAATCCCATGGACACAGGATCCTGGCGGACTACAGTCCATGGGGTCACACAGGCTCGGACACGGCTGAGCGCCTTTCACTTTTCTGGTGGGCTGAGGGCTCAGGACTCAACATAGGGTGCTGGGAGCAGGAGCTCCGCCCCTGGCAAAGGTCAGGAGGAAGGAGGCTGGGCATACGCAAAGGCGGGATCGAGCCTCAGGAGTCCCCTGGAAATTCTCGAGCATCTACCCCCAAAACCAGAGTCTGCCTACTTTCTGCTTTGTGCTCTCACCTACACCTCTGGCTTTATGGGGGGCTGTCCCCCACTGCCTCTCTCTGAAAAAAGAGTTAGCTTACAGCTCCAGTTAATAAAGTTCCTGGGTGTGACAGTGCTTCAACCTACAAACTCCTTTGGAAGTCCTCTAGCCTGCCTGAATAGGTTTTTCCAGCCACATGTGATTGCTCAGAGCCTCCCAACTGTGAGAGGCATGAGATGTTCTAAACTGTCTGAATACAGATTCCTTTGAGCAGTTAAGATTGATTAGAAATTGTATTGGTGAAGGGTTTTTCACTCGTTGGGCCAATGTTTGCTGCTAAGTTTCTATATCCCTTACCTGCTGTGTCCCTGGCAGTGTATTGATTAATGTAATTGGTGTAAGTAGTAGCTTTAATGTTTGTAATCTTGGACCCTTGAGTTAATTCTTTTTCTTGTTATAGCCCACCACACCTTTGGCCTATAGGAATGCAACTTTATCTAATGCTTTTGGAGGGTGGCGCCTGACTTTAGAATAATCACCTTTGGAGAAAAATAAGTTTCTTAAAATGTTAACAGGCCTCCTGGCCAGAAGATGATGTAAATCACCTAAACTTTTGCATATGATAAGTTTGCAGGAAGAAAGCCTGGCTTGCTGCATGACTCTACCCTTCCCCCATTATCCTCTATGCATAACTTAAGGTATAAAAACTACTTTGGAAAATAAAGTTCGGGCCTTGTTCACCAAAACTTGGTCTCCCCATGTCGTTCTTTCTCTCACCTTCTGGCTGAATTATTCAGCCTCTTTTCTCCACTGAATTTCCTTATTTCCTTATAAGCTATCCTTATTCTATTACTCTTTATATCCTTAATTAACATTTAATTAAGCAGTTGTTTCCTGATTCTCGCCGAGGCCGTCCCCGCTTCGAATTCCCTGGATCCACCGGGGCTGGACCCCGGCAATAGGGAATTTTAGGGGCTGCAGTTCAACTCATAACTGATGGTAATTGAAACCCTAGGCCCACCCCACAGGTACTTCTGGCCTGTTTAAACAGCCTTAGCGGTGTGCTTCTCAGACTGTAGTGGGCACAGGAACCACCTGAGCGGGTCTCACTGAAATGCTGATTCAGTGGGTCTGCTCTGGGCTCAGCCTTCAGCCTTTCTACCTGCTTCTAGCGATGTGGGTACTGCTACTTTAAATAGAAGGTCCCAGGAGAACTTTGCGAGGGTTCATGTTCATTCTCCATCACTCACGTCTATTATGCCAGAGCTTGTTGTGTTTCCTCCCAGAGGCTGGCAGCTCACCACCTCCTCACCGGGAACCACATTCCCGGGGTAGCTGCAGCTCAGGATGCAGAAGTAATCAGAAACACAACATTCAGAGGCTCTTAGAGAAGCATTCCTGCCTGAACCAGCCAAGGCTGGGCGGTGTCTGGTGCACCAATCATTTTCTGAGCTGAGTCCCCATCTGGGCCACGTCATCTGTTATTAGAGCTGTGGCTTGAACCAGCCGAGGCTGGGCGGTGTCTGGTGCACCAATCATTTTCTGAGCTGGGTCCCCATCTGGGCCACGTCACCTGTTATTAGAGCTGTGGCTTGAGCCAGCCAAGGCTGGGCGGTGTCTGGTGCACCAATCATTTTCTGAGCTGGGTCCCCATCTGGGCCACGTCATCTGTTATTAGAGCTGTGGCTTGAGCGTGGCCACAGTGGGCGGTGTCTGGTGCACCAATCATTTTCTGAGCTGGGTCCCCATCTGGGCCACGTCACCTGTTATTAGAGCTGTGGCTTGAGCCAGCCAAGGCTGGGCGGTGTCTGGTGCACCAATCATTTTCTGAGCTGGGTCCCCATCTGGGCCACGTCATCTGTTATTAGAGCTGTGGCTTGAGCGTGGCCACAGTGGGCGGTGTCTGGTGCACCAATCATTTTCTGAGCTGGGTCCCCATCTGGGCCACGTCACCTGTTATTAGAGCTGTGGCTTGAACCAGCCGAGGCTGGGCGGTGTCTGGTGCACCAATCATTTTCTGAGCTGGGTCCCCATCTGGGCCACGTCACCTGTTATTAGAGCTGTGGCTTGAGCGTGGCCACAGTGGTCTCCTTGTGGTTTAATCCTCCTGAGAGCCCACCGATGACAGGACAGGTGGAGAACGGGTTACGTTCCCTTGGAGAACTTTAACAAATTAATACTTAGATGGAGGGGGGGGAGGCAGGATATGGGCAGCATATAACAAACTCAGTGTCCTTCTGCAGAATATATCAACAGGGTCCACAGGTCAAACAGCTCAATATAAAAATGGCCAAAGACTGTGAGGAGGGAATTCACCTTGAGGAAACCTCAATGAGCAATAAACATGAACATCTTTTTGTTCCCACTAGTAATTTGAGACATTCAGATGAAAACATGAAAGAAAGATTATTTTTCGTTCTTTAGAGGAATAAAATGTTTGAAACAGTAATTGATGGCAAGAGTATGGAAAAGTTGGTGCTCTCCTTTATGGGCAGGAATATAAATTGGAAGCCAATTTGGCAAAACTGCTGTATCTGACAAGTAATCCCTTCCTTGTGGAATTCCACTTTTTGTCTCTACCCTACAGAAACACATAGGGTAGGAGTACATACATAAAGATACATAAGGAAGCATGTTTAGGGAAAGTACTCTGTATTAATAATAGCAAAACTTATTGATGATCTAAGCATACATCAATTAGAAACTACACCATAGCACAGACCTACCGTGTAGCCATTTAAATGATTAACAATGGATAAACATTTCTTTGTTGCTTACAATGCACCAGACCCTGTTCTAAGGGCTTTTCATGTATTAACTTTTAATATGGCATAGACACTGTCCTTATGCCCGTTTTAGCAGTGTGAAACTGAAGCACAGCGAGAGTCAGTACATTTCCAGCCTCTCCAGCAGGGACAAAAGTGAGATTTGGGTCCATGTGATCCAACTGCACAGGATACCCTCTTCAGCATTCAAGGCACCACGTCTGGACCCCTAGAATGGGGGTGGTCTCTGTGTCCTGGTGTGGCAAGATCTCTGAGAAATGTTGTAGTAATATACTAGAAATGTAAATATATGCAATATCAATATTAATGAATGAAAAAAGCAAGGTCCAGGGTGGGTAATGATCTATGTAAGAAAACTCCAGACTCTCACGTGCTTTACGGAATTTGTGTATGCATGTCCATGGAGTGGCAAGTTCCAGAAGGTGTCACAATAAACAAGCAGTTATCTTTGAAAAGAGAAGGGGTGGCTCTGAGATGCACGTTTGGTATAAAAGACATTTTAACTTTTTTGGCGATAAGGACTCCCCCCACCCCACCAACCCTGAAGGATTATAGGTTAACAATAGTGTGGAATCAGAATGAATTCTAAAGCAGTGGGTGACGGCATCAGTTCAAGCCAGTGCTGACCTGGCTTTGCTCTCGGAGGAGGCCTGGAGCAGCCCTGCCCCGCTGGCCGCCCGCCCGGCCCCGCACGGCCTCTCCTTCCCGCACATCCTCTCCTTCCCGCGCAGTCCACAGGAAGCCACCCCGAGCACGTGGCCTTTCCTCCATCGTTCTCATCCTCATCACTGTTTGTTTCTCTTCCCTGAAGGTGTGATTTATTAGCCCAGTGGCGGTTGTTTATGAAGGCTCCTGTGATAACTGGGAAGAATAGAAAAACTTCAGTTTAGAGAATGAGGATCTAACGACTACCGCAGATTTAAAGGGACTGGTGCCTGGGGAAGGGGGTGATTTTGGAAGGTCCCTGCGCCTTTAAAAGTGTCTGCATTCTACTGGATCCAGTACAAGATTGCCATCTCCCTGATAAGTCAACTCGACTGCCTCTACATGTAGTTTACCCTAATTTATCACCTTGTCCTCGCTTCCCCCTCTGGTGCCCAGAGCACACCTGTAATTAAAGAAATGCAGACCTGTGAGAAGAAACAGAATTGATCTTTATCTATTGACCAAGCAGATAGACTAGGCGATGCCCAGCATGCTAGGCAGGCCATTTAAATACCGCTCTTCATTTCTAGGCTGAGACCAGATGAGTATTTCTCCTTAGGACAGCAACCAGCAGATTCTGATTGCCTGACCCGGGAAGGACACGCTTGCAACATCTCTAAGCTCTGTCCTCTCCTCTCTCGTGCTTCTATTGAAGCACAGAGACCATTTTCCCCACCAAAAGCATCTTCACCTTCAAGGACTCAAATTGTAGGTATTCTTTGATGCTAGATCTCCAGAATACATTAAAAACATACTAGATTCTCTGTAACTCCAATAAACACAGCTTTATTCGTATATTCCTTATGTAGGTGCTGTAAAGAAAAAAAAAATCATACCAAAAAAAAAAAAAAAAAAAGGAATCTAAACCCTTACCCCACAGAAATGGATTGTAGACAGAAGTACAGGAGTACAATAAAACTTCAAAAAAAATACAGGAGAAATCTTTGTAAAAGCACAGTCCTAAAAAGAAAAAACTGGCAAGTTGGACTTGACCAAACTGAGTTTTTGTGTTTGAAAAGCTACCATTAAGACAGTCAAAAGACAACTTCAGACTTAGAGAAAATGTTTGCAAATCATATATCTAATAAAAGACTTTATTTAGAATATATAAAGAATAACTAAAGCTTAGGAAAAAGAAGACAAACAATTCAATATATAAAATTGGCAAAAGATTTGATAGATACTTCTCCAAAAAGGGAATCTGAATGACTAGTAAGCATATAAATGTATACTTAACACCATCGGTCATTAGAGAAACGCAAGTGAAAGTCTCAGTGAGACACAAGTATACACCCAGTAGAGTGGCCCTAGTTTTAAAAAGACCCATGTCACCAAATGTTGAGGATGCCTGTGGAGAAACCGGAACTTGCATATACTGCTGGTGGAAACGTAAAGTGGCTCGGCTATTCCAGAAGCAGTTTCAGTTCTAGGAATCTAAGCAAGACAGATGAAAAGATACCTCCACACAATCATGTATGCAAATGCTCATCACAGCATTATTCGTAGTGAACCAGAACTGGAAACAAGCTAAATAGCCATCAGCAGGTGAATGGATAAGTGAATGGTTGGAATGTTTTTGAGCAATCAGCTCAGCTCAGCTCAGTCACTCAGTCGCGTCGAACTCTTTGCGACCCCATGAACTGCAGCACGCCAGGCTTCCCTGTCCATCACCAACTGATACTTGCTAAAACATGGAAGGAACTTAAAAAACATGCTAAGTGAAGGAAGCCAGACTTCTATCTTCTTTCAAAGCACAGAGAGAAGAAAGACTACATACTGTGTGATTCCATTTATATGAAATCTCTAGAACAGATAAATTGGTACAGACAGAAAGCAGACCAATGGCTGCCTGGGGCTGTGGACAGGAGCAGGGATTAACTGGAAACAGGCATGAGAAAACTTCTTGGGATGATGGCAATATTCAATGCGGTGATGGTTGCAAAACTCCAGAAATTTACTAAAAATTAACAAGTTGATTTAGTGAAAATGAAAGTCACATCCGACTCTTTGTGACCCCATGGAATTCTCCAGGCCAGAATATCGGAGTGGGTAGCCTTTCCCTTCTCCAGGGGGTCTTCCCAACCCAGAAATCAAACCCAGGTCTCCCACATTGCAGGCAGATTCTTTAACAGCTGAGCCACTAGGGAAGCCCAAGCTATGAAAGAAAAGCTTGGAAGAAAAGCTATGACCAAACTGCTGCTGCTGCTGTCACTTCAGTCGTGTCCGACTCTGTGTGACCTCATAGACGGCAGCCCACCAGGCTTCCCGGTCCCTGGGATTCTCCAGGCAAGAACACTGGAGTGGGTTGCCATTTCCTTTTCCAATGCATGAAAGTGAAAAGTGAAAGTGAAGTAGCTCAGTCGTCTGACTCTAGCGACCCCATGGACTGCAGCCTTCCAGGCTCCTCCATCCATGGGATTTTCCAGGCAAGAGTACTGGAGTGGGGTGCCATTGCCTTCTCCATGACCAAACTAGAGAATATATTAAAAAGCAGAGACATTTCTTTGCCTACAAAGGTCCGTCTAGTCAAGGCTATGGTTTTTCCAGTGGTCATGTATGGATGTGAGAGTTGGATTGTGAAGAAAGCTGAGCACTCACGAATTGATGCTTTTGAACTATGGTGTTGGAGAAGACTCTTGAGAGTCCCTTGGACTGCAAGGAGATCCAACCAGTCCATCCTAAAGGAGATCAGTCCTGGGTGTTCATTGGAAGGACTGATGTTGAAGCTGAAACACCAATACTTTGGCCACCTGATGTGAAGAACTGACTCATTGGAAAAGACCCTGATGCTGGGGAAGATTGAGGGCAGGAGGAGAAGGGGATGATAGAGGATGAGATGGCTGGATGGCATCACTGACTTGATGAACATGAGTTTGAGCAAGCTCCGGGAGTTGGTGATGGACAGGCAGGCCTGGCGTGCTGCAGTTACTTGGGGTCGCAAAGAGTCGGACATGACTGAGCAACTGAAGTGAACTGAATATGTTAATTTAAATGAGTGGAGTTTTACATTTACAACTGATGAGTTTTATGGTATGCAAATTATACTTTAATAAAGCAGTTAAAGGGCTTCTCAGGTGGCATCCCTGGTGGCTCAGACAATAAAGAATCTGCCTGTAATGCAGGAGACCTGGCTTCTATCCCTGGGTCAGGAAGATCCCCTGGAGGAGGGCATGGCAACCCACTCTGGTATTCTTGCCTGGAGAATCCCATGGACAGGGGATCCTGGCGGGCTGCAGTCTGTACAGCTGCCAAGAGTTGCACATGACTGAAGTGACTCATGACGCACGCAAAGCTGTCTTTTAAAAAAAGGAAACCAGTGTATCCCCTGGTGCTTGACCTGGACGGAGTCATTTGATCTATCACTTCAATACTAGTTTTGTTATTTGCTAGCCACATTAACCAAGACCTCTGGTCCCTGGAGATTTTCATTATTCACTTTAGGGATTGGCCAGTATATGTATCGTTTTAAAGACAGAATACCAAAGTAGTAAAGGGCAGAGCAGATAACAAAGATGCCTACTTTATCATATGGTGGTTACAATTCCGAGAATATTCAACTTGCAGGAAAAATAGCTGCCAACCTATAGTTACTTAAAGAGGTCTCAGTAAGTACTGACATTTTTGTAGAATAAATACTCCCTTCTCACCAGTGGCCAAAACTCTTTGTTCAGATTAATTTGGCCATTTTAAACCCCTAGTCACTGGGAAGAGAGGCCTAGAAATCAGGTTGGAAAAATCACTGTAGAATCTAGATGGAGCCAGAAGTCACAGATTCAATTCCAGCTCCAACAACTCAATGAGCTGACACCTAACAGTGTTTGGGAATTCACAAAGTGTTCTATGAATAGTAGCTGGCATTATTATAATTCAATACTTCTACAGCATTTAAAAGAATTCTAAAAATGATGGAGTCTGCATTGAATTTACTACTATGAACTCATATTTGCTATAATCTTAAGTTGAATTTATCTCCTTACCTAAACTTTTAACTTTCCTATTTGTTTAGGAACTTAAGTGTCTGCAGCTAAAATTCATTCCCCAACTCTCCCCCTTACCTTTTGCCGTATTCCCCTAGTGTCTCTCCTTTGTTCCATTTCGATGTTCACTACCCTAGTGAAGGTCAACAACATCCGAGCTGTGCCAGAAAGCTTTTGTTTCGCTTTTCTCTTTTCATCAGTCCCAGCTGGGCGCATCCCTTTTCCAGTCTGACCCGTGCGGTAGCTCACCACCACCTCCATTCTTACCACCTGTTCATTCACGTGCTAAGTCATGAATCTCATCTCTTCCAGCGGACCCTAATCTCACTTCTCCCAACACGGATCGCCTTCTCTAAGCAGACCAGATCCCCTTTACTGTCCACGCTGTCTTGTCCATCTTAGTTTGTGTCAAGAAGGCCCTCTTTCTACTCTGGAATGTGTCCTTCACGGGTCATCTCAAGACTCACTTTGGAAAAGGGTGAAGCTGAAGGGTTACTTCACAGGCCCCACAATCCGCCCCTTTTCTTGGGCATCCCAGGGCTCATCTTTCTGAGTTTGCTTCTGAGGCTGCCGCGCCATGGGCGTCACACACCTGCTCTCCTGACCCTCTGCTTTCCCATTCCTTGAGGTTTAGATCTCCAGTGCGTTTGGAGTGCTCACAGCCTGATAAAGTAGTTCATATTATGGAATAGATGTATACATCCTTTTGAACTCTGTCACAAACCAATATCTGAGTTTTAAAAGGGATGGCCTGTGGCACAGTGGAACAGCCCAGAAGCCAGCAGCTTCTGGACTCCCATCAGCATGTGGGAGGGACAGGGTGGAGTGGGGTGCACACACAGGAACATCATCCCAGGTTCTGCCATCACTCTCCATAAGCTCCCACATCCTCGGCCTGCTGGATGCTGCCTGGCTCCCCTCAGTGATGAGTGGCCCATTCTTCCCTGCAGTGGGGTCCCTGCAGACCACAAGTGCAGCAGTTAGAAAGGCCTCGGTCTGGCTCTTCACTCTGCTCCTGACTTGCCATGAGACCTGTGGCAGGTCTGTCCATCTCCCTGGGCCCCAGGGTTCTCATCCGGATTGAGGACCATCACCTTTAACCTACAGGGTGGCTATGAGGGGCCAGGGAAATGAGACCTGGGGAACACCCATAACAGCGTCTATCACACAGTGAGAGGTGAATACAGAGGTAATATGAGGCTTTCCTGGTGGCTCAGATGGTGAAGAAGCTGCCTGCAATGCAGGAGACCCGGGTTCAGCCCCTGGCTCAAGAAGACCCCCTGGAGAAGGGAGTAGCTACCCTCTCCAGTATTCTTGCTGGAGAATTCCACAGACAGAGGAGCCTGGCGGGCTACAGCGCATGGGGTCACAGAGAGTCAGACATGACTGAGCGACTAATGCATACACATACCGGGTAGTATATTACTTTATGAAGCCTTGCTCTTGAGTAATCCCATGAATTCATGCTGCATCTCCTCAGACTGCTCTCAAAAACAGGCATTTTGTCTAATTCTTCCTTCTTTTTTCAGAATTACACTGGCTCCCTTATTTGTGTATAGGTGTGCATGTGTATATATGCATGTATTTGTATATATTTCTTTATCCCCTTGCCATTTCAGAAGTATTCTATGTGGCTTTTCTTGTTTCTAAATAAAGCATTAAAAATAATCTCAAGTTTATACTTAGTTGTAAGTTCAGTTAGTTCAGTTCACTCACTCAGTCGTGTCCAAATCTTTGCGACCCCATGAATTGCAGCACACCAGGCCTCCCTGTCCATCACCAACTCCCAGAGTTCACTCAAACTCATGTCCATCGAGTCGGTGATGCCATCCAGCCATCTCATCCTCTGTTGTCCCCTTCTCCTCCTGCCCTCAATCCCTCCCAGCATCAGAGTCTTTTCCAATGAGTCAGCTCTTTGCATGAGGTGGCCAAAGTATTGGAGTTTCAGCTTCAATATCAGTCCTTCCAATGAAAACCCAGGACTGATCTCCTTTAGAATGGACTGGTTGGATCTCCTTGCAGTCCAAGGGACTCTCAAGAGTCTTCTCCAACACCACAGTTCAAAAGCATCAATTCTTTGGTGCTCAGCTTTCTTCAAAGTCCAACTCTCACATCCATACATGACCACTGGAAAAACCATAGCCTTGACTAGATGGACCTTTGTTGGCAAAGTAATGTCTCTGCTTTTTAATATGCTATATAGGTTAGTCATAACTTTCCTTCCAAAGAGTAAGTGCCTTTTAATTTCATGGCTGCAATCACCATCTACAGTGATTTTGGGGCCCCAAAAAATAAAGTCTGACATTGTCTCCACTATTTCCCCATCTATTTCCCATGAAGTGATGGGACCAGATACCATGATCTTAGTTTCATGAATGTTGAGCTTTAAGCCAACTTTTTCACTCTCCTCTGTCACTTTCATCAAGAGGCTTTTTAGTTCCTCTTCACTTTCTGCCATAAGGGTGGTGTCATCTGCATATCTGAGGTTATTCATATTTCTTCCAGCAATCTTGATTCCAGCTTGTGCTTCATCCAGCCCAGCATTTCTCATGATGTACTCTGCATATAAGTTAAATAAGCAGGGTGACAATATACAGCCTTGACGGACTCCTTTTCCTATTTGGAACCAGTCTGTTGTTCCATGTCCAGTTCTAACTGTTGCTTCCTGACCTGCATACAGATTTCTCAAGAGGCAGATCAGGTGGTCTGGTATTCCCATCTCTTTCAGAATTTTCCACAGTTTATTGTGATCCACACAGTCAATGGCTTTGGCATAGTCAATAAAGCAGAAATAGATGTTTTTCTGGAACTCTCTTGCTTTTTCCATGATCCAGTGGATGTTGGCAATTTGATCTCTGGTTCTTCTGCCTTTTCTAAAACCAGCTTGAACATCTGGAAGTTCACGGTTCACGTATTGCTGAAGCCTGGCTTGGAGATTTTTGAGCATTACTTTACTAGTGTGTGAGATGAATGCAATTGTGCAGTAGTTTGAGCATTCTTTGGCATTGCCTTTCTTTGGGATTGGAATGAAAACTGACCTTTTCCAGTCCTGTGGCCACTGCTGAGTTTCCAAATTTGCTGGCATATTGAGTGCAGCACTTTCACAGCATCATCTTTCAGGATTTGAAATAGCTCAACTGGAATTCCATCACTTCCACTACTTTTGTTCATAGTGATGCTTTCTAAGGTCCACTTGACTTCACATTCCAGGATGTCTGGCTCTAGGTGAGTGATCACACCATCGTGATTATCTGGGTTGTGAAGCTCTTTTTTGTACAGTTCTTCTGTGTATTCTTGCCACCTCTTCTTAATATCTTCTGCTTCTGTTAGGTCCATACCATTTCTGTACTCTATCAAGCCCATCTTTGCATGAAATATTCCCTTTGTATCTCTAATTTTCTTGAAGAGATCTCTAGTCTTTCCCATTCTGTTGTTTTCCTCTATTTCTTTGCATTGATCACTGAGGAAGGCTTTCTTATCTCTCCTTGCTATTCTTTGGAACTCTGCATTCTGATGCTTATATCTTTCCTTTTCTCCTTTGCTTTTCACTTCCCTTCTTTTCACAGCTATTTGTAAGGCCTCCTCAGACAGCCATTTTGCTTTTTTGCATTTCTTTTTCTTGGAGATGGTCTTGATCCCTGTCTCCTGTACAATGTCATGAACCTCAGTCCATAGTTCATCAGGCACTCTATCTATCAGATCTAGGCCCTTAAATCTATTTCTCACTTCCACTGTATATTCATAAGGGATCTGATTTAGGTCATACCTGAATGGTCTAGTGGTTTTCCCTACTTTCTTCAATTTCAGTCTGAATTTGGCAATAAGGAGTTTGTGATCTGAGCCACAGTCAGCTCCTGGTCTTGTTTTTGCTGACTGTATAGAGCTCCTCCATCTTTGGCTGCAAAGATATAATCAATCTGATTTCGGTGTTGACCATCTGGTGATGTCCATGTGTAGAGTCTTCTCTTGTGTTGTTGGAAGAGGGTGTTTCCTATGACCAGTGCATTCTCTTGGCAAAACTCTATTAGCCTTTGCCCTGCTTCATTCCATATTCCAAGGCCAAATTTGCCTGTTTCTCCAGGTGTTTCATTACTTCCTACTTTTACATTCCAGTTCCCTATAATGAAAAGGACATCTTTTCTGGGTGTTATTTCTAAAAGGTCTTGTAGGTCTTCATAGAACCGTTCAACTTTAGCTTCTTCAGCATTACTGGTTGGGGTATAGGCTTGGATACTATGATATTGAATGGTTTGCCTTGGAAACGAACAGAGATCATTCTGTCGTTTTTGAGACTGCATTCATGTACTGCAATTCGGACTCTTTTGTTGACCATGATGGCTACTCCGTTTCTCCTAAGGGATTCCTGGCCACAGTAGTAGATACAATGGTCATCTGAGTTAAATTCACCCATTCCAGTCCATTTTAGTTCACTGATTCCTAGAATGTCCATCTCCTGTTTGACCACTTCCAATTTGCCTTGATTCATGGACCTAACATTCCATGTTCCTATGCAATATTGTTCTTTACAGCATCAGACCTTGCTTCTCTACAGCATCGGACTTTACAACTTAGTTGTAAAGTAATAAACATTTAAATGTAAAGTTAAAACTCAAGAAATCTTTAGTACACCCAATAAATGCCATTGCTTGCCTTTAAAAAAAAAAAATCCAGGATTTCTCTAACATAATACATCAACATCAGACTTCTATGAAGTCAAACTGTTTCTAAATGCATTGTTTCAATCCACCTCTTTTCTTTTGAAGAAAAGTATTAAAACTGTTCAAATACTTGAATAATGTAGCTGCTAGTATTTCTCTGTTGCAGAGTCTGAGTGGCTTGCGTCTTCCAAGCACTGTGTAACATGAGCCTGTGGGGTTAAAATCAAAAACACTGACAGTGTGTTATAAGCATAGGGCAGTGCAGTGGTCAAGAGCAGAGTTTTAGTTTTGGCTTGCATCTCAGCTGCTACTGTCTCAGAAAACTTCAACCTCTCTCTCAATCTCAATTTCCTCATCAGAGAACTGAGATGGTCCTTGAATCTATAGAAATAAGCGTTTTGAAGCGTATAGCTCATGTGTGTGAAGTAATTCACAGTGTTGGGCAACAAATCTCCAGAACTCTTTCATCTTGCCAAAACGAAAGTTTATGTTCATAAAATGGTACTTCCCCGTTCCTCCTTCTCCAGCGCCTGGTATGTACTGTTCTACTTTCTGTTTCAGTGAATTTGGCTACTCTTGGTACCATGTGTAAGTGGAACCTTCAGTGTCTTTTTTTGTGACTGCCTCATTTCAGCCAGCATGAATGTCCTCAAGGTTCACCCACATTGTAGCATGCATCAGCACTCCCTTCCTTTACAAAGCTGTAGAACCTTCTGCAGTGTGTATATATCATATTTTATTTATCCATTCTTCCATTGTTGGGCATGGGTTGTTTCCACGTTTTGGCTACTGGGAATGCGCTGCTGTGAGCATAGGTGTACGAGCATCTCCTCCAGGTCCTGTTTCCAATTCTTTTGGAAATATATTCAAAAGTAGAATTGCTGAATCATATGGTGCTTTCATTTTTAACTGAGGGCCTGCCGTCCTGTTATCCAGTGTGAGCCATACTTTTAAGCTTCCTTCTCAAGTTCCCTGAATCCTCAAGGCTGTGACGCAGGATTTTAAAGCCACCCGTTTCTTTCTCTCTTTTTCTGCTCACACAGCAAAATCTGCTGCGCCTCTAACACCGGCGAGGTCCTCGGTCCTCCGCCCATCTTGGCGTCTTCCGCCGATCTTGGCGTCTGCCACAACCGACTTTCCGCCGGCTGGTAGTGTCCGCGCCTTGGGGAGTGTATCTTGTTACAGACGGAGCTGCCCCTAATGTTACCCATGCGGGATGCTTGGATTCATCAGTCAAGAGACATTGATAAGAGGCCCGATGATGGATTCAGGCTCTATGGGATCTGTGCTGCTGCCCAAGGGCATGAAAACAGGTCACAGGGTCCCTTGCTTGCTCTTGATCAGGGGGGCCGGGGGCAGCTCCTGGAATGCAAAGGGGCTGGAGAGGGATCCCCCAGGTCAGATTGGAGGAGCGGCTCAGCTGGGAAGGCCACCGGGTGGTCCTGGGGGCAGGGGCACAGCGTCCTGCTTTTGCTCCCAGCACCTGGGAAGCGGCAGTTGGGTTTTGGGTCTTTATGTATCTCATTGCTCATGATTTGCCCCAGCAGCACCTCCAGGCAGGTATTTGTAGTCCCTTATAGACTCTTTGTGTTCTGTTCTTGGGGAGATGTTTGTCCAGGTGTAAGCTCAGACAGTAAAGCATCTGCCTACAATGCAGGAGACCTGGGTTCAATCCCTGGATCAGGAAGATCCCCTGGAGAAGGAAATGGCAACCCACTCCAGTACTCTTGCCTGGAAAATCCCATGGACAGAGGAGCCTGGTAGGCTACAGTCCTTGGAGTCGCAAAGAGTTGGACACGACTGAGCGACGTCACTTTCACTTTCAAGCACGCAGCCCAGGTCCCAGGTCCCAGGCTGTGTCAGTAACAGTCGAGGTTCGCTGAGCGACCATGCCATGGCAGGGCCAGAGCCGAGACTGCGCTTCACTTTCGCATTTCCTCCCCAGAGCCGCCTTCTGGGGTGAGCCTAACTCCTGCTCCTGAGACCCCTGTGGCCCTTACACCCGGCTGCACGCTGACTCACTGTCAGAGGGAGAGGAAGAGCTGTAAGCAAGCAGGACTCTGAGGGGTCTTCCCGGCACAGGCCCCTCCCATCCTCTGCTGTAGCTCCTCCCTGAAGTGCCCAGATAACGGCAGCTCATACACATTTCCTGAATTTTTCAGATGTAAAACCAACACCAAAGGGGACAAGTTAACTGCTTGATGATCACAGCACACAGCCCTCAGACCCACTGGTGCCCCAGGATTGATAGCGTTGACCTGACCGACCGCCAGCCAATTGGATAGTTGTGCTGACGGGCGCAACTGGCACAGTTGGCACCCCTTCCTCAGCTGGCCTTCAAAACCGCTTTCTCCAAACCCTTCAGGGAGTTTGGGATTTTTTGAGCAGGAGCCCATTCTCTTTGCATGGCCCTGCAGTAAACGTTCCTCTGCTCCAAACACGGACTTTTCGGTTTGCTTGCTCACTGCTGGGCGGGCAGAGGAACTTGTGAACTGTCAGTAACAAAGCCATGTGCTTAAAAACCCCGATGCCTGGCCAATCAGAACCTTTGGGAGTGTTTTACAAGCTCTCCAACCGATCCCAACGTTCAGCCCACTTTGAGAAGGAGGGATTTTAGACCCTAGTTTTGCCAATGTGGCCCAGTAGCAGTGAACTTGCTGGAAGCGTGTCCAAAATGCAGATTTTCCAGCCACTCCCCAAACCTGCACAATCAGAGCCTTCCTTTTAACAAGAACCGCCTGGGATCCAGGTACACGTTCAAGTTAGAGAAGCGTTGCCTTGGCGCACAGAACGGTTAACTCAGACAAATAAAAACAATGGAGCAATAAAGCTTCCACCTGAGGGTCTCAAGTGCTTCCTAGTCATTAACTAATTTATCTTCCTAATGGGACACTACACCTATTTTAGAGATGCATAAAGAAAGGTATATTTGCAATTTTTAATTATTTGATTGTTTCTCATTGTTAAGTATTCTCATTTCCAGGCTGAGGCATTATGACTCCTTAAATCATTCCCTCCCTTAGCATTCCTAAACCACTTTCTAAAGCAAAAATCAAATGCAGTAAACTAGCAAATGTAGGCATATCCATACGAGGGGGAAAATGCCTTTTTACCCCTAGAACAGGTTCTTGCCTGTTTTGCTTGTTGCTTGTTCTGTTTACCTATTTCCTTTCAGATTCTCTGCAAGCTTCTACTTGCCGAGTCCTATCTGCAGGAGCCTCAGCCTTTCCCAAGCATTTAGCATGCCACGCGCACTTCGGTCCTCTTTGCTTAGAGCTCTCCTAACCTTTCCAGCTTTGTACTAATCAACAAATTAGCACTCACCTCCACTAAGCCCACAAATATTTGTGCAATTAAGCAGCAAGTTTTGTGGTCAGAAAGGGAAGAGGGTTCCCTTGAATTTTGTGGCGCCAAACAGCCTTTTTCTCTCTCTCTCTCTGGTTCAATTAGATTAAGTCAGATTAGCAATATCAGATAAACAGGGCAACTGTCAAGGCACTCAACAATAAATTGAAGCCTTCTATTTAAGGAATGTATAATTCAGCAGCCTTGATATATGGGAGTTCTCAAACGCTCCCGGGGAGGTGGCCTGCAGAGAAATTCATCAGTAAATCTCCAGAACAGGAGGTTTTACTGGATTTTTAGAAAATTAACCATCAGGGAATCTGTCTGGAACAAAAGCCGAAGCCCCAGAGGGTAACCAAGGTGAAAGCTTCCTGACCCCAAGTCCTATGGGAGGTCTTTTTTCCCAGGGGTGTTGTGAGCCGATCTTCTGTAAAAGATCAGTAATCTACTCCGTGGTGTGTCCTGGCCTGCCCACAGCTCTTGTTTCTGGTTCCTGTGGCCAGTCAGGTGCAAACAGGCCAGGGTCCAGAGGAAGCCTGCTTCCCCGCTGGAGTGGGTCTGGTGTGTCCCGGTCTTAGTCTAAGAGTAACTAACTTCTCCTTCGCCTCTTTCTTCCTGGAGGGGTGGGGTGTATTACATATCTTTAAGATAAAAGTCTCTATCTTGAAACAGGGCTTTGTGAAGGAAACCACTTTTCTTGAAAGGGAAGGGTAGAGTGCCCTAGGAGTTGGAGGGCAAGGGGAGAGGGGCATATCACTCAGAGTTGGAGCTAAACGTCTATTTGAAATGCAGACCAAAGAGAACAGGCAAGCACAGTTGTCTTCAGGAGGTTCTGGTATCTTTCTGGACTTGAGCCAGAGGCAAAGATGCCCGTGTGAGAAAGCATGGGACAAGACAGAAGAAATGCTTCCACCGGAGTTTTTTATAACATTATTTTTTAAACCATTTTATTGAAGTGTGTTGACATGTAGAAAGTTGTACATATTTGATACCTGTAACTCAGTGGGTTTGGGCTAAGTATACACACATGAAACTATTACCAACATCAAGGTCATAAACATATCCATCCCCAACCAAATTTTCCTCTCACCGCTTTATCATCATTATCATTATTGTCGTTGTTGTAAATTTTTTGTTTGTATAAGAACAGTTGACATAAGATCTACCTGTTGTGGTCTGTGTGTGGGTTGGAAAAGAATTTCCAGACAAAGGCAGAAAGAAAGGAGAATAAAGATTATTAGAGTGGGGGAGGGGGGCATTACTGCAGGGCCGGCTTCCTGACGGTCAGGGAGAGCCGGTGTTGAAGGTGGGTCTGTTTTCATAGTCAGGGTCCAAGGACCGGGGTAGAGGTCTTGCAGCTCATTTGCCGATTGGATGAGGTACATGCACAAGGATACCTTCTCCTTATATGGGTCGGAGTGGAGACAGGCTATGCTGCCCAGGAGGGTCCAGAGATCCTCAGGAGTTATAGCGTGGGGACGGGGAGGGAGCTAAGGGTCTGCTCTTTCTGTCCCTGCATTCCAGGACCCTGCTCGGTCACCTGCTCTTCCATCCTTGGGATGCCACCCTACCCTCTTAGCAAATTTTAAGTACATAATACAGTGTTGTTAGCAATGGGCACTATGCTGTATAGTAGATCTCTAGAACTTATTTTTCTTCATCCCTGAGACTTTGTACCCTTTGAGCAGAATTTTGAAGTGGAAATGTCCCTCAACCAGGCCAGTCTTTCTGAAAAATTGTTGCACACCTGCCAGCTGTGGAGCAAAGCCCGTGATCCATTTGCTTTGACTGCTCAGGACAAGTGCAGTCAATTGAGCATTTAGTCCTCACCAATCCCCCAAGACTGTCTTCGTCACCAAAAGAAAGGCATGACGTTTTCTGCCCACTGTAAAAAACATTCAGAAACCCCCATGAACAGCTGTCAGGAACCTCAGTGGTGTTTCCCAGGCCTCCTTTGCTTAGAAAAATTGGTCACAATCCATAAATACTCTCAATTCCGGGGGGAAAGGAAAACGGTTACATAAAGGAGTTTCCTGAGGATTCCTAAGAGCCTAGCAGAGGTGTCCATGAGAACAGAGCTTTCGGTTTTTCTCCAAGCCTCTAACTTCTTCAGGATTCAATGACTAGGAGATTCGGGAGAGAGCAGAATAGTTCCCCATGATGTATTTGGTATCCTCTCTCCCCTCATCTGGGGCTTCCCTATGGGCTCAGATAGTAAAGAATCTGCCTGCCGTGTGGGAGGCCCAGGTTCCATCCTTGGGTTGGGAAGATCTCCTGGAGAAGGAAATGGCAACCCATTCCAGTATTCTTGCCTGGAAAATCCCATGGATAGAGGAGACTGGCAGGCTACAGTCCCTGGGGTCACAGAGAGTTGGCCACAACTGACCGACCAACACACACACACACTTCCCTCATCTACAACAACTTGGCCATGATTAATCAGCCACACTGTGCACATGATGACTTTTTCCCCATGGTGAGTCTCAGATGGTTCCTCAACCATCTCCCAGGAAGCTCTTCTGCCTTCTGATACAAGAGGCCCTGGCAGTCCACAACCCAGGCCATTCAAGACATCTGGCCTTTTCTGATGTCTGGTGGTAAACAAAGCCTACCCTGCAGCTGGGCCATCACAGTGAATGTCCAATGTAGAGACCAGAAAATCCAGTGGCCCCTACCACCCACTGATACACATTCCTATAGGATCACATGACTGCATGAGGAATTCCCCAGGGCACAGGATAAAAGCATCAGTTACAGAATGGTAGCCCACGTGTGAGTCTCTATCACAGGCCACAATTAGTCCAAGCGCATGTTACTTGAGAGTTACAAGTGCTCTGTATTTAATCCTCATAGCAATTAAGTGTTTCTTATTAGCCTCTTTTTAATAAGGGAGATGGGAAGCCTGAGGTACAAAGAAATTAAACAGCTTGCACAAAGCCTTCCAGCTGGTAATTATCCAAGTCAGGACTAGAATCCAGTACCAGCTCTTCCAGAACCAGGCCCCTGCCTTTTTGACAGTTAAGCTGTTCTGAAGAGAGCCAAAGATCTGTTAGGTCAGATAACTGAAATAGTTAGACCCAAGTCCATTGACTCTAAAGAAGGAGGTCTTCCCACCTCTTCTAAGACCCTCTGTGAGTTCCTAGAAGAAGGGGGAGCAGAAGGCTTCAAGCCTGGTCTCTACATGAGTTAGAGATATTGAGAGATACTGAGTTTCAGTAGCCACCATATTGGATGTGCATGGCAAAAGCCAACTTCAATATTTTAAAGGGATGGAGACATCCTTTCAGAAGGGGAGTACAACCCTCCCTAAGAGTCCTTACACTTTATGAGAACTCTCTCTTATGTCATCAAAAGGGGCTGGGAAAGCAATGGCTAGCTCACTATTTTTCACATCACTCAGTTCAATTCAGTTCAGTCGCTCAGTCATGTCCGACTCTTTGCGACCCCATGAATCTCAGCACGCCAGGCCTCCCTGTCCATCACCAACTCCTGGAGTTTACTCAAACTCATGTCCATCAAGTCAGTGATGCCATCCAGCCATCTCATCCTCTGTCATCCCCTTCTCCTCCTGCCCCCAGTCCCTCCCAGCATCAGGGTCTTTTCCAATGAGTCAACTCTTCACATCAGGTGGCCAAAGTATTGGAGTTTCAGCTTCAGCATCAGTCCTTCCAATGAAAACCCAGGACTGATGTCCTTTAGGATGGACTGGTTGGATCTCCTTGCAGTCCAAGGGACTCTCAAGAGTCTCCAACACCACAGTTCAAAAGCTTATCAATTCTTCGATGCTCAGCTTTATTTACAGTCTAACTCTCACATCCATACATGACCACTGGAAAAAGCATAGCCTTGACTAGATGGACCTTTGTTGGCAAAGCAATATCTCTGCTTTTCAATATACTATCTAGGTTGGTCATAACTTTCCTTCCAAGGAGTAAGTGTCTTTTAATTTCATGGCTGCAATCACCATCTGCAGTGATTTTGGAGCCCCCCAAAAATAAAGTCTGACACTGTTTCCACTGTTTCCCATCTATTTCCCATGAAGTGATGGGATCAGATGCCATGATCTTACTTTTCTGAATGTTGAGCTTTAAGCCAACTTTTTCACTCTCCTCTTTCACTTTAATCAAGAGGCTTTTTAGTTCCTCTTCACTTTCTGCCATAAGGGTGGTGTCATCTGCATATATGAGGTTATTGATATTTCTCCCAGCAATCTTGATTCCAGCTTGTGCTTCTTCCAGCCCAGCATTTCTCATGATGTACTCTGCATATAAGTTAAATAAGCAGGGTGACAATATACAGCCTTGACGTACTCCTTTTCCTATTTGGAACCAGTCTGTTGTTCCATGTCCAGTTCTAACTGTTGCTTCCTGATCTGCATATAGGTTTCTCAAGAGGTAGGTCAGGTGGTCTGGTATTCCCATCTCTTTCAGAATTTTCCACCATTTATTGTGATCCACAGTCAAAGGCTTTGGCATAGTCAATAAAGCAGAAGTAGATGTTTTCCTGGAATTCTCTTGCTTTTTCCATGATCCAGCGGATGCTGGCAATTTGATCTCTGGTTCCTCTGCCTTTTCTAAAACCAGCTTGAACATCTGGAAGTTCACGGTTCACGTATTGCTGAAGCCTGGCTTGGAGAATTTTAAGCATTACTTTACTAGCGTGTGAGATGCGTGCAATTGTGTGGTAGTTTGAGCATTCTTTGGCATTGCTTTTCTTTGGGATTGGAATGAAAACTGACCTTTTCCAGTCCTGTGGCCATTGCTGTGTTTTCCAAATTTGCTGGCATATTGAGTGCAGCACTTTCACAGCACTAGAAAGGCAAATTTTGGTGAAAATTGTAACTCTTTTCCAATGGTATTCCCTCAAGCTGCTTGGCAGCTTTTTGTTTCCCACAATTCATGATAAAATTCCACCACACTTGGCAAAATCATCCCAGCCTTACAATTGTCCGTAATACTTAAAAAGCAGCCAGATGAAATAATAAAAAAGATCAATATAGCTGATAGATTTGAAAGCAACAAAGGTCACATTCCAGTTTTGTTTGTTTTTGAGAAACAAAATTAAATCCAGACCTAGCTCACACTCGGCAAAATTTATGAGCAATCCAACATTAATCAATTCACCTTCAAGGGCCTTGCTCTCTTGCCTTTAATCATGTGACATCTAGGGGACTTACACGCTCAGAGGCATGAAGGAAGACCCAGGCTCCCAGGCCCCTGCATAGCTTTTGGCTCAGGACTGCATGGATTATTTAAAATTCCATTCCTGGTGTCATTCCACCCCCTCCAAACGAAGCTCAGCCTCTGGAATCTTTAAGGCCATGGTGCCTAAAAGCCCAGCCGGCGTGGGTTACCAGACAGCCAGCCTCCTGTGGGGGTCTACACGATCTGCACCGTTTTTCAACACAATTTCTGACACCACACGTAGGGTGTTTTCCTCACATCAGTCAATTCTCTAACTCTCTGGACACCAACTGAGCATCCTACCATTCAACCAGTTCTGACGCGAACTACCAGAAATACAAGTTAAAGGCTCAGCCCCACAAGACTGCCCCATTTTCAGACTAGTTACAATTCCACGTTGCACCCGAACTTCTAACAACTGGCTATAAAGTGTGGGTCCACATGACCCCGTCGTCAGGTACTACAGCTCACTACAACGGCTCATAGAACTTCGGGAAACGCTTTGCTTACCTTTGCTGTTTAATTATAAAGGATACAACTGGACTACAGCCAAGTGGAAGAGTTTCATAGGGTCATGTATGGAGGACCGTCCGTGTTCTCTCTAGGTGCCACCTTTTCAGAATCTCCACGTTTTCACCAACTCGGGTGTTCCCCAAACCCCATCATTTAGGGTTATTTATGGAATTTTCATTATGTCAGAATGGTTGATTCAATAATTGGTCATTGATAATGAACTGAACCTCCAGCTCCTTTCCACCAGCAACAGAGGTCAGAGATGGAGTTTCAAGTTCCAATGCCCCAGTCTTCACTTGGTTTTTCTAGGGACCGGATTCATCCTCTGTGTGGAGCTTCAGCTTCGGGAAGCGCACAGGAGAAATAGCTCCCTGTTGACTGGTGCAAACAGAACTGTCTATTGTGCCCTGGCTGGCCCCCTTGGAGTTCCCTGGACTTATCAGCAGGGTAATGCGTGGAGGAGACTTTTTATTAGAGAACTATTTTAAAAGTTGCAAGACTTGGGAATCAAACCGGCATGGGTTAAAGTCCTGACCCTGCCATTCCCTTGCAACATGTCTTTGCGGGGAGTTAGTCTACTTCTGGGAGAAAGACATGGCAACCCACTCCAATCTTCTTGCCTGGAGAATCCCAGAGACAGAGGAGCCTGGTGGGCTGCCGTCCAGGGGGTTGCACAGAGTCGGACATGACCGAAATGACTTAGCAGCAGCAGCAACAGCAGTCTACTTCCATCTCTAACTTCTAACATGGGGTCACGTGACCTATCCTTGTGATTGCTATTGTGATTCACTGAGATAATGTTTTCTGATTCACCATTTTGATGTCTGGTGTGCTGTTCACCCCAACAAACGATAGAAGTATTATGAGTATTATTTCTTGAATCTGCCTTACTTTGGTTTCCTTATGTGTAAAATGGTGTTGCCTCACAAGACTGTGGGGAAGAATAATTAAATACAATTAATAATTCAAAGTGCCTTGGAGCAAAGCACCAATTCTGCATAGATTTCAAAAGACAAAACAAGTGCAGCTTCTGTGCACCCCTGTCCTCCTCAGATGCTCCAGTAGGTTTTCCTTCCTCCTCAAATGCTCCAGTAGGTTTTCCTTCCTCCTCAGATGCTCCAGTAGGTTTTCCTTCCTCCTCAGATGCTCCAGTAGGTTTTCCTTCCTCCTCAGATGCTCCAGTAGGTTTTCCTTCCTCCTCAGATGCTCCAGTAGGTTTTCCTTCCTCCTCAGATGCTCCAGTAGGTTTTCCTTCCTCCTCAGATGCTCCAGTAGGTTTTCCTTCCTCCTCAGATGCTCCAGTAGGTTTTCCTTCCTCCTCAGATGCTCCAGTAGGTTTTCCTTCCTCCTCAGATGCTCCAGTAGGTTTTCCTTCTTCCTCTTTTTTTTTTTTTTCATGAGGCCTTCCTCCAGAATGATTCAATTTCCTCTTTTGAAAACTTTTGAAAAGAACTTTTGGGTGGAACTTTTGAAAAGAGATATACAGTGAAACTTTGTTACATGGTTTGTCTAGTCCCACATTCAACATTTTCAAGCCTGTAACCTTCCCAGTTCCTTAAAAAATGAAAAAAAACAAGGTTTTCTATATGTCTTTCAGTCTTCAAAGAGCTCTCCTGCCTGCCCCTGGCAGCAGAGGCCTCGGACATGTCTTTTACGCTGTCATGAGTGATGTCTTGCGTGCTTTTTAACAGCATCAGCTTCTCCACTGCATGGGTTCTAGCCATCTTGGCAACAGTGGGAAGGTTTTTTGTTGTTCTTGAGAAAGGCAGACGTTTTGGCTATTTTCACTGCAGCTGCTCAACCTCAGAAAAGAAAGAAATGTGAGGGTCTGAGACAACCTTTAAGCAGACTTCCTTCATTTTACACATAGGTTGAAGCTTTGAGGATCAACAATTAAAATTACATTGTAGCTTTAATGTGATTATAAAGCAGTAATTCTTTTTTTTTTTAGCATTAATTATACTTTCTGATGAAATTGTAATGCTGCTGATCATTTATTTGACTCATGCTGCTTAAATCTGACCTCTAGGTATCTCTGCCAATAATGAGTTTAAACTGAAAGCAGAACATTTAATTAGTCTTTGCTTGTAACAGTCTGATGAGTTGGGTTAGCTTAGAGCTTTGAGATGAAGAGTTTCACTTGCCAAAGAAGGATGCTAATTTTATATGTTACATGTGGCGAAGGTCCAGAAATAACCTTCTTACAACATGCTACTTGGAAGCCAATAATTTCAAGTCCACTAAATTAAAAGGTATAAGCATTTATGGTCAGATTTAGAAAGCTACCAAAAAATCTCATGAACCTTCTCCGAAAGCCTATTTTGGAACAAAGATTTCCACTTCACTTTTATTTAAATCCAAATACACATGTTAAAATTTGTATTGTATCCAATTTACATAAACCTCCTGAAGTTGCCTCGTCCTTCTTAGCTCTGAATCATGATAATGCTTCCCTTAGGGTTAGGGTCAGGTTTCCTCAGGTTTATGCTGCTCATTCACTCCACGACACATTATATTCAAAAGTATTATGAGGACCCAAAGAGTGGCACTCCTTAGGGACCACTCTCCACTTGACAGAGCCTTCACACTTGAAATCCTATACAGAAAGGCCTTTAATAGACTGTCTAATCAGGGGATATAATTTAGTGAGAGAAAATGGAATACGATGTGAACACAGACACACATAGGCATAACACACCCTTAGAGGAGAGAAGCTATACAAGCAAAAGAAGTTATGATGCAAAAAAGAAAACCAATACAGAATAAAAATGACTATTAAATGCGAAAGTGAAAGAAAGCGAAGTCGCTCAGTCATGTCTGACTCTTTGCGACCCCGTGGACTGTAGCCCACCAGGCTCCTCCGTCCATGGGATTCTCCAGGCAAGAGTACTGGAGTGGGGTGCCATTGCCTTCTCCATTTATCTAAGTGCTATACATGTATTATCATACTTCCTCCTCACAAAACCCTCGTGAGCCAGTTCTCACTACCCCCCACCCCATTTGGTAGATGAGCAAAGTAAGGCTCAGAAGAGTAAGTAACTTTCCCAGTGGCACACAGCAAGCAAGAGTTCTGGAATCTGAGCTCTGCTGCATAGACACATCAGCACGGACAGAGCAAAGGTGGGAGGGTAGGAAGCCCTCCCTCTCCCCGTTTTCAGAAGCGAAGTGAGTAGGCAAAGAGTCCATGGGAAATTTCTTACTTTGGTTACACATTTACTAAATGGTAATACTCTAGGAAAGATTCTGTGGTTTTATGTATAAGAATGACATGCAAATTCATGATAATTCCCATATTTTAATAAATATGCATAGCAAAATTTCAAAATTAACCACTATAAGAGTAGAATTAGAGTGTATAACTTCTGAACAATACAAGAGGAAATAGTAAGAAAAAAAAGAAATAAAAAGCAAATGCTAAATCATTTATTTAAAGATAATAAAGTGCAAAAAAACATTAAAAAATCATAGAAAAGAACACGGTAGTTCCAAACTCAAAGACATTAGTAATTACAATAAATGTATTTGGACAAATTCTTAAATTAAAAGACATAGATTTTCAGTTTGGATTTTTAAAATTTAGCATATGCTACTTACAAAATAATGCCCCAAATATAAGAAAACAGAAAGCCTGAAAATAAGGAGATGGAAAACATACACCTGGAATACTAACAAAAGGCATAACTATATTAGTAAGTAACAAAATACACGTTAAGACCAAAAAAAGTGCTTAAGGATAGAGAGAGTGTATTAATTCTCTTATTTCTGCATAACAAATGGTCACAGATTGTAGCTGCAAAAGATACCAGTTTATCATTTCACAGCTTTCTGTGGTCAGAAGTCTGGCACAGCATGGCTAGGATCTATGTTTAGGACATCATTAGCTGATATCAAGGTATTGGCAATCTGCACCCCCATCTGGAGTCTTGACCAGGGGGAGATTTGCTGCAAGCCCTTTCTGGTTGCTGGAAGAAATTATTTCCTTGTTGCTCTAAGATTGAGGTCTCTGCTGTCTTGCAAGCTGTTAACCAGGGATCTTTTTCATCTTTGTCAGGCTGCTCTCGATCCTTGCCCTGTGGTACCACTCATTTCAGGAATAGAAAATGTCTCTTGTGTCAGATCTCTCTTATGTTTCAAGTCTCTCTGACTTCTGCCATTCCCAGCCAGAGAAACAGCTCTGCTCTCAAAACACTTGTGTGATTAGCTTAGACCCTCCAGATCATCTCCCTTTCTTAAAATCAGTTGTGTCATAACATAACCATGGGGTAAAAGCCATCAGATTTTAGTCCTATAATCATATAGCTTATGTACAAGTTGGGGACGAAGCCTTGGAGGATATTTTAGCATGCTGCCTATCACAAAGGGCACT
Source organism: Bos indicus x Bos taurus (assembly GCF_003369695.1). Classification (NCBI taxonomy): domain Eukaryota; kingdom Metazoa; phylum Chordata; class Mammalia; order Artiodactyla; family Bovidae; genus Bos; species Bos indicus x Bos taurus. The sequence goes on from NC_040076.1 coordinate 154,670,974, forward strand.
AGAGTCATTAAATGTGGGCATGCCACACATTTAATATTGAACTAAAAAGTTCAATTTTTCCAGGAAGACATAAAAATTAAAATGTCTTTGCATCACTAAAATAACTCTAAAGAAATAAATCCGTAGATGACAGAAATCAGGGAGAAAATTACATGTCCATGGTCATAGTGGGATGTTTCAATATACCACTTCTAAAAAGTCAAAAAATTAGTAAGCTTGATTATTGGAATGCACGATTAATGCATTTGTGATTTAGGACATTTGTGGAATATTTCAATCTTAGGAATCACATATTTTAAAACAAAGAATCACCTCATACTAGCAATAGAGTAAAAATTTCTCAAGAATTAGAAAATCCACATAACTCAATAAAGAAATTTACCAATAGTTTAACGTATTTCTACAAAGAAAACACCAATCTCCAAAAAAATTTTAAAATGAGTCTATGAAACTTTCAAACGAACAATCATTCCAAACTTACCCCCATACTCTCCACAATATAGGAAAAAGAACAAATAGGCTCCAATTCAATTTATGTGTCTAGTAAAACTTTTACTATCAAAGCCAGACAAAGGCGAGTACAACAGAAGTCATTTTAACATGTGAACATAGATAAAAGCTTTTAAAATGATGTATGGGCAAAATGTTTTAAGAAGCATATAAAAAAGATAATATATCATGATCAAGTTGAATTTAGTACATTTATACAAGGACAGTGAAACATTAGAGAAATCTATAATTATCAGTTATGCCACTAAAAGGTTAAAGAAAAAAAATATAGTCTTGACATATGCAAAACAGCCAGCTGATAAATTTCAGCATCCAATAATAATGAAAAAAAAAAAAAAGCTTCCTTAGGAAACTAGGGGGGAAAATTCCCTTAGCCCATTAAAGGCTGTCACCAAAAATGTAAAACAAATATCTTATTAAATGAGGAGGCTATTCTTTTAAGTAGGAACAAGACAAGAATGCTCACTAACCACTAATTTTATTCAAGATTGAATTTGAATTCCAAGTGAATGAAATAAAACAAGAAAAAGAGTTAGAAGATATAAGAGCCAGAGAGAAAGAAGAAAAATTGTTATTTTCAATAAGGATGTGGTTTTGATATAAGAAAAACTCCTTAAAATTATTATAAAAATAAGACTGTTTTGCAAGATTTATAGATTTAAGATCATTTCAGAAATAAGTGAAATCAAAAGCAGAGACATTACTTTGCCAACAAACGTCCGTCTTGTCAAGGCTATGGTTTTTCCAGTGGTCATGTATGGATGTGAGAGTTGGACTGTGAAGAAGGCTGAACGCTGAAGAATTGATGGTTTTGAACTGTGGTGTTGGAGAAGACTCTTGAGAGTCCCTTGGACTGCAAGGAGATCCAACCAGTCCATTCTGAAGGAGATCAGCCCTGTGATTTCTTTGGAAGGAATGATACTAAAGCTGAAACTCCAGTACTTTGGCCACCTCATGCGAAGAGTTGACTCATTGGAAAACGCTCTGATTCTTGGAGGGATTGGGGGCAAGAGGAGAAGGGGATGACAGAGGATGAGATGGCTGGATGGCATCACTGACTCGATGGACATGAGTCTGAGTGAACTCCAGGAGTTGGTGATGGACAGGGAGGCCTGGCGTGCTGCGATTCATGGGGTCGCAAAGAGTCGGACACGACTGAGCAACTCATCTGATCTGATCTGATCTGATCTAACACTCCTTACAAAGATAAATTCTATAAAGATTAAAGGTGTATATGAAAAACAAAGTATAACATTTTTAAAGTAAATGTGGACAATATATTTCTGAACTCAAATTATGGAAGTCTTTCTTAAATAAAACAAAAGCATTAACTATGATTGACAAATCAAAATACCATAAAAATAAGATCACCTGCTAATCAACAGTTACCATAAAGCTAAGGAAAGGACAAGTCACAAATTTAAAAAAGATAAATGAAATAAAATTTAAAAAGAATTTAATGATATTATGTATACAAATCAATAGAAAAAGTACAATAACCCAAGTAATACAAAATGGGCAAAAAATACAATAAAAAAATATCCCATAAAAGGAAATGCAAGTAACACTCAAGTAACCCAGGAAACAGACTCTGAGTTTGAGATTAATATGCAGGTGAATTCATGGGAAATGCTCTCATAAACTGAAATGCAATTATAAGAATAGATATTTTCAATATATAAATCAATATTATACATGTCATAGAATGTAAATTGTCATATATTGGTGCCTCGATGCAATACGGAGCTGGATGAAGCACAAGCTGGAATCAAGATTGCCAGGAGAAATATCAATAACCTCAGATACACAGAAGACACCACCCTTATGGTAGAAAGTGAACAACTAAAGAGCCTCTTGATGAAAGTGAAAGAGGAGAGTGAAAATGTTGGCTTAAAACTCAGCATTCTAAAAGCTAAGATCATGGCATCCGGTTCCATCACTTCATGGCAAATAGATGGGGAAACAATGGAAACAGTGACAGACTTTATTTTAGGGGGCTTCAAAATCATTGCAGATGGTGACTGCAGCCATGAAATTAAAAGACGCTTGCTCCTTGGAAGAAAAGCTATGACCAACTTAGACAGCGTATTTGAAAGCAGAGACATTACTTTGTCGACAAAAGTCCATGTAGTCAAAGCTATGGTTTTTCCAGTAGTCATGTACGATGTGAGAGTTGGACTGTGAAGAAGGCTGAGCACCGAAGAATTGATGCTTTTGAACTGTGGTGTTGGAGAAAACTCTTGAGAGTCCCTTGGACTGCAAGGAGATCCAATCAGTCCATCCTAAAGGAAATGAGTCCTGAATATTCATTGGAAGGACTAATGCTGAAGCTGAAACTCCAATACTTTGGCCACCTGATGTGAAGAGCTGACTCATTGGAAAAGACCCTGATGCTGGGAAAGACTGAAGACAGGAGGAGAAGGGGATGACAGAGGATGAGATGGTTGGATGGCATCACCGACTCAGTGAACATGCTGCTGCTGCTGCTGCTAAGTTGCTTCAGTCGTGACCGACTCTGTGTGACGCCATAGATGGCAGCCCACCAGGCTCCGCCGTCCCTGGGATTCTCCAGGCAAGAACACTAGAGTGCAATGGACATGAGTTTGAACAAATTCCAGGAGTTGGTAAAGGACAGGGTAGCCTAGTGTGCTACATTCCATAGGGTCACAAAGAGTCGGACATGACTGAGAAATTGAACAAGTGTAATACATATATAACATGTTTACTATATGTATTCTTAAAACAAACACCAAAGGAGGAGCATAAGAATTTTTATATTGTTTATATCAGGTGATAGTACAGAGATTTCTTCTTTTAATATTACTAGCCTATATGTACTAAAGTTTTTGCAGTGAATTATGTTTCTGGTAATGAGGAAGAAGAAAAATAGATGCTAATTGGAAAAATTTACTGAGAAGTGAAGTCTGGCCTCTAGAATTCTTCTTGAGAATAGAACATAAAGGGAAATAGAAATAAAGAGGTAGGAATTAGGGGGCAGATCACATCATGTTCGGTTCACCAGAAGCAAATCTGCTTCAAGCTCTCGGTGCTTCCTCAGACATCTTACCCATTCCCCACCTGTGACCAGGTGTGATCACTTCCAAAACCCAGGCTCTTTATGTCTACACTGTGTGAGTGTTAGCATTATGCTCTTGGAAAACAAAGGTTGAATGCATAAAGGTCTAGCATTATGCTCTTGGAAAACAAAGGTTGAATGCATAAAGGTCTAGCTTTGAAGGAGCTAAAAATGGAACATGAAATTTGAGGAACTTTAGAAACACAGAGAAGGGAATTTCAAGTGTGACTGAGTCTAGACTGAAGTTGACAAGATTTAGAGTCATCCATGGAAGAACTTCCACAAAACAAAAGTTACCAAACCTCAGAACAGACTGTTCCACATATTTGTTGTGAAGAACACATAGTATTACAGTGTTTATAGGAGCTTTGTCCTACATGATTTTTCAAATATCAAGTAAGTAGCCAGATATTTTAAAGGCATGCAGTGGAAGCTACTTTTAGAGGATAAGACATACCTGGTGATCTAAAGGCTTGGAATAGTTTCTGCTTGTTCATTTTCACCCAGTCTTGATGATTTGACAGAATTGTAAAATGTTGACGTTTTCCCACAATGCCACTTTTGTAGAAATGAAATTATGAGCCCACACCAGGATTTTCCTATGGTTCCCATCTGCAAACCTAGTAACATAAAGCATTTTACAGAAAAGGCTTCCAAACAAAACTACTCTGCTCTCTGAGAGACTGGTAAGATGTGTTAGCATTTAAAGGCCCTGAGAAGTTCTGCAGGAAAGACGTCAAGAAACCTATATAACTCTACACCAAGGCCCACTTTGGGAAGCACTGAACCAAACCAATAAGGAAAATTTCATTAGAAGATTAAATCAAATGAAAGCAGACTCTGAAAGCACACAGGATGCAGAACTATTGACTCAGGATAAAAGCAGAAGACAAAACAGAGCCATAGGGCAGTGCCACTTAAATCATCTGTGGTGAAAGACCGTATTTCTAATCCATTATACAATAATGGATTTGGAATCCTTATCATTTTTATTTATAATAATGACATTCATAATCTATCATGTATCAAAACCTCTGCAGAAGTCCACTGGTCACACGCTTGGTATCATCACAGCGTCAAATGACTATAGGAGTTTAGCTGTGTTTATCCCTATTTGTGTGCCTTTCTCATTGTGGAGGGAAATCATTTGTGGACTGGCAGTGTCTACAGAGCATACTTTGAGTGCCATTGCCATAAAGGATAGTATGCTGAAGATATAAATCTGACGCATTATTTTTTTTTCAATGAAGAACATTTCAGAATGGATAAACAAAAAGAAATGCTAATTCTTTCTAAAGATTAACAAGATGCAAACCATCTTAAATCAAAGTAAAAGATAGAAACAACTTTGTCAAACATCAACAGCAAAAGGAGTGTGGCCATTTTTATAAGTTGGTGGCTCTATTCTGTGTGTTTAACACCTTGTGTGTGTGTGTGTGTGTGTGTGTGTGTGTGTGCAGTCTTGGCCAATCCTTTGACTGCAGCCTGCCAGGCTCCTCTGTCCATGGGATTCCCCAGATAAGAATACTGGAGTGGGTTGCCATTTCCTTCTCCAAGGTAGAAGTATCAGTTCATTTCAGTTCAGTCACTCAGTCGTATCTGACTCTTTGCGACCCCATGAACCACAGCACACCAGGCCTCCCTGTCCATCACCAACTCCTGGAGTCCACACAAACACATGTCCATTGAGTCGGTGATGCCATCCAACCATCTCATCCTCTGTCATCCCCTTCTCCTCCTGCCCCAAATCCCTCCCAGCATCAGGGTCTTTTCCAACGAGTCAACTCTTTGCATCAGTTTCCCAAAGTATTGGAGTTTCAGCCTCATCATCAGTCCTTCCAATGAACACTCAGGACTGATCTCCTTTAAGATGGACTGGTTGGATCTCCTTGCAGTCCAAGGGACTCTCAAGAGTCTTTTCCAACACCACAGTTCAAAAGCATCAATTCTTCGGTGCTCAGCCTTCTTTATAGTCCAACTCTCACATCCATACATGACCACTGGTAGAAGTATAGCTACTTAATAAACTTATATTTAGTAAACACACAGCTCAAAGTTTTAAACCATAATTTAATTTTTAAATTAAATGGGAAAGTAATTTTTAAAAAAGCTATTACCTTTGGATTATGAAAAGAGAGAAGGACAGGGATAGATACTAGATTTTACTGAATTCGCTACATTTGTAGATTTGGCTTTGTCATCATGTAAATATTTTATAAGATTATAAAACAAAAATAAATGTTATAAAATACTTTTAGAAAGAGAAATACAATGAAGCAAATATACTTAACATATATCCAGTTGGTGGCATAAAAAGAAAGAAAAATAATTTGAAGTGATATTAAAACACTGTAATTTGACAAGTCTAATGGGCTGAAGAATTGAGAGTCCCCTGGACTGCAAGGAGATCCAACCAGTCCATTCTGAAGGAGATCAGCCCTAGGATTTCTTTGGAAGGAATGATGCTAAAGCTGAAACTCCAGTACTTAGGCCACCTCATGCAAAGAGTTGACTCATTGGAAAAGACTCTGATGCTGGGAGGGATTGGGGGCAGGAGGAGAAGGGGACGACAGAGGATGAGATGGCTGGATGGCATCACTGACTCGATGGACATGAGTCTGAGTGAATTCCGGGAGTTGGTGATGGACAGGGAGGCCTGGCGTGCTGTGATTCATGGGGTCGCAAAGAGTCAAACACGACTGAGTGACTGAACTGAACTGAACTAAATGGGATATATTGTATGTACAAAAATAAGTTAAAAATCATTAATTATTTTCAATAATCCCATTATTGCTATTGTTGGTTCTGCTGGTATTGCTATCCTGCACTGAGTAGACTGGATAAGCATAGGATATTCCAACTCTGTCATTTCTGGTAGATTCTTAAATCAAATATGGATTGAAGATTGAAAAGTTAAAATTCTGTGGTCCTGAATTTGAATTGGAAACATTTCCATGAACTAATGGCATATATCTCCCATTAGTTATATCTCTCCATATAGCAGCCATATAATGGCTGCTATATCTCTCCATGTATCTGCCATATAATGGCATATATCTCTCCATATAGCTCTGTCCACTGAAAGGACCTAGAAACACTGATCCAGTTACAATGATCAGTGCTACTCTTCAGGTTCTGGTATCCAAATATCATTTCCCACTGAAAGGAACCTGGGCACCTCAAAAAAAATGGCTGATTCCAAGTCAGAGATACAAAATGTACAAAATGAATCTGGAGCGTCTTATAACAAATAGCAAAGGAAATATCAAAAATCACCAGAGATGGTCTCTTCTTTGGGGAAAAAAAATATATTTTTTCAAAATGTGTAGCACACCAGCTGATTGAAATATCTCAAATGTGTTTAAATCTGTGAGTTTATACTGATATTTAAGAAAAGCAAATAGATAACTATTGAACCATATTAGAAAAGCAATGTACTACTTTGAAAACTGATAGGTAAAGGAAGAAAAATCAAGTATTTTATCCAAACTGTATCACTGAGTAACCAGTAGCAGATCAAGAGATTTTTTTTTCTAAATAGACATTTTACAGCTAATACATGAGAAAGGTGTGAAAGGGTTAGTTTAGCAATATTTTTCCAGGAATGAGCAAATGAACCTTGATATTGTCCCTGAACAACTGCTGACATGATGCAAACAGCAAACAGAGACAACCAGACAAGACACGCTTCCTTACAAAAGGAGAAATCCCCCCAGTGAAGCACGCACGCCAAAGAAATCAAAGTTGAGCTGGATTGCCTCCAAATACAGAATATATGGTACACACTATACATTAATAACCGAGAAAATACAGAGGACATGAGAACCTGTTAAAAGGCACCACAGGGATGCAATCAACAAAATTCAGACTATGGGGACATCTGTAAAACAAATAGGCATCCTATTTGAAGGGAATAGAAACGTTCAGATCGTGTTTCGTTCTGAATCAAACAAATAACTTTAAAAGATAATGCAAGAATTGCAAGCATTAACAGTGACTGGATAGTTGGAGATATAAAGGAATCACTGTGATATTTTTAAGAGAGATAATGGTATGATGAGTATGTTAAAAAAAAAAAAAATACAACCTAATTCCCTATTGGGGCAGTTGGATTTGAGCTGAAGAACAAAAGGATTTATGGAAAGTGAAAAGGAAAGATCTGCTAAGGAACCTTTTTTTTTTTAAAGTCTGTATAAGGAGATCTATAGACTGACAGCAGACGTCCTAGAAAAGAAGGCAAGTCCTGATTCTCGCTCAAGATTCCAGGGCTATTCATAAACCGCTCCACATTTATGTCATCAACAGAGTTCCTCCAGTGAATTACAGCCTTCCACCCACTTTGGGACCATCCATTACAAGATACAGCCAGCAGCCAAGTTGCAGTTGGCTCATTTCACTAAGTGTTTTTGTAAACAGATTTATAATGAGAAGGAAATGCATTTTTATCAACACTAAGCAGGGCTTCTGAGGGCTCCCCCAAATTATTAGGGGAACTAATAATAACCCCTACTAATACAGGGGCAATTTGCAGAGCCTTCTTCCAACCAGATAATGAAACAGCCCCCAACCCTGCTAGCTTTTTAAAATCTACTAAACCATGTGAAGCCACAGTTTCATTTTTTCCTTTCTGGCTGGAGATGGTGGAAATGTTCATCACCCAGTGTGAAGTAATATGTGAAACAGGTGTTTTATTCCCTAGCAGGTAAAATGGGTTTGATTCCTGTGAGATGTAGACATTTCAAGGCTACCAGCAAGAGGTCCAGATGGTGTGTATTTTCATATCTAATATTATATAAAAGATTTCAAATGTATCCTGACTCTTAACAAAACCATAAATTTACAGCTTATTGCCATGCCGAACAGCTCTGGTAGCTACTAATTAGTATTACTGTTTGTGCTTTGCTCTTCCAGGGATCACTGGAATATCTGAGCCTTTCATTTTTAGCTTCCAGTTAAACAAAACAAAACAAAACAAAACCCTAAAGAATTCCAGGATAGGAACCTGTCTCACTTCGGGGTCAGCTGCACGGAGAACATTTGAACCTTGAGGGAAACACAGATGTTTATGAAGCCACAGGGGAAAATGAGGGTCAACAGTTTACTGAAAAGCCCTTTGAGGCCAGAGAGCTTCGCCTTGTTGTTCCCTGCTTGGTCATGTGGCTATCCCAGAAACAGGGTCAAGCATATTTTAAGAATACTGGCACCAATAGTAAGCATCATTGCAAGCTTATTGTGAGCTGGGCATTTTATGGATTATGCTACGTGCCCTCTCTCATTCAATATTCCGACGTGCCCTTGGAGGTAGTGGGGGTAGCTTTGTCACTCCACAGGAGGTGAAGCTTGGGCAACTCAAGGACCAACTCAGATCCAACCAGGCGCAGAACTCTCATTCAAGAACTGGGTACTTCCTCTTTTCCGTGTGGCATGGCAGTCCAGAAGGCCCGTGTACAGAGTGCACAAAAGGAGCCCCTTGGTCCTATATCTGGGGAGACTATATTCAAACTCAAAAAGGTACATGCACCCCAATGTACGTTGCAGCATTTTGCAGAACAGCCAAGACATGGAAGCAACCCACATGGCCATCAGGAGATGAAGGGAGAAGGATGTGATACACACACAATGGAATACTGTTGTTGCTGCTGTTCAGTCACTAAGTCACGTGACTCTTTTGTGACACTGTAGTCTGTAGTCCACCAGAGTCCTGTCCATTGGATTTTCCCAGGCAAAAATACTTGAATGGGTTGCCATTTCCTCTTCCAGATCTTTCCAACCCAGGGATTGAACCTATGTCTCCTAAAATGGCAGGCGAATTCTTCCCACTGAGCCACCAGGGAAGCACCAATGGAATGTTACTCAGTCATAAAAAAGGGTGAAATAATGCCATTTGCAGCAAAACAGAAGGACCTAGAGATTGTCATACTGGGTGAAGCAAGTCAGAGAAAAATATCATATGATAATGCTGATAGGTGAAATCTTAAACGATGATACAAACGAACTTATTTGCAAAGCAGAAACAGACTCAGTGACACAGAAAATGGACTTATGGTCACCAAAGGGGGAGGGGCCGGGGTGGGATAAATCGGGAGTCTGGGATAAAAATATACACACTGCTGTATACAAAATAAACAATAAGGACCTGCCGTGCAGCACAGGCTGATATGCAGGGTGGGGAGAAAGGGAAAACATAGGAGCTAATACTTCAGGCGCAAACCCCGTAACCTCACGTCATTCACTGTATGAACAAGCTCTTGTTTTCTGTTGAGAAGAGTCAGCAAGATAGATTTCTTTGGTCCTGATGCCCCAAGTTTAAGCTTCATTAATACCAGTCTACTATGCAAATAGTTCAATTCCATGTTGCAAGCACCGTTGCAAGATTCCAGGCTGCTGTTTCTGCCCTCAGCTTGGCCATAAAAATTGCTTTTGTGATTTTTAGTCACTGTGTTTGTCTGAGTGGGGCTAGCCAGAAGTCCTTGTGTGAAAGGTGTCTTAAGGCAGGACTTACCCTGGTGGGCCAGCGGCTAAGACTCTGTGCTTCCACTGCAGTGGCCATGGGTTCAATCCTTGGTGGGGGGATCACATGCCCAGTGATGTAGCCAAAAAAAAAAAAAAAAGTTAAAAAAGTATGTCCAAGGATGCAACTTTGAAAATCAGTAACTTAATGAACATACCCATAGCTCAGAAGGGGGTTCATCAGAAAATGATTATTTAGATGGTGGAGAACACAGCTGACGGGATAGCAACACTTTAAAGCAGAGATTCTGAAATCTTTGAAAACATAAAAACGGTTTGAAATTCACCATAACCTTACCTGCAAGGCAGAGTCTGAAATGAACAGTTCACAGCGGAGAGCACTAAAGAAATTTGACCAGACTTCTGGGGTGAGTTTTGTGTAATGAAGGTCGGTGCTTTATCTTCATACTATTCAAGCCTTTGAGGTTACAGAGACAGTGGCGTCTTGCATTTACAGGAACCAAACAGCTATCACATTAAAAACAAAACAAAGCCCTTCATTTTTCACCTTTAAGGTGACTCCTCTTGCAGATGAATACAGCTTAGAGCTTGGCTTTTACTTCTCTTTTCAGTCTGGTAATTTTTTTTTAATGAGTGAGAAAGACCTTGACCAACAAGCACCTATATAGATTTTGTACAACGTCCCACTGAATTCTGAAGGAATCCCCACCTTCCATTTCTGTTCAGACGCCGGAAGTCACCTGTGGAAAAGAGGGATGAATGTGAGTCACCCGACCCAGGAACGGGCGGGCGGTCTTCCTGCCTCCGGTCCCAGGGGCGCCTCCAGGTTCTGCCTCCATTTCTCCGTGATGATGACATTCACGCCTTACCTTCTCCCCCTTTATTCTTGCAACATTTGCATCTCATGGCCTTATTCTCTCAATGCGTGAACAGTTTGAAACTCTCACATATAGCCAATTCCCAGATCTGGTCCCCAAAGCATGTGAGTCCCTTTCAGCGTTTCAGAGGCACGCGTCTTGGAGCGGGAACCGGCCCTCCCTGTCAATCCAGTTTGCGATGAGGATGTCCCGGGCGCAGCCCCTGCACGGCCCCCGTGCTGCTCTCCGCCTGCTTGGCGTCCTTCTGGGGACCATTTGTATTGCTTTTTCATCTCAGAAAAGATACTCTAGTCACAAACCAGTCATCTGCCTGTTAAGCTGTATTTAGAACAAATCACTCTGAAGCAAAACAATGTCGACGGCAACAAAAGAGCTACACTTATTTTTTTCCAGACTTTTAACAAAATGTTTGATGTTGTGGAGATTTCCAAACAATTAATGTGAAATTGGGGACTGTTGTTCACATGATTTATTTACCGTGCATAGAGAACTCAGCTGGAGTCTCTCTGCTGTCACTGAAGCTCCCAGGAAATCCTAGCAGAGAGTTGGAAAATCTGTGAACTTTCCTAACGGGCTATACATTCTCAAAGGATACAAGTTAACAGGAAACCATTAGGGCTCCCCTGATAGCTCAGTTGATAAAGAATCCGCCTGCAATACAGGAGACCTGGGTTCGATCCCTGGGTTGGGAAGATCCCCTGGAGAAGGGAAAGGCTCCCCACTGCAGTGTTCTGGCCTGGAGAATTCTGTGGACTGTGTAGTCCATGGGGTCACAAAGAGTCGGACACGACTGAGTGACTTTCACTTTCAGGGCTTACAATGCACAAGGGACGGGAGAGTCTGCCCCGTCCACCAAAGGGCGCATGGTAGCTTGAACACTCGATTTCAGCATCACAACTGGTGGGCTGTTTGAAATAGGCATGTCTTGAAGGTGCAGAAATATCGCAGTATTTTCCATAGCCTTTCAGGTCAAAATCAAGGGTGTACACTTGTGCCCCTGTGGGCACAGATACAAAGCAAGGGAAAAAGATAAATTAGGAGTTTGTGATTAACAGATACACACTACTGTATATACAATAGGAGAATTCCAAGGCCAGAGGAGCCTGGTGGGCTACAGTCCATGGATCACAAAGAGTCAGACACGACTGAGCGACTAACACACACACAGATACACATATTCAGTCATATATATATAATATACATGTTACCAAATCACTCTGCTGTACACCAGAAACTAACACAGCACTGTAAACTAATTATACTTCAATTAAAAAAAAAAGAGAACATTTAACAGCAAGCACATTTTGTGAAAATAAGACCCCAGAATTTGAAAATCTCAAACTCTCATCAACTTTACAAACCCGTAGTGAAACACTCAAAAAAACACAACCTGCTTTCCTTGAGCACTTTTCCGGATTCTCAGTTCAGGCTCCATGAGATCGGCCAGGCTTCCATTCCACAGGGTGGTGCAGAAAGAGACGAGGAGTAGAAAAGAGCAATGATACCGCACACAATAGTAAAAATGAAATAGAGAAGGTGTGAAGTTAGATGCCTGATTTATGTGTGGAAAGCTACTGCCAAGAATATTGTTATGGACCTGGCTCCTAGAGGCAAGATTTGTTAGCAAAAACTGTCTCTAAATATTTATGCTCAGCTAAATAATTGCTAAATAATTCCAGTTCTCAGCTGGAAATCTAGGATCAGGACTAGCCTAAATTAGTAGATCTGTGAGATGGTATATTGGTATTTTACCCAGCTACTCTGGCTCAATGATACTTTTAACTTTCAGCATATAATTAATATCCTTTTATAAAAGGCTTTTCATGGCCCCACATACGAAGGCTTCCTTTGGAAAAATTTCCCTAAAATAAACACAGCACTTAGAGCAGTCCATTCAACAGCATCTGTTTCGGGATTATTAAAGACACAGAGGTTTGGCTTTCCCACCGCGTGCTCACGTGGGCCCTTTCTTTTGCTGCTTCCTGCATGTGGAGCAGAGCATTGAAAGGGAGGATGGTGCGGGCATATTTCTTCATCATCTGAGACATCACCTTCCCAAGAATCAGCGTATGTTTCGAACATTCGTTTTATGGCCCTGACTGGTGCTGAGTGAACCCAAGATTAAAAGCAGGACTCCAAGAGGCAGGAACTCTAGAAGAAAATATTTTGTGTCAACCGAGAGAGATGAAGAGGAAGCTTCATCATTTAATTCAACTGCCAGAGAAACACCCCCAAGAGCTTCCATTCTTCTCATATCAGAACAGGAGATGGTCACAGGGTTTTGACTGAAAGCAGAAACATTCTACGTTTAAAAGGAATTTGTTGAAATGCAAGCCTATACGTATATGTCTCTTTCTGTCTCTCTTGGATGCTGTCACTCGGTTCAGTTGCTCAGTCGTGTCCGCCTCTTTGAGACCCCGTGCAATGTAAATGTGTGTAAGAAATAACACAGAGGAGATCTGGAGTCTGAAGTGGACTCTGCTGTAAGGAAGTTCTCTTCCTCCCTTTAGCAGCCTCAGTTTCAATCGGCCATTAGATGTCACCATTAATTATGACTAACCTAGATAGCATAATGAAAAGCAGAGACATTACTTTGCCAACAAATGTCCGTCTAGTCAAGGCTATGGTTTTTCCAGTGGTCATGTATGGATGTGAGAGTTGGACTGTGAAGAAGGCTGAGCGCCGAAGAATTGATGCTTTTGAACTGTGGTGTTGGAGAAGACTCTTGAGAGTCCCTTGGACTTCAAGGAGATCCAACCAGTCCATTCTGAAGGAGATCAGCCCTGGGATTTCTTTGGAAGGAATGATGCTAAAGCTGAAACTCCAGTACTTTGGCCACCTCATGCGAAGAGTTGACTCATTGGAAAAGACTCTGATGCTGGGAAGGATTGGGGGCAGGAGGAGAAGGGGACGACAGAGGATGAGATGGCTGGATGGCATCACTGACTCGATGGACATGAGTCTGGGTGAACTCCGGGAGTTGGTGATGGACAGGGAAGCCTGGCGTGCTGCGATTCATGGGGTCGCAAAGAGTCGGACACGACTGAGCGCCTGATCTGATCTGATCTGATCTGATTAGATGTCACATCTGGCGAGCCTTCCGGGTCCCTTCTGCCCTTCAGTGATTCATTCCTGACCTGTACAAATCATGCCACTCTTGTTAATCTCAAATTCCTAGTTTATCCCTCTCTCATGCCTCTCCCATTTGGTATTAACAGAAACACACTCCTCTGTACAAAATAGATAATTGACAAGGACCTACTGTACGGTACAGGGAACTATATTCAGTATCTCATAATGACCTGTAATGGAAAAGAATCTGAAATAGAATACATACAGATATCTATATATGTACAGATATCCATATACACACAGATATCTATACACACACAATACAAATGACACACGTACATATGCATCCAAATCACTTCGGCGTATACTTGAAACACTGCAGATCACCTATACTTCAATTAAAAAAGGTTGTGCTGCAAAACCGAAGAGCATAACAGAGGAAGAAACTGATGAAGGAAACCATTTTAGTTGGAGATTGGTATAAATGTTTTATTTTCATAATGTATGAAAGAAGCTTTGACCCTGACCTTTGGCTTGACTGTCCTCCTCTCCACCTTGAGAGGTCACATCATGCAATCTTGGTCAAGAGCCAGGGTGCCAGAGCCCCCTTGATGACTCCATACCCCACGTCATCTGCTTGCTTCTCTGGGTGAGTTCCCCCACCTCTCGGGGCTTCAGTTTCCTCATCTGTGCACATGGAAATAATAAATGATGAGATCTACCTCATTTGAAGATTTAACAAAGTAACATAACACAGCACAGCACGTGGGACAGAGTAAAAACTCAATTAGTGTTATCTGTTGTTATTGTTCTGGGACTGCAGCATTCTGAGCTATAGGAAAACACTGCACCAATATTACCAAGAGACATTTTGAGGAAAGGATACAGAAAGATATTATTTAGCTGAAGAAAAAAAAATGTATATGGTTTCCTGTGTTGTTCTTTAGAAGAACAAAGGTTTCTTTAAAGGGCCAAGAAATGGAGAGATTTTTTTTTTCCTCCCTACCAGACGGGAGATACAGAGATGGAGCTTTGCAATCTAAAACAGATCTATTTTGTCCACTAGTGCAGAAATAACATCATGTGCATTTTGAAAGCTCTGGATCTGTTTAAATCAATTAAGTAAAGTTAATGTATTTTAATATCTGAGCTCTTTCCTTATCAAGATAACCCTGCAATGTTTGCTTCTCAGAGCCCAAGGTGATGAAAAAATAGACTCATTGACTCTACTGCATGTTAGAACTGTGGCTTCAAGAATGTTCTTGTTTGATTTAGCTTTACTTGTGAAGCCGCAAGAAGACGTTATGTGGCTCTAAAACTGCTGTTGGTTTTCTTACCACAACACTCAAGGGCATTTGTCTCCTTCGGGTTGTGTTGTTTCCAAGATGGGGATAAATGTGCACTTGGTAAAACTCTTTTAATGACGCTAATATTAATACTCTGAGAGAATACTTCAACTGCTCATAATGGCTTTAAAGAGTTTGTTGAGATTTTGTCATTGCATACATTTTAATAGAATACTGTTTGCAATTAGCAAGAAAAACATGTAGATCGACCACTCACTTCCTTCACATTCACACAATGATCACTAGCAAAATATTTGCTGTTTTTGAACCCTTGTAGGCTCATCGATATTGTGGTGTGTGAAGTCTGAAGCACAGAATTGTACTGTAAACAAAGGAGAAACATTAAAAGTATGTGAAATATTAGAGCCAGTGGATTATGTAAATTTTAAGTGGAGGGGAAAGGAAATCGCTTATTAAATTAGCCTGTTTTTAGTTCACTCTGGCATTGTTTATTATACACCATAGCCAGATATTTTATAAATAGATTGCTTTTACAAACCTGGAAATTTGGGGAATGCCAGCTAATTAATGAAGTGGTATTCGGGCTTGGAAAAGGCTGTGGTGAAGGTCACGTGACTATTTGCATTGTACAGCTCAATGTACAGCTGTGGGGTGCAGACGGTGAAGAGACAGAGCCTGACAAGATGCTCTGACGGACAGGCCATCCCAGCATGGCACCTCTGGCATCAGTCTGGGAGCTGGCTGGTTTTCAGTTGCCTCTGTCTTCCTACAAGCAGCACCCCAGATTTCCTACCAAGACTTTAACGAATACGTTCCATGTACAGTTGGATCTGACCAGGCAACTGTAGTGACACCTACAAGCTTGTGACTCAAGAGTTTGGATCTTGAGTACATAAAGACATCTGCATCAGAGTGACCTAGGAGACATTTCAGAACAATGGGTCAGAACACTCAGTAGCAACCCAGGAAAGAGACTTGCTCTGGTGTACTTTACCTTGTTTATGGAGAAGGAAATGGCAGCCCACGCCAGTATTCTTGCCGGAAGAATCCCACAGGCAGAGGAGCCTGGCAGGCTACAGTCCGTGGCATTGCAAGAGTCGGACATGACTTACGACTAAATTACCACCACCATCACCATACACTGTTTAAGAACAGGTTATAGAAAAAGAATAACCAAAGAACTATAGATGGGCATTTCTGTTTCTGGGATGTCAAGAAGGCAGATGTTCATCAAGCTGTTGGGAAAATCCACCTTCCAGATGGGAAAACCCTGATTTTGAGGACTTCTCAGCATGTCAAATCTGATGCTATGAAACCTGCACGTTCCATTTCTTTTTTTACTGTTCTACTGAGTTTACTACTTGATAGTAAATATAAGTAGCTACATTTTGAAAATCAACTTACTATAAAAGAAATTGTTTAAAAATGTTTTATTATCTTGCCTTTTAGAGGCCCTGGAATGTGATAATTATCTTGGCAGTCCATTCTTAGAATATTACTTTTTCAGTTTTAATATTTTTATTGAAGTGTAGTTGATTTACAATGTGATGTTAATTTCTGCTGTATAGCCAAGTGACTCAGTTATACATAGATATACATTCTTTTTTTTAAATACTCTTTTCCAGGGCTTCCCTGGTGGCTCAGTGGTGAAGAACCCACCTGTCAGTGCAGGAGACACAATTTGGATCCCTGGTCCGTGAAGATCCCACTCGCCGCAGAGCAGCTGAGCCTGTGCACCACATTTAAGCCTGTGATCTAGCGCCTGGGAGTGGCAACTACCGAGCACTGAGGCCTAGGTGCCTGGATCCCACGCTCCACACAAGAGAACCCACTGCAGCTTGACGCCTCTTCTTCCTGGACTGTGTGAGCCTGTAATCCACCTCCCAGGATCCACAGTCCCTCCTTCCTTGACGGCCATGATGCTGTGCCCCTCTTGTTTTTAAACCGCTGGCTGCAATCTCTGATGGCTGTTTCCTTTCCCTTCGCTTGTCTTTTCAAAAGGCTTCATGTGCACATACGCCACGCGTCTGCTACCCAGACCTTTGGTGGCTGAGGACGTGGTAACGGCCATTTTACAGATGAAGAGTAGAGACAGAGAATACCAGTAACTGGCTCAAGGTCACAAAAGCTCCCGATGGAGGGAGTCAGGATTTGACACCAGGTCTAACTCCAAAGCCCCGTCCTATGCAGTCTTTAGCTAATAGCTTCAGAGGACTGGAAACTGTGTTCTCACAGCCAAGGTGATGAAAAGTAGACTCATTCACTCTACTGCAGTTTACAACTGTGGCTTCAGAATGTCTGTTATTTGTGAGGCTGTGAAGCCACAAGCATTACTGATGGAGGCCTGCCTCCTCACCTACAGATCTATCTGCCTCCGCGCCCACTTCTTCTGCTTTTCCTCCTTGAACAAAAGAAAAACAACCCTCCCATGCGCTGTGTGTCCCTGTTAGGTTGCTTTCCCAAGCCTGCTCCCCTTTCTCCATTCTTTATTTTACTTATCTTTTTAGGCTGCCCTGGCCCTTAGCTGCGGCACACGGAATCTAGAGAGCATAAGCTCCGTCATTTGTGACACGGCCCTCTAGTTGAGGCTCAGCAGTTGCAGCACACAAGCTTCGTTGCCCACGTGGGATCTCCGTTCCCCAATCAGGGGTAGAACCTGCTTCTCCTGAACTGGAAGGCAGATTCTTAACCACTGGGCCTCCAGGAAAGTCCCCCTCTAAGCAGAGGCCTCCTCTTTTCTAACTATGTCCCACTGCAGCTCTGCCCCATCTGTGAAATACCCTGTATTCAACCAGCTCTGTGTCTTCACTTCTCATTCGCATTTCAGACTATTCCACCTGGGTTTATGTCTCCACTACTCATCTGGGACCTTCCCTGGCAGGTCTCCAAAGGCCTACTGAAGCAGCATTGGTGAAGCCTTCCCATGCTCACCCCACTGCTCGGCAACTCCCCTGCCCCGCCACGCGCCCCACCCTCCTGGTCCTCCTCCTGCCCCCGGCTGCTGCCTCTCTGTCCTTTCTGCTCCACTCTTGAATGATGGGATGTCCCAGCGCTGGTCCTTAGCCCCCTTCCATTTCCCTCCTATCTCCATTCATCATGGATGATGCAGTCCAGTCTTGTGGATTTAGGTACCACCTATTTGACGATCCTTTCAAAACCATCAGGTCAGATCAGATCAGATCAGGCGCTCAGTCGTGTCCGACCCTTTGTGACCCCATGAATCGCAGCACACCAGGTCTCCCTGTCCCTCACCAACTCCCAGAGTTCGCTCAGACTCACGTCCATCGAGTCAGTGATGCCATCCAGCCATCTCATCCTCTGTCGTCCCCTTCTCCTCCTGCCCCCAATCCCTCCCAGCATCAGAGTCTTTTCCAATGACTCAACTCTTCGCATGAGGTGGCCAAAGTACTGGAGTTTCAGCTTTAGCATCATTCCTTCCAAAGAAATCCCAGGGCTGATCTCCTTTAGAATGGACTGGTTGGATCTCCTTGCTGTCCAAGGGACTCTCAAGAGTCTACCATACATCTGACTTAATTTTTCTGTAGGTTCCAGGTTTATCTATCTAATGGATATATTGTCAACATTCTGGTTCAGACAGAAACTGACATTTTAAGCTTCACACAACCAAATGAGAAATTGCATTAATTTACCTCATTTACCTCAAACTTGCCCTTTGGTAATCTTCCCAGCCTCAGAGGATCGTGCTACCTCCCCTCAGTTCAGTACAGTCCAGTCACTCAGGCATGTCCTGGCTCAGCACAGGCCTCCCTGTCTATCACCAACTCCCGGAGTCCACCCAAACCCAATTCCATCGAGTCAGTGATGCCATCCAACCATTTCATCCTCTGTTGTCCCCTTCTCCTCATGACCCCAATCCCTCCTAGCATCAGGGTCTTTCCAAATGAGTCAGCTCTTCGCATGAGGTGGGCAAAGTATTGGAGTTTCAGCTTCAACATCAGTCCTTCCAATGAACACCCAGGACTGATCTCCTTTAGAATGGACTGGTTGGATCTCTTTGCAGTCCATGGGACTCTCAAGAGTCTTCTCCAACACCAAAGTTCAAAAGCATCAATTCTTTGGTGCTCAGCTTTCTTTACAGTCCAACTCTCACATTCATACATGACCACTGGAAAAGCCATAGCCTTGACTAGATGGACCTTTGCTGGCAAACTAATATCTCTGCTTTTTAATATGCTATCTAGGTTGGTAATAGCTTTCCTTCCAAAGAGTAAGCATCTTTTAATTTCATGGCTGCAATCACCATCTGCAGTGATTTTGGAGCCCAGAAAAATAAAGTCAGCCACTGTTTCCACTGTTTCTCTATTTCCCATGGAGTGATGGGACTGGATGCCATGATCTGAGTTTTCTGAATGTTGAGTTTTAAGCCAACTTTTTCACTCTCCTCTTTCACTTTCATCAAAAGGCTCTTTAGTTCTTCTTCACTTTCTGCCATAAAGGTGGTGTCCTCTGCATATCTGAGGTTATTGATATTTCTCCCGGCAATCTTGATTCCAGCTTGTGCTTCCTCCAGCCCAGCGTTTCTCATGATGTACTCTGCATAGAAGTTAAATAAGCAGGGTGATAATATACAGCCTTGACATACTCCTTTTCCTATTTGGAACCAGTCTGTTGTTCCATGTCCAGTTCTAACTGTTGCTTCCTGACCTGCCTACAAATTTCTCAAGAGGCAGATCAGGTGGTCTGGTATTCCCATCTCTTTCAGAATTTTCCACAGTTTATTGTGATCCACACAGTCAAAGGCTTTGGCATAGTCCATAGTCCATAAAGCAGAAAGAGATGTTTTTCTGGAACTCTCTTGCTTTTTCCATGATCCAGCAGATGTTGGCAATTGGATCTCTGGTTCCTCTGCCTTTTCTAAAACCAGCTTGAACATCGGGAAGTTCACGGTTCACATATTGCTGAAGCCTGGCTAAATTCAGGAGTCACCTTTGATTCTTCCTTGTCCCTCACTCCCTATGTCTAATCCGTTACATTCCAGTCATTTCTCCTCCAAATTATATTTCAGTTCCATCCTAATTTCCAATCGCATTGCCACAATTCTGGTGCCATTTACCTGAATATCCTACTAATGAAGTGGCCTCTCAGTCCCCACTCTTGCCCCATCCAATACGCTCCTCACGGGGAAGTTGTCTGTCTTCTAAAACACTCATCAGACATGTTATTTCCTTTCAATTCTTTGAATGATTTCCCACGGAGCATATGTCAGACCATAGCGTTGGTCATAGCTGCCTCTCCAGCTCCATTTTGGATTCTGTAGTAAGTCTCTCATGATCCTCCTGCACAACTCACAACTCTTCTCATTCTCAAATTTATCTATGTCTTCCATGCCTCAGAGCCTTTGCCTGCACATCCCTCAGCTTCTCACAGAGTTGAGGTCTTCAAGTTTTAGCTAAGATGCTCTCTTGTCTGAGCTATCTATGCCATTTGCCTTATGGAAAGTGGCCATCCCAGCCTCCAAATGGCTTCTAGCACATCCTCCTATTTATTTCCTTCAGAGTTTTTAACCACAGTCTAAAGATGTCTTCCTTATTTAATATTTATGGTTTGTTTTGTCTCCACCCTATAGAACAGCATGGTCTTAGACAGCTCTCTGCCAACGTTGAAAACGTTCTTCTGTGCTGCCCACATAGTAACAACGAGCCACAACGACCATGCTGCCCACATAGTAACAACAACCACCTTGTCGGTCCCTTGAAATTTGACTAGTGGAACTGAATTCTTAAACTTAACTCATGTAAATTTACATGCCAGCAGCCACATGTGGCCAGTGGCTGCCATAATGGACAAAATAGCTTTCAAATGCACGCTCCCTGAAGGCAGGGATATATGTTTGACTTGTTCATTGCTGTGTCCCCAGCATTTACTGAAGTCACAGAAACACAGTAATATTTGGTTAATGGTAACTGAACGAATGAATAATTTCTGGTTGGGATAAAATTCTGGAAGAAGAAAGGGATTATTCTTAATTGTGGCAATCCTTTGTAAGTAATAAAACTCTCCTTTCAGGAATTTGTTTGGACTGTATGTAGTTTTCCTGAGATCTTTAATTAGGATTCTAAGAGAGGAACCCAATACTGTAAATTAAATTTTTGACCATGTTGAAAACATGCTTGATTCTTTTGCTGTGTTTTGTTAACCAGTGATACAATTATGTTATCTATGGAGTTATCATACGTAATTAATGAATTAATCAATTTACTTAATTCACAGGCAGAAAGATATTCTGCTTTTCTAGTGTTGTCTACTAATTATGCAGTAAATCAAGGCTTTGAAGAGTTTCAACAGCCATTCATTTTTTATGAATTAATCTTTCTTTGGCTTTCTTCTCCAGGGGTGAGCAAATAATGCAAACACAGACCAAGGATACATGAAGTCTGGATGCTAAGAGCATACTGAAGATGTAGCTGAGTATAAAAAAGTCTATGCAATTAATTTTCAAGTGGTGTACTAAAGTCACCAGGCACAGACAGGGTCAATCTGTGTCAAGAGCAAGCAAGACCCAGTGGTGCAAGCACAGATATGTATTAAGATGCTGCTTTCTTAGAAAAAGGTGCTAAATTAAACATAATCAGTAAAAAAGATGAATAAGAATACACAAGCAACAAATATAATTTAAAGACCAGATGCATAGCTAAAGTGCAACTTTGCCAATTTCAATGCTAACACCTGCTTGGGAATAACAATTGCTCTTACTGCTGCTAATAGTATTACTGCCACTGCTGCTTGCTACCATTTTCTGAGAACCTACTATGTGCCAACGACTAAAGACTTCACATACATGGTTCGAGTTAATAATCAGATCAATTCAAAATGATGGATATTGACTTTTCCTTTTCACACGTGATAAAACAAGTTCAGTTTAGACTCATTGTTGGTGAAGGCTGGGTCTGCCATCTAGCCCCAAATGCATCTGACTCCACAACGTGAGCTCTTAGAGTGAAAATAAGTTCAAAATCTGGTATTTTCCATAGCATTCAACTATAGACACAGGAGACTTTCTAGATGTGTGGAATATGGTCCAATTTTATAAAGCTGTCTTTATTTTTCTGACCCAAATGCCAGGGAATAGTCATGGATTAGAGCAAAGGAAAAGCAGGTCATATGAATTAATAAAGCAAGTTAGGCAGGATATGAGGCAACATGGAGTGGTGCCAACTGTGGCAAAATCAAAAGCATGTGCCTAGGCACATACATTACAATTCATTTTAAGATAATATTATGGGTTGAATTGTATCTCCCCCAAAAGTTATCTTGAAGCCCTAACTCATCTCAAACTGACTTTATGTGGAAATGTGATCACTATATACAGAATTAGCAAAGTTAAGATGAGGTCACAAGGGAACTATGGTCATGAGGGGAGGGCGTATGGAGGCCCTAGACAAACATGGTGGGTGTACTTATGGGAGGAGAAGAAACACAGGGATACAAGAAGGAGGCCATGTGGAGACAGAGGACTGGAGTCACCCATCGATGCACCGATGGACCGAAACACCAGTTACTGCTGGCAAAACAGCAGAAGCTAGGAATAGGAGAGAACAGATTCCCTACAAATTGCAGTGGAAGGATGGCCCGACTAACACCATGATTTTGGACTTCCAGCCTCCAGAGAACTATGCACAGAGGTTCGTGACATTGTACAAGAGGCAGTGATCAAAACCATCCCCAAGAAAAAGAAGTGCAAAAAGGCAAAATGGCTGTCTGAGGAGGCCTTACAAATAGCTGAGAAAAGAAGAGAAGCTAAAGGCAAAGGAGAAAAGAGAAGATATACCCATTTCAATGCAGAGTTCCAAAGAATAGCAAGGAGAGATAAGAAGGCCTTCCTCAGAGATCACTGCAAAGAAATAGAGGAAAACAACAGAATGGGAAAGACTAGAGATCTCTTTGAGAAAATAGGAGATACCAAGGGAACATTTTATGCCAAGATGGGCTTGATAAAGGACAGAAATGGTATGGACCTAACAGAAGCAGAACATATTGGCAAGAATACACAGAAGAACTATACAAAAAATTCTTCACGACCCAGAAAATCACGATGGTGTGATCACTCACCTAGAGCCAGACATCCTGGAATGCAAAGTCAAGTGGGCCTTAGGAAGCATCACTACAAACAAAGCTAGTGGAGGTGATGGAATTCCAGTGCAGCTATTTCAAATCCTGAAAGATGATGCTGTGAAAGTGGTGCACTCAATATGCCAGCAAATTTGGAAAACTCAGCAGTGGCCACAGGACTGGAAAAGGTCAGTTTTCATTTCAGTCCCAAAGAAAGGTAATGCCAAAGAATGCTCAAGCTACCGCACAATTGCCCTTATCACACATGATAGAAAAGTGATGCTCATAATTCTCCAAGCCAGGCTTCGACAGTACATGAACCAAGAACTTCCAGATGTTCAAGCTGGATTCAGAAAAGGCAGAAGAACCAGACATCAAATTGCCAACATCCATTGAATCATGAAAAAAGCAAGAGAGTTCCAGAAAAAACATATACTTCTGCTTTATTGACTACACCAAAGTCTTTAACTGTGTGGATCACAATAAACTGTGGAAAATTCTGAAAGAGGTGGGTATACCAGACCACCTTACCTACCTCCTGAGAAACCTGTATGCAGGTCAGGAAGCAACAGTTAGAACTGGACATAGAACAGCAGACTGGTTCCAAATTGGGAAAGGAGTGCATCAAGGCTGTATATTGTCACCCTGCTTATTTAACTTATATACAGAGTACATCACGAGAGATGCTGGGCTGGATGAAGCACAAGCTGGAATCAAGATTGCCAGGAGAAATAGCAATAACCTCAGATATGCAGATGACACCACCCTTATGGCAGAAAGTGAGAAAGTGAAGAAGAACTAAAGAGCCTCTTGATGAAAATGAAAGAGGAGAGTGAAAAAGTTGGCTTAAAACTCAACATTCAGAAAACTATGATCATGACATCTAGTTCCATCACTTTATGGCAAATAGATGGGGAAACAGTGACAGACTTTATTTTTCTGGGCTCCAAAATCACTGCAGATGGTGACTGCAGCCATGAAATTAAAAGACACCTACTTCTTGGAATAAAAGTTATGACCAACCTAGACAGCATATTAAAAAGCAGAGACATTACTTTGCCAACAAAGGTCCATCTAATCAAGGCTATGGTTTTTCCAGTGGTCATGTATGGATGTGAGAGTTGGACTGTGAAGAAAGCTTAGCACTGAAGAATTGATGCTTTTGAACTGTAGTGTTGGAGAAGACTCTTGAGAGTCCCTTGGCCTGCAAGGATCCAACCAGTCAATCCTAAAGGAAATCATCTCTGAATATTCATTGGAAGGACAGATGTTGAAGCTGAAACTTCAATACCTTGGCCACCTGATGTGAAGAACTGACTCATTGGAAAAGACCCTGATGCTGGGGAAGATTGAAGGCAGGAGGAGAAGGGGATGACAGATGATGAGATAGTTGGATGGCATCACCAACTTAATGGACATGAGTTTGAGTAAGCTCCGGGAGTTAGTGATGGATAGGGAGGCCTGGCATGCTGCAGTCCATGGGACCACAAAAAGCTGGATACGACTGAGTGACTGAACTGTACTGAACTGAACCTCCAGAACTATGGAAAAATAAATTTCTGTCATTTCATGCCATCCACTCAGTGGTGCTTTGTTAAAGCAGCACTAGGAAACCATTACAGATGCACCGAAATGTCCATCCATAGGTTAGATGAACATATCAAGCATAGTTGATTGCAATCAAATTCAACCCTTGACATAGTAATCCACAAGATAAACGTAGCCATTGATCATGAAAAAACAAACTGAGGCATATATCTGAATTTCTCTGACTTTATATAACAACTTATAGAACATTTGGTATGCGCTACATTCTGTACTGGGTGCTCTGAGAACATTAACTCATTCATTCCTCATAATAGTCCTATACATTAGGAATTATTCCTGCCATCTGAAGTTTATACAGGAGTAAATTTAAACACGTGGAGGTCAGTGATACCCATGGTCCTATCTGGGATCGAATATGACTGGGATTGAATCCAGGCAGTCTTGTTGGTGGTGAAGTCCAAAGTCCTCACCACAGTGCCATGCCAAGTTACCTGCAGACAGACATCAGTCATTATCGATGCTGTCCACCCAGCCTTGAGTTTAGTAGCTGGTGCCTGAGTGTTGCACGCCCCCTACCTTCATAAGGTCTGTTGCATCAGAGGGTCACTCTGGACGCCACTCTCCCTTCAGGGCGCTCAGTGTCTTTTGTTCTACGTCTTTGCTATGCTGCAGGAGCAGCCTCAGCTCAATGCGTTCTTTTCTGCAATAGCCTTGACTTACCCAACGGTCTAAAGAAGGGATTTTGATGGCTGCCAACAACATCTATTCTGACCATATATTAAAAATCTGGGGAAATAGCTCTTAGACGTATTTGAGACCCTATTAAATCTGCCATCAAGTAGAGTCAAAATCCCCCCAAATATTTCCTTTTCCCTGTACACAATTACCTTGATACGCGTGTGCAGGGCCTTTCCTGAAAGGATTACATGAAAAATATGCAATAAACTTCAATAGTTAACAGGAGGCTTTCTCTTTCAGAAGTCCCATTTTCCTTTAATCCTTGGAACTCTGGGCCCATAACTGACTCAGGTCTGAGATCTGGCAAGGGGCAAAGGGCTAGGGTGATGGCTCAAGTTGAATTTCTAGTCACCAGACTTAGAGTGTTTTTAATTATTAAATAACCTGAAAAAAAACTTAAAGAGTGCTTATCCTTAAATTTTTAAATTAATTTTTATGGAGTATACATTTTTTTTACAATATTTTGTTAAGTTTCTACTGTACAGCAAAGTGAATTAAGTATATGAATACATATATTCCCTCTGTTTTGGATTTTCTTCCCATTTAGATCAGCAAGGAGAGTTCCTTGAGCTATACAGAGGCTGTCATTAGTTGTCTATTTTATACAAGTATCAATAGTGTGTATACATCAACCCCAATTT
Organism: Bos indicus x Bos taurus; assembly: GCF_003369695.1. Classification (NCBI taxonomy): domain Eukaryota; kingdom Metazoa; phylum Chordata; class Mammalia; order Artiodactyla; family Bovidae; genus Bos; species Bos indicus x Bos taurus. The sequence continues at coordinate 154,697,285 of NC_040076.1, forward strand.
CCCAACTCATCCCACCCTTTCCCCACCTCCTGATGTCCTTATGTTTGTTCTCTATTTGTCTGTCTCTATTTCTGCTTTGCAAATAAGATCATCTGTACCATTTTTCTAGAGTCCATATATGTGTTTTAGGAGCCCCTGGTGGCTCAGACAGTAAACAGTCTGCCTGCCGTGTGGGAGACCCAGGTTTGATCCCTGGGTCAGGAAGATCCCCTGGAGAAGGAAATGGCAACCCACTCCAGTATTCTTGCCTTGAGAATCCCACGGATGGAGAGCCTGGCAGGCTACAGTCCGTGGGGTCACAAAGAGTCAGACACAACTGGGTGACTTCCCTTCACATATATATGTGTTAATAGACAATGTTTGTTTTTCTCTTTCTTACTACTTCACTCTGTGTGACAGCCTCTAGGTCCATCCACATCTCTACATTTGACCCAATTTTGTTCCTTCTTTGGCTGAGTAATATTCCATCATGTATATATATATGTATATATATATATCACATCTTCTTCACCCTTCCTCTGTTGATGGACATCTAGGATGCCCGCATGTCCTGGCTTGTGAACAGTGCTGCAGGGAATATTAGGTCGCCTGTCTTTTGGAATTACGGTTTTCTCTGGGTATGTGCCCAGTAGTGGAATTGCTGGGTCATATGGTAGATCTATTTTTCTTCTTCAAGAAACCTCCACACTGTTCTCCGTAATGGTTGTATCAGTTTACACTTCCAACAATAGTGCAAGAGGGTTCCCCTTTCTCCAAACCCTTTCCAGCATTTCTTGTTTGCAAATATTTTAATAATGGTCATTCTTACAAGATGCTTTCAAACTGCGGTGCTAGAGAAGACTTCTGAGAAGCCCTGGGACAGCAGGGAGATCAAATCAGTCAGTCCTAAAGTACATCAACTCTGTCATTTCATTGGAAGGACTGAAGCTAAAGCTCCAATACTTTTGCCACCTGATGTGAAACTCACTAGAAAAGACCTTGATGCTGAGAAAGAGTGAGGACAGGAGAAGGAGGCGACAGAGGATGATGGTTGGACGGAACCATCAACTGAATGGGCATGAGTATGAGCAAACTCTGGGAGATAATGAAGGACAGGGAAGCCTGGCGCGCTTGCAGCCCATGGGGTCACAAAGAGTCAGACACGACTGAGTGACTGAACAACAGTATTCTGACAGGTATGAGGTGACACCTCACTGTCGTTTTGATTTGCATTTCTCCAATAACTGGTGATGTTGAGCATTTTTTCATGTATTTGTTGGCCATCTTTATGTCTTCTTTAGCGAAATGTCTGTTTAGGTCTTCGCCCATTTTTTGATTGATTTATTTGTTTTTTGATATCAAGCTGCATGAACTGTTTGTATATTTTAGAGATTAATCCTTTGTCAGTTGCTTCATTTACAAACACTTTCTTCCGATTTGAGGATTGTCCTTTCATTTTGTTTATGGTTTCCTTTGTTGTGCAAAAGATTTTAAGTTTAATTAGATCCTCTTTATTTTTGTTTTTATTTTCATAACTCTAGGAGGTGGGTCAAAAAAGATCTTGCTGCAATTTATGTCAAAGACTATTCTGCTTATGTTTTCCTCTAAGAGTTTTATAAGACCTTCCATTCAGGTCTTTAATCCATTTTAAGTTTATATTTGTGAATGGTGTCAGGGAGTGTTCTTATTTCATTCTTTTACACGCAACTATCCAGTTTTCCCAGCACCACTGTCTGAAAACGTTCTTTTCTCCATTGTATATTCTTACCTCCTTTGTCAAAGATAAGGGGCCCATAGGTGCGTGGGTTTTTCTCCAGGCTTTGCATATTGTTCCCTTGGCTGTATTTCTGGTTTTGTGCCAGTCCATACTCTCCTGATGACTGTAGCTTTGTGATACAATCTGAAGTCAGGAAGCCTTATTCCTCTAGCTGCATTTTTCTTTATCAAGATTGCTTTGGCTATTCTAGATCTTTTGCGCTTCCATACAAGCTATAAAATTTTTTGTTCTAGTTTTGTGAAAAATACCATTGGTAATTTTATAGGGATTGCTTTGAATATGTAGATTGCTTTGGGTAATACACTCATGTTCACAATATTGATTCTTTCAATCCAAGAACATACTTGCAAATCATGTTTAATTAAGAGGATCTGTGGATAAGAGTAGGCTCAAAAATTTGTATTATGTCATCAGCCTTGATGCCTGTATACAGTTGGAATCTGGTCTCTCTGCCACAATGAGATCATGCCCACTGAAGTTAAAGGGAGTTTTTTTAAGTCTTGCTATCCTAGAGAGAAGGACCAAGAGAATTCTTTTGATGATTTTTGTGCTGAAGCCTTTCCTGAATGACAGAATCTTGTTGTTTCTCTAGACTGACATAGGTGGGGAGTGACTGGGAAAAGAACATGAAGAAATAAACCACTGTTTCAGCCTCCCCATCCTTAAATTCATCCCCCTAGATTTGAAAATGCATCAGAACCTCCTAGAGGGCTTACTGGAATACAGTTTGGTGTGTCCTGCCCCGGATCTTCTGATTCATCTGATCTGGGCTAAGACCTGAGAGTCTGCCTTTCTAACAAGTCCCCAAATGATGGTGATGCAGCCATTCTGTGAACCACACTTGGAGAATCATAAGATATCATGGAAACATCCAAAAGAACTTTTTAGCCAACCCAATACCTTATGTCATCGGATTTCTGGCCTTTCAATATAATTTACTGAGGAAAGTGTTAGACCTGTTTGTGTTAACCAACCTTGAGAGCTTTTAGAGCCACAACCAGGTGCTTGATGGTACACACTAAAGGCAAACATTCTACAGGCGCATGCACATTGTAGAAGTCAGACCCACCTGTGTTTTGGAACAACAGACTGGTTCCAAATAGGAAAAGGAGTATTCAAGGCTCTATATTGTCACCCTGCTTATTTAACTTCTGTGCAGAGCACATCATGAGAAACGCTGGGCTGGATGAAGCACAAGCTGGAATCAAGATTGCCGGGAGAAATATCAATAACCTCAGATATGCAGATGACACCACCCTTATGGCAGAAAGTGAAGAGGAACTAAAAAGCTTCTTGATGAAAGTGAAAGAAGAGAGTGAAAAAGTTGGCTTAGAACTCAACATTCAGAAAACGAAGATCATGGCATCCGGTCCCATCATTTCATGTCAAATAGATGGGGAAACAATGGAAACAGTGTCAGACTTTATTTTTGGGGGCTCCAAAATCACTACAGATGGTGAATGCAGCCATGACATTAAAGGATGATTGCTCCTTGGAAGAAAAGCTATAATCAACCTAGAAAGCATAGTAAAAAGCAGAGATTACTTTGCCAACAAAGGTCTGTCTAGTCAAAACTATGGTTTTCCCAGTAGTCATGTATAGATGTGAGAGTTGGACCGTAAATAAAGCTGAGCACCACAGAATTTATGTTTTTGAACTGTGGTGTTGGAGAAGACTCTTGAGAGTTCCTTGGATTGCAAGGAGATCCAACCAGTCCATCCTAAAGGAAATCATCTCTGAATATTCATTGGAAGAACTGATGCTGAAGCTGAAACTCCAATACTTTAGCCACCTCATGGGAAGCACTGACTCATTTGAAAAGACCCTGATGCTGGGAAAGATTGAAGGCAGGAGGAGAAAGGGATGACAGAGGATAAGATGATTGGATGGCACCACTGACTCAATGGACATGAGTTTGAGTAAACTTTGGGAGTGGGCAATGGACAGGGAAGCCTGTCCAATGGCATGTTGCAGTCCACGGAGTCACAAAGAGTCAGACACGACTGAGTGACTGCACTGAACTGAAGTGTGTTTTGCATCAACTACCTTCAAAATTCACCCCCACAAATAAACCACGGATTTTTATGATATGTGTTAGCAAACTGCAATTCTCTTTTTGTTCTGACTCCGAACTTTCTCTACTCCGTCTATACTGAGATTAGGTTGGGTGGGGCTGGAGAGGAAGCAGCTATGGTCAGTCTCCTCTCTGCTTCCTCGGGCAGTGGAGAAGTAAGGGGTACTTCGTGGGAATTCTTCTGAGCGTGCTGGTGTCCAGGTAATGCAGGCACTCTGAATTCTCTCTGGATAGCACCGTTTCTATTGTCAAGAGTCAAGGCACTACCTAACCTTTACATAAAAGGATTTGTGTGGCTGTGAATTCAACTGTCATTACAATTCAGCCACTTGGTGAATGTTACTCTGGGCTTTGTCTTTTTTTAAAGACATTTGTTTATTCATTTCTTTTTGACTGTGCTGGGTCCTCACTGCTGTGTTGGGCTTTTCTCTGGTTGCAGCCAGTGGGGCCGCTCTCCAGTGGTGGAGCACGGGCTTCTCATTGTGGTGCTTCTCCTGTCGCAGAGCACAGGCTCCAGGCACTCGGCTTCAGTGGTTGTGGTGTGTGATTTCAGTAGTTGCGGCTTGCGGGCTCCAGAGCTTGGGCTCCTTTCTTGTGGCTCACTGGCTTGGATGCTCTGTGGCACGTGGGATCTTCCTGGACCAGGGATCGAACCAGTGTCCCTTGCGTTTCAAGGTGGATTCTTAACCACTGGACTACCAGGGAAGTTTTGTACTTTGGCGGTCTTAGCCCTTATCTATATGAGGTAAATATTCTTTCAGCACAGCCAGCACGGTCTCTGAAGTTTATCTGGGGCCTTGAGGCGAGAATTTATGTCTTTCAATTTGCCATCTCCTTGTCTTAAAGAGACTCAATGCCAACTTCATTCCAGTCCCAGCATTTCTCATACCCTTTGAAGTTGCTGTGGACTTGAAATATGTACCCTACATTTTTGTTTTCATTGGCCTATGAGACTGAGTACCTAGAAGCCATAACTTAGTGCCTTGGTATCTCTTGCCTAATATTTAATTCAATATATCACACATTTTCATGATAGTGAGAGCTGTTTCCCACTCCATGCTCCAATTTTTGTATCAGGGTTCTTTGCTTGAAAATGAAAGATCTTAATAAAAAAGAAAGCATGGTCTGACTAAGTGGATATCAGATAGCCTCTAGGATTGGAGGAAAAGCTCAAACTCAAGCTTTGGAAAACACTAGATCAGGAATGGTTCTGGAGAACTTAACATGCAGCCGTTCTCGGGGCACATGGTCCAAAGGAATGACCTGCAAGACCAGAACTGTGCTCAATGTCACAGGTTAGGAGGACGAAGAGCAATGTCCCCTAAGCTGCGTGCCCAGCCATTTGCCAGAAGATGTCATGTAACTTTTTGATTAACAGTCTCATCATGATTGTATTCAATTAGGGAGAAGGTGTTTCCCAAAACGAAATAGGAAGTTATTCCCAGAAGAAGAAGGAGAAGATGCAGGACAAGTGGAAACACGCAGTATGCACCCGGTCACCAATTACATTAAACACCACCCTGGTCTATGTGAACAGGCCTGGTAAGTTGTAACAGCTTTATGCATATTGGGGATCTTTATTTTACCAAAATAGCTGGCTTTGGCAGAACCTAGTTTCTGCACTGGCTTTGTTCTTATTTGGGCTGCCATGAGCACAGAATTCTATGTACCTTTTTTTATAAACCACAACACATCTTTTTTTTTTTGATGATTAAAATATAATGTAGTTTATTTTAAGATAAAACCATACTTGGGAAGTTTGAGTTTGTTTTATTTTTACACAATGGAGGGTAATATGTGTTTAACAAATAATAGCAAATCAAGAACAGGCTTATGGACTCTGTGGGAGAGGGAGAGGGTGGGAAGATTTGGGAGAATGGCATTGAAACATGTGAAATGTCATGTATGAAACGAGATGCCAGTCCAGGTTCAATGCACGATGCTGGATGCTTGGGGCTGGTGCACTGGGACGACCCAGAGGGATGGTATGGGGAGGGAGGAGGGAGGAGGGTTCAGGATGGGGAACACATGAGAAATAAAAAATTAAAGAAAAAAAAAAGATGTGTGTTGCATCACAACACATCTTTTAAGGACAGAAAAAGGAAGGACCTAAGTGGGTTTTAATATCCAAAAGAGTAATAGTGTACATCTCCCTTTCAACTTAAACCATATGGGTTTGCAAAGCCATCGATAAAGAGTCTGAAAGGCATTAATAGCCTTGACTAAATAGAAACAGACATCCAGCTAAGCACACAAACAGCCAGAAAGCCAATGGGAAGTTAGAACTGTACCATAAATACAATCAAAAAGACTCAATGGCATGGAGAATGCAGTACATCAAAGGTAAAACCTTTACCTATTATTAATTATGACAGTAATTTCTATCTTATAACATTTCATAGCAACTGTAACCAAGAACATCTGCATTTTAAACTGAAGGTGCCTCATAGCTACAGGGAAGCAGGATAAAAGCACATACTCCAGGAGCTAAGGAAAGGGGTTATGCCACACCCAAGCTTTCATTCCAGCCATCACCTGCTTTATCTGATGGTGGAAAAATAACACCTTCCATATTACACAGTGGTATGCAATTCTACACAGAGTTTGGAGAAGAAGGGTGGGTAATAAAAGGATTCTAAGTTTCTTTTACACTGTCTATGTCTTGTTTTTCAACAAATGCCATTCAAAAGTAATGCCCTCTTTTCATGAGAATATTTCAATCAAAGTATAAACAATCACAAATGTCTTTCATCTAGAAATAAACAGACAAAAACAGTCACGAAAGGCCAAGCATTCTGTGATAAGGAGGATTTTATTTACACTCAAAGCTCCTGATTCCTCTCATATCAGTTCAATCCAAAGTCTGCTTCTCAGGATTCTTTAGTATCAGTTCACACAAATCTACAGAATCTTTGCATCTGTTTTCCCAGTGCTCAGCCCCGTGACTAGGCTTCTGGTCTCCTTATTCATGGGTGAAGGCCTTGCTCTTGACCTTTAAGTGAACATTGCATTATATGTATGAGAGTTCCTAGTATTGAGCTAACTTACCCTGACAAACCATTCAGTTGAGTCAGTTCAGCTGCTCAGTCACGTCCAACTCTTTGTGACCCCATGGACTGCAGCACACCAGGCCGCCCTGTCCATCACCAACTCCCAGAGTTTACTCAAACTCATGTCCATTGGGTTGCTGATGCCATCCAACCATCTCATCCTCTGTGGTCCCCTTCTCCTCCTACCCTCAATCTTTCCCAGCATCAGGGTCTTTTCCAATGAATCAGCTCTTCACATCAGGTGGCCAAAGTACTGGAGTTTCAGCTTCAGTATCAGTGCTTTCAACGAATATTTAGGACTGATGTCCTTTAGGATGGACTGGTTGGATCTCCTTGCAGTCCAAGGGACTCTCAAGAGTCTTCTCCAACACCACAGTTCAAAACCATTGATTCATCAGCGCTCAGCTTCCTTTATGGTCCTACTCTCACATCCATACATGACCACTGGAAAAACCATAGCCTTGACTAGACGGACCTTTGTCAGTAAAGTAATGTCTCTGTTTTTAATATGCTGTCCAGGTATGTCACAGCTTTTCTTCCAAGCAGCAAACATTTTAAGCTTATGCCTGCAGTCACCATCTGCAGTGATTTTGGAGCCCACAAAATAAAGTCTGACACTGTTTCCACTGTTTCCCCATCTATTTCCCATGAACTGATGGGACCAGATGCCATGATTTTTGTTTTCTGAATGTTGAGCTTTAAGCCAACTTTTTCACTCTCCTCTTTCACTCTCATCAACAGGCTTTTTAGTTCCTCTTCACTTTCTGCCATAAGGGTGGTGTCATCTGCATATCTGAGGTTATTGATATTTTTCCTGGCAATCTTGATTCCAGCTTGTGCTTCTTCCAGCCCAGTATTTCTCATGATGTACTCTGCATAGAAGTTAAATAAGCAGGGCAACAATATACAGCCTTGACGTACTCCTTTTCCTATTTGGAACCAGTCTGTTATTCCATGTCCAATTCTAACTGTTGCTTCCTGACCTGCATATAGGTTTTTCAAGAGGCAGGTCAGATGGTCTGGTATTCCCATCTCTTGAAGAATTTTCCACAGTTTATTGTGATCCACACTGTCAAAGGCTTTGGCATAGTCAATAAAGCAGAAATAGATGTTTTTCTGGAACTCTCTTGCTTTTTTGATGATCCAGTGGATGTTGGCATTTGGATCTCTGGTTCCTCTGCCTTTTCTAAAACCAGCTTGAACATCTGGAAGTTCACGGTTCACATATTGCTGAAGCCTGGCTTAGAGAATTTTGAGCATTACTTTACTAGCGTGTGAGATGAGTGCAATTGTGTGGTTGTTTGAGCATTCTTTGGCATTGCCTTTCTTTGGGATTGGAATGAAAACTGACCGTTTCCAATCCTGTGGCCACTGCTGAATTTTCCAAATTTGCTGGCATATTGAGTGCAGCACTTTCACAGCATCACCTTTTAGGATTTGAAATAGCTCAACTGGAATTCCATTACCTCTACTAGCTTTGTTCATAGTGATGGTTCTTAAGGCCCACTTGACTTCACATTCCAGGATGTCTGGCTCTAGGTGAGTGATCACACCATCGTGATTATCTTGGTCATGAAGATCGTTTTTGTACAGTTCTTCTGTGTATTCTTGCCACCTCTTCTTAATATCTTCTGCTTCTGTTAGATCTATACCATTCTGTCCTTTACTGAGCCCATATTTGCATGAAATGTTCCCTTTGTATCTCTAATTTTCTTGAAGAGATCTCTAGTCTTTCCCATTCTGTTGTTTTCCTCTATTTCTTTGCATTGATCGCTGAGGAAGGCTTTCTTATCTCTCCTTGTTATTCTTTGGAACTCTGCATTCAGATGCTTATATCTTTCCTTTTCTCCTTTCCTTTTTGCTTCTCTTCTTTTCACAGCTATTTGTAAGGCCTCCCCAGACAGTCATTTTGCTTTTTTGCATTTCTTTTCCATGGGGATGGTCTTGATCCCTGTCTCCTGTACAATGTCATGAACCTCCATCCATAGTTCATCAGGCACTCTATCTATCAGATCTAGTCCCTTAAATCTATATTTCACTTTCACGGTATAATGATAAGGGATTTGATTTAGGTCATACCTGAATGGTCTAGTGGGAGAAGGCAATGGCACCCCACTCCAGTACTCTTGCCTGGAAAATCCCATGGACGGAGGAGACTGGTAAGTGGTTTTCCCTACTTTCTTCAATTTAAGTCTGAATTTGGCAATAAAGAGTTCATGATCTGAGCCACAGTCAGCTCCTGGTCTTGTTTTTGTTGACTGTATAGAGCTTCTCTATCTTTGGCTGCAAAGAATATAATCAATCTGATTTTGGTGTTGACCATCTGGTGATGTCCATGTATAGAGTCTTCTCTTGTGTTGTTGGAAGAGGGTGTTTGCTATAACCAGTGCATTCTCTTGGCAAAATTCTATTAGCTTTTGCCCTGCTTCATTCCGTATTCCAAAGCCAAATTTGCCTGTTACTCCAGGTGTTTCTTGACTTCCTACTTTTGCATTCCAGTGCCCTATAATGAAAAGGACATCTTTTGGGGTGTTAGTTCTAAAAGGTCTTGTAGGTCTTCTTTCCAAATTTGAAAACAGTCCATGTTCCATGGGCTAACTGTTGCATAGAATTGTTCTAACTGTCACTTCCTGACCTGCATACAGGTATCTCAGGCACACAAGCAAGGTATTCCCATCTCTTAAAGAATTTTCCAAAATTTGTTTTGATCCACACAGTCAAAGGCTTTGGCATAGTCAATAAAGAAGAAGTAGATGTTTTTGTGAAATTCTCCTGCTTTTCCAATGATCCAATGGATGTTGGTAATTTGATCTCTGGTTCCTCTGCCTTTTCTAAATCCAACTTGAATATCTGGAAGTTCATGATTCATGGACTGTTGAAGCCTGACTAGGAGAATTTTGAGCATTACTTTACTAGCATGTGAGATGAGTGCAATTGTGCAATAGTTTGAGCATTCTTTGGCATTGCCTGTCTTTGGGATTGGAGTGAAAACTGACCTTTTCCAGTGCTGTGGCCACTGCTGAGTTTTCCAAATTTGCTGGCATATTGAGTGCAACACTTTCACAGCATCATCTTTTAGGATTTGAAATAGCTCAACTGGAATTGCATCATCTCCACTGGCTTTGTTGGTAATGATGCTTCCTAAGGCCCATTTGACTTTTCATTCCAAGATATTTGGCTCTAGGTGAGTGATCACACCATCATGATTATCTGGGTCATGAAGATTTTTTTTTTGTATAGTTCTTCTGTGTATTCTTGCCACCTCTTCTTAATATCTTCTGCTTCTGTTAGGTCTATACCATTTCTGTCCTTTATTGTGCCCACTTTTGCATGAAATGTTCCTTTGGTATCAAATTTTCTTGAAGAGATCTCCAGTCTTTCTAATTATATTGTTTTCCTCTATTTCTTTGCATTGATCACTTAGGAAGGCCTTCTTATATCTCCTTGCTATTCTTTGGAACTCTGCATTCAAATGGGTATATCTTCACTTTTCTCCTTTGGCTTTAGCTTCTCTTCTTTTCTCAGCTCTTTGTAAGGCCTCCATAGACAGCCATTTTACCTTTTGGCATTTCATTTTCTTGGGGATTGTCTTGATCACTGCCTCCTGTATAAATTCATGACTGCTGTCCTTAGTTCTTCAGGCACTCTTTCCATTAGATCTAATCCCTGAAAGTCTTTGTCACTTCCACTGTATAATCATAAGGGATTTGATTTAGGTCATACCTGAATGGTCAAGTGGTTTTCCCTACTTTCTACAATTTAAGTCTGAATTTGGCAATAAGGAGTTCACGTTCTGAGCCACAGTCCACTTCTGGTCTTGTTTTTGCTGACTGTATAGAGCTTCTCTATCTTTGGCTGCCAAAATATACTCAGTCTGATTTTGGTGTTGACCATCTGGTGATGTCCATGTGTAGAGTCGTCTCTTCTGTTCTTGGAGGAGGGTGTTTGCTATGACCACTGCGTTCTCTTGGCAAAACTCTGGTTAGCCTTTGCCCTGCTTCATTTTGTACTCCAAGGCCAAACTTACCTGTTACTCCAGGTATCTCTTGACTTCCTACTTTTGCATTCCAGTCCCCTATGATAAAAAGGACTTTTTTTTTTTTTTTGGTGTTCTAGAAGGTCTTGTAGGTCTTCACAGAGCTGTTCAACTTCAGCTTCTTCAGCATTACTGGTCGGGGCATTACTGTGATTGTATTACTGTGATATTGAATGGTTTGCCTTGGAAATGAATAGAGATCATTCTGTCATTTTTGAGATAGCACCCAAGTACTGCATTTTGGACTCTTGTTGACTATAAGCGCTACTCCATTTCTTCTAAGGGATTTCTGCCCACAGAAGTAGATATAATGATCATCTGAGTTAAATTCACCCATTCCCATCCATTTTAGTTCACTGATTCCTGAAATGTTGATACTCACTCTTGCCATCCCTGTTTGACCACTTCCACTTTGCCTTGGACCTAACATTCCAGGTTCCTATTGCTCCTTATAGCATTGGACTTTACTTTTATCACCAGTCACATCCACAACTGGATATTGTTTTTGCTTTGGCTCTGTGTTTTCATTCTTTCTGGAGTTATTTCTCCACTGGTCTCCAGTAGCATATTGGGCCCCTACCGACCTGGGGAGTTTATCTTTCAGTGTGCTATCTTTTTGCCTTTTCATCCTGTTCATGGGGTTCTCAAGGCATGAATACTGAAATGGGTTGCCATTCCCTTCTCCAATGGACCACATTCTGTCAGACCTCTCCACCATGACCCTTTTGTTTTGGATGGCCCTACACAGCACGGCTCAGAATTTCATTGAGTTAGACAAGGCTGTAGTCCATATGATTGGACTGTTTAGTTTTCTGTGACTGTGGATTTCATTCCCTCTGCCCTCTGATGGATAAGGATAAGAGGCTTATGGAAGGTTCCTGATGGGAGAGACTGACTGTGGGGGAATCAGGGTCTTGTTCTGATGGGTGGGGCCATGCTCCCTAAATCTTTAATCTGATTTTCTGTTGATATTGAGACAGTAGCTGAGGAGGCCTTACAAATAGCTGTGAAAATAAGAGAATTGAAAAACAAAGGAGAAAAGGAAAGATATACTGATTTGAATGCCAAGTTCCAAAGAATAGCAAGGAGAGATAGGAAAGCCTTCCTCAATGATCAATGCAAAGAAATAGAAGAAAACAATAGAATGGGAAAGACTAGAGATCTTTTCAAGAAATTTAGAGATACCAAGGGAACATTTCATGCAAATATGGGCTCAACAACAGACGGAAATGGTAGGGACCTAACAGAAGCAGAAGATATTAAGAAGAGGTGGCAAGAATACACAGAAGAACTGTACAAAAAAGATCTTCACGACCCAGATAATCACAATGGTGTGATCACTCACCTAGAGCCAGACATCCTGGAATGTGAAGTCAAGTGGGACTTAGAAAGCATCACTATGAACAAATCTAGTAGAGATGATGGAATTCCAGTTGAGCTATTTCAAATCCTGAAAGACGATGCTGAGAACATGCTGCACTCAATATGTCAGCAAATTTGGAAAACTCAGTAGTGGCCACAGAACTGGAAAGTTCAGTTTCATTCCAATCCCAAAGAAAGGCAATGCCAAAGAATGCTCAAACTACCCCACAATTGCACTCATCTCACACACTAGTAAAGTAATGCTCAAAATTCTCCAAGCCAGGCTTCAGCAATACATGAACCGTGAACTTCTTGATGTTCAAGCTGGTTTTAGAAAAGGCAGAGGAACCAGAGACCAAATTGCCAACATCCACTGGATCATGGAAAAAGCAAGAGAGTTCCAGAAAAACATCTACTTCTGCTTTAGTGACTATGCCAAAGCCTTTGACTGTGTGGATCACAATAAACTGTGGAAAATTCTGAAAGAGATGGAAATACCAGACCACCTGATCTGCCTCTTGAGAAATTTGTATGCAGGTCAGGAAGCAACAGTTAGAACTGGACATGGAACAACAGACTGGTTCCAAATAGGAAAAGGAGTATGTCAAGGCTGTATATTGTCACCCTGCTTATTTAACTTATATGCAGAGTACATCATGAGAAACTCTGGGCTGGATGAAGCACAAGGTGGAATCAAGATTGCTGGAAGGAGGAGCTAAGATGGCAGAGGAGTAGGACGGGGAGAACACTTTCTCCCCCACAAATTCATCAAAAGAACATTTAAACGCCGAGTAAATTCCACAAAACAACTTCTGAATGCCGGCAGAGGACATCAGGCACCCAGAAAATCAACCCAAGTCTTCGAAAGGAGGTAGGAAAAAATATAAAAGACAAAAAAAAGAGACAAAAGAGGGAGGAATGGAGTTCCATCCGGGGAAGGTAGTCTTAAAAAGAGAGAAGTTTCCAAACACCAGGAAACCTTCTTACTGACGAATCTGTGCCGAGCCTTGGAAGCACAGAGGGCAACATAACAGGGAGGAAAAATAAATAAACAATTAAAACCCACAGATTGCAAGCCCTACGGTAACTCCCCCAGCAGAGAAGCAGCGCAGACGCCTGCACACGCCACTAGCAAGCGGGGGCTGGGCAGGGAGGCGCGGCGCGGGCTGCATCGCATAGAGTAAGGATCTGGCCTGAATACCCTGAGTGCTATCTGAGTGAAATAATTTGGGCTAGCAAACCAGACTGTGGGATATCTACCATGCGAAAAGCCAGCCTTAACCTAAGACACCACCAGGCCCGCGCACTGAACAAAGGACTGAACAGAGATAGCAGGCTGCAGACCATCCCCCTCCGGTGACAGGCAGCCAGAGCCAGAAGGGGGCAATCGCAGCCCCAGAGAGACATTATCTATAAAACTGTAAGCAGGCTCCTTTGCCAACTAAAACTTCTTGGGGATCTGGACGGTCAACATCTGCCTGAGAAGGTGCGCTGATTGTACACCTAGATAACCGAGCGGCGGGGAGGCGATAAGTCGCAGCAATCGTGCTCGCCAAACACCTCATCACCTGAGCTGCTTGGACCTGGGAAGAGCACAAAACGCAGGCCCAACCGAGTCTGCACCTCTGAGGACTACCCAAGTGCCTGAACCTGAGCGGCTTGGACCTGGGAGGTGCAAGCAGCCCAGGGTCGGCCATGGATGGTTCCCTGCGGAGCAACCTAGAGCCTGAGCAGTGTGGGCAGGTAGGCTACACGCGCTGTGAGTGGGGGCAGGCCCAGTGTGGCTGAGGCACTGCGAGCACACGCCAGTGTTATTTGTTTGCAGCATCCCTCCCTCCCTCCCCACAGAGCGACTGAACAAGTGAGCCTAAAAAAAAAAAAAAAAAGTGTCCTCCACCATCCCCTTTGTGTCAGGGCAGAAACCAGACACTGAAGAGACCAGCAAACAGAAGAAGCTATAACAGAGGGAACCGCCTTGGAAGCTACAGGCAATAGATTAAAACCCTGTGGTTAGTACCAACTACATAGGAAGCGGCCTATAGATCTTGAGAAATATAAGGTGGACCAAGGAACTAGCCAAAAATGAACTGAACCCACAATACTCACAACAAAGCCAGAGAAAGTCCTAGATATATTTTTAATATTTTTAAGATCATTCTTTCTTTCTTTTTTTCTTTTTTTTTTAATTTTTTAAAAAAATTGTATGCCCTCTATTATTCCTTTAATTTTCACTTTTTTAACCTATTACTTTGCAAAAAAAAAAGACCCTATTTTTTTTTAATGCAAACTTCATACACACATTTTTTATAATTTTTTTGACCTTGATTTTTTTTTCTTCTTTTCTTTAACATTGTATTTTTGAAATTCCAAACTGTACTCTAGATTTTTAATTTTAGCTTTTTGGTATTTGTTATCAATTTTGTACCTATAGTTTTTTAAATAATTTCTGTGACTTTTTTTTTCTCTTTTTCCTCTGTTTCTTTCTCTTCTTTTATATAACATTGTATATCTGAAATTCCAAACTCTACCCTAGATTTTTAATTTATGCTTTTTGGTATTTGTTATCAATTTTGTACCTGTATTTTCTTTATAATTTTTGCGACTTTGTTTTTGTTTTTGTTTTCTCTCTTTATTTTTCTTCTTCTTTTTTTTTAACATTGTATTTTTGAAATTCCAAACTCTACTCTAGATTTTTAACTTTTGCTTTTTGGTATTAGTTATCAATTTTGTACCTGTATTTTCTTTATAATTTTCGTGACCTTGTTTGTTATTGTTTGTTTGTTTTTTCTTTCTTTTCATTCTTGTTTTCTTTAACATCGTATTTTTGAAATTCCAAACTCTACTCTAGATTTTTAATTTTTGCTTTTATGTATTTGTTACCAATTTTGTACCTTTAAGAACCCAATCTTCAGTACCCATTTTTCACTAGGGAGCGAGATTACTGGCTTGACTGCTCTCTCTCCCTTTGGACTCTCCTTTTTCTCCACCAGGTCGCCTGTGTCTCCTCCCTAACCCCTCTCTTCTCTACCCAACTCTGAATTTCTGTGCTCCAGACGGTGGAGAACACTTAGGGAACTGATTACTGGCTGGATCTGTCTCCCTCCTTTTCATTCCCCTCTTTTATCCTCCTGGCCACCTCTGTCTCCTTCTTCCTTCTTCTCTTCTCTGTATAACTCCGTGAACATCTCTGAGTGGTCCAGTTGTGTAGTGCACATAAAGAAGTGATTACTGGCTAGCCCACTCTTCTCTATTGATTCCACCTCATCTCATTCGGGTCACCTCTAACTCCCTCCCCCCTCTTCTCTTCTCCATGTAACGCTGTGAACCTCTCTGGGTGACCCTCACAGTAGAGAAACTTTTCATCTTTAACGTAGATGTTTTATCAATGGTGCTGTATAGAAGGAGAAGTTTTGAAACTACTGTAAAAATAAGACCAATAACTGGAAGCAGGAGGCTTAAGTCCAAACCTTGACTCCAGGGAACTCCTGACTCCAAGGAACATTAATTGACAGGAGCTCATCAAATGCCTCCATACCGACACTGAAACCAAGCACCACACAAGGGCCAACAAGTTCCAGGGCAAGACATAACAAGCAAATTCTGCAGCCACAAAGGAACACAGCCCTAAGCTCCAAGATACAGGCTGCCCAAAGTCACCCCAAAACCATAGACATCTCATAACTCATTACTGGACACTTCATTGCACTCCAGAGAGAAGAAATACAGCTCCACCCACCAGAACACCGACACAAGCTTCCCTAACCAGGAAACCTTGACAAGCCACCTGTACAAACCCACACACAGCAAGGAAATGCCACAATAAAGAGAACTCCACAAACTGCCAGAATACAGAAAGGACATCCCAAACTGAGCAATTTAAACAAGATGAAGAGACAGAGGAATACCCAGCAGATAAAGGAACAGGATAAATGCCAACCAAACCAAACAAAAGAGGAAGAGATAGGGAATCTACCTGATAAAGAATTCCAAATAATGATAGTGAAATTGATCCAAAATCTTGAAATCAAAATGGAATCACAGATAAATAGCCTGGAGACAAGGATTGAGAAGATGCAAGAAAGGTTTAACAAGGACCTAGAAGAAATAAAAAAGAGTCAATATATAATGAATAATGCAATAAATGAAATTAAAAACACTCTGGAGGCAACAAATAGTAGAATAACAGGCAGAAGATAGGATTAGTGAATTAGAAGATAGAATGGTAGAAATAAATGAATCAGAGAGGATAAAAGAAAAACGAATTAAAAGAAATGAGGACAATCTCAGAGACCTCTAGGACAATATTAAACACTACAACATTTGAATCATAGGGGTCCCAGAAGAAGACAAAAAGAAAAACCATGAGAAAATACTTCAGGAGACAATAGTTGAAAACTTCCCTAAAATGGGGAAGGAAATAATCACCCAAGTCCAAGAAACCCAGAGAGTCCCAAACAGGATAAACCCAAGGTGAAACACCCCAAGACACATATTAATCAAATTAACAAAGATCAAACACAAAGAACAAATATTAAAAGCAGCAAGGGAAAAACAACAAATAACACACAAGGGAATTCCCATAAGGATAACAGCTGATCTTTCAATAGAAACTCTCCAAGCCAGGAGGGAATGGCAAGACATACTTAAAATGATGAAAGAAAATAACCTACAGCCCAGATTATTGTACCCAGCAAGGATCTCATTCAAATATGAAGGAGAAATCAAAAGCTTTTCAGACAAGCAAACGCTGAGAGAATTCAGCACCACCAAACCAGCTCTCCAACAAATACTAAAGGATATTCTCTAGACAGGAAACACAAAAAGGGTGTATAAATTTGAACCCAAAACAATAAAGTAAATGGCAACGGGATCATACCTATCAGTAATTACCTTAAACATAAATGGGTTGAATGCCCCAACCAAAAGACAAAGACTGGCTGAATGGATACAAAAACCCTAACCCCTACATATGTTGTCTACAAGAGACCCACCTCAAAACAGGGGACAAATACAGACTGAAAGTGAAGGGCTGGAAAAAGATTTTCCATGAAAATAGGGACCAAAAGAAAGCAGGAGTAGCAATACTCATATCAGATAAAATAGACTTTAAAACAAAGGCTGTGAAAAGAGACAAAGATGGTCACTACCTAATGATCAAAGGATCAATCCAAGAAGAAGATATAACAATTATAAATACATATGCACCCAACACAGGAGCACCGCAATATGTAAGACAAAGGCTAACAAGTATGAAAGGAGAAATTAACAATAACACAATAATAGTGGGAGACTTTAATACCCCACTCACACCTATGGATAGATCAACTAAACAGAAAATTAACAAGGAAACACAAACTTTAAACGATACAATAGACCAGTTAGACCTAATTGATATCTATAGGACATTTCATGCCAAAACAATGAATTTCACCTTTTTTCTCAAGTGCACATGGAACTTTCTCCAGGATAGATCACATCCTGGGCCATAAATCTAGACTTGGTAAATTCAAAAAAATTGAAATCATTCCAAGCATCTTTTCTGACCACAATGCAGTAAGATTAGATCTCAATTACAGGAGAAAAACTATTAAAAATTCCAACATATGGAGCTGAACAACACGCTGCTGAATAACCAACAAATCACAGAAGAAATCAAAAAAGAAATCAAAATTTGCAAAGAAACGAATGAAAATGAAAACACAACAACCCAAAACCTGTGGGATACTGTAAAAGCAGTCCTAAGGGGAAAGTTCATAGCAATACAGGCATACCTCAAGAAACAAGAAAAAAGTCAAATAAATAACCTAACTCTACACCTAAAGCAACTAGAAAAGGAAAAAACGAAGAACCCCAGGGTTAGTAGAAGGAAAGAAATCTTAAAAATCAGGGCAGAAATAAATGCAAAAGAAACAAATGAGACCATAGCAAAAATCAACAAAGCCAAAAGCTGGTTCTTTGAAAGGATAAATAAAATTGACAAACCATTAGACAGACTCATCAAGAAACAAAGGGAGAAAAATCAAATCAATAAAATTAGAAGTGAAAATGGAGAGATCACAACAGACAACACAGAAATACAAAGGATCATAAGAGACTACTATCAGCAATTATATGGCAATAAAATGGACAACGTGGAAGAAATGGACAAATTCTTAGAAAAGTACAACTTTCCAAAACTGGACCAGGAAGAAATAGAAAATCTTAACAGAACTATCACAAGCACGGAAATTGAAACTGTAATCAGAAATCTTCCAGCAAACAAAAGCCCAGGTCCAGATGGCTTCACAGCTGAATTCTACCAAAAATTTAGAGAAGAGCTAACACCTATCCTGCTCAAACTCTTCCAGAAAATTGCAGAGGAAGGTAAACTTCCAAACTCATTCTATGAGGCCACCATCACCCTAATACCAAAACCTGACAAAGATCCCACAAAAAAAGAAAACTACAGGCCAATATCATTGATGAACATAGATGCAAAAATCCTTAACAAAATTCTAGCAATCAGAATCCAACAACACATTAAAAAGATCATACACCATGACCAAGTGGGCTTTATCCCAGGGATGCAAGGATTCTTCAGTATCTGCAAATCAATCAATGTAATACACCACATTAACAAATTGAAAAACAAAAACCATATGATTATCTCAATAGATGCAGAGAAGGCCTTTGACAAAATTCAACGTCCATTTATGATATAAAAAAAAAAAAAACTCTCCAGAAAGCAGGAATAGAAGGAACATACCTCAACATAATAAAAGCTATATATGACAAACCCACAGCAAACATTATCCTCAATGGTGAAAAATTGAAAGCATTTCCTCTAAAGTCAGGAACAAGACAAGGGTGCCCACTTTCACCATTACTATTCAACATAGTTTTGGAAGTTTTGGCCACAACAATCAGAGCAGAAAAAGAACTAAAAGGAACCCAAATTGGAAAAGAAGAAGTAAAACTCTCACTGTTTGCAGATGACATGATCCTCTACATAGAAAACCCTAAAGACTCCACCATAAAATTACTAGAACTAATCAATGACTATAGTAAAGTTGCATGATATAAAATCAACACACAGAAATCCCTTGCATTCCTATACACTAATAATGAGAAAACAGAAAGAGAAATTAAGGAAACAATTTCATTCACCATTGCATCAGAAAGAATAAAATACTTAGGAATATATCTACCTAAAGAAACTAAAGACCTATATATAGAAAACTATAAAACACTGGTGAAAGAAATCAAAGAGGACACTAATAGATGGAGAAATATACCATGTTCATGGATTGGAAGAATCAATATAGTGAAAATGAGTATACTACCCAAAGCAATTTATAGATTCAATGCAATCCCTATCAAGCTACCAACAGTATTCTTCACAGAGCTAGAACAAATAATTTCACAATTTGTATGGAAATACAAAAAAAACTCGAATAGCCAAAGCTATCTTGAGAAAGAAGAATGGAACTGGAGGAATCAACCTACCTGATTTCAGGCTCAACTACAAAGCCACAGTTATCAAGACAGTATGGTACTGGCACAAAGACAGAAATATAGATCAATGGAACAAAATAGAAAGCCCAGAGATAAATCCACGCACATATGGACACCTTATCTTTGACAAAGGAGGCAAGAACATACAATGGATTAAAGACAATCTCTTTAACAAGTGGTGCTGGGAAATCTGGTCAACCACTTGTAAAAGAATGAAACTAGAACACTTTCTAACACCTTACACAAAAATAAACTCAAAATGGATTAAAGATCTAAATGTAAGACCAGAAACTATAAAACTCCTAGAGGAGAACATAGGCAAAACACTCTCCGACATACATCACAGCAGGATTCTCTATGACCCACCTCCCCAGAATATTGGAAATAAAAGCAAAAATAAACAAATGGGACCTAATTAAACTTAAAAGCTTCTGCACAACAAAGGAAACTATTAGCAAGGTGAAAAGGCAGCCTTCAGAATGGGAGAAAATAAAAGCAAATGAAGCAACTGACAAACAACTAATCTCAAAAATATACAAGAAACTCCTACAGCTCAACTCCAGAAAAATAAATGACCCAATCAAAAAATGGGCCAAAGAACTAAATAGACATTTCTCCAAAGAAGACATACAGATGGCTCACAAACACATGAAAAGATGCTCAACATCACTCATTATCAGAGAAATTAAAATCAAAACCACTATGAGGTACCATTTCACGCCAGTCAGAATGGCTGTGATCCAAAAGTCTACAAGCAATAAATGCTGGAGAGGGTGTGGAGAAAAGGGAACCCTCTTACACTGTTTGTGGGAATGCAAACTAGTACAGCCACTATGGAGAACAGTGTGGAGATTCCTTAAAAATCTGGAAATAAAACTACCTTATGATCCAGCAATCCCACTGCTGGCCATACACACTGAGGAAACCAGAAGGGAAAGAGACACCTGTACCCCAATGTTCATCGCAGCACTGTTTATAATAGCCAGGACATGGAAGCAACCTAGATGTCCATCAGCAGATGAATGGATAAGAAAGCTGTGGTACATATACACAATGGAGTATTACTCAGCCATTAAAAAGAATACATTTGAATCAGTTCTAATGAGGTAGATGAAACTGGAGCCTATTATACAGAGTGAAGTAAGCCAGAAAGAAAAACACCAATACAGTATACTAATGCATATATATGGAATTTAGAAATATGGTAACAATAACCCTGTGTACGAGACAGCAAAAGAGACACTGATGTATACAACAGTCTTATGGACTCTGTGGGAGAGGGAGAGGGTGGGAAGATTTGGGAGAATGGCATTGAAGCATGTATAATATCATGTATGAAACAAGTCGCCAGTCCAGGTTCGATGCATGATACTGGATGCATGGAGCTGGTGCACTGGGATGACCCAGAGGGATGGTATGGGGAGGGAGGAGGGAGGAGGGTTCAGGATGGGGAACACATGTATACCTGTGGCAGATTCATTTCGATATTTGGCAAAACTAACACAATACTGTGAAGTTTAAAATAAAATAAAATTTAAAAAAAAAAGATTGCTGGGAGAAATATCAATAACCTCAGATATGCAGATGACACCACCCTTATGGCAGAAAGTGAAGAGGAACTAAAAAGCCTCTTGATGAATGTGAAAGAGAAGAATGAAAAAGTTGGCTTAAAACTCAACATTCAGAAAAGGAAGATTATGGCATCTGGTCCCATCACTTCATGGGAAATAGATGGGGAAACAGTGGAAACAGTGTTAGACTTTATTTTGGGGGGCTCCAAAATCACTGCAGATGGTGACTGCAGCCATGAAATTAAAAGACGCTTACTCCTTGGAAGAAAAGTTATGACCAACATAGACAGCATATTGAAAAGCAGAGACATTACTTAGCCAACAAAGGTCCATCTAGTCAAGGCTATGGTTTTTCCAGTGGTCATGTATGGAAGTGAGAGTTGGACTGTGAAGAAAGCTGAGCGCCGAAGAATTGATGCTTTTGAACTGTGGTGCTGGAGAATACTCTTGAGAGTCCCCTGGACTGCAAGGAGATCCAACCAGTCCATTCTAGAGATCAGTCCTGGGTGTTCTTTGGAAGGAATGATGCTAAAACTGAAACTCCAGTACTTTGGCCACCTCATGCGAAGAGTTGACTCATTGGAAAAGACTCTGATGCTGGGAGGGATTGGGGGCAGGAGAGGGGGACAACAGAGGATGAGATGGCTGGATGGCATCACTCACTCGCTGGACATGAGTCTGAGTGAACTCTGGGAGTTGGTGATGGACAGGGAGGCCTGGCGTGCTGTGATTCATGGGGTCGCAAAGAGTCGGACACAACTGAGTAACTGAACTGAACTGAACTGAATAAAAGTCCTTCAAGGACTTATGCCTGTGCTGTTGTATTCAGTGCCCCTGACCCCACTGTCTACCCACGCTTCCCCCAGAGACTCCTAGACACTCACAGACAAGTCTAGCTCAGTCTCTTTTGGGGTCACTTCTTTTCTCCTGGGTCCTGATGCGTGCAAAGTTTTCTTTGTAGCCTCCAAGAGTCTATTTCTGCAGTACTGGGGAAATTCTTTAATCAAATCCCACTGGCCTCCAAAGGCCAGTTCCGTAGGGTTCTCAGTCCCTTTGCCAGTTCCCCAGGTTGGGAAATCTGTTGTGGGTCCTAGAACTTTCTTAGGAGTACGAGAATTTCTTTGGTATAATTGTGCAGTTGTGGGTCTTCTGCTCAGCGGCTCTATGATGGGGTTAATGGAGACCTCCTCCAAGAGGGCTCATGCCACATGCTGCATGTCCCAGGTCTGCTGCCATGAGAGCCCCTCTTCCTGCAGCAGGCCACTGCTGACCCTTGCCTCTGCAGGAGACATTCAGACACTTCAAAGGCTGGTCTGGCTCAGTCTCTGTATCCTGGTGTGCCCAAGGCTTTGTTTGAGCCCTCTGAGTATCTCTGGTGGGTATAGGGTTGGACTGCAAACATGATTTCTCCCCTCCTACCATCTTGCTGGGGCTTCTCCTTTGTCCTTGGATACGGGGCATTTTTTTTTTGGTGGGATCCAACATTTTCCTGTTGATGGTTGTTCGGGAGCGAGTTGCAATTTTGGAGTTCTCAGAGGAGAAGTTGAGCGCACCTCCTTCTACTCTCCCATCTTGTGGTTATCAGTTGGGGCTAAGTTTTGGTATCCAGGATATGCCCAGCTTCATATCAATGACTATTAATAAAATCCTGTGCTTTTGGGGTATATTATGGGCTGAACATATGTTAAATATTTTATGTTCATCACCTGTGTTCCTTATTCCAGTTACATTTAGCAATACTGACAGTGGACACCTATTGTTGTTTTTTATAATTAAAGTTGATTTGCAACATCATGTTAGTTTCAGGTGTAAAGTGTAGTGATTCAGTTATGTGTGTGTGTATATGTATATATACTTTTTCGGATTCTTTTCCCTTATAGGTTATTACAAAACATTGAGTGCAGTTCCATGTGCTATACTGTAGATCCTTGTTGGTTATCTGTTATATATATATATCGTAGTGTATATATATATAATATAGTGTGTACATGTCTATACGTATAGTACTGTATGGACTTCCCTGGTGGCTCAGATGGTAAAGTGTCTGCCTACAGTGCAGAAGACCTAGGTTCCACCCCTGGGTCGGGAAGACCTCCTGGAGAAGGAAATGACAACCCTCTCCAGTATTCTTCCCTGGAAAATGCCATGGCTGGAGGGACCTGGTGGGCTGCAGTCCATGGGGTCACAGAGTCAGATGTGACTGAGTGGCTTTACTTTCGCTTTCATAGTGGTGTGTCTGTTTATCCTGACCTCTTATTTTACCCCTCCCTCCCTACCTTTCCCCTTTGGTAACCGTTCATTTGTTTTCTCTATCTGCAGTTGACAGCTGTTGTTTGGACCATTCCCTATATGAGTTCCACTTTCCCAAGATGCATACAGACATTTGCCTCCCCAGACTCCTCTGCAGCTAGGGTGGAGGTGTGTCATTGACTCAACCCAATGGAACCCCCTGCAAGACTTCATTCGGCATCGAGGGACCTGCGGTCAGGGGCTCTGCATGGTGGCAGGGACGCTCATTTTCCTGGCATGGTGGAAGCAGAATTTGGTGACAGTGGTGAATCCAGGAGAATTCCTCTCCACATGGGTTCAGTGGGTAGCAGCTGTGGTGGGAGCTTCCTCATTTATCTGATTCTTCCTCGTGATTTAGGATGTTGTCCATTGCTCTGAAACTTTACAATTGAGCCTGTGATTTCATTACTCCCATTGACTTTATAAGCTGCCTAACAGTCTTAAATTTCTCAATTTCACCTTAAAATAGCCAAAGTGGATTCTGTTATTTGCAACTAAGAAACCCAGGCAATACTGTACTATTAACATTATCCTCCTTTTAACTGTACAATAAATTAAGACACCTGGACATTAAGTCATTTGTCTAATACCACACAAAGAATCGATGTGTTGGGGCTAGTATGCAATCCGTGACTTTTTAATACTTCGTACCTTTAACTTTCTCCCCAAAATAGGCAGTCTTCTGAATGGCTAACAATCCTATATTCCTCAGGATGTATTTGCGCCTGATCTGTTTTTGTCCTACTGGGAATATAATTGCTTTACAATGCTGTGCTAGTTTCTGCTGTACAGCAAGGTGACTCAGCTCTGTGTATACATCCATCCCCTCCCTGCTGAGTCTCCTATCCCCATTCCACCCCCTAGGTCATCACAGAGCGCCGAGATGAGCTCCCTGTGCTATACAGCAGCTTCCTGATATTAACGCACATATAGAGAATCTAGAAAAATGGGACTGATGAACCTGTGCAGAGCAAGAACAGAGGCACAGACATAGGGAATGGACTTGTGGACACAGCAGGGGAAGGAGAGGGTGGGATGAACTGAGAGAGTAGCACTGAAACATTCATTACCACATGGGAAATAGACGGCTAGTGGGAAGACGCTCTGTAGCACGAGGGGTTCAGCCTGAGGCTCTGGGATGACCTGGCTGGGTGGATGGGGGAGCTGGGAGGGAGACTCAAGAGGGAGGGAATGTATGCATACTTACGGCTGAGTCCCCTGTTGTACCGGAAAGACTAGTAAACTTTGTAAAGTGATTATCCTTCAATCAAAAATAAAGGTACAAGAAAGTTCCACACGCAAAAAAAGAAAGTATCTTCATGGTCTCAAGAGTTACACTGTAGAAGCTACAGAAGGAATAGGGGCTCATAGCAGCCTGAGGAGGATTAGAAGCGGCAGAATACATGTGCAAACTGTTTTACAGGTAAACTCTTTTTCACAGAAACATCCATTTGAGGCAGATGCATTCTGGTCATGTCTTTTGGTCGTCTGGAAAGCACAGTCTGAAAATTAGAGCATCCCTGAGTAGGTGACATTAAAACTCCTCAAGCTACTGTCTCTTCACCGAAGAGAGGCAGGTCTATGTTTTATGGTGTTCAGAGAAATTAAACTTTTTAAAATTATGGGTTGTCTAACTGGTTTCCAATTTGCTCACAGTACCATCCCTCACCTCTGTCCCCGGAGGTTGTGTCCGCTCTTGGAAAACACAGCCCTGATTTTTGGTATCACAAGGGATGCTCGGCTTGCATTATTAGTGAAGCCTTTGAATCCCTTCTTGCTTATCTTCCCCACATATTGTGTGGAGATACATAATTCTCTAGAACTGTTTTGTTCAATGTCCTTTGACTTTGAATTTAGCGTGTTCTCAAAGATCAGTAGGATGAGTTTCAAGCTGCCCTGTGAATAGCCAAGCATCCTTGGTTTCTAAGAAAGCTGTTTTTGTTTGGGCTCTGAGTGAGTTGCTTTGTGTTGAGAGCCTTCTATTGCCCTTCCTTGTCCTTTATTAATTAGATACTTAAATGGGTCTTTTAAAAACTAAGGTTCCCATTATTACGTTTAAACTGTGCTTTCATTATTACTATGCATGAATTTTCCACCCTTCTTAAAACTTCAATTACGTTTTTCCAATGGAGACTAAGTACAGCATACATTGCTTGCAGAGAATATAGTCCAAATTGATGGAGATGGGTTTTTTCTTTCTTAAAGCCTTGCCAAAGACCACAGGTTCAGAAATCTAAACACCAAAGTCCCAAACTGATGACTCCCAGCCCACTGTAACCATCGGGATCTTCTCTGAACAACAGGATTCACAGCAGATCCTTCAAACAAGGGAGTTGCTATTAGGAAGTATGAGACAGTGCCAGAACAAAAGGGGAAAGAGGAGAAGGTGAGGTAGCCCAGACAGTAACAGCGGCAGAAGGTGCTCTTGGTTTCTGGGGCTGGACGGACAGCAGGAAGAAGTGGTCCCACCAGCGCCGGGAGCCAGGGCCTGTCTCCAGAGGCAGGGTGGCCACTGCTGGAGGCGCAGTGCTGGGCAGAGGAGCAGGGGGAGACACACACTGGCTCTTTCCCTTCTTCCAATCCAATCTCCTCCCAAGACCTTCCATTGCTGGAGCTCCAGGTGGCAAGCAAAACTGGGGCACATGCATTTCAGAACTTCATGAGACACAGCAGAGCTGGGACAGTGCTCGACTCTGACAGCCACCTAAGGAAAAGTGTGGAACAGGGCAGGATTATGTCTGAAACTGTTTCCACGTACTCTTCCTGTAAGTTATTTAATGGAGCTCTGAGGAGGCAGCTGTTCTGGGGGGAGGGCTCTCTCATCCTATGAAAAGCTGTCCTGATAACACACACACAACATTCTCTGATGTCATCAGATGATGGTTATTTTTTAATTATTAGTTTATTTGCCTTGCCTGATGATGAGCTATTACTTATTCTGTCTCCTATATATAGAACCTGAGATAGGATTGCTGCTAATGAAGTCTTATAACAATTCTTATTAGGACGCTTTTTATTCCATAAACTGGCAAGTTTCCGGTATGCCTTCAACTCCATTCCCATTATTCTAATCATGTAATGTCTAGCAATAGCATCGCATTAAAATTTCAAAGCATTTTTCTCTGTCCTCTGACAAAATAAAATCTTGACTTGTTTACAGATGGCAATTCCTATTTTGAGTCATGAAATGAGAGGATATGAGGAACTTTCTGGTGGATCATGCTAAAGGTAGCAAAAGGGATGTTATGCTAAATGACATTTCACAGAAATGCTAAGTGAGGTCAGTGACCAGAGTGAGCCAGAGGCAAAGGGGAGGAAGGTGGTGAGGGCCTAGAGGGACGGGGCGGCCGCTGACAGGTGGGGGAGAGGGAGGAAGGGGCCCAGAAGTCAGGCCGCAGACACTCAACCAGCACCTCCCACCTGCCAGGCACTGTCCCAGCTGCTGACAGCAGAGGAAAAGGCAACACGGACAGACGGTGTTCTTTCACAGAGGTGATGTTCTGAACGGGAACAGAAAGCCAAGCTAGTTTAGAATCCATCAGGATTTCAGGCTGTGGGGCTGGAGGGGGGAGGTGATACTTACTGAATGGGGAACCCCCAGGGAGGTGGCCAGGAAATCTCTCTCTGAGATGGTGGCTTTGGTAACACACCTGAATGGGGAGCTCAAGAAAAAGCATTCTAGACAGGACATCCTTCCAGAAGCCACGACAGACTCGGCATTTTTGAGGACTCGAAAGGCAGCCTTGTGGCTAGCACACACTGGAGGCGGCAGAGCAGGCTGAAGTGGGTTGGCTGCTGCAGCAGCTGCATTTTATTAAACCCACAAATTAGTGTGGAACCATTATTCCAGGGTGACTGTGAGACAAATAACACTGGGATTGTAAAGAAGAGATTCTGTTCTGGGAGGCATGGGGTTGGGTGCTTAAAGGACATAAAGATGAATAAGGCACAGTCCCTGCCTCTCAGGATGCTCAGCAAGAGGGGAAGAGACCAGGGGCAGAAATGAACACGTATCGGGTGAACCAGTTGAGCAAAAGAAAAACATTCCAATCAGACAGCAAGCCACTAAGGAAGACGTTATTTCCAGGAAGAAATGTAAGATGGATTGCGATGCTTCCAATGTGAAACAAAAGAGTTCAGCTCAGGCAGAGGTGACAAGGGACCGTCTCAGGTGGCACAGCGTCAGCCAAGCCAGAACTTCAGGCACGGGGTTTGCAGCCAGAAGGGACCTTCGTTATCACTGAATTCAACCCCTTCGTTTCCCAAAGAAGAATAAGAGAGGTTAAATGACTAGCTCGAGGTCAGGAAACTGACACCTGCTCAGCAATCTTTCTAGAACACATTTTTCTTCTTGTTTGCATATAATAACAGCATGGCTGTAGGTATCAGCTTGAACCAATGCTCCACACATTCTGAAACACAACTTAAAAGTATGGTTCAGCTGGTTTCATTCACTCGTTTATTCATTCAACAAATATTGATTGAAAATATGCCTATCATATGTCATGGAACATCTATCATACGCTATTGAACATTTTATGCTAATCATTGCACTCTTGCACAGTGAATCAAAAACCCAAGTTAAAAACAAACACTTGTTATTTCCCTTTAGCTGAATGTAATTGTAATGGAAAGCAAGAAGTCATTCTAAGTCGGACCATAATTTTCCCAAAGCATGACAGTAATTCTGGGCTTCTTGTCTATAAATAGGTTGGTCCACTCTAAATGGACCCCACAGCACTTTAAATCACAATTACTAAGTAAGCATCCATGAACAGCTGATGTTGGGACTGTATGATGTAGATGAGCAAACTTCATACTAGGGCATTTAAAGATATGTCTGCGGGATGACGAATAGCCTATATGGAACATAAATGCTCAGCTGCTCAGAATTCTTAGCAGGTCTCTGAATTCTGTCTAAAAATATTGGCGGCAACATCTGCCCTCATTGTCAAAGCATGCTGAGAAGGCTTTAATATTCACCCAGAACAGGTAGACGCATGGTTTTCAGGGGGCTGAATAAAGATCCTTTCCCCAGCAGTTTGTGTAGACTGCATTTAAACTTCCTTGGAGATACTGAAAACTGTGGAAATTTAAATTCTAGTTTTGGGAAGATTGGTATTTGTTAAAGAAATCATTCGTTGGGAGTCAAACGACAGGTTCTAACGTCATCTGTGCTGTGAACAAACCCGTGTCTTGGGACGCCCCCGTCCACCCTGTGTGCAAGTTCCCTCCGCTCCAGGGGCCACCTGTGGACAGCGGAAGGGTGGTCTTCTGATCCGTGAACGTATCCTGTGCGTTCCAGCCCCGGTGCCTTTGCTCATGCTATTTCCTCTGTCTGGAATCTCATTCCCTTCTGTGCCTAAACAAGACAAAATGAAACAAACCCTGCTCTTTCTTTCAGGCTTATCTTAAAATTTGCTTCCAACTTTATGAGTAAAAATGATCCCTTCTTCCCCAACAGTCTACAGTTTTATCATGAACGAGGTCTTACTATGTGCCACGTACTGTATACTCATCCATCCAACTTAATTCTCACAACTCCTTCCCCTCATCTACAGTGGGGAATGAGAGCCACCGGCACAGCATGAGCAGGTCGCAGAGCTGAGATTCTGCCCCTGAACATTTGACTTATCTTCCTTATTTTCCAGCTATCTGACCTCTACCAGCCAAATATATTGGAACTACTTTTATAGATCTCTACTTACACTATGGGACACGAATCTTTGAATGGAAGACCCAAGATCAAGAGGACCTAGGGCTTAAGGGAAAAAAGCCAGCTCATCCATAAACCTGAGTTGATGTTCTGCCATGTTGACGGCAAGCTTGAGGTCTGTTAGAACAAAATAGTGATTCATCGAGCAGATTTGAATCTGGAAAGCACATTTGTTACAGACCCAGAAATTCTGATACTCAGTTGCTTAGGTTTTCTATCTCTGATCTATTTAAGACGTGTGTATTACCTATCATTTTGCAACAGGTCCTTGAATGAGTCTTATTTTTCTAAAATAATTCATTTATTTATTTATTTATTATATAAATATCATTGAATATACTTATAATTTTCATATATATAAGAAATGGTAGGGACCTAACAGAAGCAGAAGATATTAAGAAGAGGTGGCAAGAATACACAGAAGAACTATACAAAAAAGATCTTCATGATCCAGATAATCATGATGGTGTGATCACTCACCTAGAGCCAGACATCCTGGAATGTGAAGTCAAGTAGGCCTTAGGAAGCATCACTACGAACAAAGCTAGTGGAGGTGAGGGAATTCCAGTTGAGCTATTTCAAATCCTGGAAGATGATGCTGGGAAAGGGCTGCACTCAATACGCCAGCAAATTTGGAAAACTCAGCAGTGGCCACAGGACTGGAAAAGGTCAGTTTTCATTCCAATCCCAAATAAAGGCAATGCCAAAGAATGCTCAAACTACCACACAATTGCACTCATCTCACACGCTAGTAAAGTAATGCTTAAAATTCTCCAAGCCAGGCTTCAGCAATACATGAACCATGAAGTTCCAGATGTTCAAGCTGGTTTTAGAAAAGGCAGAGGAACCAGAGCTCAAATTGCCAACATTCACTAGATCATCGAAAAACAAGAGAGTTCCAGAAAAACATCTATTTCTGCTTTATTGACTATGCCAAAGCCTTTGACTGTGTGGATCACAATAAACTGTGGAAAATTCTGAAAGAGATGGGCATACCAGACCACCTGACCTGCCTTTTGAGAAACCTGTATGCAGGTCAAGAAGCAACAGTTAGAACTGGACATGGAACAACAGGCTGGTTGCAAATAGGAAAAGGAGTACATCAAGGCTGTATATTGTCACCCTGCTTATTTAACTCATATGCAGAGTACCTCATGAGAAACACTGGACTGGATGAAGCACAAGCTGGAATCAAGATTGCCAAGAGAAATATCAATAACCTCAGATATGCAGATGACACCACCCTTATGGCAGAAAGTGAAGAACTAAAAAGCCTCTTGATGAAAGTGAAAGAGGAGCATGAAAGAGTTGGCTTAAGGCCCAACATTCAGAAAACTAAGATCAGCATGAAAAAGTTGGCTTAAAGTTCAACATTCAGAAAACTAAGATCATGGCATCTGGTCCCATCACTTCATGGGAAATAGATGGGGCTGACTTTATTTTTCTGGGCTCCAAAATCACTGCACACGGTGATTGCAGCCATGAAATTAAAAGATGCTTACTCCTTGGAAGGAAAGTTATGACCAACCTAGATGGCATATTCAAAAGCAGAGACATTACTTTGCCGACAAAGGTCCATCCAGTCAAGGCTATGGTTTTTCTGGTGGTCATGTATGGATGTAAGAGTTGGACTGTGAAGACAGCTGAGTGCTGAAGAACTGATGCTTCTGAACTGTGGTGTTGGAAAAGACTCTTGAGAGTCCCTTGGACTGCAAGGAGATACAACCAGTCCATCCTAAAGGAGACCAGTCCTGGGTGTTCACTGGAAGGACTGATGCTGAAGCTGAAACTCCAATACTTTCACCACCTCATGTGAAGAGCTGACTCATTTGAAAAGACCCTGATGCTGGGAAAGACTAAAGGCCAGAGGAGAAGGGGACAACAGAGGATGAGATGGCTGGATGGCATCACTGACTCGATAGACGTGAGTCTGAGTGAACTCCGGAAGTTGGTGATGGACAGGGAGGCCTGGCGTGCTGCAATTCATAGGGTCGCAAAGAGTCGGACACGACTGAGCGACTGAACTGAACTGAACTGAAGTGAATACTTTTCATTATACTTAGTGAGCATCTATTATTTTCAAGGCAGTATCGAGGATTCACAAAAGTATAAGGTAAAATCCATGCCTGCTAAACCAGATGTCAGTGAGAAGAGACATGTGTACACGTAACTCTAATGCAATTTTGTGTAACTATTACATTTTAGCGGAAATGCTATTGACATTTCATTAATCTAGATTCACACTTTTAAGCCATCATCATTTTGCAGTACATTTCCGTTCTCATGCCTAAGATGGAACAAGTTGAAAATGGAGGGATGGGAAGAGTACAAAGCATAGAAGGGAAGCTAATGTATACAAAACAAAAAACAAATGTGAAACACCAGGATAGTGCTGAAGACTCTCTCAAAAACTCATATTCACTTTTGTTGCAAGTAACACATTCTAAGTCCAAATAGTTATAGTCAGTACACCATCCAAAACATTGCCCCAAACAGTCACACTATAAACACATCACGTTTTCTCCTCCCATATCCATACAGAATTGCAACTTACCTAGGACTGAGGTCATCAGTGTCTCACCCATCTGGGAGATTTTTTTTTAATACCTATAGCTCTCACTCTCCTTCCTTTAGGCAAATTAGCAGAGCGCCATCAAAATGCATTCTTAATTCATAAGCTGATAATGCTTGGAGTTGGCAGGTCTCACAGCTGTGTACAGTGTTGGCACCTATTCCTTGCCCCACACACCAGCAACTGCTCCAGAGCCAAATCCCGTAAGTCCTTCACCACACTGCTTATGTCTCCTGCAAGGCCTCCAGAACAGATCTGTGTCTCTCGTCTTTGTCAGCCCAGAACTAGAAGCCCGATCGTATTGCTTAGACAAATGGAGCTCCTAACATGGCTATTTCTCCTCATAGTGCCTCAGCTTATTTCTCCTGCTATCACTGTCTAGAGATGTTTGGAGAGCTGGTCTTCAGTGATTGCTTCTGCACCAATGGTTAAAGATGCTAGCTAAGAACTACATCTTTGTGTTTTTTAAAAAGGAATTTAGAGATAAAGAATTTTGTGAAGGCTTCTTTATGATTGATTCATCTCTTGGTTGCAAACGACATTATAGATGAAACCCTGAATTCCCACTGAAATGATCTGCAAGACCATAAGGGCCTTGGGAGCGCATTTTACTCACTGTTACATTCCTGCACCTCACACAAAGCTTCCAGGATGGGTGGTCAGGGCACTGATGTTGAATCCAACTGACTAAAAAATTGTGGTTTGTTTTGTTTATGCTGTGGATGGAAATCTGCTAATCATGTGGCTCAAGTTCAGGGGAACATTCTTGGATTTTAAGGAACCTGGGTAGCGAGATAAATGGTAGGTGGGAAGCTTGGAAGAGTTTTGCCTTGAGTTTCCAAATCTAAGGAAAATCTTTAATCAACCTATCTGCTTTGCCTTTGTGCTGTGGATCCTACACAATACAAATATTTACCCCTCAAGCAGACTCTTGGTTAAAAAAGAAGACAAGCAACAGTGACTGTATATTAGATTGGCTAAAAAGTTCATCCCGGTTTTCCACACCATCTTAAGGAAACCCCTGAGCGAGCCTTTTTGCCCTACACAGAGGAAACTGGCGCTGGCTACTTCTTTTACTTTCTTTATGGCGGAGCGCTTGCCCTTTGAACACACCTCTGCCGTGGTCTTCTGACTGAAATCTGCCTTAAGCTGGCCTGTTTGGTCAAGTGTGTGATAACCGCAGGAGAAGGCATGGTGCCTCTGCTCCAGGTCATGCTCCCTTCATCAGCCGGAGGAGGAAGCGTCTACCTGCACCTCCCCAGCTCGGTCCTCATTCTTCAGCGGTGAAAGCTCCGCCAACTGCCGGCAGCCTCTCCAGGAAGAAAGAGGACCTGCCACTTTAAATTTTCAGCAGGCAACTGGCATTTTTATTATTTACGTAGTTCATGTCATTATGTTGGATAATATAACAAATGATGCAATCAGATCCACAGGAAATTTAAAGTGGTGTACACCTGTTCTCACCTGGGAGAGGAGCGCAGCTCATATACAACCTCCCCAGCTGAAAGCCAGCAGCAGGCAAAGGCTTTGCACAGAGCTCTGCTCCCAGACTGACAGATAGACCAAGCTGGAGGACATGAAATAAAATCCCTTTAAACTTCTTGGATAAGCTTCAGACTTGGCTTTTTAATAAAATGGCCTTTCCTCTCATTGGAAAAAAAAATTGGGGGGCAGGAAAATTGGTCTCCTAAACTGCCGTTGAGGCAGAAAAGTGAAAACCAGGTATGGATCACAACTCTTTCTTTCTGAGCTCCTGGCTGAATATGACAGCTGGTCCTACAGACAGACCTGTCGGTCAATAATGCTCTTACTTTTGTTTGGAAATTGTATGCAGAGGAAATGAGATGGTGTTTGCTGCTGTGAATGAGCCTGGGAATATATTAATATTTCTCAAAAGAAATTACTCATGGGTCATGTCAAAGGAGCCGTGCTCTACCCCATGACCTCCTTTTAACCTCCTTGAGAAATTTGAAATTATTCAAAGAAAAAAATGACAAATATATAAGCCAGTCTAGTGTATGGCTGTTCTTTGTGAGTCTTGTTGATGCTGAGATAGCGTCGGGATGGCTGGGGTACGGGAACACTGACACCCGAGTTCACAGCAGGTTCCTGGAGGAGGGAAACGTTCAGGCAAAACCTTTGTTTTTTTGTCAAGCTTTCGTCCCAAATCCTAATGGAGTCTTCTACCTAGCCAAGTTTACCTAGGAGAGCTGCCAGATAAAATATAGGATTCCCAGCTAAATTTAAATTTTAGATAAACAGATCATCTTTTAAGGTAAGCATGTCCCAACTATTGCATGCTAGAGATATCAAATAGAATTCATACCCCCAAAAACATCTAGCTCAGTGAGAAAAGACATATAGACATATAATAGAATAGAATGGAATATTAACTAAAACAAAAAATACTAAATATTATACATATTAAATATTTTATACCAAAATAATGCATGTGTGCGTGTGAGCTAAGTTGCTTCAGTCATGTCCGACTCTGTGTGACCCCATGGGCTGTAGCCCACCAGGCTCCTCTGTCTATGGGGTTCTCCAGGCAAGAATATGGAGTGGGTTGCCTTGCCCTCCTCCAGGGAGTCTTCCCAACCGAGGGATTGAACCCGTGTCTCTTATGTCTCTTGCATTGGCAGGTGGGTTCTTTGCCACTAGAGAACTTGGGAAACTCAGTGCATACAATATACTATAAAGTAATGCCAAATATTGCATGGAATACATTTATACTAAAGATTACTTATTGTTTATCCAAAGTTCAAGTCTAACCAGGGCACTGGGCGTTTTTGTTGGTTTGGTTTGGTTTTTGCTAAATCTGGCAACTCTACTAAGAAGCAAAGGACTCCTGGTACCTGGGTGATCTGTCAGCCCAAGGTGAGTCCCCGGCTTGGTCGCTTTCCCCTGGACCCACGTCTCAGTAACATACATCAGCACCAGCTCATTTCCCAGCAAAGGATACCGCCATAAGGAAGTGGAGGAAAGTTCTTGCCTAAAAGTCTATAGTGCGTGTGCCACACCCCCTCGGTCCAGCTTTCCCAGGAAGCTGGCCCAGCTCTTCCATCAGCTCAACCATGTACGAAAAGAGAGACCAGGAAGGGCCAGATTGATTCTGGTTCCCTGAGCTCCAGGACCTCCCATCTTCATCCTCAGATCTCCACCGCCAAGCACTGTGAGCCAGCACCTGGGCTCAGACACGCCGGTGACCAGCAGCACCACGGGCATCCTCGGGTGGCGATCGTTTCCTCTGAAGCACAGGCAGCCTGTTTTGGGGCCTTTGCCAGTTCTCACATAATCGTGGTGTACAAGTTAAACTGAAGTGCTCAGAGAAGCTGACAGCATGCATGATATTTTTTCATTCTTTCCTTTCCACAATAAATACATGTGAAACACCAGAGCCACAGGAAAAGGAGGGTCAGGCCTCACCTTCCCCCTGCCCAGCCACCCTCCTGCCCAGCCACCCACCTGTGACAGAGCACGGCTTCTGGGGACTTACCCGGCTGAGCGTTGGAGACGCTGCCACCTCTCGGAGTGTTTTTGGTTCTTCACGACCATCCTTAAGAATCTTCGTCCATTTGATAACCCCTACTTCAAAGAAGATTAATTAACATCCATAGCTGTGACTTTCAAATGTGTATGTATTAGAATCATCTCGTGGGGGAGGGTTCAAAACACAGGTTTGAATTTTTTTTTTTAACCTTAGCTATATAAAGTGGTACTGTTTTTAATCTTCATTAAATTTTTTTAAATTTTATATTGGGACATATTTGATGAACAATGTTATTAGTTTCACGTGAATTTCTGTTAGTAGGTCTAGTCCTGAGGTGAAGCTTGAGGACTTGGATTTGTAATATAAGCCCCAGTGATGCTGACCCTGCTGGTCCAGGGGCTACACTCTGAGAACTTCTGAGCTACAAGTTAGTCTGCCTAGTGACCTCAGACACCTTCAGATCAATTTCAGAAAACAAACACATATGTCTGTGTGTGTATGTACATGCACACAGGTAATATATATATATATATAAATTACTTTGAAGGACCGTAATCGACACTGTGGTTCTTATGTATCTTACATATCTCTGCTCTTGGAGATTTTTTTTTCTATATCTGAGAATACATTTCCCTTCCACCCCAAACCACTATGTACATAATATTAATCCTTAAAGATAACACCTTTGCAAATAAATTAACTTATAGCTGTAAACTGCTAATTAAAAATTATCTTTCTTAGTTTGATAAGTAATACATATTTTAACAAAAAAGTTTAAAATAAAGCACCTTCCAAATAAAGTGTATAAGTTACCTGGAATTGCACTGCCCAGAGAACCCCTATAAATGTTATATTATAGATCTTTCCTATCTTTTTCGTTTTTCGACCTTGTTTTTTTTGCTATTTTATGAAATTGGAACCATGTTGTATATACCACTTTGTAATTTTTTTTTAACCAAATGATAGACTATGGGCATTTTCCTGTGACATTAAATGTGTTCAACAATATGATTTTTGAAGAATACAAAGTATTCTTTCACAGACATATGCCATAATTTTTTTGTTTATCCCCTGTTGCTGGACATTCAGAGTATTTCCTAATATATATAGTGCCAAGAGAAATTTTCAGATTAAAATATCATCTTGGATGATCACCGCAGTAAAACTTCCTCTGATTTTCAATGAAAATAACTGTAAAGATGAGAAAACAATGAAAACTCATAGCAATTCTAAAAACTTTGATTATGAACAATTTAATGCAAGACTCTGAAAGGACTCAACGCTAATCGTAAGACAAAAAGACTGAGCAAATCAAAACTACTTGTTTCATTGCATGAAACGCCTAACCTTTTCAACCACTTGGGAGAAAGAAGTACAGTATGTTCTCCCATTGTCTGTCCCCTACTCGGAATCAAGATCTTGACCAAGCAGAAAATGAGAAGCTGTTCTTTGCAACACAGCTGTTGCTTCTGAAGCCTGTTCATTCTTTTCCTTTGATACCACGTACTCTATACCACTACAGAGAGAGCTTTACCCAAAATGAAAGCAGATGAAACAAACAGCATGTTGACGGTAATGTCTCCAACCCTGGGAGAGGATGTGGCCCCCAAAACAAAGTCTGCACGTCAGGAACACAGAGCTGACGCTGCGAACGTGGGTCAGTGAGTGTGTGTGTGTATTTCAGGATTTCGCCTGTTGGCAGCACAGTAAATCTAGACAGCAGCAGTGGTAGATGTCATCTCGGTAAGGCAGAGCTACAACAGGTGGGTGCCTTCTAGAGGTAGGTATTGAACTTGGACTAAACTCATCAACTTGCCCTCTAGTTGTCATGATAAGGAAAAAAATGTCACAGTTATGCAAGTGGACAGAACCAGGGGAGGCCACACATCTTGTTTGTTGACATGTGCCAAGGTTATAACAAAAGTGAAAAGAAAGCACCATGAAGCCTATGAGGGAATAAAACCAATATGGAAGCTTCAGAGGAGGAGTGTAATTATGAAAATTGTCAACTTCTAGCCCAGAAAAAAAATTCCATGACATTTTGGCATCTCCAATTAATACAAGGAAAAATTCCTTCAATGAGGAGGCGCTAAGGAAGAAAGCCAACAAGCTGTCATGGAAAGGCAACAATAGGAGCTAAAAGTAGGTGTGGCTGAGATGTGGAGGGACTGCAGATAAATGATGAATACAACAGTAGTTGGAACCTGGGATCTGGGACCCTTTGCTGCAACGGTTGCCCCTGGACAAATGTCTTCTCAAACAACAAAATACCAAGACACGATAGGTGACTAAAAATAACTGCAAGCATGGGCAGTTGGGGCAAAATACAAACAATAAGACATAAAAAGACCAAAAAGCCTAACTGCCACTTCTGAAGAGCTGAGAGCAAAACAGAGTGGCAGGAGCAAAAGCAGGGTCATGTGCATGTCCGCTGTACTCAGCACCACCAAAAGGGTGAGAAAACCACCTAGGCCACCCCTTCTGCCCAACCCGGGCCTGCCCCTATTCTCACCCCTTTTAAGGAACCAACCTGCCCCCCACGCCACCCCCATCCCCGCCACAGGAGCTAGCGAGCAAGAAAGCACACCCACCCCTGCTGCAGCAGGGATCCCGATAAAGCCTCGCCTGAATTTCCTGTCTGGCCTCTGATCAATGTCTATTTGATTGATTAAGGAGGCCAAGAAGGCTGGTCTGTAACAACAGAACAATTTAAGATGCTCTTGGAGC
Organism: Bos indicus x Bos taurus; assembly: GCF_003369695.1. Lineage (NCBI taxonomy): Eukaryota > Metazoa > Chordata > Mammalia > Artiodactyla > Bovidae > Bos > Bos indicus x Bos taurus. The sequence goes on from NC_040076.1 coordinate 154,735,422, forward strand.
TCAAAGGGAGCAGAAAGAGTGATGACGGCGATGATGTATTGATGATGATGGCGGTGGGGTGGTGCTGGTGGTGATGATGAAGAAAGAAGACACTAAATCAGACCCCATGAGAAAAGGAAACAGTGGTGGTCGTCAAGTAAAATAAGAGCGTGACATGTTCTAATCAGCATACGTGGGGGTAGTTATGCTACATGGAGCGTCTACCGTAGCGCTTTGCTCATAGGAGTCACTGGAAAGCAGCATTAAAGGCTACTTCACTGGGGGAGATGCCTCACTAACAGTATTGAAATGGGATGGAGAAGAGAAAATACATGAATTCCCTGATGTCAGAAGGCCAGGATTCAAAGTTTATTGCTGTAGCTGCACGACCTTAGGTAGCTCACCGAACCTTAGGATCGAGGGGAGAGGGAAACCTACCCGAACAACAGATAAAACATTAAAACAGACTTGGACTCGGAAGATTGAAGTCCTGCGTCTGGAGCTGACTCGCTGCATGTGTGTTCTCGATAAGGTCATCCATCTCCTGATTTCCTCATCTCTAAACCGAGCCTGATGAAATCCAAGGCACAGAGCTGTTAGGGTTACATCAGAACGTCTGCACATGGATGCCTGGTATCTTGCGGGCAGGTACTAAATGTCGTGTTTATTTTTTTTTATATTGGAGTATAGTTGATTAACAGTGCTGTGCTGGTTTCAGGTGTACAGCAGAGCGACTCACTTGCACATAAATGTGTTTACTTTTAAATGAAAAAAGCAATCCAACAATGTACTAACAATGACACACATCAAAACCTGAAAACCCTAAAGTGCACGTGAAATACATTTAATGACTGTCCACGAGGAACTAGTGGTAAAGAACCCTCCTGCCAGTGCAGGAGACAGAAGGGATGCGGGTTTCACCCCTGGATCACCCACTGCAGTGTTCTTGCCTGGAGAATCCCAGGGATGGGGGAGCCTGGTGGGCTGCCGTCTATGGGGTTGCACAGAGTCGGACACGACTGATGAGACTTAGCAGCAGCAGCAGCAGCAGGAAGATCCCTTGGAGAAGAACATGCCAGCCTGCTCTACTCTAGGATTCTTGCCTAGAAAGTCCCATGGAGCCTGGGGGGCTACAAACCATAGAGTCACAGTCAGGCATCACTGAAGTGACTTAGCACGCATGCACACACGTCAAAGGAAGCAATGCTGAAGGGCGAACATTAGACAAAGTAGAACCTGGTGCAACAAGAAAAGAGTTACTTGTCTTGAAAGGTCATTTTATAGTAATAGTAAGTATATTTCACAAAGTATAAAAATCATAAACTTCCTATACCAAACAAAATCACAGTTGCACATAGGAAGTGGGCATTCTTGTAACTAAAATGGAATTACAGGTATATTAAGTGAAAGTTTTAAAACTTTTCCCTAAGCCTAGCCAAAAAGAAGGGGCAGAAAGTGAGAAAAAAAAATAGTATAATTTGGGACACCAAAATCATAAATAATGAAGGAAATGATTAGCAGTTTTTACTAATTTTTAAATTTAATTTTTAATGAAAAAAATACATAATAAACACAACTTGGAAAGAAGCTGGGGACATATTTGACAAAAGGATAATACTCCTAGAAATTTGAATTTAAATAAGAACATACAAAATGATGAAAAGAGATAAACAGGAAAAATCATATACTGATAAAGATAGGAAGCAGACATTACAATTATCAAGCAATTCACAGGATAATTTTGTTGAAGAAAATGAAAAGCTAAGAGTTCAGAGACTTGTGCACAGATTGGAGGAATTTTACTGCCAAAGGTGAAATCCAGTTACAGAGTCTAGGCTCTGGGGAACAGGGGCCGCACTAGAAAAAGCTGAGGACGGTCTTCTAAAGACGAGACGTTGTGCCTACCTGTGGTCCACATTAGAACGAAGTGTCTCTGCGTGTTGTTGATGAGCTGGAGACGAACTGGACTTGTTGTTAACAAAGCGCCGCTGACGGCAAGCTCCTTTGGATTGTGACAGCAACTGCTCTGCTTCATATGTGAAGTGTCCACATGGAAATTCCTGCTCCAAAGAGGGGAGGTGACTAGGTCAGGGTCGTCAATATCATGTTGTTAATCTTTTTTTTACAATGGGCAGCTATATTTTTATAATCAGAAACAATAATAAATACCCAGTTGACTTTGGAACAACCTGGGAGTTAGGGGTGTTGGCTCTCTGAGCAGCAGAAAAACCAAGTATTGATATGACTTCACAGCTGGCCCTCCATATCCTGGGTTCAGCATCTGTGGGTTCAACCAACCAGATTGAGTAGTACTGTACTTTTTGTCCACTGAAAAAAATTCCCATTAAAGTATATGCATGCAGTTCAAACTCCCCCTGTCTTGGTCAACTGGACTTCTATTTTGAAAACAAAAAGCACATTTTGTATCAAACTGAGTCATGAAATCATGAACCAACTCACTACTTTCAAAAAATATATAATGTGAAACAAATATTAAAAAAATTTTTTAAACCATCTCTCATATTTCCTGATTTTGACGGATGGGGTTTAGGAATGCATAAGTTAAGAATTGATGCTTTTGAAGTGTGTTGGAGAAGACTCTTGAGAGTCCCTTGGACTGCAAGGATATCAAACCAGTCCACCCTAAAGGAGATCAGTCCTGGGTGTTCACTGGAAGGACTGATGTTGAAGCTAAAACTCCATACTTTGGCCACCTGATGTGAAGAACTGACTCATTGGAAAAGACCCTGGTGCTGGGAAAGATTGAAGGCAAGAGGAGAAGGGGATGACAGAGGATGGGATGGTTGGATGGCATCACCGATTCAATGGACATGAGTTTGAGTAAATTCTGGGAGTTGGTGATGGACAGGGAGGCCTGGTGTGCTGCAGTCCATGGGGTCGTAAAGAGTCGGACACGACTGAACTGAAGTTAAGAAACCGACTCAGTGGACATGACTTTGAGCAAACTCCGGGAGACAGTGAAGGACAGGGAGGCCTGGCATGCTGCAGTCCATGGGGTCGCAAAGAGTCAGACAGGACTTAGCGACTGAACAACAGCAAAGTTAATGAAAAGGCTGCAGTGCTCAATGGGAGGCCCTTTTGTATTGCAGGTGGAATATCCCAAGGCTGTCGCAGCAATGCAAGAAGAGCCATCATATCTTGGGACATTTTAGTGTCCTCTGACCTGATAGACTAGTGCAAAATAGGGAATCAGTTCCCAGGAGCTACTGACACGGTTGAGATCGAGTAGCGCCAGGTCAGCATTACTAGGTGGGCACCCAAGAGGATGAGCTGATTAACCCACAGAGCCTCTTTCTAAAGGCAAGCTGGAAGCTCATTGAAAAGCCAAGACCCTAGAACCTGAAACACACACTCTCAGGGGAATCCAAGCACGGCCCCAAGCCAGGTAAACTGGCTTTCCATGGAAGCTTCCAACACATATGAACCATGTGAGGTGCACTGCATTACTGTTCAAAGCATGTTCTGTTCCCCCCACCCCCGTCTCAGGACGGTCACACTCAGATCCTCACAGTTCTGTAGCCAAGAGGCACGCCAAGAGAGCTTCTCAGTCTCCAAGGGGAACCGATTCCCTAAGGGGTGTGTGTGTGTGTGTGTGTGTGTGTGTGTGTGTGTGTTTGTGTAGGCTTCGCTCATGGCTCAGTGGTTCGAGCCTGCAACGTGCAGGATACACGAGTTCAATCCCTGGGTTGGGAAGGTCCCCTGGAGGAGGGCACGGCAACCCACTCCGGTATTCTTGCCTGGAGAATCCCATGAACTGAGGAGCCTGGTGGGCTAAAGTCCACGGGGTTGTGAAGAGTCAGACACAACTGAACAACTTAGCATGGCTAAGTCTTTTACTTAAAATATATATACATAATATATAGCCAATGGGGAAAATGGAAAGGAAAGCATGTCCCAGAAGCAGAACCAAGAGCCATGGAGAACACTGGACTGGGAAGAACCAAGACCTACTCAAGGAATACTTCCCACGGCCAAGGATCAGGGTCCTGGCTAGTGTGTCCAGTGGGCTTTCACCTTACTGCAGATGGGCCAGTAGCTGCTGTGGACTTACCACTCATTCCTTTCCAAAAGGCTGTGTTTGTTGCGGGCTATCCCATCACTGATTCCTTCTTAGTTCATACACGTCCAGATCTAAAGGAGCCACATGTGGATCTGTTGTAGTGAAAGTTGCTCAGTCATGTCCAACTCTTTGCGACTCCGCGGCCTGTAGACTGCCAGGCTCCTCTGTCTATGGAATTCTACAGGCAAGAATACTGGAGTGGGTAGCCATGCCCCTCTCCAGGAAAAAAGTGATCTTCCCAATCCAGGGATCGAACCCAGGTCTCCCACATTGTAGGCGGATTCTTTACCATCTGAGCCACCAGGGAAATGAAACTATTACAAGAATTCTGGGGTTGTGAGTCTGCTACTTTGATTGGAAAAGACATACATGATGTCTCCTTTAAGGAGCAACAGAGTGTATTTTGCATGTACAATGGGAAGAAGGAAATATTTGTGACCAAGATAGAAGTCAGTGGTAAGACTGTATTATTCAACGTATTTGTTATCCTTCCCCATGGTTGAATTCCACATTCGTATGCTATCGAAGTCAGTTTTTGTCATGATACATGAGCAGAAGATTCGTGTTCCACCACTGAACAGACCTTCCGAGAACACTGCACAGTTTCTTCCATGCTCTCTTTCCTGTGACATGAACCGTCCCCATAAGGTCTGCTCCACCATCCTGGAGATGAGAGTCAGGGCACAGACCTGCAGCCAAACCATGATGCTCATATGAAATAATTTCAAAGTAAATCTCTATCATGTTAAACCTATACTGTTTTTTAGTCATTTGTTACCTCAACATACCTTAACCTAAAATGAGAGATATAGGATACACATTATCTGATTAAAGTGTATATTATCTGATTAAAGATATCCTGGAATGGAAAATTCTGTAAGAGATGGGAATACCAGACCACCTGACCTGCCTCTTGAGAAACCTGTCTGCACATCAGGAAGCAACAGTTAGAATTGGACATGGAACAACAGACTGGTTCCAAATAGGAAAAGGAGTATTCAAGGCTTTATATTGTCACCCTGCTTATTTAACTTATATGCAGAGTACATCATGAGAAACGCTGGGCTGGAAGAAGCACAAGCTGGAATCAAGATTGCCGGGAGAAATATCAATAACCTCAGATATGCAGATGACACCACCCTTATGGCAGAAAGTGAAGAGGAACTAAAAAGCCTCTTGATGAGAGTGAAAGTGGAGAGTGAAAAAGTTGGCTTAAAACTCAACATTCAGAAAACAAAGATCATGGCATCTGGTCCCATCACTTCATGACAAATGGATGAGGAAACAGTGACAGACTTTATTTTGGGGGGCTCCAAAATCACTGCAGATGGTGACTGAAGCCATGAAATTAAAAGACACTTACTCCTTGGAAGGAAAGTTATGACCAACCTAGATAGCATATTGAAAAGCAGAGACATTACTTTGCCAACAAAGGTCTGTCTAGTCAAGGCTATGGTTTTTCCAGTGGTCATATATGGATGCAAGAGTTGGACTGTGAAGAAAGCTGAGCACTGAAGAACTGATGCTTTTGAACTGTGGTGTTGGAGAAGACTCTTGAGAGTCCCTTGGACTGCAAGGAGATCCAACCAGTCCATTCTAAAGGAGATCATCCCTGGGTGTTCTTTGGAAGGAATAATGCTAAAGCTGAAACTCCAGTACTTTGGCCACCTCATGCAAAGAGTTGACTCATTGGAAATGACTCTGATGCTGGGAGGGATTGGGGGCAGGAGGAAAAGGGGACGACAGAGGATGAGATGGCTGGATGGCATCACTGACTCAGTGAACGTGAGTTTGAGTGAACTCCGGGAGACGGTGATGGACAGGGAGGTCTGGCATGCTGCAATTCATGGGGTCGCAAAGAGTCAGACACGACTGAGCAACTGAACTGAACTGAACTGGAATGTGAAGTCAAGTGGGCCTTAGAAAGCATTACTACGAACAAAGCTAGTGGAGGTGATGGAATTCCAGTTGAGCTATTTCAAATCCTGAAAGATGATGCTAAGAAAGTGCTGCACTCAATATGCCAGCAAATTTGGAAAACTGCAGCGGCCACAGGACTGGAAAAGGTCAGTTTTCATTCCAATCCCAAAGAAAGGCAATGCCAAAGATTGCTAAAACCATCGCACAACTGCACTCATCTCACACGCTAGTAAAGTAATGCTCAAAATTCTCCAAGCCAGGCTTCAGCAATACGTGAACCGTGAACTTCCAGATGTTCAAGCTGGATTTAGAAATGGCAGAGGAACCAGAATCAAATTTCCAACATCCATTAGATCATCGGAAAAGCAAGAGATTTCCAGAAAAACATCTACTTCTGCTTTATTGACTATGCCAAAGCCTTTGACTTTGTGCATCACAACAAACTGTGGAAAATTCTGAAAGAGATGGGAATACCAGACCACCTGACTTGCCTCTTGAGGAACCTGTATGCAGGTCAGGAAGCAACAGTTAGAACTGGACATGGAACAACAGACTGATTCCAAATTGGCAAAGGAGTACGTCAAGGCTGTATATTGTCCCCCTGCTTATTTAACTTATATGCAGAGTATATCATGAGAAACACTGGGCTGGAAGAAGCACAAGCTGGAATCAAGATTTCAGGGAGAAATATCAATAACCTCAGATATGCAGATAACACCACCCTTATGGCAGAAAGTGAAGAACTAAAAAGCCTCTTGATGAAAGTGAAAGAGGAGAGTGAAAAAGTTGGCTTAAAGCCCAACATTCAGAAAACTAAGATCATGGCATCTGGTCCCATCACATCATGGCAAATAGATGGGGAAACAATGGAAATATTGACAGACTTTATATTTTTGGGATCCAAAATCACTACAGATGGTGACTGCAGCCATGATATTAAAAGATGCTTGTTCCTTGGAAGAAAAGTTATGACCAACCTAGACAGTGTATTAAAAAGCAGAGACATTACCTTGCCAACAAAGGTCCGTCTAGTCAAAGTTATGGTTTTTCCAGTGGTCATGTATGGATGTGAGAATTGGACTATAAGGAAAGCTGAGCATGAAGAACTGATGCTTTTGAACTGTGGTGTTGGAAAAGACTCTTGAGAGTCCCTTGGCCTGCAAGGAAGTCCAACCAATCAATACTAAAGGAAATTAGTTTTGAATATTCATTAGGACTTCCCTGGTGGCTCAGATGGTAAACCGTCTGTGTTCAGTGCAGGAGATCCAGGTTTGATCCCTGGGTCAGGAAGATCTCCTGGAGAAGAGAAATGGCAACCCACTCCAGTATTCTTGCCTGGAAAATCCCATGGACAGAGGAGCCTGGTGGGCTACATTCCATGGGGTCAAAAAGAGTCAGACATAACTGAGCGACTTCACTTCACTCTTCCTTAGGAGGACTGATGCTGAAGCTGAAACTCCAATACTTTGGCCACCTGATGCAAAAAACTGACTCATTTGAAAAGACCCTGATGCTGGAAAAGATTGAAGGCAGGAGGAGAAGGGGACAACAGAGGATGAGATGGTTGGATGGCATCACTGACTCGATGATGAGAGTTGATGATGACATGATGGGAGTTGGTGATGATAAGAGTTGATGATGGGAGTTGGTGATGGACAGGGAAGCCTGGTGTATTGTGATTCATGGGGTCGCAAAGAATCAGACATGACTGAGTGACTGAACTGAACTGAATATTTACTGAGCCTGACAAATTAAGCATTTTAGTTTTTTGCTTTCTGTTATTCCTTTATTTTCTGCATTTTTCTATGTGAATTGAATTCTTTCTTTCTCTCTCTCCTTTTTAAAGAAAATATTCAACCTGATTTTAATTCAAGTAGAATTTTCCTTTACATTTTTAATTGAAAGTTTTCTAGTTTAAGATGCAATATTCATATTGAAAAACATATGAAGGGCTTCCTTAGTGGCTCAGTGGTAAAGAATCCACCTGCCAATGCAGGAGACAAGGGTTTATCCCTGGTCCATGTAGATCCCACATTTCACGGAGCAACTCAACCCATTCAGCACGACTGTTGAGCCTGTGCTCTAACGCCCAGGAGCTGCAACTCCTGAGTCCCCTGCTGCAGCTGCTGAAGCCTGAATGCCTCAAGCCCATGCTCTGCAACAAGAGAAGCCACCGCAATGAGACACCTCCTCACTGCAACAAGGAGTAGACCCTGCTCTCCACAACTAGAGAAAAACCAATGCAGCAACAAAGAGCCAGTTGCTGTTGGTTTACTTTTCGTGAAACCATGTCTGGACACAGCAAAGGCGGCAAAGGTCTGGGGAAAGGTGGCGCTAAGCGCCACCGTAAGGTTCTGCGCGACAACATCCAGGGCATCACTAAACCTGCTATCCGCTTTAAAAAAAAAAAACAAAGAGCCAGCACAGCCAAAAATAAATAAATAAACAGCAATTTAAAAAAAGAAAAACATGAAATCACTGGGGTTAAAGAAATCCAAGAAAAGGAAGCATGGCAGAAGGGACTCTTCAGCTATTCAGCTTTCTTAAAATGACATTATCATTTAGATATAGCAGCAGTAGCAACAAAAACTGCAGCAGAATGCACCATGGTTCCCGAAGCACGTAACGTGCTGAGCATTCTACATAATCGCACTCCCTAACGATCACATCATGGTACCTGTATGATTACCTGCAGTTTCAGGGAAGGAAACTGAGTCAGAAACGTTACAGAACTGTTTTTCTAATCATACATTCACCAGTGGCTTGGGATTTGTGCCCAAGTCTGTCTGATTTACAGACACGTGATTTTAAGGTACTGAGCATTAAATACACAATCCTGGGGGAAACTAAGCAGTTTTGTTCTCAAAGTAGTTCCTGATTTGTCTGTCCAAGATGCCTCTAGAAAAGAAATACACAGCATTATAATGCATCTTTATATAAAGTACATGTTTCATAAGTTACAGACATCAGTGAACTAGAAAAGTGAAAGTCGCTCAGGCCGACTCTTTGCGACCCATGGACTGCACAGTGCGTGGGATTCTCCAGGCCAGAATACTGGAGTGGGTAGCCTTTCCTTCTTCAGGGGATCTTCCCAACCCAGGGATCGAACCCAGGTCTTCTGCATTGCAGGCAGATTCTTTACCAGCTGAGCCACGAGGGTGAATTAGAACCAACACGTTTACAGTGATCTCCGTCGTTTGCTAAATAGAAACCTTAAACACTCTTCCCTTAAACAGTCTTCCCTGAATTCTTAATCCAGCATTTTACCACCTGGTGGAACCCCCAGCTCCCGAGTGAGTATTCCGAGTTTTCACACACGTGAGAATACGTTACAGTGTTTGTGTAGCATTTTCGTTGCTCATCCCCTGCCCCACCTGCACACACTTATCTTCCAGAAATACCTCTGAATAAACGATAAGCTGTTTTTGTACCAAGGTTCCACATTGACTATGTTGCCCCAAATCAATTTCCTTCAAGCTTTCCCCGAACCACTGACCTGCAGCATTATATGCCTATGTATCTACATCAGCTTGACCTTGCAAACAGGATAAACTAAAAGTCATTCTTCTTGGATTTTGGGTCCAAGGATAACACATGTGGATCTCCCACTATTTAACATTTCAGAAGGAAAGACAGTAAATCCCTTGTGTTTTTCATGTGGTGTTTGAGAGGAGGAAGGGAAATGAAATACCATTAGTTCAGCTTCTCTAAGAGAAACAACACCCCCTCCCCTACCAAAGTGGCTTAAGTAGTCTAGGGATTTATTTTTTAGGTAGAATAGTTGGAGCTTTTATAGCAAGTCTGCTTCACGAAGTTGTCCGGGGTGTTCTTCACGTTTGTTCAACCTTCATCCATAGGTTCTGGTTTCGTGAGAATAGCCAATGGTCTACATGAATTTCAAGTGGACACGTTCATTTCTCTCAAGGCTACAAGCTGGAGGTGGCATAAGCCCCACCTCACATCCCATGGGCCAGACCTCGCTGAAAGGGAGGCTGGGAAGGCAGGCGGATGTGGAGCAGGGCCATGCCCCTGGCGGTGCAATGGAAAGCACCTTAGGATGAGAAAGGTCACTGGTGACTGGCTTCCCAACAGTGTGTGAGTACTTATCACTACTGAGGAGTGCACTTAAAAAATAGTTAAGGTGGGGAATTTCATGTGCATTTTACCACAGTTGAAAAAAAAAAAACAAAACAGTTCATTAGCCTGGAAATTAACAGACATGAACCCCATTTAAGCCCTAAGTAACTCTGTGAACTTGGGTGATTTTAATATTACTGAACCTCAATCTAATCCACATAATGAAACTATTTTAGAGTATCTTTTCAGGCATAACCATTTAACTCTATGTTAGCTATTCATCTGAAATATAAGTGCATGTATTGGAAAGATGACTGGGCAGTTGGACCATCAGGAGGACAAGAGAACTGGGTAAGTGAGCAGCCACTGTGTTCGCACACCAGTCCAGTCTTGTCCACACCACCATCGTGAAGAGTTAACTCTGACTGTCCCCTGCATTCTTGCTACTCACATTAAAAATCATAAGTCATGTATTTCTGAAAAAAAGACATATACATGGCCAACAGCGACATGAAAAGTTTCCCTACGTTGCTCATTATTAGATAAATGCAAATGGAAACTCCAATGAGGGACCGCCTCACAGCAGTCAGAATGTGCTGTGCTCAGCCGCAGCCGCTCAGTCAGGTCTGACTCTCTGTGACCCCACAGGCTGTGTAGCCCACCAGGCTCCTCTGTCCATGGGATTCTCCAGGCAAGAATAGTGGAGCAGGTTGCCATTTCCTGCTCCAGGGGATCTTTCCAACCCAGGGATCGAACACGTGTCTCTTGCACCTCCTGCACTGGCAGGCAGATTCTGTACCACCGATCCACCGGGAAGCCTGCTGCTGCTGCTGCGTCGCTTCACTTTCACTGGGAAACCTGGTCTTCACCAAAATAAAAAGAAAGATCTACGGACAATAAACGCTGTACAGGGTTAGAGAAAAGGGACCCCTCCTATATTGTAGGTGGGAATGTAAATTGGTACAAGACTAAGGAAAATGGTACAGATTTTTCTCAAAAAACTAAAACTAGAGTTGCCATATGATCCAGCAGTCCCAGTCCTGGGCATATATTTCAACAAAACTCTAATTCAAAAAGATACACGTAGCCCTTTATTCACAGCAGCACCATTTACAACAGGAAGACACGGAAACAAGCTGGATTCGAGCTGGCGGATGAGAGGATAAAGAACATGTGGTGTGTATACACACTCACAGTGGCATACCACGCAGCCACAGAAGGGAAGCGGTGCCCCTGCAGCGCCACGCACAGACCCAGAGGTGACCGTACGTCTCCGTGTGGTGTCACCGTATGATGACATACCTAGAGATGTCACCATATGACCCCACGCACGTGTGCAGAGCAAAATGCGACACCAATGAACATGTCTGTGAAAGAGGGGCAGACTCAGACACAAAACAGACTTGCAGTGGCCACAGGGCGGAGTGGTGGGGAGGGATGTGTCGGGAGGCTGAGACAGGCAGACTCGAACTGTGATCTGTAGACTGGACACACAACGAGGTCCTGCTGGGTGGCTCAGCAAACTGTACTTAATATCCTGTGATAAATCACAATGGAAAACAATATGAAAAAGAATATACATATGTATGAAGTGAAGTGAAGTCGCTCAGTCGTGTCTGACTCTTTGTGACCCTGAGGCTTCCCTGGTGGCTCAGAGGTTAAAGCGTCTGCCTGCAATGCGGGAGACCTGGGTTCGATCCCTGGGTCAGGAAGATTCCCCTGGAGAAGGAAATGGCAACCCACTCCAGTATTCTTGCCTGGAGAATCCCATGGACGGAGGAGCCTGGTGGGCTGTAGTCCTCGGGGTAACAAAGACTCGGACACGACTGAGCAACTTCACTTTACACACATATATATGAAAAACTGAATCACTGCTGTATACCAGAGACCAACACAACATTGTAAATTAGCTATACTTCAATAACATGAATCTTTAAACAACTGTAAGTCAAAGAAGAGATTCTCCTGGCCCAGCTAGATCTGAGTCTGCCCAGGTCAGGAGGATGGACCTGGCACCCTTTGGCTTCCTCATAGGAAGCAGACAATTCTTCTGGCCCACACCACTCGTCATGTAGGGAAAGGCACATGGGAACCAGAGGCTTACGGGCCAGGACACCCATACCCTCTCTTTCTTTGTTTTTGAAATTCTCTCTGTCGGCTTCTATCACACCAGGTTCTTCTAGTTTTCCTCCTGCTTCCAGAACACTCTTCCTTCTCCTGGGCTTTGCTTTCTCTCCCTAATTTTCAAAGCTCTGACTTCTGCATGGTTTTCTGCTGGACCTCTTCCCTTCATTATCAATGTACTCTCACGGTCTTCCTCAGTATTTCGCGTCCTAATTCTGCCAATGGTCCCCACAAATCCGTGTCAACTGTCTGGCTTCTCCTGCACACGTGTGCACAGATGCACACGTCTCACTGCCTGTTGGGTCTCCAGGCAGCTCACGTTCGGCCCGTCCAGAACCACGTTCCTCAGAGCTGCCTCCCACAGGTTCTTCCTTTTTCGGGCTGTGTTTTTTGGGGGAAATGACGCTCAGAAGAGTCTCTCTTTGCCAAATATTCTACTTAACAGGGGTCGACTGTGAGAACTGTTAATAATTCCACAGGCCAGTAGCATACAGGACAGTGTTTCCTACTAGATGAGCCAATAGAGAAATAGCACGCTCCAAACCAGTGATGGATTCATTACATGACTGCTGCAGACAGAGAGGAGAGGGCAGGAAGAAAGCCCAGACCTAACTGCGGTGTAACACCCCTTGAGTTGGCTGTTGGGGTGACACGGAAAGTCCTTGTCGCTACCACCCATCGCTGGGGGAGAAGGCGCCTCTGCCAGAGGCTTCTGCTCCTGTTCTCCTCCCTACGGCCCCACAAGCGCTCCTGGGCAATTGCAGACAAACACGAGGACATCCTGACCAAACAATTGCACTTTTGTATCAAAACAACTCTACAGTTAGGGAACTGCTCAGAAAAAAAAAGAATAGTTTGAGCAGCAGCGTTTGAATGACAGACCATCTGGAGATGTAAGGAACTGCCCAAGCCACTGGGAAAAGAGGGCTGGAGGAAAGCAGACTTGCAGGTGAATCGCAGCCGTGCTTCTAGAAGCCGGCGCTGTCTTTGATGGGATGATCGTGCTCTCCCTCTCACTGAGGGGAACCAGAAATCAGATAAGGAACCTGACCGGAAAGGAATTCAGGTGAGCAGTGTGGATCAAACACAAAACCCTTAGGCAACAGCTGCCACCCAGAGACTGAGAGACGGGACCACAGAGAACACTGGAGCGATCCGGCATGCAGGCGGCGTGGAGCCACCACACTCTCCGCTACATCTGGGCTTATAATACAGGTGCTTTTGGTTTGGGTGGTGGAAGAAACGCTTCCTAAGTTCATATTTGCCATAAAAAAGTGGACTGGGAGTCATTTCACACCCACTACACCGCAGGCTGCCCACTTGGTAAATGGCAGTCAAACCTACCTTGCCTCCAAGGCAGCAACAAACCAGGCAGATAAACCAGAAACGACCTTAACTTGGCTGTCCTCACGCATCCATTGTCCACATCCACCCAACTGCCATGCCTTCTGGACTGAGCCTCTGAAATATTTCCCCGGCCCCGCTTGCTCTTTAAAAAACAAAACAGAACATTTTTGGCTGCTCCTGGTGCCACAGGGGATCTTACTTCCCCCACCAGGGATCAAACGGCCTCCTGCCGTGGAAGTGCGGGGTCTTAAGCACTGGACTGCCAGGGAAGTCCCCTACATTCACGTGCCTTTCACCCACACTGTCAAGCCCTTTTCCTCTTTATAAAGGCCCCTGGAGTCCATGTCCAAATAACACCAGAGAAAATGACCTTTATTGTTAACTGTAAAACTATGTGTTAGAACTGCAATCACAATATATGTTTATGCTGAAAAAAATTCCCAATAACAAGTAAAATTATTTTCTGTGTTACATGGCTGTGTTTTAACTTTTTGTATACTTGTTTTAGCATAATGACTTCAAAAAATCAGAGCAAAAGTCACATTAGATGTCACAGTTACGTGGATACATTGACTTAATATGTGAAATCAGCTTTGGATTATTACCATGTTTTTAATCTTGGAAATATTACAGCTCCACTGATTGAAACTTCATAACTTGTATGAAAGATTGCATCATATTTAAAGGAAGTTTTTGGAATAGAATTTGGTCAACATCATTCAGGCTTTCCACTGACCATAGCTGTCAATCCTCAATGTTTCTTGTTTTTTAGAATTCATTGTTTTAAAACTGAAAATATCAAAGGTCAAATTTTCATGGCCCTAAGTCTGAAGGAATTATTCTGTCTTAAATTCATATCATTTAAACAAAATTAAAAGATATTGATATACATATTATTTCTATGTGGAGTTAAGAAGGAAGTCATTTCTCAGTAGAGATAGAACAGTCTATGTTGTTAACAGGCAATGCTTTCATTAAATCTCCGAGAAATAGCTATTTCAGTATAAATGCTCCAGATGGCTTCATCCCAGCCTTCCCACCGCTCCACACTCTCCCTACTGATGCAAGTCTTTTTATACATACACCAATGTGCACACGTATCCCTCCAAGGACTGATGCTTTTTAATGAGTGTAAAGGGTATTTTTCTGATTTGACTTGGAATCTAGGTGGCAAACTCTGAGAACAACATTCACTCCTAAGGCACCAGGAGTCTCACTGAAATTCACAGGGATGTTTATTTAGTGACTAGTTGGGAAGGATTCGGTTGATGATAGACTCCAAGAAATGCAGAGAGACGGTGCTCTGGAAGAAGTGATGAAGCTTTCAAGAAGCACCTGGCTCTCGGAGCTGGGAGTGGGTGAGTCAGGTGAAACATCCGAGAGCTACAGTCAGATCTTCACGTGCTTTCATGAGGGACTTGGTGAAGCTCTGGGTAGAAGCCAGTCTCCTTCGAGCGCTCCGTGAGTGTTGTGGCATGGAGTTAGGGTAAGAGTCATTCTCTCTTCCTTCGCATGGTCTGCCACTACGCATGAGAGACCAATAGCTCAGGGGGCATCCAAGGCAGACTCTCTCACAGTCCTCGCCATTGACCTTCGCAGGAATGACGTTCCGAGTGCGTCTCTGAGACACAGCTGTCTCTGTGCTCCCTGGTTTTTCAGCACCGACATGAGTATGAAGGCACGATATTGACAGCAGCAAATTAGACCAAATCCTGCTATAAATCCCTGGGTACCAGTACCTGCCAGGTGAAGTTCAGGCCCTCTGGGGACTCCCGGAAATACTCAGAGGAGATTTTGAAAATGGAAAAAGGTTCCACTCTGGGCAGACAGGGAAAGAACAAGAACTTTGGATTCTTGAAAATTCATTTGCCTCTGCAAACAGAAGAGGTTTTTGTTTTGTCAGCATTACAAAGGGATCCACTCTTAGCATAAAGCAACACAAATGTACCTTGGGAAAGTCAGTTGCCATCCTAAGAATGAATGTGGGAGGCTTGCTTTTTTTTTTTTTCCCACAAGCAGGAATAACCTTAACCGTATGATTTAGGAAACAGTGCTCTGAACCAAGATATTGCTAATAGAGTGGCCCTCAAATAACTTTAGTATGTGAGCTAATAGAATGCTTAATAAAGAACGCTATGTGATGCCAAGAATGCATTCTTTCACAACACAGTGGGATTTCATCAATCAATTCCAGCAAGCAGACCAAGTATGTTGTAGAATTTCAGAATCAAAATTAAAGCATTCCAGGATGAAGAAAAACCTGTTCTTTCACTAAGACAGTCTCTTTCCTTGTGAATTATGGCCTAGTGGAGAATTTTTTAATAGTTTTATTTTAGGACATTTAGAAATAACAGCAAAAAATGAAGCTTTTGCTCAAAAATTTCCTGGTGTAATTTCTCAACGACACTCTTTTGTGTCCCAACATGCAGGACTTATGAACAACTTTCTCAGATATGTGAGTACTCAGGCATCGGTTTTCTTAACCCCTCACTAGATTCCGGGCCCCAGGGCACACTTTCAACTCCCAAACTACAATACCTGGTTTTATTCTAGGGTGAAAAGGAGACGTTCCATTTATACCAATGACCCAGTGGAGGGACATTATGATACAGAATAGAGTCATGAAACTGTCAACTGAGAATTTTTGGTGGCAGTGTAGCAATATTTCAGCCAAAATAGACAAGGAGATTCTGGTTGAAGTTTTGTTTCTGGAAACTTCTCTAGAAATTATGGTTATTATAAATTAACTGTGTAATGTTGAGTCTTAATTAACATCCACGGACCTCAATTTCCTGATAGAGACATTGATTTAAATAATGTTTTGTCAAGAATGAGTGGATTTGTGGAAACACGAATCCTATGAGATGCTCCTTTTCAAGAGGGTCTATAATCCAAATAAGTTTAAAAATGTGTCACATCAGCAGCCATTTCTCAAGTCTTTGTGGCCGTTATCACAAGTCAGCCCATTTATTTAATCATGGAAATCTTTTTCAAGTTACCCCCTGTTAAAATCCAGATAAAGCACTTTAGAAAAGGTTAGATTAAATGATCCATATGCCTGCTTCCAGATAAGAAAATCTTTTAAAATAATAGAGACTGTGATTTACGTGTATACACTACTGATGCTGTGTATAAAATAGGTAACTACTGAGTACCTACTGCACAGCACAGGGAACTCTGCTCGGAGCTCTGCGGTGACCTAAATGGGAAGGAATCCCCAAAAAAGAGGGGACATGTGTATACGTGTGGCTGATTCATTTTGCTATACAATACAAACTAACAACAGCTTTGTAAACCAACTATACTCCAATACATTTTTTAAAAAAGAAATAAAAATAATATTTCTAAGCTTCATGAAAATTATTGCTAAATGACAAAATCATAAAATAAAACTATAAGCAAGCTAATTCTTTAATAAAGGAAAGAAATCTTCATTCTTATGGGCCAACTGTAAGGAAATGCACAAAATTGAAAACAGTCCTGTTAGAATGATACCATCAGGCTTTTATCACTCAAAATAACCTATTTGTCAATATGCTTTGCTAATTAAAAAGTAATTTTTTGCATAGAAGTGAAATTTTCCCTCTTTGTCTAGGAAATGGTGTCATTCCTCTAGTTTTTAGATGATTCTTTGATTATCAAATTTTGGCTCTTCTTTAGTGGAGTGTAGCTGACATAAATAAATGGACATTTCAAACTTTCAGTGACTCTTGCTTTAAGAAATAGTCACTAGCCTATGGCAACAGAAAACCATCACACACACACACACACACACGCACACACGCACACACACACACACGCGCATGTCTCCCCTGCACTTTTGCCAACTTCCTTGAGATGTTTGGCCAAACTGTTCAACCACTGCGTGGCCTTGTCCACTGAACTAGAAAAGAACACTCCTGACCTCATCGTCATAACCCATATTCACAACTAGTCCTGTCTGCCAAGGCCAAACTGATCTGAGCACTCACCTAGATGTGCTGATACAATCTTCCTCGTCTCTCTCTGCTTAGTGAACTTTAGATGGACAGATAGGGATTAGATTGTCCCTTCAAATAAAATTTGTTGAAAAATGGAAAAAGTTTATCTTAGTTAAATTCTGTTTTCATTGATGTCAAGCCATTTCTTTGAAGTTTTAGCTGTTTCATGGATTGTCCTGTGGAAGAGTTCTGCTATTTACAGCTTAACAATGAATAAAGGAAGACTATATTCCCAATGAATCAAGCAGAGGTTTTCCTCTCTCAAGGAATAATTATTCATTGATCCAAATAAAACTCACATTAAGAAAGAAATTAGATGGCAAAAGACCTAAACAGTCATTTCTCTGAAGAAGAAATACAAATAGCAAACAAACACATGAAAAGATGCTCAACATTGCTCATTATTGGAGAAATGCAAATCAAAACTACAATGAGTATCACCTCACACCAACCAGAATGGCCATCATCAAAAAATCTGCAAACAAATGCTGGAGAAGATATGGAGAAAAGGGGATCTTCTTGCACAGTTGGTGGCAATGTAAATTGACACAGCTACTGCAGAGAATGATATGGAGATTTCTTTAAAAACAAGGAATAAAACTACCATATGACCCAGCAATCCCACCACTGGGCAGGTACCCTGAGAAAACCATAATTCAAAAAGACACATGTACCCCAATGTTCATTGCAGCATTATTTACAATAGCCAGAATATGAAAGTAACCTAGATATCCATCAACAGATGAATGGATAAAGAAGTTGTGGTATGTATATACAATGGAATATTACTCAGCCATAAAAAGGAACAAGTGTGAGTCAGTTGAACTGAGGTGGATGAACTTAGAGCCTGTTACACAGAGTGAAGTAAGTCAGAAAGAGAAAAATATACTAATGTGTATATATATGGAATTGAGAAAAAAGGTACTGAGGAACCTATTTGCAGGGAAGGAAGGAAAGACAGACCCAGAGAAAGGACTTGTGGACAAAGCTGGGGAAGGAGTGGTGGGATGAATTGAGAACGTAGCACTGAGATATATACAGTACTCGGTGTGAGACAGACAGCTAGTGGAAAGCTGCTGTGCATCAGGGACCCCAGCCTGGCACTCGGTGATGGTTGAGCAGGGTGGGATGAGAGCAGGGCTGGAAGGGGGCTCAAGAGCAGGGGGACACATACATATTCAGTTCTGACTGATTCGCGTTGCTGTTCGGCAGAAAGCAACACGACGTGTAAAGCAACTATCCTCCAATTAAAAAAATAATAATTTTTTTAAAAAGCTAAACAAACAAAAGGTCATATTTATTCCCTGGTGGCTCAGATGGTAAAGAATCTGCCTGCAATGTGGGAGATCCAGGTTCCACCCGTGGATCTGGAAGATCCCCTGGAGAAGGGACTGGCTACCCACTCCCGTATTCTTGCCTGGAGAATTCCGTGGCCAGAGGAGGCTGGCAGGCTACAGTCCACAGGGTGGCAGAGTGGACACTGAGAGTGACTAACGCTAACACATGGCCTTACAGTCCCAGGAGAGGAAGTCCCCCCTCATTCCCTTTCATCTGGTGCTGAGGCCAAATACGATATTAAGAGGAAGTGCTGCCTTTCTTAGTTTTTTTCTGTTACAACGGTTCAATCAGCATAGTTGTCATTGGCAATAATTACCTCTGTCTCCATTTCATGTCTCCTCCCCTGCAGCCTTGGGAAACTTAGAGCTTTGTCTTCTGCCAGCCGGGCCACTGCAGGGAGCCTCTCCACTATTTTTAATATTGAACTTGAGCTTGTTTTAGAAATACGTGCACATGACTGATGGCTTCAGCTAGTTGACTGCATGTGTTTTCATCACTGCTGACTCCAAATAGTTGCAGCATGCACTCAGACCCTTTTCGTATTCCAGGATATTGACCAGAGGTTATTGCTTTCCTTAGTACCAGAATGTTAGGGCTGAAAAAAAGAAAGTGGAGAAGAGAGAAGAATGAAAGAAAGAAGGAAGGAAACAAAGAAAATTCTAAGGTAGGTCAGTGTGAGTGAGTGATAGTCGCTCAGTTGTGTCCAACTCTTTGTGACCCCTTGGACTGTCCAGCCTCCTCTGTCCACGGCATTCTCCAGGCAAGAATACTGAAGTGGGGTGGGAAATACCATTTCCTTCTCCAGAGAAGGCAGGTATAAGATAGTAAAGAAAAATGGTTATTCTTTTGCTTTTTAATCAGTCATAATGAGATACGTCAACTCTTCGCATGAGGTGGCCAAAGTACTGGAGTTTCAGCTTTAGCATCATTCCTTCCAAAGAAATCCCAGGGCTGATCTCCCTCAGAATGGACTGGTTGGATCTCCTTGCAGTCCAAGGGACTCTCAAGAGTCTTCTCCAACACCACAGTTCAAAAGCATCAATTCTTCGGTGCTCAGCTTTCTTCACAGTCCAACTCTCACATCCATACATGACCACTGGAAAAACCATAGCCTTGACTAGACAGACCTTTGTTGGCAAAGTAATGTCTCTGCTTTTCAATATGCTGTCTAGGCTGCTCATAATTTTCCTTCCAAGGAGTAAGCGTCTTTTAATTTCATGGCTGCAATCACCATCTGCAGTGATTTTGGAGCCCCCAAAAATAAAGTCTGACACTGTTTCCACTGTTTCCTCATCTATTTCCCAAGAAGTGATGGGACCAGATGCCATGATCTTTGTTTTCTGAATGTTGAGCTTTAAGTCAACTTTTTCACTCTCCTCTTTCACTCTCATCAAGAGGCTTTTTAGTTCCTCTTCACTTTCTGCCATAAGCCTCTTTCACTCTCATCAAGAGGCTTTTTAGTTCCTCTTCACTTTCTGCCATAAGGGTGGTGTCATCTGCATATCTGATGCTGGGAGGGATTGGGGGCAGGAGGAGAAGGGGATGACAGAGGATGAGATGGCTGGATGGCATCACTGACAGAGGATGAGATGGCTGGATGGCATCACTGACTCAATGGACGTGAGTCTGAGTGAGCTCCAGGAGTTGGTGATGGACAGGGAGGCCTGGCGTGCTGCGATTCATGGGGTCGCAAAGAGTTGGACACGACTGAGCGACTGAACTGAATGAGATACAACTTGCTGTAAGGTCACTAGGTCGTGTCCCACTCTCTGCAGCCCCATGGCCTGCAGCATGCCAGGTTCCCCTGTCCTCCAGTATCCCCAGGAGTGTGCTCAGATTCATGTCCACTGGGTCAGTGATGCTATCTAACCATCTCATCCTTTGCTGCCCCCTTCTTCTTGTCTTCAATTTTTCCCAGCATCACAGTCTCTTCAATGTGTCTGCTCTACACATCAAGTGACCAAAGTATTGGAGCTTCAACTGCAGCATCAGTTCTTTCAGTGAATTTTAGGGTTGATTTTCTCTACGATTAACTGGTTTGATCTCCTTGCTGTCTCAGGAACTCTCAAAATCTCCTCGAACACCAAAATTTGAAAGCATCAGTTCTTTGACACTCAGCCTTCTTTATGGTCCAACTCTCACATCCATACATCACTACGGGAAAAACCATAGCTTTGGCTATACAGAATTTTGTCAGCAAAGTGATATCTCTGCCTTTTATTACACTGACTAGGTTTGTCAGAGCTTTCTTCCAAAGAGAAAGCATCTTTTAATTTCATGGCTGCAGTTACAGTCTGTAGTCATTTTGAGTCCAAGGGGAAAAAAAAGAAATCTGTCACTGTTTCCACTGTTTCCCCATCTATTTGCCATGAAGTGATGGGATCAGATGCCATGACCTTAGTTTTCTGAATGTTGAGTTTTAAGCTAGCTTTTTCACGCTCCTCTACACCTTCATCAAGAGGTTCCATGGTTCCTCTTCACTTTCTGCCATTAGGATGGTATATCAGCTGCATATCTGAGGTTGTTGATATTTCTCTGGGCAATCTTGCTTTCAGCTTGTGATTCATCCAGCCTGGGATTTCATATGATGTACACTGCATATAAGTTAAATAAGCAGGGTGACAATATACAGCCTTGACGTACTTCTTTCCCGATTTGGAACCAGTCTGTTCTTCCATGTCCAGTTCTAACTGTTGCTTCCTGACTTGCACATAGATTTCTCAGGAGGCAGGTCGGGAGGTCTGGTATTCCCGTCTCTAAGAATTTTCCACAGTTTGTTGTCGTCCACACAGTCAAAGGCTTTGGCATAGCCAATAAAGCAAAAGTAGATATTTTCTTTGGAACTCTCTTGCTTTTTCTATGATCCAACGGATGGTGGCAATTTGATCTCTGGTTCCTCTGCCTTTTCTAAACCCAGCTTGTACATCTGGAAGTTCTCAGTTCACATATTGTTGAAGCCTAGCTTGAAGGATTTTGAGCATATCCTTGCTAGTGTGTGAGATGAATGCAATTGTACAGCATTTTGAACATTCTTTAGCATTGCCCTTCTTTGGGATTGGAGTGAAAACTGACCTTTGCCAGTCTTGTGGCCACTGCTGAGTTTTCCAGATTTGAATGACTTGTCTTAGAAATGAACCGAGGTCATTCTGTTATGTTTGAGATTGCACCCGAGTACTGCATTTCAGACCCTTTTGCTGACTATGAGGACCATGCCATTTCTTCCCATTCTTGTCCCCATTAGTAGTATAATGGTTGGATCGTCTGAACTAAATTCAACCATCCCCATCCATTTTAGTCCACGGATTCTTAAGAAGTCAGTGTTCAATCTTGCGATTTCCTGCTTGACTCTGTCCAATTTAACTTGATTCATGGACCTAACACTCCAGGTTCCTGTGCTTCTTTACAGCATCAGACTTTACTTTCACCACCAATACATCCACTGCTGGCTGTCAGCTCCTCCTTGGCCCAGCTGCATCACTCTCTCTGGAGCTATTAGTAATTGCCCTCCACTCCTCCCCCGCAGCATAGAGGACACATTCTGATCTGGGGGCGCTCATCTTCTGGTGTCATATTTTTTGCCTTTTCATACTCTTCATGGTGTTCTTGCAGCAAGAATACTGGAGTATGTTCCGTCTCCTCCTCCGATGGACCACGTTTTGTCGGAATTCTCACTATGCCCTGTCTTGGATGGCCCTGCGTGGGGTGGCTCATAGCTTTCTCGAGTTTGCAAGCTCCTGCACCATGGCAAGGCTGTGACTCATGAAGGGTGATAGATCATTTACCAAAATTAAAAAGCATCTACTTGAAGTAGATCAATTTCAATGAGATTTGACAGATTTATTTCCCTTTTGGCTCCCCCCTCACTTCTCATGACCCATTATAGTCAGTACCCTGAAACCACTGCCTCAGGCACCACTAACCTGCTTTCTGTCATTGTGGGTTGATTTTTCCTGTTGCAGACATGTATAAATGGAACCAAACTTCATGTGGGACTTCTTTCATTCAGTATTATGTTTTTGCAATTCATCCACACTGTAAAATATAATCCACTTCTTCTTGCTGAGTAATATTCCACAGTATAGCTAGGCCACAATTTTTTTTTTTCTTATCCATTCACCAGTTGACAGCCAGTTAGGTTTTTAAAAGCTTAGCACTATTATGAATAAAATAGCTATGAACATTTGTGCACAGGTCTATATGTGGATACATGCTTTCATTTCCCTTGCATAAATATCTAGGAGTGAGACAGCAAGACCGTTAGGTAGCAGATTTTTAAAAACCAGAGAAGGTTCTCTAAATCTTTGTTTCTTCTGCTTAACATTATTCACCAAGCTTTCTCAGCTCCCTCAAAGGTGTCTGCCTTCAAAAAACAAGAATAGGACTGTCTGAATAAAGGAAAAGGGGAACAAAGCAGAAATTTTTCCCAGGCGGGTCTTCTGTTCAGACTGTGTCTGATTGTACTGGCCAAGAGAAAATTCCAGATCATCTCATCTATTCAACACTGTTGTAAGTAATCTTGCTTTCTCAAATTTC
Source organism: Bos indicus x Bos taurus (assembly GCF_003369695.1). Classification (NCBI taxonomy): domain Eukaryota; kingdom Metazoa; phylum Chordata; class Mammalia; order Artiodactyla; family Bovidae; genus Bos; species Bos indicus x Bos taurus. Next base: position 154,758,801 of record NC_040076.1, read on the forward strand.
TCTTTCCATGTTTCATTGCTTGTTTACAGAAATTGGATTGATTTTTAGCTGTTGACTTTAGTTCCTGTGGCCTTCTTAGCCTCACTGAATATTTCTAGAAGTTTTTTGGTAGGTTCCTTGGAATTATCTACAATAAAAATCATGTTAGCTGCAAGCAGGAAGAGTTTAATCTCTCTCTCTCTAAATTTCTTTTTCTTGCCTTATTACAAAAATTAGGGGTGGTAGGAAAGGATGTCCTTGCCTTTTCCTGATAGTAGGGGGAAAGCATTCATCCTTTCAGTATTAGAATGATGTTAGTTTTGTTTATTTTATTTTTGGTAGATGCCCTTTATCAAACTGTGGAAATTACTTCCTACTCATGGTTTGTTAAGAGTAGGATTTTTTTCAAATTTTTCTGCATATTGATAGTATCAAGTGGGTTTCCTGCTTACAGTGTTACTGTGGTGAGTTGCACTGATTGAGTCCACTTACTGAGGCAGTGTTGGAGCCTCTGCATACACTCTGCTTGTTCATGATGCAGTATTCTTTCTACACAGTACTGGACTCAATTTTCTATTTTTGAAGGTTTTTTTCGTCTGTGTTCTTGGGAGATATTGGTGTAGTTTTTTTAATGTCCTGGTTTTTTTATGAGATAATGCTAGCCTTGTGAATTGAGAAGCATCTCCCCCTTTTTTATTTTGTGGAAGTGTTTGTGTAAATTTAGTGTCATTTCTTCCTAAAATACTTAGTAGAATTTATCAGTGAAATCACCTGGATCTATATTTTTTTAAACTCTTATTTTTAAAAATAATTATAGGGCTATTTAGGTTATCTATTTCATTATGGGGGGGCTTTAGCAGTTTGACAATTATGACGTATTGGTCCATTTCGATTATAGAATTTATGTGCATAGAGGTGTTCATAGCATTTCCTTATTATCTTTTACCTTCTGCATCTGTAGTGATATCATCTCCTTTATTCCCGACATGGGTAATTTGTGTATTTTTTTTTGGCCATTCTTGCTAGGCTTAAATTTTTTTTTACTGATATTTTCAAAGAATCAATTTTTGGCTGTATTTATTTTGTATATTGCTTTTCTGTTTTGATTTCTGCTTCATATTATTTTCTTTCTTCCACTCATCTGGGTTTATTTTCTCTTCTCTATTTTGTTTCTAAAGGAGGTAACTCAAGCTATTTCTCTAAGGCTTTCTTTCTTTTATATTATAAGCATTCATGCTATAAATTTCCTTCTAAGCATTGCTTTAGCTGCTTCTACAAGTTTTGATATGTTGTATATGAGTTTTTGTTCACTTCATAGTATTTTCTATTATCGTCTGATACTTCTTCATTGACCCACGGATTATTTAGAAGCACATGGTTTACTTTGTTAGTATTTGGAGTTTTTCCTATTATCCTTCTGCTACTGATTTCTAGTTTAATTACATTATGTCTGAACATATACTTTGTATAAATTTGATTTTCTCAAATTTAACTATCCTTAGATTTTTGACTGTCATCTAATCAGCAACTGTATTCCAGTGAAACAAAAGTTCTAAATATAGAAATGCTTACTGGATAGATTACAATTAGGTCAATATGTTGCCTCAATACCATTGTCAAGATGCTTTCCCAGCATGTTCATGATGAACATCAACTTGTTTTGCATACTTATAATCAGTTGAAAATTTTGAAAGAAATATTTCAAATATTAGAAGTTTATTATCTGGGGAGTCATGTGGATAATGTACTTCCATTTATGAATAGAATTTCCCATTGCACCCTGCTCTTACCTCATTCATTTTAGCCAGCAGGAAGGGAAACTTCATGATTGGATAAAATTTCTAAAACAACCATGAAACATGCTCAGAAATAAAAGTTTGGGAAGGGTATCCTAGGGAGAAATTTTTCTCTACATTATAGTAGCATTTTCCTCATTGCAGGCTTGCCTATTCATGGTTTATTTTTCACAAGTCATAAGGTGTCCTGGAAGATATGATGATACACAGGGTTGGGGTGGGCTGCCATTTCCTTCTCCAGGGGATCTTCCCAACCCAGGGATCAAACCCAGGTCTCCTGCATTGCAGACAGATGCTTTACCGTCTGAGCCACTAGAGAAGCCCAGTATGCAAACTAGTAGCCTCTAATATGGAGTTCTCAGCATGGAAAAAAAAAAAAAAAACTTTCTCTACTGTACCATAATTTCCCTGTTAGAGAATTTCTGTTCAAGGGCTTAAGCATCCCAATCCATTGCTCTGAAATTTTACCATGAATGACTCTCCTGAAAGCACCCAGGGCATTCCTCTCTGGATAATGTTACAAAAGCCATGGCTATAATCAATATGTGGGTTATTACTGCTCCCAGGTAAGAAGTTATCTGGAATATGTTCAGTTAGCTTATTCTACCCCACTCATGTACTAGTAGTCCTTGGATTTCTTGTTAAGTTTGAAAACACTTTGCCAATAAAATAAAATTATGTTAAAAATAATTAGTGAAGGAGATTGAACAGACCCAAAACCAACTTGGCACTGGTGAGAGGTAGAAATCAGTGGACAATTACCTCAGCCTTCCCAGCCCTAGGGGCGCAATTCTGCACTTCGTTCTACATGGCTCCTCTGAGTCTCTAATGGGACTCAGCCCTACTTGCTGTCCTTGTAACCTGCTGGTTAACTCACTTCACTGGGTTTTTCCCCTTTCATGTCTCACTTTGACAGCTCCTCAACTCTTCTCCCAAAGACACTGCTAGAAACTAAGTCCTAGAGCCTGCTTTCATAAGGATCCAAAATAAAATAGTAACCATTCAATATGTGTTTGTCAGATAGATTTTAAAATGTAGTTTCATAAAAAGAAAACATGACAAATAGAACATTAAATAGAGAGAAGGCAGTAAGACAGCCTCCCACTTGGCGTTTATCGACATCTGGAGGCGTTCTTCGTGTTGAGAAGTGGGACTTCCAGCTTCCTGGTGGGACGACAGGGATGTTGCCCTGGCTGAGAGAAGTAAGAGCACCTTGCCATTGCTCCTCAAGTGGCCTCTGTGGCACCATTTTGGGGTATGGGATGGTTTTGTCACCCTGGGCAGTGATAAAATTCTTGATTGTCCTCTTGACCTTGACGCCAGCCCTCTGGGGAGGCTGGGGTGTCTTGTTGAGGTCTTCTGAGAGTGGAAATCCGGGCTCTTCTCTCAGCCTTGCTGGCCCGGGCAGGGGCAGGCACAGTGTTTCCTGTGGTGTATGGCTGGAGTAGGGTGGTTGTTACCTAAAAGTTTTCCGTCTTGCTAGCCCACCCATTTTCTTTTTTTCTTCTTTCTGCTAGAGAAAGTAGGTTTGGTGGGGCGGGGGTGGGCGGTTCTTTTCTTTGTGTCCATTGGCATTTCTAGGTTGCTGGCTTCTTCAACTCCAAGGTCGTGATATATGAGGCAGAAAAGAAACTCAGGGAACTTAGCAGTATGCTGTTCCTTGGGTCCTGAGGTCCCTGGCTGGTCTGCCTTCTTGCTGGTTTATGGAGTTTTTCAGTGTTTGTTTTATACATAATCTCCAGGGGTTTTAGTTGTACTTAGTAGGAGGAATAAGATAAAGTATGTCTATTCTATTTTTGTGAAAGTGGAAGTCTCAATAACCTTTACAAGTATGAAGAATTCCTGAGACCAAAAGATTTGAGAATTTCTGATTAAATTCAAAGGTTCCTAGGTTCTAGATTTCATGGATGTGTAAAACAAAATGAAATCAAAGATTTTTACAGGTGGTCTCAATAAGATTGCTTAAAATCAAAGACATAAAACAAAAGCACCCACTCATAATTTATCACAACCAAGGAAGAAACGAAACGTCTCAGAAACTGCAGTCCCTTCAGCTCAGTTCAGTTGCTCAGTCGTGTCCGACTCTTTGCAACCCCATGGACTGCAGCACACCAGGCTTCCCTGTCCATCACCAACTCCCGGAGTTCACTCAGACTCATGTCCATCGAGTCAGTGATGCCATCCAGCCATCTCATCCTCTGTCATACCCTTCTCCCCTGCCTTCAATCTTTCCCAGCATCAAGGTCTTTTCCAATGAGTCAGTTCTTCACATCAGGGGGCCAAAGTATTGGAGCTTCAGCTTCAGCCTCAGTCCTTCCAATGAATATTCAGGACTGATCTCCTTTAGGATGGACTGTCTGGATCTCCTTGCAGTCCAAGGGACTCTCAAGAGTCTTCTCCACATCATAGTTCAAAAGCATCAATTCTTTGGCACAATCCTTTAAGATGTATAAATATAGAATTATACAAATTTTACCTCTTTTTTTTCATTTTTCTCAATTCACTTTGGCCCTGTAAAAAGTCAATTGTATATAAGTACCCACTGAGAGACCAGCATGTGAAAACTCCTGCTCTTGTTCCCACATATGACAATGGTGATTTTAAACTTACAATAACTGGCCCATAGTAAAGAGAGTATAAAATTTTGTTAAGTGAAATTCTTTTCAAATTTATTCTATGGGTTTGCAGAGAAATGTATCTTTTCACACTTGACCTGTGAAATCAAGTTGCTTGTTTCACGTAGGACATTGCACCACATATGCCCAGGTTCCAGGATGCACGTACAACATGGTATTGCCGTAAGGTCCGTGACGAGCACTGTGATGCCAGGATCTTGCTGCTTTTTTTGTTAAACGCTTAAGTTTCTCCCCATTTTTTTTTTTTACCCAGAGGCTGTTGTGATAGGTTTTTTATCACTAAATAAATAAAATATTGGGTCCAATCTAGACAGATTTGGACCTGAGGCTTTTTCCCTCCAGACACATTGACAGCATTACTCAGTCTCTGAGGTTTCATGAGCCCAAGGTTTGAGGGGGACATAGGCAGGGTCCTCTGTTCCTCCTCTCTTCTCCGGGGATGAGTAGAACATTTCTCCAGAATCTGGTGCTCAGCCACCAGGTCTATAGAAACACGGGAGCCTCTCTGAAATGGGGAAGGTTCTGTATGTGAGAAGAAACCATTGATACCCCTGTTGTGTTGGTATACTTCAGCACAGCTCTCCCTGGACAGAATGATTTCCCAAATGGCCATCCGTCCAAGAGCAGTGCTCACTGAATCTCAAATCCCCAGAGGAAAAGTTTACAGTTGTCAGTGGCACGTCCTTCCCAGGATGGATATAAGACAGATCTAGCTTTCTGCGGGGCCAGGAAGCATGGACTGCAGGAGAGAGCAAGTGCTCTCACAGCCTAATCAATCTCACAGAGCAGATGGATACGGCAATTAGTGCAAAAACAATTTTGCCAAGAATATTAACACTTCTTTAGTTTATCAAGAAGGGGTGAAATTTCTAGTCAATAATTTTCTAAATTTATAGCACTGTTACTGGTGAGTAGCTGGGTGTAGGTTCTCTGGTCTTGTGCTCTTGTGTGGCCCAATGAGATAATTAGTAGAAGGAAAGAACTGGGTTCTTCATACACATCAAGCAAAACGCGGGATTGAGAACAAAAGAGTTTTCTATTTAATATGTGCTCCAGCTCTTCTGAAATATTGAAGTGATTATTTTGTTTTGACACAAGTTGTCCAGAAAGTTGCTATAATTCTTATTTTGGCAAACCTAGGTATAGCTTAATGATCCAGGGCAGAGGTTCAGAAATACTGTCTGTAAAGGACTAGAGAGTAAATATTCATATTTCAGACTTAGGAGCCTTGTGGTCTTTTTCCCAACCATTCTAATTCTACTGCTATAGCATAAAAGGAGCCATAGATAATATGTAAAAGAAAGGGCATGGCTATGTTTCAATATATTTACAATACAGGTAGCAGAACAGACTTGACCCATGGATCATAGCTTGCCAATCACCGATCTAGTGCACTGATTCTGTTGTTTGCTCCCCTCTGATATTATATATATATATAAAATATTTTCCTTTTCCAAAATTAGAGCACTTATTAGAATCACCAAACTTAAAAATAGGCAGTGTTTCTAGAATCACTTAAAGATGTCATTTTCCCACAATGGTTCTTGATTTTTTTTTCTACTCACAACATGGAAATATGCAGAAGATGTTTCTCCCTTTGAGTAATCTCACTTATCAGCAGTCTTCCTCTTCCCCTCCGATCCTCCTCCTTCTCTTCCTGTGTCCCTCTTCCTTCTCCTAGCTCTTTTTCTCCTTCAAGTTCTTTTATTTCTTGCACAGTCCTCCTATTCCCTTTCCATATTTCAACTTCACTTTGGTCAAATAGAATTTTGTGGCATAGTCTGACAACCTAATTAAGAGTTGAGTGTTAAAGCTATCACCCTGGTGGTAGGTAGGGATGAAGCACTGAATGTCAAGGACAAAACAGCAGCTGCATTTTAAGAGTTGAAAGAGTTGTTGGGAGATCTACCAACTGTGGCCAGTAACATGGGCTCGCTGTGCCTCAGTTTAATTATCAGTAATGTAACGATAGGAATGTATCTTAGTATCTACCTTATATGGTTGTTATATAGATTGGGTTTGTCATGTAAAGAGGCTAGGACAGTGCTCACACATAAAGCTCAGGAATAAAGTAAGGATACTTCTTCGTACAATTTCAGTTCAATACTGAACTGGACCATCAAAAAATAAAATAAAGGAAATTAAGAAGGCATTTAGGTTTGGAGGAAGAAATAAAACTGCCCCTACTTGTTGTTATTGTTCAGTCGCCAAGTCATGTCTGACTCTTTGCCACCCCGTGGACTGCAGCACACCAGGCTTCAGTGTCCTTTACGATCTCCTGGAGTTTGCTCAAACCCACGGCCATTGAGTTGGTGATGCCATCCAAACATCTCATACTCTGCTGTACGCTTCTCCTCCCACCCTCAATATTTCATAGCATCAGTGTCTTTTCCAATGAGTTGACTCTTCGCATTAATACTGATCAATACATCATCGTGACCAAAGTATTGGAGCTTCAGCTTCAGCATCAGTCCTTTCAATGAATATTCAGGGTTGATTTCCTTTAGGATTGACTGGTTGCATCTCCTTGCAGTCCAAGGGACTCTCAAGAGTCTTCCCCAACACCACAGTTCAGAAGCATCAATTCTTCGGCACTCAGCCTTCTTTATGGTCCAACTCTCACATATGTACATGACTACCAGAAAAACCACAGCTCTGACTATGGACCTTTGTTGGCAAAGTGATGTCTCTGCTTTTTAATACACTAAGTTTGTCATAAATTTTCTTCCCGAGGCTTCTGGTTCAAGATGGTGGAGTAGAAGGACATGTGCTCATCTCCTCTGAGAGCACCATGATTGCAATTAGCTGTTGAACAACAGGCTGATCAAGAGGAGGATGCTGGAACCCTCCAAAAAAGGATACCCCACGTCCAAAGACAAAGAAGCTGCAGGAAGACAGTGGAAGGGGCACTGCTGCTGCTGCTGCTAAGTCACTGCAGTCGTGTCCGACTCTGTGTGACCCCATAGATGGAAGCCCACCAGGCTCCGCCGTCCCTGGGATTCTCCAGGCAAGAACACTGGAGTGCATTGCCATTTCCTTCTCCAATGCATGAAAGTGAAAAGTGAAAGGAAAGTCGCTCAGTCGTGTCTGACTCTTTGCGACTCCATGGACTGCAGCCTACCAGGCTCCTCCGTCCGTGGGATTTTCCAGGCAAGAGTACTGGAGTGGGATGCCATCACCTTCTTTGGGAAGGGGCACAGTTGTGGTCAAATCAAATCCCTCACTCACCAGAGGGTGACCCACAGACTGGAGAACAGCAACCCAAAAGAAGTTCTCCCGCTGTTGTGATGGTCCTGAACCCCACATCAGGCTTCCCAGTCTGGGGGTCTGACAAAAGGACTGGGAATCCCCAGGAAATCTGGACTTGAGGGTCAGCGGGATTTAATTTTAGGACTTCCAGAGGACTAGAGGAAACAGAGACTCCACTTCTGGAGGGCACAAACAAACTTTTGTGTGCACCAAGATCCAGAGGAAAGGAGCAGTGACACCACAGGAGACTGAACCAGAACCACCTGCTAGAGTTGGAGGGCTCCCGTGGAGGCGTGGGTCGGCAGGGGCTCCCCACAGGGCCAGGGCGCTGGAGGGTCTCCCGTGGAGGTGTGGGTCGGCAGGGGCTCCCCACAGGGCCAGGGTGCTGGAGGGTCTCCCGTGGAGGCGTGGGTCGGCAGGGGCTCCCCACAGGGCCGGGGCGCCGGAGGGTCTCCCGTGGAGGCGTGGGTCGGCAGGGGCTCCCCACAGGGCCGGGGCGCCGGAGGGTCTCCCGTGGAGGCGTGGGTCGGCAGGGGCTCCCCACAGGGCCGGGGCGCCGGAGGGTCTCCCGTGGAGGCGTGGGTCGGCAGGGGCTCCCCACAGGGCCGGGGCGCCGGAGGGTCTCCCGTGGAGGCGTGGGTCGGCAGGGGCTCCCCACAGGGCCGAGGTGCTGGAGGGCTCCCGTGGAGGCATGGGTCGGCAGGGGCTCCCCACAGGGCCAGGGCGCTGGAGGGCTCCCGTGGAGGCGTGGGTCGGCAGGGGCTCCCCACAGGGCCAGGGCGCTGGAGGGTCTCCCATGGGGCCCTGGATCGGCAGGGGCTCAGCACAGGCTTGGGGCACTGGAGGGTCTCCTGTGGAGGCCTGGACTGGCAAAGGCTCCCCACAGGGCCAGGGCGCTGGAAGGTCCCCCTTGGTGTAAAGTCTCTTGGAGGTCACCGTTATCCCTACATAGAGCCTGTAGACCCCAGGGCTGGGTCACCTCAGGCCAAACAACTACCAGGGAAGGTGTGCAATCCCACCCATCAGTAGAAAATTGGATTAAAGCTTTACTGAGCAAGGCCCTGCCCACTAGAGCAAGACCCAGTTTTCCCATCACCAGTCCCTCCCATCAAGAAGCTCACACAAGCCTCTCAGCCTCACCCATCAGAAGGCAGACAGAAGCAGCACAAAGAAGCAGTCTCACAGTGGCTAAAACAAAAACCGTATTACAGAAAGTTAATCATGATGAAAAAGCATAAAGTTATGTCCCAAAGGGACAAGATAAAACCCCAGAAAAAGAACTAAATGAAGTGGAGATAGGCAACCTTCCAGAAAAAGAATTCAGAATAATGATAGTGAAGATGATTCAGGATCTCCAAAAAAGAATGGAGGCAAAGATTGAGAAGATGCAAGAAATGTTTACAAAGACCTAGAAGAACTAAAGATGAAATAAACAGAGATGAATAACACGCTAGAAGGAGTCCATAGCAGAATAGCTGAGGCAGAAGAACGGATGAATGACCTGGAGGACAGAAGGCTGGAAATCACTTCTGCAGAACAGAGTATAGAAAAAAGAATGAAAATAAATGAAGACAGCCTAAGAGACTTCTCAGACAACATTAAACACACCAACATTCTCATTATAGGGGTCCCAGAAGAGAGAGAAAGGACCTGAGAAGATATTTGAAGAGATAATAGCTGAACATTTCCAAACATGGGAAAAGAAATAGTCAACCAAGTCCAGGAAGCACAGAGTCCCCGGAAGGATAAACCCAAAGAGGAACACACCGAGACTCACAGTAATCAAACTGACCAAAATTAAAGACAGAGATAAAATATTGAAAGCAACAAGGGGAAAATGACAAATAACATACAAAGGAACTCCCATCAGGCTATCAGCTGATTTCCCAACAGAAATTCTACAGGCCAGAAGGGAATGGCCTGATATATTTAAAGTGATGAAAGGGAAGAACCTACAACCAAGAATACTCTATCCAGCAAGACTCTCCTTCAGATTTGATGGAGAAATCAAAAGCTTTCCAGACAAGCAACAGTGAAGAGAATTCAGCACCACTAAAGCAGTTTTACAACAAATGCTAAAGGAACTTCTTTAGGCAGGAAACACAAGAGAAGGAAAAGACCTACAGGAAGTAAGGAAAATGGTGATAGGATCATACATGTTGATGATTACCTTAAGTGCAAATGATTTAAATTCACCAACCAAAAGAGACTGACTGACTGGGTGGATGAAAACATGCATGTATGCACTTCCACTTACCACATCATTCTGCTTGACCCCCCAAATTGTATAATTATATTATACTGTGAGGTTAATCATGTTCCCTTCCCGTTATGGCTTGCAATTGTAATTATCCTTTATTTTGTATGTGGCTACTGATTGTCAAAACCAATACACATCTTTTACACTTGTGGTTCTGTAACTATTACCCACTTGATACCATTGTATCACGATTGGTCAACAGAAAAATAATAGAACTCTGTATCACCAGGCTTCCCTAGTAGCTCAGTTGGTAAAGAATCTGCCTGCAATGCAGGAGACCTGGGTTCAATCCCTGGGAAGATCCCCTGGAGAAGGAAATGGCAACCCACTCCAGTATTCTTGCCCAGAGAATTCCATGGACAGAGGACCTGCTGGGCTGCAGCCCATGGGACTGCAAAGAGTTGGACACGACTGTATGACTAACTTTCACTTTCACTTTTCTGCATCACCAAAAGTAGGATCCAATAGAAAAACCAGTAGTCACTGTTTAAAATCCAGATGCATATCAGAATTATCTTGAAATTTTTTGAAAAATACAAATGCTCAAGTATTGTTTTTTTACTCCAAAACTCCAGATACGTTTCTAATGAGCAGCCCTGTTTAAAAGCAACTGGACTTTATGACGATGTTTTATTCTGGATGGCCTTTCACTGTCCTCTAGTTCCTTTCACCTTTTCTGTTTTATGCTCAGTGCTCCTATTTCATCGAGCTCATTTCTCCAATTTCTCTACCTCTGTTTCATCCTCTTCATCTTTTTTTTTTTTTTTTTTGATGTTCTTTCTCAAGCCTTTATCAACTGTAGGAGAAAAGCTCTTGTATACATGTACATAAATATGCATGGGCTTCCCAGGAGGTGCTAGTGGTAAAGAACCCACCTGCCAATGCGAGCCTGATGCCTGGGATATGCATAATGTATATATTTTAGAAAACTTCTGAATTTTTGCCTAACTAAAAAGATTATGACATTTTGAGTCCACTTGTTTGACTTAGTATGAATAGAATGCTGGATTTCTAATTGAAAAATAGATTCACAACAAGCAACAAAGATTTACCGTATACCACCAGGAACTATAGTCAATATCTTGTAATAACCTATGATGGAAACTAAGATCAAAAATAATATATGTGCATTTGTATAACTGAATCACCTTGTTGTGCACCTGAAACATTGTAAGTCAACTATATTTCAATTATATATATATATATTCTTTTTTCTCTAATTTCTTCAAAGGAGCAAGTGTCTTTTAATTTCATGGCTGCAGTTACCATCTGCAGTGATTTTGAAGCCCAGGAAAAGAAAATCTACCACTGTTTCCAGTTTTTTCTCTATTTATTTGCCATGGAGTGATGGGATTGGGTGCCATGATCTTACTTTTTTGAATGTTGAATTTTAACCCAGCTTTTTCACTCTCCTCTTTCATCTTCATCAAGATGCTTTTTAGTTCTTTTTGGCTTTCCGCCATTAGGGTAGTATCATCTGCACATCTGAAGCTGTTGATATTTCTCCCAGCAATCTTGATTCCAGCTTGCAGTTCATCTGGCCCGGCATTTCACATGATGTACTCTGGATATAAGTTAAATAAACAGGGTGACAAAATACAGCCTTGACGTAGGCCTTTCCCGATTTGGAACCAGTCTGTTGTTCCATATCTGGTTCTAACTGTTGCTTCCTGACTTGCATACAGATCTCTCAGGAGGCAGGTAATGTGGTCTGGTATTTCCATCTCTTGAAGAATTTTCCACAGTTTGTTGTGAAGCCTTGACATACTCCTTTCCCAGTTTTGAACCAGTCTGTTTTTCCATGTCTGGTTGTAACTGTTGCTTCTTGACCCACATACTAGATTTCTCATGAGGCAGATAAGGTGGTCTGGTATTCCAATCACTTTAAGAAATTTCCATAGTTTGTTGTGATCCACACAGTCAAAGGCTTTAGTGTACTTAATGAAGCAGAAGCAGATGTTTTTCTGGAATTCTCTTGCTTTCTCTATGATCCAATGGATGTTGGCAATTTGATCTCTGGTTCCTCTGTCTTTTCTAAATCCAGCTTGTACACCTGGAAGTTCTCAGTTCATGTATTGTCGAAGCCTAGTTTGAAGGATTTTGACCATTACCTTGCTAGCATGTGAAATCAGTGCAATTGTACAGTAGTTTGAACATTTTTTTTGGCATTGCCTTACTTTGGGATTGGAATGAAAACTGACCTTTTCCAGTCCTGTGGCCACTGCTGAGTTTTCCAAATGTGCTGGCATATTGAGTGCAGCAGTTTAACAGCATCATCTTTTAGGATTTTAAATGCTCATCTGGAATTCCATCACCTCCACTAGCTTTGTTTGTAGCAGTGCTTCCTAAGGCCCACTTGACTTCACTCTCCAGGATGTTTGGCTCCAGGTGAGTGATCACAGCATGAAGATCTTTTTGTATAGTTCTGTGCATTCTTGCCACCTTTTCTTAATCTCTTCTGCTTCTCTTAGGTCCTTGCCATTTCTGTCCTTTATTGTGCTGATCTTTGCACGTGCATCTTTACTTGTAGGTGACATTTTGGTCTGCACAGAAAATCTGATGGAATCTACAAAAAAACCTACTAGAACTATTAAGTGAGCTTAGTCTGGGTTGCAAGATACAAGAGTGATATACAAAAAAATCAGTTGTGTTTCTCTATACTGGCAATAAATAACTGGAAGTCAGAATTAAAAAAAAAACCATCATATGCAATGGAATAAAAAACTTGAAATTATTTAGGGCTAAATCTAACAATAGTGGAGGTGATGGAATTCCAGTTGAGCTATTCCAAATCCTGGAAGGTGGTGCTGTGAAAGTGCTGCACTCAATATGCCAGCAAATTTGGAAAACTCAGCAGTGGCCACAGGACTGGAAAGGTCAGTTTTCATTCCAATCCCAAAGAAAGGCAATGCCAAAGAATGCTCAAACTACCACACAATTGCACTCATCTCACACGCTAGTAAACTAATGCTCAAAATTCTCCAAGCCAGGCTTCAGCAATACATGAACTGTGAACTTCCACATGTTCAAGCTGGTTTTAGAAAAGACAGAGGAACCAGAGGTCAAATTGCCAACATCTGCTGGATCATCGAAAAAGCAAGAAAGTTCCAGAAAAACATCTATTTCTGCTTTATTGACTATGCCAAAGCCTTTGACTGTGTGTATCACAATAAACTGTGGAAAATTCTGAAAGAGATGGGAATACCAGACCACCTGACCTACCTCTTGAGAAACCTATATGCAGGTCAGGAAGCAACAGTTAGAACTGGACATGGAAAAACAGACTGGTTCCAAATAGGAAAAGGAGTACATCAAGGCTGTATATTGTCACCCTGTTTATTTAACTTATATGCAGAGTACATCATGAGAAACGCTGGGCTGGAAGAAGCACAAGCTGGAATCAAGACTGCCGGAAGAAATATCAATAACCTCAGATATGCAGATGACACCACCCTTATGGAAGAAAGTGAAGAGGAACTAAAAAGCCTCTTGATGAAAGTGAAAGTGGAGAGTGAAAAAGTTCGTTTCAACATTCAGAAAACGAAGATCATGGCACCTAGTCCCATCACTTCATGGGAAATAGATGGGGAAACGGTGTCAGACTTTATTTTTTTGGGCTCCAAAATCACTGCAGATGGTGACTGCAGCCATGAAATTAAAAGACGCTTACTCCTTGGTAGGAAAGTTATGAGCAACCTAGACAGCACATTGAAAAGCAGAGACATTACTTTGCCAACAAAGGTCTGTCTAGTCAGGGCTATGGTTTTTCCAGGGGTCATGTATGGATGTGAGAGTTGGACTGTGAAGAAAGCTGAGCGCCGAAGAATTGATGCTTTTGAACTGTGGTGTTGGAGAAGACTCTTGAGAGTCCCTTGGACTGCAAGGAGATCCAACCAGTCCATTCTGAAGGAGATCAGCCCTGGGTGTTCTTTGGAAGGAATGATGCTAAAGCTGAAACTGCAATATTTTGGCCACCTCATGCGAAGAGTTGACTCATTGGAAGACTCTGATGCTGGGAGGGATTGGGGGCAGGAGGAGAAGGGGACAACAGAGGATGAGATGGCTGGATGGCATCACCGACTTGATGGACATAAGTTTGGGTGAACTCCAGGAGTTGGTGATGGACAGGGAGGCCTGGCATGCTGCAATTCATAGGGTTGCAAAGAATCAGACACGACTGAATGACTGAACTGAAATCTGACAAATGTGCAAGAACTGCAGAATGAAAACTATACATAAATATTTCTGAGAGAACAAACAGCCCGAACAAATGAGGAGCTGTGTCCTGTTCACAAGTCTAAAGATTCAATGTTATTAAAATGCCAATTCTTCCTCAAATGATTTATGAAGTTAAAGCAATCCCAGGCAAAATCCAGCATTTTTTTTTTTTGGTAGAAACTGACAAACTGGATCTAAACTTCTGAGAGATGAAAAGACCTATCAGAGCCCCAGAATCATCAAGAGGACTCTGCAGAAGAATAAAGTTAGAAGATAAAGATTACCTGCAGACTTATTTTGTGAAACTGAAAGTTGCTCAGTCACGTCTGACTCTTTGTGACCCCAGGCACAATGTAGTCCATGGAATACTCCAGGCCAGAATACTGGCGTTGGTAGCCTTTCCCTTCTCCAGGGGATCTTCCCAACCCAGGGACTGAACCAGGTCTTCTGCATTGCAGGTGGATTCTTACCAACTGAGCCAGCAGGGAAGCCTTATTATGGAGTTTTGATAATCAAGACAGTGTAGTTTTGGTGAAAAGTTTGGTAGAGCAACAAAATAGAAAATCCAGAAATGACACACATGTGTATGTCAATTGGTTTTTGACAAAGATTAAAAGGGAATTCAGTGGAAGAAGAATAGTCTTTTCAACAAATGGTACTACAATAATTGGAAATATATTTTTTTAAAGTGAAAAGTAAAAACAGTTTTGATGCATAACTTGATACTTTGTATCATATAAAAAATTAATTCAAAATTGATCTTGGATTTAAATATAAATCCTAAAACTATAAAGCTTCTAAAGGAAAAGATAGGAGAACATTTTGATGACTTTGACTTAGGCAAAGATAACACTGAAAGCAAGATCTTTAAAAGAAAAGAAATTAATTTGGATTTACCAAAATCAAGAACTTCTTTCTGCTGTTTAAAGAACAGTGTTAAGAGAATGAAAATATAAGCCATAGACTGACAGGAAATGATTGCAGGTCATATAGCTGACAAATGGCTTGTGACCATAATATATGAAAGACTCTCAGAACTCCATAATAAGAAAACAAAGAACTCAATAAAATTGAGTAAAAGAACAGAAATATCCTGTAGGAAGATATATGAAAGCAAATTATATGAAAACATACTCAGTTAGCCAAATGCAATTCATTACAGGAATGCAGTTTACAATCATGTTGAGATATTATGACTCACCTCTGAGGATGTTTGAAATTAAACACACTGACCATATCACATGATGACAAGAATGTGAAGCAACAGGAAACCTCGGGCACTGCTGTTGGGAATGTGAAACAGTGCACGACCTCTGAGAAACAGTTTGCCAGTTTCTTATAAAGTTAAATGAATACCTACGATGTGAGAAGTTACTCTACCCCTAGGAATTCACCCAAGAGAAATAAAATGTATCTATAAAAAAGCATGCATATAGACGCTCACAGCATCTTTATCTATGACAACCCCAAACTGGAAGGAACCCAAATATCCATCAGATGCTTAACAAACTGCACTATGGGCACAAAAGGTTATATTTTGCAATAAATGGAACGAACATGGATAAACCTGAATATATTCTTCTTTCATGCCCAGTGAAAGAAGCCAGAAAAAAAGCAAGTACATTCTCAATCATTCTATTTGTATAAAATTCTAGAACAAGATGATGCTTACTCCTTGGAAGGAAAGTTATGACCAACCTAAATAGCATATTAGGAAGCAGAGACATTACTTTGCCAACAAAGGTCTTTCTAGTCAAGGTTATAGTTTTTCCAGTGGTCATGTATGGATGTGAGAGTTGGACTATAAAGAAAGCTGAGTGCCGAAGAATTGATGCTTTTGAACCGTGGTGTTGGAGAAGACTCTTGAGAGTCCCTTGGACTGCAAGGAGATCCAACCAGTCCATCCTAAAGGAGATCAGTCCTGGGTGTTCATTGGAAGGACTGATGCTGAAGCTGAAACTCCAATACTTCGGCCACCTCATGCAAAAAGTTGACTCATCGGAAAAGACCCTGATGCTGGGAGGGATTGGGGGCAGCAGGAGGAGGGGACGACAGAGGATGAGATGGCTGGATGGCATCACCAACTCTATGGACATGAGTTTGAGTGAACTCCGGGAGTTGGTGATGGACAGGGAGGCCCGGCGTGCTGCGGTTCAAGGGGTCGCAAAGGGTTGGACATGACTGAGCGACTGCACGGAACTGAACTGGAGTGGAACATGAAAGCTGATCTAGAGGGACAGAAAAAAGTAAGTGGTTTCACGGGGACAGTGATGGGAGAGAGCAGGAAGTGTGAGCGTGAGGGGAGTTCACAGGACACAAGGAAGCCGCTGCAACGCTGGCTGTGCCGCGTTGAGTTATGGGTGTTTCTGTGTTTGTGTCCTATTTGTACTTGATACATGTGTCAAAACTTTGTCAAACTGTCCACTTTAAATAGCTCCCAGGTGGTGCCAGTGGTAAAGAACATCCCTGCCAACGCAGGAGACATTAGAGACACGAGTCGGATCCCTGGGTTGGGAAGATCCCTTGGAGAAAGGGTCTTCTCTTGCCTGGAGAATCGCATGGACATTGCAGCCTGGTGGGCTACAGTCCGTAGGGTCGCAAAGAGCCAGACACGACTGAGGCATGCACACACACGTATGGTTTATTGTGTATCAATCGCACCTCAATAAAGCTGTTAACATTTTGGTAGTTCACTCTAACAAATGTATAGGTTCTCATAACACGTATTTCTGAGGGTCAAATATACTTTTCATTTTGTGTTAATACAAATTTTGGATTAATTTTGTTGTTTATTATTTTTACCCCATGTCACTGTATTATGGACTTCCCAGGTGGCTTAATGGCAAAGAAAAATAGTAAAAATGAAAGTTGCTCAGTCATGTCTGATTCTGTGACCCCATGGATTGTAACTTGCCAGGCTCCTCTGTCCATGGAATTCTCCAGGCAAGAATACTGGAGTGGATTGCCATTCCCTTCTCCAGGGGATCTTCCTGACCCAGGGGTCAACCCAGGTCTTCCGCATTGCACGTACATTGCAGGATTCCGGTCTGAGCCACCAGGGAAGCCCTCAGTGGCAAAGAATCTGCCTGTAATGCAGGAGACACGGGTGTGATCCCTGGGTCAGGAAGATCCTTTGGAGAAGAGAAAGGCAATTCACCCTAGGATTTTTGCCTGGGAAACCCTATGGACAGAGGAGCCTGGCGGGGGACAGTCCTTGGGGTTGCCAAGAGTCAGATGTGACTTAGCAACGAAACAACACTTTAGTATATATGAAAGGCTCAGCAAATTCTTTTTGTAGTAAGATGGGGTATAAAAATACACACTAGTAAATGTAATAGTCCATATTTTAGCAGGACCAGGAGATGCTAAATGGTAACAAAGCTTCTGCACAAATATCTATTTAAAATGTGTCACCAACTGTTTGTATTCTTTTTTCATGAACTTCTTGTTCATTATCTTAGTCTGTTTTTATTTTGGTAAACAGGATTTAAAGTGCAAATATAATATATAAGATACCAAGACCATTCTAACGATGACAGAATCTACTCTATGGTTGTAGTGCATGTCTTAGGGAGTTAAAGTCTTATGTTGATATCTGTTAAATGTCAAGAAGTGAAGTAGTTTCATTGTTTCTATTACTATAGTGAAAGATTGTATGTTAATTGTATAAAATTAGATACTTTGCTTAAGTAAAAATATTTGGAATGTTTTATAATTTTTCATTTCGTTGTTGTTGTTCAGTCGCCAATTTGTGTCCGACTCTTTGCGACCCCATGACTGCAGCACACCAAGCTTCCTGCCATCACCAACTCCCGGAGCTTGCTCAAACTCATGTCCACTGAGTTGGTGATGCCATCCAACCATCTCATTCTCTGTCGTCCCCTTCTACTCCTGCCCTCAATCTCTCCCAGACTCAGGTCAGAGTCAGCTGTTAGGTGGCCAAAGTATCTGAGCTTCAGCTTCAGCATCAGGACCCAGGGTGGTCATCTGATTACGCACGCCCAGATATTCCAAGCACAGTAAACAACACGTTTTAAAAAGTTCACGTAGCATTTATAGTAGAGGAAGTGTTCTTATCCCCAGCTCAAGCATAATAGTGACATGGAAAACTGTCGTCCGTCTTGTCATTATAAGAATACAATGATTCACAGTTAAAAAAATAAAATGCACCACCAAGAAGGAGACTCAGGACACAGAGAAGAAACTGGTGGTTGCCCCGGGGGACGGACTGGGGAGGTATGGAGAGGGAGGCTGGGGTTAGCAGCTGAAAGCATGTATGTGCAACATCCATGAACAGCAAGGTCCTACGTGTAGCACAGAGAACTATACTCGATATTCTACAACCAGCTGCAATGGAAAAGAATACATATACACAAAAAGAATGCATTAATATATACATGCATAATTGAATCACTTTGCTGTACAGCAGAAATTAGCAGGATATTGTAAAGCAACTATACTTCACTAAGAAGAAATAAAGAACAATTAAGACCAGGGCACCTCAAACAGGACTGTCCGTGGGACACGGGTCTCATTTCATACTACACCCCAACACTCCTCCAAAGGCTCGGCATCAGTAATTCCTCTATTCACTTACAAGTATGTGTTTCTTAGAGTAATACCAATATGATATTGAATTTACTTGCTGACAGATGGCTGAATCACTGTAGTTAAAGCATTGCATGTAAGACTGCCAACACCAGGTAGAAAGTTCTGCTGATGCTAGATGCAGAGTTTCACCTCTATATTATACTTTTTCTTAGCTGTTCAGTAGAATAATTTATTTTCAGAATCATGCTGACACATTCTGACATTTGAGTGGTTTGATTTTATTTGATGTATTACCCTTTTTTAAAAATAGGATACATGTCAAACGTCTCTATGAACTTCGGTGTTTCTAGCATAGAATTATTAATTAGACGTAGTTCTTCATTTGAAAAATAAGTTTACTGGATTCTACCGATTGGAGTGTGAATTAATTTAATGTAGTCTGAAATAGAGAAATCACCAAATGCAGTTACATTTGTATGTTCTTTTTTCTATTTCTTAAAGCTCATGCCCCTATTTAGAGACTTTTTTTCTCCCCAGGCTAAGAAGCATGTTGCAAATATTCTACCTCACTCTGTTCTTCAGGTCCATTGTAGTAGAGCCAATTCTTTGTTTCTCTGCTTCTCACCTGTTCTGTCTATTTATTTGTGTATAAGATGTCAAAGGAAAATGAAAAGCAACACCTCCAAATACCACCTTGAAAGAGAAAAGGCCAACAAATTCTTTTCTGCACCTGAAGCTTTTAATTCTTTAATCCACCATGGAATGTTGCTTAATTACATATTTTATTATGCATAACTGAAAATTACGTACTTTAGTTTCAACAATGATATGAAAGCACTTATTGTTTATAAATAAAGAGCGGCTGGTTTGTCTCTATTTTTTTATGTTACAAATATTTGTGGAATTCTCAAAGGTTCTCTTTCTAAAATTGGCTTTTTGAAAATTCTCAGAGAGACCCAAGAAAAACTTCAAGTTTTAATACTTTCTTTGGAAACCAGAAAATTCATTACTTTGCAAAATCAAGATGATGTCACGTCATTATGGGCAAAAGCCATTGAATAGTTTGGATATTTTCATAAGTTTCATCATAATTTTAACAAGCTTCACAAAGTATTTACTGATGGAAAAATGTTACAGTGGTTGAACCAGGTGATGAACCCTTGGAGATTCATTATACTATTCTATCTTTTTGTTTGTGTGTATTTGGAAATTCCTAATCAAATGTGTGTTTAAAAAAAAACTTGGATATATGGATTTTAACCAAAGTTTTGGAGTTAATATTTCACACACTGGAATTCAATGACTTAGTGATGGACTTTTTCATAGTAGTAAAATAATTATGCTGTTTCTGGAAATGTCAAATTGCATTTAATTTTTTTCTATATTTTCTGCATTTGATAAAGCTCTTATTGAGAAGAAAAGAGAAACCTGTAGATGTAAGACTTGGGTTTGAAACCAACGTGGAGCCTCCCCTCTTGTGTGCAAGGTGGGACAGACGTGTTTGTGGCAGTGTCGTGTAAAATGAAGCCTTCCACTAATGTTGTTGCCATTATCATTTTAAGCATATTTGAGGGCAAAGCTGGGAAGGAGCCTTACAAGGTAGGAAGTCTTTGTATGAGACCTGGTAGAACAAATCTTTGAAAATTAAAATCGGAAACAAAGTTGGAGTAGGTGAAGCCTGTCCCCTCATTAAGATGCTGCGGGGTAGATTTGCACACTGGACAAATGTGCATATTGCAACCCGGGGCCACAGACTCAGTGAGTCATTGCACACACTTACAGTATTTGAGCTTTCTCAACATTCTCACTTAGCACGTACTGTTGGTTCTTCTATGACTGGAGAAACTCATAGAGCAGCCCATGGATAGCCTTTCTTTGGTGGAGAGGGGTGTAAGGGCATGAATCAGAGGTTGTCACTGTCATGAAAACTTGTTTGAACACCATACAAAGCAAATATTCAATAACAGTAAAAGAAAATGCAACAAAGAATAAAGAAATAATGTGCAACATTTAATGCAGTGCAAAATACTTTAGAGTTTCTCTGTGGTTACTCTGCAAGGCAACAAAAACAATGGGCTGCTCTCTTTTTCCTCATCAACCACCTCATCCGCGGGTATCAGAGAACAGGGCCCAGTCATGTGCTTTTGATCACAATAGGGATATTAGTTGAAACAGCTGACACAGGAAGGTGACTTAATGCACAACCTTGACATAGAGCAAGGAATCAAAATGGAATTCTTGTAGAATTGATAAAATGGAATTTTTGTAGAATTATTTTGATACATTAATTTGGAGATACATATGATCCACCTAAGGAGCGTAAAGCAAGGGAGGTTTAAAAATGTTCACCTTTTAAACCTGAATTCCAAACGATTTTTATTTGACATGTGGAATTGTTAAACAGGTAATAGTATTCTGGTCATATACATTTCTTAAATAAGTGTTCTCTGTATTTGATCAAAATGTGCATGGTAACAGACTGTAGTTTAGCCTTTGTTCAAAGACGTGCAAGTCTTTAGTATTTACACTAAATGGACCGCCTCAGAAGAGTGAATACATTCCCTTAAAAACAAAACAGAAAAAAAAAAATCT
Organism: Bos indicus x Bos taurus; assembly: GCF_003369695.1. Taxonomy (NCBI): domain Eukaryota; kingdom Metazoa; phylum Chordata; class Mammalia; order Artiodactyla; family Bovidae; genus Bos; species Bos indicus x Bos taurus. The sequence goes on from NC_040076.1 coordinate 154,780,082, forward strand.
TTAAGGTGAACTATAGTATCTTTATCTCATGTTTTAGATAGGATTAATATTCTTGAACCTCCATTGGTTTCCACACTCTCATGCAAATTTCTGGCTTGCTTTAACACAGCAGTCCAATTTCTGTTGGCTATATGACAGGGCATACACATATTAATTGCTCTTTTTGAAAATATCACCAAGCAGTTCAGAATACCTTATTTACTGGTAATATCGTGAAAATCAAGGACCTTAATACCAGCCAAAGATAACAGTGTGGGATAGGGCAGAACTGAATGATGAAATGTATGAGATTGTCGTTTTCACTCCATCTTGAACCATTTGAAAATGTTTTCTACTTAAGCTATGTATTTTAGATAAGCACAGTTAGATATAGATTTCACTAATGAAGAAATAAACACTTTTCTTTTTTTAGCTCAGAATTCCTTAGGACTAAATGTTAATTGATATGCATTTTATATATAATATGTACAGGCTTTGTAACCAAGGGTCACACAACTAGGGCACATGTTAGCTACCTCGGTTTTCAAAGGTTATGTGTCAACTCTGCATATTATGTGCCAAGGAGATACTATCGTTATTTTTTGCATAATGTGCAAGTATTATAATGGCCACAGAGTGTAATACAAATTAGTGGCAAAGTGCTGAGGGAAGGAGTCCATGACAGATTCAGACGCACAAGGTTGAATATTACCCGTAAACTACCCGACTCTGCTGAGGCCTTAGCAGCAGGGAGCGCTACGTCATGCCCAGCTTTTAAAAGCTTCTGAAATAGTTGGACACAAGGAAGCTTGTTCGAGGAGTTCTACCATAGCCTCTGGCAACACCGGGACTGGTAGGAGGGATAAATGACACCCGGGAAGCAACGTGGAAGGTTCCTCAAACCTCTTGCAAAATGTACCATCTTCCCGAAGAACAATTTTGCTCACTCCATCATGACCAACATTGTTTATTGATATGTGCTTTTTTTGGTTTAAAATATATTAGCAAGATGATGCTGCATGAGTTAAAAACAGTCTGAGAATTTTATTGTCATGTTGATTTCTTATACACACTCTTCAATTTACTGAAAATGTATTTTCAAAGAAGTTAGGAGGTTAGTGGGAAAGAAAAAAAATCTTATTTGCAACCCAAATTCCCCTTAAAAAGGTATTACATCTTTGACTTCTTATATTAGGTGTTGTTCTTATGTTAAGAAAAAACAAAAAACAAAAACAACACTACCCTCTGCTCTAGCTTTTCCCTTTAAAGTCAGAGAAGATAGGTTGTTTTTCATTAAATTTCATAGCATATTTAATTACCCTATTTATTATTTTTAATACATGAAATCTGGTTTCTATTTGAACTCAAAATTATTTTGCTAAAATGATTTTCTGACCCCTAGTAATAAGTTAGAATGTTTAAAGGTGTTTTCTCATTTAATACAAAGAAGTGGTAACTTTTTCAACATAATTTTAAGTTTACAGCAAACCAGCTGCCTCTGAAGTAGTTCAGCTATGCGTCAAAAGTAGATAGTAACTCTGAAAACTGAATTGGGAGTTTTCTATTATCCCATTTTAGTTTCTTAAGTTCGGCATCGGGGGAGTCCAGTTGCCCTCGGAGGAGTTCATCAGGGTGCAGGGAAAAGAGGCAGGAAGAGAGTGGGTGATTTCAGAACCAAAGGAACCCAAACACCCCCTAACAGGTACGTATGAAATCTTAAAAAAGCAGCAAAATATAAAGTGAATGCGAACAAAAATAACCAAAAACTGCAACACTGGCCCTATCCTTTACATGAACATTAGCGCACCCCACTTCATATCCTGGCGTTTACTGAGTTCTACGTTGCAAGAATTTTGAAGTGCATGTTTAAATTCCAGGTTGGTGAATTCTTAACTTCTTCATGGAGTTCTTATAGTTATGACATACACAACCAAATGAGCTCAGTTATTAACTTGTATTCCATTTACAACTTAAGAAAAAATACAGTGCTTACTAAGGAGTTCTTGTACAGAAGGTCCATTTCCCCGACTTATGTTACTTTTAATGGCCTTTAAAAATGTATATACACCAGCTTTAAAAAAAGTGTTGCCATGATGAGTGTATTGTGAAGTAAATGCAGGTCAATCTATTCTAAGTGCGTATCTGCTAGAGACTAAATTATGTCTTTGTTGGTGAGTCTTGACCATCCTCCTAATCAAGTAAAACATCAATCAAAAACAGGTTATCATCTTCACTGTTTAACTTAAAAAATGAGCATATGTTCGAGATTTAAATTTACAGTGTTTCAAGTGACTTTTAAATTGCTCTTTTTCAGATCTGTAAAATGTCAAGAAAGTTTTAACATGCATCTTACTGAGAGGGCCATCTTGGACTCTGTGTGTGACTTCACATAAGCAGACAAACCCTACCATGTCATACCATACAAACAATTTTAATCGTGTAGTTACAGTCAATAACCACTCCTAATCAGAACATTTCTGCATAAAGAAAATTGTGATACACTTATAAAAACAGCCAGCTGTAACAAAATAGCTGGTGTTTTCATAGCCATAAACTCATAAAAAAGAAATAACACCTTTATACAGAAATTTTATACAGATGTAGCTTTAAAATTGATTGTAAACCAAAGGAAGACACGTTGCAAACATCAATTATTTTCACATTAATTGCATAATTTTCTAAGGTGATCTATTAGTTTTATTAACCTAAGCTTATTTGCATGATAGTAAAAATTGCATACAACAATAAGAGTGAAGCTTATAGTATGAATTGCTTGGATAACATAGAGCACTTTTTATAGGCAACTGTGTAAAGCACATTTTATCTATTTAAAACTTTTAAGACACTTTGTTTTACTGCCCATCAAAATACATTTATAAATAGAAAAGAACCAGTATGGTAACAAGAGAAGCAATATTACATTTAACGGAAACTTCCAAAAATTAATTACAACATGATGCTGCAGGATCTACAAATAAATAATGAGGACTAAATTGTGTTTCACATTTTCTTTTCATTTTTTAAAAAATCTTGTAACAATGAGAATGAAAAAAATTACAGTGAACTTTTATTTCCAAAATAAAAACAAATTTGAATTACGGCAGTGCCATATAATACAAGGCATTTGTTGGCATATGTCATCTTTAAACTGCATTCCACAGTCTACAGTTCTTTTGCAACATACAATAGAGTAACAAACTCTTTCTTTTTTAAAACAAGGGGCGAGTTTCCAAAGATAAGTGTGAAGTGTTACAGAAATAAAGGAAGGAAATGATAATCACAGAAGTTATAATGCTTGTTTTGAGGCTCCAGAATAATAATAAAATAAAATAAAAAAAACCCACTGGTTATCATGCTTACGGGTACACACACCTGGGTGTGTTCCGTGAACACAAATTTTCCATTTTTAATACCAAACAATCCGATGCTTCACCTGGGGCTGCCAAGCAGTTCGTAAAAGAGAGGAAAACGTTTAGTGCAGTCAGTATCAGCCTTTCTCGACGTTCCCGTTTGTGCAAGTTTCTGACGATTCCCCGGCCGAATGGCGGAGCGCGAGGCTCGCAGGGCGAGCCCGGGGCGGACCCCCGGCCCGGGGAGCGCTGATGGGGGCCCGCAGCTCAGTCCCTGGCGTCGGCGCTCGCGTCCGTGCTGCCGTCGGCCGCCGGCTCATCCTCGAGCTTCACCGCGAAGAGCGGGCTAGCGCCCGCGCCAGGAGCACCCTCGTCCGGGTCCTGCAGCAGCTCGTCGTCCTTGTAGTCGGCCACGTCCACCTCCAGGCCCGCGTGGTCCTTCAGCCGGCCGTGGTGCTTGAGGTGGTAGCGCTGGTTCTGGAAGAACTTGATGACGGTGTGTTGCGGCAGGTCCAGCTGCGCCGACAGTGTCTGGATGGCCTCCTCGTCCGGGTGCAGCCCCACGTCTTGCATGAAGCTCTGCAGGATGCCCAGCGCCTCCACCGAGATCTTGGTCCGCGGCCGCGCCTTCGGCCGGCTCTCATCCTCCGCCTCAGCCGGCGCCGCTGCGGGCGGCTGCCGCGCGGGGAGCCGGGGCCCCGCCGGGGGCGGCGGCGCCTGTGCCGGCGCGGGGGGCGGCGCGGGCTGCGGCTGCGGGGGTGCCTGCGGCGGCTGCAGGGAGACAGCGGCACAAGGTCAGCGGTGCCGCAAGTGCCCGGCCCCACGTGCGCCTGGCCGCTGCACATGCCCAGCCCCGCACGTGCCTGGGCCCTCGCGTGCGTGGTCAGTGCCCAACACCTGGGTACTGCGCATGCGGCCTCACATGCGGCGCACAAGGGCCGGGAAGGAGCGAGCACATGACCTACCGGGTTCGGAATGTGGGGAACGGATGCTGCACAGAAACGCTGGCCAGCTGAACGGCCCACGGCATCGGGAAGAAGGTCAGAACGATCGCTAGGAAGGGAGGACCGGGGAGGGCCTGGGTGGCTCCAGGGCTTCCTCGTCAGAGGTCAGGCTGGCTCACTTACACGGCTGAAATTCAGCACTCTGAAAGTGTGAGCCACGTTCACCAGGAGGATATGCCTCCGAGGCGACGACAGCACATTGTGATGTCGGTAATTAATAAAGATTTAAAATGAAGACGGAGAAGTTAAGTGCGCCAAAGGCAGTTTAGGAAGGTGAGCTATGGACACTGGGAAGGAAATGTGTTTCGTCCCATTGCAGCAGATGGCTAAAACGTGGCCCTGGCTTCCAAGGTCTTATGTTCCAAATAAAATGGGGAAGCCAGTGCTCTTCTGCAGCAAAGTGAAAGTCGCTCAGTCATGTCCAGCTCTTTGCGACCCCATGGACTATACAGTCCGTGGATTTCTCCAGGCCAGAATACTGGGGTGGGCAGCCTTTCCCTTCTCCAGGGGATAGTCCCTACGAAAGGATCGAACCCAGGTCTCGTGCATTGTAGGCGGACTCTTTACCAGCTGAGCTCTGAGGGAAGCCATTAGCTCTCGTGAATCCAAAGAATTTCTCAGATTCTCACGTTTGTGAATTTCCTACCAGACAGTTTCAGCCTAACAGACACACATTTCTTACCGAATTGCACTGGGCTGACACGGCAAGATTTTTTCTTTACCGAAAAATAAAGGTTTCATTCACCCCACAACAGCTAGCAAATTGTTCTGTCTATACTAAGCTCAGATGTAATCAGGATTTAAATTTAGTGTATATAGACACTTTTTCATAATAAGTATCTGTGCTGTAATTTTCCATACACAATTATACGTAACAAATGTGACACACGCACACACACACATACATACACACACACACATACACACTCCAGCTCCAGGATTCTTATCAACAAAGGAAATCACCCTAAGGAAGCCTAAAATATCAGAACGTTTACACTGTGCCCTAAGCATTTCCTTAATCCCCCTAAGAAGCAATTTTATTAAAAACAATTTACATTTTCAAACAAGTACTATTTTTTTTTACTTATCTTTTTTTGTTTTTGCTAAACAGTACATTTTTCAGGCTTTCATGATTATTTTAGTGCTTGATATCCTAAGGGATTTTCTTTCTCAATTTATCTTTAATATATACTCAAGGATTCTTTTTCTTAGGGGATGGATAACCCTATTTTTGTTGTGTGTGTGAGTATCACCACCCCCCTCCCACCCCGTCCCGCCCCCCCGCCCCCCCCCCCCCCCCCCCGCCCCCGCCCAGCAGTACCAAGAAATAATATGCAGGTGATTCAACAAAGAGAGTGTAGAATTTTAAGACTTGGAAAAGCAATAGCATCTTCCCTTAAAGGGGAAAACGAAAAGCATCCCTTTGGATGTAACAGAAATAATTAGAACAGCTCAAGTTCAGCTTCAACACGCTTCCTAAGCAATCGAGGTCAACAACCAGCTAGGCCCAGACCTTCCCCATCTAAATGAACTGGGGGTGAATTTAGTGGATCCACTCAGTGGATGAATAGACAGGCCCCAGGTCTTGGAAGGGAGTAATTTAGGTGAGTCTGAGGCTGACCCTGCGGAAGCAGTGTATTTGGCCAACACCACTGTTAGCATGGCCTTTCCAAGGCTGAGCATCCTGACCAGGGAGCGGGTCTTGGCACCAACCTTCTGTGTGCCCCCTCTGACTGGCTAACTTGTGCCTGCTCACCTGTGGAGCAGCACCAGCCACGGGGCCGAACGCCTCTAGACTCTGCTTGCCCAAAGGCGGTGGGAGAGGGGCTCTAAGGGAAAAACAGACAGACGTGACTCACCCCTAACCTGTGCTCCCTGAGCCGGCGGGGACAGAGCTAGAGTGAAGGCAGGGCTGGGGAGTTGGAAGCCAGATGCCAATTTGGTTTCCCTCCACTCCTCTCTCTGGGACAGAATCCAAGGCATACAATTGCGATCCTACAAACTTCCTCTGCAGAAACAGCACTCATAACTTTCCTCGGGGACAGGATCGGTGTTCATTAAAAAATAGGTGGCGTGTCTAAAAATTCAAATTTTGCGGCAATGCGGAAGACCTGGGTTCTATTCCTGGGTTGGGAAGATCCCCTGGAGAAGGGATGGGCTACCCACTCCAGTATTCTTGGGCTTCCTTGTAGCTCAGGTGGTAAAGAATCCACCTGCAATGCAGGAGACCTGGGTTTGATCCCTGGGTTGGGAAGATCCCCTGGAGAAGGGAAAGGCTACCCACTCCAGTATTCCAGCCTGGAGAATTCCATGGACTGTATAGTCTATGGGGTCGCAGAGAGTTGGACACGACTGAGCGACTTTCACTTTCAATATAACAAAACAGATTCTTAAGCTCTCACGTAGTTCTAACGAAGACTGGCTTGCCATAGAAGTGTGGAAGGGGGTTCCTGCCGCCTTGGAGGCGGGGGGCGGAGAGGAACACAGCACACATGTTGGAAAACCCAGGTCCTCTTTTTGCCCCCCGGCCGAGATGGCAGGGTATTGTTATCTCTTGCTCAGAAGCCTATGTTCAGACTGGCGGCAAGAAGAGAAATGCCCCCTTCCCTGCTAAGTTTAAGCGTCTGTTTACCCCGAGCTCTACTGCAGCGGCCGAAGTACACGAACCTGAATCTGCTCGGCGGGCACGTGGATGATGTGCGGCGGCCGGTCGCCATGGTGATGCACCGCGTTGCTCTCCTGTTCGTAGATGGCGTCGCGTTCCGGCTGTGGGAGGCTGAGGAACCTTCGGATCATGGAGAGGTTCTCCCACAGGGTCCTGTTTTCTGGAGAAGGGTCTTCTTTCCAGCGTAACAGCTCGCACAGCCACCCCTTAGAGACAAGGGCGTTAGCAGGTCAGTTCAGGTCCAAGAGGGGGCGGGGTGGGGAGCTGACCGTTCCCATTAGGAAGTAAAAAGGAAGGACCCTGTGCAGTTAACTTTTTCCCAGCTCAGAACACTCCAGTCTGCTTTAAAAAAATTTTTGTAACCTGTTAAAAGACAATAGGTGTGGTTGTCGAAGAGGGGGCAGAATCTGTTTTTTAATACACAATTCATATTTGCATCTTAAAGGAGGGCTCTATTTTCCATTCTCCAAAGGCAAGACCCGTTTACCTTGGACTCTGCAGAATGTGCCCAAGGAGAAAGGAAGGCTGTGCGCTTCTCGTCCGATGAGTGGCCATCTGAGGTTCTGAGGACAGTGTTTACGAAGGGCTGGGACAGCTTTTAGGAATAATTTTCCTAAAAGGATTCCCTACGTTTATGATGTTTGCATTAAAAAGGCAGCTCTGTGAATATCTGTGTGTGTGTCAATGTATGTGTGTTTGTATAGAAAAGGGAGAGAAAGGATGTGTGCAGTTGTGTGAGCATGAATGTTGTCCAAGGTAAGGCTTTATGTTAGAATGAGCATTAGAAGAATTCTCCAGTACACAACTTTCCAGAAAGAGACCTCAGAGCCCTGCCTGCTGCTATGGACACACATGGTCCATCAGGGAAGCACTGTGAGAGGATCCCTGAGCTGAGGGGGACGATGTCCACTGAGCCCCAGGACCTGGGCCTCTCTGCTGCCCTCCAAGGCCCACTTTCTGACCCTGACATGCTCAATCCTGAACTGAATGGGCGGACGTGGGGTAGTGGGGCCTATGTACACATAAGTAATACTATATATAAAACAGACTGACTAATGCAGACCTACTGTAGAGCACCAGAGACCCTACTTGATGCTCTGTGGTGACCTAAATGGGAGTAAGTTCAGTCGCTCAGTCCTATCCAACTCTTTGTGACCACATAGACCGCAGCACGCCAGCCCTCCTTGTCCATCACCTACTCCCGGAGTTTACTCAAACTCACGTCTATCGAGTCGGTGATGCCATCCAACCATCTCATCCTCTGGCATCCCCTTCTCCTCCTGCCCTCAAGCTTTCCCAGCATCAGGGTCTTTTCCAGTGAGTGAGCTCTTCGCATCAGGTGGCCAAAGTATTGGCGTTTCAGCTTCAACATCAGTCCTTCAATGAACACCCAGGACTGATCTCCTTTAGGATGGACTGGTTGGATCTCCTTGCAGTCCAAGGGACTCTCAAGAGTCTTCTCCAACACCACAGTTCAAAAGCATCAATTCTTTTGCACTCAGCTAGATCTTTATAGTCCAACTCTCACATCCATACATGATCACTGGAAAAACCATAGCCTTAACTAGATGGACCTTTATTGACAAAGTAATGTCTCTGCTTTTTAATATGCTGTCTAGGTATCCGGTCTCATCACTTCATGGCAAATAGATGGGGAAACAGTGGAAACAGTGGCTGACTTTATTTTTTGGGGCTCCAAATCACTGCAGATGGTGATGGCAGCCATGAAATTAGAAGACGTTTACTCCTTGGAAGGAAAGTTATGACCAACCTAGACAGCATATTAGAAAGACCTAAATGGGAAGGAAATCCAAAAAAAAGGCGGGGGTGGGGGTGGGGGTGTACATGTATGCATAGAGCTGATTCACTGTGCTGTGCAGTAGAAACTAACACAACATCGTAAAGCAACTATGCTCCAATAAAAATTAAAAGAAAAAAGCGAGTTTTCCAACAAGAGTGGACAGTCTCCTGTTCTCTAACCATCATCTCAGTCCTTCTTCACTGAGCAGCAGGGCGGGGAGGCGGAGGGAAGGGGTCCCGCCCGGGGAGGGGGTGCCGCCCACAGCCGCTCCAGGCTGTCAGCTCATAACCGCGCTCTAGAGAAATGTCTGCACGCCAGCTCCCCGGGGGACGCCCGGCTGCTGCTCTGCTTCCTCCTGGTCCCTCTCCCGAGGCGGCGGTGGCCGGCTGGCCCGCCCTCCTGCCCACCGGACCACGCCCTCTACCCTCGGCTCTCCAGAGGTGCCCCTCCCCGGCCTGCCCGCCGCGGGGCCGCGTCAATACAGGCTTTTCCTGAGGTTCTTCCTGGACTTGCCTCCGCTTTCCTATCGTCCCGAACTCCTGCCGGGTCCCTCACCAGATCAGGGGCCTCGGATTCCTTACCTTAGCCTCTGCTTTAGGGAAACTGACCTAAAACAACGGGGTTCCTTGGAAACTAGCTGGATGGGAATGCCAAGAAGACAGGTTAGTATTTGATTTTTAGAATTGGCCAAGGGGCCTTTTTACATGAGTTAGGATGAGATCAGAGCATGGCATGACTTTCTTTTCCAACGTGAACCACTAGAGAAATTCTCCTCTCACTGTAATAAACAGTGGGAATAAGCAAGGTCTACTTTCCCCAAAGTGGCCTGAGAGGTTTTAAAAGAATAGATGGGGACTGACACACGAGCTTCCCAAGACCCACCACCACCCAGCCAAGGGTGACAGCTGCTAAACCCCATGAGATCTGCTAACCCTAACTGCAGCTAAGAGGCCTTTGCTTCTCCATGCCACACATCATTTAAACATGTATGCACCTAGGGAAACGCATGCAACTGCGTACTCAGTTGATGCCACCGAGCGCATAATTCCACGTTAACAGAACAGGCAGTAAACTGAAGGTTTACCAGAAAGAACATTAGCTCAATAAAAAATAACCATGATGACGGTGTCACTGAACATGCTTCTCTTCTAACCATGGCAGTTCTCTGCTGCTTTCCAGAATCAGAACATAGGTCACATTTTGCTCTTACCTATGAACGCAACATTAACTACAATTTGAGTAACTGAAATATTTGAGACCCACTTGCATAGGGTGCCCTGGAGACGTTTGTTTAGCTCCTACTGACAAATATTTGCTATCTGGATTGAGCCATGAAAAGATTTTATACTTTTCTACATCAAAGTTATCGCTTTATTCTTCACTTCTATATTTTGATGCAAGACAGGTTTTAGATCCATCTGCCTGAAGGCCTGACTATTAACTTTGGGTAAGATTACACCCCTGCCCTCTCCTCGTCTCTTTAGCTGTGGCAACTGACAGGCCCCAGTGCCTAAACAGAGAAAACCACTACAATTTTATTTACCTTAAGAGATGCTAGAAGGTTCATCAAGAACATATTCTCTTTTTCTTTACTTAGCTAGGATTATACTCTTGTAATAAGTTTACATTGAGCGTCTAAGTCTTTTTTGTTTTTTGTTTTTTCTTTTTTGAAATAAAAGCTTGTAACCAAAACCTGCTAAAAGTTAAATTAAGAACCATTAATGTAAGAAAATCTTCTTGAAGAAAGCTGAAGTACTCCAATGATTTTTTGAATCCTTTTAGAAACTTTTTAAAGTAATGCAGAGATCAGTTAGCACTTGGATATATGTGGGGGGAAAAAAAAACATGTGGATCACAGATGTTCTTTGGAGAAGAAAATCATTAGTTCTTTTAAAATGGCTAATAATGATAGCTAATTCCCAAACAATCACAGTCATACTGGTTTCACAAATATTTCAGAAAAAGAGCCTTGACTCATTCAGCAAATATTTTGCTCATATTGTCACTTCTGTGTCTCTATACTTATGAGACAGATTCTTATTTTTATTAATTGCCCATGACTAACATAACATTTCCAGTAGTTTGCTATTAACCTCTGCCCTTAAATAATACTTCCAATTCCTTATCTAAAAATAATGTGATGAATTATAAATCTGAAGCATGTCTCCGCTAGCCTTTCAAGAGACACGATGATTTTAAGAGACTGAAATCAGATGCTGCTTAGAAAAATATTTAACGGTGCAGCTGGGAACTGTTAGTTCGACAAGGGTATTCCAAAAACACAAAGATGGGGGAGGGGCGGTGTGCGCTTCTCTTGATGTGTGTCGCTCTCAGCAAGTAAGGCAAAACAGATATCCTGACAGGCTAGTTCTCGGTTAGCAGAGAAATCAGCTGGCTCACTCCCAATTTACACGGCAAAAAGAAGATTAATTTACTACGATTCCACTTAAATACCTCGGAATATTCTGACTCCCTCAATCCTATCGATCAAGATGATGACAGTAATCTGGTCTACGTTTTGCAGGAAGCACCAACGCTTTCTAATTCCCCAGTACCTGTTCCGAGGTCACTTTTCCATAAACGATACTGTTTGAGCACATAAACTTGGGAAGACAATACATGTCAGAATATAGGTAATATGTGGCGAATAAAAATAATGATTTCCCTAAGTACTCCACTGGTTCTTTTAAAATGATACATGTATAGATTTACTGGGTGGAGGAGAGACGGTGAATAAAACGCAAGCACTTTGCTGCAAAATGTGAACATAATTAAGTTTTAAGCCAGGTCTCCGGGACTTGAAATACTGTAAAAGGGGTAGGGAACTGCTGTGACAATTAACTTAGATCACAACTGTTCTGAACAGTAGAAAAGACAGGAGACTAACAGCCTGAAAATAATGAGACCAATCTATTCTCAGAAAACTAAAATGGCAAAGGAACAACCTAAACTTTAAATGTAGTAAATTTGCCAAGCAACATGACACCGCATACAAAGAGGGCAAAATATAAACAGTAGCCACATGTAAATAAATGAGGCAAACTTTCAGGATGTTCCTACTTTTCAAACTGACAAAGTTTAATTTGACACCTTCTGTTCTAAACCCTTTGTTTCTATTCAAAATCACGCCGTGAGCTGTTGCTATCAATCACAGCACTCCCCCTTTTACTTAAAAAAACTGGCATGGACCCTGAACAAGCTGCAAATGCCATGCAGATGAATTCTGAGATAATATGTTCAGACCTGTTACATACAACACAAATCCTGTAAAGTTATGTATTGTAAACCTACATTTATTGAGAACTAAAAGTATTAAATCCATCTGCCACAAAGGAAATACTGTTATGTACTTTATAGGAACCAAGAACCATCTGTAAATGTCTTGCCACCGTAAGCAAGAAGATGGTACTGAAGATGCTAAACCTCAGACAGCATGAAATCAGGAAGTCTTTGGACTGGTTTTGGTTTAGGGAATCTATGAAAGACATGGAAGATTTGGGGAGGGTAAGGGGGGCAAAAAAAAAAAAAAGGAAAAGAGAAAATGCGGAACGACTGCCAACCCACTACTGAAAAAAAGCAAAACAAATTCAATGACAACACAATGGCAATTTATCATGGTCCATGAAACACATGACTGTATGCTCATTTTAAAGGAAAAATTAGCAGTTCTGAACTCAATATTCTAATGATGTGCTTTACCGACAGAATCTTGTTGTACCACACTGAAATAAAAATCCTGGCACCTTCATCTCTCAGCTGCTAATTTCCACCCAAACTCAATCTCTGATTTCCATTCCACTCTTTTTAGAACAGTTAATTCAAGTCGATTCCCTTCTACCGTTTTAATGGGTAAGGAGTACGCAATGATTTTTCACCGATTCAGGAAAGCAACCTCCTTTCACAAATGAATTTATTGTACCTAGGGAGCCTCACATACATGAAAAGAGACCCCTGGCAAGGCCGAGTCTGTGATAGTCAGGAGCATGGAACACAACTAGTTTTCCAGGGGGAAAGAGACTTTCATGTCCTCTAAGGAAAAAAAGTCACTTAATACAGGATATGTATATACTGTTGCCATGTACATATACATTTTAAACTTAAGAGCTATAAAAAGAGAAAGAAAATGACAAATAATTCTCACTGCAACTAAGAAGGAAAAATACATTAAAAAAAAAAAACAGAATGGTAATTTGTGTTCTAAAAAGGAAAACATTTTATAGTCTGTATTTATTCCCTACCCCTCACCCTCATCTTTTATGTGTTATTTGCAGAAGTATTTTGTTCCAATCTCTGGGGTGTATAGTATAATAATATATGATATTAAAAGAAATCAATCTAAATAGGGAGGTATTTGATACAAACATTTTAGTGGAAAGCATGAATTACATTTTAGCAACTAGTAGGAACAGGATTAAGTACATAATCCATTAAATAGTACTTCTCACACAAAAAAATTTCAGTATTGTAGACTAAACTACACCAGGCATTTTGAATGAGTACATTTTCAACAGCAACTAACTACAGAGCTAGCAATTTATCATTCAGCAAATAATTTTCTACTTTAAAAAGAATCTGTAAGTGTTACTTATGCTAATGAAGACAGTTTTTAATCTGCCCACAAACATGCTAATAGAGGGCAATTTTTTTTTTTTTATTTACAAAGCTGTCTGCGCTGGAGGGTAATTTCATATCAATGTTCTGTAAGGGGTGGGGGGTGAGTTCTAATTGTCAGAGCTACTGAATCTTTTACCCTATAAAGGCTTAAAGGTATCACAAAAGATGCAAGGTGACTAATGACGTTTTAAACGACTCCCTGAATGTTCGAGAAGGGACATTTTTACACTTTTTAGGTTTTATACACACCTCCTCAAATACAGTGTTGAAACATACTACTTCTTCCACCCCTAACACAGAGAAACACAGGTCTGATGGGGGTACACTCCCACTTGTAGGTGTGAAGCCTGCATCCTTCCTTCACACACCAACGTCTAACTTTTTTTTTTTTTTTGAGAACAATCATAACACTTTGAACAGTGAGAAACAAAAGAGCAGCAAAGCAACACTGAAAGCGTTCTCAATGATTCACTAGGTTAAAAGGGTGAAACGATACTTTAAATACATCAAATCTCATCGTCTGGGCCATTTTTTGGTAGCAAAGTGGTATTGATCTTTCCAAACGCTGAAAACTAACTATTTTCCAGAAGGTCGTTATTTGATTAAAGGCATTAAAGTTGAGGGCAAAGAAGCGGTGCACTGCTTCCTCCCCATTCAAATCATCACGTAATTTAATAAAAACCATCCCATCATGTCCTGTAATAAAAACGCTTATCTTAAGATATTATTCTTTACCTAACGTATTAACCTTTAAATGTTATGAAGTTCTTGAGGAGAAAAACCTTTGCTAAAGCAGATTATTCTATAACATAATGAGAGGCCTCCACCATTAACATTAATAAAGATACATGTTCTCTATGGAATTAGCAGGAAATACATGAATCTTCTTCCCCAGCTTACTAACATCTACTTTGTGTAAAGTAAGAATTTCAGCAGGCGCTACAAGTAACTTTTTCCTGCTAACTTAACATGGGCCTGAATCAAGAAAACATGGGAAAGAAATCTGAGCAGAGACGGAGCAGTAAATGCATTTTCCATTCTACAAGTAGCATTCTACATCCACTGTATCCAAAGAGGGGTTTTAAAAAGAAACATACTTAAATGGAATATATGCATACGTGTGAGCTCAGTCGTGTCTGACTCTTTGTGACCCCATGGACTGTAGCCTGTCAGGCTCCTCTGTCCACGGAATTTTCCAGGTAGGAATACTGGAGTGGGCTGCCATTTCCTTCTCCAGAAGATCATCCCACCCAGGGATTGGACTGGTGTCTCTTGTGTCTCCTGCACTGGCAGGCAGATTCTTTACTACAGTACCACTTGGAAAGCATATGTGTATATCCCCAAATACATTTATCTTCAGGGTGTGGTTTCTGATGCTTGTACTTTTGCTGAAAAAAAAAAAAAATCACACTGGTTTTTAAAATTAATATTATTCTGAACTACTAAACTGTTACTGTTTTAAACTCTCTCCAGATTCCACAGTTTATTTAAGGGACTCAGTATCTTAGCCAAAATCTGTGGGTTTCCATACTGAATTAATAATAGGTCATAAACAACCATCCATGAATTTCTCACTTGAGTAGATTTTTGCCACTCTGTCTTCAAGAGGTTAGATAAAGCTAGCAGAATTTCTGGAGGTTTGGCATTAACAAAAAGAAATGTTTCTACAGTTTAGGGGAAGCTCACATTAATATTTAGTCAATTTAGAAGGAATATTCTGAATCACTGGTAAGTGATTTTTATCAATTTTGCTTAAAATTTAATTAAGCAAAAAAAAAAGAAAGAAAATTACTTTTTCTCTGTGGTTTGACTGTTTACTTCCTTTTTACATTCTCAAAGGCATTGACTTGAGGGAGCATATAAATATGTGTTCTTTTCTTTTCCTATATATTGTTTGGTTCATAACAAGAGTATCAGATAGTTTGGGCAGAGTAGATAAAAACATAAAATGGTTCTCACTTAAAAAGACTGTCAGGAAAGTTTTAAAGAATATTTTCAGGAAGAATTTGAGGAGAAAAATTAATGAAGATAAAAGTATGAAATTATAGACAACATATTAAATTACCTGACAAGAAGATAATCTCTTAATTTGACTGAAACAGAATTTCTGAATAAAGCCTTCATCTTATTATTTTTTTTAATAGATCTGGAAGATAACTAATTTAAAGACTAATTTTTTCAAAGACTTCAAACTTGCTTTCAGGATGGTGTCTTCAAAGTTTAAACATAAATCTGGCTTACATGTCTGATACTTGATACAGATTCTAAAAAAGAGTGTGTTTTTCTCTCTCAATCTCAATGCATTTTAAAATATTACGTAAGTTTCAGTCATAAGGTTTGGCTCTTGCTTTACATTTATACCCTCTGCCTTAAAAATCTTCCTTAAGGGAAGGGTGGGGGGGGTAGATTAGGAGTTTGGGATTAACGGATACAACCTGCTATATATAAAATGGGTTAGCAACAAGGACCTACTGTACAGGCCTAGGAATATGACTCAGTATCTTGTAATAACCCATAATAGAAAAGAATCTGAAAATATATATATATATCTATATAACTGAATCACTTTGTTTTATACTTGAAACTAATTCAAAGTTGTGAATTAACTAAAACTTCAATAATAATCCAAGAAAATAAAAAATAAAATACCACATCCGTTTAAAAAAAAAAAAAACACTTAAACTTAAGTCTTTATTCTCTCCTCCTTCTTGATATCAAGTGCCATTAAAAGACAGGAAACGCGGTATCTCCAAGGCTCCCCAAGGTTCCCGCTGTAACACTGGTTTCATCTTGGTCTCTGTTTCTACTGTAAAGACTGTTCCTTTCCATTCTGCCCACCACTGACCTGTCGGCAACTTTTCCTTGAATGATGCTCTTACGCACCAAAGAATCGTTTTAAGTACATCCCAAGGATGGTTATCTTAAATTCAGAACAAAACAGCCTTTAAGTAATCATCCCCTGTCCTCTCTTAGGGGAAAGCGTATACCCGTGACGACTAGAGCTTTAGGAAAGGAGAGAAGGAGCGTTACGACAGACAGCTGTAACTCCTACAAAAAGCAAATACAATGTCTGGCTTGGCCTGTGGAACTTCCTGATAGGTAAATACACAGGTGTAACTAAGCTTTCTTGAATCCCCTTAGTCCACTTTGAGATGCCCTTGGAAAAGGGAGACCAGGATGAAATCACTGCTCTGGTCTTTGCTTTCAAACCACCCAACATTATCCTATTGCTCAAAATGACCTTGAAAGCTTCCCAAGAGGGAGAAAAAGGTTACCCTCCCTAGAGCTTCACGGGAGGGTCCTTCAGTCATGCTCGGGCTCACTCAGTCGTGCCCGACTCTGTGCGACCCCGTGGACTGTAGCCCGCCAGGCTCCTCTGTCCACGGGATTCTCCAGGCGAGAACACTGGGGCGGGTTGCCATTTCCTGCTGCGGGGTGTCTTTCTGACCCGGGGATCCAACCCGCGTCTCCGGCATTAGGTGGCGGATTCTCGGCCACTGAGCTGCCTGCAAACCCAATCACACTCGGGTCCTAATTCATCGGAGCATTGATCAGCTGTCATTTCCCCACATCCTACGCCCATTCCCCACACTGTTTTCTCAAATAGAGGAGCCCTCTCCTTTGTTTTTTCTTCCCATGTAAATACTAACTCTCCTTCCAGTTACGCTCCATCACTTCAGCATACCAGTTAAGAATTACATCCAGGGCAGGCACTTATGTATGAGAACTTGAGCAAATCCCCTGAGTCCCCGATTCTCCTCAACAAAGTGCAGATAATAATGGCATTCATCTCACAAGACCGCGGCTGCTACAAATGGAACAGGGTTCTGTTCAGCCCAGTGCCTGGCCTATGATAACCACAGAGGGTCTGATGACTTCACCCAAAGCATCTGCCTTACGTGGCTCACAGGATAGTAGGGAAAAGGCGGAATTCAAACATAGCTACTAGAGCAAAGCAGTATATAGTGAAGGTCAGTGACGGGCAGACATCATGTGGGAACCAAGAGGAGAGATGGGCTGGAATGCTCAAGGACGTCTTCGCTGATGAAGAGTCATGGCGGCTTGGCTTTGAAGAATGGGCAATATTCAGTTGGAAGAATAAAGAAAAAAAAAAGAATTAGCAATAAGCTTGGGAAAATAGGTGGATAGTCGCTGTGGAATTCACCAAGCTTCCCATTCTTTCACCATCGTTCTCTGCCACACTTGCTTCAGGATGCTACTTAATCACTGTGACTTCATCTCCTCTATGTAATGTACCCCTAAGGTCAATTTGTTAAGAAATCCTATGTCTTTATTTTAACACTTATTCTAATAGTGATTGGTCAAGTGCCTTGTGTTCATTAGACCTGAATTTACTCCTCTGTAAAATGGGGGTAATGTTACCACCGCTCCTAGGGTTTTAAGAATTGTTGAGAAAATTCACACTAGGGGCTTGGTGCACAGTAACAGTATGATGAATGATTATTTTTATCCTTGTCATCATCACAAATATAATCCAAAGGAATGCGGGTATCTGGGGAGTTAATGAAAATAATTCAGTTACCACATCCCAACCTGAACCCAGTATCTTTCCCCCACAACACAGCTCCTTCTGTAGAGTTTAACTGTTAATGGCACCACCACTCACCCAGTCACCCGGGTGAAAGGTTGCTATTTGAAGCATAAATTGGTATAATCTTTCCAAAGCACAACGGGAAATGATGAGTGTAGAATGAGTAGCAATTACCTTTAAAACACAAATGCTTTTTTTGATCCAATAATTTCTACTTCTGAGAATTAACCCTAAGGAAATAATAAAGATGTATACAAATATTGAACTATAATAATGTTCACATTAGCATTGTTTGTAACAGCAAAAGTTGAATGCAACTTAAATATACCTCAATAGGGAATTAATTAAAAGGTGAGTTTAGAGCATGAATGAATGAAAGGCATGTATGTGCACACATGTGTATGTATGTATATGCATAAACATACACATATGTGTACACAAAGAGCACAAATCAGGCTATTTCTAGTTAATTGGGATTTGGGTATTTTTTTATGGTCTTTCCTCCTTTATGATTTCTTTAAAATGTGTTTTTCTATACTGGCTAGTACTATTTTTCAATTTTAAAAAACCATGGTAAACAGCTTCAATTGAAAAAATCTGACTTTTCTTGTTTGTTTTCTCCATAAACAATCATAAATTCCCATCAATTCTACTCCTCAATGTCTTTTGAATTTGCGTCTTCTTTTCCATTCCTGCTCTCTGGCCCCGACCCTCAGCGTTTCTCCCACAAACTGAGGCTGGCAGACTTCTTTACTCCAACCCACCCCCATCTCTGCTGAGTTACATCTGTCATAAACACAGGTCAACACGGACAGCCCCATGAAGGGCACGCTTTTCACCTGCCTTCACCCAAGAGGCTCACACTTGAGTGAGTGAGTGTAAAAATACAGAAGATTCCCTGCAACACTGAAGTGGCAGTGAGTTGGGGGAATCAGAGGTAAATAGAAAAATAACACAGTCCAAGCCATTTAGTTCGTGGCAAAAAACTGTATACACCACTACAGTTCCTGAGGGCACTGTGCACGATAGCAGAATCCAGCAACTTACACTCACAATAATGCTGCCTTTCGAAGAAGCAACATCGGAAGTGAGCTCAGCCTAGTAGGGTTAGGAGGCAGAGCGGCCCCGTAACAGGCTTCTGGGGCTCCTCTGGTGGCCCAGTGGTTACGGCTCCACGTGTCCCATGCAGGGGACACGGGCTTAATCCCTGGTCGGGGACTAACATCCAACATACCGCATGGCATGGCCAAAGATAAATAAATAAAGATAAAACGATGCGTTAAAAAAAGAAGGCTTCTATCAAAGGCATATACATTTGACTATTTACAGCACAAGTTTCCTGGGAAACTTATCTTTTTCCAAATCCCTCAACCCCAATAAATGTGTGCTCTTATACCATAATATTATGAAGCAAATCTCTTATGTTGCATTAAGGCACTATTAAAAACTTTCAATATTTATTTTTTTCTTCAAAATTACAATGATCATGAAAAAATGTTGTGGAATATCTGTATATGCCATATGCAAAAAAAAAAAAACCTATAAAAATATGAACCTGTAACATGAGTAATTTTTAGGTGATGGTTAACTCAATACACTAGTTGTCAGCTTACAAAAATAATCTATCATCAGGTTAATTTAAACAAATATTTTTGCCATTCCATTTTTCATTGATTTATATAAAACTTTTCAACACTGCAGATATCTCCTCAAATGGGCTATACCTCTCATTACTCATATTGAGGGGCTGCGAATTAAAAATTTAAATCTTCCCTCTATGATATTCTACGAGAGATAACAAAAGAATGTTTAAAACCAGGGGAAGGCAATTCGGGATTGTAAAAGTTATGGGGCTCATATCTTAGAGGAACCATCAAGCGGGCAGGGTCATTACAAGCTCCCAAGCTGCTTATGATTTTGCTGATAAAGTAACACCCATTTTGCGGCCAAAAACCACACTGCTTTATCCATTATGCAAAGCAACTCATCAGAAGTCAGCTTAAATGAGGAACTCGAATTGGGGGATTAAAAAAAAAAGGCTTAAAAGAAAGAAAGGGTGACTATTTCTAGAAGCACCATGGAGTCGCAGTGATAACGGCCAGGTCAGAATGTACCAGTGAAAGCGGACACGGAGGCCCCTCCCCACCGCCGACCCTGCACCGTGCCCGGGAGGGCACGTCCAGAGGGGCAGGCAGAGCCGGGCCCCACCCTGGCCTCCTGGGCAAAAGGTCTCCCCGCCTTCCTCCCACCGGGACCGCCTTAGGAGTACGCCAGCTTTTGTGCGGGCAAAACCGCGGCTGGATGAATTTACTCCTGAATCATTCTGCCCTTCCACAGATAACCACAGAGTGCCATCTATGTGCCCTCTACCGTGAGGCTGAGACGTGGGACAGACAGAAGAGGGACCAATGCTCCCAGCACTTGCTGGCCAGTGAGGAAGATCAGCTTAAAGTTCAGACTTAAGCTGACAGCCAAGGTATAGTTTACCTGGCAAAAAGTTTCCAGCCTGAGGGCAAAGGCACTGTCCCAAGTGCTGGGCATCAGAATTCTGGAGAACAGTGTGGAGGGTTGTGTTGTTGTTTGAAATGTCACTGCAGTCATCGTCACCCGTGCTTACGTACTCTGGAGTGCAGGGTACTTGAAAAATAAGCATCTGCAAAAGTAATAAATAAATCTTTCCCAGGTAAATTTAAGAACTCTTCAGCTGATGTTTTAAAAAATTAGACTTTTTTTTTTTTTCTTCTAACACACAACTGATCTAAACATTGGCCTCCCCTCTTTTGTGTGATGGCCCTTCTGGTAGTCTGGTAAAGTGCACTGTTTTCAGGACAATGTTTTTATGGGCCAGAAATAAAATACGTAAAATTACCCAAAAAAAAAAAAAAAAAATTGCACTGAAATACAGTCATCAAAATTGTATGTTATAGTAATATAACACTGTGTGATTCTTTATTAACATATAAATAACAAGATCTAAGACCTACCATAATTTTAGAGTGATGAGCAAAAACAGTATTTTGAGATTATCTACAATAAAAATGTGACATGAAAATATTTATGATTTTTATTGGTGACAAATCCTTAGGTGTTCCTAACAATACTGTCACCCGTTGCCTATACTGATAATTAAGTGCCAAACCTCAATAAGACATCAGTGAAATAAAGCTTTTTTTACTCTAAGTTCATGCGTGGACCCTTGGGGGAAGATGAGACACAGGTTAAGAATTCCTGAAGAGGGTGCCCCCCACCAACATCTGTGTGTCCGTATACATATGTAGATACGCACCTAAATATATATGTTTCAAACATTATTCCAGAACTATCTCATACAAGCTCCTAGTAGATTAGAAAACGGTGGCATTTAGGAATTCTTGGAACAGATCTCCTTATCATGTTGCTTTTTTGTTTTTGCCGCTCAGGCACCACACCTCTTAGAGACGGGTGGAAGGGAACAGTTAATCACTAGTCAATCGTTCCCATATCGTGTTCCGAGGAGCCCCGGGATTCCACCAGGGGTGTTTCAGCAGTGCCCTGGGTGTGTGAGTGTGTGGGGTGCGCGCGCGTGCATGCATGTGTGTGTGGGACCCCACCCCCACTCAATCCCCAAGTCACTGGAGGGAAGACTTTTATCAGATCCATCTATTTCAGGTCTGGAGGAGAATGCCCTCATCAAGTGATAGTTTAAGAGCCTGAACTTTCCTAACTGACAGTTAACACCAGCACACGAGTGCACCCCGCTGTGTTTTCACCTGGTCCTGCTATGAACTCAGTAAATGGGTTTACAACCTCTGAATCAGGAAGCTGTCTTAGCTCAGGTCACACCATCCCCAAACTATAAAGGTAAGCACAGTGAGCAGAGTTGCCTTTAAGAAACGCCTATCTGCCTGGAGAGGAACACTAACAGTGTTTGTCCAAAGACACCTGGGTTTCCTAAAGACGAAGAAGTAGTGGGGCAGACGCGAGAAGGAAAAGGAACGGAATTAAGGCAGGGGCGGCCTTCGGGGGTGGAGGGAGGGAGGCCTGCAGACCAGTGACTGGCCTTTCTTCTCCTCACCTCTTCAAAGAGCAAATGGCCATAAAGAGAGCCTTGCAGATTTGAGAGCAGGCAGAAGGAAGCTAGCAACGGATTGAAGAAAGAGAAGAAAGTGAACAGGAAAGACGGTAAAGGGAGGGTGGAAAAGGAGCCCGTGACCGCCTCATCCCTGTACATTCTATATACACCTCAGTGCTGAATTTATCCAAAAATATAGACGCAACTCTCTGCCTGGAAATTAAGCTTGATGGATAAGGCGTTAGTTCTTATGGTTACCCAGGGTCCAAGTTATTTAGACTCTTTAATCAAAATACTAAAATAAAATCATTACCCATTAGGCTATTACCCTTCCCCCAATCTCCAAACACACAAGCAAAAATTAATTGCAAGTCAGGAAAAAAGAAGGCAATTTAGACAGTAACAGCTTGGCATGGACCAAGCTGGATTTTCCTAATAGCATTTGTCTGTTTGTGAACGTATATTTTATTTACAGCCTTCACTTCCTTGACCCCACTGAAAGTAATTTATTTTTTACCTAATCTGCATTTCATTTTAACCACCAAATACTCCATCAATGAACCAGTCAAGTAACGCCCTGACAAGCAGCCTAGTGTTGGTATAAGGAACAAACAGGGGAACATTTAAAGAAGACATCTGGGGCTAGGCACTCCCCAGCAGCTATCAGACGCTCCAGGTACCAGGTGACAAGCTTGCGACTGAGAGTGTCAAGATAACTCCTGCACAGCAGCTCTCATTCCCTGCCTCCTTCACCCAGTTAACTCTCCTTTCCACCGACCTCTTCCAAACCTGTGACTGCTCGTGGACTGAGTCTATTTTTTCCTCTTCGATGTGCTATCCTGCCCTGAAGAACTTTTGTTTTGAATCAATCCCCTAAAATGAGAAGTTAAAGGTGGACTTTCAGGCATCAGTTAAAAACCCCCAAAAAGACATGTTAAAGGAGGAAGCTCTTTAGCAATCTCTAATCACAGGGCGTTGGCAACCACTACCCCACCACATAGCAACCCAAGGCCAGGCCCTGACTGAACGGAGCTCGCCTCCTCTGCATGTCGGCCCAACTCTGCATGGTCCCTGACAAAGGAGGCGGCTGTTCCAGCTTTCCAGCAACAAGTCTCAGACGAGAGCACATCAATCCGGAGCCCAGTGCGCACTACATATCACGGAGTTCACAGCCTGGATTTCAAACAGCCCGTTCTCACTACATGTCCCTCATAAATAATTCTTTTAGGTTAAAACGCCCCCAAAACAGCACTGTGTCCCCGTCAGCTAAGCCCTTCCATTATTCAAAACCTTGCCTCCCCTGGGACTCATCCCCATACAACATACCTGCCAGCGGTACCCTCAATCAAAACAGCATCCTTTTTCACACTCGTGCGCCTGCTTCAGCAACAAACTCATGGAATGTGGACCTGCCCAGGACGCGACAGTCTGACCCAAGCTAGTTCACTCTCCTGAACGGGAAAGTCAGAGGCCTGGCAGGCCAAGCAACTTGCCTGGGTCTCCCCAACATGACGGACGGGGACCTGGGACCCCCTACTCTTTGCAATCCCCAAGGCCTTCTCTGAAAGACGACGTTTATGTACAAGTTGTTATAGAAACCACAAATGACTTTGCAGATCAGTACGTTTCTGACATAGATAATCAGGAACCACACTCTCCTCTTTCCTTCAGCTTGGAGTATAAACACGGGCTACACGATAGATGATATTGACGACTTCAACGATGCTGGTGGAAAATGCTGACATTGAAAATAGAGTAAATATTCAAAGAACAAATTCTGCTTCCTGAACATCTTCCTGAAGATCTGCATGACCGCAGAGTGGGTGAAGGTGGACTAAGATCAAGTTTATAGACTCCTTTTCTACTAATCTTCAGCCAGGACTTGTTAACAGATACATGAAAACTGTCTTTGCATTAGACAGGGACCCAGTAGGGTCCATAAAGAAAATTTCAATATTTTCCTTGAATAATGGGGATTCTTGGAGTCTTGTTAAATTTAATGGAAAGACATGTTCTTGTCTCCTACTCAAAACTCAAACTTCACATATACTCTAGCATCCCTGAACAGCTATTCTTTTTTTTTTTTTTTTTTTGGTTCTTCCTCTTCTCTTTTGTATCCACAGGTATACTTAAGACAAAAAGAAATCCTAACCTATGAAAACTAAAGTTTGCAAACGTGGAAAGCTGGGGATGACTTCTTAGGTTACAAATGCAAACTTTCACTTGCAATGAAAAAAGGCAAGTTTCCATTAAGTGCCAAGTTCAATGACTGCAAAATGTGATTTCACTTGCATGCTGGCTCACCTATTTTGAAGTCGCTGTGCAAAATTCTTCAGGGTCATTAAAGCAGAGGCAGGACAGGAGTCAAAAGCTGTAATTTCTTACCCCCACGTTTCTTATTTCTTCGACTCATCCCCATACAACTACATTACAGATACAGCAAATCTGTTTCTGGGTATCCTAGAATACACGTGACACCAGCCATGGTGGGTGGACCTCACTGATTAGCAACTGGTGCTTTCACTTCTGTGTTAAGGAGGATTCTGAGGTTGTATCTGCATTCAACAGAAGTCAGTACAGTGACAGGTAGTGTGAGACTTTAACTTTCCACGATAACAGTATTGCAAAATGACTACGCAGGCCAATTAAGACTGAAGACATCAACCATGTGAACTGCTCAGCAGTTCAGATGGAAGGGGGATTCTAAGACAAATACTTTCTTTTCCTCTAAAGTGATATTCAGGCCAAAAGAAAAAGAATGAGTAGGCAGAAAAATGCTAGTTGCAAAGTTGGAAGATATTCTGAAGCAAACACAGAGCAAATGGTGAAACACTGAGAAGGAAAACTAAAATAAGGAAATAGGAAGAGAGGTAAGTGGCTAAAGAAAGGAGAGAAAGGAGAAAAATCCACTATTCCGTGGGAAATGGCACCTCTTATCAGGGAGGAAATTTCGAAATGAGGCTCATAACTTCAGTAGTAAAACAAAAATAAAGATAAAAAGGAAGAGTGTATTTTATTTGGCATTAAAAGATATTTAACTAGCTCGATCTACATTTAAATGGTCTCTAAAGTGGATTGTTGCAAGCCTTCTCTAGAGGCACAGTTCTACATCACCACAGAGCCCATTCCTTCCTCCTCTCTTAATTTCAGTTTTCCACCAGCTTTTGCCTTCTATGGCTCCAATACTTTAATTTTCTTATGGCTGGATTCTTCTGAGACTGGTGATAACTCTGGCCTTAACGGTTACCCGGCACCTGCACTCTCTGCCAGGCTGTCTCCACTATTTCTAAAGAAACAGAATTCACTGGTTTTCAGTTCTGCCCTTCACACTGATTCTGCAAATCAACACACCTCTCTGGGAAATAAATTTTTGATGGGTCCGTTTTTGTTTTGGGATTGTGAGGAATATGATTGCCATGCCTAAACTAACAACTTTTCATTGACAAAAATAAGGGAAACTCTCCTTTAAAAAACTGAATATACCCACTGTAGAAGTTCTTTCAGAACTTATGTTAAAAAAAAAAAAATGTTTGACACTGACAAAAAGGCAGACACTAAAGGGATATTATCATTTCCATCCAATAAATAAATACAAGAAAGAAAAAAGAAAAACTGTGCAAAAAAAGAAAAAAAGGAAATGGAGAGTACCATCTTTTTCCATCTGAGTTTTGGCAAAAGTGAAAAAAAAAAAAAAAAGGAAGTTGATGATAGTTTGGATAAAACTACCTGAAAAAAAAAAAAAAAAAAAAACAGGCAACTTCTCTATTTTTCTAGACAACTTCTGTCCACCACATTTTCTTTTTAAGAGCATCTCCAACATATGCACATGCAGACCCCAACTCTTAAAAAAAAGGGGGGGGGGCCTGAAATTTTAGTTACACCACATGTGGTTTTCATTTGTGAAAAATGAACAAGCTGTTTGTGGTTAAACTGTCTAATCGCCTGTTATCAATCTAGCGCTGCATTCAAGATTTACAGGACCCATCAGCTTCTGTGCTACATTAGCTGCAAGGGGGGAGGAGAGGAGGAGGAGGAGCGAGTTTATCCTGAGGAATAACGTTTCCATCGCAGCCACGCTCGTACTACATCTGGTTGTGCTGGTGGCGGCAGTTAAATTGAAATATTTCACAGCGTGTGTCAGAAACGTGCAGAATGGTAATTATGACAGATCTGATTAAGCCCGAGTGCCACACGCTCCCTGGCCAGCGCCGGTTGTGCAGGTGTGACCTTGTGCGTGCCTGCGTGTGTAAATAAAATTAATTACAAGCGAGAGGGTGAAGGCTCCGGTGACATCACAAAGCGGAGGAACTCCCAAGGGGGAGACCTAATGGAATATTTTCCCTCAGTCTAATAATACAGTTCATATTGACTTGAGGTAATTAGTGGGATCATTAAAGCAGTTTTCCCGGCGTATTTGGCTGCCTGATCAGATTAGTGAAAATGTTCTTCAGAACAAGCCCTGTGTGGTCTGCCAGAGAGGAGGAAATAAAAAGCAACAAAGCATATTTTGGAATGATAAGCAGCGCTGGACTTGTACTCCAGGAAACACACACACACACACACACACACACCTCTCCACTCCTCTCTGGAGCTTTCAGACCTCACGGTCCTGTCCGTTTTCATTCTGCTATCCGACTTGTGTATTCCTAGACGCATTCTCAACTATTTCTTTCATTTCCCCTCTCTGCTACATCTGACTGCTCCATCGTGATGAGCCAGCCCAACTCCTCAACAAATCTCTTTTAAACAAGGCAGGATGAAAACTGGGGAAGAGGCTCTTTGATGACTGCCTTGCCATTAACTGACTGGATGGGACCACTGGGGGGGAAAAAAGGGAAAAAAAAAAGGAGAGAGAGGATGGGGGAAAAAGCCGAAAGTAAGGAATGCCACTGAAAATTCACCTGCTAAATAAAAGAGTCCTCTCTTCTGCAACCTACAACAGAGGTTTGCATATTTCTCTGCCTTCGGATCACAAAATGGGTTTTGGCGTGGGCCAAAGTTGGGGCCAGTGTTCTTGAGCTGAACAGAACGCAGGGCCCTCGTCAAGTAAAGGGCCATTTGTCTGAAACTAGCCTACTGAGCATGCTCTCGGCAGCCGCCGGGACGTGCCAAGCGCTGTCACAGATGGCAGGCTCTGACAGTTCCCATCCGCAGCGTCGGGACTCGACAGTTCAGCAGAAGATCACTGACATTCTGTCTCATTAGAACCACGCTAATTATCACAGCTAGTTTCAGGGGAAACCATGTGTTGCAATGGTCAATTTGAAGGAGTCTGTGCATCAACAAACTGGTAATAAGGATCAGACACCTTATTATACGACAGCATGCTGCCTATGATCTGATTTACAGGAGCAGAGGCGCCGAGGCGGCCGAGCAGGCGGGCGGGCTATGAGACTGCGTTTCAGCCCAATTCCTGAAGCCTACGGGCTGAAAACGGGATTGCTTAAAGAAAAGAAAACCACAAAAGGCCACTGGAATGGCTGAATCAAGAACTCAAAAGAGAATCCATTCTCTATGACCAGACAACCGAAATAGATGAAGTCTCAGAAAAAGGACAACTTCATCTCTTTAGCGATCATATGGTGACACCGCCAGCAGATTGGAGCTTTTCTTTTTACAAGATATTTAATGACAAATTATAGAATGGCTATATTCCTATTAATCTCTAAAGTCTACTTTAAATACATGTATTTTGTACGTGCAGATATAGATATTTACTTAGATATTTACATGGGTGGTCTATGATTTAGCTGTCATTCTATCAGGCAAAAGAACAGCATGTATAAAAGCATAATAACTACAGTTATAGGAATGAATAATCTCAAAGGTTACTTTTTAAGGTACCAAAGGTCTTCTTTTACCAGGGCCGAAAAATCCTACGTCAGATTCATATTCCCAACGTAAGTTCTTCCATCTCTCTTTTAGGACCTTTCATTGATGTGAAATTTTAACAGTGCAGTTTCTTCCAGAGCTATTTTTCTATTGTCATTTTGCATAAATGCATTTTCATAGCTCATTCATTTCACAGGGCCTTTATTTTCATTTCTCATATGAGGGAAAAAGAAGATAAAGCTAAAATAAAACCTACCTTTACTACCCAAGCCATAAAAGACAACTGGTGAGACTTTTGAGAAAACACTGTCTTTTCACTTGGCAGTCTGTTAAAGAACTATATCA
Source organism: Bos indicus x Bos taurus (assembly GCF_003369695.1). Taxonomy (NCBI): domain Eukaryota; kingdom Metazoa; phylum Chordata; class Mammalia; order Artiodactyla; family Bovidae; genus Bos; species Bos indicus x Bos taurus. Next base: position 154,808,275 of record NC_040076.1, read on the forward strand.
GTGTTATAATTACACTGGAAGTTTAGCTGAACAGCATTCCATTTTGAAATTCATTCCTGCCGAGAGTTAAAATCCCACTGGTCTGGTCTATTCTCTACTCCCGTTTTGGAGATACTGGAGCCTGTCCTTTAACTCTTCAACTGTCAAGCTAATTATATTGGGTCGGCCAGACAGTTCCGTTTGGGTGGAAAAAATCTGAACGAACTTTCTGGTCAACCCAACAGAAGGCTTCCAAAAAGAGGAACTTTCATAAGATATCCTCAGTCTACACTTTTCAACTTATATTACATTTTGGAACAAAAGGTGGCTTTAGAATACAGTAGATTCTACAAATGCACGCTCATACCCTAGAACGCATCACACGCTGGCCTGCCTTGAAGGACCCGCTCTGGGTCACCTTCCCCAAACTTCCCCACGTGCTCACCCTATTTAGAGAGCTGGCTCAATAGCCACAAACTGCTTCTCTCCAAATCCCGAGTAAAAAATTTTTATGCCATTTTTTGAAAGCTGGAGAACTGGGCTTAATTAGTTATGATTATACTTGTTACAATGAACTTACTAAATGGGAGAATGAGGAACGCATATTTACATGACTCCAATTACTTAATCTTAAATTTTAGAAGAAATTTTTAAAGGATTTTCAGGTGGCAATAAGATAACCAAAAAGCTTTGGTTTGACTTTCTGAAATAAACAATATCAAGTATGTAGGGGGAAAACACCCCTTTAGGTGATATTTTAGCCAAAAATATAATCAGCAGATAAGTTTCTATTGAATAATTCTGAACCTACCTCTGTGATCAAACCCCAAATTAAAATACATGCTTGTTTTTATAACATAGAAATGTGAAAAGAGCTCATATTCAGATTAACAAATATAGTTCTTAAAACACTGTAAAACATACCATCATGTACCTTTAAACTGCTATATTATGTCAATGTTTATGTATTTAAAGCCTTAATTGCAGAAGTCCTGTTTAGCAATCAAGTAGACCACAGCAGTCCCCAGCCTTTTTGTGACCATGGACCAGTTTTGTGGAAGATGCTTCTTCCAAGGACTGGGGGGAGGGGCTGGCTTCAGGATGATTCAAGTGCATTTCATTTCATTTATTGTGCACTGAATTCCTATTATTATTACATCAACTTCACCTCCTATGATCAGGCCTTAGACCCCAGAGGTTGGGGACCCCTAGAAACATAAAGATAGGTCTACACTTTCGAAAACTAAGTCCACTTCCCAAGTGGTCCAGTGGTCAAGACTCCATGCTTCCAATGCAGCGGCTGTGGGTTCCATCCCTGGTTGGGGAGGGGGATTGTCACAAATATACCACTGATACCATGTGTACAATCGGTAACTAACGAGAACACCCTGTAGAGCACAAGGAGCCCTACTTAAAGCTCTGTGGTCATCTAAATGGGAAGGAAGCCCTAAAGGGTGGGGTTATATAGGTTGATTCATTTTGTTATACAGTAGAAAGGAACACAACATTATAAAGCAACTATACTCCAATAAAAAATTAATTAAAAAAATAAAAGCATAATTCAAGTTAAAAAAAAGTCAATCCAATAGGGACCCTGGTATTTAGACAGAAGGGACGCTTCGAGATCACATAGTGCAGGACACTGCGCCAGGAGATGGGCAGGGCTGCACGGCCTCGTCACACGGGCAGCACAAAGCCTCCCCAAGGCGGCCAACCTGCGGGCCCGCTCGTCCTGAGACGCTGCGTTAGGCCGCCTTACTGCTCCCCTCCTGTAAGCTTTCCTCAGGCCGCCTCCTCCTCCCTGGAAGCCAGTCCAGGGAAACCTGTATCTCCGGAGGGTCTCCTCCCCACCAATAAAGATAAGTGAAGATAAAACAAGGAGCTAGGTGGAGAAGGGCGGTTCCCTCCCTGGATCCTGGCTGCAGGCAGTCAGCCCAAGGCAAGGGGCTCTGGGGACGCGGGGAAAGGCCTTCCCCCAGGCTGCCGGGGAAGCACGCGGCTCCGGAAATCACGGAAATTGGCAGGGGCCTCCTGCGGGTCTGAGACAGGAGGCTGCACAGGTGAAATCGTGCTGCAGCGAAGTCTGTTTTACGAGAACATTCCAAAACAATGAGTCAGCACGGAGCTTCCAAGTGAGGTTTCCACGACAGCAATTTGATTCTGACAAAATAAAAGATGCCTTTGCTGACAGGCTGGAATAGAGAATGCATCTGGTATACAGAATGCACACAGTTATGTGATTTTTCTCCTGGATTTTAGCACTGTAGATTCCTATACCCAGCATTCTTAGCCCTATGCACAGAGGAGTCTGGCGGGCTACTGTGCATGGAGTTGGAAAGAGTCGGTCACGACTTAGCGAATGAGCAACAAACAGCAGCCCTATTTCCATCGCCGATGACGTGTGGTATCTCTTATTCGTGTTTAAGGCATTCCAGTCACCATCTAAGAATTTGCAAATCCAAAGATACTTTTTTTTACCTACAAGCCCAATGAGCACGAAGGTGTTCCTTCTCCTTCACTCTCCCTTCTCTCTCCCATCCTACAGATCTGACAATGGCAAACGTGTCTGAAAAGTAGGTGAAAGAGTGCAAGAGGCTTTGAATTATTTGGTTGCTTTAACTGGCATGCTATTTTCACAGAGGCAGAAATTCTTTTTTTAGTGCGAAAAACCACATCCATTCACCAAAGGGTTGCAGCCAAAGCGTCCAGTAACTTGCCAGGACCGGTGGGTAGAGACTGCAAACGATTCTACTGAAAGCATGTTCAGTCAAATAGAACTTCCATCATCTGACTGCTTTACCTAAAAGAACTACCCTGTTCAATAAAGCACCAGAGAGAAATCACTTTCTAAATGCAAGCGGGGATGCGGCTGCACAGTGACAGCCCTCACTCCGACAGCATCACTGCATCTGCAAGCCCCACCTCCGCAAACGCGAAAATCAATGTAACAGCTCGATGTACAAGGCGAGGCCCGCAGCACTGCTGATGTCCCCTTGCTGGACATACACCTGAAGTCTCAGAGCTCTCAGGGGGTTTGCTGTGGAATAAAATTAGATTCCAACATCTGCCACCATTAAGGAAAGAATTCCATTTCCATCTCCCATATGAAAACACTATAACCACTGAACAGTAACTGAACCTTGATACTGTAATGGTTATTACCCAAATCAACTATTTTTTTTAACAGTAAAATTAGCGAATTCTGCTTCTGTAATTATTTGAATGTTATCAGACTAAATGTTTGATAAAATTCCAGTATGATTCACATGGAAAAAAAACGGCTCCTTATTTGAATACCCAGAATATAAAGTGTATTCATTTGTAGCTATTCGCATTATGTTTAGAGCATATCATCTTTTTAAAGTTTGCATTAGCCTGCTTTCCTACCCAAGCACAAAAAGTAGCCTACCTTCAGTCTGCACTTGCATATTTTACCCAGACATTTCTATTAGAGTTAAAAACAATCTCATTTCTATTACTCATGGAGGAGAAAATGTGATACATGTGCAATGGTGGGATCTGCAGAGTTGGTTTCTTTTCCTGAAAACGCTCTGGTGCGTTAGTCATCTCAGACCACAGTTACTCCATATCTGGTTCCACAGCTTTCTAGGGCTGTGCTGTCTTTTAAAAGAATTCTGCTGCCTGCCATTGAGGCAACCCACCTAAAGCTTTACCTTGTAAAATGAAAGGTATCTGAGATACATAAATGGGTAAAAATAAGTCCCTGTGTGTGAAGGTCTGAGTCTCTGGCTTAACACATTACAAGCCATGATCTGTGTTATAGTGTTGTAAACTTCAGTGCTCTTCCACGTACAGGACAGCATGAGACCCCTCCCGTCCTCCAGTGCTCTAACGCCAGTGACAGGCCGGGACCACGGCCCCCTGAGTCCTCACCAGGCACCCCTCCCTACACCCCAGCCCCAACCAGGCATGAAGAAGCTCGGGTTCCGAGAACCCTCCGATGGCGAGAACCCATAATCCATGAATACGTCAACGAAGACAGGAAGGCCCCCAGCGTTTTGACCACTGATTAGCTCAGCGTCCCGAATTCCTCTTTCCTGGAAGAGGGGAGCTAGCTTTGCTCCTGCTGCTACCTGGAACCCTGAGAAGACACGAAAAGAGGGATGCAGAGAACCTGGGGGTGGCTCTCTTACTTGTAGTCAAGCGACCCTCGTGTGTAAAAAGAGGACAGCAACGTTACAGCTCACAGGGTTCCTGAGAACTACATGCAGAACACACAGTGCACGATGGGGTCCAGCACAGAACAGGTGATGAGCGTTACGCCGACAGAGAGAATCAGGGCCAGACACACAAGCGGACGGGCCTGGACGGGCTCACACAGCGCTGCCTCCAGCTCTTCCCCGGAGTCTGGCGGGACCTGCGTGCTGACGGGCCTCAGCAAGTGCCTCCAAGGCATAAGTAACTCACAATTTGAGAATTCTGACCACGCGACAGGTCAGTCTCATCTGAAGGTTTTTGTTTGCTTTGGGTTGTATTCCAGTTTTTATATTTCCTTCACAAAAACTATGGCAAGAGAACATAGCCTGTCAACAACCACCTGCCCTTGTTAAGTCAGGCTTCCTCTCTCAGCCATGTAGACCGTTTTTGGATGGTCTTATTTTTCGGCAATCATCAACCTTTAGATTTTCACGAAGAGGGTAGCTAACATCTCAACTGAAGAATGAAGAGAACGACAAAAATGCTTTTTAATGAAGTTCCAGTAAATCAGTGGTCGGGAACTGTGATGTGAGGGAGTGAAAGCTAACGTCTGTTGGATCCCAACAGTCTACAGCTGGCCCCTGGGATTCTCTTCAACCAGAAGATGAGCCAGCAGCTCTGGGGGTTCCGGGGAACACTTCATCATGGCAGATACACAGAAGCTGCAACTGACCTGGTTGAAAGTGACTCATGGGGAGCTTTGTAGGTCAGGGACACAAAACAAGGATGCTGAACCCTGCCCAGAACATCACTCACGTGACATTATCAACCCATTGCTACCACTGTCCCTTGGACTGCAAGGAGATCCAACCAGTCCATCCTAAGGGAGATCAGTCCTGAATATTCATTGGAAGGACTGATGCTGAAGCTGGAACTCCAATATCTGGCCACCTGGTGCGAAGGGCTGATTCATCTGAAAAGACCCTGATGCTGGGAAAGATTGAGGGCAGGAGGAGAAGGGGACAACAGAGGATAAGATGGTTGGATGGCATCACCGACTCAATGGACATGGGTTTGGGTGGACTCCGGGAGCTGGTGATGGACAGGGAGGCCTGGCGTGCTGCAGTCCATGGGGTCGCAAAGAGTCGGACACGACTGAGCCACTGAACTGAACTGAACCACTGTCTGAATGGTTTCAAAATCAGAAACTCAGCTTAGGTGGGCAGAATTGGCGTAGTGTTTAAAAGAAAGAAAGCATGAAGGTAGCCAAAACACTGCTTCAGAAGGAGATATGCTTTCGTAAGACTGGAAATGGGCTGGCAGGGGGTGTGGGATAGGGATTAAATGACAGATGCCAACTTACCAGAAAGTTTTAATATCTATTTCTGTTTGTGGGTTTGAAGGCTGCCCCTTACTGCAATCAGTAATGCATGTTTAGTTTCTCTGTTTATCTGTTTTGGAGATTTGGGGAAAGTGGCCTTATAGGAAGACAGTCTGTTAGTCTTGATAATTTAATTGGAAAGGTCAGAAGAGCTGTACAATCACAGAGAAAGGTGGGACAAAATATGTTGCACTAGGAGAGTCTCATCCTAATTAGACTCAACAGCAGGAAGGTGCGGCGGCGGGGGAGGGGCGACGTGCACACAGGACGCCTCTCCTTAGGGCCGAGTCTTGGCATGTAAATGAGGACATCTGAAGAAGCACACAGGTTTGAAGCGGCTCTAACATTCTATCATAATTAGAAACATTTCAAGAGCCCTGTAATTTCCAATCAAAATTACAGTAATTTCCGATATACAAGCCATGATTCATGACAGAATTTTACATTCCATGAGAGATTACGGTGGCCTGATGTATGACACGCCGGGTACGGCACGAACATAAACAATTCAGTTTAATGTTTAAACAGCACTTGATGTTTAGAATCTCACAATAAAAGAAACATATTATTGTAGAAATTATCACTTTGACAGTGATTGAAGGGTAGGCAGGCATGTGGCCTATAAAGCTATAATTTTTACAGTCCACAGCTTGAGTTTAACCATTTTTATATAACATTTCCAAGATACCCCTTAAGTATTTCAGCCAGCCTATAACTTAAACAAGAACAACCTCTTCTCAAGCAAAACGCCCATCAAGGACCACTATTAATGTTGCTAGAGTAAAATTCCAGAAAAAGCTAATAATAAAAGTATTACATTATAAATACATCACATTGTAAATGAGTCTCAGGATGGCATAATCTTGTCAGAAGTTGACAGCAGCCAGGCTATTTCAAAAAGGACAGTTCACTAATGATAATGAAATGTATTTGTCTAAAATTTGACTGCCTCTCAGTCTCACTTGGATAGTGTTATCAAGTGAAGTGAAAGTTGCTCAGTCGTGTCCGACTCTTGGTGACCCCATGGTCTATACGGTCCATGGGGTTCTCCAGCCCGAATACTGGAGCGGGCAGCCTTTCCCTTCTCCAGGGGATCTTCCCAACCCAGGGATCGAAATCTTTCTGCAAAGAGGAAGGGACTTCAGTACTCTTCCAGTCCTTTACAAAGTATTCCTGCCTTTGAACAAGAGCTTGTAGATAACTGTGCATTTGTTCATGTAGATGGCCCTATTTGATCAACTGAAATTACCAATGTATAACAATCATACTGATAAAAGACTGCATTATCTATCCTTTTTTATGTCATCTTGTAAATATTTGTAACTTCTCCAAATTCAATTCTATTCATTTATAATTCAGAAGATTTAGACAATTTTTCTGACTATAATCAAAATTGTGTACCATATCTCATACACAGCATCTAAAAGATTTAGACAGTTTTTCTAATTGTAATTAAATTTGTGTCACATATATATGCATATAAATAATTATTAATATGCAAAGACAGATACGTGTGTGTGTGAGTCTGCTTTAATAAGTGCGCCTAACGGTGGTAGACGCCAGAGTTGGAACGGAAACGAACTACAGTTTTCACAGTATTTTAGGATGGAAATCAAGGTCACCCAAGTTCTAATGAAATAATAATAACTCAAGTTATTTGTTCCACTACAATAGGCCAGATGGAGAAACCTCCTACACACTACAATAGTCTTCTGGAAACAACTATTAACTGACTGAGGGATTGACTGAGAAATCTGTGATTTGGACGACGGCTGCTGGAGGAAACACAATCGAGTATCTGTTACCTGAATCTGAACCCTGTCTCATCCCACAGCTGTCAACATGCCTGGAAACCGTGGCCTCTCAGGGACACAAGGTCAGCTGCCGACAGGCGTCCTTGGGATGCACTCTCACAGGCTCTGCAGGCCAAGGGTCTGCACGCCGAACAGAGGCGCTTACCTGGCTCTTGGTAGCTGCCACCTTCGCAAACAGAGCTTGGGAAACTTTAGCACGCTTCATTTCCTGCTGAATCTCGTCGTAAATGGAAGCATTAATGTTCATGGTATTGTTCTCTGGTTTCCCATTCCTTTCAGTGGCAATAGTAGCTGTTTTCACCTACAAAACATTTTGAACATGCCTGTCATTTACCATTGGCCAAATTGTTTTGAAGCTTCTCAGGCTCAGCATCCAAACTGGACATTGTTGCTCCTTTTATGATCAAGGTGATCAACAGGGCAGTCATTCAACATTAGTTATTAGCTGGAGATCAGATTGCTTAAGGTAAGGAAGTCATATTGTCACAGGTGATTGCATCTGTAATATGACAGCAACTGCCAGCTGACAACCAGGAATTATAATGCCATAAAGTAAGTTTTCTGGAAAGCGGAATAGTTTCAAAGACTTGAAAACCCTAAACTAATTGTTACCCAATTACCTTCCATTGCAATTCTAACAAAGGAAATTCACAATTAAAACTGCAATGCACAGTGCTGTGTCTTTGTTGGGTACCTGACGCCTAACAGACAATCACACCACTAATAGCTATTATATACTATGGCCTTTTTAATTTTAGACTCTTTTTTTATGCCTTTTCCACTTATGTTTCATTTAAAAATCTTCCATAACAAAGCCATTTGCAGAGCTGCATATTTAAATCTTCTATCCATCCATGAAACAGGTAGAATGCCTTGCTTAATTATCATAAAGGTGGTTGCATTAAACAAGTGCATGTCCAAGCTGTTCCATGTAATTATTTCATCGCTTCCTGGCACCCCTGTATAACTATTTCCTTTCAACTTGTGGAACAAGACAATAAGAAAATATTTTACAATATTTAATAGAACATGACTGCAAGTCACACAAAATATATTCAAACTATATAATCTTGACCGAGGAATCAATATCAGTCCCTTTGGTAAAAATGATAAGCAGATATCACCAGAAAAATGACAAAAAATTTAGGAGGGAAATCAACCTCAAAATTTACTGATATCATAATCTTTTTTAAAACTTAAAAAGCAATCCTTAATACTTTAAATCATTAAAGTAAAAATTTGACTTTTATTATGCAGTTACAGGAACCAGCCTGGGACATTCACATATGAACCATGTAGCTGCTTTTTACTGGGAAACTGATGAAAACGTAAATGAAAAGTTACTGGAGATGCAGGACCATATTTCTCCTGACAACATGACTCATCGAAAACCACTTTTCTTAGCAACCTTTACAGAATCCAGATTTCCGTTCTCTACAAACTGACCATCTTGACCTTTCCTCTCATCTACTATGAACAGCAGAAACTGAAGCTCACTTTAGGATAAATGAATAATTTGGGAGCCCTAGATGACATATTCTCCCGAACAGCCAAGACTTCTAATTCTTATTTCACCTTGCCCCCAAATACTTGGTATCAAAAAAGGGGCAGAATTAATTATGCAATCTAATTCCCTGCGTTTAGAAAGTAAAGATCAGCTTGCTTTAAAACTGATGCCATCCGACTCCCTTTCTAACTTGCAGCCAGTTAGCAAGATAACTCACCTCTGGAGGATGTGGCTAGACTCTCCTACTTGGACACTAGCCTTGGGAGCTCAGAAACAAGGATGCTGGGAAACGGCTGGACCGCAGCCCTGGGAAGGACACGGGGCCCACCGGCATCAGAGATGGCAGGAGGCTGGACTCACAGGTGCCCCCGCCAGCTCTGGGGCTCCAGTGAGCAGGGGCACTCGGGGAGGCAGTTAAGGACCGAGGCCACCGAGCACAGACACCGGCTTTGAAGCAATAATCTGCTAAACACCACTTTAGGAGCCAGAAGAGTTACCGCATTACCATAAATTGCCTACAAAGTTGCTTTGGTGAGACTCACAACTTTGCTCTGGGGTGGTCTTGCTTTGAGGCAGAAGGATAGATTTGATCACTCCATGGGGTCCCTTTTAATACCTATTTTTCTCACTGCTTAAATGAAAGAGAAAAGAAAAGCCATTTCAATCGCTTTGAACACTGAATGTTATGGAAATGGAGGCATGGAGTCCAGTGCATTGGAAGAAATAGTTCCTTGGTAGTGATCTGCTTAGCAGTCGTTAAGAGGGCAGGCTTTGGAAACTTGGGAGTTTCAGTGTGTTTTGAAAGTAATTGTCATTCTTCTGTAAAAATAATGCTTGAGAATTTATCTTCGAGGTGGGCTATAATCGTTTGTTTCAACCTTGTGATTTTGCTTCTAAAATTTTCTTTGGTTTAATTTTTTTAATAAAGCAATTGCCACCTGAATCAACAAGCAAACATTTTAAATTATTTACCAAAAAAAAAATCAAATAACCATTTCCTAGCAGCTAACATAGTCAAAAGTGGAAAAGAAGCACATGAAAAAAAATTTTTTTTAAAGTGAGAGCAGTAACTTAAAAAAATATTAACGAACTGTATTACTCATTTTAAAAATATTTAGAAAAGCTCTTCTTTATCATCTTGTTGGCTCGGATAGGCATCTTATCAGAGATAAGCTATTAGAATTCTGGAATCACATTTTTTCCCCTAAACACAAGCTATTGCTTAAGGGGAACTGACTTGGACAGCTTTTCAAAAATATGAAAGCTGAAATTTTTTCCCCAGGTAAAAATGGAAACAAAAATCTTTTATACCTCACTCTACTAAGTACTATTTTAGCTTAGCACAAAAAAAATCTTCTTTAATCCTGGTTTAGCTTTTAATATTATATCACACATTAAAATTCATAAAGTAGTTCATTCCAGGCAAAACAAACTACTCTCCAGCTCTTCTCCACAAATAGCACAGGAGGTAAAATAAAGGCAGTTGCTTTCTGAATAGCTTTTATCAAGGTAGCGCACGCCACTCCATCATTACAGAGGCGCCGGGCAAGCAGTTACGAAGGAGCCTTCTGCTATTCACCCTCCCACGTGGGGACAGGGTGCGGCACGAGGGCCTGCTTTTTATTTCGCTGAAATTGTGCAGCAGAACACAAATCTCCCGTGGAGGTTTCTTGCTCCTTTACACGCTGCTGAATTCCTCAAGGCGCGTACGACACACGTGCTATGCACAGAGTGGACACTGCCGGGGTCGCCCTTGGCGCGGGGAGGCGCCTGTGAGCACATGCTGCACGGGCACGAGGCTGTGCACACACACAAGTCAGAGTCTGATGCAGTTTTAACAATAATTATGATAATGAGAGAAACCGACATTAGCTGTTTATTATAAGCTGGCCACTGGGTTGATGCACATTCACCTGCATAAGAGCCCTGAGCAGGTTAATATTAATGTTCTATTATCGCTCTGTTTTTAAATTGAGAAAACTAACAAGGTTAAGTCAAGTCATCTGTCCACGGGGCAAGGCTGAGGACTGAACTTGGGTCTAACAGCAGTGCTTATCTTAGAAAACACCCCAGTACCCTGGAGGGGGCATTACACAGGACTTCTTTATTTGGAAAAATTCTTACTTTTTAAGACATAATGCACCTGCTTTTTGGTGGCCCTTTGCTAAATCTAGCTCATGAACGTCTAATTTTTAGTAGCGAATGCTTTTATCATTAGTTTAAAAAATCCAGTCTAAATTTATTTTTCAAGTTAGGCAAACTATAAATGTTTTCTTAGTAATGTTATGTAAGATATGTGCTATTTTGAGGAATTCCTATTGGTGACAGAAAATAGCCTCCATTTTCAAATTTGTACAGATTAACACTGCTTGGAGTATCACGGCTCTATCCTTTTATGCTTCCTTTTGTAGAAACAATATTGGTTATTTTCCAAATATGGACTTTTCAAAAGTCCTCTGGCTTTTAAAAGATGACTATTAAGGAGAAGCATTTTCCAAGCACATATGTGATCTTAACATAAAGCTGGTCAAGAGATTCATAATAAAACTTTAATCAAGTGTGAAGTTCCTGCCCATAACTAATGTTTTATTATATTATAGAAGAATTTGTTGTAAAGAGACAGAAAGGTGAAGCTACCAGATTAAGTTAATTATACTGTATATTGCGTCTATCAACTTTGTACATCTTCTAAAACATCACTATAAAACATCACAGCTTACTTCAGAAGAAACCAAAGAATTCCTTAAAGACATGTTAAAAAAAATAGGAAAAGTAATTATATAATTTATGTAAAAGTTAAAACTTGATAATTATAGGCTTTTGAACAGTCCTTAGGAAGACAGCAAATGCTAATTTAACTTCAAATGTCACATATCTTAAAACACACAAATAAATCCATAGTAAGTGCACATCTAAACAGAAACCACCAACTTAACATGGCTATGTTTGGTGGAATAGACAACTCCCAGAAAGTAATAGTTAATTACTACTAATAAAATTCATCTTGTAAACTCATCTGAAAAATTTGCTAAGTGATAGAAAAGAAACCTCTCAGATCAGGGGGCTTTGGAGGGACTGGTGTCTCCCAGATATTCCTTCCATCGAAGTGGCTCTTTCCTCTACAATCTCAGAAACGCCCACTGCCCAGCGTCTTCCAAAGCAGGTCCTGTGTCAAGCGGTCGATTTCATCAGGGCAGCGTTCTCACCTGCGTTCTGGCGTCTCAGCTGGTAACACAGATTCTCACCCTCTCTGACGAACAGTCTCCAAGTTCCGTTTTCTCCTTTCTAAACTGTTCTCAGGACACGGCTTGAGGCAGGGGAAAGAGCCGCAGACTGACCAGAGGATCTGAGAACTAAGTCTGTGACTCTTCTCATCTCTCTCCCACCAAAAGGTTGGTATGAGAATTCCAGGAATTCATGTACATGAAGGTGCTCAGAAAATCCGGAATCAGATATTCTTTTTTGGGGGGGTGGGGGAGGGGATGTGGACCACTTTCAAAGTCTTCACTGAACATGTTACAATATAGCTTCTGTTTCATGCTTTGGTTTTTTTGACCACAAGGCAAACAGGATCATCTTAGCTCCCAGACCAAGGATCGAATCCATACCCTATGCATCGGAAGGCCAAGTCATAATCACTGGCCTGCTACGGAAGTCCCATGGTATCTGCATTTCTTGAATTAGAACACATACATTGTGAAAATATACTTTCAACAAAGCTCCTGGCGTGGCTACCTCTCTCAAGTCTGATGGACAGGGGTGCACAGGGCCATCTCACCAAGGCGAGGCCAGCCAAGAGCCTCTGCAGGATGGTCCACGCCTTCCCTAGGGGAGGCTCTCCTGAGAGTAAAGCCTGGGGCCTGGGGAAGCCCCTTCCTGCAGATGATTAGAATCCGAGCACCTCCATGGGTTAGGTCCTCGGTCTGGTACAAGCCAGGAACTTCCAATCATTCCCTATATGACCTACATTCCCCAGGGAAGGAGCTTTAAGAGGCTCCATTCTCTCGTCAGAGGCCCTGGGTCTCTGGTGAGCCACAAGGGACCTCTGCCTGCAACAGGCAGTTCTTTAGAAACAAAGCCTGCCCAGGTCCAATGCAAGCCAAAGACTTGTCTCAAAACAGCTTTCGAGTATCTTCACTTGGGGGGAAAGAAATGCACAGTGATTTCATACAGACTCCGGCAAAATACAAAATGTAAAGAGACAGAATTCTGCCATCCTTTTCTGATCTGTGGTTTCATCCTTTCCTCCCATTTTAGTCATTTGTAAATAAGCACATGAAAACCTTACATGTGGTACTGGTTCCAGTGTAAGCGCTGCACTTCAGCTGCTCCGACAGCACTAACTCAACCGCTCTAACGCCTGTTTTTCTAAATCCAAAGTACTCATTTACACTGACAATACATTTAATACACTAAAAACTCCCCCAAATGTAATTCATTGCATCACTGCCAAAGGGTAAAAGGTGAGCAAACCGGCTGTGAGGCCTGGTGTGATAAATGAGGGAATGGACAGGGATGCTCGAGGAGGCACACCCAGTGAAGCACGTAAAATCCCTCAAGATTTACAGGAAGTAGTGGGATAAAATTATTTACATATATCAGACTCATTTCAGAGTTTTGTTAGATGGACAATACTACTGTGCAAATAAAAACTTTTTTCTATGAAAGATCTTCATTAAGACTCTGCTGTATCCAAGTACATTCATCATTGGCTAAATATCCAAGCTAAAAGGCCTAATCTCAACTCCTCTTGAGAACTAACACATCAGCTGAGGGTGGCTCAACCAGTTCATCAGTAATTCAGGCCAAAATAAATTATATTTTCTAACCCAACTTGTCATCAGAGATAGTCTTTAGATATACATACAGGAAAGCAACCTGAGTATCTTACAAGTATACCAAAATAAGTATCACAGTTAAGAATTAATCTTATTTTGGCTAAAGAAAACAGTTGATGAATAAGGAGAGCAGACTCACATTTGAAAAGCAAATAAAAGCATTAAAATCCTAGAAAACAAAAGCTATAGTAGGGAACTACTAAGCCAAATATTTGAACAGACTAAAAAAAAGAAGAAGAAAGAAGCTCAACAATTAAATTCACACTGGTCTTAAGTAAGTCCTTCTTTCGCTAGTACTGCAGATTAAGTGCCCAGAGGCCCTCCAATGACGACTGCAGCAGTGAAGTCACCGATGGTACGTGAATTAACTCTGAACACCATGAACTGAGTGCTCAATCAAGTCCAAAGGAGAGTAGTTTCTGTTTAATCACTCTTACAAATGTCATATTTGTATATAAAGAGTTCCTCGTTCTTATTTGTAAGGAGTATTTTACAGAAGCCTTGACAGATCAAATTCAATACGTGTATATGTAGGAGATGGGTATGTATGAATGTATATGGGAGCCATTCTTTTCTGCTAGAGACATATGTCTTTCCTACTCACAATTACAGTGCCTTCCTTACTCTGCTCTTACTTACATCAGGACCAAATTGATTTTCATTGAATAAAATGGAGAAAATGGACTTTTGTGACGTTTCTAAAAAGCAATCATTTCAGAACATCACAATGTGCAGCTTAAGACCCTCCACAAGTGGCTGTATATTATGTCTATTTCTCATTTATGCAGTTTCTGTGGCAGTTTCATCTCTAGTGTTGAATGAACTTTATTTCTATACTTGGAAATGAATGCCTATTTTTTACTATGGATGAAATTAACATTAAGAGATAATTTCATTATGACATTATGTTACATAAGTACTTTAGTATTCCATATTCACTTTTTGTCATTTTAGCTGACCTTATTTTTAAGAACTGCACAAAACAAAAATTAAATGTGTAAGAAATATACTTCCTTGACGATTTTAAGTCTAATCCACTCTCATGCTTATATCTAATAGTTTGTGCTGAAATTAACTTCTTGAATTTTTATAATAGTTATAAGGCCACCTTTTAAACTTGATTTAAAAAATAATCAAGGAAGGTGACTTTTCTAAAAAGTGCAAAAATGTGGAAAACAGAGAATGTGCCCATTTCTGGGAATATGGATGGAATTCCTTACCAGTCCATTTAAAGCTGCCTTTAAGGATTGTATTAAACTTAATTATGAAAGATTACAAACGAGATGATGTGTAATTGGTACCAGCTGCAGTTCGTATCGGAAAGCATAAATACAAATGGAATTATTTATTTATTTTTATTTATTTACTATTCAAATGGTGGTTCTAAAACTGGTAGGGATAAAATGGACTTCATCACATTTTCCTGTTGAGTTTAAAACACTTTTTTACTTAATAGTAGTAGGACTAAATATCCCATTTAAAGATCACTTTTCACTCCCAAAATGAAGCAACGCAAAGTGATTGTTCCCATCTAATTAGTAGCTTATTGTTTTTAAACCAGAGTTAGTGAGTTCAGACTAAATTCTCCTCAAGCAACTATGAATTACTGCTCCTTAAAAAATCTCCCTAAGCATCTTTCTATTTTCTTATTGAGAATCTTCCTTAGCCTTTTTTTTAAACAAAAACCAAAAGCAGCAAAGGATGAGGAAGAAAACGAGCCTCACCTGGGGAGGGCGGCTGGGCGGTGTGCTTATCAGGGGGGCAGGACCCATGGCCGAGGCCGCATTCAGGCTCCTCTCCCTTTCATCCTGGTAAATTCGATCTCTCTCAGCTTCCGGTAACTGCAAGAAATTCTGCATAGCCCGAAGGTTTACCAGCAAAGACTGGGACGCAGTCTTGGGATCCTCTTCCTTTCGAAGGATTTCTGAAAGCAAGCCCTGTGGGGAATGAACGGCACAGGGTGAGCGGGTCCCTGCCCGTCCGTGGGGATGCCTGCCTTTTCGTCTCCACTCTGCTCGGAAAATGAACAGTCAGAAGCATCAATTCTACATAGGAATATATTAGTTACAATTGAAGTGGTGGAGAAGAGAGCCTCAATTGTGTTCTTAATTTTATTAAGCGTCTGCTTTACACATAACATAAACGGCAACTGCCTAATTGGTCTCCTTCCTCTGAGCAGCTTAACTTGCCATGAAATCTTTCACAGAGTGAGGATTGAGGCAAGTTAGGAATAAATGAAATGCTCATAATACAACAGCACTGAACTGTACAGTTCTCAAGCTGCCTACACAAAGGCAGCGGAATGCCAACAGCCCAACATGTAAAGATGCAAAGCCATTTCGAGAGAAGCAGGGTTTACAAAGAAAAGACTCGAAGATGAATCGTAACATACTAGGAAAGAGTATCACTAAGCCCTCATGTAAGAAAGACACGAGGTTTTCATAGGCGAGCATTTTACGTTATTCCTTGGTTTTCAAACGAGTGGAGTCAATCACAAGTGATTCTATTTACCCTTAAGGAGACTATCCTGACAACCCCTACGCCTGCTATACACCACCCAGGAACAGGCTGAAGTTCTGAACTTCACAAACCACCCTTTACATGAGATACATAACCCCTTTTCCATGTTGCAAAATACCACCGTAGTACGCCATGAAAAAGAATATTATCAAATTCTGTAATAATCCCATTTCTTGAGGAATATTTTTATTAGTGCTAGAAGAAATGCACAGACCATTTTAGTGAATGCCTTTCGGTGCTCCTCCCAAACAACAGAGCATTGTCAACTACTTTAATTTTTGCAAGAATGTTTTTTTTTAAGTGGGTGGTTTTCCACAATTCTCTTTAAGGGATTATATGAAATACAAGGATTAGAAACATTTCCTGCCCATTTGGTAAGGGCTGAGTAGCCCTCACCTCTTCAGTCTCCTACATAAAACAATGCAGGGAATGCCAAGTCATGTTTGATTTCTACATTTCAGTTTATCACAATATGGCTCAGGATAAAATGTTGTCAAGACCTCTTTATAATTTGCAAATTTCACTTTCTGATAATCCTGAAAAAATGACAATGGGGTCCTTTTGGGGCAGGGAGGTAAAGTGTCAAAACAACCAAGCCCCAGGGTTAAACACTGGGGTTTTTTCATGGTTTTCCTAGAAGCACAAACCTGGTTTTGTTCCCAATTCCTCAGGGCTAATGTGGCCTATTGTAACAGTTGGGAACATACAATATAAAAGCGGTGTCCACTTTAAAAATGATCTGTAGACTGCTGTTAAAAAGAACCTCCAACGGGCTCAGAGGGCTCAGGAGGTCATTCTGCTTTCTCACTTGGCCCACACAAGGGAAGCCAGCTTCACCCTAAGAAAGGAGCCTGAAGGATGAAGGGTGTGTGTCCCTTCATTCACGATACTGACAGGTAATGCTGCAACTGTGTCTACACAAAAGCAAAACATCCAGTCAATTTAACTAAAATCTAGTCAAACAGGCCGTCAATCACCCAGCTATTTAATTTGCACAAGACCAACTAATTAGATTGACTGGGGTTTTGATACGTCATGTTGAAACCAAAAATGCAGGTCTCAGGAACAATCTTTAAAATAGGTGTTAAAAAAAAAAAAGCCCCTGCTCTCCAATCCTGCCCACCAAATGGGGATAAAAAATTTTAAAGATATTAAAAGATGTACTTGGCAAAGCAGTCTATCTTAACCATAGGGAAAGAGATATTAACATATAGTACATATAAATACAATGTTATAAATTCCTCAAGTAGAATAATCTAATACCCTTTAATATTATCTCAGAACAATGCCTGCCACATGTTTGAAAAATATTTATTAAATGGATTATGTGTATTTGGAGCATAAAAGGAAAAAAATTACAAACAGGTGACAGAAACTTAAGAACAAGTTATGCTCCCCATGGGAAAATTCTAATAGTAATTATTAATTTACTCAAAGTAAGCCTTTAGTGGAAAGCTCTGTGGCACTCTGTAAGACGTTTATATGCAGTAACTGTTCAGTAATTTAAAAAGCTTTTGTAGGAACATGGATGGACCTAGAAATTATACTAAATGAAGTCAGACAAAGCTAACATGGCATAATACTGCTTACATGTGGGATCTAAAGTACGACACAAACGAGCTCACTTACAAAGCAGAAACAGACTCACAGACAGAAAACAAACTTACGGTTCCCAAAGAGGGAGGAGGAGGGGCAGGTCAGGAGACGGACTCACACACACACACTGCCATATCTAAATAACATCTATATAAACAAACAATATATACAGACATATAAACAAGGACCCAGTGCACAGCATAGGGAGCGATACTCAATAATTGATAATAAGGGAAAAGAATCTGAAAAAGAGTATACACATATATGTATGTGCATATATACACACATATATAAAACCTGAATCACTGTGCCTCACATCTGAACTAACGCAGCACCATAAATCAACTATAGTTCAAAAAATAATTTCAGCTCAAAAGAGATCCTATAAACATTTAGGATGCTATTATATTTGGGGAATTTGAAATTAGATATTCAGAGATCTCAACAAAATATCCTTTCTTTCCACTAGAGAACCACAGTGAGAAAACCAACACATGAAAAAATCCATAACGACATCAAGGCTTGTTAACATGAGACTGAGTCATTCCTGTATAGCTTGAAGTAGCAGCAGGTCACTTGGGAGAGAATTTAGAAATTTCTCTAACCACATTTTGAGGTTGGCATGATGTCTCACTTGAGCATACAAAGTATTTTCAGGGCAAAGCGTTTTATTTTCACTTAATTATTCTAACAAGAGCAAGTACGGGTTTTCAGCTGGGATGTGTTGGAGGGTCTAGACTGAGATCGCAAATCCTGGGAGATCCAAGAGCTCTAAAGCCCCCAGTGTAGACAGTCTCAGGTGCTTTACAAAACCTTCAGGGTTTTTTTTTTTTCTTTTTTTTTTTTTGGCCCAGGCTTTCAATGAGGGGAGTGCCCCCTGGTGGAAATGCTTGAAAATATTATTAGAAAATGTTTGATTAGAACGTGTTAATTACTTTCCAAAAAATGACGTCACTTGAGAACATTCTGGACGCGAAACGAATGCCATGAGAATTACAATTTGGGAATGTACGCTTTGGTCCTGTTCAGGCTGCGGTGACTTGAGCAGCTGCATTTATGAATTCAAGATGTATGTGGTCTTGTTTCCTGTTTCTCATGCTTGAAAATCTAGCTCAGATTGTCACATTAGGTCAAGGTCATTTGTAGTAATCCCCCATGGTGGAGAGTAAGAAAGCTCTCTGATCAAAACTCTTCTTCATGCTAAAAATACAACATCTCACAGTCATCGTGTACCATGCTTTCTATCGCTGACTAACATACATCAATATTGTGCCCTACAGGTGCTCAATAAATTTGTTGAACAAAATTAAAATCATCAGTCATTCGTGTTTCCAAAAAGAACCTGGATTTTGTATGTTACACAGTGAGTTACCCGCAACTCGTGGATACCGATCTCATGGGAAATGAGAAGCTGCTTTTCATTGTACTGTGTCGTCAAACCGTTCAGCATGTGCTCTGTACGTGAAAATGTGAACTTATTCTGCGTCGTCATTCCACAACAGTTGTGAGAATTCCAATGTTTTCAATTAAAGAGTGAACTTGCTGATGAATGCCTAAACCTTTTTAATATTCCAGAAAGAGTTTACAAGTAAAATTCATTAGTAATTGGAAAAGAAAGAAAAACCTTCAATAAATACTATCAGTACTTCCAAAAGCTAATTATGAATTCTTGAAAACAGCAGATAAGCGAAAGAGACTGCCAATCTGAACAAAGGCCTGTCTGGCCTCCTGTTCGTCTCCTCTTTGAACATAATCACTGATTCAAATAGATTTTTATCAGCTTCATGGAACTTCAAAGCCCTCAGAAGAAAAATATGATCTGATGAAATCGCCTCCTAAAAATAAAACATGTAGCAAATTCTTCAGGGCTACCTGCTTCTGCTGTTGGGTGAATTTTTAATCACGTGTCCAGGTGAAAGACTACTTTCAGGCTCCACCTACTGCCCTGGACTCAGGCTAAGCGAGTTATAAGCAGACACATTTATCTCTGCCGTTTGGGAGGCCAAACCAGAGCTGTCATGGTGGGGTGAGCACCTTTTACCTTCTATTCAATAGTGATATGGAGAGTGGACTTTTCTTAAATTACACTGCGAAGAATTATAGGAACACAGTAGCAATTTCTGTTATACTTAAGCAGGCAAATTTCTCTCTACCACATAATTTACAGGACTCAAATTCAATAAAACATTGCATGATGGTCCATTACTGTTATCAGTTTTGAATAATCCATCTTCATTCTTTATTTTACTGGAAAACAAAGTGTGCCGAAGACAAGCGGAGGGGGGTTAGGAAAAAAGCCGCTGGACGGGATCAGAGTTAACTCTGGGTTAAATTTTTTAAAAAAAGGGGGAGAGGCGCTAAAGTATGTATTTCCTTCTATAATGACCTTTAAATAGCAATAATACAGAGAAGTGAACTGAAATGTATAAGTCTAGAAGCTTCAGCAATTAATTTTAGCCATGGGTTTCCATTAAAAAGACATCAAGTAGGCATAACTGAATGAATGGCAGATGCTAAGAGCTGGTATCTTCAGTAGCAATTAAAGAACATATGCCCCTCGATTCAGAAGGTAGAGAAGTCCTCAAAACAAGAAATCATACCAATTTCATCACAAACTTTCAGAAAAGGTAGACTTTTAAAAACCTTTTAGTTTTTAACCTTTTTAAAAAAGTGATACATGAACATCTTAAGAGAGGGATAGATTTTAAATTAGGAGACCCAATTAATATGATGAGAAAATTCTCCAACGAAGAGTTAAAACAAGAGATGCAGGATTTTAGAGTTGTACAGAGCTATCAATGGCTAAAACAGCCTCAGCTCACAGTACCATTATCTATTATATGAATGTTTTCATGTACTGTTTATAGGGGGCCAGTGTCTTTATCTGATCACATCATAGAACTCTGCATTTGTATGTACATATTTTACATCATTTTTTTTTAAACCTGGAGCTTGCACATTGTAATAAGCGCACACAAATGTGTGCGTGGTTTAACTCTGCAGAGCTCCTGCTCTATACATATGCATTAGCATGTGTATTTTCGTCCTCCAAACGCACACCATACACTCTCACGCTGCACCTGCTTTTATTGAAATGCATACACTTTGAAATAAACACACTACACGCATGCATACGAATGTATAATCATTAAACTAAACGCAGCTGCGTGTGTGCGCGTGCGTGAGCGTGGCGTTTCAGTGTGACCACTGAAAAGACACGCGTGCGTGCATGCTCTAAAGTGAATTCCCCAAAAGTGGATCCTTAAATACACATTAAAAAATTACTCTCATTGAAATCAGACAGCTACAAACATGGCCAACATCCACTTTGACGGAGGAGTCCCAATTAGCAATATAAAGGTTTAAAACCAAACCCCTCTGTCACTGGGGGCTCCAGACAATTTTTCAGTAATGACTGTTTCTCAACCGGCTATTATTAATAAAGAGATGGATATCAAGCTGTACCCAGACTTCATTCCCCTCTCTCCCTCAAAAACATTAAGTCACTGTTTTCGATGCTAACCACAGAAATAACTATCCTTTGGGAGAGACTGATAGGGTATAAAAAAAGGGAGAACTCTGCCTTTTTCCCAGTAACAAATCCTACTGATATCTATGGAATCTGTCCCCGTGAAAACCCAAGAAGAACAAATGGTCACTCTCCAGGGTGATGCCTGCCTGGGACATGAGAGCCCCAAAGATGAAAAAAATGCCCCGATGGAAGTGACCTAACCCTTCTCTCCTTTAGCTGGACACTCTTTACCAAATAAAACACACTTTCCTCGGTCCTTTAAGAAATAACAATTCGCTCAACTTCCAAAATTCACTCACAGTGAATCTGTGAGTCATCTGTGTCCATGTCAATGCTATCTTTGTGGTCATTCAATTCAGTTCAACAAGCATCTTACTGAACTTTTATGCAGAGAGCTGCCTGGTTTTTGCCCAGGACTGAGAACTACTGGTAGTCAGCCAGTAGACCTAAGAACTACTGGTAGTCAACTATTTACAACCGTGATGCTGCTGCCAGAAACGGGGGCATCAAGAAGGCTGACTTGATTCTTTCATCTGTTCACTTCATTTTTCTAAAACAATGACCCTCCAATTGAACAGGGCTGTCAGATTAAAGGGACCAGCTAATAATGAATATACTTTTAAGTTAAAGATACAAAACTAGGCAAGCGCCTACAGTTTTGCAACCTGAGAAAAAACTTTTGAACCATCCCCTTAAACACAGACAAATGATATATAAAAAAAAGTTAAAGAACCCCAAAACAAACACGGAGTTAAAGGTTTTATAAGGCCTCCTAACTTTCAATCCAGCGAAGGCAAGCCGAAAATAAGTCACAGCTGGGATTCTCCTAGGTATGGAAACTCTGCCAGCAAAGAATTAATACTAGATATTTTTGTACCAGGATTTTATTCTTATAATCATGTAATAAAATAACTTAAATATGAAAGGAAAGTATGAGTCAGGCTTAAAAAGAAAAAAACGGACCAAAGAAATACCAGAGGCAAAACAAGAAAGTGAAAAGACATCACGTCCTCACTGATCATCAGGGTTACACCTTCTCCTGGGTTGTTTTTTGGTGTGTGTGTGTCTGTGGGTGCCCAGGCCAGAAATAAACACCATATATATTGTACTAATTGCCAAAAAAAGAAAAAAAACCCTCTCATTCACTCTTCGTTTAGGGCTTTTCACAAGTGTTTATCTTAGGCCTTCCCCTGGATCACCCTCTCCAGGTCCTGCGAAGTATCCTCCCTGCTGATAGTATCTTCACAGGAATTTGCCCAGGAGGACAAAGGCGTGAAAGCAAGGGGTGTATGCAAAACTCAGTGAGAAGTCTCAAACAGGGCTTCCAAGGGCAAGCCTACCCGCTCCAGCGCCCGCTTTGTCAACAGTTTTACTGAAACACCACACCCACATCCATGCGTTTACTTCTATGGCTACTATGCCCTCGAAACCTCCAAAGTTTACTATATGGCGCGTTACAGAAAAGGTCTGGCTGATCCCTGCTCTAGGAAAGGAAGCTCGTCAGCTAGAAGCCTGGAGTCCTACCAGTGGCCTTGACCAAGTGCTGAAACCTTTCTCCCTCGGCTACGACACTCTGTGTTTCCGTTAGGTAAAAGCATAGGTAATGTCAACTTGAAATATTTCTGACATTTGTTCTTTCAAGGCTGCTGATTCAGGATCCATCTGTACATAGCCTTCTCTTGGTAGGAGAGGTTTCTGCTAAGCAGAGAAGCGCTGAAATGTAGGCACCCCCAGGAACAGATCATATGGAGGGCAGGAGAAAATGTTAACATTACACAGCAGAAGAATAAAGGTTAGCACAGCCCGGATGAAAGAAGGAAGAGCAAGACAGAGAAGAACCACGTTCAAATGAACAACACTGACCTGAGTTCTGTTAAAAGCCACACGTGCAAAGACTGCCTGCGAGATGCCTGCCCGCTTCAGCTCGTCACGCACCCACTGGTAGATTTCGGAAGACACCTCTGTGTTGGTGGAGACCTGCTGCTCCAACGGTTTATTCATAGACCTACTGACGGGGGGAGGGTGGTTCAAGTACTGCTGGTTTAAGGACTGCTGGGCTAGAAGTCTGTTCACGGCATACTGCTGGTTCAGCAGCTGGGCCATCACCAGCTGCTGGTTGACCAGCTGCGGGCTGATGGGCGTCGACACCAGCCCGGGGTGCAGGTTGGGCAGCGGCGTCCGCACGGAGGGCTGGCTGCCGTGGGACAGCTGGGCCGGCGAGGGGGGCTGCTCCGCCGTGCTCCCTGGGGCAGGCTGCTGGCCGAAGCTGACGTGGTTGGCGCCCTGCTGGGACAGCTCCGACAGACTATCCATTTCCACTGCAGCGGGCGAGAGGGAAAACCACGTTACAAGCGGTACTCCGCACTGCTGAGGCGCCCTGAGCTTTCCCCAAGCACGGAGAGGCACGGGCGCTGAAGGGCCAACGAAAGCAGAGCATCTCAGGACAGAACCCAACCGGCTGTGAGCTTACCTTTCTTTTCCGCGCCCAGCCACCAACTCTGAAAGGGGGAAAACACTTTCTAATGTTGTGATGTGGTTTGGATTTAAGGCCCGAAATCCATTATCTTCACATTCTACGTGACTAGTTTTGGGGTCAAATTATTATTCGCTATTACTTCTGATCCCACGAAGGCTTATAAAAGCAACATGTATTTTGAAACAGCTTCTCGGGAAATTCCCTGCGGGTCTGGTGCTTTCACTGCCGAGGGCCTGGGTTCAATCCCTGGTCGGGGAACTAAGATCCCACAAGCCAGGTGGTACAGATGCCCACCAAAAAAAAAAAAAATTCTAGAAAAACCCTAGTTGCTTAGTGGTGACTAGAAAGAGTGAAGCTAAGAAAACATCATATGCAATTGTAGAAAAAAAGAAATATCCATATATATACACATATATATATGGCGACGCCATGGACTGTAGCCCGCCTGGCTCCTCTGTCTACGGCATTTTCCAAGCAAGAATACTAGAGTGATTAGGCATTTCCTACCCCAGGGGATCTCTCTGACCCAGGGATCAAACCTCAGTCAGTCTCTCCTATCTCCTGCATTGCCGGGTGCCTTCTTTACCACTGTGCTACCCGGGAAGCCGTATATATATATGTATATTTACAAGGAACAAATACTTGGAGATACATATATTAGACTCCCTGGTGGCTCAGCTGGTAAAGAATCCACCTGCAATGTGGGAGACCTGGGTTCTACCCCTCGGTTGGGAAAATCCCCTGGAGGAGGGAAAAGTTACCCACTCCAGTATTCTGGCCTGGAGAATTCCATGAACTGTATAGTCCATGGGGTTGCAAAGAGTCAGACACGACTGAGCAACTTTCACTTCACACATACATAAACTGTTACCACTTCAAGAAAAAGGTTTGAAAGAAAAATGATCTAAATATTATTTACGTTCAATTTTAAACCAGTTGTGAGTTTAAAAAAGTAATCCATATAATCAATAAAAGGGGTCATAATGATAAGTAATGATAACTGAGTTCAGACTGAACCCTGGGCTGAGTATTTTACACGTCCTGTTTCACTGAATGATAGCTCTCAAGTTAGGTGGCACGAAGAGCCGCAATCACCGCCTAGAACGAAGCAACCGATTTTTCATACTGCAAGCCAGTACACCCAGTCGCTGAAATCCAAATGCTTCTTGAAGAAGCTGTGGCCATCACCAGACGCTAATGACAATCTTTCAAGGGAGAGGTGGGGAGTCATCCCGGTACAAGGTGATGTTGTCACCGTTTTTCAATTAATTATCACCCACCCGGGATGAATGTTTCTCCTTTGGCTAGACACCTCATGTGGACTGGCTGAGAGTGAGCAGTAAGGCAGTCAAATGCTTTGCGGCTACAAGGAAGAGACAGCTTTGATGCTCTTGAACTGAGAGCTGACGGTGGTAGGTAAGCGAGTCCTAAACAGCACACCATGGGGCTCTCCTGGGGGCCCAGTGGTTAGGACTCCATACTTTCACGGCTGTGGGTCTAGGCTCGATCCCCAGGCCGTGCGGTGCAGCCAATAAATAAATAAACAGTACACCATGCCTCCCAGGTGTGGACTCTGGGTTGATTTTCATCATCATTTCTCTTTTTACTAAATATTCTGGCTTTATATTTAGAGGAACTGATCATATCGCTATAATCACTGATGTATGCAAAATATAACTAAAAACGGGGGAAGAAACTTCCATTTCAACCAGTGCTATCAGCCCAAGTGGGCCATTCACAGGGAATAGTAATTCAAGCAATTATTCCAAAAAATGATGTATTGTCTTCATTACAGCTCTAAGCTATAAAAGGCAAAGAATCTGTTTTGGTAGATGGATGATTTTGCTTCAAATATTAAAAGCTAAAACAGGCTCAAAATTCAGGTTCTCCTGCCTCTTAAAGTCTTAAGGAGAAGTTATTATTGCTGTTTTATTAAATCAATGTAATGGAAGTAAACAGAGATAGACTGAAACCATGACATAATGCCATGCATATTAAACACCCCATTTCTATATTATTTTAAAACATTTATTTGGAAGGGGCAAGTATGTGAAAGAAAACGTTAATAGAAATTAAAACATTAACCTTAATCACGGGATTTGCTTCTACAAACACTAACAGACTCAACAGGGGGAAAAACGTCATAATCTAAATGCTCAGGTACAACAAACAACTTTTATCTGTCACTTCACACTGTAGATCATTTTAATGTGTTCCCTGAGTAACAAATATTGACCTAAAGTTACACGTTAAGATAGGAGGCGTGGCGTGTAGAATCGAGGAATGATGCAATGGTTCTTGGGTGATGGATGGTCCAGAAAGCAGCAGACCCACCCAAAGCCCCCATCTAGGGGACTGGAGACAACAGCTCCAATCATTACCCGATCTCCATGCGGAGACTATAAATACAATTTAACGTCTTTAAACATTGGGTGTAAAATCTGGCACTCTCCCTTCTTCTCCAACAAAACCAAGAAAAACAAAAAACAACAAAAAACCCATAAAAGCATGACTTGTCTCTGAGAACCCACAGCCTCTGTTCACTATTCCAGGCCTGGTTAGGCCCTCCCTGAGACATTAAAAAAAATGACAGCTCAGGCCCCACCCCCCACCTCCATCTCCTGCATGTCTGACAACCAAGTCAGTTGGGCTGATTTAAACACAAACATTTATTGAATTTAATTATCTCATTATACTCAGACCCACTCCCCACCCTCCAAGAAACAGTCTAAATCGATCTCTAATTGGGCAATCACAAGGCCTGGCTGCACACGTGACTTGGAGAAACCCCCAAACGACACGCGGCAGTTCGGAGCCACCTCTGCGACGGCGTTCTGCTTACCCATCATATCTTTTGTCTTCTTGAAATGTTTGTACCACCTTCCAAATTCTTGACATTTTGCTGCTGAGACATTTGCATAGTAAGTGCTGTTCACAATGGAGGAGATCATGCTCTGCACGGAGAGGGGGAGAGCAGTTGTGACACACAGTGGAACAAGAGAGAACATGGTCATGATTTCAGCTGTGCAAACTCGTTTTTGTTTGTTAATCCATGGAGGACCCATACGTTTTTGCTTCACACTTTAGCCTAAAGCCGCAACTTCTTCAAAGTCATTAAGTAGATCATCAAACGCTTATTTCAGTAGAAAGCTGCAGCCCACTGAGACTGCTATAAAGCGATCACACCCACAGACTCTGCTCTAGTAGGTATGGGAAATGTCATCTATTCTTGGGCAGACAACTGTCCATGCATCCCAATAAATCCAAATACTTGGAGATGACTTTCTGATTGCAGTTCATAGATAAATGCCTTTGTGGTGTGGTGCCTAAATCTCCATCCTTGCAAGTCCCAGGACGGCCCAGGGACCAGCATCATCCGGAAACTTACTAGAAATGCAGAAGGTTGGGCCCTAAGCTAGGCCAGGGCAATCAGCATCTACATTTTAATCAGATCCCCAGGAGGGCTGCCTGCACATTAAAGTTTGAGAAACACCCCTTACACTGTTTATTCATAGCATTTGGGTTTCAATCGCAGGTTAATTAACACTGTTCCAAGACTGACTGACCACATTTAAGAAGAAACAAACTATTCACGAAGATCTTCTATCAGAAGAAAAAAAAGCATGCTGCCATCTTATTGCTAGCTTCATATAAAATTTGGGTTTGAATTTCAAACTGAGTGTAACATTTTTAAGTCTATGCATTTCATGGTGGGTTGTTTCTTGAGGCTACCACAAACAAAGAAAACAACCTGTCACTTATCCTCATCCCGCGTCTAACGAAAAGTTGTGAGACAGAATCAGCAGTTTAACACAGAAAAATGAAGAAAGAAAGACGATTTTGACGTATTACTGGGTATGTTTTTTTCTTTTTCTTTTTTAAACTCATTTTCAACATGGAAAAGTATTTTCCTCCCTGCCAGTTTTGGTCCTGGTCATTCCAGTGACTTGATCCACAACACTCACATTCTCTAGTAGCGGCTAACTTTATTTCTCCATTGAGTTGTAGGAGTAACTAGACTCTGCAGCACCAATCTGTTCTCCTATATGGAGAAACAAGAGAACTTACCTTTCAGACTTCAGTTGATCCATGACAAACAATTTACAGAAGGCAATTGTTTGGGAGGTGAGACACAGCCAGAAAAGCCAGTTTGGGAACAAAAGTATCTTTCACACCATTATCTTCTTTAAGCTACTTCTAATGTAGAGCCCTTTCGGCTATCACTGATTCTCCTGACACCTCTCATCAGTGTTAATTTTGTAACACGCACACATTCTCGTAACACGTAAATCTAGGGGATCCTTGAAGAACTTCCAGGGAAGGATAAGCTGGAGTTACATTATCGATGTAAAACACGGCTATCCTAAGAGCCACAATGACATTTTTTTGACACTTTCTACTTGATAGTCATTTTCACATTTTATTTCTCTAAAAAGACATTCTTAATGTGCTCGTGATACTCTGCCATTAATTCAGACTAAGAGTGTCCCTCAGTCCAGGGTACAAAAAGATACTTAGCAAGGTTGCCAAAACCAGAGCCAGAAATCTACCTGATCCAGTTAACAATCCATCAGCTTCAATCACAGTTACTCTATTGTTAATGACGGATCAATAAAGTCAACGATAATAAAACGAAGGAGATGGCTGATGGATCACAGTGATTCTGCAAACGGGCGAGAGCCCATGTTCTTCTACTTTGGTCCAATTTTTAAAAAACTATTACTCTTCAATTTAGACGTGCAGGGAGATTCTTAAATGTTAAGGTAATAGTACATGCAAATTTTGCATGTAGCTTATTCTTAATTTTAGAAAGGTACGAAATATTGAAATTTTGCTGAGGTTTTTCACAAACAAGTCCAGGCTACTTGACTTTGCGGATAGTTCTGTGTATGAGACTTGCTCTGGGCTCACACCTACTATCTGACTGGCTGACACTAGACGCAAAGAGGTGTTAAGAAACAGCCTTTACCACAACAAGTTTACCCTCAATTAGGAAGAGACATGTACACAGATCATTTCAATTTAATGTGATTCAGTAGACCCAGAGGAAAATATATGGGGGCGGGGGTGGAGAAAAATATATAATGTGTGGGGAAAAAGAAAAAAATTCTGAAACATTCTCATAAAAGTGGAGCCCATATGTAACAGTGCTATGTAGTTCATTATTATCCATATGTGGAAAATAATATCCATATGTGCGTGATCATCAAAGCTTCCCCCTGCCCTCGTTTAACCCTAAACTGGTACGCACTGTCCTTAAGTGACTTTCTGGATGCTTTCTACTCCGTCAAGTGATGCGTGCTCAGGGAAACTCTGATTAATATAAATATTAGCCTAAGCGAGACATAAATCCAAAGGCTAATCCACAGGTTACGGAGCAGGCCAGAGCAACTTTCTAGATTCTCTTTACGTGCTTTTAGCGGGGCTGGGAAATAGCCCGTAATTCAGGTAACTTGGGGTCAGCTCTATTTTTATTGGAACAATATGCAGTGATTTGGACAACCAGATTGCTCAGTCAGCCACTACATGAGACTTCTATTTTTCTTTGTGGTCACGTCTCTATTGAAGGCTTGGGCATGGCATCTGACTAGGCCTATGGGTTCCAAGGTGGGAGAGACCTCAGAAAATTGTGAGGCACGTGGCATTTGAAAGATCACATTTGCTGTGTATTTCAAATCTGGACATAAATACCTATTGCTTTGATAATACAAAGAACAGAGTCAAGATGATAATATTTTGCTACAGGGTAAGGCGGGAAAGGGGGCGGGCAGACAAAGACCCATGTTTCTAAGGAGAGAGGCTTGGGCTGCTTCTGTCATTCACAAGGAGATCCTGATTCAAAACGATTACCCTCTAAAAAAGACGACTCACTGACTTGTGAGTCCATACAGGTCTGGGGCTCTCTATTTCTCTCCATCCCAAACGCCTGGCACGAATTATATACACACTACGTGTTCAGCTGGTAAGGAATCCGCCTGCGATGCAGGAGATCTGGGTTCCATCCCTGGGTTGGGAAGACCCCCTGGAGCAGGGCAAGGCTGCCCACTCCGGTGTTCCTGCCTGGAGAATCCCATGCGCTGTACCTCCGTGGGGTCGCAAAACCCCCTGGAGCAGGGCAAGGCTGCCCACTCCGGTGTTCTGGCCTGGAGAATCCCATGTGCTGTACATCCGTGGGGTCGCAGAGTCGGACACGACTGAGCGACGTGCACTTTTCACGTGTGTGTTTGATGAAGCAGAACCAGCAAACCCACGTGCAGGTCCAGGGTGTGCTGCACGCTGGTCAGGCGACCTTGGCTGAATTAATCAACGACCAGGACCGTCCCCATACTTAATGGGAATGGCAGCAGAAGCCGCCTCACGGGGCTGTTCTGAGAACCCGTTAATTCATTCTGCAAACAACTATGGACCCAGTGTGTGTCTACCACTGGACTAGGTCGCTGAAAACAGGACCTGAGGAGGTGCGTGGACAGACAATGAACAGCATGATGAGTGTGGTGCAATGAACACAGAGCCCGTAACACGCTGAGCATGGAGTTAAGAGAAGTTAATCACTATGACGACCCTCCACCTCCCTTCACATTGGCTTTTATCATATGATCACATTTCAGATCAGCCCAAAGACTATGCTTTAAATAACTCAAGTCTTACATACAATTTTCAAACAAAGCGTTTTTAAGTCAGAGAAATTTTCTTATGAAGAACACACAAGATAAAAATTAATGATCCAATGACCAGTCGGATCGAGGGGTAACCAGAGAAAACCTCAATGGAAAAGAGCATTTCCGTTGGAATGGTCTCAATACTCCAACCTGGTGGTACCTTCTGAAGCCGGACTGCAGGCCCCACATGGCAGACGACACCAGTAAGACACACAGCTCTCCTCTGACACGTCAGCTCTGTGCCCTCTCCCATCTCTAGCTGCCGCGGCTCACCTAGGGGCTAACTTCAGCAGGAACTGCTGCAAGGCCCTTCCTGACAGCGCAAGCATGCCTTTCTTGGGCACCATGACGGTCTTGTCAAGCTGTTTCTTTCCTGCTAGGCAGTGAGCCTCAGGGCTTATCTCCGTATAGCCTGGACCCATCACAGGGCTGGGCACATCGATGGGGATCAATAAAAGGTCACTGACATGGGTCATCTCTGCAGGCTACCAGAAAGCCATCCTCTTTTCTTAAAGGTCAAAGGTTATGGCAGCTTCATTATCAGACGAATCTTTTCAATCCATCACTTCTGGTTATCCAGCTCCCACCCAGAGCTCTTGGAACTGTTGGCTCTTGAATTTGCAAGAGATCCTGCCCCAGGCTTTTCAAGCTACATCCACACAGATGTCTCAGAAGTCTCAGAGCTTTGGGGCTTGCCTTCTCCCAGATCACCTAAACAGATCAACAGGAGAGATCTCCCTCTCTCTGTCTCTTTCACAAAGATGTGTATGTGACTTGCCTGGCAAGTCCCATTTGGTGGCCAGCCTGCATAAAGCATCCATGTTCAGAGATGAAAATAACCAGGCTGATCAAACTCCTTTGGTTTAAATCCCAAGTTCAAACGCTACACAGACCCAGAAGAGGCACTGGCTTCCAGTGTCAGGAAATACAGTTTGGGAGTCGGCAGAAATTGGCTGTGGGTCTCCTAACCCCGGTGTGACACAATATTCTCATCCTAGGAGCCAAGTTGTAAGCTTTTCTAAGATCCACAAAGCATGTGTCTGCGCTCCATGAGGAGCTCCAGCTCTTTCTGAGAGTCTGCTCGAGTTCCGATCTGAAAGAATGCCATCTTCACAGAAACCCGGGTTCTCTAGAATGATACCATCTGCCACAGGCTGAGCTTCCTTTTCAGCCAAATACATTATTTATAACCTTTCTAATTGTGAAAAGGTAAGGGTGGAATTTTTCTACCGCCTGGCTTCGATATGGTTAGAACATTCTGAACCTTTGCTCCCAAAGACTGCCGGTCTCTGAATTTGAAAAACAAAAAGCAACCCCCAAACCCACAAGGAATTGCTGGAGGTCACACACATTTCCAAACTATCCTATCCTTTCAAAGCCCTGCTGGACAGGACAGATACTGGGGGTATGCATTTATAACATTCAGAAACCAAAGCAAGACAAGCTTTCTCTCTCTCCTTGGTCATCTGATAGCCAAGGGAAGAGGTTTGGGAAGAGGTGAGACCTACTGGAAAAAAAGGAAAAAACGGTTCACCAACTGGGGAAAGACAGTGATCTGATTACCCTTAAAATTGCTTTGTTGTGCCTTTAACAACAACAAAAAACCCAGCCCCAAACAATGCTAATCAGGTTATTCAGTCATTTAAACCAGAACTGTTCATGCTTTTCTGCCAAATCAACCAACCACAGCAAAATCTGTTATCTGTGATTGCTCAGCTTCCAGTCAAAGAAACACTTAACCCCCACTATACCAAAAGTTTTCCAAAATACCGTGCTCACTGGAAAGAAAGAGAATGTCATGACATAGCTAGAGGGTAACTGGAGGGCTGGACCCTAAACCTGCACATTAGAATATAACCAACTCCAGTCTTACGGGAAGCCAGCAGCTCCCTAGCTTTCATGTGAGCTCCAGCCAGGCTTCCCCTGCACATTTTTTTTTTTAAAAACAGGACGGTGATATCATGATCAAAACTTACTAACGACTTGAGGATGGTGTAACCGAGGTGGGAGGAGGCAGCCAGAGCCTCTACAAAACAGTGGGTCCCCACATTTAAAGCTTCCAGGCTCCATCAGCAGAGAGGGCAAAAGCTACAACATCTTATTTACACAATTATCTAAATACGATTAAACAGCTGATGGACAAATATTAAACTGGAAAATGTATAGTCATTTCAGCTTAATGTAATCCTCTTTCTGTAAACACCCAAGATGATTTTTTTCAACCAGAACAGTCCTGACATCTCATAAGCCTAAGGGTGAATAGCAAGAGATTGTTTTTGATAGTTATAAATATTCAAAAGACATGTAGACCATCTGCTTTCATAATACAGGTAAAGCAAGACTGAAATGGGGACTGCTGTATAAAAATGATTCTTTTAACAAAGTCTTCCTCTCCTCGAAAACTATAAAGACAGATGTCAAAAACTGTTTACACAGAGCAATCAGGAGCGTGCAAAATGTAATATTCCTTTTACACTCAGTGCTTGCTAAAGAGATTTTTTTTTCCCCTTTTTCTTCCCATCTGTGTGTTGCAACACATTTCTACAAGTTAAAAACATTTTTTTTCAAACAGAGATCTCATGAATACCCAAAAACATGCTATCTGGTTTCTGAATGCTAATTAATTTCAACTAAGGAATCTGAATATCTTCTTCTGTAGAAAGGAATGTATGTTTTGAATCGCAATACTCTAGAGACAGCAAGGGAACTCATCTTGCACAGGTTTAATTCCGTAAGGTGATTGTTCATGGTTCTTACCTTATCGGTAATATATATCTAGCCCATCCATGTCTTAAATGAAAGCACATCACTGCTAATGTCTTTGGCACAAAGTCTAAAATAATTGTTTTCTGAAATAAATGTCTGTCGTGTAAAATGTATATGCAGAAACCTTTAACCTCTCAGATGACGCAGAGCAAGGCTTTCGGAAGCTCCGTAGTTAATTTTCAGGCCTAGAACGCTAATCTTGACAGTAACCTTTTTATGTATTGTATTAATGGCACAGAGACATTAAGCACCTTTTTATAATTTTCAATAAAATGAGCATTTACTGAACAATCTGTCAAACTGCTGGCTCTCTCTTCCCTTACATTTTTATTTTTTGAGACGTGTGTAACTTCACAGGCCTGGATGGCCCTCCGCTTTCTCCAGGTCCTGTCTGCCTGCGGCCTGAATTTTCACAGCAGATTTTTCGAGGCGTGTGGGAAACTTAAAAAGGTCAAACTCGAACTTCAGATCAAATGACATCAACTCCATACTCAAACACTGTTTTCACAGGGATTCTCAGTCAGCGGGGTTTTCTTTTCATCCCAAAGGACATCAAATACTACGGACAAGCTCTAAGAGGCATCGCAGGAGGCAGGGCCATGGGGTGAATCTGCTGAAAAGGCTCAGGTAGGCCCCAGCTGGTGCTGGGAGAGGAGAAGGCGAGGTCTGGACTGGGCTGCAGTTCACGGGGAAGCAAACAGCAGGGTTTCTAAGAGTCCAGTGTGGTTTGTGATGTTAGCTCACGTTCCCCCAAATCGTTCCCTCTGGATCCTCTTCTGCTTTCTAAGCTATGCTCTCGGGAGATACAACCGGGGCATGGCCGGCATCTCGGTTTGTGGAGAAGAGACTGCTGCTGCTGCTAAGTCACTTCAGTCGTGTCCAACCCCGTGCGACCCCACAGACGGCAGCCCACCAGGCTCGTCTGTCCCTGGGATTCTCCAGGCAAGAACACTGGAGTGGGTTGCCATGTCCTTCTCCAGAGAAGAGACTAATCACTTCTAAATTTGACTTAAACTCCAGGTGTCATAGCTATGGCTTTTGCCATCTTGATCAATCTTGGCGCCTGAAAGTGGCCCCTTCACACAAAGTCACCCTTGTATTGTGCTAAAAACAGAAACTGGGTCCAAAGCTCCCGAGGAATACAAAAGGAAGCACTGCGAGAACCCACCCAATTCTGTTTCAATCCTCTCACTGCAGTTCCTAAAGACAAAAATGTCATCGTTTCGAAGCACGGAAATTTTACTTAATGATTTAAATGGGCAATTCATAATTTTTAAAGGAAATGCTGGTTCACAGTTCATATGACTTTTCTGCATAATTAAAGTAATTTTACATAGGCCCAGATGATATCTTTTGACCAAATTCTCCATGCTTTTTGTATAAGTATCCATTTAGATCTTTCTTACTGTGCTCAAACCTTCTTACTCAAATGAATTGAATATGTTGGCAAAGAGCTTAGATTAGAAAATACTTGTTAAAAAGTGTATTATTACAAAAGAGCTTGTAGTATTTCAAATTAGTTGCACATAGAGGCTTAGGCTTGTTCATCTGCAGGATGAAGGGAAATGGACTAGATAACCTGCAAAGTCCCTTCTCACAGCCTGGATACTCTAGGAGACCTCTATGTATTCCCAGACACAGGTCTTACAGGTTCTTCTCCAGCGACTGAAGATGATGCAATTGTAACACACATCATCCATTCACTTTGTAGACATGCACAACTACAGTTTTATTTTTGAGGAATGTTGGAGTCCCTTGGTATCTTGCTTAATAATGTGATTATTAAAAATATACTATTATTAAACACTATGCTACTCCAAATAGAATTTTCACAAGTTTTTCATTAGATAAATCTAAATCTAATGAGTCTTATTTGATTTTACAGTGAAAATTATTTCCCAAGATTCTAAATCTTGAGCACCTGGGATCTTGCTGCTGCTTTCTCTGATGGCCCTTATGTGGTTAAATCTCCCATTCTCTGTGATGAGTAAAATTTCTTGAATCTGTACTTAGAAATAGATACCCAATTTGTATTAAATTCCAGAGGTCCTAAATACAGCATTTTGAAAAACTTCAAGCCCCAGAGTGAAAACAAGAACTAAACTAGCTCGAGCAATCCATTTTTCCAAAGTAAATACTAGAATTAAGTTCTATAACACTTCACAGATTTTTATATTTCTTGTTTCGTTGTATGAATACCTAAAAAGTGGGGAGAAAAGTTAAGTCTGGTTTTCAGCTTCTTACAGGGCCAAGAACTTTCCTTGGGAGTCTCATGAACCCGACGGAAGCTCTTCCCACATACAAACTCCCCCAAAGAGGCTTGGAACTTCGGGGTCTGTACAAACCCTTGGGAGCAGGGCCCATGGGTCCAACTCAGATCTGATCCAATATTTCACAGGAAAGTGAGGGCTAAATCACAGCCTTGGTTTCTGTGTTTTACGAGTTGTTAGCCAAGATCTCCCATGTCTACTAAAGAAAAATAACCCAATGTCACCTCTGGATGAGGTCATAGAGAAAAATCAAAATAATCTAGGCTATCTCTATCAACATTATGAAAAAGCTTCACCATTTAGGAAAATGCCAGATCCTGGTAATCACCTCTTTGGGAGTTATGATGAAGCGGTAAAAATGTGCCGGACAGACTGTTGGTCATGAAACAAGGAGCCCTGTCCGTCCATGGCAGGGGCGTAAGTTCCACGCCGAGCTGGTGCTCCTGCAGGAGGGTGGGCAAGCCGCCCCCCAAGGCCTGCTCTGGAACGGCTGAGCACTTATCTCCACCTGCAGCTCTCCCTGAATTCCAGTGATCCTGGTCCCGCGCACAGCTGACTTTTCACACATCACATGTTTACAGCCTAAATGGAGTCTCCAATGCCAAATGTGGACCCTGGAGTCTCAGCTGATGGAGGGATGCTGCGAGCTAACACAGGGTGGTGCTAAGCGGAGCTTTTCCATTTTGGCAGCATCAGCATCTCGGGCTATAAGTCACTCGATTCTGCTACTGACATTCCCCTCCTTTATACTTTCGTCAATATGAGAAACAGACAAACAAATTGACTAACAGTAAAAAAAGCGTGGATCTCAAATATGAGATGATTGAGACAAAATGAAAACTATCAGTCAGTCTGAAATACATGATTATAAAAGAAACACTTTAAATGTGCACGAAGTAAGTTGTTAATGACTGCGCTTACCAGTGGCGTATAATTAGGTCTTCTATAGCATTTTTTAGATCTCTGGGTCCTGTGTGCCTCCCGTGATTATTCTTCTGCTTACAAACATACAACTTTTGTACGTGTGTTCAAGAACATCGCAGTACAAGCAGAACTATGGGGCAGCTTGGAATATCAGTAGGTTTTCTTAGAGGAAAATGCAGAACTACGTTAAGTAAGCTAAAAAATCAGAAGTAAATGTAGTAGGAAAAAATATTTTGCAAAGTAAGGTATTATAGATAAGATTACAAATAAAATACTACTCATAAAACTATGGACATAGTTTATTGGTTCACAAAATAAATGTGATAAAAACTCTATGAGGTTGTTTTAGTTTCACAAATATTCCTGAGACCCTACTGTGTGCCAGATTCCTGAGTGTGATGATGGATAAAACCAAGTCCCTTTGTGACCACTGATGGTAGTGTTTTCAGAAATCCTACTCAGTCCACCTACAATCACAGAAAACGTGGAAAGTACCATGGAGAGGGGATGAAGCAGGGTTTGGGCCTTGGATTAGGGTGCAGGGGTGAGGGCAGTTAATGTAATGCCGGGAAAAACACCCAGAGGACAGTCCCCGTGGGACAGCTTTCCCCCACTTACACTTGAAGACACATCAGAACTTTATAATGAGCTCAGGACAGTGCTAAAAGCATTCCTTAAAGGTGAGCATGAGTTATAAAACAGCCCTTTAATTTTTTTCACAAATGAAAAGTTCTTGGTTGTTTCATTAAAAACAATGCTTGCCTCAAAATCTTCTAGGTAGCAACAAAGTCTATGAGACCTACAAGAGTGGTTTCTGAGTTGCAAGTCCCCACGTTGTAGAAAAACAAGGAATGTTATAGTGTACTTTAGAACTGAGAGCTATTCTAAATGCTCTACAAGTATTAACTTACGCAATTCTCCTAAGAGTCCTGAAAAATTGGTACTATTATCTTGCTACTTTATAGACTTAAAAAAATTGAGGCATGGAGAGCCACTTGCCTAAATTTACAGATCAGTGATGACAGAGCCACGTTCTCAACTCCTATGGAACGAACGCTATTAGTGCACTAATTACATGATGGCAAAGAGCGGTTGCTGATGAAATATATCACTTCCAAAGAGAGTTCCATTAAGAAATAAAAAGAAAATGAGATTACACTCTGTTCTACGTTAACATAACTGAAGAGATTCAATACATTTTGGGAAATACGTCTTGTGACGTTTCATAAAGTTAACACCTGTTCTGGTTAGCTCCACGTTTTTTCATTGCACAGGAATACACTCTGGATTAACAGGAAAACGGGACAAGCCTAGTCTGGATGGTACCAGTGAGGAAATACTGTCTTGTCATCTAGAGAAGAATGTGATTGCAAATGGTGCTCATAATTAAAGCTTTAATCGTTCTTAACTTTCAACACATCATCTGGTTTGCCTCTTTAACCTCTCTGAGTAAACTCAATGAGATTAGCATTTTATGGGAAAATATTGCCATACCAGAGGATAGCTTTTTTGAAAAGGAGAGAGAAAAAGGTGATGACTAAGGTGGATGAAGTTTCAGAGTAAGAATAAGAGGTGGGAAGAAGACTCTTACAGCGAGTCGGCCACCTTCTCTAGGGTGTGGAGCTCTGCAGCCTCCTCCACTGTCCACAACAAACCAGCACCCATAACAACGGTGCACATCAGGACTCAAGACCGGCTTGTATTTCTGGAGCACCCTTTGTTGCAAGGATCCCAGGGTGCTTCACAATCACGGTGAGTTAAAATTAAAACTGAAGCACGGACAATTCCTAATAGGCCCATTTTAAAAATGCTAAACAGAGCAAATAACTTTTAAGTCTAGATTTAAAAGTCCCAACAGCCAGAGCGTTCCTTACTTCAACTGGCATCGGGCCGCAGAGCTGGCTGAAGCGCTCTCCTGGTGCATTCAGGCTCTCTAATGTTTTCTTATATCAGAGCACCTCACGAGCTAGCAGTTTTCAAAGAAAGGGGAAAAAAACTGGGTGCACGTAGAATCTGCTGGTTTTGATTCTTCTGAATTGAGGGTTTCCTGTTTGTGAGTTAGTTTGGGGCCCAAATCTGACATGAAATAAAGCAGGTCTAAAAAGCAAATTCAGATAAAGCCCAACTTGAACTTGAAGTAGTCATTCCAACAAAGGAGCCCTTTAAAACTCGCTCTGTTTGAGTAAGTAAATCCGTATGATTAGCATGATTTTGGTTAACTCTAAAAAATAAAAAAGCAATCAGAAAATCACATGTAATAGACTTTCTCTCAGGCCATGTCTACTCCTAAGCCTTGGCAGTAGTTATTATTCTGCACACCAGAAAAAAATAAGGGAGATGCACTCATGATATGGTAATTTTCCTTGCATTAGTGATTTTGAGGTCAAAGGAAACCTGTTCAGATCTAAAATAAAGCAAAGGTAAATATCTATTAAGTGAAGATGAAGTGCTTACACATTGTTAAAGCACTCTAAATTGGCATGGCTTAACTCTTTTAGGTTTTACTACTGTGAGAAGTCAGTGGCCATACAATATTTGAGATCCATCCATTTGAAGTTAGATGCTTTATTAAGTTTGGCTTTTTTGAAAGGTTACAGGGAACAAATATCAAGCTATAAGACAACCTTCACATATCTAAAACAGCTAAAAATGAACCTGACAGATGAGATGCAAAAAGGAAAATTCATAATTTGGAGGACACATCTATCATAGATACTATGGATTACATTATCAACAGAAGAGCTACCTCACTGTCTAATTCGAAAGAAGTACTAGAGTGAAGTCAGAGCTGGTTCAGAAAAGGAGACAGAAGAAAATGACTTGGTGGAAGTTTGCCCATAAAGGACTGGTTTACCATTTCCTTTATGGATCTCGCCATTAATACAACGGCTGAAAGTGGTAATAAAATCCAATTAGTATCAAGTACTTCAGTGCCTGGCAAAGCAGATACTCATAACCTCCGATTTCCATGGGCAGTAGGGTAAAAACTGGGAAAAGTTTTGTAATTTAAAGGAGGAATGGACTTCCTCAAAATGCATGCTATTTAACAGGAAGCATTACAATAGATTTGCAGTATTCTGCTAGGAAGGGACAAGCAGAAAATCCTACAAGCCCTGTCTCAAACAGTAAACTTTAGGGCTTGCTCACCGCATCAAGCCAGGGTATGACTAAGGTCTATATTTTCAAAGAAACATGGGAAACTGCCCACTGCTTCCCACGCAAATACCTAACGTTGTCGTGGGGGTCAAAACAAAGGCTCTTAGCTCAGTTATATACTTACTGATTCAGACAGGGTGTGAAGCCAGAAAGAAGTGACTGGCACAGAGCTGTTACAGCCAACCCTTTTGGAACCTTCCAAACGCCACGTTACCCTAGAAGTCAGTCCCCGTGTTCTAAAGCACCCTCCCACGCTCCAAATTAAGGACATGATGGTATTTTTCAAGGGAGTCCATGTAAGAACGGCATAAAGATACAAAAACAAAATACATGTTAAAGAAAAATTCCAGCAGTGAGAATAAATGCAATTGGAAAACTTTCATTATCAGCGCTTCAGATAAATGTAAGTTCTTTTATAAAACATTAAACTAATTGGAGAAAGACTTTTTAAAGCCGTTTTCTCTCCTTCCTTCCTTCCCTTCTCTCCATCCATCTATCCATCCACCCAAGGATAGCTAATTAAGCTCACAGGTCTGGGGATGAATTGCCACCCCCACGCTTCACCCATTCCATAACCATGGGGCGCGCTTCAACATCCCATGCCTCAGGTTCCTTAATTGAAAATGAGGATATAAAACCACCTACCATTTACGGTGACAGGCATGCTCTTGATGCAAAAATACTAAAGGACAGTTACCATTATTTGAACTACTAAGATGTGTTATGCTTATTACTCCACAGGAAAACAGAATGCCTGTCACACAGCAGACTGTCGATACATACTTTTGAATGAATAAATACATGAATAAATTTCATAGGTTAGATGTGCATGTGAAATGCAATATATGAATACTGATGCTGGATGTTCTCTGGAGACAATGTGATTATTAATACTTATTGATTTTTTTTTCAGAAACATCATTCTGGTTCAAAAATTATGAGAAAATACAGAGTGCAGTTAAATATATATATATATATATTTATGTCTCCTAATGAGTAGAGTTTTTTAAATTGGTGCTTTGTATAATACAGACTGAAAATCAGCTGAACACAGGGGTTTATTAATGTCTATGGAAATGATTATCAAGTTTCAGAGAGAGGACCTGGATAAACGCTAAGCTTCAGGAGGGCAAGGTGGTTGGTTTCTTTCTTTCTTTCTTTTGCCAGTACCTTATAAAAAGTCTGAAGCGTTCAGGATCCCTAGATGCTGTCAGGAAAAGGAAAACTAAAAAATCATTTTTCCCCATATTACGTCTAAATGGAACGTTCAAATTTAAATTCATTTCATGTATCTGTTGCTTGAAAACAAAAATGACAATTCTCACTTTATGGAGAACTCAGGCTTGGAGCTACTCTTCCCAGGTGAGAAATGAAACAGAAAGAACCAGCCCCTTAAAAATACGACAGTGGTGATGTGTGTGCCCAGGGAAGTGGGTGGTGAAAATGCACACGCACCAGATTTAGGTCAGGAACATCTGACCTAAACATTTCTAGAAGGAAGCCACTAGGCTGGCAGAAGTAATAACGGAACTTCTACTCATGACACTTTTAACAAATGAACCTACCCTTGTATCCAATGTCTGTACATTTACCTACTGCTGAAGTTCAATTTTCAAAACTTCAGGGAAAACTAAAATCAAGACGAAATGTTTTGTTGTAAATCAAAATATTTACTTTTTTCAAATCCCAATTTATTGATACCTTCCAAACACATGGTCTCTGAGTTCCTGTGACCTTAAACGTTCTTGTCCCCTCAAGTCAGACTTCAATCTCTCCTCCCCACTTGTGGGTCTGAATACAAAACCCACCTTATCTAAGCACCTCCACTGAAAAAAGCAAGTCTAACAACAAAATGCCCCATCTCAGAGCTCGGAGCTGATGGTTTCTTACACCTTAGAACAGTTTACAGAAGTCATCACATGGTACAAAAAACGTAATAAATGGATGTCAGTCTATCTGGGCAGATGAGAAAAAGCAGCCACAGAAACGAAGGTCTGAGCTATCAATCAAACCACATGCACACTTACGGAATTTCTACAGCTAGAGAAACCTTTGCAGAGATTATCCGAGACATTACTGCAGCCAAAGCTATGCGTCCATTTTAAAGTCAACACTTTAAAACTCAACACTGGGAAAGGACTTCTGGGTCAGTCACCAGCCAGCAAGTTGACTTTAATGTCCAGAGACACTGGCTCTGAAGAGGAGTCTGCGAAGGATGACACATCCCTTCTGAGATTCCGAGCGCAAACTGGGCTTGCCCTTGTCAAGCGTGGGACGGTCCTCCTGGGGGCCAAGGCAGATTGCGGGCTGCCCTCGCCTCCCCTCCCATCTCTACTCAGGAATGGGATCCACTGGCCACAGAGTGGGCATGCCGCTCGGTGTATCGCTAAGGCACCCACCAGCCACTTCTAATGCAAAACCAAAGCATTAATACACAGCAAAATGTGCACGCTGCCTGACAGGCTCAGAGTTCTCACAGGAATGAATCAAAACTCCACAGAGAGGGAGAAAGTCTTGGGCGCCCTTTCTTGCTGCCAGGCGCCCTTCTGAACAAGACTGAAGCAGCCCTTATCTGCTGGGCCTCCTTCAGCGCTGCACCTTCAGCTCCGCAGCGCACCGGGGAGGAAACAGCAGCTTTACCCCGTGCGGCACGCATTTGGGGCTGAGGTCTCAGATGCCTGTGCTTCCTCTAACTAACAGCTCCAGACACAAGAGAAAATAAAGAAGCAAATGGAAAATAGTTCATAATTAAAACATTCCGAATTGAGTATCAGATTCATAAATTCAATCTGGAGAAAGAAACAGAAGATGTTGCAGCGGAACAGAAAATAACTCCCTCATTTAGAGCACAAGTTGCCCTTTTTCATAATAATATTAATTTCAAATATTCGCTGCCACTGCTGAACAACATACATCTTTCTTTCCAAATTGTTTTGCAAAAGAAAGGAAGACTGTAATTACAGCTGATGTTGGCCTTACAGCCTGGTCTTGCCTCTGAAGGATGGCAGCGGGGTCCCCAGTCATATAGGCCCACGCGTTCCACTTGAGGCCTCTTTACAGAAATTCATCCCCATCTGACTCCAAAATCCAGTCCTGAATTTTATTTTGTCATTCTGTTTAATGCTGTAATTGTTTTATTCAATTAATTACCCATGATAACATTAAGTAAACTCACAGTTGTATTTGTAAGCTACGGTGAAGGGGGAGTTTATTGGTTGAATGTTGCTGGCATGTAACCATTAGTTCTCACCGCCTGTATCAATAAATACTCAAGCTAGCATCCTCTTCTCCAGCTCACAGGAAATGCCTTGAACCTTTGCCTGAATTCACTTCCCAAATCAATAGGACATTTAGTAACGTGAAGATACGTGAGATTCCTATGCTGGGTCTTTATACTTATTTTAATGCTGAGTTAAAACCTTTATTTCTAGGGGATTTCAAATTTCAAATCCTAGAGACCAACTGACAGATTATCTGGAGTTGTCTGTAAAACCCAAAGTCCCAGAGGTAAGAGTCACCTGCTTCATTATATCACCCTATTGATGTAACTGTGTTTAATTAATTTAAATTATTTTTACTCGATGGTTATAAATTCACATCCTCTCTACTCAAAGAGTGAGATGGAGGACAGGAGGAGATCCATTAAAGTGTCAAAAAGACTTTGATTTTCAAGAAATGGACTTAACATCAGAGAATATTTCACCTGTGGCTACAACTTACTTTACAAGAATATAAAAAGCCATCATTTATTATAAGCTTAATTCATTTGCTTCATTCCTATAACTGCTAACAAATATCAAAGTAAAGCTGATGGACCGTAATGCAGTAAACCTGAAATGCACAGAGTTTTCATGAAAGAAGAGCACGGACGCCCACAAGCTTCCTTCCAAAGGTACCCACGTGTCTTCACGGCCATCACGTCGGAAACACACTTGGAGAAATTCCCTACTGCAGAAATATTTACAGCAGTCACACAATTCACGTTCAAATACCAGACAGACGGGGCACTCAGGCTTACATGCTAACCTTGCATTGAAAGAAAAACGTTAGCAAAAATTTAGTAAAAATCTAGGTAGACCAGCATCTCAAGTATACTCTCCGGTGGCATGACCTTCAGGGGCGGGGCCCCCGGAGAGAGAAGGCATGAGGGCACAGTGACCTCAGGACCACACAAGCAGCGCTAGGGTGGGCTCACAGCGCCCTTTTCTTTTCAATTTAAAATCAACTGCACAGCATCAAAAGCGATGCTCAGCTTTACATCTAGAAAATGAGGGAGTCTCCCACCAGAGTTCTTATTGCCCTCCACCAAAATTCATCCTACAATAATAATAAATCTCCGTCTCATTTCAAAAACCCCTGACAGTATGCCAGGCATCTCAGAGGAAAACATATGACCCCATGAAAGAAAAAAAAAAAAAAAAAGTGGGTGGGGGGGGGTTGAACCAATGCCTAAAACTGGTGACGGAATCCTGATGAATAATAACTATCTAACCTTCAATTAGAGGGAAGAGACTTGTTTTCTCTGTACTTTTTTTTCTAAATTCTATTTCTTCTTCTTTTTCCTTTGTGTGGTAATGAAGAAAGTACCTAGAAGCTGTTCTGTTCCTTTACTCAGGGAGCATGGTGAGGTTCTGCAAAGTAACACTTCCAGGCGCTTCCTGGCATCTAGGGGTTCCAGGAAGGCACACCACCTTTATTCCCTTAAACACAGGCCCTCAGGACAACGAGGCGGCCAATCTCAGAGCACTCAGAGGAGGGATCTGCAAATGAGCTAGCGCCAAGGTCAGCTGAGTGGGTTTCCCTCCCCTTTCTTTCCCACACTGCTCAGGATGAATCGCGCACACTTCTGAAAGTCACCAGTGGTCAAGTCACTTTGCATTTTGGGGAGATTCTTGCTTCCGATACCACTTGCTTTAGACTATGGCTTCCCATGACTCCTCCAACGAGGCTGCCCTCAATGACTTGTCATTTAGGACCAGTGATGCCCAGTACCTGTGAGAGGGGGCACTCCTTCGCCAAGGAGCTCTGGTTCATATCCTTCAGCAAGTCCTTCAGCGCATTCCTCACGGTCGTGTGGGACCACTGCTCGGGAGGCAGGTCTTCCAGTTTGGGGCAACTATTGGAGACACAGATTAGAAAGGGGATTATGACAAGATTGCATCCCGCTGCAGAACATTCCTTTAAGACAGACAGATTTCATTTTGCGCATCAAACAGATGCATCTGGAGATTGCTCTCGGTCTCCTGATTGTTCCGATTAGTTAATTACTTTATACAACACATCTGCTGTATCGATGCATGAATTATACATCAGCTGCCT
Source organism: Bos indicus x Bos taurus (assembly GCF_003369695.1). Taxonomy (NCBI): domain Eukaryota; kingdom Metazoa; phylum Chordata; class Mammalia; order Artiodactyla; family Bovidae; genus Bos; species Bos indicus x Bos taurus. The sequence goes on from NC_040076.1 coordinate 154,853,170, forward strand.
GTGGTGGCTATTTTTCCATGTTACTTCTACCTTCCTGCTCTGATGCGCTCGGGAAGACAATTTAAGGTATACTGCTTTCTCAAGAGCCATTGTGAAAAGCACGAACGTGGGAACCGTTTTCCCTTCAGGACTCCGCTCGTACGAATTAAAATGGTTAAAAAAATTATATAACTAAATAAGAGCTCGGCAACAGTGAATAAGGCATTCTTTCACAAAGTGTACACAGATGGCACTGCTCATGATATGCAAAAATATTTTTCTCTTAAGTAAACTTTATGTAAAATGCCTTCTTGCAATGCATCATTTAATTGATTACATAGAAAAAGTCTTGTCTTTCGATAACCTGCACAAGTAGATGCGTTTGGGGGGAACACTGCTTCTAAACGATAGGCTCAAATTAGGAAGATAAAGGAGAAAGGGTGAGGTGACAAATGTCATTGGGGTTAGCCTCTCTGAAATGCAGGGCAAACCACAACTGAAGGCTGGCCAGAGATACTTTGTTGCGATTGGGGTTAGCCTCCCTGAAATGCAGGGCAAATCACAACTGAAGGCTGGCCAGAGATACTTTGTTTCAAACGATCAGGTGAGTAGAACATTCTGCCCTGGAACTGCTTTCCTGACTCACCTGTGTAACTGAATTTTCAATGTGACCACATGATACACATCTTGAAGCATGTCTGCTACTGTAGCATCGGGGGCATCGGTCACGTAAGACAGTGGGACCGGATTCCACTTCCCGACCTGGATCAGCCCTATTCCAGATAAAGAGCGCGCGTCACTGCATGTCTGACCCTTCGGATAACCTACCCAGCGCAAGGCTGCTTTTCATTGCCCCCACCACAAGCAATATTGTTACTTCTGTCTGAATGATTCCCTTCCCTCCAAAGGGCAGGTCAATGAAAATATTCACAGCTTAGTTTTCCAAACTGTGAAATTATGTAAACGACGGTGGGGCTGTTTATTATTTTGGAAATAAAACCCCATCAATAAAACCTAGGCAGAGGCCACATTTTCCTAACTTACAGGAAGTTCTAATAAGACATAGCTGAACCAGTTCTAAATGGCTTTACGATTTAGATAAGATTCTCGATTGCAATGGGAATCAGCATTGAAAAATACTTTACAGCCCATAAAACCATCAGAAACAGAATAAAAGAAACAGAACTAGATATTCAGTCATAAATGCAAATTGACTCTCAACAGTCCATCTGCTCAGATACGCTCCTCACTTCCTTGTGGGTCCTCAGTGGAGCAGATTATTAAGGTCAATAAGCATACTAATGATTCAGCTGAAGTAATTTAAAAAAAAAAACCTACCTCCACATTCCACATGAGCAAAATGTGTGTTAACTAAACCAAACTGAATTAAGCCAATTTTTTAAAGCCACAGTCTAGAAGGAACCCATGTAACACACAGGCTACAGTTCTTTGAATGAGAATATTCAGATGCTTTCTCTGCAAAGTAAACAAAGGATGCCAAGCAATTTCCCCAACCCCGAGGATGCATTATTTACCTTTGGCCTGGGCAGCAGAGCTATGTGAATAACCCAGAGACAGCAAGGCCATTTCTATCAGCTGGTTGAAAAGCATGTCCTTCCTCACCAACACAAACTCTGCATGCTCCTCCTTGCAATCGTATTCAATGGCATTTTCATAATGTTCTACCACGCAGAAAACCGGGAGCATGGTTCCTATCAAGGAGACAGAAGAAAAAGAGACGCAAACCAACGAATTGCAGCAACACAGTCTGGGGGAGGAGGGAGGGAAAAAATGAAGCCATGAAAATAAATCTTCAGCACCACGAGAGAATGCGAGACTGGCACAGAGGCCCAGGCACACACACACACACACACCTTCTTTTATTTTTATTTTTTCTTAAGTTGTAAGAGAAATGTTGAAATAGAATATGAACTTGGCCCTCAGGTAACGTGGGCTCTAATTTTAACTGAGCATTTCCCCAAACCAATTAATGCAGAATTACCTTTCTGATCAAATCATAGGGCTGACAGGAGAGGAGTAAGTGTCTGGTCTGATCTGCTGTGAGTGGTACCTGGTGTGCAAATGTAATTCACTCAGCTCGGCTTCGAAAGAACCCATCTTCATGCTTCCTACATGCTTTTGTTAGGATTCAACTTTCCCTGTCTGTGTCCAAACAAATTAGCTTTGATTATAAAATTACGAGCATTCGCCTCCTTCTTTAAGATCTTCACGTTGAGGCCACAGAAGAAACACAAAACTTAACCCAACCGAAGTTCATAACACAGGATTTCAATATGTGCACACTGCAGATGACTAATATTTACTTTGATGGCTACTCATTTAACCTGCCTAAAAGGACATCACGGTAACCACAGGTCTTTAAAACGAACCATCTCTGCTCTAGCGAATGGGGTAAAGATGAGAGCAAAGGAAAACTGTCGTCATCAGGGTGTCTCAGGATACAGGAATCTGCAGAGACGAGATGTGTTCTCTGTTTACTGTAACCCCAGGTAATAACTCAGGAGCCAGATGGTTAATAAACACAGGCCACACCACACCACTGTCAGCAAAGAGGCTTCTAGAAACAGAAATCACGGAACGCTGTCGTCCTCGAGGTGTTTACACAGCGCACTGTCAGACTTCCAGTGATAAACGGAAAAGGGTTAAAAGCAGATGCAGCAGAGTGCACTGTGGCACTCTGCCAGGAGGGCACCATCCTTAGCATAAATGATGACAAAGGTTACTGCACCAGGGCACCCAGGACCCCCAATTAGTCCTGGAACGCTAATGCCTCTCTAAGCTCTGCCCTCTGCATTCACAGAAGCCAACCAACTTCTGAAGGTGTCCAGGGTCGGCAAAGCGGAGCTAAAAACCCAGGGTTTCCTCCTGACACCAGAGATGCCCTTTAAAAACGCCCTATTTGCTTGTTTCTGCTGAACAAAGCCGGCAGGAAAAGCAGCCACAGTTTTCTACATGGGCGTCTACACCACAGCTTCAGTGAACTGTTCACAAGAGATTCTAGTTCTGACAAATAAACCCCTTTAGGTTTACTTAGAAAAGCTCACAAACTCATTTGGAGGGACCCAACAGGCTAGGCATGAAAAACAAGCTGCGGAGCTTGCCAATATCCTTGTCATTCATTCGGCTGTTTTTATACCAGAGACAGAACCCGTCAGGGATCAGGAGGAGACTGGGAGAAACCACGGCACAGACAGCAATGTGCAAACTGGTGACTTCTTCCGTGGCTGGAAGGTTCTCTGGCAAAACCTCCTAAACAAACAAACAAAAACCTCCAATCCCTTTCCTTAAGGTGCGCTTTCTCAACGCAGCCACACTTACTCTCCGGCACCTGTCAAGCAGAAACGCTGCACGTGAAGAAGAAGATAAGACAGCACCACCACCAACACAAGGCTGGAGGCACTTTGTTGCTTCAAGCAAGCAGAGAACCTTCTACAATTAAAGTGCATTTTTAAAATGTCACTACAAATGCAATGCTTGGGAAAAAAATAAAAAGCAGCACTTGAGCAGGAAGTGACATTATTGTTCTTTGGTTTCTCCTCCCTCTATCCTGAGGTCTTCAAAGAGTTGGGTTACTAATACAACAAAAAACATAGGCATTGATTTTTCCTCTTATAGAATGATACAGACCTGGGCTGCTCTTTGCTGCTCCTCAGACCTGGGAGATAACTGAAGGTTTTTTTTTAAACTGTTGAAATAAACAAGAGTCGCTCTGGACTTTAGAGGGACCCTGTAAGATCGTTAAGGTGGCTGCTGATAAGGTGACAATCGTAGACTTTAATTTTCAATCTGACTGCTTAAATCTTCCAGCAAACTGTCACGCGCCTCCTGATACTGCGAGTCAGGCTGAACAGGAGCCTTCTCTGAACCGATTGTTTGTGTGAGTGCTTGGCGAGGCTTCCAACTCCAGCAACTTCATAACCTTCCAGTATGGAAAGGGGAGTACGCTGGTCACTGCTGACTGCTAAAAATACCGCATGATTTAAACCTGGAGGCAGTCTTAGAAGCTTTTGCTGAAGGTTTATGAGCCTGTGTAAACAGCACGTCTGCCATAAGGAGCAGTGAAGTCTGTAGAATCCTTGTCTAAAACTGTCCTGGCATTAAAGTTTGCTGTGCAAATATCACATAATACCAGAGACAGCTGAAATCTCCTATTTAGGAATTTATGGAACTTATATGTTTGCAGGCGTCAGAAAGTCTTTTTTATAGAGCCCCAGCGCTTCGCAGTACAATATTAATGCACTCTGTTTGAAAAGCCATAATAAATTATATTTTTAATGCTCTTACCCTGGCTTTCTTAAGATGCATACATTCTTGGCAAACAATCAATAAACAGGGTAATCATGAGGAGAGGCCAAAGAATTTGCTGAAGTGCTGTTTTTCCATTTTTAATAGATAAAGATCTAACAATACGGACTGCTGTGTCTGTTCATTTCAGGATCAATATATTCTTTGTTTTCGCCAAACCAAGGAAAAAATAAATGATTGTATGATAAATGTTATGCATCAAACACAATGAAATTCCTCTGCCTGCTAACTTTATCTACTTAATATTCTTGGTTGTTACAAGATGGCATTTTTATCCTTTGCTTTAGCAAATGTAAGGAAAATCTGAATCCCATACACAGTTATTCAGAGACAAATAAAGACCTTCTAAGGCCCACACGTTATGCCCTGGACAGACACTGATTTACAGAAGCAACACTGCTGAATACAGTCAGAGTGGGTAAACTCCATCCCTGTGATATAAAACCGGCAAAAAGGAAGCACACAGTTGCATATCCCCTCCTGATTAATTTGTTTACATCTGCCCTTTTATCAGAAACACCCAATTATAGCAAAAGGGAAACACCAGAATTATCAGGTTTTTACCTACTAAGTAATGAAGTTGCTCTTAAGAAAACAAACCACACACACAAAAAATCACAAAACGTTTACATCATATCGCAGAAGACTTCCATTATCTGTGAAACTGCCTTACAACCAGTAATACCATGAAAAAGCTAGGTCCATCCTCAAACAATTTAAAGGTCTCATTCTCAAGCAGGGTTAGTTTCAGCAACAGCCACTTCTGCACCCCCTTCTACAACACCACCTTATCAACGGAAGCCTTGTATAACTGAGACCACTAGACTTAACTCAGTCTTTACCATCCGCAACGTCCAAAGACTCCAGTCTACAGTAGAGGGAGACGCTCTGCTGAGGCACGGAGCCTACGCTTTCAGACACGCCTGACGCTGCAACCAGAAATGTGACTAATTTCAGATCAGAAAAGAGAATCAAGGAGCACACACAAAGCCAGGCGCTGCGTGTCCACCCCCGCACCAGGTGGTGCTGGGTGGACGCAGGACTCGCGCCTTCCAGGATCTGGCTTCAGGGTATTTACCTTTCCTAAGGTTGCTTTTCATCAGATGGCCCGAGTGTTTCAAAGGCACTCCCTGCATTTTTGCACCTGTACTGCCAAGCCTTCCTCTTCCTAGCGGGCTCCCGTTCTGTTCCAGGCGGGCAATCTTGGCGGGTGGACCCTTCGGATCACTCACATTGTTAGACATTTCTGAATGTTCTTTCCCCTGAGTTGCCTCGTTCAAATGATCCATACTCAGTTACTCTCTAAAGATCACCTGCGAGAATTTAAGAAGAAGACATGTTACAATTGGGTGGGGGTCTCCGCACACCCCCTCCTTCTCTGTGTATATATAATGCATGTACATGTTTTATCCCTGGATATTTCGCTCCACAAATATAATGTATTTGTAAGACTCCTTAACCAGATATATAATGCAGAGGTTACTCTACTTTCTAGATCACAGCATTATATTTCCATTCAAGTTAACAGAATAATTTGTGGGAATTGTATCAACACACATGAACGAAAAGATAATTTGTCACCTACCAGCAAAACTATGTGTGTAGGGGGGTGGGGGGGGGGTGGGGGATTATTTTTAGAACAAGAATTACTACAAGTGTAGCTAAAAGGACAATAACAAATTGTATTTTTGTAGTCCCAAGTTTTAAAAATGAGAAACTTAATACAGAACATAATAATGAACTTTAGTCAAAGATGGAAAGATTATTTTATCAGTCCAAGAGATTAGTTAGATCTGTTGTCTTTATATTTTTATATACATTTTAATTCTCATGAAGGAAAAATAGATTCATATGTATATATACCACCTCAAAGGAGGGAGCAGACAACTGCTTTTTAAACTCTCTATTGGCTTTATGGTTAATGTGTAGAAAAAGTTTTCTACTGTCAAAGTATCAAGAGTTACATGACCTGTTTTAAAGATTCAGTCAAGTCTTGGCTCAAACATGCAACTGGATCATTCCATCCCTAACTAAGTGGATACAAGTGGAGGATTTCTTCAAAGAGCCCTGATACTGAAGTATTACAACTCATGTATCTTAGAGTTAATATTTAGGTATTCTTTTGTAATAGAATGCTATTAACAATTTAAATACCAAAAATTTTGAAAACATTTTGTAACATACACATTAGATTGAAGTGCTAAACTTGCTTTGAAAGAAAGCTTGTTAATTTTGGTAAAACAAAATAACCAGTGTTCAAAAATAATCTCAGCAGGCAATGAAGTCAACATTTCAATTAACTCCAGAAAAAAAATGAACAGATAATGATTGTTCAGTTGTATTATACTTTGGACATCAATTTTCATACTGCTTATAGTAAAGCAGTTAGTACATTATCAAAATCGCTTCTGCAATAGTTCTAACAGTGATAAGAACAGGTGAGTAGAATTATTTTATGAACTTTCATGCTGCTTGAAGTATTAAGTTCACCAATACTAAAGGAAAGAGAATCATACTCAGAAAAAACAGAGAGAATATGATAATTATCACTTTCCTCCAGCTGTTTGGTAATTTGACATATCTTGCACATTTATATATATATATGTGTATATATAAAATATGAACATGCTACTTAGATACAGATTTGAAAGCGAGCTTATATTCTTAGCAGGGCCTTTCTGTAAGCATTGCTTTCCCCTCTGTTTAACCGGTACTATATCCATTATAATGAAGGAAAGAGGTGATGGGGAGGGGGAAGCAATGATAATCTGTAAGTTTAAAAGCAACCTCAAGAATGCCAGTTAAAGAACTGTGAAGTTAGAGAAATAATGGCTATTTATCCTTGTGCTCCACGGTGGCGCACTGAGACCAAAGGTTTACCATTGATCGCGGTCCCATCTGGTTTTGGTTATGAGGTTCATTAACAATAAATGTGCCTCTTTTAACCACTTTTTATCAAGATTACTCTTTCCATTACATTAAACTGTAGTCTAAAGCCAAAATTAGCGGTGATTATTAACTTACTCAAAACACTCTTTATAATGCTTCATGTGGGTTATAATACAGAACTACTTTTCCTGAAATTGGCTGCCTTACCCTAAAGCAGAAGATGAATTTTAAAGCATATGATTTGAAAAGAAAATACTTAACCCGTGTAGCAATTTAAGTGCCAAAAAAATAAAAAAGAGAGAGAGGATGAGTAGGCAACAGCATCAAAGTTAATGCTACAAAACATATTAAGTAGTCATGAGGCTTAACAGCATTATAAACTGTGAAGTGATAGATGATAATTTAGTTAATGTATTGACAATCAAAACATCATATAGGTCATGCAAAATTGTCCTTCGAATGAATACCCACCTATAAGCAGCTATTAAACACTCAGTCATCTTGTAAAAAGCTTTACATTATAAAGCAAAATTACATGCACATAAAACACCCAATTTACTCATTTAAACTCTATGCCCAAGGCTAAAGTTCACCAAACCTGAGTTTGGATTTGCAAAGAGCAACCTCCGCGGGGCCTGCTGGACAGACTGCATGGGAACAAACTAAGGTCTCAACAGATGCCAGGCTGGAGAGTTTCTTGTGAGTTACACATTTTAAAAACCGATTTCACTGTGATGTTTGGCTGGCACATTGAAAGCAGGCTACTTTCTCCAAACCCCACTTCCCTGTCCATAAACGAAGTCCATATATGATCATTAACGAATTAAACAGCGAACTCAGACACAGCAATTATTTCCTTTAAAAAGAAAGAGAAAAGCACGAAATTCCGGTTTCAAGAACCTATTTTTTTGCAGTGTGGGAGCCTTTTCAACGAGTTCCCTGCTGAATCGCCTCCTTCGCCCCCACACAACCCCATAATCACATTTTAAGAGACTGTGCCCTTATCCGTTCCATATGGCCGGCACGATCCAGGCCAAGCTTTCACTGTGACCTTTTAAAGAGACAAAGAAGCAAAGTACTATCTAGAAACAGAAACGCTGCAGTTTTACTGAGTGAAATTAGCAAAACCGACCTGAAACTCACCACTTCAAAACTTGACAGCATATAAATAACAAAAACAAAGGAGATTTCCTTTGCAGCCCGGGTTCTCGAAGAGAAGTTCAAGAATGATGTTTTCTATGTCCTTTTTTTTTTTTTTAAATTAAAAAAAAAAAAAAAAAAGCAGCAGCAGCAGCCCTGAAGGCGACTTCCCCTGAAATTGTATTATTTTCTCTTCCTTTACCCTCGCCCCCCTAAGCGGGGTGAGGGCAGATAAGCGTCTGGAAGAGTAGCCATGGGAGAGAGGGGTTAAGGGGGGGGGGGGGGGGCCGGAATCACAATTGGACAAACAGCATATATGGTTTGTAAAATGTCTAACCTCGGAGAACGGGGTTTTCGATGAGGGAGGAGGGGAGAGCGGGAAGGAGGGAGGAGGGGGAAGACAGAATTGATCTGACAAGTGATTCGTTGGGGGGAAATCGTAAAAACAAAGCCAAACCCGTTTGGAGCAGTACGCGGCGGCGGTGCTGGGGAGGCGAGGTGGGCACCGGGGATTCTCTTAAAAAGAAAAAGGGAAAAAAAAAAAAAAACAAACCCAAACAAACCTCGGCGGCCGAGGTCTGCAGAAGCGCCCCCCGCCCGCCGGGGCTCTCCCGGGCGCCGGCCGAAAGTCCGCCCGGCCGTGGCCCGTGGTCCCCTCCTCCTGCCGCCCCGCGCGCGCGGCTGGGGGGCCGGCTCGCCTCCCCCTGCCCGCTCCCCGAGAACCGCGCCGGAGAGTAACCGACCTGCAACTTTCTTCCCGCAGCCTTGGGCCCCGCGCGGGGCATCTAGCGAGGGGCCGGGGGCGCCGGGGGCCGCAGGGCACGCAGGAAGCCCCGGCAAGGCACTGGGGCGCCACTTTGGAGCCGGCCCTCGCGGACGAGCGCCCCGAGGACCCCCCCGCGGCCCATGGACGCGGGGCCGCGAGCGTCTGCGGAGCCGGGAGAGTGAGGCGTGGGGGGAGCCGGGGGAGGGGGCCGGAGGGCGCCCCCGCCGCCTCCCCGCCGCCCCCCGAAAGTCGCGGAGCCCTCGCTCAGCCGGAGTCCGAGGTAAACACCCGGCCCCACAATGGCCCCGGGGCGCGGGGGGCCCGGACGCCCCACAAAACTGAGCAGGAGTTTCGGCGCGCGCGGGCTAGGGGCGCGGGGCGCCCCCCGAGCCGCCTGGGCCCCGCGCCGCCTAGAGCGCGGCGGAGGCGACGAGGCCGGCGGGCGCCGGGCGGCGCGGCGCCGAGTGCGCGCGCGGGCCGCTCCCCGCGCCGGGCCGCTCCGCTGCCCCCCGCGCCGCCGGCGCGGCCCCCATCAAACGCGGGGCGCGCTCCTCCCGGCCGCCGCCGCCGCCGCCGCGCCCCGCTCGGCCCCGCGCGCCCGGCCGCGCCGCCGCCGCTGCTGCCGCCGCCGCCGCTGTGGCTGCCGCTTCCCCGTCCTCGTCATCTTAACGCACGGCCCCCGCTCGCAGCCCCCGGGCCGCCCGCCGCCCGGCCCTTCCCCAGCGGGACCGGCTGCGCCGCGTCCGGGCGGCGGGAGCGAGCGGGCGGGCGGCGCGGGGGCGGGGGCGCGGGGAGGGGCGCGGGGCGCGGGGGAGGGACGCGGCTTAAAACCCGGGCTGGAGGGCCGGGAGCGCGGAGGGGCGGCGGCGCGGCGGACGGGCGCGGGGAGCCGGCCGGGCGGGCGGCACACAATGCCCGGAACGGCGGGGCGCGCGGGCCGGGGGCCCGCGGGGGCAGGTGTGCGCGGCGGCGGCGGGGCGGGGAGCGGCCGGCGGGGAGAGCGGGGGAGGCGGGGGCGAGGCCGGGAGGCGAGCCGCCCCCCGCCCCGCGCGCCGCGGGAACACCGAGGGGAGCGGCGGGAGCGGGGCGCGCTGGCGCCCGGGGACGGGCGAGGGCGCACCGGCCCGCGCGGGGCTCCGAGGCCGGGCCCTTCGGGACGGGGCCGGGGGACGGCGGGGCACCGGCTCTCGGGGAGCGCAGAGCGCACGCCGGCGGCGGCAGAAACGGAAGGGCCGGGGCCCCCGAAACCCCCTGCGCAATGTGATCACTCCTCACGGGAGGGGGAAGCCCCAGCGAAGAGCCAGAGGCCCCAAAAGACGAGCACTTTCCGAGCTCATCGGTGCCCGTCCACTCTGTGCTGGGCGCAGGTAGATGCCAACGTCCCTCACTTCTGAGCCGGAGAACTCGGAGGAGGGAATACGTGGCCCACGGTGGCCGAGTTAAACAAAATTTGGGTCACTTTCTTGAAAGAGACCTGACTAGTTAAAAGTTATTACAAAGGAAAACATGCCACCTTTACCCCTGGTGAAAGACGGTAACGTTGGGGGGTGGGGGGCGGTAAATACCTGTGTTGTAGCAATAAATACTTCTGTAATCTAAGGTAAATTACCCTGGTAGATAAATGGTCATTAGCACCCAAGTATGATCCTCTTATTTAGATAATCTATTAAATATAGTTCCTATAAAAATGAAGACCATCACAGCCTTGCCCGAAATGGGGATGTAGCGTTCATCGTTTAGGTTTGAGTGCTAACGCCTTAAGACCCTGAAGGCAGTTAATCATTACACAGAAACAAAAATGTTCGAATTGTTTTTTCAGAATACAGTAGGAGGGAAAAGAGAAAAATCAGTGAGATAAACATTTTGTTACACATAAAAAAGCAACAAGTTAGCGCAAGTACTGAGATAAGAGGGAAATATGCAAATGAAGCTATTTAAAGCTACCAATACACTCTCAGACACTGTCTACACTAGAAATCTTAGACAAACAGAAGGTAAAACAGAAGATAAAGGAGAGGAAATAATGGCCTCCTGGGGAGGACAGGTTCAGGAGGAACACAGTGAAAATATATCACTCTAAGGGCACCCACGTTTCACCCACAAAACCAGAAAGGTTATTGAAGGCAGCAGTGAATCTTGGTGTATAAACCCAAACCCAGAGCTAAAGAATGTGATGATAAACACAGTATCAAAAGCAAGAAAAGAAAGATAAGGAAATCTTTATGAAAAAGCTCAAATGATACCGTATTTTCAAAAGTTGATATGCAGGAAAGTATGAAGGAGGGTATTTTGATTAAAGTATAAGAAATACAATCAATAAGGAAACATGTAACACTGGTGGCAGAGTTGTTATTGTAGATGGAAGTACTTAAATATTTTTTTTTAATGTTTGATATTCAGAAGAAAAACATGGATAACACTCATCTTTATAATGAGAATGATTTTTGCAATGTGATGGGTTAAATTGGGAATTTCCAAGATGTATATTTTAATAGTGCTTCACACTGGTGATGCCTGACATGTTTCCCTGAAACCTGCCTGGTTTTTCAGTAGGGACTGTGCATTCTAGTATCACAGTGTATAAATTTACAAGCAATACCAAAATCTCAAAATAGAGGAAAAGTATCGTGTACTACAAAGAATCATTCAGGCAAATGGAACTCAAATGGAGTGTTTAAAAAGAAAGAAAAAGGAAGACTAAAACAGGTTACTGAATATATCAATATTAAAACACACTGGGATAAAATACTGTAAGTGATGTTTATCCCATTATTTCCACAAATAAGACAGAAAGCTTTCTGATTGCCTTAGCCTCCTATTCATGTGGGGGTTAAAATATTAATCTTTAAATTTGAGTAGCAGCTTTTATCTAGGAATTCCAAGCTAATTCTCAAACACAAACATAAAAAAGTGTAATAAGGATGGACATGGCCTCCGAAAATGATAAAACAGAATAAATGAGGATAAAGGCATCTAATAATAACTTTACTACATGATTATAAGTCTATTAATCATATACGCATATTAATTTCCCTCAAGCACATTCTTTATTTCAGAACTATATAAGATATAAGCAAAAGGGCACACAGGCGTATGCCCTCCAAGTAATAGTGCACTGGTGAACTTCCTATATATTATTTACTCTTTCAGAATACTCACTAAACCACTGAGTACTAAACGCAGATTAAAACAAAGAACAAAAGAAAAGTAATAAGGAAAATTCCCCCTTCCCAGACATATGTGAAAATAAACCATTGCGATGGGGGGCATCAGTTTTATTCTACAAAGTATCTTAAATTTGGCAATAAAGGTGCAAGCCAAGTATTGAAAAAAGTTAAGATAAACTTTATAAATCCAGCTACGAGAATGGAAAACCTCAGGAACATGAAATATTACAAGTCAAATACATGAGCTATTAAACATGTGGGTGTACAGTTAAAACAGTGCATCAATTTTTTATCACAGGAGAAGGAAGTCAGTCTGGCCACGCAAAGGTAGCAGAGATAAAATATTGTAACAGAGATACAAGATTTTTAAAAAACAATAACAAAAGGACTACTGCATGCTTCAGGGGGCCCCATATCAAGATAAATATGCTGGCAGATATCCGGAAGCATTAAAACACATTCAGAGTTCTGAATAGCACATACATTTGTAATAAACAGAGAAAGCATTTAGAATTTGAACGCTTTTAAGACACGGCAACTCCGCCAGTGACTATGTTAGCAAAGCAATGTTTACTACCATAGCACTTTCTAAGGACATGGTAGGTTTTTTTTTTTTTTCATCTTTTTAAATTCAAATACTGTTGGCTATCTCTCCACATCTTAGAGCAGCACATTTCACGTGGCATATTGCTCTTTTTGTCGTGTCGACTCTTTGTTTTTGGCTTTAGCTGCAGGTGGCGTTTCCCATATATGAATTTCTGGGAATACGGTCTGTGTTGGCCATATAAGGATGCCTCTTTGAGCCATATGTTCTGCCGTCATGTGTCTCGTTTTGTCTGTCTGGGATGTCAGGACTGATTTCCACATCGTTTCTTGAATGGACCAGATACAAATTTGTAAGAGCCGAGAAGGGGGGATTAAAAAAAAAAAAAAAATCTGGGGCTGGAGCCCAAACAACTTTGTCAAAACATACATTGGAGAGGAAATGCAATATCCTGTAAACATTCACACCCTCCTTCTCACGTCTTATCTGTGACTGACATCATCACAACTGCATAGCTTGAGAGGGGATCTGTGCGATCGAGTGCAGGAGTCTGCATGTGAGCATGTGCAGCTGAGCCAGAGGGACCCTGCGCCTCTGGAGGTCACGGCAGGCGCAGGGGGACTGCCCTGCTCCAGAGTCCCAGGCACTGCAGCCAGCCTGACCCGGCCTTGAACCTGGGGAGGGAAGCCACCTCACGCCTTTCTCCTTTAGTGAATCAACAGGACTCGGATTAAACTTTCAGGTGAATCACGCAGGAAGGCCTGGTCCCCGGTTTACACTCTCATAGCCTCCGGTACTTCTCCTTTGTCGCAGTTATCACCAGTGAACAAGCTGGATGATCACTGGCTTAATAAATACCTTCCATCAGTCCAGTTCAGTCTTTGCGACCCTGTGGACTGCAGCACGCCAGGCCTCCCTGTCCCATGCTAGACTGTCATCCCTATGAGCACAGAGACTGTGTCTTGCTCACTGCCCTATGACCAGGGATTCATACCGCATCCCTGCAATGTTTACATTCTGAACAAATAAATGAGAGCCAAAGGCTCAGTGTCACATGCAACCAAATGCTATGGCTAATTGGAATGACCGTTCCTCTTAGAGACTGTGGAAGTGAGGTGGAGTTAACAGTGGGGAAAGCGGCTGTATCTTTGAAATGTGAATTCACTGGAATTAAATAACATTTACAGTTTAGTTCCTCAGTCACACATCAAGTGTTCAATAGCCGCATGTGATGAGTGGCTATCCTATGAGACAGTGTGGGTTAGAGAACCCTTCCACCATTGCAGAAAGTTCCATCAGGCAGCACGAACCTAGAGAACTTCTACAACAGAAGACTCAGTATATCCAGGACCTTGCCTGGAGGAGTCTTAGAGGTGCTGGACAACTTCCAGACATCCCAATGAAGTCCAAATTGAAGTCCTTTTCCACTTTAGAATGGGCCCGTGGATCTGTAAAGCTGCGTGGAACGAGACATGGGCAGTGCTGCACACAAATCTAAGACAGCTTTCTAGACACGTCTGTATGTAAAAGGGTCTCAGAGTACGTTTGGAATAACATGCATTTACCCCCAAAGGCTGCTTTCCATGAACATTTCAACAGGTCGCAGGTGAAGCTGAAAACCACAGAATTGTTCCACACCCTCTCCCACCCCCACGTTAAAAAAGCAGAGTTGCCACTAGAAATGGCTTTTTTGGAAGCTTTAATGTAGATATCTACTCAAACCGGGAGGGCATCCAAATACCAACCAATAATGGTGTGCTGCAGAGAATCAAAGCAAACGGCTTGAATATGTTTCAGGAGAGAGAAAGGAGGAATAATAAACGCTAAACATGGGCCTAAGGTTTTCGGCTTTTGTTTTTTCCCCAATATGTGGGGTTTCGGTTATAGCCGGACTGATAGCGATCAAAAGTTGTTTCCTAATTACTTTAAGGTGAATGTAAATACCCACTGGTAATTTGGGTTATGGTTTTAATTGACAAAGGTCACTATTAAAGTGAAGCAAAGAAAGGCTGATGTTTAAGCTAGTTTGAGGAGAGGGCGCTGAGGTAAATGAACGGCCATTAGAGTTGGCTTCTAGAACCTGGTGAGATACCTGGGACTTTGAAATATCTGCAATGTTTACATTCTGAATAAATAAATGAGAGCCAAAAACTCGGTGTCACTTGCAACCAAATTCTATCGCTAATTGCAATGACCGTTCCTTTTCGAGACTGTGGAAGTGAGGTGGAGTGAAGAGAAATATTACCTCTTTTTAAAGCAAGAATTTACTGGACAAAATTTTGTATCTTCCTTCCACAGATATCAGTATGGCCCACAACATTGACATGGACAGTGGAAATAACCCCATCAAAATTGGTTCTCTCTGCCTAGACCCAACTCCAAAACTGAGTAGGGCTCGGGTTCCAGTAGCGATGCTGTTGAGACGCCCGCATACGTCCGTAGTAGCCTGTGTATCAATAGCATCACCACCAAATGCGTGACGAGGTTCAGACTGTCTTCTTCCCCCATTGCTTCTGGAGAGCAGGGCCTCCCTCGTCTCTCTTGGGAACCCCTCTTCTGCCACATTCTTTGATATGTGGCCTGATTGCACCTTTTCTTTCCAAAGCTTCCTCCATCTATTAGCCACTTCCTCCTCGATGCCCCATCCCAACTCTGTCCTCCAAGCGCAGCATTTCATATTTGCATGCCTGCCCTTCCCAACTGCACATCTGTCAACATCTTGAGGCTGGACTCCTGTCTGTATTCCAGGAGTCTCTCACAGTGCCCGCAATTAACAGGGAAAGGAAGCCAAGAACTGTTTTGGTGAATGAGTGCTGGTAAAAATCTTAGAAAGATTCTTGCACTCCTAGGCAGTAAAGCCAAGGATAAGATCAGAAGTTAGTTCAGTGGCTCCTCAAATCTGCTGCATGTTAATATCGCTTGGTATGTCAACAGTCCAGATACCCAGGCTGCACCCATTGCCAAGGGTTGGAGCCAGCGTTTGAGAGTTTGCAAGCTGATTCCAGCATACAGCCAGGTGTAGCATCCATTGGAGTAGGTAATGTGTTAGAGACAAGAAATTAAATATACCTGTTAGGACATCTCCCAAGGGTATGGAGATCCTGGAGTCACTTGGAAAAGTTAAGGCTCTTTTAAGAATCAGAGCTCACCCCAAAGTTAAGAAATTTATGTGCAGGCAAGCTACTTGTTTCAAATTAAAAAAAAAAAAAAAAAAGGTAGGGAGCAAGCTATTAGATCATTGATTTGGTGAATAAAAGTCTGCTGTTTGAGGAACCATGATAAATTAGCATTTGGGTACTGGCTTGAGATTTACAGGGGTGCCAGAAATCCTGTGCGAGTGTATGATTTATCATCACAGACATAAGAGACTAACCACAAAATTACACATGGAAGTTAAGTTCCAAAACCAGTCTATTATTTACTGGAGCCAGAACCATCCTGGTTTTCTCTAATTCTTTTTATTTTTTTTCCCCCCCAACATATTTGAGCAGGCTCTTTCTCCCAGAAAATTTCAACCTTGAGTGGGATTCCCTTTGAAACAGCTGAAACCGTTCAACTCCTTTCTGGCCCTAGTCATGGCACTTGAGCAGGACTGAAGTGCCCAGGAGCCGGTGCAGGGCTCCTCACTGCTGTGCGGCGCCCCCAGGAAGCCCATGGGATTTTAATTCCAGCGAAGTCAAACAGAAACCATTCTCAACCAACCTTCCGTCAAGACAGACCAGCCAAGTCTCCTTGGTGATGTCAGTGCTATTCTGATCTTTCCCAGCTTACCTGAGGGAAAAACAGTTTGAGGTTGCAACAGGCCTGGATGCTGGTCCAGATTGTTTTTGGGAAAAGGATCAACCAAGGGCAGGATCAGATTCTGCACCACCGTGCCCAGCACCACAAGCAGTGGACAAGGGCCATCACTGGGGGAAAGAAGCCCATTCATTGGGGGAAACAAGTGCAGCGCACCTGGGCAGTGCTTAAATACCTCTATAGTGCCGGAAGCTCACTGAAGCAGAGGAGGAGTTTAATTCAAAACTAAAGCACATTCTCTTTGGGATGACGGCGAAGACCTGGAAGAGACAGCGGCGCTGGGCACACGATAGTGTGACTGTGATCAAGGCACTGAACTGTCCACTCACACACTGTCCAAATGGCACGAGGTATGGTACCTATCTTTTACCCCAATTTAAACATTTGAAAACAACAAAACTAAAGGAAAACAATCCTCTATTCCTAAGACTGGCAGATGTATATTATCATGAAAACATCACGCTATGCACAAAACAATAAGCTGCAACACATTGGCAACTGCCTCCGACCTTCCACTGCTTTGCCCTTACCTGCCAACAGCCGCGGCCCAGTCTCCGCTGGGTAATTCATTCAGATGATGATTACCTGGCCCAAGGATAATTAACATGGGTTGGTAATCAGAGACCCAACATCCCACCCAAAGTAGGTAATTTGATGGTCCTCTGATGCAAGAAAATGTTTCTCTTTTCAGATGTTCTTCTATATTCTTGTATCTTAGCAAAAGAAGAGAAAGGAGGGACAAAAACCAGGCCTTCCAAATATCCAACATTCAAATATCCAAACATTCTATCTGGATATTTTTCAAGTGAGTAAAAATTAACTACACTCCTGAGACAGCAGACAGTCCCCAGGTGGCGTCTGCAGGACACTGACACTGCAGTCCAGTCACAGAGCCGTGACAACTCCATGTAGGTACTCGATGTAATAATCTATAAACTCTCCATGTAGATATTTTAGGTTGCACTTATTAATAAGAGAATGCAGTTTTAGTAATAAGCTCAAAAGGCTTTCAAATTTATTTTTATCAGTCACTTTTTGTGATAGTAATTATAATTATTTATTTTTGTATGCAGTAATCTGTAATGATATATTTTTTATAGTGTTTTGCCTGATACTGTTTCCTATCATCTGTTCTCACTGATTTTATATTAGGGACTTTTATATTAATGATGCAGTTTTTTTTTAATGTATTGGAAACTCGTATCTAAATTGTATCTCCCTGAAGTTCATTCCTGCATATATGTATTTTTCTGATGCATGACTAAGGAATATGATTACATAGTAGAGCCAAATTAAGATTACATATTTATTGGTCTGAAATAAAATACTAAATAAAAGAAAATAATTTAAAGTCTAAATAAAATACTAAAAAATAGTTTTACAGCATAACTGTAGCTAAAGGATATCCAGTTACCTATTTTGCAGGTGCAGCTTTCTTTATTAGTGTGTTTATTGTGGAATTTAATTCATTGGATAACTAACAGGGACTATAAATACACATGCAAATTTCCAGCTGATAAGAAGCAAAAAGTTGATAAATAATGCTGCAGTATAACTTTAAAAACAGAAGTAGTGGGCCTTCAGGCTATTTTTTTAATCATTTATTTTTATTTATTCTGTAAAGACTATTTTCATTTGTATTTTTTAAATCTATATATAAATACACTTGGGAGAGAAACAAACAGCACATTTATGAACATTTTTGACGGGGACCAGCTTGTAGCTGTTTTGAGGCTGTAACTGCTGTACAGACGGACAATACCCCACAGTTCTATCACTTCTGCAGCTGAAAATCTACTACACATTCATATCATATTTAATGAAAATCAAACTTATCTCTCTGTGGAGGTAACAAGACTCTCCAAAATAACTTTTTAGTTCACTCTACACAAAGGGGTTTTGTCTCTAAGAATTTATAACACCACAAGCTAGTGTAAAGGCATCTTTGTAACTGGCATATGCTGTAGTTTTGGATATAAACCACATCTTGGGGTATTTTCAATAGATTTGGAAAATCCAAATGTTGGACCAACAACCTAGTGTGAATAAATGTATATATAATACACATCTAGCATAGCATGGTATACACACTCACAGATACAATCCACACGTCATACAAGAGAATGTTACATCAGTTAAAACTAGTCAACCACAGTTTCCATCAGAAATTCTTTAAAACCCAGAGTTAGTGTGATAGTGCTCTCTATCAGTAAGCAACTCCTACAGAAAAGAATCAATGACATAGTGGGAAAAGAAGTGGAGAACAGCAGAAGCCTTAGATCCAGGTGGTGGTCCTTCCTCTGCCAACTGTAAGAGTCACCCTTCGTGAGCCAAACGGGACCCGGTTCTGTATCCACGAAGTGATGGAAAAGAATCTGATCATCTTTAAGATGACAGAAAGTCTCTGCCCTTAAATTTAAGTTAAAAAAAAATCAGGTTCATTTTAAAGAGAATACAAAGATATGAGGGAATTTCTCACATGCTACATTAGATGTTTATCTCTATATGAGACAGGTGTCAAACAAACAAATTAAAAAAAAAAAACCACTAAGGCAAAGGGAAACTTTAACTCACAGATTCCATCTGTTACATCCGAATTCATGCATAATTGATTATCCATGACTGGTAAGTTCTTCTCTCACTAGCCGACCACAGTTTTCTAAACATTATGTATTAAATCACTAGCAAAGTAGACTACATTTCAGAAACAGCAAGGGCAGAATAAGAATATTTTAAATGAAAAATTACATGCTGGTTAATAATAATACAGCTGACCTATGTTTAAGGGAGAGAAATTTTAATCATGTGCATATTAAATATTAATAACCTATTCTGTTATTGTTATAATAAGGTTAAGTAGGCTTCTCCATGCTTAAGGAAAGAGGGAGAACTAGGAATGCATAACTGTGCAAAGAGATACAGAGACGGGAGACAGAAGGAAAATGTGTCAACAATAAACGAGAGGAAATGAAAAAGAAGGAAAAGATGAAGGTGGAAACTAATCTCTATGTGTCATTATGACTGCCAGAGTACTGGCAAAGAAGCAGCATCCTTTTATTTCAATTTTAATCATTTCTGAATTTTAATACCCGGCTCCTTTTGTAATTCTCCTGGCATTCCCCATATGCCTCCATCCCAGCCAAAACACCAGTGTAAATTAAATGGCAGGCAACCACACCACTGATGTAGCCTCCCCAAAGAAGCTACCAGGTGAACAAAAGCAGAAAAGGTATGTCTACCTTACATCCCTGAGGACCTCCAGCCAATTAACTGGCTGAATGTTCTCTGTTTTCTCTAGTTTTGCAAAGAAGGACAGTAGTTGGGTAATCTACAGATAGAGAATCATTAAAAAAATAAAGCAAGCCAGTGGTAATACAATCATCAGTGACCATCAGGGCCTGGAAAAATGAGTTTGCTCTCACTGGCACTAAGGAGCATCACATGATTATTTAATTACAGCTCTAATTTTTGTCTCGTGGATGGCAACATATCAACAATTAATAGGGCAAATAGAGGAGACTGTTTTTAAAGAGACAGAATGTGCATGACAATGGACTGGGTCACACAGCAGTCTGCTGCTTCAGGAAGACTTTTCTTTGTGTAACTAAACAGCACTGTCTTGCAAAGAGCCTCACATGTGGAAATAAATTTAAAGAGGAAGTGTCTTTTTTCTTTAAAGATAACTTTCTTAGAAGGCTGGCAACTTTTCAGAATGTTTCAGATGCACCTAACCCAACCCCACCGCAATGCGAGCATTAATTTTAAGGAAGAGAAGGAAATCATCTTTAACATAAATACCCTAAATCTCAAAACAGTGTTACACAATGGATATAAAAATCCATTTTATATATAAGTGGATAGAAAAATATCTGTTATGCAATTAATCATGGCTGATATGCATCCAGAGAGGTCCTGGAAAACATCACCGTCGTAGGAAAGAATAGAGGCCAGTCAGACGTGGGCTGCTGCGCACACAGGATTTTTGGCCCCAGAAGATCAGAAGGACCTTCACCTGGTAGCCTGACTCCAGGGACGACAGAGCAGGTTGTGAGCACCACCCCACACCAAAGGACCAAAAGCCTTGACAGAGACCCTGGCCCATCCTCAAGGTCGAAGAGGAGGAAACAGACCCTGGCTCTACTGTCCAAAAAGGGCACAGCAGAGAGAGGAGAAAACCACTCAGTTATCCAGAGCACTGGCACATGTGCAGATGAAGTGTGCAGACAACCCCAGTGAAAAGAGAAGACTGGAGACAGAAGCCTTTTCCCACTAAACCATATCGGCACAAGCTAAACGCACTATTCTGTTATTAATTTAGCAGATCTTTAATGAGTGCTCTCTATGCAAAACAGAATGTGAAGTTACTATTTTCTGTAACACAGACATGTACCTTACACTGATTTTTTTTTTTTTTTTTGTAGTTGAATAACTTGTTGGAATAGAGGCAGCAGCACCTAAAAATTCATAAAGTGGGAAACTCAGTACATTTTTAAGCGCTGTATTACAAGGTTACAAGGTCAACATATCCAGATTAGCTGAGAGTTCAAAGAGTCCACCAGTCTGAGAGATGTCTAAGGCAGGCTCAGTCCAGCTTTCAGCCTCACTAGTAGCAGTCACCCATTGTTTGCCATGCCAGAAGCCAAGGCAAAAACCCAGGCTTTAGATCTGGAAAACAAAATAGTCTTAGAACCACTGCTGTGATCAACTGCTCTCATGTATCCTACATATCATGCTTTACAGAACTGTAAGACAGCACAGCCTGGCTCAAGAAATAGTGACTAAAAAGATGCCGTAAAGAGAATCAACTCAATAAGCTTTGAATGGCTTATATTGGCCAAAGTCATCACAGAACAAAAATGTAGGCATCTCAAACTACAGTGTGGGAAGGCTAAACTGCTGAGGGACACTGATTTCTGAACCTACTAGCAGAAGTGCTCAAGTCAATGCTAATATAGAGAAAGGGGAAAAAGAAAATTAAAACTCTTACATCCCAGTGAAAAGTTCAAAATTAAGTTACTTTATTCGAAAACATTCTGATAATTGTGGACCCAAAATCTGACTCCATACATTCTGAAAGACTGTTTTGAAAAGAGTCTAGCAAGCAGCAGCTTGTATGTAACAGTATACATCATTCTTTTTTGACATGACTGTTAATATACAGTTAACATGTCTCAGAAAAGGCTGTAATTAACTGTCTACTGCTCCAATAACACTAATAAGTGTACAGTATTATTAAAATACAATGACTCCTTGCAAAGTAAGGCTGTCATTTTTAAACTTATAAGATAATGTTCTAAATTGGTTTTGAGTCTTCTTACACCACCCCAAAGCAAGCCCACCTCTAAGAAAAAGAAACTTAAAGCATAGTTATTAAAATATTATTCCTCTCACAGTCTGGAGAAATCTATTAGAACGTCTAGGTATCATTTCAGTTGGCGAAAATACAATGAGAAACACTTGGATTATTTCATCAATTCTGGATGTCCTTTTAAAATTTAAAATTGTAAGCATTTGAATTGAGTGCTTTATTTACTGATAAAATATTTTTATCAGTGAACAAGGAAAGAAAGGTTTGCTATATCAAGAATCATTACATAGCCCTGCTGTTAATCCCCAATGATTTCCATTGTCTGGTTCACTGGATCAGGAAAACTCAATTGCATTCAACATCAAACAGCTAATTATGGAGACACCATATTCAGGACTATCTCTATTTCAAAAGATATCTGCATATACTAGGTTGTATTTTATTTATAATAATTATTACAATAAAATATTTATAACAGACAACCTCTTTTACCTTAAAGTCCTTAACACTGTAAACGTTAAAAGGCCAAATTATCGTTTGCAGGCTCTTAACGGCATATCAGAAACCATTGAGTAAGACTAGAAAAGAACCTCTAGCAATCCACCCTACTCTGCCCAGCTTCCTGGAAAACTGCATCTAGAGAGTTGCCCCTCTCACAGATTACTGAGTACCTTTTCTTTAAATATCTCAAGAAAGGAAGATGTAGTAATTTCTCCTGGGAGCTCTCCACCACCTCTCACCACCCAGAGTAGCACGCACGCTGCAGAATTTCTGCTGCTCTCTGGTTCCAAATCACCTCTCACCAAGAAATAGCAACATCCAGACATGGAGACCTCCCCTGGACACTCAGTCCTGGTCTCTCCCGGGGGCTGGAGCCCCTGAGTCCCCACATGGAACTAATAGGAACTTTTCTGGCACTTACCCTCCAAATACCAGAGGCTGCTCTCAGAATCTAGCCCTCCAGGAGAGCTCTCAAGAAGGAGTCTTTGACGAGGTGACAATGACGAAGTTGTCTCTGGCACAGCTAGCAAGGCAGAAGCATCCCCAAATGAGGTGGATACCAGTTGCCTGCAAAGCAGCTGGACCATTACTGCAGTTCTGAGGGTACGTCACAAATCAGGTCATAGCTCTGGGTAGAGTCCACCCACTTCACTGGGTACAACGCCCTCCATTTCCTGCACACCTGGGAGAAGAGGTCGGCGGGAGGTGCGGGGGGCAGGGGTGGGGGGTGTTGCAGCAGGTCCACAGCACCCTAACAGAGGCAGGGCCAGGTGCAGCCTGCCATCTGCTCCTTCTGCAAGCATCTCAGCTTCATTTGGGGGACCTGCACCCCTGAGGTGCAGCAAAAATTCATGTCATGATAAGCGGGCTCTCAAATGAGTGATTAGTGCAATAAAATACTGCACAGTTAAAGGTTTTATCCAGCAAGACCGTTTCTCCACTGGAAAACTGAACCAACTCTTAATGTTTGATTACAAGACACTTCACTACCAAATATCAAATAACTGGACTGAATAAATGTCAGCCAAATCTAGGCACATAAATGCTGGGATACTGGTTAACTGATTTTCATGTCTCATAACTAAGCTGGGATTGCCACATAAACCAAATTACATCCTTGAAAGTCCATTGAAAGAGGTGATGAGAATTTCTATTTACGAACCTTCAGACAGCAACAACTGTGGAAGAGATACAGAATAACTTCAAAGCATAAAAATAGGCCAATATGCTGGAGAAACGCTAAGCTACTAAATCTCACCCTGAATATATATACACACAATCTGTATCTATTTACTCTGAAATGAAATATCTGATCTTAAAAAAGACTTTAAAAAATAAACAGCAAAAGGTACCATTGGCATAAGTTCAAAAGTACTAAATAATGTGTGTTAATGTGTTGATCACACTCTATGAAGACATCAAGTTGAAATAGACTTACCATTGAGAATAGCACTTAGGAACGATATATAAATTACCATAGAAGACACTTTTTCTTTGGGAGGGAAGGAGAAGAACCTTGTGTAACAGATTTGATTTATATGCTGCATTAAGACCACATTCTGCTCTGATGTCAATGGAGTATGTGATTAGAGGCTGACAACTGGGTGGACAGGCTGAGTGTTAGAGCTACTTACAGAATGTCCTAGATAACAAGCATTTTCTCAAATTAATTACAAGTTTTGGAGCTCAACTTTAACTGTATTTTGATGTTTCCAGGGGTCTCCAAAGAGAATGGGCTTCCAATTTAAAAGAAAAGATCCCTGAATTTAGTATTGTAAAAAAGTTGAAATCCAAGGTTGGCTGCTTAAACAAAAAGATGAAGGAGGCAAGAATATTTTCAGAGCAAAGTTAACTGTACCAATTCATCCATCCATCAGTGTGTCTCACTTTATATTCATATTTGCAGATCTCCATTAAAAACTGAAGCATTCCATCTAAGGCTTGGGAGAGAAGACATTTTATCAAAGCTATTATCTAAGTAATCAAACAGTTGAAGTTATCTCTTTGGAACTTTGTAGAGAGTTTAATTTAGCAAACATACACTTGAATGTGTTTGAACATATTTGTCCTGAGGTTGCTCTAAGATGACTATTTTAAGTGGCATGCGGATTCTTTTGGGATTTGGATGTAACAGTTGAGGTATGTAAAGTAAACATGTATAATATCTGTTTCAACTGATTCTTGCAGGACAGAAATGAGAAGATGAAATAACTCTTTTTTTTTTTTAAAGTTTAGCCACTGGGAAATGATAAGAAAACTCTTCTCGACCCCTACCCCCAACCAGGAAGAGTCTAAAGCCCTGGATTAGAGTACAGGTAGATATTAAAGTGGAGACAGGGCCATTATTTAGTGGTGACAGGAATATAAATACGTGCACTAACCTATAAACTGGTATTTACTTCAGGAAGGTAAGTAATATTTTTCCTCTGATTGCTGAGCTGTCAGTTTAATGCAGCGTAAATAAACAGTAGGTGCCTGCTAGCTCGAAGTAGGAAGTGTTCATTCCACACGAGGAACAGATTACTGAAGCCTGATGCTCATCGTGCTGAAACATAACTTTCATTTTACCAGAAAATACACCCTACATGGAGGCTTTTCCGTGCCTGATCTATTAATTAACTTAACTCTGTTCTGTCAAAATGTAAACCAATTTGTTAAAAGCATCCCAGAGTTTTGGAGTTTGCAAACCAAATCAACTGGAAAAGCAAGAGGGATGACGGTTCTGTAATCTGATCACAAATGCTAAAAATGACTACTTAATAAGCAGAAACTACACCAAACCAAAAAAAGACAAAGAGCATATTTAAATAGAGAATTTAATCATCACGGTTACCGAATTTACTCAAAATCCTCCTCCTTTGATAATTAAAAGCAACTGGCACCTTTTATACTTTGCAACCTTGTGCTACTGAGGTCTGTTCACTATGGATGCTTATTCTGCTCTCTGAAATATCTAATGGCAAACCATTCATAAAAATCCAATCACATGCCTTAATTCTAATCAAAATACTACTGAACTCCCTTGAGAGAAGTGGCAAGTTTGGAGAGCAAGTAATGATACCCACCCAAACAGCACTCATGTCAAATGTGCTTTTCTTCTCCTTCTCCATACACCACAAAGCTCTGTCAGCATGGAGCAACTCCTGTTCTGTACAAGCACCAAGCAAAATATTTCCTGGCATCATTTACAGTGGGAACTCACCTTATCTAAAAAGCATAAAAGGCAATTTGGGGAGGTTTCTATTTAAAACCTGAGCAAACTCTGATCATTAATCAGTGGACTGTAAAGGAATAAGAGGGGGTTGAAAAAATAATATTTTGACTAGATCTGCACTTGACTACAACAGGCTCAGGCAGAGTCAGTCACATGCATTTACATACTCCATCAGTCTCAAGCATGAAAATGATACAAGAGTCATCCGAGACAACACGTCTTAGAAGAAGAGGTGTTTGTGTGAAGGGCATGTCTGTGTATGGCCCTTTTGGAAATTTCCAGAGCGGATGAAAAACCACCAGAGTGCTGTACAGAGTTCCTGCTGTATATCCATGTTGTGTTTAGCTTAACAGTGTTTGTAACCAAAAGGTTTTAACAATAATGAGGAACAGGTGCTTGTCACCTGACCTTTTAGGCCTAATTTAGGATCCTCAACCTATCACACGAACAAAAATCACTGAAGATCTCCCCCAGATATTTCCCTTTTTGCTAATTTAATGCAGACTTGCTGAACCATCACTCAGCACATCATCTTATTCAATCGCAGGTTCCTATAGCTGGCAGCAGACTTCTGTGCAGAAATAAACCAACATTCATTTTGTTGCTGTTCTCATTTAAGATGCTGTGAGACAAAAGAACTACTTTTGTAGATTATCAACCAAAGAATATATTAATTTATTACAACAACTGAACAAAAGGCATTCCTTTGGAATACTTTTACATACAAAGAACTATTATTTATTACATATTTCAGCTTGTGGGAAAATGAAGAATGCATTGATTCTGGAAATAACTATTCAGACTTTTGGAAGTTCTTTAAGTCTGCTTTCTCTGCTGATCTTTCCCCTGCTTCTCCCCCTTGTCCCCCTCTGCCCCCTGCCCCCTCCCCCCACACATTTTAAGGCACTAGTACTTCAGGAGGGAAATCCCTATCTGTTCTTTTCTCATCCATCATGTGTATTCATTATTCAGAAAGGAATACAAAATTGAGCAGGGATTTTTATTTCTCCTGTATAATCTTGTTACAATGTAGCCATGCTCAAATTTAACAATGCTTTGTATTTTATAGCTACTGTTTACATATTATGTATTACATATGACTGAACAACTCTACATTTAAAATATTGTTTCCATTAGGAAAAATATAAAGTAATAAGTGTCAAATGGAGATGAAGAATAAACATGCCTGGTATATTTATAAAATGCATAGTCATTTAAAATGTACACAAATAGGATACATATTTCGCTACTGTTACATTTTATATACCATTCACATCGTTTAAAGTGTATTTAATAATGTGCCTAACCAAGTTAATTACAGTATTTATGTCTGCTGATTGTGTTTAACACTTGGAGAGGTAGTGAAAGATACA
This sequence comes from Bos indicus x Bos taurus, assembly GCF_003369695.1. NCBI lineage: Eukaryota > Metazoa > Chordata > Mammalia > Artiodactyla > Bovidae > Bos > Bos indicus x Bos taurus. The sequence goes on from NC_040076.1 coordinate 154,880,175, forward strand.
GCCAGTTACTTCTGCTAACTAAAGTTGAAATTATGCACTTATTATAACCTTTTCTAACAATGTGAGAAAAACAGAGTAAATATATTAAATTTGTTTCACAACAGATGCTTAGGTTGTTAATATTTAAGATGCCTATTCATGCTATTCCTGTCTGCACATTTGTCAAAAATGTAAGCCTGAATGCTAATGTTTGCCAGCAGACTGGAGCAGTCAGTATATGAACGTACTCCTGTTCTACTAAAATAATATGCAAAAGAAATAAAGGACTGCTGCTAAATCATAGCAGAGTACCACACAGATTAAAGATTTTTAGAGCAAACACCTCAACCTTGGCTGTCTCATCTTTTTCTTTTTTTCCCAAGCTACGTTTGACTGCAGAATAAATCTTAATTCCCGACATCTCAGAAAAATTCACTTTAGATTGGGTGTAAATTTCAATAAAATTTCAGCGGCATGAATGACTGTCGGCAGCACAAACACTGGATTTCGGGACCTGCTTGGGACAAATCCTGACCCCAGCAGTCGCGTGTTCCTCGGTCCTAACCCCTTCTCTGTCCTCTTGGGAAAGTAAGGTCCCCTGGCCTCCCAGGAGGGAACCCCAGCCAGTAGGGGCAGAAAGGTTCTCTCCTGAGACTAGGACTTGTTTCGTCTTTCGCTTTTCTCGGTCTCCTTACAACCATGTGGAGTCCAAGACTCCCAGCGTTTGCCTGAAAATCCGGAATGCTGCGGAGAAAGTTCGCCAGGGTCCAAGTTGCCAACCAGGGCGCTCTGAGAGGCGATCATGAGGTTGACACTTAGAAGTGAAAGGTGCTACGCTCTAGTGGCGATCCGGGCCGAAACGTCTAGCAAGAGCCCCGAGACCCTCTCCGTGGCTTCTGGGGGCGCCCGGGCGTCCAGCCCAGTGGGTCTCCCGGGTCCCGGCACGCGCCTGTCACTGCCCGGAGCAGCCGCCGGCCAGCCCTGCCCTCTCCCCGAGGTTGTGCAAACCCGCGCCCCGCCAGCCCCGGAGCCTGGGCGGCGGAGCGCCCCGCGAAGGCCGCGGCGCCCGGGCCGCGGCCGCGGGGGGAGACTCGGCGCGGACCGCAGGCCGCCCCGGCGCGGTCCCGGCCCTCGGAGGGGGGGGGGGGGCGCCGCGCCCTGCGGCCCTCAGCCCGACCCCCAACCCCGCCCGCGTTCGCCCCGGGAGCCGGTCAGGACCCACCTGCCTACCGCCGGCGAGGGCTCGACACGCCGGGCGCCGCCGCTTTCCAACTCCCGGCTCCAAGTTGAGCGCCCCGGCGCCGAGCGGCTCCGGGCTGGAGAAGTTGCCGCAAACTTCCCGCGCCCCCCTCGCCGCCCCCGGCGGGCGCGCGGGCCGGGACGGATGCTGAGCCTGATGCACGCGGCCGGCCGACGGGACCTTCCCGCTCCGCGCCGGGCGCCGCGCGGCCAAGCCGGCTCCGGGGCGCACACAGCGGGTCCCCGCGAGCTCCCGGCGCGCTTCCCGAGTCCCCTTTTCTCTTGCCAAAGAGGGTCCCACGGCGGGCCCGGAGGCGTTCGTTCAGCCGTAGTCTGTCGGGGCAGGTGTGTGCGCGCGTCCACACCCCGAGGGAGGGCGAGTGAGCCCCCTGCGGCCCCGGCCTGGGCGCCCCCTCCCCTCCCCGGCCCCCGGCCGTCCCTCCGGATCCCGCCGCGCGCGGGAGGAGGGCCTCGGGGACCCCTGTGGCCGGGCGACCCCCACGAGGCGCCCCGCGCGCGGGTCCCGCGGTGAAGTTTGGATCGCTTCCGAGCAAAGCAGAGACCGAGGGAAAAGAGCACGAACAGGGCCAAAAAAAAAAGAGAGAGAAAGGAGCGAGGGCGGGGAGGGAAGCGGCACTCACTCAGGCTGGGGCGCCGGGGGCGGCGGGGGGCGCGCCGGCGTCGGGCTCCAGAGGCGGCGGGCTCGGCCTCCAGTGCCGCCGCCGCCCGGGCTGCGGCCGCCGCGGAAGTTAATTGCAACTTGACTGCAAGTTGTCTTCTTTTCCCATCCGGAGTGGGCGTTTAAAGGGGAGAGCGAGGCGCGGAGCGAGCGCGCGAGCGCGCGGGGCCGGGGGAAGGAAGGGGGAGGGGGTGCGGCCGGGGGGAGGGGGCGGGGGCGGCGGCGCCCGCGGTCTGGAGGCACCGGGGCGCCCCCCGCGGGAGCCCGCAGCCGCCCGGGCGCGCATCCAGCCGCAGCCCCGGGCCGGGCACGCTGCGCCCGGGGCTCGGCGGACCCGCGCGCCGCCGCCGCCGCCGCCCCGGCTCCCGCCCGGTTCTCCCCCTGGCGGCGGAGCCTCGGCGGCCGCCCGCCCGCAGGGCGCGCCGGAGCCCTAGCCGCCGCCGCCGCCGCCGCGCGCCGCTCCCGGCTCCCTCCCCGCGCGCCGGCCGGGCCCGGGGCGCAGCGGGCGGCCAGGGGCGCGCGCCGAGACGGGCGCCGGAGCCGCGACCACCCTGGCGCGAGGGTAAGTGTGGGCGCGCGGGGGGCGCGGCGCGGCCCTGGGCGCCGCCAGCCCGGCCCCTCGCCTCTCCCGGGCCCCCCGCGCGCGCACCCCGCCTCCTGCAGCCGGCGGCTTCCTCCCGCGGTTCGCTGTTTGGCTGGGCTTTTGGGGGGTACGGGGGGGGCTCCGGGGGTGACTGTGGCTGAGTGCCAGCGGAGGAGGAAGTCAGGGCAGAGGACCCCCGCGCCGCGCCCCCACCCAGGCCGGCCGGTGGGCGGAGGCTCGCCCCCCGCCCGGGGCGCAGGACCGGCTCTCCCCTCCGCGGCGCTCGGTGGAGACGATCCCGCCTAGAGGGCCTCCTTGCCCGCCAGGCGGCTCCGCTCCCCTCCCCGCGCCCCACCCTCGGCCCGCAGCGCCCCATCCGGGAGCGCGGCGCCCCCTCCGCGGAGCACGTGGCGGGCGAGTCGGGGTCCTCCTGCAGACCCCCTCCCCCGCCGCCACTCCTCGTTCATTGAATGTCCTCCCGGGGCAGCGCTCCTGCTTTTCACCCCATTGGCCAAAGACGCCTAAACTGAGGGCCACTCGCTCCACAGAGCAGGGAGCACAAAGGGCAAGTCAGGAGGCTGAAATGACTGGGGACTCGGGGAGCGGGGCGAGGGGACCTTTCCAGAGGGGACTGAGACGCCACAGGCCTCGGGGGGCTGGGTGACCGAGGACCCCGGGCTGAGGAGAAACGGGAACTCGGTTTGTCCTCTTTTCCTAAGGGAGCTCACAGGTCTTTTGTGTCGTTTTGTCTTTGGGAAATTCGCAAGGAGTATGACCACAGAAAATGACTCCTGTTTACTCAAAGTTAAGGAAATTGGGGAAACGAGGTGTTTTTCTGTGTGTGTGTGTGTGTGTGTGTGTGTAGTTAAGTTTGTGGCTTGAACTGTCAAACGTCAGTTTGTAACAGTAAGGACCGCAGAGGCGCCCCGGTGTATTTTTTAGAAGCTGCACTTTCTTGAGTTCCGTTCACTTACGGCTGGCTCTCTCATGAAGCCCCCGTAAATAACTGTGCTTCGAGGGAAGCTCCGGGAGCAGGAGGCAGAAGGCTCAGATCTCCGTCCCGCCAGTACAGAGCACTGTTTGCAGGGAAGTTCCTGGAAAGTGGCTGTGGGCTGAGAACTCAGCTTTTCCTCAAAGCTCTGTGAGGTCCTCTTCTGTCAGATGTCTATGAATAAGGCACCCTGGGAAAATCCTGATGTCCTTGCCGGCTTGCTTTATCTTTTACACGGTGGTTGAATCTACTTTCAAGTCCTGGTAACAGCACATCGACTGTGCTGTATTTCTGTGTGGTTTTTCTAAATAAAAGGAGGGCAGCGCTTGTCTTCACCCTGGCTTCTGATATGCCCATTCTTTTCTATTAATGGGTATTGAATTCACTGGAATTGATCCGTCTTTTTCAGTTGATTGTCATTTTATGCAGAGTCGGCAATCGCAAAGACGGAAGAATGTAGAAAGTTCATGAATTAGTGTTCTTTTAGAGAACTGGCACCTTGCTTTTTAAGACACAGGTGCCCACCTCAGCTCCTGGTTCTAAAGCAAAGCAAAAAGGTGTAAATGATCCCAGTGGGCAAAACAAAATCAAACACAAGTGTTTCTTCCTGGACCACTTTTCTGCCTCCACAGGATCCAAAAGACACCAAATCCTTCTGCCTTCATTTACCAAAATGCTGAATAGCCTAACTAGTACCAATATCTCCATCTGGGGATGACATCAGGTTTGGAATGGAAAGAATAAATTCTCAGTCTTTAATTGCTGCTTATTAGCAATTTCTTATAGCAGGCAGCTGATTCTCCAATTCTGAAAGCCTGAAATGAAGCTTAGCAGAAATGGAAATATTGAAAAAAAAGGTTGTTTCTTCTCCCTTACATACTTTTACATTACTCATCTACTACCCCAAGTCATTCACCACACCCTCAGAATTTAAGGTGGTAAACCAAGGGAATGTTTTGCTCCAACTTTTTGAATTTGTTTTTCCCCTTGCAAATAGTCTTATACAGAGAACTCATAGGCACTATTACAACATAGAATTGTGTAACAATGGGTACAGTACATGAAATAACATATCTTGTAAACTCTTATGTAAACCTTTCCCCCTGGCACATAGTAGGAATACATTAAACACTTACCCAATTAAGGAGTTAATGAAATATTGTAATTGGCCACAAATTCGATAGTACAGGGCTAAGGGTTTTTGTTTTTTTTTTTTTTTCAGAAGGAAGACTCATTTTGCCTGAAAATTATTAGGGTAATATATTTGTGCTCCTTGGTTTCTTTTGTTTTGTTTTGTTTTTGTTTTTTAAACAAGTCCAAACCTAATTTAAATGGTTGAAAGACAAGTATATCTGAAACATATCAATCAGTTAATAATAATAGCTAGTGTCAAATGCTGACTATTTTCCTAGGAGGACAGACAATAAACTATTGTGTCCTAAATAGCGTGAGAAAGATGCAAAGGAAGAATAAGAGTATTGGCCTGCAAGGGACTTATTTGCTGGGAAAATTACATTAAATTCAGACAACTCAGTGGGTCAGTAAATGGCTTGAGGCAAAGGAATACTTTAAATAAATAGATTTTTTTTTCTTTTTTAGACCAGAGGAAATAGACATCCTGAAGTTCCAGGTTGGCAGGTATTTTTAGAGTTAATTCGTTGAGTCAAAACTTTCAGGGCCATCCAAACAAACATCTTGAGTGAAAAGAAGCTTGCCCCTTACCTCCAAAGAGATGAGGATTTTGTCTATAGAACACTTAACCCAGGGTAGAATTTAGTGTACACTGTATGAATGAACAATAACCTAAGTCGTTCATTCCATCTTTGTATACTTTGTACATCTTTTTCTTAAACTGCAGAGAATCAGTCTTCCTAAAATGTCCAGCTGTCAGTCTTAGTTCTGCCACTTGCTGCAAACCAGAGCCATCTGTTGTATCAGTCAGGATAGGCTGTGTTAGCTGGAGTGACAAACAGTCCCAAGAATTAGTAACCATGATGGCACAAGTTGTCTTGGTGTGTGATGTGTCTGCTGCAGGTTGACTGGTCTCTTCCGTGTCCTAGGCCGACAATGTTGCTCTGGGAGAATGAAGATCACCCTGGAGAGTCTCATGCTGGTATTTAAATGCTGCGGCCACAAGGCACACCTCTTCTGGGCTCACGACTCACTGTCCAGGACTAGCGACGTGGCTGCATGGAATCATCTCAAGACCAGATAGGGCAGTCTGTCTTGCTGTCTGTGCTCCATAGTGGAGAGCTGTGCTGCACAGCTCTAAGGACTGCTTTACTCATGGCGGCTCGTGTCCACATGCCCATTCCAGATAAATGATTTCTTCCTGCCACTCGGGGGCCCAGATGTTCCGCTCCTCAGGGCAGGCGCTCCCAGAGAGACCACTAGCTAATAAGAGACACGCTCTGGGTCCTTTCACCATCAGCTCTCTGAATGCAGCATGATCATTCGCCCCTCCACACCGAGACGTGGTGCCCTATTGATTTTAAGTCTCTTTTACTTAAAATGCACTTACTTCTGTTGTTTATATTTCATTGTCTCAAGGCTTGTTTTCCCTGAAAGGCTGAGATGAACAGGAACTTTTAAGAGCTGCTATCTGGAGATGTCATGATCATTATCAAACTTTGAAATTTGGTTTCAAGTCATGACTTCCCTTATTTTAAATGTCATAGTCTTGTGACACAGATAAAGCGTTCTCCTGGAAGTATCCATTCATGCATCCGTTCATCCAGCTTTTTGTGCATTCGGTGAACACTGTGTGCCTACCAGGTGCCGGGCACCATATGAAGAGTTGGGGATATAGAGGTGGGTGGTGGTTGTTTAGTCGCTAAGTCGTGTCTGACTGTTTTGCAACCTCATGGGCTGTAGCCCGCCAGGCTTCTCTGTCCATGGGATTTCCCAGGCAAGAATACTGGAATGGGTTGCCATTTCCTTCTCCAGGGCATCTTCCTGACCCAGGGATCAAACCAGCGCCTCCTGCACTGGCAGGTAGATTCTTTACCCCTGAGTCACCTGGGAAGCCCTATGGAGTGGATAGAGTCCTCCTTTGCAAGAAATATATTTTCCAACTGGACAAATAGAATTTTGAATTTTGATTTCTATTAGAATTGCAGTAGTAATAGAGCCACCTAGTGCTGTGGGAACACTAGGATAGAGGCAAATAACTCTCTGGTGGGATTGAGGAATGTTCCACGGAGACATTGGACTAAGTCTTGAGGATAAATGAGATTCCTTTAGGCAGGAAAGGAAGCTGGAGGGAGGGTTGTTGAAGCAGAGAGTCCATCATGAATCAGGGGCCTGAGGATGACAAAGCTTGTCATTTAGTGAACTACAGAGAATTCACTGTGGCTGGAACGGGGTCTTTACAAAGGATGAAACCAAAGAGCTTCAAGCTGTGAAGATCCTCGGAGACATACTCTGCATAGACATTATCCCGTCCCTCAAGGGATTTCAAACTCTTACATCTCCCTTGGTCCAAGCATGAATGTAAATGAACAAAGCAGGTGGAGCTGAAGCCATTAGGGACTGTGGCAAGCAGGAGAAGAGGTTCTTTGTCTAAATGTAGTGGTCAGTTTGGCCAGTGGTGCCGGATGTAAGACCTTCCAACTTTTAAAGAGAAGCTGCTGATTCAGATTTATATGAAAAATTAAAACATTACATGTTGAGGACTTATCCACATTTTAAAGAACACACATAGAGGGAAAACATGTCTATGGGTCAAAACCAGCTTAAGGATCCCCAGTTGCATGTCTCTTGCTGCAGGAGCCAGGGAGTCATTAAAGCGTATAAAGATAGGATAATACCGTCAGGTCCCTCTAGAAGGATCCCTCAGGAGGCAGAGTGGACAGGAAAATCTTGGAGCCAGGAGAGTCTAGCCGATACTTCATAACCATTTGAGTGATGATGCAAAGCCCTTGATAAGGACACAACCTTCCGAGTATATAGGGTACACGCGTGCTCAGTTACTAAGTCACGTCAGACTGTGACTCCATGGACTGCAGCCCGCCAGGCTCCCCTGTCCTTGAGATTCTCCAGGCAAGAATACCAGAGTGGGTTGCCATTTCCTCCTCCAGGGGACCTTCCCAACCCAGGGACTGAACTGGTGTCTCCTGCATCTCCTGCATTGGCAGGCAGATTTTTAACCACTGCAGCACCTGGGAAGGCCATGCATGGGGGAGACCCAATAAATATTTACAAAACTAATGAACGAAAGAGAAGAAATGTTCAGAGGAGGGACACACGTTTTGAGTCCTCCTTATGTTATGCCCTTCCTTTGCTAGACTGTTTGTTTTTCAAGACCACAATGATGGTTTATTTTAATGACTTAAAAAAATTTCTTGGCATATCGTTGTTTTCAGCATCGTGTTGGTTTTCGGCGTACAGCATAGTAATTCAGTTACACGTATGCATATATTCATTCTTCTTCAGATTCACTTCCCGTATTGGTTATTATGGAATATTGAGTAGAGTTCCCTGTGCTGTACAATAGGCCCTTGTTGTTGTCTGTTTTATATATAGTAGTGTGTGTGTTAATCCCAAGCTCCTAACTTATTCCTCCTTGCTGCATCCATTTCCCTTTTGATAACTGTAAGTTTATTTTCAAAATTTGTGTGTCTATGTCTGTTTGGAAACATGTTCATTTATATCATTTTTTTAAAACTTCACATATGAGTGATATCATACTTGTCTTTCTCTGCCTGACTTAGTTTTCTCTGACAGATGGATGGATAAAGAAGATGTGGTATGTGTAAGCAGTGGAATATTACTCAGCCATGAAGAAGAATGGAGTAATGCCCTTGCAGCAATGTGGATGCACCATGATCTTTTCTTGATTGGATACAATTTTTCTGTATCACTCTCTGATAAATATTACTGTTTGTTTGTTTTTTAATGCACAAATCATTCAGTGCAGGACACAAAGATCAGCAGCTGTCAGAATATCTACTCCCTAGGACTGAGCTTTCTGATCTGTCCACCTTCTTAAGGAATGCCAGCTGAACAGATGGATCTTATTCCAGGCCCTACAACTGGACTCTCGGGCTCCGTGAAACTGTAGAGACCCATTTGGATAGCTTATGTATGTTTCTAGTGAAAGCCAAGCTCCTTATTACTATCCCCCAGAGTATATTATAACTCAGTCTGTCCTACCCATATGCCTAAGACTGTCTCAATGTTGTTAATTTTTCAGTTAAAAAAGCGTGAGTCCACTGAACTCTTCTTTCTCACAGCTTCTCTCCTGCTTTGAAACCATACTTGTCTGCCGTTCCACAGTCAGCAGTCTGAAAGAACTCCCCACACTCTCCCATAAACTCCTATAAAATCTTAGAATCACTGGGTATTTTTTCATAAGGTGTGGCGGTTTCTTGTAGGTTCTGTCCCCCTGGGCACATCCAGATTCTCCAAGCCACTCGGTTCACTGGACAATGAAATCTTTAAATTCTCAACAACTCGCTCTACAAATTGTCATTTTTTAGCTCAGCTTTCCTGAGGTTTAATCTCTATAGGATAAAACACACCTATTTTATATATTCTGTGAGTTTCGAAGACAGTGGAGCAGCATGAACAAACTATACTATTTTCAGCAAACTTCAGAATAAATCAATGGGCAGAACAGAAAGTGAAGAGGAGCTAAACAGCCTCTTGATGAACATGAAAGAGGAGAGTGAAAAGCTGTCTTAAAACTCAACATTCAAACACTAAGATTATGGCATCTGGTCCCATCATACCATGGCAAATAGATGGGGAAACAATGGAAACAGTGACAGACTATATTTTCTTGGGCTCCAAAATCACTGCAGATGGTGACTGCAGCCATGAAATGAAAAGATGTTTGCTCCTTGGAAGAAAAGCTATGACCAACCTAGACAGCGTATTAAAAAACAGAGACATTACTTGGCCAACAAAGGTCCATCTAGTCAAGGCTGTGGTTTTTCCAGAAGTCATGTATGGATGTGAGAGCTGGACTATAAAGAAAGCTGAGCACCGAAGAATTGATGCTTTTGAATTGTGGTGTTGGAGAAGACTCTTGATAGTCCCTTGGACTGCAGGACATCCAACCAGTCCATCCTAAAGGAGATCAGTCCTAAATATGCTTTGGAAGAACTGATGTTGAAGCTGGAATTCCAATACTTTGGCCACCTGATGTGAAGAACTGACTCATTGGAAAAGACTCTGATGCTGGGAAAGATTGAGGGCAGGAGGAGAAGAGGACAACAGAGGATGAGATGGTTGGATGGCATCACTGACTAGATGTTCATGAGTTCAAGCTCTGGGAGTTGGTGATGGATAGGGAAGCCTGGCGTGCTGCAGCCCATGGGGTCACAAAGAGTCAGACACAACTGAGCGACTGAACTGAACTGAGCCTTGGGTGTCTGACTACCTAGATTCTAATCCTGGTTCAACTACCTGTATGACCTAGAGCAAGTCTCCTAATATTCTGCCTCAACTTTCTTATCCTTGTGATGGAAATAATCATTTTAACCACCTCCTCTGGTAAGTATATGCCCAGTGTTTCAACACAGTTGGTACTCAATAAAGGCTCACAATTGCTTCTTTTGTTAATGTTTTCATTATGAATAATTCTAGTAGAAAAGAAATCCTGGGGTTTAAAGAAAAATAAAAATGAATTGACTGGAATGTAAGTGGGGTAGGAGCAAGTCCCTCCTGGGTGACTTGCTGGTGTGCCAGGGGTAAACAAAGCCCCGGAATAATGATGGCCACTGCTTCTGGAATATTTATTTTTTTACTTAAATATTTTGGAAGAAATTCTTTTTCTGTTACATACCCTGGAACTGAATACAACGTTTTGCATGCATTTTTAAGGAAAAGAAGTGTCTTTGAGACTTGGACAGGGAGGGGTGGGACCTGCGTGGGGACTGCCTTTGTTTCTTTCTGCTGCTCTGTATCCTCCATTGCTTTGATGGAAACATTTGCAAATTTCAGACCGTCCACCTAGTAGCATTTACCTCAAGGTGGTTAGAATACCTATTTTTATATGCCGTGAATGCTGCCCAAATGCAGAATCTTTGCCATTAGTCAGCGTTCACAGTTTAGATGAAAAGTCAGGAAGAAATGTATTAAAGCAGAAGCTTGGGAAGGTCAGGTCACCAGGAACAGAATTCTAGTTCTGGTTCTGTAACTCATCAGCTCGTTTGTGGATGTCTTCCCAAATGTCATTCCCACATACCTAGAATAAACACGTGCTGTTGAAAGAGCTTGTGATGGACACCTAATCTTCATTATCTCAATTTCCTAAGCCATAAAATTGGAACAGCACATCTCAAACTTGAGTGTGTTCAGGAATTAGCTAGAATGCTCATTGCAATGCAGGTTCCTCGGCTGTAAGTCCGTGCATTCAGGTTCAGTAGAAACAAGCTGGGATCCAGCAATCCCCACGGATTTGAGAAATGAGGGCTGTAAGGGGGAAAATGCAACCCAAAACTGAGGTGCCTACTTCCTTGTTTACTCTCCCTGGTACATACACATTCTCACTCGCACCCACACGCTGAAAATGCTGTGTGAGGACTGCTTTCGGCATAGGTAGATCCAGCTGCTCAAACAGTGTCACCAACTATCTCTTGGTTCTGCTTTCTTCTGTTTTAACTTGATTCTCGGTCTGATTGTCCCTTCGCTGGAGCAAGCTACCCTTCCAGGCTTCTATTCTTCTGACATAGGAACCCCAGCCCAAAGAGCTTCCCTCTTTCTCAAAGTTTCGAGCTAAAGAATTATACCTGGTTGTGACTGGATCAACTTACATCCTATACCCAGACCTGGGCTCATCACCCTGGTCAGGGGCTGTGGTACTCTGACTCACTAGTCTTGGGTCAAATGCCCACCTTGGATTCATGAATGTAGCCATCCTACCCAAATCAAGTAGTCTGCAGTGAAGGAGATATGATTCTCCAAGATAAATGGGATTATGTTTCCAGAAACAGGAAAAGTGGATGCAAATTGACCAGAACTGTAGATTTCCAGCCACTACCTGACATTTTTTGGAAGCACTTAGATGAGAATGATGGAGAAGGAAATGGCAACCCACTCCAGTGTCCTTGCCTAGAGAATCCCGTGGACAGAGGAGCCTGGTGAGCTGCTATCTATGGGGTCACACAGAGTCGGACACGACTGAAGTGACTTAGCAGCAGCAGCAGCAGCAGCAGATGAGAATGAGCCAACTGCTCTGTTACAGACGGACAACATATGTGTCGATACATTGAGGCCTTCAGCTTTCCAGGAGATCCAACAGGGCCTGGGAAAGGCTTGGGTTATTACAGTCCCTGACCCAGTTGCCTCATCCACTTACCCCAGTGTTTTTCAGTTCAGTTCAGTAGCTCAGTCATGTCCGACTCTTTGCAACCCCATGGATTGCAGCATGCCAGGTTTGCCTGTCCTTCACTATCTCCCGAAGTTTGCTCAAATTCATGTCCATTGAGTCAGTGATGCCATCCAACCATCTCATCCTCTGTCGTCCCCTTCTCCTCCTGCCTTCAGTCTTTCCCAGTATCAGGGTCTTTTCCAGTGAGTCATTTCTTCCCATCAGGTGGCCAAAGTGTTGGAGTTTCAGCTTCAGCATCTGTCCTTCCAATGAATATTCAGGACTGATTTCCTTTAGGATTGACTGGTTTGATCTCCAGTGTTTTTGGCTGATATTAAACATTTTCTATGTGTTCCACAAGGATGATTTATATGCAACTCACCTGTGACTTGCATATTGCAAATCAATGGATTTTGAGAGTCATTCATAGTTTGGGATCCTTTCTAACACATTAAGGTTATTAAGATCTGAGTAATTATTCTAAGATAACTTAGGCGTTGATTTATCCAACTGAAAGGACAATAAAAGCTCCAGTGATGTTGCAAAAAAGTGGGACAGAGTGAATGAACAAGCAGGGCCAGCATTTACTCCTACTTGGACCTGGTTTTCAGCTTGGTTTTACTCAATACTCTTGGGCAGATACAGTCTATCCCACCTGACAGGTACAGTCCTCCTCTCGATCTCAGTTACTGTCTGGAACACTAAGGGATGCACGCTATACCCACAATGCAGAAGGATACGCTGCCAACAACATACGGCAGAAAGCTGAGCTAACTCCTGGCCATCGGACACGTTTCAGGTGGATTACGTGCAAGTTCATGGCAGAAGGGAATTCTAATGAATGGACTGTCAGCCCATTCATTTCTTTCTTTCTGTTTTTTTCTGAGTAGGTTTTTTTTTTTTTTGGATTTTTTATTTTTTAACTTTACAATATTGTATTGGTTTTGCCATATATCAACATGAATCCACCACAGGTATACATGTGTTCCCCATCCTGAACCCTTCTCCCTCCTCCCTCCCCATACCATCCCTCTGGGTCATCCCAGTGCACCAGCCCCAAGCATCCAGTATTGTACATCGAACCTGGACTGGCAACTCATTTCATATATGATATTATACATGTTTCAATGCCATTCTCCCAAGTCATCCCACCCTCTCCCTCTCCCACAGAGTCCAAAAGACTGTTCTATACATTAATTTCTTAAGTGAAGAGACTACTGTGTTTTCTTAAACTCAGTAAGATGAGTAAAATAAGCGAAGTCTACCTCTTCATTTCAGTATTGTCATTAATTCAGGTTCAGATGGTCTCTCCATGCCCTCCCTTCCTGGTTTCATCTTCTCCAAAGCAGCCCATTGTGCCAGAGGAAGTGTTTTCAACCTGTGGTACTAGAATGGCTAGACATCCACAGGGAAAGCAAACTAGAAGCCCTTGATCCCTGCCTCACACCATACGCAGCAGCGCAGCAGCAACGAATTACAGCTGTAAATGTGGAAGCTGAAACCCTGAACTTTTAGAGCTTTATGTTTTAAAGCATACATTGAACATAGACCAAGTTTGCTTAAAAAAGCCTGAAAAATGATAATCATAAAGAAAAAAACTAGATAAATTACATATTAAAAATTCTCCTCATTAAAGAAAAGGGAATGACTAAAGCCTCAAAAATCTGTATGCAGGTCAGGAAGCAACAGTTAGAACTGGACATGGAACAACAGACTGGTTCCAAATAGGAAAAGGAGTACGTCAAGGCTGTATATTGTCACCCTGCTTATTTAACTTATATGCAGAGTACATCATGAGAAACATTGGGCTGGAAGAAGCACAAGCTGGAATCATGACTGCTGGGAGAAATGTCAATAACTTCAGATATGCAGATGACACCACCCTTATGGCAGAAAGTGAAGAAGAACTAAAGAGCCTCTTGATGAAAGTGAAAGAGGAGAGTGAAAAACTTGGCTTAAATCTCAACATTCAGAAAACTAAGATCATGACATCCGGTCCCATCACTTCATGGCAAATAGATGGAGAAATGGTGGAAACAGTGGCAGACTATTTTGGGGGGGGCTCCAAAATCACTGAAGATGGTGACTGCAGCCATGAAATTAAAAGACACTCCTTGGAAGAAAAGTTATGACCAACCTAGGCAGCATGTTAAAAAGCAGAGACATTACTTTGCCAGCAAAGGTCTGTCTAGTCAAGGCTATGGTTTTTCCAGTAGTCACGTATGGATGTGAGAGTTGGACTATAAAGAAAGCTGAGTACCGAAGAATTGATGCTTTTGAACTGTGGTGTTGGAGAAGACTCTTGAGAGTCCCTTGGAATGCAAGGAGATCCAACCAGTCCATCCTAAAGGAAATCACTCCCGAATATTCATTGGAAGGACTAATATTGAAGCTGAGACTCCAATACTTTGGCCACCTGATGCAAAGAACTGACTCATTGGAAAAGACCCTGATGCTGGGAAAGATTGAAGGTGGGAGGAGAAGGGGGCGACATAGGATGAGATGGTTGGATGGCATCACCGACTCAATGGACATGAGTTTGAGTACGCTCTGGGAGTTGGTGATGGACAGGGAGGCCTGGCGTGCTGGGGTCCATGGGGTCGCAGAGTCGGACACGACTGAGCGACTGAACTGCACGGAAAGCCTGGGAATCCATGATTAAGCAAGCGTCGCCGTCAAGAGGATGTCCTCTCTCGTGCCTTGGTTCAAACTGGTTTGACTTGTAAATGCTAGAACAGACTCTGAGCTTGAGCAGAAAATGGAAAAGCCCTCTGGGGCTTTTCATGAGATCCAGAGTCAGGGGTGTGATGGGGCCACCAGGACAGGAAGTGCTGAAGAACTGAAGGGCGGCCATCAGTCTCCTTTCTCCAAACCTCCCCTTTGTCTTTCTTCCTGTGGCTGTCCCGCTGCTCCTCTCCTGCTTATGTAGCTGAGCATGGTTGCAGGTTGTTACTGAGCCTTGGATATCCCAGCAGAGCCACCCAGAGACAGGACTGCCTTTCTGTCTCCCACAGTTCTCAGGGAAGAGTCTGCTTGCTGCACCTGGGGCCATGACCACCCCTGGTCCAACAAACTGACCAAAGGACTGTATTTAAGGAAACACAGCAGCTCTTTTCGTCTCTGAGGCGGCAGGGTGAGAAGAGACTGCATTTCAGCTGCTGTTCACCTGACATTCCCTCGTTACAGCACTGGAGTCAGAGTAGATGAAGTTTGTACTTGGTCAGTTTTTAAGGACTGCAAGTTTTAATGTGTTGATATACTGTCTCTTTGGTTATCTAATCTCAGCATCTCTGCATTTCTATCAGTTGACTGATACATATTAAAGACCATAAACAAAATTAGTTTATTTTTTAAATGGGCAAATTTATTTTTGAATTATTAGCCAAGATCTATCCAAATGCAGACATGCTTTGTTCTAGTCTGGATATGCAATAAAATTAATTTAAGTAACTTTAATCAGCTTCAAAAACAGCAAATTTCAAGACAATTAGGTTAACTTTAAGAATTCATATTTATTGAGTTAACAGATGGTAAATTAAAAAACAATGAAGTTAATTTTTTAAATCATTCATTGGATTAGAAAAACAGACATTTAACGAAACTGTTTTTAAGCTGGATTTTTTTTTTCATCCCAATATGCATATTTTAAGATTCCAATTTGGGGGACTTCTGTGAAGACACCGAATGAGTTGCAATATATGAAGACACTCCTCCAGCAAATTACTTTTTTAAAGGCTTTAAAACCATCTGCAAAAGAATTTTGTGCATCAACAATAAAAATATGAGAGAGAAGTGTATTCCAGATATTGGAAGGAGTGAAGAGTCTACTTTGTCACATTCCTACTGTAAGCTGTTTCTGGGCCTTCTGTGTTGCCTGCCCTGGCATACTTTGGGAGTTTCCTACGCTAGCAGAGTAAAAGTTACTCCTGGGCAGAATTGCATTTTAATGGTCAAACACAGGACTCCCCTTCGATGACTTCTTGGGCCTTGTGCATGAATGACTTGAAATATCTGAGCATCCCCAAATGTGCTCCTTCGTTCTTTTTTGTTTTCTCCTTTGTTTTCTTTGTAAGTGCTAACAGTTGACTCTGTCGGCTTATAGGAGACGGGGAATTGCATGGAAGTACGCTGAAGGCACGGGAGCTTTTCCTCTGTAGGTGGAATTGGAAATAACACCACTAATAGATTAAGATAATCTTTGCATTTTTCCAAGGGAAAACCACTTGGCTCAGATGGTAAAGCGTCTGCCTACCATGCGGGAGACCCGGGTTCGATCCCTGAGTCAGGAAGATCCTCTGGAAAAGGAAATGGCACCCCACTCCAGTATTCTTGCCTGGAAAATCCCATGGATGGAGGAACCTGGTAGGCTACAGTCCATGGGGTCACAGAGAGTTGGACACGACTGAGCGACTTCACTTTACTTTGCATTTTACTGGCCATTGTTAGTTTTAACAGATGGCATATTTAGAACCTGAGTTATACCTGTGGAAGCAAATTATTCCATACAAATAATTGGATTAGATTTGTTTGAATGGCTCATTGTTCAATTGCTGTTATAGTTCTTTCCTCACCTCGGATAGTTGCAAACTGTAACAATTTATTTCATGGTCCTAGAAACCTCTTATCTAAAATGTGGTCTTACTTTACATTGTAAATCTAACATTACTTGGTCAGTAATGTTGAGAACTGTATTTACTGATTTTGAAAGAAAAATTTATTAATCATAATTTGAGTTAAAAACAGAGATATAAAAGCACACTTATTGACATTACTGTGGTAAAAATTATCTTATTTTTGTGCATTTGAAACTGTTCAGCCCCTAGTCCCTTTTCTCCTTGAAATAACTGTTTTTATAATAGCCTTTTGATAATACAAGTCTTCTTAGGAATGCAATTATAATAGTATAGCAGGACAGACTGTATTGTTTTTAATTAAACAGGTAAAAATAAGAGTAGATTGTGATCAAATAAAAAATTCATTAGATGAAATTTCTGTTTTGCAAAAGTGGAAATAAGGGATACAGAAGAAAAACCGTAACTAGTCTAAACATCCAAAGAAAATGAATAAAAGTTCAAAGGAGAAGAGAAAAATGGGCAAATTATGGAGCTCTGACTTAGAATGTAAGCTTCTTGAGAGCAATAAACATCTTATTGTAACCCTACCCCTAACAGAGCAGTTAATACACAGTATATACTATTAGTGTTATATAAATATTTCTTAAATTCGTGAATAAAATAATGGATGTTTCCTTGAAAATAAAGCAAGTGGATCAGAAGTAAAAAAGTTATAACCGAAGAACATTTTCTCTATATAAAAACTATAATGATATTGTAAGGTTTCTTTTGGGCAAAATTAAGGAATGGAGATAAATGTCTGGTCATAGGCTGGTTAATTTTTAAATTTTAGGACAAACAAAATTCCTTCAAGTATCTAAGAATACATTATACACACACACACACACACTTGTAGATTACCTTCATATTTCTTATTTAGAACAAGAACTTTTTAAGACCATTGGTCAATTTCTACACAATTTTAGAGAAACAAGTTTGATTCTGCAAGTTTATGCCTACCCAATTATTGCCTTACGTGTAAAAACAACAGAAGAACATTTTAAAATCGGCAAAGTATCAGAAAATAGAACAACTAAGAGTATTTTCTGTAAAAATTGCAAAGATACGGCTTCTAGATGACTAAGAAGTGAGACAATATAAAAATTCAAGAATAGGAAATTTCAGGGAAAATGATTAGTGCTAACTAAGCCTTGAAGATAAAGATAAAGTAATAAATGAATAAAGTGCAGTGAACATTGAAGTGATTAAGAATTGATGCTGGTGACTAGATTTTTTTATTAAGGAAGCGATGTTTTCAATAAAGTAATTCTGAAAAGGAGGTTTTAAAATTTTTAAATAAAGAGGCTGTAGCTAATGATCACCATGTGGAAAGAGAAACTGGACAGAACAAAAGAGATCATTAAAAGTTTGGCTTTCTTTTTAAATAATCAGGTAAGAATGTATTTAAAGATCGTTGTGAACAATTTATTATAGATACTAATTGAATGGGAAACATAATATCTGTTTTATAAATAATTGTGGAAGACAAAAATAAATAAGACATAGTCCATGCAACAGGCAAGATGGAGAGAAAGCAATAAGAAATTGTTGAAAATATAGCATCCAATCAATTATGGGCGGTTTGTAGCACAGTTCTATTTCTTTTCTTCCATCTCTCACATTCTCAAACTTCGGATAAAGTTTCTTATATTAAAAATATACCGTTGTTTAAATACAAGAACTTGCAGCGTTTATTGGGTAAGAGTCTGGGCTGTGGAGCCAGGCGGCCTGTGTCAGCGCTCGTCAGGTGTGTGACCGTGGGCAGGTTGTTGAACTTTTGTTTCTAAGTTTATCCTGTAAAATGAGGATAATTGCAGTACCTACCTCGTTGGGTGATTGAGAGGATTAAATGTGCTTAGAACACTGTGTGGAACTTAAATATGTGTCATCTAGTATTGTTATTGTTAATTTACAAATAAACCTCACTGCTTCCCAGCTCCTTAGTGATCAGACAAGATGACATTTCCCTTTAGCTGATCCTTAGATAGGACATCCATTAGTAACAAGTTTCATTTTTATATATAGATTTTACTCTGTCTTTACTATGAATTACCCAATGCAGAGATTTCTAGAAACCTACCTACTATTGGTTGAAGGCACACTTGTGAATTCTCTCCAAGGAGTATTGTCAAAAATCAAATTTCTATTTTTTTTTTTCCACTTTCCAGAAACTCAATCTCTCTGCTTGTGTCTGTCTCTGAGGACATGGGCGTGAGCAATCGAAACTCTCCACTGAAGCCAGGATTACATTAATTTCACCAGCCTTGAGTTAGAGAAAATATGTATCTACTTCTCCGGTTTTCACCTTCCTCTAGCTGCGTGACTCTTTCCAGCTCCTTGATCTGAGAGTAGACAGCTGTTTAAGAAATGGGACATTTGTTGTGACTTGAGTTTTATGAATCGCACACCCTATAAAGCCTGAAGATGTGCCTTGAAATGTTATCCCACTCGGCAGATCCAAAGAATTTAGATTTTGGTAGAGTTTATTCACAACTTGAAACAGTGAAGTAAAAAAATCAAAACAAAACAAAAAACCAAACCAGAAAGCCCAACAACTGTTAAGATGCCAGGGTGTATTAACTATCTTAATGGGCTGATGGAGCTACAAGACCTTGTAATGACCTCTGCCAACTATAGTGACAGGTGTTGACAAGGTAAAGTATCGAGGTGCCTGCAAGAGGAAAGGTGAGAATTGGCATTTTGCACATCTGGAGGAGCAGTCCCTCTGAAGTATCTGCTTGGGTTTCAGGGCAGCTGCCCTCTGCTCTTCTGAGCCTTCAGCTTGTAAGCGCCCAGGGGTGAACCCTCCGAGGTGAGCGGCGCTCTGCTTAATGCCGGCGCTCTCCTTACCTGTCTCACCCAGGCCCTACAGCGTTCACGAATAATATCCCTTGGTTAAACTCCCTCATAATGATCAGCTCTATGAAGTGGTAAATGCCTAACAAACTGCCTTAATGTCTGAGTTTCTCATTTTTGCTGGAGTTATCATCGCCTTGATTCATGAAGGCAGGCTTGGGTTTATCCGCCTCCACCTCCTTCCAGGATTGACCCTAAGCCTTTCACGCTCTCTCTTCTAATAGTTAGGTTCTATTAGCACACAATACCACTTTTGAAGACGTTTGCTAAGTCAGCAGGTAGCATTTCACAATTAGTGATGATTGACCACGTGAAGAACAAGAAAATAGTAACAGTGATAGTAACCGTGAAATCCATGTCCTCTTGGGAAAATGGGTCCAAGGATTCACTCAGTTCAGTTCAGTTCAGTTCAATCGCTCAGTCGTGTCCGACTCTTTGCAACCCCACGGACTGCAGCACGCCAGGCCTCCCTGTCCATCACCAACTCCCGGAATTTACCCAAACTCATGTCCATTGAGTCGGTGATACCATCCAACCATCTCATCCTCTGTCGTCCCCTTCTCCTCCTGCCCTCAATCTTTCCCAGCATCAGAGTCTTTTCTAATGAATCAGCTTTATGCATCAGGTGGCCAAAGTATTGGAGTTTCAGCTTCAGCATCAGTCCTTCCAATGAACACCCAGGACTGGTCTCCTTTAGGATGGGCTGGTTGGCTCTCCTGGCTTCACCCAGAAAATGCTAACCCAGTGAATGACAGGGTGACAGGCTGTGTCACTAAAAGGTGACCTCAGGATTATTACTGTATTTTGAACTGGTTTCTTACATAGCCAAACGCTAGACAATTTCTCATTCTTATAGTACAATTGGAGGGGATTTCTTGTGTTTATGCTACCACATGAGGTGAAATGGAACTGAGTTTGGTCCTCTCTTTAACCAACCATCAGTGTCTGAACTTGGGAAAAATTTCTAAACAATTCTGGGCCTCAGTATCTCCACTTGAGAATAGGAACAATGGTATTTATTAGGGTATGAGAGCAACATGTCATACCATAAAAGTCCTGGTACCCAGCAGTCACTTCATAAATTCTGGTCCTCCCCATCCCTGTTTATGTAGCTAACACACAACTCAGGTGTCATCTTCAAATATATTCTAAATTGATTATCATATGCATAGAGCTGTTGATTCTGAAGATAGGTGAAGTTCCCATCTCTCCAGCCTTCATGCCTTGATTCATTTTTCAGTGCTTTAATGAGCATCTACCGTAAGAACTGACTACTTTGGAAGACAACAAAGGAGAGTGAACTATCAATCCTGTTACCAAGGAGATTGGGGTCGAGAAAGGGAGGCTACATATTTTTTAAATGCCAGTAGAGAAACAAGGTAAAGTACTGCCTTTATAAGAAGGAGAAATTATTAGTTTTTAAACTGGAGTTAGTTGATGTACAATGCTGTGTCCATTGCTAGTGTACAGCCCAGGGACTCAGTTATACATACACATGTATATTCTTTTTCATATTCTTTTCCATTGTAGGTTATTACAGGGTATTGAATATAGTTCCCTGTGTTATACAGCAGGTCCGTGTTATCTGTCTTAGATGTAGTAGTATGTATGCGTTAATCCCACACTCCTCCCCTTTCTCCATTGGTAACCAGAACTTCTCTATGTCTGTGGGTCTCTTTCTCTTTTGTAAATAAGTTTATCTGTATCTTTTTTTAGATTCCACATGTAAGCAACTTCACGTGATATTTGTCTTTGTCTGACTTCCTTCACTTGCTTCCCTGGTGGCTCAGATGGTAAAGAATCCGCCTGCAATGTGGAAGACCTGGGTTGATCCCTGGGTTGAGAAGATCCCCTGGAGGAGGGCATGGCACCCCACTCCAGTATTCTTGCCCAGAGAATCCCATGGACAGAGGAGCCTGGTGGGCTACAGTCCATGGGGTCACAGAGAGTCCGACATGACTAAGTGACGAAGCACAGATTACTTCACTTAGTGTAATAATCTCTAGGCCCATCCATGTTGCTGCAAATGCGATCATTTCTTTCTTCTTAATGACTGAGTAATACCCTGTCGTATGTAAGTATCAAATCTTCTTTATCTTTACATCTGTCAATGCACATTTAGGTTGCTTCTATGTCTTGGCCACTGTAAACAGTCCACCGTGAACACTGGTGCCATGTATCTTTTAAAGTTAGAGTTTCTCTAGAAGGAGAAACTTTATCAACTAGGGTTCTCAGGGAAGGCTTCATGGAGGAGGTAGGGTTGCACTGGGCTTTAAAGAAGAGGTACAGTTCAGACAACAGTGAAGGTGGGGATACAATGAGCCAAGACTAAAGCTGTGGACTTGAGCAGAGGAAACACTGACCTGGGACTGGCAAGACCTAGGTTGGGATTACCTTGGCTGGACCGCTTCCCCTTCAGTTCCTTCATCTGTGAAATGTGTGCAATGATCTGCACCCATTGGTCTTTCAGGGCTCTGGAGAGGATTTAATGGGAGCTTGAGTGTGGAAACTCTTTGGAAACCATGAAGCACTCAGTGAAGGAAGACGGTACATTTTTTTCTTCTCTTAGCCCGTAAACTTCACGACAGCAATAGACAGGATGATTGTGTCAGCCTTTAAAAAATGCTCCGTGGAGTTTACCAAAAAGTTATATTGTAAACCTTCATCAGTTGCTCAGTTATGTCCGACTCTTTGTGACCCCATGGACTGCAGCACACCAGGCCTCCCTGTCCATCACCAGCCCTCCGAGCTTGCTCAAACTCATGTCCATCGAGTCAGTGATGCCATCCAACCATCTCACCCTCTGTCATCCCCTTCTCCCACCTTCAATCTTTCTCAGCATCAGGGTCTTTCCCAATGAGTCACTTCTTTTCATCAGGTGGGCAAAGTGTTGGAGTTCCAGCTTCAGCATCAGTTCTTCCAATGAATATTCAGGACTGATTTCCTTTAGGATTGACTGGATTGACCTCTGTGCAGTCCAAGGGACTCTCAAGAGTCTTCTCTAACACCACAGTTCAAAAGTATCAATTCTTCGGTGCTCAGCCTTCTTTATGGTCCAAATCTCACATACATATATCACTACCAGAAAAACCATGGCTCTGATTATATGGACCTTTGTTGGCAAGTGAGGTCTCTGGTTTTTCATATGCTGTCTAGGTTGGTCATAACTTTTCTTCCAAAGAGCAAGCGTCTTTTAATTTCATGGCTGCAGTCATCATGTGCAGTGATTTTGGAGCCAAAGAAAATTAAGTCTGTCACTGTTTCCATTGTTTCCCCATCTATTTGCCATGAAGTGATGGGACCAGGTGCCATGATCTTAGTTTTCTGAATGTTGACATTTAAGCCAGCTTTTTCATTCTCCTCTTTCACTTTCATCAGTTCAGTTCAGTCGCTCAGTCGTGTCCGACTCTTTGCGACCCCATGAATCACAGCACGCCAGGCCTCCCTGTCCATCACCAACTCCTGGAGTCCACCCAGACTCACGTTCATTGAGTCAGTGATGCCATCCAGCCATCTCATCCTCTGTCGTCCCCTTCTCCTCTTGCCCCCAATCCCTCCAAGCATCAGAGTCTTTTCCAATGAGTCAACTCTTCACATGAGGTGGCCAAAGTACTGGAGTTTCAGCTTTAGCATCATTCCTTCCAAAGAAATCCCAGGGCTGATATCCTTCAGAATGGACTGGTTGGATCTCTTTGTAGTCCAAGGGACTCTCAAGAGTCACTTTCACTAAGAGGCTGTTTATTTCTTCTTCACTTTCTGCCATAAGGGTGGTGTTATCTGCATATCTGAGGTTATTGATATTTCTCCCAGCAATCTTGGTTCCAGCTTGGGATTCATCCAGCCCAGCATTTCTCATGATGTACTCTGGATATAAGTTAAATAAGCAGAGTGACAATATACAGTCTTGACGTACTCCTTTCCCAATTTGGAATCAGTCTGTTGTTCCATGTCCAGTTCTAAATGTTGCTTCTTGACTTGCATACAGGTTTATCAGGAGGCAGTTCAGATGGTCTAATATTGCCATCTCTTTCAGAATTTTCCACAGTTTGTTGTGATCCACACAGTCAGAGGCTTTGGCATAGTCAATAAAGCAGAAATAGATGTTTTTCTGGAACTCTCTTGCTTTTTCTATGATCCAACGGATGTTGGCAATTTGATCTCTGGTTCCTCTGCCTTTTCTAAATCCAGCTTGAACATCTGGAAGTTCTCAGTTCACATACTATTTAAGCCTGGCTTGGAGAATTTTGAGCAATACTTTACTAGCGTGTGAGATGAGTGCAATTGTGCAGTAGTTTGAACACTGTTTGGCATTGCCTTTCTTTGGGATTTGAATGAAAATTAACTTTTTCCAGTCCTGTGGCCACTGCTGAGTTTTCCAAATTTGCTGGCATATTGAGTTCAGCACTTTCACAGCATCATCTTTTAGGATTTGAAATAGCTTAACTGGAATTCCATCACCTCCACTAGCTTTGTTTGTTGTGATGCGTCCTAAGGCCCACTTGATTTCAGATTCCAGGATGTCTAGCTCTAGGTGAGTGATCACACCATCGTGATTATCTGGGCATTAACATCTTTTTTGTATAGCTCTTCTGTGTATTTTTGTCACCTTTTCTTAATATCTTCTGCTTCTGTTAGGTCCATACCATTTCTGTCTTTTATTGTGCCCATCTTCGCATGAAATATTCCCATGGTATCTTTAATTTTCTTGAAGAGATCTCTAGTCTTTCCCATTCTATTGTTTTCCTATATTTCTTTGCACTGATCTCTGAGGAAGGCTTTCTTATCTCTCCTTGCTATTCTTTGGAACGCTGCCTTCAGATGAGTGTATCTTTCCTTTTCTCCTGTTCCTTTAGCTTTTAAATATCTAATTTAAATATTGTAAGTCTTAAATATTTACAATTTTTTTCAATTATACCTCAATAAAACTGAGAGTAAAAAACTTTTATGAAATAAAGAACTATTGATTGAATGAATGACTCCATGAGTGCTCTGGGTTGAATGTCTGCACCCCCCACAAAGTCATATGTTGAAATCCCCAATGTGGTGGTATTAGGAGGTGGGGCCTTTGGAGGTAATTAGGTTTAGATGAGGTCATGAAGGTGGAGCCTCTTAGAAAAAGAGGAAAAAACACAGCATACAGTGCAAAAGGGGTGGTCTACCAGCCCGAAGTATGTCTTCAGTTCAGTTCAGTGGCTCAGTTGTGTCTGACTTTTGTGACCCCATGACCCACAGCATGCCAGGCCTCCCTGTCCATCACCAACTCCCAGAGTTCACCCAAACTCATGTCCATTGAGTCCATGATGCCATCCAAGCATCTCAGCCTCTGTTGGCCCCCTTTCCTCCTGCCCTCAATCTTCCCCAGCATCAGAGTCTTTTGAAATGAGTCAGGTCTTCGCATCAGGTGGCCAAAGTATTGGAGTTTCAGCTTCAGCCTCACTCCTTCCAATGAATATTCAGGACTGATCTCCTTTAGGATGGACTGGTTGGATCTCCTTTCAGTCCAAGGGACTCTCAAGAGTCTTCTCCAACACCACAGTTCAAAAGCATCAATTCTTCAGTGCTCAGCTTTCTTCGCAGTCCAACTCTCACATCCATACATGACCACTGGAAAAGCCATAGCCTTGACTAGAAGGACCTTTGTTGGCAAAGTAATGTCTCTGCTTTTAATATGCTATCTAGGTTAGTCATAACTTTCCTTCCAGGAGCAAGTGTCTTTTAATTTCATGGCTGAAGCCACCATCTGCAATGATTTTGGAGCCCAGAAAAATAAAGTCAGCCACTGTTTCCACTGTTTCCCCATCTCTTTCCCATGAAGTGATGAGACCGGATGCCATGATCTTACTTTTCTGAATGTTGAGCTTTAAGCCAACTTTTTCACTCTCCTCTTTCACTTTCATCAAGAGGCTCTTTAGTTCTTCTTCACTTTCTGCCATAAGGGTGGTGTCATCTGCATATCTGAGGTTATTGATATTTCTACCGGCAATCTTGATTCCAGCTTGTGCTTCATCCAGCCCAGCGTTTCTCATGATGTACTCTGCATAGAAGTTAAATAAGCAGGGGGACAATATACAGCCTTGACAGACTCCTTTTCCTATTTGGAACCAGTCTGTTGTTCCATGTCCCGTTCTAACTGTCGCTTCCTGATCTGCGTACAGATTTCTCAAGAGGCAGGTCAGGTGGTCTGGTATTCCCATTTCTTTCAGAATTTTCCAGTTTATTGTGAACCACACAGTCAAAGGTTTTGCCATAGTCAATAAAGCAGAAATAATGTTTTTCTGGAAAACTCTTGCTTTTTCAATGATCCTGCGAATGTCTTCACCAAGAAGCAAACCTGCTGGCCCCTTGACCATTGACTACCAGCCTCCAGAGAGATGAGAAATAAGTGTCTATTGCTTAAGCCACCCAGCCTGTGGTATTCTGTGATAGCGGCCTGGGCAGATTAAGACAACGAATGAGTGAATCCAGGAATGAAATGAAATGATAGCACAGAGTAGGAAAGCTACAGCATGAACTGGGAATCAAGGGCTGTCTTTGAAAACATGTCCTGTCGCTGGGTGTTAGGACAGCAATCTGTGATGGGATAGAATGGGTCCACTAGGCTGGGTCCACAGACTGTGGTCTGTGAACCAGCAGCATCTGAATCACCTGGGAACTAGTTAGAAATGGAAGTTTCTGGGCCCCCAGCCAGGCCAACTGAATCTGAAACTCAAGGGTGAGGCTGGTAATCTGTGTTTTAGCAATCAG
The DNA here is from genome assembly GCF_003369695.1 of Bos indicus x Bos taurus. Taxonomy (NCBI): domain Eukaryota; kingdom Metazoa; phylum Chordata; class Mammalia; order Artiodactyla; family Bovidae; genus Bos; species Bos indicus x Bos taurus. The sequence goes on from NC_040076.1 coordinate 154,906,176, forward strand.
TCCCTCTAGGTCATTATGATGCATAGTAGATTTTCAGAACCTTTGCTTTGTACTTCTGTGGGGATTTTAGAAGCGAGTCTCCTGGAAATTCAGTGTTAATGAAGGTGGTTGGCTATTGATGGACATAATCAGAGCTGTATTTCTGATATGATAAGGCATGAAGTTGTGCCTAGAAGAATTCATAGTTTCAATGTACAAAGGACTAGTAGCAACACTGGAAAACATGTATCTGCTAATCCTCAGAGTTGAATTTTTTTTTTTTTTTCTAATTGCAGATAACGTCCACATTGTCACCTAAGCAGCAAAACAGAATAGGCATTGCTCCCAGGCACTGGGCAAGCTTGCTGGGTCTGCAGAGACAGAAGGGATGAGGATGCTTATGTGAAAGCACAGAAATTAACTGTCCAAATGGGGCCCAGCCAATCTCAGAGAGGCCTCCTAGTTCTGATGAACTCTGGGGAAATGCTACATGGGACCTTCCAAACCAAGTTACATGGGCAGCTCTTCCTGAGACGTGGCTAACTAAATGCACAGGGTGAAAGATCGGTTTTGTCTTCAGGGCTGGTGGAGACAGGTCTGCCAAAGGACAGGACATCTCATGGAAGAGAAATGAAGAGCCTCAAGAGAAAACATTTATCTTAAGAGTCAAGAAGCAAAAATCCAAGTGTCGGATGGGGAGGAAGTTAGGGAGAAGCAGAATGAGGACTATTTAGAGTGACTCTGGGGCTTTGGGGATGACCAGTCACTAGGTTTGCCCCAGACTGAACAAGCCCTGTCAAACTAGGACAACTGGTCACCCCATGGCTACACTCCCTAACCTATATTAAATGCCTGGGGAGAAGATGTGGTGAAAGCAGAATAAGTACTGCTCTAAAGCTGTTTCTCAAAGTAACTGTCTGCAGATGCAAAGGCAGCATCACCTGGGAGCTTATTAGAGGTGCAGCTTCAGGGCTTCCCTGGTGGCTCAGCTGGTAAAAAAATCCACCTGCAGTGTGGGAGACCTGGGTTCAGTCCCTGGGTGGGGAAGAGCCCCTGGAGAAGGGAATGGCTACCCACTCCAGTATTCTTTTCTTGAGTATTCCACGGACAGTCCATGGAGTCACAAAGAGTTGGACGTAACTGAGCAACTTTCACTCACTTCTAGACCTGCAGGACTAGACCTGCACTAGAGCAGGAGCCCTGAGTGATTTGCAAAACATCAGTTTGAGAAAGACGGCCTTAGAAGATCCTGTGAGCTCCAGGTGGCTTCCCCCAATAAGAAAATGTAGCGCTGATGGAAAGTGTAGGGAATTTCTTGGCTGTGATACAGTTTATGTCCAGGTCAGCCAGATTCGAAGCCAAAACCGTATCAATCATCCAGAGAAGGAACAGAAGCATCAAGGAAGATGAGATGCTGGAGTCTCCAGAACAGACAGCAGAGAGGGAAGAGATGGATGACCCAAAGCAGCCAAGAGGGGCCTCCTGAGCGATTAGTGGTGGTAATTGTAGGGAATGCGAGGAAAGCCAGAAATAGTGAGAGCAAAGCCGAAGCAAACTCTCTTCTGTTCCTACTACTGTGACCCTTTTTGGTTAAAATCAAGCCTCAGGGGACTGGGAAATGAGTGATACTTGGAAATGTGGAACCGCAGGCCTGTTGCTAAGCTTGTAGAGAAAAGTGAAAAATCATCATCCGCTAAAAGTATTCAGCTTTACTATTTGCATATCACTCTGATATGCAAAGAAAGTTGTTTTCTCTGTTTTTTCCTCTACCTGATCTGTTCTTTTTCATGGGCTCCAGCTCTCTATTCTAGTGGACATAATTTGCACTTAATTAATCATGTTTCATTTTCTTCCAGCTTGAACATAATTCTTTCACTTAAAACATCCTAACCAGTAGTTCTTAAATGCAGGCTTGCAACTGAATCACCTAGGGGGCTTGTTAAAACACAGATTTCTGGGCCCAACTCCAGGGCTTCTGATTCAGTGCAAGGGGTGGAGACTTAAACTTTGTGTTTCTAAGGTGTTCGAGGATGACGCTGATGTTACTGGTCCAAGGCACACACGCTGACAACCTCTCATTCAAACCACTCGGCATCGTTTTCCCATCCGAAGGTGATGATTTCAAAACCGTCCTCTCTGAGAAGAATGCTTCTCGAATTGATTGATCTTTCCAGTGGATCATGGATCCAATGCATGGTCTTCCAGTATAGGATGAGGATGCAGCTTACGCCAAGAGCACCCGGCCACACAAGTTCAGCACCTGAACTGGTCTATGTCTTGTTCAACAATCCTCATCCACTGATCACATGCTAGGATGTCAAGGCAGTGTCATTTCATGACACAAATTCCTGAACATGACTCGCCTGTATGTATCTCACCTCAGGTAGCTAACACACTGGCCCTGCTGATAGACTGCCTTTTGAGTAGCTTTATGTAATTTGAGATAACTCTCAGATTCTCTTTCTCCCTTGTCTGTCTCTTTCCCAAGATGGCACCTGGGTATATGAGGGGGGTGTTTTTGTATACTTGTGGCATCCTTGGATTATGCATTGTTTTCTGGAGGCTCCAAATTTTTTCTATAGAAAGTGAAGCCACTCAGTCGTGTCCAACTCTTTGCAACTCCATGGACTGTAGCCTGCCAGGCTCCTCTGTCTGTGGGATTTTCCAGGCAAGGGTACTGGAGTGGGTTGCCATTTCATTCTCCAGTGGATCCTCCCAAACCATAATCAAACCCAGGTCTCCCGCATTGCAGGCAGACGCTTTACCATCTGAGTCACCAGGGAAGCCCTTCTATAGAATTTTTTATATAGAAGGGCTTAATTCATCTTCTGCCTGAAATTGAGATCATTGAAATGTGACTAGATTCCACTGCTCTTTCGAGATGATGTGTACTGGCCACTTCTGTTGCTGTAACTTTGGACTTTTCTCCTACTGTCAAAGTTCCACACCTGCCCCATCCCAGCCCATGGTCTCTTTCTTGGACCTTAGACCTCTGCTAGTCCACCAATGGTCTCAATGTGGAAGTGAGAAACTCCAGAGACCCCTGCTTCCCACACTAAGGCCTCAAGGAGACAGGATCACTTTCTAAGTTCTGTATACCTTCTACAGCTGTCTCTGCATCCTTCTTTCTGGTCTACATGGGATATGGTGCTGGGCCAAATGCTCAGAATCCCCTAGAAGTAGGGACATGCTGGAGGGAGCTTGCAACTCAATTTTTTTTTGGAAATTTGCACTCCAACTCTTTCTGTTTGTGTTTGTTCAGTTGTTTAGTCATGTCTGACTCTTTGTAACCCCATGGACTGCACCACACCAGGCTTCCCTGTCCTTCACTATCTATTGGAGTTTACTCAAACTCATGTCCATCGAGTCGGTGATGCCTTCCAACCATCTCATCCCCTATTGTCCCCTTCTCCTCCTGCCTTCAATCTTTCCCAACATCAGGGTCTTTTCCAATGAGTCAACTCTTCACATCAGGTAGCCAAAGTATTGAAGCTTCAGTTTCAGCATCAGTCCTTCCAGTGAATATTCAAGGCTGATTTCCTTTAGGATTGGATGATTAGATCTCCTTATGGTTCAAGGGACTCTCAAGAGTCTTATCCAGCATCACAGTTTGAAAGCATCAATTCTTTGGCACTTAGCTTTCTTTATGGTCCAACTCACATCCATACATGACTACTGGAAAAGCCATAGTGTTTACTATATGGACATTTGTCTGCAAAGTGATGTCTCTGCTTTTTAATATACTAAGTTTGTCATAGCTTTTCTTCCAAGGAGCAAGCATCTTTTAATTCATGGCTGCAGTCACCATCTGCAGTGATTTTGGAGCCCAAGAAAATAAAATCTGTCACTGTCTCCATTGTTTCCCCATTGATTTGCCATGGAGAGATGGGACCGGATACCATGATCTTAGTTTTTTGAACGTTGAATTTTAAGCCAACTTTTTCATTCTCCTCTTTCAATTTCATCAAGAGGCTCCTTAGTTCTTCTTCACTTTCTGCTATTAGGATGTGTCGCCTGCGTATCTGATGCTGTTGATATTTCTCCCAGCAGTATGGATTCCAGTTTGAGCTTCATCCAGCCCAGCATTTCACACCATGTACTCTACGTATAAGTTAAATAAACAGGGTGACAATACACCACCATGTTGTACTCCTTTCCCGATTTGGAATCAGTCCATTGTTCTATGTCTGGTTCTGACTGTTGCTTCTTGACCTGCATAAAGGTTTCTCAGGAGGCAGGAAAGGTGGTCTGGTCTTCCCATCTCTTGAAAAAATTTCCACAGTTTGTTACAATCCACATAGTCAAAGACTTTAAAGTATTCAATGAAGCAGAAGTAGATTTTTTTTTTTTTAATTCCCTTGCTTTTTTGATGATCCAACAGATGTTGGCAACTTGATCTCTGGTTCCTCTGCCTTTTCTAAATCCAGCCTGAACATCTGGAAGCCTAACTTGAAGGATTTTGAGCATTACCTTCCTAACATGTGAAATGAGTACAATTGTGTGGTAGTTTGAACATTCTTTGGCATTGCCCTTCTTCGGGATTTGAATGAAAACTGACTTTTTCCAGTCCTATGACCACTGCTGAATTTTCCAAATTTGCTGGCATATTGAGTGCCACACTTTCACAGCATCATCTTTTAGGATTTCAAATAATTCAGCTGGAATTTCCTCACCTCCACTAGTTTTACTTATAGTAATGCTTCTAAGGCTCACTTGACTTCACACTCCAGGATGTCTGGCTTTAAGTGAAACAGAGCCATTATTACAAGTTAAATGATATAGACATATCTTTAAATGAATTATATTAAAAGCCAAGTTGATTAGTACTCAGAATCATCGCTTTCTATTGTTTTACTGCATTTTACTATTATCTGTATTTGTTATGGCTTCCCAGGTGGCTTACTGGTAAAGAATCTGCCTGCCGATTCAGGAGATGCAAAATCAATCCCTGGTTTGGGAAGATCCCCTGTAGAAGGAAATGGCAACTCATTCTAGTATGCTTGCCTGGGGAATCCCATGGACAGAAGAGCTGGTGGGCTGCAGTCCATGGGGTTGCAAAGAGTTGGACATGACTTAGCAACTAAACAACATACTTGTTATAGATGTGTGGTGGAAGTCTTATGTAAGAGTGAACTAAAACACAGTTCTTCTCACTTCTGTTCAGTAACATTAAGTTGATAGTTTCACATTGGCCAAGGCTAGAGTGCTTACACCATGGAAATGAGCAAACATTATGATCAGGGCTCCAGCCTCCCACATCTGCACCCCTGCCCCCCACTCCCAAGGCCAGTTATTCAATGTTGACCAGCACATCAATGCCTACAGCCTAAATCTGGGAAAGCGACCCCTTAACCCAGTGGCCTCTCTCACATTACACTTAACTAGATGTTACAAAGATGCCCTTGCCCTGACGATTAGCCCCAAAAAGTGTGTGGAGGAGATACTGAAAAGTCGATCCCGTATTACCCTCTTATCTACTTCCTCTACTTCTGTCTCCCTCTCTCCCTACTTTCTCTTGGGACCAGAAGCAGCAAACTTCTGGCCTTTTCTTTCCTCCACATCTTGTCTTTGTTCATTAAGAATACCACTCATGGCTTAACATCACCTTTCCGGGATTCTTCCCCAAAACATATACATTTAGCCTTATTGTGAGAAAATATTGGATTAACTCAGATTGAGGGACATTCTATAAAATTTATCCCATTTGCTTTAAAACTATAGAGATCATGGGACTTCCCTGGCAGCCCAGTGGTTTAAGGCTCAGTGCTACCAAGGCATGGCTTGGGGGTTTGATCCCTGGTTGAGGAACTAAGATCCCACATGGCACACAGCTTGGCCAAAAACAAACAAACAAACAAAAAAACACTGTAGAGATCATGAAAGACAAGGCAGGACTAAGATATGTATATAATCATAGCTTAGAGGATACTCCGGAGAAGGCGATGGCACCCCACTCCAGTACTCTTGCCTGGAAAATCCCATGGGTGGAGGAGCCTGATAGGCTGCAGTCCATGGGGTCTCGAAGAGTAGGATAGGACTGAGTGACTTCACTTTCACTTTTCACTTTCCTGCATTGGAGAAGGAAATGGCAACCCACTCCAGTGTTCTTGCCTGGAGAATCCCAGGGACGGGGAGCCCGGTGGGCTGCCATCTATGGGGTCGCACAGAGTCAGACATGACTGAAGCGACTTAGCTTAGAGGATACTCATGCACTAGATTCAGGGTGATATCATGAATTGAAAGAAAGAAAGAAAATTAGTAGAAAACCAGGAAATCCAAATAAAGTCTGAGTGTGGTGCCAATGTCCATTTCTTAATTTTAATCATTATGCACAGCTGGGGGAAGGGTACAGGAGAACTCTCGGTACCCTGTTTGTAGCTATTCTGTAAATATGTAGTCACTTCCAAATAAATAAAAACACTGAAGGGAAAACTTCACAGTCTAAGTAACAGGTGGAATACTGATCATTTCTACTCTATGGAAAATTCTTATGCTCTGCATTCACCTGCTTCTTGATAAGATGAAACAGGGAAAGATGGGGCTGGTAGAAAATCTTCTCTTAACAAAGCCTGGCCTTCAAGTCTTATCTTTTACAGGATAAAACAATTTGCTGTGGATGTTGTAGGCTGAACTCTGGGATTCCGTGGTGGCTCAGTAGTAAAGAATCCGCCTGCCAATGCCAAGATGCAGGTTCAGTCCCTGGGTCTGGAAGATCCCCTAGAGAAGGAGACGCAACCCACTCTAGTGTTCTTGCCTGGGAAATCCCATGGACAGAGGAGTCTGTTGGGCTGCCGTCCATGGGGTCCCAAAAGAGTCAGACACAATTTGGGACTAAACGACAACAGTCTGAACATTAACTATCTCCCTTTGTCTTTACAGTCTTGCTGTAACAACAACAAAAACATCACCGTGCCCTGAAAGTGGACTTCCTCGGACAGTGAGGGAAGTCACGACGTAGATGGTAGGTTAATATAAACTCCCTGATGATGCTTTGCTGCTGGTGTCTGAGCAGAAGGAGTCAGGGCTCTTTCTGGGGTATCTCTGCTTCCCTTAGCACAGGAAGCATCGGGAAAGTGCTTATTGATCAGAGCCTTGAAGAATAGGAAATGCACAGTACCTCCGCAAGACCAGAAATAAAACACACAAGTTAAAGAAGAAGCACACGCATCAAAATTTGACATTATTACACACAATGAGACGGAGTGAAAGATGGACCATCCAGGCATTCACTGAATATTAGTGAAGCTGTTTGTGAAGTTTACTTTAAGGCCCCAAATAAGAGTCATTGTATCTAGTTATATCCTTTCACTAGAAAGAAAAACTTCAACATCTTCTATTAAGGAGGAAGGAAAGCTCTCAAAGTACTGAGTTGTCAAGTGCCAATTTACACAAATCTCTTCCCTCCTCCAAAAGTTTCTGATGATTATGGTTTCTGGAAAATAATGGATCATTTTTTTTTTCCAGTACACACTCAATCTACGAAAAAGCTCTTCCAAAAATTTAAGCTAGAAAAACAGGTAATTTGCCAGTATCGTAGAGATAACTCACGCCAGTTAAAAAACACATTTTTAGAATTGGGAACATTGCAAGGAGAGTTCAGGGTTTTGCGTGCGTCTGTGCATGTTCTTACCCCTCGCCAGTGAATTCTTCCAAGGTGTGACGTGCATTTAGAGTCCCTCTCCCAGCATTGAAACTGTGAGGCATTTTTCTGGAAGATTTGTTCAGTCGTCCTGTAGGCACGCTGGCAATCACCTATGTGATTTACAAACATTCTGATGTACTTGTCAGAAGTAGACCTGAGTCTGCTAATCACTCATCACATCTTTCACCCACTACTTCTTCGTGGAAGAAGCGACGTTGCTTATCTTACCGATACACAGTATCCAACTTGCAGAAAATATAAATAATACGGAAAACAGCAAAAGGAGATCCTGTGTGCAGATTCCTACATCCTGGGCAGCACAGATCTATTTAGAACTGATAGCTCTTTCCTGCGCTATTAGTTCAGTTGCTCAGTCATGTCCAACTCTTTGTGACCCCATGAATCGCAGCACGCCAGGCCTCCCTGTCCATCACCAACTCCCAGAGTTCACTCAGACTCATGTCCACGGAGTCAGTGATGCCATCCAGCCATCTCATCTTCTGTCGTCCCCTTCTCCTCCTGCCCCAAATCCCTCCCAGCATCAGAGTCTTTTCCAATGAGTCAACTCTTCACATGAGATGGCCAAAGTATTGGAGTTTCAGCTTTAGCTCAGTCCTTCCAAAGAAATCCCAGGGCTGATCTCCTTCAGAATGTACTGGTTGGATCTCCTTGCAGTCCAAGGGACTCTCAAAAGTCTTCTCCAACACCACAGTTCAAAAGCATCAATTCTTCGGACTCAGCCTTCTTCACAGTCCAACACTCACATCCATACATGACCACTGGAAAAACCATAGCCTTGACTAGACGGACATTTGTTGGCAAAGTAATGTCTCTGCTTTTGAGTATGCTATCTAGGTTAGTCATAACTTTCCTTCCAAGGAGTAAGCGTCTTTTAATTTCATGGCTGCAGTCACTGTCTGCAGCGATTTTGGAGCCCAAAAAAATAAAGTCTGACACTGTTTCCACTATTTCCCCATCTATTTCCCATTAAGTGATGGGACTGGATGCCATGATCTTCGTTTTCTGAATGTTGAGCTTCAAGCCAACTTTTTCACTCTCCACTTTCACTTTCATCAAGAGGCTTTTTAGTTCCTCTTCACTTTCTGCCATAAGGGTGGTGTCATCTGCATCTCTGAGGTTCTTGATATTTCTCCCGGCAATCTTGATTCCAGGTTGTGTTTCTTCCAGTCCAGCGTTTCTCATGATGTACTCTGCATATAAGTTAAATAAGCAGGGTGACAGTATATAGCCTTGATGAACTCCTTTTCCTATTTGGAACCAGTCTGTTGTTCCACGTCCAGTTCTAACTGTTGCTTCCTGACCTGCATACAAATTTCTCAAGAGGCAGATCAGGTGGTCTGGTATTCCCATCTCTTTCAGAATTTTCCACAGTTTATTGTGATGCACACAGTCAAAGGCTTTGGCATAGTCAATAAAGCAGAAATAGATGCTTTTATGGAACTCTCTTGCTTTTTCAATGATCCAGCGGATGTTGGCTATTTGATCTCTGGTTCCTCTGTCTTTTCTAAAACCAGCTTGAACATCTGGAAGTTCATGGTTCACATATTGCTGAAGCCTGGCTTGGAGAATTTTGAGCATTCCTTTACTAGTGTGTGAGATGAGTACAATTGTGGGGTAGTTTGAGCATTCTTTGGCATTGCCTTTCTTTGGGATTGGAATGAAAACTGACCTTTTCCAGTCCTGTGGCCACTGCTGAGTTTTCCAAATTTGCTGGCATATTGAGTGCAGCACTTTCACAGCATCATCTTTCAGGATTTGGAATAGCTCAACTGGAATTCCATCACCTCCACTAGCTTTGTTCATAGTGATGTTTTCTAAGGCCCACTTGACTTCACATTCCAGGATGTCTGGCTCTAGGTCAGTGATCACACCATTGTGATTATCTGGGTCTTGAAGATCTTTTTTGTACAGTTCTTCTGTGTATTCTTGCCATCTCTTCTTAATATCTTCTGCTTCTGTGAGGTCCATACCATTTCTGTCCTTTATTGAGCCCATCTTTGCATGAAAAGTTCCCTTGGTATCTCTGATTTTCTTGAAGACATCTCTAGTCTTTCGCATTCTATTGTTTTCCTCTATTTCTTTGCATTGATCACTGAAGAAGGCTTTATCTGTTATTGCTGTTCTTTGGAACTCTGCATTCAGATGCTCATATCTTTCCTTTTCTCCTTTGCTTTTCACTTCTCTTCTTTTCACAGCTATTTGTAAGGCCTCCCCAGACAGCCATTTTGTTTTTTTGCATTTCTTTTCCATGGGGATGGTCTTGAACCCTGTCTCCTGTACAATGTCACGAACCTCATTCCGTAGTTCATCAGGCACTCTATCTATCAGATCTAGGCCCTTAAATCTATTTCTCACTTCTGTGGCTCAGACCATGAACTCCTTATTGCCAAATTCAGACTTAAATTGAAGAAATTAGGGAAAACCACTAGACCATTCAGGTATGACCTAAATCAAATCCTGCGCTATGGCCAGTGCCAAATAGACTGCTTATGTAATTCTTGGCTTTCTTCGTGTCTTTTTGGGCATCAGTAGAGTTCCTTTTTCCCTACACATCAACTTCATCTCCTTTATACTTGAAGAATTCAGTATTAGTTTAAAGGATTTTTCAGTTTAAAGCAAACTTGTCGAGATTTTCTCACCCATGATTGATGGACGAACAGGAAAAAAACGTAGGTTGATTTCATCCCCAGCCTTTCAGATCTCAAAGGGGAAAGAAAGTAGATTGTTGCTTCCTGACCTGTCTGTCTAGTCAAAGCTTTGGTTTTTCCAGTGGTCATGTATGGATGTAAGAGTTGGACTATAAAGAAAGCTGAACATAGAAGAATTGATGCTTTTGAACTGTGGTGTTGGAGAAGACTCTTGAGAGTCTCTTAGACTGCAAGGAGATCCAACCAGTCCATTCTAAAGGAGATTAGTCCTGGGTGTTCATTGGAAGGACTGATGTTGAAGCTGAAACTCCAATACTTTGGCCACCTGATACGAAGAGCTGACTCACTGGAAAATACCCTGATGCTGGGAGGAATTGGGGGCAGGAGGAGAAGGGGACAACAGAGGATGAGATGGTTGGATGGTATCACTGACTCAATGGACATGGGTTTGGGTGGACTCTGGGATTTGGTGATGGACAGGGAGGCCTGGTGTGCTGCGGTTCATGGGGTTGCAAAGAGTCGGACACGACTGACAGACTGAACTGAACTGAACTATGCCCATAAGACCAACTCCCAGTCAAGGGAACAAATATGTCCATTTCTACAAAATGTTCTCTCATGGCCCCACTAGTCACCCTCCACTTCACCAAGGCAACCACTGTTTGGATTTATATCACCACTGAACATAATGGTTTGACCTGTTCTCAAACTTCATATAAAAAGAATCCTATGTGGAAAAAAAAAAAAAGTAGATTGTACCTGAAAACTATTCAAATTTTTGAAAGTAAGTAAAGCTACATTGCTCTTCAGGCTTTTAGCTATAGAAATGAGGAAGTGTATATATTAGCTACTGTTTTCTTTAAGGGCTTGTGTTCATTTGTCTCTTGGCATAAAAATTTATCATTGAAAATTATTGAATTGTCATCTTAATGTTGCACATTACGTAAATCTAATATGTATATTAGCAACAAAGACTTATGTCCCAAACAGGAAAGGATAATTCATGAAACTAAATTTGAAGTTCAGGCAGAACTGTGATATTCATAAATTTGTATTTTCCTTTCTCTTGGCCTTATTGGTATTTGTACAGTGTATGCTCTGCTAACTCGCTTCAGTCGCGTCCGACTCTGTACGACCCCATAGACGGCAGCCCACCAGGCTCCCCTGTCTCTGGGATTCTCCAGGCAAGAACACTGGAGTGGGTTGCCATTTCCTTCTCCAATGCATGAAAGTGAAAAGTCAAAGTGAAGTTGCTGAGTCGTGTCCGACTCTTCACGACCCCATGGACTGCAGCCCACCAGGCTCCTCCGTCCATGGGATTTTCCAGGCAAGAGTACTGGAGTGGGGTGCCATTGCCTTCTCCGTGTACAGTGTATAAATAATGACAAATAAAGAACCAATGATCACATTTCTACAGCGAAGTATTTTTTAAACAGGACAACTATCCCTCAGTTACTTGTGTACATAGAACTGCTGGCAGACCCTGATTCCTTTTTCAGAAGAAAAACTGGTGAATCTCAAATACAAGTGCAGAAGACTATCTTTCATGAAAACGTACTGATAATACCAAAGAAAGCAAGATAACTTACTTAAAAAATAATTGTTCTTGACAAGGGATTTACATGTAGGAGCCAAATTTATAAATTTCATGTTTTGTTCTTCCTGCCTTTGCCTTGTGCCCTTGAACTTTTTTACTTCAGATGACCTTGTACTTTCTTTGCGACTCACACTCAGTAATGTGTGTCATTGTGCATTTTTTATAGCAAGAAGCAAAGTATTGACAAAATAATCAAAGTTTCAGGGAAAATGGCACTCCCATAATAGGAAAAAGAAAATGTAGCTTCATTTTAGCATCTTTCTGGAGACTCTCAAGAGAGGAGAAAAGTTCCTTTAAAAATATGAGATGATATACTATTTGATAGTTGCTTTAACTACTGCTGATTGAGGTAGTAAATTGGAACAACAGGTGGTGATGGAATTCAAAACAAAAACAAAAAAATCCCACAAATTGTGTATAGCTATTCACATATCACTTTTAGAAAATTGTGCAAAGGAAATATGGATGTGTTCACAGTTATATATAGGAATGTTTAGTGGAGCATATATTGTGGAAATGTTGGAAGCACCTGATGTCAAAGCATAGAAACTAGTGTAATATAATAAATTAAATCTATAAAATTCCATTTACTATTACAAAAGAAATAGTGTAGAAAGTATTTAATGATGTGAAAAATAGGAAACATTAAATGAAAAAAATCCAAAGTAATTTTTACAGACTATATATATATATATATAGTGTTATAAAGGGCTTACCAGGTGGTGCAGTAGAAAAGAATCTGCCTGCCAATGCAGGAGACTTAAGAGACATGGGTTTGATCTCTGGGTTGGGAAGATCCCCTGGAGTAGGAAATGGCAACCCACTCCAGTGTTCTTGCCTGGAGAATCCCAGGGACAGGGGAGCCTGGTGGGCTGCTGTCTATGGGGTCACACAGAGTCAGACTCGACTGAGTGACTGAACTGAACTGAACATGTTATTTTAATATGAAAAACAATGTTATTTATCTTAAAAAAAAAAACAATTAATTTTATCAATATGCCCCTATTTGTCCTTTGAAAATTTGATAGCTTTATATACTAGTAATTCTTTAACAGGTACTTGATTTTAAAAATGGAAATAGAGAAGATAGTTTTTATTTTAAAAAAATAGCAAGAAGTGGCCATATAAAATACTTGCTTTATTAATAGATAGGCCATAAATAGCCTAATGAGTTATTTCCTGGTGAGAAATAAGAATTGCCATGGCTCAGGATTATATTTTCTTGGAATATCATCAAAGCCATAAGTAATAAATATTCTAACTTTGCATCTTAAGGAGTAGTTTTTAACATTCCTGCATAGATAAGATAGCTCCTGGAATCTTCCCAGTGCTCAACTATTTCTTTGATGACTCAATATACCGTTTGATTTATTAATATGAATGTTAAGTGACATATTTAGTAAATGCTTATTTGGTATTTAGATATTGTTGACTACTGAGCATACCAGAGGGTGTGAGGTCTGGCCCCTGACTTAAAGGAGCTACAGTATTTTGGGGGAACAAGTAATGTGAAACAAATGGGGAAAAAAATGTAAGAATATAATCCAAACATCAATTGACTGAAGAGATAGGAACCAAGGTATTTGTATAAAGCAAATGATAGATATAGGCTGAAAAGGTGCAGCTTGCCCTGCTTTAGAAAGATGAGTGGGAATCGGCCTGACAAAGTTTGGGAAACATTTCCGTTGGAGAGATGAAGGGCTACAGTCCACTGGCTGGATTTGTTAGCTGTCCATGTGTTTACCGCCATTCCTCAGAGTCTGGTGCACCCAGGGCATGAAGCTATCTGGCTGTCTGGCTGGAAGGGGAAATCCTGAGAGAAGGTGATGAGGTAGGACGCTCCGTGGAGTTGTCTTCATGGCTTCGCTGATGTCCAGCTCTAGTTTACTCTCTCTTCTGTGAGAATCTTCTCTACTCAAGCTCTGAATGCTGGGCTTCCCCAAATTCCTTCCAACTTCTTTTCTGACCCAATTTCTGATGTTCATCCCCTGGATGAAAGTGGAGGGTTCTAAACTACCCACTCCTATGGTTTAAGACATCTACCCAGGTCCTTGGAGAAGAGATTGATTCTGGGGCGAGGGCAGGGACGATGCAAGCTGAGTCTGGGGAATCCCGTAGTTACCAAAGTGTAAGGGAACACTAAGGATGCCAGCGGGTGGAAAGGGCACGGTGCCAGCTTGAAATTGCTCTCAGCGACCAAAGCAAGAACCATCTCAGTAACGAAATAAAACACTGGATTATGAAACAATGAAGTGGATACTCAGAAGTCCATACTGACATAGATAAATGATTGAATAAGTAAATGATAGAGAAAGGATAACTCCTTCTTACAGAAGAATTCCATTAATACATGAAAATGGAATGAAGGAAATAGCAAGTCATCACTAGACCACTAGAACATGAGTTAAAATGTTAGTAATTAGTAAAAATAAGGCAAGATTAGTAAAAATTAGGCAGGATTCATCTATATATGCTAAAATGAGTGGGCAAAAGTTTAAAGAGAAAACAGATATTTGCATAGTCTCAAAATATTGTTCCTCAGGTATTTATTATTTACAAAGGGAAAAAGACTAACTTTAATGAAGCTACAAACACAGTAGATACCAGCTTAACCAAGTGATCAAGTTTAATATCACTTGGATAGGATATGGAGGCTCAGTGGCAAAGAATCCACCTGTGATGCAAGAGAAAGATCCCCTGGGGAAGAAGATGGCAACCCACTCCAGAACTCTTGCCTGGGAAATCCCGTGGACAGAGGAGCCTGGCAGGCTACAGTCCATGGGGTCACAAAAGAGTGGGACATGACTGAGTGAGTAAACAGCCACAGGATATGGAACCCTGATAAGGTGCACTCAGAAGGGCCCCCAGCTCTGTGATGTCACCCCTATCAGTGCACAGCCTTCACCTGATCGTGAGAAACCACCAAACAAGTGCGAACGGAGGAGCATTTTACAAAATAATGGACTAGTACTCATCAAGAGTGTCAAGGTCATGAAACACAGGGATAAACTGAGGGAATGTCCCAGACTGGAGGTGGAGAAGGAGACACAACATCTAATACAATGTGGGTCCCGGAGTGGACTTTGGAACAAAACAGGAGCATTGGTGGAAAACTGGTAAAATCTGAATAAGTCTGTAATGTAGTGACTGGTATTGTAACTGTTAATTTCCTACTTTTGACCATTGCACCATCATGATGTGAGATGCTAACATTAGGGGAAGCTGGGTGAAGAGTATATGGCACCTCTATACTATCTCTGCAGATCTTCTGTAAATATAAAATTATTTGAAAATTAACAATTAAAAATAAATAAAATGTGTATATCCCAAAGACGTCTCAGTCCTCTGTGTCTCTGGAGGGATCTTACTTTCCTTCTCTAAATCCTTCACATGCTCTTTGTCCACATTTAAAATCTTCATCCTCTTGATCCTCACATATTTTTATGTCCTCATCCTAAATGCAAAAACCACTGGGTCTTTTGGAGAATTTGTTGGATGAAAGTGCATTGTAAGGCTCCCTTTGCCTTCCAAGGACAGAAATGTTAGACAAAATATAATGACGTGTGCAAAATACACAGGTAAACTCAAATGGAGGGGCAGTCCACAGTGATGGAACAAAAAGCAATGATCTGTGGATATATGAGACCCACGGATTTACAGCGGGGCCTCAAGTCATAATGCCTGGGACAGGAAATGAAAGTTTAGGCTAACGCTGGGTAAGGAGCTTGAGGGACTAGAAAACTCTAACTAGTAGCTTTAGGAAGGTGTCAGGAAAACGTGTCTTATGCTTGGGTCATGAATGGGAAAATCATTACTGCATAAGATATCAAACTTAAGCCTGTACTCTTTGTGGCTGTGGGATTTAAAATTATATTACTCATATGGTATAGATGAAAGTGAAAGTGGAGAGTGAAAAAGTTGGCTTAAAGCTCAACATTCAGAAAACTAAGATCATGGCATCTGGTCCCATCACTTCATGGGAAATAGATGGGGAAACAGTGTCAGACTTTATTTTTCTGGGCTCCAAAATCACTGCAGATGGTGACTGCAACCATGAAATTAAAAGATGCTTACTCCTTGGAAAGAAAGTTATGACCAACCTAGATAGCATACTCAAAAGTAGAGACATTACTTTGCCAACAAAGGTCAGTCTAGTCAAGGCTATGGTTTTTCCTGTGGTCATGTATGGATGTGAGAGTTGGACTGTGAAGAAGGCTGAGCGCCGAAGAATTGATGCTTTTGAACTGTGGTATTGGAGAAGACTCTTGAGAGTCCCTTGGACTGCAAGGAGATCCAAACCAGTCCATTCTGAAGGAGATCAGCCCTGGGATTTCTTTGGAAGGAATGATGCTAAAGCTGAAACTCCAGTACTCTGGCCACCTAATGAGAAGAGTTGACTCATTGGAAAAGACTCTGATGCTGGGAGGGATTGGGGGCAGGAGGAGAAGGGGACGACAGAAGATGAGATGGCTGGATGGCATCACTGACTCGATGGACGTGAGTCTGAGTGAACTCCGGGAGTTGGTAATGGACAGGGAGGCCTGGCGTGCTGCGATTCATGGGGTCGCAAAGAGTTGGACACAACTGAGCGACTGATCTAATCTGATCTGATCTGATCTGATAGAAGGTAAGACATTAATGTAGAAACGGTTATGGAATGAGTAAAGCCTCTATGGGCTTTGCAAGTACAAAAGCAAAACCATTTGGAAGGACACTTTCATAAAGGCCTCTCAGGCAAAAACCCCACTGAACAGGCACTTTCTATCAGCAATTATACCCTGCCCAAAGAACAAAGTATCATGAGAAACAATAAAATCTACACCCTTAAACCTAGAGAAAATAAAACAGTCCAAACTATACCATAAAATATTT
The DNA here is from genome assembly GCF_003369695.1 of Bos indicus x Bos taurus. NCBI lineage: Eukaryota > Metazoa > Chordata > Mammalia > Artiodactyla > Bovidae > Bos > Bos indicus x Bos taurus. The sequence goes on from NC_040076.1 coordinate 154,922,935, forward strand.
AGTTGGCTTAAAGAGAAGACTGAGTTATAATAATGCACTCAAAACAAGGTCATTATAAAACTAGGAAATGGGGTTTTAAGAAAACAGAATTCTTAAAATAACCTAGAGGCCAAATATCAATACATTATAATCTTGGAAGTGTTCCAGAGCAGATTAGACACTATTGAGAATAAGCTCTAGATAATAGAAAACAGATCTGAGGAAAGTATCCAGAATAAAGATCAAAGACGTACGGAGAAGAAAATAATTGCGGGAGTTGACAAGTTGCAGAGGCTAGAACAAATTTCAGTGTTTTTCTAAAAGCCATTCTACAAGCAGAGGCTAGAGAGAAGAAGCAACTTTTCGTTTTGTCTTCTCAGCTTTATGGCCAAGTGTACATAATCAACAGATACCCAACAATGGGTGAATCATAAGGACCTTTTTGGGCTTCCCTGTTACCTCAACTGGTAAAGAACTCACCTGCAATGCAGGAGACCCTGGTTTGATTCCAAGGTCAGGAATATCCCCTGGAGAAAGGATAGGCTACCCACTCCAGTATTCTTGGGTTTCCCTGGTGGCTTAGATGGTAAAGAATCCACCTGCAGTGTGGGAGATCTGGGTTCGATCCCTGGGTTGGGAAGATCCCCTGGAGGAGGAAATGGCAACCCACTCTGGTAGTCTTGCCTGGAGAATCCCATGGACAGAGGAGCCTGGTGGGCTACTGTCCACGGGATCTCAAAGAGTCAGACATGACTGAGTGACTAAGCACAACACAGCACAGCAAGGGCCTTTTTAGCATCACCTCCTTAATCACTGACACATCACCGTCAGCTCAGCTCCCTGGATTACGCTGTCACTCACTGAGCATACTCTTCCCTCCTTTCATCATCCGACTTATTTTACTACCTTCTAGATTCAGTTTGCATTTTGACTTTCTGATAAAGGGATCTCAGTGATCCCCTCTCTTCCTTAAACTTGTGTACCATTGGATCTGAGCCACCCAACTAACTTCTCAATTATATTCTTGAGTTGGAAAACTATGCCAGCTAAGCACACCTGCTCACTGCCTGTTTTTGTATACTCTGCAAGCTAAGAATGGTGTGTTCATTTCTATTTTATATTTTTAATATTTGGAAAAAGCAAAAAAGAGCAATAGTATCTCATGATGTGGAAAAATCGTGAAATTCAAAGCTAGTGTCCCTTTCAATGTCCAGTAGTTTTATTAGAACACCGCCATGCCCATTTGTGATCTGTGCTGCCTTTATGCTATGACAGAGCTGAGGAGTTGCAACAAAAAACACACATCCCACAGTGACTGACAGACTGTACTTCCTGGCCCTTCACAGATGAAGTTTGCCAGTCTCGGTTGTTCTCTAACTCGGTCATGCTTATGAGTCTTCCCTCTACTTTGCGTGAAACTACTTGAGGCTCGGAGCATCGTCATCTCCTTTTGTCTCCTGGCATCTGACTCCATGTAGGACAGTTATGGATTTTCTTTAGCAAGTTTTGGCATCTCGAATACAGGATTTCAAGAAATGAGTCAGACTCCATAATGCAGAATAGGTCAGAAAGAAAGAGAAGTAATAATAGTTGACACATGTTCATGGATGCTCTGTGGTATCTGTGACTTGATCGAGTGTGGTGGTGTGGGATATGGTGATGGAGGCAGCAACCTGAAACAAGGTGCTTCCAGTTAGATGACACAGACTGGGAAGGAGGGGTGGGGAGGAGATGCGGTCTGGCAGGCAGCACACGGGAACAACAGGGCTTAGCCTGCACAGCCCAGAAAGCACAGCGTAACGAAGACCAAAAAGCGCTGAGGAATGACGGGGGAGAGGACAGAAGCACAAGGCCTCCAGAGACACTTCAGGCAAGCATGTAGGCACAACCAGGGGAACTGAGTAGGTGGACTGTATTCTGCCTGAAGTTAGGAAATAGAGCCACTGGCCAAGCTGGGCCTTGGTAAAAGAGACCGGACCACAGAATCAAGCAATCAAACTATGGCACAAGTTTGAATGGGTCTGATGGATACAAGGGTCTCATGGTTAAGCTCTAAACTAAGAATGGAGAGATATTTAAATACCAAGTCCTGGAGTATTAAGTTGGATGTTAAATTCTTTCTACTTAAAATCAGGTTTTAGAAAACTAAGAAAACTAAGATCTTGGCATCCGGTCCCATCACTTCATGGCAAATAGATGGGGAAACAGTGGAAACAGTGACAGACTTTATTTTTTGGGCTCCAGAATCACTGCAGATGGTGACTGCAGCCATGAAATTAAAAGATGCTTGCTCTTTGGAAGAAAAGTTATGACCAACCTAGACAGCATATTAAAAAGGAGAAACATTACTTTGCCCACAAAAGTCTGTCTAGTCAAGACTATGGTTTTTCCAGTGGTCATGTATGGATGTGAGAGTTGGACTAGAAAGAAAGCTGAGCTCCAAAGAATTGATGCTTTTGAACTGTGGTGTTGGAGAACACTCTTGAGAGTCTTTGGACTGCAAGGAGATCCAACTAGTCCATTCTAAAGGAGATCAGTCCTGGGTGTTCATTGGAAGGATTGATACTGAAGCGGAAACCACCTGGTGTGGTTTGGCCACCTGATGTGAAGAACTTACTCATTGGAAAAGACCCTGATGCTAGGAAAGATTGAAGGCAGGAGCAGAAGGGGATGATAGAGGATGAGATGGTTGGATGGCATCATCAGCTCGATGGACATGAGTTTGAGTAAACTCCGGGAGATGGTGATGGATAGGGAGTCCTGGCGTGCCGCAGTCCATGAGGTCACAAAGAGTGGGATAAGACTGAGCAACCGAACTGAACTGAACTGAAAATCAGATTTGGTTTCAGAAACTAAGCTGGATATGGCAACATAAGAAATCCCACCAGCCCCAAATATGGCAGCACCCACCCTCATGCCTGAATACTTGCAAATAACTGTAAGGAGGATGCTGTGTCTCACACCCTGCTGGTGAAGGTGAGTCCTCAGACACACAGTCCACCACCAGAGGTGATGGAAGGAAAGAGGTACCTGTGGGAGATAATTGAAAAAAAAGATTTATCACCTCCTTCCAAGAGATCAAAAAAAGACTTGATGAACATGGCAACACATGGCAAGATGGAGGCCCTACGCATCAGTAGATGCCGTCCGCGCTCCGCCTGCGTTCCCGTGGCATTCATCTCGACGTGCAGAAGGCTTCTTACTGTGAGCACCCGGACCTCTCTGTGAGAAGCTGCTTCTGGTGTCTAACTCGCTTATGTGCCCGGTTGTCAGTGATCCCTGAAACCATCAGCCAGCCAAGGCCCATGATGTGGATAAGTGCCCCACGCTCCTTGTCCATCAGGTGGAATAACTGAGCTGTGCCATCCAGGGCAGCAGCCACCGGAGACAGGTGGGCTCCTGAGCATTCAGAATGTTGCTAGTGTCACGGAGGATAGGAATTTTCAATTTTATCTCATTTTCATTCATTTAAAGTTAAAACATGATACTCTTCAGTTACTGGAAGACCTTTATATTTGGAAAAACTTGGCTACATAAACCTACTTTTCAACTGCAAATTTTACAGATTCTAAATACACATCAGGATTAAATTTTAGTGTCCAAATCCGGTATAAATTGATTTCAAAGACATGGTAAAAAAAAAAATTAGTATCTCAATAGTGTTTACATGTTGAAATAAAATTGATATCAAAGACATGGTAAAAAAAGTAATATCTCAATAGTGTTTATATGTTGAAATGTAATGTTTTGAATTTAATAGGTAGAATAGATGATTAAAATCAGCTTTATCTTTTTTAACCTTTTAAATGTTGATACTAGAAAGTTTAAAACTACCAGTTTGGCCTCATACATCTCCTGGCCAGTGTGGCCAACCCGCCACATTGTCTCAGGGGGACTGACCCCCTGGTGCCCACCGTGGTAGCTAGCTTGATGACCCGCTTTTTTCTTTTTGTTTAGTCACTAAGTCACGTCCAGCTCTTCAACCCCGTGGACTGTAGCCCGCCAGGTTCTCCTCTGTCCACGGGATTTCCCAGGCAAGAATACTGGAGCAGGTTGCCATTTCCTTCTGCAGGGGATCTTCCTGCTCCAGGAATCAAACCCATGTCTCCTGCATGGACAGGTGGATTCCTTGCCCCTGAGTCACTAGAGAAGCTGAACACGCTTTTTACGGCTTCCTTTCCTTCTCTCTTTCTGGATTCTCTGCTGAGTTTCCTGGGATTACCCCCTCCATTTGCACTAGAATCCTTGTGTGGGAGTGTGTTTCTGGAGACTCCCAACCATGACAAACAGTGTCAAAAACAGGACAGGGAACCTTTCCTGATGGTCCAGTGGCTAAGACTCTGGGCTCCCCTTGCTTGGGGCCTGAGTTTGATCCCTGGTCGGGGAACTAGATCCCACGTGCAACCAAAGATTCCACATGCAGCATCGAAGACCCGGTGCAGACAAGTAAACAAAAATATTTTAAAAAGCAAGAAAGGGTATAGTTCCCTTTACTGTACAGTAGGTCCTCGCTGGTTATCTATTTTATATACAGTGTATGTGCTTATGCTCATTACAACCTCCTCACTTATCTCTCCTAAACATTTTGTAATAACCTATAGAGCAAAAGAATCTGAGAAAGTATATAGATAGATAAAGATAGATCTGAATCACTTTGCTGTATAGCCGAAACTAACATGACATTGTAAATCAACTATAATTCAATTTAAAAAGCAGGAAATAACTTTAGAGATTAACTATTCTAACCTCTTACACTTATAGATGAAGAAAATGAGGTTCAGAGAGGCTAAATGATGTCACCAAGCCCACTCAGCTATTTGACTGTGAATTCAGAGCTTGACTTCAGATCTCAGGATCACAGGTCCATTTATTTTCTGATGATATTATACTGCCTTTTAAAGATTACTGACCATTTTGGAGAAGTGATTTCTAAAAGCAGAAGAATATTTGGGGCTCATAGGGAGAAATTACGGTAAACCAGCTATGTTTGTTTTGCTCAAGCCCGCTAAGCCTCCTTGGGTGAGTGGTAGCCTTTCCTTGCTCCTGGTTGGAAACCTGGAGAGGCTCGTTGACCCTGCTGGTCCTTCTCATAGAACCAGGAGCCCTCTGGCCAGCTGTAGCCACAATCTCATCTCCGAAAGTAGATCATTCAGTCCTGGTATGAATCCTACTGAGCTGAAAGTTAACTCTTTCTTTCCCCGTCTTCTTTTTCCAGATGGCTATGCAGTTGTTGAGCCACCAGGATTGGGGCAGAGAGACAGAAGGAGAAGCAGGAAGCGCAGGTATCGGGTACCATTTCGAGATGACGGGACCCTCTCTGGACCTGGGAGGCATTCACCGCTGACCCTCGCGCTGTCAGACACTTGGTCAGGTCTTTTCAAGTTTCCTTTGCTGGGCCTTTCTGACTGCAACCCCGCTGATGTGATAGGTCTCCTTTGGCAGCATCCCACCCTCTCACCACCCCCCTCCACCACTGGTTCCATCAGTCTGCTCCTCATCCTCTGCCTGGCCATCTTGGGAAGAAGCCTGAATGACTCCAGTCTGATCACCTGCTCTGGGGTTTGTGCACCTTTAACCCGTGATCCAAAATCACCGTGGATGGTGACTGCCACCATGAAATTAAAAAACGCTTGCTCCTTAGAAGAAAAGTTATGACCAACCTAGATAGCATATTAAAAAGCAGAGACATTACTTTGCCCATGAAGATCCGTCTAGTCAAAGCTCTGATTTTTCCAGTAGTCATATATGGATGTGAGAGTTGGACTATAAAGAAAGCTGAGCACCGAAGAATTAATGCTTTTGAACTGTGGTGCTGGAGAAGACTCTTGAGAGTCCCTTGGACTGCAAGGAGATCCAACCAGTCCATCCTAAAGGAGATCAGTCCTGGGTGTTCATTGGAAGGACTGATGCTGAAGCTGAAACTCCAATACTTTGGCCACCTGATGGGAAGACCTGACTCATTGGAAAAGACCCTGATGCTGGGAGGGATTGAGGGCAGGAGAAGAAGGGGACGACAGAGGATGAGATGGTTAGATGGCATCACCAACTCAATGGACATGAGTTTGAGTAAACTCTGGGAGTTGTTGATAAACAGGGAGGCCTGGCATGCTGTGGTCCATGGGGTCGCAAAGAGTCAGACATGACTGAGCGACTGAACTGAGCTGAGCCCGTTGTCCACAGGAAGTGCAGTTTATCTCCCAGATCAGCAATGGACCCCCTCGTTGGCCATCCGCAGATCCTTTGGCTTTCCCCTGTAGGAGTTCAGCAAAGGACCTCTGAGTTCCCCAGCTGCAAAGAACACATGTCAAGAAAGAGCCTCAACAGCCTAAAAATGGTCTCACGGAAGCCCCTGTCGTTAGGTTTGGGGTAGTGGGTAGTGGTGGGGTCTGTCTCTCCCCCTTGTGAGCTGGACTCTAGGGTTCTCTTCCAAGTTACTCCCCTCAGAACCCCTCTTTCGCCTCCCAGCCCTGACCCCACTGACGAGCTTGCAGAAGGCAGGGGCTCCAGGAAGCGTGTAACCAGTGTCAGCGCCGCCTTCGTAAATTTCCTACGGTCTAGCACCGCTCTTGTCGCGTGACCTCGTTCTACTGCTGTGACTCACTGGAAACTACAGACTTAATGTCTTCATTGAGCTGATGTATTACAAACAGTTGAGCTGGGAATAAATAAAACTGACACGGCTAATATGGACCTTTTATCACTAGAGCCTGGCAACGAAAGAAACAGGTCCATGTCCAGGTAAACAGCATGTAAAGCGAACGTTTAGGTTTTAGGGTTTGTAATTATTTTCTAAATAAGATACGCAGGCCGTCAAATATTTGAAAAGATCCTGGGTGAAGCTACAGAAAAAAAAATCATGTTTTATTGTGCTATCTTGGTTTTTTTCTTTTTCTCTTTTGACTTCAACTGTATGGGTTTTAATGAAATAAATAAGTATTAGATGTCTTCAGAGCTGTGTGATTTCCTTTGATAACTGCTAAGACAACAGAGGTTTCGATTGTTTTTGATCTGCTTTGATCTCCCTCAACTACTCTTTTTTTCAGCATTGTAGCATTTTTTTTTGGCAATTTTTATATGAGAATGAACAATAAAAGATAACACTGTTGTTATAATTAATTGAAGAATATGGCTGCATCTACGCATAAAATCACTTGCAACCGTCATCTTCAACTTTTTTTCAGTAGGTTGTTTTATTTGCTTGTCTACAGCACAACTGGAGCCAGAGCAAGCGAATTTCTTCTTTTTCTTTCCAAAAGAGATAATTTTAAAATGTTAGACCATTTCACAGTCTGAAAGTTTAGTGTCAAAGCATTTCAAACATCATTTCTGTTTGAAAACTCATCACTGTCTCTTACAGGAACATGAAAATGTTTAGTAACCGAACTCCAAATATACCAAACTCTAAATTGCTTGTTTGAAAATAAAAACACAAAACGCCCAAGTTGGCAATCTTTGATGAGTCCTTTCCAGGATTGTTTAGAGAACGAAATAGCTAGGCTTTGTTTAGGTGGATAATTCGTCAAGGATTTGCCCTAATGATTGCGTAGTGGCTTCCGTGAACGCAGGCGCAGTCTTGGTGCCAGATCAACATAGCAGAAGTCATGCAAGTTTCCTGCAGCCTTAGCTCTCAGGCAGTACCAGCCTTGTTTTAAAATGAACAAAGAGGAAAAGAAAGGAGAAAGATGTAATGTTAATAGACTTCCTTTTGTGATCTCTCAGGGAGAGGTCTTTTTAAATAAGGGGCTTGAACTTGACCTTCTTCAGTGGCACAAAGGTCCCATGCGTGGTTTTTAAAGTCATATTTAAATTTTAATAATTTTACTCATTGGAGGCAGTTAAAAGCAAACTCTCAAAACCTAACCTTCAATCTTTTAGTAAAACTGATAGACAAAGAAGAGAAGCTTAGGGAAAAAAGTCTGTAAGAGGTAAATAAATGTTCTAACTTCTATATCACAGTCAAGCTGCTTTCAGGTCATTATCAATACGATATTTGAGTTTGAAAATACAATTTAGTATAGAGTTAGAGTAGAAAAAAATCTTAATTTTATGATAAATCTAGTTTTACGGACCTCAGATTAAAAACAGATGAAAAATATCATATTCTCATTGCTGGCGAAATGGCATGAGAAGAGTCACTGTCATATGCTGTTGGTAAGAGTATAAATTTTTAAAATCTTTCTGGAAGGCAGTTTGGCCATAGCTATTGAATGCCTCAGAATTTTGCATTACAACCTTTAAACCAGCATTTTTACTTTAGGGGATTCATACTAAGAACATAGTCATCGATGTTTGCAAAATTAGAGCTACAAGATTTTTATGGAAGTGTTTTTGATAGAAACAAGAACTGAATGAAGCATAAATATTTAACAACAAGTCTTTATTTAGCCCTTAAAAATGATACTATAGAAGTATTTAATGCTATGAAAAGGTGGGAAAAGCTGATTATAAACAGTACACAAATGTGATTCGCTTTCACAGAAATTACTCAATATCTTGTAGTTACCTAAAACGGATAAGAATCTGAAACATACATCTGAATACATATGAATCTGAATATACATCCATCTTCTTTTTAGGAGTATATCGGGAGAGAAATGATCCTTTCTTTGCAAGCTTGGTAGCAGCATTTTGGCGCAAATCTTTGGTAGTCATGAGGGTGGTAAGGGTGATGAGAGGTGGATGTGCACATCTTTGCTTGCCCTTCAGGTTTTCCTATAATTATTGGTCTAGTCCATCTCCTTTGTTTCTTGATTTACTTTTGGTAAATGTTTATCTTAATGCAAGACATCAGCTCGATCTGGATTGGGGAGCCTTTGCCTTTTTCTTTTTTTAAATGCCTCGAACACCTTTGGCATTTGATGAACTATATGGACCACTTCTTAACATCATTTTGAAGATTGTTCTTCCTGGAATTTGACTTCCACTGTGAGTGGAGTCACATGACCTTCCATGCCTTCCTACAAATAATGTGTGTGGGCTTTTTTCCCGATTATGTTTAGGAGGTTCTCACAGTGTTATTCTCAACACGTGCAGTATTTTAATGGAATAAAAATGCACAAAGCCTGCTTGTATAATATATTAAGAGGCTAGCTTATAATGTAGTAAGAGCCTAGCTTCCCAACAGAGAACAAAATGGGGACTGAAGAGGAGTCCAAATAAAGAAAAGAACCTTTGCTTCTCAGAACTTGTAACACGCGTGGCCTGTATCTCTGCACAATCTGTGACTACTAATAAGTTGCTTTAAATAATACTTCAGTAGTTATCTCAGTCGTATGATGTGTTTGCACTTGCAAGGCTTATACTGGTGGCTCACCAGTTATCTGTATTACAGAATACCATCCTGCCTTATGGAGAGTTAAACTGTCCAGCTGTCCAGTTTTACAAAATTTTACCAAGTGAGGGGAAAAGCTCACCCCCTTTCAACTATTGAACAGAGGGAGATAAGTATATCAGAGAGTAATCAGGTGGCAGTCACCGAATGGGTAACTGCACGTTTGCCGGGGCGGGGGGGAGCGGGCGGGGGTGGGGCAGTGGGTAGCAGCCAAAATGCTGCCACCAAACTTAAAGAAAGGATCGTTTCTCTCCCTACGTATTCTCCTAAAAATGGTCAGCCCGTTTGCAGGATCATCTGTAGACGGGAACTTAGGGATTATGTGTAATCTACAGCTGATCCAATGACTCTTATTAATGATATTTTCGTTACCTGCATCAGCAGGAAATGATACAGACGTTTCTATGATTTGCACAGATGACAGTCACAGGTGTTGCTTACACCACTGTGCTTCTTGGCAAAGTTCATGATTGAAGGTCGCGCTAAATTTCAGTTAGAGGCAAGTGGAGATAGAGACATAAGTTCTTTTACCATCCAAGACGATGGGCCCTCTGGAATCTAGAGTCTGTGGTTTTAGAATCTAGATTTCTAAACTTACCAAAATATTAATATAAAAGAATATATAATATTCTCTGATGCTTTTTTTTCCCATTTGCTCTTTTCAAAGTTTTGCCTTTTTACTTAGGAATCGCTAGAGCACAGGAATTATAGAATTTTCTTCAATGTCTTAGTCAGCCGTAATCACAGCTATGTAAATGAAATAAGGAGTTTACCTGCTGCCTTTTTTACTTTTTCCCTTTTAGCTGCGCTTCTCCCTCTATTCCACACATCACTGGTTGGCTCGTCTCAGTAGTGCTCTGAGTAACTCTTACAGAAAGAATTTGTGGATTTTAAGCTGTCTGGGTCTTTCTTGGCCCCTAAATATTTTTCCTTTGCTCTTATACTTGGTTCATAATTTTCCTGGATATGGAATTCTAGGCTCAAAATAATTATATCTCAGGACCCCAGAGGAATTTTTTTCCACTCCAGCATCCAGATTTGCATACGACACATCTGCATTCTCATTCTAACTCTACTCCTTTGAAGTTGAAGGAAATTCTTTTCATATTTTTGCAGTTTCAGCGTTATGATTTTTCTCTTTACCTTTGAAGCAGAATTTTCACTAACTTGAGAATTTTCCAGCTTGGCAATATCAACTCTTTCAAACCAAAGATTTACATCTTCTATTTTTTTTCTTTTGCAGCTCAGAGAACTTTTCTTCTATTATGTTTTAATTATTCCAACCCTGCATCTTCTTCTTCCCTTGGAATTGCAATCCCTATTAAATGGGAACTGGAAATTCTGAATCTATTCTTTGTAATCTAATCTTATTTCTCCTAGTAGAAATACACACCCATGCCTTCCATGGTGGGAGTGGTTTAGGTGTTAAGTCGTGTCCGACTCTTGTGACCTGCCAGGCTCATCTGTCCCTGGGATTCTCCAGGCAAGAACACTGGAGTGAGTTGCCATTTCCTTCTTCAATAGCTCTATTTTTTCAGTGCTTTGTGAGAGAATCATTCTGCTTTGTCTTCTAGGTCACTGATTTGTTCACCACTTATGTCCATACTAAAAATAGATTTTCCTAAATAACTGGAAATCATGAAAATTTATAAGAGCCTTTTAAAAACATACAAGGGTCACAGGTTCCTCAGCCACACTGGGTGTTGCTGGCCAGTGCTGACCTCCTCCTCCAGTTCCTGCCTGGGCTCGCTCACTGTCTGTACTCCTCTTGTGTTTCCAGTGCTGCCATGGACAAGTTTCACCCTCATTTTTTCCCCTCTGTAATTTGGAATAGAAAGGAAGTTAAAAGTTTTCATCAACCATCTTGCATCTGGACTCTGTTTTTTAATGTCTGATATGTGTCAGGAGAAATATCAATAACCTCAGATACGCAGATGACACCACCCTTATGGCAGAAAGCGAAGAACTAAAAAGCCTCTTGATGAAAGTGAAAGAGGAGAGTGAAAATGTTGGCTTAAAACTCAGCATTCAGAAAACAGATCATGGCATCTGGTCCCATCAGTTCATGGCAAATAGATGGGGAAACAATGGAAACAGTGACAGATTTAATTTTGGGGGGCTCCAAAATCACTGCAGATGGTGACTGCAGCCATGAACTTAAAAGACACTTGCTCCTTAGACGAAAAGCTATGACCAACCTATACAGCATATTAAAAAGCAGAGACATTACTTTAAGAACAAAGGTCTGCCTAGTCAAAGTGATGGTTTTTCCAGTGGTCATGTATGGTGTGAGAGTTGGACTATAAAGAAAGCTAAGCTCCAAAGAATTGCTTCTTTTGATCTGTGGTGTTGGAGAAGACTCTTGAGAGTCCCTTGGACTGCAAGGAGATCCAACCATCAATCCTAAAGGAGATCAGTCCTGAATATTCATTGGAAGGAGTGAGGCTGAAGCTGAAGCTCCAATACTTTAGCCACCTGATGCAAAGAACCGACTCTTTGGAAAAGACTCTGATGCTGGGAAAGATTGAAGGCAGGAGGAGAAGGGGCTGACAGAGGATGAAATGGTTGGATGGCATCACTGACTCAATGGACATGAGTTTGAGTGAACTCCAGGAGTTGGTGATGGACAGTGAGGCCTTGTGTGCTGCAGTCCGTGGGGTCGCACAGAGTTGGACACAACTGAGCGACTGAACTGCTTTGATGTGTCAGTTCCATGTCCGTCGCTGGATGGACAAAGCACATTCACAGTGCTCCTAGTCAGGTGGACTCTCATGACCACCTCCTGCACGAAGCATCTCCCTCTGGGGTACACAGGAGATGGCAGGGGACAGTGGAGAGAGGTGCAGTCTGAACATGCTGGGGTTGCATCATTAACGCCTTTTTCTGTGTATTTTCCAGAGGAGTTAGGACTTCATGTGCAGTAGGGAGCTAACAAGGGATTAAAAGTTTTTAGGAAGGTATTTTTGTCAATATTATGGAGGATATAAGGAAAAAGCTGGACTGGGAAAGGGAAGTCATTTAGGAGATGACTGATCATTTTCACCTGAACTTTTTCACTGACATCAGACAGGAGGAGGGGCATGATGTACTGGCCCAGCACTTCACCTGTGTGCGCTTTTATTAAAAGTGGCCTGAGACCCCACGCAAAGAGCTACCCCACTGGCCAACAATCTCAGTCATCACCTTTTGGTATTGCTCTGTTGCCTTTTTCTTACCCACACTGTGAGCCAGTACATTTCTGTAACTTTAATATGTTTCGTGAAGTCAGATCACCTGTTTCTTGTGTAACAGATGACTCATGGGGCTCCTAGAAGACAGAGCTATATTACGTTTGTGTGGTTCCTTGAATACTGGTGGTGTGGAATCGTGGTTCATTTCAAATCATGAACTCAAGTAGCCAGGTGTGATATTGAAAAGGTACGACATTTCAACCCTAAATTCCAAGGTGAACTTTTCAGTTCTTTCTGAAATTTGTGCTGGGTAGTCGAACACCATGATCCTGGGAAGAACTTGACCTAAAAGTCAAGGATGTCCCCATTGCTACAGTAGTAGAATTAATAGACAAGGTCACATTTCTCTGACTAGAAAGATCAAACTGGGAAAATTTATAAAAGTGTACTAATAAAAGTTCAGAGAAGGCAATGGCACCCCACTCCAGTACTCTTGCCTGGAAAATCCTATGGACAGAGGAGCCTGGTAGGCTGGAGTCCACGGGGTTGTGAAGAGTCAAACAAGAATGAGTGACCTCACTTTCACTTTTCACCTTCATGCATTGGAGAAGGAAATGGCAACCCACTCCAGTGTTCTTGCCTGGAGAGTCCCAGGGACGGGGGAGCCTAGTGGGCTACCATCTTTGGGGTCGCACAGAGTTGGACATGACTGAAGTGACTTAGCAGCAATAATAAAAGTTACTTGGGAAATGTATAGAAGTGTAATAATAAAAGTAACAAAAACACTTGCTGTGCTCAAGAATCCTATGTATGGTGAAGCACTGAGATCATCTTGGCAAGAGATATGGAGCAGGTGTTGAAATTTGAAAGGACGAGTTAGTGCTATGGCTGCAATAGATCAGTGGTTGGTGGGCTGGCTCATCAAGGAAATGGGTGCTTGACAGTGAGTCGTGAACATGTGTCTTTCAATTGTTTTTTTCAAAACAATGTGTGAAAACACTAACTCACTAAGATATCTGAACCCCCATGTTTCTTGCAGCATTATTTACAATAACCAAGATATGGGGGAAAAAACCTGTGTTCATTGACAGAAGAATGGATAAAGAAGTTGTGGAATATATTGTTGTTCAGTCGCTCAGTCAAGTCCAACTCTTTGCCACCCCATGGACTCCATCACCAACTCCCGGAGTTTACCCAAACTCATGTCCATTGAGTTGGTGATGCCATCCAACCATGTCATCCTCTGTCGTCCCCTTCTCCTCCCACCTTCAATCTTTCCCAGCATCAGGGTCTTTTCAAATGAGTCAGCTCTTCACATTAGGTGGCCAAAGTATTGGAGTTTCAGCTTCAGCGTCAGTTCTTTCAATGAATATTCAGGACTGATTTCCTTTAGGATTGATTGGTTTGATCTCCTTGCAGTCCAAGGGACTCTTAAGAGTCTTCTCCAAAACCACAGTTTGAAAGCATTGATTCTTCAGTGCTCAGTCTTCGTGGTTCAGCTCTCACATTCATACATGGCCACTGGAAAAACGTAGCTTGGACTAGACGGACCTTTGTTGGCAAAGTAATGTCTCTGCCTTTTGATATGCTGTCTAGGTTGGTCACAGCTTTTCTTCCAAGGAGCGTGCATCTTTTAATTTCATGGTTGCAGTCGCCGTTCACGGTGATTTTGGAACCCATGATTTTGCAGTGTTAAAGAAGGAAATTCTGCCATTTGCAATAGTGTGGAACCTGAGGGCATTAAGTTAAGTGAGTCAGAGGTAGACAAACACTGCATCGTCTCACTTGTACATGGGGTCTAAACAAACCAACCCGTGGCAAAGAGATCAGACTGGAGATTACCGGGAGTGGGAGCTGGTGATATAACGTACAGCACGATGACGTGCTCAGCACTGGCATACAGTGTATGTGAAGTGGTGAGGAGAGTGAATCCTAACAGTTCTCACCACAAGAAAAAGTGTTTTCTTTCCTTTTTTTTTTTGGAATGATTACGAGACGATGGATAATTAAATTCATTTTATAAAATATAAGTAACCATTTCATAATAAGGTTATCATTTCATAATATATATGTCAAATCATTATACTATATACCTTAAACTTATACAATGCTATGTAGCAATTATACCTTAATAAAACTGGGAAAAAAAGAAGAAAATTTTTTAATGTAAAATTTATGGCAGAGATTTCAGATTTAAAATTTCTATTGCAAAGTAAACACAGTTTCATCAGTCATGTATTTTGTTAAGACGTTCTTGTAAAAATGAGTTTCTCCATATGCATATCTTTTGGTCTATAAACTATGAGGCAACAAATAGTTTCTATAATACAATGTACAGAAATCTCAGGAATATTTGTGTTGACAAAATAAATTTTTGATGTAGGTTAAGAATTAACATAGAAGATTAAGAATTAAGAAGTAAGATTAAGAATAAAATGATATAGGGACTTGGGGGTTAATGAAGGGTTCAAAATATTTAATGTCTTCTTTATATTTTTAATTCAGTGAACAGTTTCTCATTTGAAATATGTACAAATTTCTTTTCCCTCGTGTGTTCCTCTTCCTACCCGAACAATATTTGTTTGCTAGGACATAAATGCCTCAACAACGATAGCTTTATAGTCAGACAGCAGGTTCAGTCTGATTGCACTGAGTAAGTGATTTGCACTCATTCGTGAGATACTAATTTTGGAAGTTACTGGAAGAAACCCTATGCATTATATAGGATTCTCACTTTATGTAAAGTTACCTGTTTCCGTTATTTTCTGATTATTGTCTCACTGTTTAAATATTAAACCACTTCTTTATGTAGTCATTCTTTTAAGTAGCTATGAGCTTCAAATGACAACTTTTAAGTTT
The DNA here is from genome assembly GCF_003369695.1 of Bos indicus x Bos taurus. Classification (NCBI taxonomy): domain Eukaryota; kingdom Metazoa; phylum Chordata; class Mammalia; order Artiodactyla; family Bovidae; genus Bos; species Bos indicus x Bos taurus. Next base: position 154,938,274 of record NC_040076.1, read on the forward strand.
GATTGATTAAAAGCAAAACTCATTTTCTTAATCACAGTTTGGCGTTGCACGGCTCAACTCACAGTAGGAGAAAAGAAGACAAAACAAAATAAGTAAACTGCACTTAAAAAAAGGTTTGAACAGTAAAATCAAATGTGAAATTGTTCCCAAATAAACAGCACTAATTAAGTGATAAATTTGTGTTTTAAGTAAATAAATCAATGAAAGGAAATACTCTATGCTCATTCTTTGAAAATCAAGTACTTACTTGTTTTCTTATTTTTGGATCAGAGAATCTGTACTTGTCTCAAAGAATAGTAGTAACCTGTTCCTAGTAAGAAGGGCAAAGGAAACAGTAACATGGATGTTTGCTCAGCTCTGTGCTGAGTGCTAGACAGAGCAAACACAAGGGCCAGAGAATCGTATGGCCTTTGTGTGTGTGTGTGTGTGTGTGTGTGTATTTTGCAGTGTAATAGGGAAAACACACTCTGATCACACTTTGTAGCAGTTCAACACGGCAGGCCATCGGTCATACTGCTTATAAAGTGTCCATGTCCCTGTTTCCTGATGTGGGTGTGCAGCATGTTATTATATTCAATTCTTTTGATGTAGATAAACGTCTTGCGATGAATGACCTTCTGGTTTTTGTATGCATGCAGCACTCAGGCACTAATGTCAAATTTCATTGTTGCTGTTGCTCAGTCGCTCAGTCGTGTCCGACTCTTTGAGACCGTGTGGACTGCAGCACGCCAGGCTTCCCTGTCCTTCACTCTCTTCTGAAGTTTGTTCAAACTCATGTGCATTGAGTCAGTGATGCCATTAGGATTTATTCAGTTCAGTTCAGTTCAGTTCAGTTGCTCAGTCGTGTCCAACTCTTCGAGACCCCATGAATCGCAGCACGCCAGGCCTCCCTGTCCATCACCAACTCCCGGAGTTCACTTAAACTCACGGTGATGCCATCCAGCCATCTCATCCTCTGTCGTCCCCTTCTCCTCTTGCCCCCAATCCCTCCCAGCATCAGAGTCTTTTCCAATGAGTCAACTCTTCGCATGAGGTGGCCAAAGTACTGGAGTTTCAGCTTTAGCATCATTCCTTCCAAAGAAATCCCAGGGCTGACCTCCTTCAGAATGGACTGGTTGGAGGTCCTTGCAGTCCAAGGGACTCTCAAGAGTCCTCTCCAACACCACAGTTCAAAAGCATCAATTCTTCGGTGCTCAGCTTTCTTCACAGTCCAACTCTCACATCCATACATGACCACTGGAAAAACCATAGCCTTGACTAGACTGACCTTTGTTGGCAAAGTAATGTCTCTGTTTTTTAATGTGGTGTTTAGGTTGGTCATAACTTTCCTTCCAAGGAGTAAGCGTCTTTTAATTTCATGGCTGCAGTCACCATCTGCAGTGATTTTGGAGCCCAGAAAGATAAAGTCTGACACTGTTTCCACTATTTCCCATGAAGTGATGGGACCAGATGCCATGATCTTCGTTTTCTGAATGTTGAGCTTTAAGCCAACTTTTTCATTCTCCTCTTTCACTTTCATCAAGGGGCTTTTTAGTTCCTCTTTACTTTCTGCCATAAGGGTGGTGTCATCTGCATATCTGAGGTTATTGATATTTTTTTTTGCCAAATGTTAAGAATTTCAGTTTTTAAGATCCACTTACTATGCGTATTTTTAACCCTACAATTTGCTTAGAAACAGCTTTTGATCTCATTGAACTCGCAGGTGGAGGCAAACGCATTGCAGATGCCAGAGTGACAGGGCAGTGAAGAGGAAGCCCGCACTGACTGTGGGGAGTAGTTTCCAGGAAAGCCCTGGAGGGAGGTGAGGCCGAGCTGAAGCTCGGGCAAAAGCAGGACGTGGTGACATGAAGAAGGAACAGGAAAGGCATCTCAGAGACAGCAAAGTCTACACAGCCAGGATTCGAGAGGGGACATTTGAAACACTCACCCTCGCTGAGTGCAATAACAGTTCCAGTTGCGAAAAAACAGAAAAAATGCAGGCGGCACGTGTGAATGACTGCTATCCCACTCCATATCCGAATTATTGCAAAACCCTTAAATACAAAATGTGAACTCCTTTACCATTCTCAAAAGCTGTATGTTTCCACATTCTCCCCTTTTGCCAAAAGTCAGAGTGAACTTCACAGTGAACTGAAGTTGTCCTTGGTTTTCCTAAATATACTTTATTTGAAAGAAAATACAGATTTTCCTTGATCAACACAGTCACACGGGTAATTGTTATACATTTCTGTGGAATTAGGAGTACTCTAGTGGGACAAAAATTCTACTCTGTCCTGGGGCCATCTTCTTGGGTCTGCTAGCAAATTTCAGACGCCTGTGCCTTTACATCTGAGACAGAGCTGCAAACAGCCTCAGGAGTATTAGTGCAGGATGTTCACACACACACACACACACATAATAAGCTTCATGCATCTTACTTTGAAACAAAGCAAGTGGTATGTTCTCTTCAGCAAAGTGTCGTATCTGACATAATGTGGTACTTTTATACTTTAATAATAACATTTATGGAGTCTAGAAAAATTTAACTGACGAACCTATTTGCAGGGCAGGAAGAGAGACACAAACATACAGAACGGACGTGTGGACACAGGAGGGGAAGGGGCACGTGGGACGAATTGGGAGACCAGCATTGGTGCAGATACACTAGGGTGGAGCATGGCCCAGACGGTTGGGAGGGGCTACATGTATACTTACCGCTGATTCACGCTGTTGCACAGCAGAAACCAGTGCATCATCAAAAACTAACTCTACTCCCAATTGGAGTATAAAATAAATTTAAAAATACGTAGATATTTTCACTTGGTATACTAAGCACAGAGTCTGGGAACTCATTCTATTGGGTTCAGATAACTGTTTTTCAAGGTATGACCTTGGACTTTGTAGGTCAGAATCATCTGGAGTATTTCAAGACGTGACTGTTTCCTGACTCCACGTGGGATCTAATGAGTCAGGACCTCTGGGTGTGGCCCCAGGGCACACTGCCCAGCACGCCTCCAGGTGATACCTGACGTCTCCTAGAGTCTCTGTCGTCCTGCATTCGGTTTGGTCCAGAGTTAACCACTTAGAACCAAATGCAAATGAAGACAGGTAGCACATGTTTGACTTGATCCACTGAGCTTAAAAAAATCTACGGTTCAGAATTCTAGTCTTGCAGCCTCATTTTTTTTCATCTTTATAATTTCAAAATTCCTTACAACCATTGTGGAATACACCATGAACATTATAACTTTTTTGTTTATACAATACTTTCTGAAGTCCAATGCTCAATTTTACTAAACATGGAACTTGTAGCATTTATTTCTCCTCCACACATTTCAGTCTGTCTTAGAAAAATTTTTATTCTTTATTGATTTATACCTCTCAAGGTTACATTTGCCTACAGATTTTTCTTTGGGTGTTTTGGTATTTATGGCAGGCACTGAAACCTATTTATTTCTGAGCTACATCTCCCTTCAAATGCCTTAAACATCATCTCATTTCACTACATACTCAGCGTTACTTTTTCTCTACTTTTGATTTTATCCCATGAGATCTTTATCTCTCTAGACAATTTATTAATACCCTTTGCTACCTCTTGCATCCTCCTGGATTTATAACTGCAACAACTAAGAAACAGGAGTGATTTCTTTCTTTTTTTTTTTTTTTTTTTATTTGGCCTTTCTGCTTGGCATGTGGGATCTTACTTCCCCAAACAGGGGGGATTGGAACCCAGCCCTCTGCAGTGGGAGCATGGAGTCTTAACCACTGGACTACCAGAAACGTCCTCAGCAGGGGGAATTTTAATGTTTTCTTCCATCCGCTGCTTCTCCATGACTAAGTGAAGAATGAGGGGGTCTGTGTGTACAGGATAACACAGGGATATTTTCCAGCATCACAGATGCGAGGAAATCAAACCAACTGGGATCCTCAAAATTATCTGTGATCACATAGAAAATGCCAGAGCAAAATCTATTCTAAGCATTTCCTCTTTCTGAACTGTTTGCGCTATCCTGTCTTCCAGGATTCCACTAGGAAGTCAAACCCCCTATGAGTATCATAGTGATGATAAAGAATATGAATAAAGAATCTATCATTAGGAAGACGTTGCACAAATGGGGAGAAGTTGGAGAGACGTCCAAAAGGAAGAGCTGAAGGATCAGATAGATCCTTCCGCCAGCCAGCCCTTCTGATGTACACGAGGAGGAGGGATAATTTACCAGAAAATCTGGAAGCTTAGAACGTCTAGATGCTGAAGTTAAGAAGAATTAGAGAGCCCAGCCTGGGGTAGCTGTTGGTCAGCAGGACCAGCCGTTGGGAAGAAAAGTTGGATGCAGGGTGCTGATGAAGCCGGGACAGGGCAGACTTCATCGGCATCTCTGCGTCTGTCTCTTGCTCGGTCTAACTACAAAAACCTGCAGGGCATGACGGCTACAGCTTCCTCTACACCTTTCAAGAACCTCACACAAACTTTTGGTCAACTTCCCTCTAGCACCATAAGTGGACGGATATTCTGGGGAAATCCTTCCCACCTAGCCAAGCTGACAAGTGATCCATAAAACCGTCCCACCATCAGTTGTGAGAATCAAAACTATCTCCATTTCCCAGAGGACATTTGGCAATGTCTGGAGATGTTTTTGATTCTCACCGCTGATGGTGGGATTGCTGTTAGAATCTAGTGGGTAGAGGCCAGAAATGTTGTTAGACGTCCCATCATTCCCAGGACAGCCCCGGACAGCAGAGAAGCATCGGGTCCAAAATATCAGTCGTGCTGAGGTTGATTAACTCTGCCTTATACGGAATATAATTCTATCAAGTTTGCAGAGTAGGACTAAGGTCAGGAATAATACCTAAAGGTATTCTTTTTACACAGCCTGAAATGATTTAGAATTTTGAAGGGATCATAAATTTCCTTTTGGATGTAAAGGGGCTTTCAGCATTCTGCCTTTCTTTCTAGTATTCATTATTTATGAACAAGCCATTTTAGATAGAGTATGAACCACTCAAACCCTTCTTTAAGATTCAAGCTGAAAACAATACTTAGACTTTCAAGACTCTGCCTATTATTTTTAATTTTTAACTCTCTTTCTAGCTTCTAACCCAAGTTTAAGGGATGTGCACGCTTGTGTGCTCGTGCCCAAACACATGCGCGCGCGCACACACACACACACACACAATGTTTTAGCTGTTTCTGTCAGAAATCTCTTAAGCACAATCCCACATTGTTTTAAAGGCTAAGAAGTACGTGTTAATTGGTCAAAGCCCTTGTCTCATTAACTGAGGAATAATACTTCACACAAGTTTCAAACTGTGTCTCTAGATGGAGGCTGATAAGAATTACATAACCCGCTGAGGATTCTCGTCACACTGTCCTTGGGAAGGCTGAAATTGTCAAGGTTTCCCCTCCAGAACAAAAGAGAGTAGAATTTAACGTAAAGTGGGATAAATCGGTAAGGACACAAAGCAAGCTAGAATTGTATGCAACGGTGAGACTTCCTTAGGGCAGAGGGAAGAAGCGCCGAAAGAGGACTGTGGACAGAATTTAAAAATCAAAAAGGGACAGAAACCAGCTCCGCACCCTAGCTCTGCTCCGGGTTCAATTCCAGCTCTTGGGCTGGTCTTGACTTGGATGGTGCCCAAGTTGGGGCAGTCATCTTTTCACCCAGACATGCCCCATCTGCTCTGTCCTGAGGGTGTGTGATCACAGGTATCTTACCTTATCAAGAAGATGGATTGACATCCCTCTCAGGTGGCAAAGGCTGTCTGTGCTGGCTCCAGAGCTCAGTAGTTGGGGTAGACATATGAATGCAATGATAGACATTTATTACATCAGCTCAGGCCTGAGGACTCATTTATTTTATTTTTAATTTTAATGTCACACTAAATAATGTCTTACAAAAGAAACAATTTCTTTTATGATGTCAAGGAGTATATGAATAAACATCAAATTTAGGGCTTCCCTGTGGGCTCAGTGATAAAGAGTCTGCCTGCCAATGCAGAAGACAAGGGTTCGGTTCCTGGTCTGGGAAGACCCCACACTCCTGTGGGCCACAACTATTGAGCTTGTGCGTTAGAGCCCGGGACCCACAGCTACTGGGCCCAAGGGCCACAAGCACTGAAGCCTGCGTGCCGAGCCTGAGCTCAGCAACAAGAGAAGCCCCCCAAGGAAGAGCCTGCACTGTGCCATGAAGAGCAGCCCCCACTCTCCGCAACTAGAGAAAGCCCGCTCAAACCAATGTGGACCCAGTGCAGCCAAAAATAAATAAATTAAAAATTATTTTTAAAGTGTACACTTCAATGCATTTTTTAAAAAAAAATTGAATTAAATGACATGTACTTTTTATACATATTTCATCCTTATTTTATTTTCTTTGATATTTTGTCTCAAGTTTTAAAACATTTCATTAAGCAAAATTTTCAAAGACCATTCTTTCACTCCTTTTAATCATTTATATTGCAGTGTTTTTGCTGTTTGTGACAACCCAAAGTATTAATAGCTCTATGATCTTTACATGAACAACTGGGTGGATGACTTCAGAATTTTCTCTGTGTTATAGACTGTTTTCATCCTACATTTTTTCCTCACAAATTAAATATAATGTCGCACCATGGCAAGTTCCTTTTGATTTGCAAGCCTGGGGGTGATGTTGTGACAGTAAAGGACCCTCACTGAGAGAGAGGGAGAGGGAGAGGGAGAAAACAGATCCTTGCAAATTCGGGAATCCATCGAAATCAACAAAGTAGTTTCTCTAATCTATGGATGAGACCAACTACAATCAAGATCTACCAATTCACAACTACAATTATGATCCCTTTAGTTGCCTGAAAAGTAGATTAATTTCTCTTTTCAGCTAAAGGGTTGACGTCATGCATAGAAAACAAACTTTATGGTTACCAAAGCGGAAAGGGAGGGAGAGGCATACATTAGAAGCTTGGAATTAGCAGATACATGTTACTGTATACAAAATGAATGAACAACAAGGACCTATTGTATAGCACAGGGAACTATATTCAATATCTTGTAATAACCATAATGAATAACAATCTGAAAAAGAACATACATAAAACTGAATCACTGCTGTATGCCGGAAACTAACACAATATTGTAAATCAACTATACTTCAATAAAGAAATTAAAAAAAAAAAGGATTGATGTCATCAATGCAACATTTTACTGGAGAGATATTGCTGAAAACTGTTTAATAAAGCAACTACTGATAACCTGCAATTGCTTATTGCGGCCCAAATTATCAATTTATTAGCAAATGCAGTCTCCTGTCTCAATAGTGACGTGTATTTCTACTTTACGGAATGCCGACATATAATACTTCTTCCATAGAGATATATCAGGAAGCCATAACCATTAAACTACGAAATGTCACATCCACACAAGCTGGAGAGGTGTTAAGGAAATACTAAACACATTGTTTGAGGTTAGTGCTTCCGGAGTCTTGACCTCGACCTTCAATCGATATCTCACTTCAAAATAACAGCGATAGATGATGAAAACAGATGTGTTTCACTTGCATTGTTACAGAAACAAAATCTTAGAGGCTTTAACATATAGGGACCTTCCAAGAAGTAGGTAACTAAACTTGTTTTGAAGTGCTCTCGGAACGCAAACATTTTCTGCTGCCTCCGCAGGAGGAAAACGAAGGAATCTCAGCCCACCGTCAGCCTGGAAGTAGTTGTTCTGCTGGTTATTTTCTTGCGGAGGCCTTTCCTTCTCCACACTCAGGAGTGGGTAAGAGCAGCTTCTGATGACTTGGGCACATATCTTGAGTTCTTGAAATGGTAAAACAGTAGTTTTGAAGTATTCCTGTACCTGATTCCAAAAGGTCTAACTACACTCACTCAAATGACTCACGGGATGGCTGTACCATTCAAACCACTTTAAGGCATTTCTTCCTCTTGAGAGCAGCAGTGAGAACAGTGTGAGATTAAGACTCTTCTCCAACAACCATGACAGTACCGCCTGACACTTGAGAGTGGGATATGTTTTCCAAGTGTACCTAAATGCATTACAGCGTGACGCTACGGTGTACTAGTCAAAACCTCGGCTTCAGAGTCAAGGCAATCTACTTCTTCGTAACGTGTATATATTTAAAACATAAATAGTAGTACCTAAGTTGTGGCATTATTCTAAAGACTAGGTATATGGAAATAGCTTAGTTTCTGGCTGCACCCTGGTTAGCATCACATAGCTGGTAGCTATTATTGGTACTACCTTAATGCAGGTGTCTTTTTCACCACTTATGTCTCACAGATTTAGACCTTAAAATAGTCATTGTAGATTTATTGCCATAGCACACATCTTTTTAAAAAACCTACACCAGGACTGAAGTCCCTAAAATTTGTGCTCCAATCTCTACAAGGGTGTATAAAGAGGCAAGACAGGCAGGAGAATCTTCCATGACAAAATAAACCACATGGATCATGGATTCCGACTGACACCTCCTAAATCATAACTTCAGTGTCCACGCTGGCTAAAAACATCTAGGTTATCCATTTCAAACCAGAGCCCAAAACATGGTTGGTGCTGACGGAGCCGCCGAGCAGACTGATGAGGCTTCCTGCCTCTGCTTTCCCTGACACCAGGAAAACCCTCTTTACATCCTTTTCTGAGGTGGTAATTCACCCAACAAAGAGCATGCCTTACCCCAGGCACCACATGCTTCAGGAGGCTCCCAGGTTGCCCATATTCCTTGGGAAAGTCTGGGGGCCACAGAAGCCCAACCACTGTTTCAGAGCCTGCCGCCTGGAGTGCCAAAGAATTATGCACAAAGAAAATCCTGCCGGGAAAACGTTAGATATGAAACTAAGCATCTTGAAGAAGAAGTGCAAAGCAATATAAATGCTGTAAACCACCCAGCAAAATTCAGCTTAGAAATGGATAGGTAGTCACATAAGGGATGCAAATTAAAATACAAAAATGACACGCTGAAGCCTGACATTAGGGAGAAAGAGACCCATTCAGTGATTCTGAGATGGACTGCCGTTCTGACAAGCTGCATTTTAGCAGAGTCTGAAGAAGCAGAATTGGAACTTGGATCTTCACACACTAGGGGGATCCTTTACATAATAGGATCTCCATGAACATTTAAAATATATGACAGATCTAAGAAATGTATACATATGTCTTTAATAGGAATGCATCAAATGTGCTGAGAAATCTAATCCAGTGTTGCTCTAAGGAAGGGAGAGAGCTGAGGAGCTCTGAGCATGCATCCTGTCTATTTGCCATTTGGAAGAACACAGAATGGAATAACTGGAATGAAGTACGTTTACCTTGATGTCATTGTAGAGTTTTGAACCATTTTTTGTTGTTGTTGTTCTCTCCCAATCCTGGCCGCCAGTACTTTCTCTTCTTTTAAGCTTTTCATTGAGAAAACTTGGGAAAGAAGTGTGGTATCAAGAGTGGCTTGAAGGTTGTTAAGTATGTCCACCCAATGTGTTTAAGACGATTCTGCCATTTTGCTATTTCATCACCTTCCTCCTCTCCTACTTATTACTGATGCTTATCACTGTGGCATCAACTCTGCTGTTGAAGTGTGTGTGTGTGTGTGTGTGTGTGTGTGTGTGTGTGTTAGGTGGCTCTATTCAGTTGGAGAGTTGCGTTTCTGAGGTGGTATCTCGGGTGAGATCATATTATTTAAGAAGTTTTGCTAAGTTGTCTGGGTGTGTTTTGCTTGACTAGAGATAAATACATTTACTCCAAGGTTTTTCCTGACAAACCTATATTTTTCACTTAAGGTTTTCTTTTATCTGATTCTCATACATCTTTTTTCTCCACATCCATAAACACACACACACAATTTATATTTCTGGAATGTTATTTTTTAGGGTCTTCTGAATCCTTTAACTCTTCTCTCTTTTTAGAAACAAAAAAAAGCCTCTGTATTTTTCCTTCTTTTCCCAGGACCTGTATGAACCTCACCCAGAGTGTCCCTCTAATCCCCTTGTTTACTGCTCTAGCCATGAAATGTAATTTAATTTATTCAGTAAGTTTCCTTTTTTTTTTCCTTTTCTCCTGAGAATTTCAAAAAGGAAGAGTCATGAAAATTGCTCCTATTGGTCAGAATTTCTCCATGTGTCAAAGTAGTGATCAGGAAAGGGAGAAAAAAAAAAAAAAACAATAAATGGGAACTGAATGATCTATACAAATTAGTTTGAAATCTAGGACTGAAATAAGATCGCTGGACTATATTCAGGGATTTTTTTTTTTTTTTCCTGAAAAGAACTGATTCTTGACGTCATCATGTGGAACAGAGAGTACATTCTTATTTTAAAATAATTATGAATGTGATTCGAGTAACTCTATTTCTAGAAAATTCCTTTCAGAGTTCCTGTAAATATTGAACAATAGTTCATGAAGTCTGGGCATGAGCAAGTTTCACACAAGTCAGTTACAAGGGCCCCAGGGAACAAATTTTATTTCAGGGAGGACATACCCTGGAGGAGTCATGCCTGCTGGGAATTCCAAGGTGCCGGCAAGATCTGAAAACACCGCTGCAGTGCAGTGCTGATGCCGTGGGCATCTTCTGGGTCTATTTTTCGGCAAGGAGTCTGCATTTTCGGGCAAGCAGGACGCAGCTCAGAGTCCACAGGAGGCATGTCTTGGAGACTTCCGCCTGACAGCGCATGCACAGCTTCCTGTTTTGGTCTGGTAGCTTCCCCTGGGCGTTCATAGATGCAGAATTACCCACGCGGAGATGGTTTGCCCGGGCAAAAGAGTAGGTGTCTTATTTTTGGAAAGACTTGTTTCACATTATCTGTGTCGTTTCATTCTACTAACGCTATTTCCTCTTACATTTTACACTAACCCTTGAAATGTCATTTCAGTTGCCTATGGGAAATCCTTTATTCCTCCTCTTCGGCTTAGTCTTCTCCTGATCTGTTTTATTTCTTCTCTCTTGGCGCTGCACTAATATGACTGCTTCATTTGCTTACAGTGTTAATAGCCAGCTAAAATGACTTCAGACAGACTTTGTTAAATCGTTTGGTCAACCATTCAAGAGTGTCTATGAGCCCGTTCCGTCTTCATGTCCATATGTACCTCGGGGTACAAAGAAGCCTTAAATACTCATCTTACTTTCAAGTGGTTTACAGTTTGGGTTGTGAGTTGTACTTACGCAAATTGTAGTACAAGATACAAAATGATTGGCTCCCCACAAAGTAAAGATGAAGTGTTATGAGAGATTTTCTCATGTGCTTTTTACCTATTGCATATCTTCCTTTGTGAAGGCCCTGGCAGTCTTTGGCCCATAATTTTTTATTGGATTAAAAAAAAAAGAAAATGAGTTGAAAGAGTTGTTTATATAGAATAAGTCCTTTGTATGTATGTACTTATTCCAGAGTATGGCTTGTTTATCCATTTTTTTTAAGGTTTTAATTTTGACGATGTCATATATATAGGTATGTATATTTTTTCTTTTACAGTTAGCATTTTCTGGGCCCTGTCAAAGGAATTTTTGCCTACTTGAAAGTCACAAAGATATATTTCTGATAATCTTGTGTTTTCTTCAATCTCCAGGTCTACACTGTAAGTTATTAAGGAACTGTCATTAGGGAAATGCAAATTAAAGCCAATGAATAATGACCACACACTCAGTGGATGGCTGAAGTTAAAAAGACTGGCAATACTGAGTGTTGACAATTATGTGGAACAACTAGAATGGTCGTCTGCTGCTAGTCAGAATATAAAATGATGGAATCACTTCGGAAATCAGTCTGACAACTTCTCATATAGGTAAAAATGCACCTAACCTATGGATTAACTCATAATTTTAGGTTTTACCCCAAAGGGAATGAACACATATGTCAACAAAAAGATTTGTGTAAGATTGTTCATAGCATACTTAAACATAATAGCCAATTATTTAGATGTTCATCAATAAAAGACAATTAAAAAACATTGGTTTATCCATAGCATGGCATAGTCATTGTTAGCCGCTTGGTCATGTCTGACTCTGTGAGCCCATGGACTGTAGCCCACCAGGCTCTTCCATCCATGGGATTTTTCAGGCAAGAATCCTGAAGTGGATTGCCATTTCCTCCTCCAGGGGATATCATGGCATACTACCTATAGAAACACAAAGATACTGATATTCATGAATAATATGGATAAATTCTCAAACTGGTGAGCTAAAGGTGCCTTCCACAAAAGAGTACATACTGTGTGATTTCATTTATATGAAGTTCTAAAACAGATAAAGCTTGCTTCTGATGAGATAAATCAAAGCAGTGGTTACTGTCTATGGGGAGTAACTGGAGTAAGGAAGGAAGAAACCTTCTGGGGTGATAGAAATATTCTGCACTTTGATAAGAGTGTGCGTTGACACCGGTGTCTAGGTATTTGTCAGCACAGTGACAGCACATTAAGATCTGTGCGTTTCATTCCATGCGAACGACACTTCTGGGACTTCTCTGGTGATCCAGTGGTTGAGGGTTCACCTACTAACGCCGGGGACACAGGTTTGATCCCTGGTCTGGCAGGCTTTCATATGCTGCAGGACAGCTAAGCCTGCGAGCTGCGCTACGGAAGCCCGTGCCCCCTCGGCCTGGTGCTTTGTGACAAGAGAAGCCCCCTCAGTGAGAAGCCTGTGCACTCCAACTGGAGAGCAGCCCCCAGTGTCTCCAGCTAGAGAAAGCTCGTGCACAGAAGACTCAGCACAGTCAAAAATAAAGTAAGAAAATAAATCTTTTTAAAACAATTGAAAGAGAAACATCCATAAAAACAATGAAAAAATGTCCTCAAGGGCTGAATTTAGCAATTGATTGGTTAGAAATATGGCACATGTGTTTGGAGTAGATTTTGTTTTTAGAGGGCAGATCAGATCAGATCAGGTCAGTCGCTCAGTCATGTCCGACTCTTTGCAACTCCATGAATCGCAGCACGCCAGGCCTCCCTGTCTATCACCAACTCCCGGAGTTCACTGAGACTCACGTCCATCAAGTCAGTGATGCCATCCAGCCATCTCATCCTCTGTCGTCCCCTTCTCCTCCTGCCCCAAATCCCTCCCAGCATCAGGGTCTTTTCCAATGAGTCAACTCTTCACATGAGGTGGCCAAAGTACTGGAGTTTCAGCTTTAGCATCATTCCTTCCAAAGAAATCCCAGGGCTGATCTCCTTCAGAATGGACTGGTTGGATCTCCTTGCAGTCCAAGGGACTCTCAAGAGTCTTCTCCAACACCACAGTTCAAAAGCATCAATTCTTTGGTGCTCAGCCTTCTTCACAGTCCAACTCTCACATCCATACATGACCACTGGAAAAACCATAGCCTTGACTAGATGAACCTTTGTTGGCAAAGTAATGTCTCTGCTTTTGAATATGCTATCTAGGTTGGACATAACTTTCCTTCCAAGGAGTAAGTGTCTTTTAATTTCATGGCTGCAATCACCATCTGTAGTGATTTTGGAGCCCAGAAAAATTAAGTCTGACACTGTTTCCATTGTTTCCCCATCTATTTCCCATGAAGTGGTGGGACCGGATGCCATGATCTTTGTTGTCTGAATGTTGAGCTTTAAGCCAACTTTTTCACTCTCCTCTTTCACTTTCATCAAGAGGCTTTTGAGTTCCTCTTCACTTTCTGCCATAAGGATGGTGTCATCTGCATATCTGAGGTTATTGATATTTCTCCCAGAAATATTGATTCCAGCTTGTGTTTCTTCCAGCCCAGCATTTCTCATGATGTACTCTGCATAGAAGTTAAATAAGCAGGGTGACAATATATAGCCTTGACGAATTCCTTTTCCTATTTGGAACCAGGCTGTTGTTCCATGTCCAGTTCTAACTGTTGCTTCCTGACCTGCATACAAATTTCTCAAGAGGCAGATCAGGTAGTCTGGTATTCCCATCTCTTTCAGAATTTTCCACAGTTTATTGTGATCCACACAGTCAAAGGCTTTGGCATAGTCAATAAAGCAGAAATAGATGTTTTTCTGGAACTTTCTTGCTTTTTCTATGATCCAGCGGATGTTGGCAATTTGATCTCTGGTTCCTCTGCCTTTTCTAAAACCAGCTTGAACATCAGGAAGTTCACGGTTCACCTATTGCTGAAGCCTAGCTTGGAGAATTTTGAGCATTCCTTTACTAGCGTGTGAGATGAGTGCAATTGTGCGGTAGTTGGAGCATTCTTTGGCATTGCCTTTCTTTGGGATTGGAATGAAAACTCACCTTTTCCAGTCCTGTGGCCACTGCTGAGTTTTCCAAATGTGCTGGCATATTGAGTGCAGCACTTTCACAGCATCATCTTTCAGGATTTGGAATAGCTCAACTGGAATTCCATCACCTCCACTAGCTTTGTTCATAGTGATGCTTCCTAAGGCCCACTTGACTTCACGTTCCAGGATGTCTGGCTCTAGGGCAGTGATCACACCATCGTGATTATCTGGGTGGTGAAGATCTTTTTTGTACAGTTCTTCTGTGTGTTCTTGCCATCGCTTCTTAATATCTTCTGCTTCTGTTAGGTCCATACCATTTCTGTCCTTTATCGAGCTCATCTTTGCATGAAATGTTCCTTTGGTATCTCTGATTTTCTTGAAGAGATCCCTAGTCTTTCCCATCCCGTTGTTTTCCTCTATTTCTTTGCATTGATCGCTGAAGAAGGCTTTCTTATCTCTTCTTGCTATTCTTTGGAACTCTGCATTCAGATGTTTATATCTTTCCTTTTCTCCTTTGCTTTTCGCTTCTCTTCTTTTCACAGCTATTTGTAAGGCCTCCTCAGACAGCCATTTTGCTGTTTTGCATTTCTTTTCTATGGGAATGGTCTTGATCCCTGTCTCCTGTACAATGTCACGAACCTCATTCCATTGTTCATTAGACACTCTATCTATCAGATCTAGGCCCTTAAATCTATTTCTTACTTCCACTGTATAATCATAAGGGATCTGATTTAGGTCATACCTGAATGGTCTAGTGGTTTTCCCTACTTTCTTCAATTTAAGTCTGAATTTGGCAATAAGGAGTTCATGGTCTGAGCCACAGTCAGCTCCTGGTCTTGTTTTTGCTGACTGTATAGAGCTTCTCCATCTTTGGCTACAAAGAATATAATCAATCTGATTTTGGTGTTGACCATCTGGTGATGTCCATGTATCACATGGAGGGCCCTGCATTCAGATCTCAGTTCTGAAACTTATTAGCTGTGGAAGTTTTGGTGAATAGCAAAACTTCCCTGAACCTTAGTCTTCCCTTTGCAGAACTGCAGTATTAACTTCTTTCAAGAGATGTTGTGAAAATATTTGTAAAGAGTTTGTCACAAAGGTCACATATATGTTAAGAAATTAATACCACTCAAATAATTCTCCCTTTCCTCCTTCTTGTTATTACTGAGCAGAGGTCCAATACAATTGTGAGGTTTTGAATTTCGACGTTAAGATGATGTTAACAGAAGTAAGGTCATACCTGGGAGACAATATGATGTGTTCTCTGTCAAACTTAATGAATCTGAGTAGCGATGGTCTGAATGTAATTGACAACAATGGGTCTGGGATTTGGGGGAGAGATATAAGAAAAGAAGCTTTGGGTTTGAGCTATGATGAAGTGGTAAATCAGATTTTCCAGGGGGGCTGGGGAGAAAGGCTGTGATATGTGGCATTTG
Source organism: Bos indicus x Bos taurus (assembly GCF_003369695.1). Taxonomy (NCBI): domain Eukaryota; kingdom Metazoa; phylum Chordata; class Mammalia; order Artiodactyla; family Bovidae; genus Bos; species Bos indicus x Bos taurus. The sequence goes on from NC_040076.1 coordinate 154,953,850, forward strand.
CTGATTTCCATGCTGTAAATACTCCCAACACGGTCAGTTTCAGGTTACCAAACCAGTTTGCAAAATTCCTGATTACTTAGTGTTTAGCTTTCCCTCCAGCTGGTGCCTGCTGCTCCTAGCTCTGAGTCACTGGCTGAGCCAGAAATGGAGAGAAAAAGAGATCTTTTTTCACCTTGCATGGGGTCGTCTTGCCTAGGATACATTGAGTTTCCGTTCTTTTGCTGTGAATCCGCACTTCTGAGTGCCTCTCCACACTTCTCACCTTTCTCTGCTGTAAAATGGAAAACCTAACCACCTTGTATCTATTTCCTTAAAGATGGCCTTGAGGCACCGTGGTGTATCCATCTTCCTGTTGCCCTGATATAGTTGCTTTATCCTTTGGTGGATTTTACAAGGTCGCTCCGTCCAGGGAGGGAGGAGGTCAGGCAGACCCCATGCCCCGCTTCTAGTACATCTTCTAGCACCGGGCTCCTGCCCAGCTTAGATTATGTTTCTCTCCTTGCTGGATTGGAAGGAACGCTTCAGACAGCTCCTTGTCTCCTCCTTCCCATCCCATCCCCTGGCCAGTGCCTACATCTGTGTTTGCATGAAACGCAGGTATAGACGGTTCACAGTCCCCTTTCCATGAGCTCCTAGGACGTTGACAAACCATAGGATGAGGTTCATCTTACACTCAGTATCACTGAGCTGTCTACAGCACAGGACTTCCAGGTGGCGTGGTGGTAGAAGCCCTGCCTGCCAGGGCAGGGGACAATCCCTGCGTCAGGAAGATGCCCTGGAGGAGGGCATGGCAACCCACTCCAGTATCCTAGACTGGAGAATCCCATGGACAGAGGGTCCTGGCGGGCCACAGTCCATGGGGTCACAAAGAGTCGGGCATGACTGAGGTGACTTAGCACACGCAGCAACAGGGCACTTTGTCACGAATCCATGGGGGCTATTCTTAACCCATAGGCCAACTAACATGCCCTGTTCAATGTACATTTCCAGAAACTCTCTGCCTTAAAAACAATTAATATGTAAAGAACTTTTTACTCAGATGTTTTTTCAACATTGTTATAGCAAAATAAAATAAAATAACATATATGCCCACATGTCCATAGTATAATACAACATGTGCTTAATAAATAAATACATATATCTATTTAAAATTAAATTATGTAGTCTTTAAAATTATTTATGGATTTTTTATTTACATGAAATATATTTACATTATACTAGAATATTATATTTGCCATTCTGACTCTGTTAACATGTGGAAAGAAAAATCATTAGAAGTAAGTTTCTCAAACTATTAACAGTGATTTCCTTTTGGTGGGAGGATAGGGCTGTGAGTGGCTTCTTTCTTTTCACTGTGCACTTAGGAGCTTTTCCAAATTCTCTGCACAAAAGCAAAAAATGTCTTTAACAAATTCTTAAGTATCCAGAGACTGTATTTATATTCCAATATTCTTGGTCAGTCGACTCAGTTTTTTAAATTACAAGTCCATCTGAAGTCTAAAGTTGAATTATTTCTGAAACACAAAAGTCATGTATCTTGTGTCATGAAACTGGGGACCTTCAGTCCTGCTCCGTAGTTAGCGGTGTTACTTCTCTGGTTATTTCCTTCTATACCACACTTCAAGAAAGGAGGGTACTTAACAAAATAAGAACCTAAGTTTCCCTCACTGCAGGATACTCTACCTTTAATTTGTACGTTATTCAAATATTCCAAATTCTTTTAACAGTATGCATGCATTAATATATTCTTGAGTTACATTTCCCCAATATTTTATTATGAAAACTTTTAAAGATCTAGAAAGGTTGAAAGAATATTAACTATAGTTAGATGCTATAATTAATATTTTAATAATGGGAGGATAGATATGTCACATTATCTATTTATCAATCCATCAGTCCATCTTATTTTTTGATACATTTTAAAGTAAGTAGCAAACATCAGGACATTTCACTTCTACATATTACATCATGCAGATCTTTAACTAGAACTCAATATCTTTTAGACTTCTTTTTATGTCTTTCAGGGTAAAATTTATATGCAATGGAATGTATCAATCTTAAGTGACACTAATTAGTTTTGACAGCTCCATATATCTGTGCCACCCAAGCTCCAGTCAGAATCTAGACCATCACTGTCACCCAGGAGGTTCCCTCATGTTCCTTCCCAGTGATGCTTGCACTGACCTCCCAGGGCCAACCTTTGTTTCAACTTGAACACCTAATGGTCATTTTTCCAAGTCTAGAACTTCATATAAATGGAATCAGAGAGCCTGTAGTCTTGTGTCTGGCTACTTTTATGCAGCTTATGGTTTTCAAGATTCAACTATGCTATTGCGCTTCTTGTACAAGCCTTTTTGTGGACATCTTTATTTCTTTTGGGTAAATACCTAGGGATAGAATTGCTGAGTTATAGAGTAGGTATATGTCGAGTTTTATAGGAAATGGTTCAACCTTTTTCCAAAGAGGTGTAACATTCTCCACCCTCACACCTTCAATCTATGAGAGTCTCATCTGCCTCTCTTTCTTGGCAACAACTGGTATTGTCAGTACAGGCAGGTCTTCCTTTTTTAAGAAAAAAATTTTACTCTGTCTCATGGATATGTTGTAGCTAAATTATATATTTTAAGTGTGTGAACACTTGGTCAGTTTCCTTACCGTCCTAGTGGGAAGAAAGGCAGGAGCCGAGTTTGGCGCCCAGAGATCTGGCCTCGTGGAAACAACAGCACGTTGCAGCTGGCAGACCCCTGCCCTTTGTGAGAACGGATTGCCCTCCCACAAGGAACTCTCTCTTCTCAACACTGAAAGGGTACTCACTGCGGGCTTCCTCTCTGATGATCCCAGCGTGACGGCCGGTCCCTCCTTCTAAGTCTCCCTTTCACTGCTTCTGCCATGCCCCTCTCCCTCTGTCCCTGGGCCACTCGTAGGAATCAAGGTTGCTTGCTATATTCCAGGTGTCTATCAGCTTGTCACATGTTTTTTTAGGATGTCGGCATCTGAGCTCATGTCTCATCTCCTTAACTGTGAAGAAAAAATTTCTTCCTTTTGAAGAAAAGACATTATTTACTTTATTAATACCTTAACACAGTCCCTTTCCCCTCCAAGGTGCTCACTGAACAGCCATTGAATGTGTGATTGAGTCAGAGGTGGATGGTATCGTTGCCAGCACAGATCTGGGGCTGGACTTTGGTACCTATGGGCTTTGGGATGTCAAGATGGTTACTTACCCTCTCTGAGCCTCAGTTACTACCTGAAAAATGATGATAGTAAGAATACCTACTTTACTGCACACGGAGTGGGGATTCATAATTTAATTTTTTAAAACGTGCATAGTGCTGTGCTGTGCTTGGTTTCCCTGTGGGAGACCTGGGTTCGATCCCTGGGTCAGGAAGATCCCCTGGAGGAGGGCAAGGCAACCCACTCCAGTAGTCTTGCCTGGAGAATTCCCATGGACAGAGGAGCCTGGCAGGCTATGGTCATGGGGTCGCAAAGAGTCTGACATGACTTCCCAACCCGGGGATCGAACTCAGGTCTCCCACATTGCTGGCAGATTCTTTACCATCTGGGCCATCAGGGAAGCCCAAGATTCCTTCTCCAGGGAATCTTCTTGACCCAGGAATCAAACCAGGGTCTCTTGCATTGCAGGCAGATTCAAACCCCAAAATTGTAGAAAAGTGTCTAAAACAAAATAAATAAAAATAAAATGAACCCAAATCTTCTTTGGATCTTAAATACAACGTTAGAGAGAATGCTGCTTACTAAATCTATATTCATCCTGTGATGTGGAAAAACCCCAAACCTGACACCAGCAATTGTGATAATTCAGCCCCAAAATACTTCTTCAAATACTTTGGTCCTGCTTTTTCAGAATACAGTAAACAAGTCTGTTTATCTGTGAAGATGTCATAACCTTTGATCTCGCGACTTTCAGCCTCCAGGTATTTAGACTGAGCAAGTCAGGAGAGTTTTTTCCCTTTATCTTGGGCCTATATTGTCTTCCTAAAGTGCCTGTATCAGACCTGCAATATTTGATATATAAACTCTCTTCCCCCGTCTTTTGAGTAGAAAGAGAATTAGTCCTCATGGTCTTCAGTATTATCAAACTTATCTTGCACCCACTTGCTTTATACGAGAAAGGGATGCACCTTTAACAATGAGAAAAGCAGCAAACACTGACAGGACCTTTTGATACGATTTGCCATTGATCGAACCTACACATTCTGGAGGGCCCTGCTATACATTCTTCAAAGAAAATTTTGGCATTTTCTACTCAAAAGGTTTGAAAAAGAGGGCACAGAAGGGTCCTGAGAGCATCCCCCAGAAGAGGGAAGGATCTTTACATGCCAGGATCTTCAGTATCAGGAAAAAGTATGGCTCTCATTTTCCTTCACTGGACTGGATTCCATAACGAAGCACCTTATTTTCTGGAGTCAGGATGCATCTGTTTGTCTCCATACAATGTGGGAGAAATATGTTCATGGAGTGAAAGGAGGGTGCTGGCCACTGTGACCTGTGAACACGGTTCTCTGCTCTTTGGATGAAAGATTGCACATCTCATGCTTAACGCGGTGGCAGATACTGACTTGGAAAACACGAATACTCCATGTTGATTCGTCCACCATCAGAACCAGAGAGAAGGGCTTCCCTGGTGATCCAGGGGTTAAAAGTCCGCCTGCCAACGCAGGGGATGTGGGTTTGCTTCAGGGTCCAGGAAGATCCTGTGTGCTGTGAAGCATTGAAGCCTGGGTGCCACACCCGAGCCCGGGTACCCTAGAGGTTCTGCTCCCAATGAGAGAAGCCACCCCAGTGAGAAGCCCGTGCACAGCAACTCGACAATAAACCCCGCTCCCTGCAGCTGGAGGAAGGCCCTACGCAGCAAGGAAGACCCAGTGCAGCCAAGAATAAATCAGCAAATCGAAGATCATAATGATCTCCTTGTGACTTCCAAATGCCTTGCATTTGAAGTGGAATCTGGATTGGGGTGTCTGGAGCAGCGAGGGGAACTCCACAGGATGCAGAATAAAGTAAAGGCTAGAGGTGTCCTCTTGGTATTAAAACAAAATGCTTCTGTAAGCGAAAGAAGAAACCGCGTTGGATGGAAAGGAGCGCGCTTTCCCCGTGCCTGCGCATCTGCGTGCTTCCAGAGGCCGCGGTGTCCTCCTTACCTGCGGGTGGCCTCCACGCCCTGACGGGGCACTGCGTGAAGACGTGCCTCCTTCTGTCGGAGGGAAATTCGCTTTGCCTGCTCTCCCCTGCTCCTCTGTGCCTCCCTTTGTTCTAATCACGCGCGTGAGAACAGCCAGTGAGACGCGCAACCGTTTTCTTCTCCAGCCACGTTTTTTGGAGCTAATAATTCAAACGGATCTTTTACAAACTTTCATTTTATTCTTAGAAATGGCCTTATTGCTAACAGCCTGCTCTCCAGTTGTACTTTATCGAGCAGCAGATCTGTTGTAAAATGTGATGACTGGATTTCATCTGCTTTGCCACCCCCGAAGAATTCATTGCCCACGGTGCTTCTACTGCTGTTATAAGAGACGTTTAATTTTTGTGGTACATTGATGGATATCTGGACTCCCTGGTAACATGGTCTTCCTTGAATAGGACTGCTGTTTTCTAGGTCTCAGATCCCCTGAAGATGCTACGTAACTCCCTGTATGAAACAAATCTTCCACACCCTAATAGTAATATCCCCAATCCCCAGATGAACAGCTAATGCACACAAGTGCCTGTAGGTAACTCCAAGCCTGCAGGTGAGACAATAGGGGAAGGGAAGCCCCCCTCGTCTTAGGTACGATGGAATTTGAGACACAGAAAGACAAACACACACACACAATTGGAAGACTTACCACAGTTCTGAAAAGTTGTCTAAATAGGTCTCTTCTGAGTAATAAAAGTTCAGCTACTTTTTCACTCCTTGACTCATTTTCTGTTGCTTTCAGGTGAGCTGTGCAGAATCCCTGCTAGGCACCTTCAGATTTAAAAAATAATAGTAAGAGCAAAAGGAAAACAAACATTTTGCAAAGAGGAGAATGGAAAACATCAGGAAAACAAAGCAGTGGAATCAGGTAGAGGGTTTGAATGGCCATGCTGGAGGAGCTACTGTGTCCTCAATTTAATAAAACTCCATTTTTGAACAAAACTCCACATAATTCTCTGATATATCAAGGTCAAGAAACTGTATGCTCACATAGAGAAGGGCACAGTGACATGGTCCTGGAACAGGGATGCCAGTGGATGGCAGATTTGCTACCCTCACCCAGTGGAAAAAGGCTGAGGGCTCGGTAAGGCTGCAGCAAGTCATCGAATAGAGTGTGAGTGCTCAGCAGCCTATCGTATTGGACGAGTTGGGCGCGATCCACTTCTTCCCAACCAGGGGCACCCGGGGACTAATGCATATGGCAGCCTGTTAAAGTTGGAAGGTCATGCGTTTCGGTTTGATACCTTCTATTGCTTTAGTAATGATCGGGTGTGGCCTCCGGTGACTATTCTTGTGTCCATTCCCAGAGCATCTTCTTTTGATTTGGATATCTGAGATGGGTTAGATAAAATTAGGAGAAGGCAATGGCATCCCACTCTAGTACTCTTGCCTGGAAAATCCCATGGAGGGAGGAGCCTGGAAGGCTGCAGTCCATGGGGTCGCTAAGAGTCGGACACGACTGAGCAACTTCACTTTCACTTTTCACTTCCATGCATTGGAGAAGGAAATGGCAACCCACTCCAGTGTTCTTGCCTGGAGAATCCCAGGGACGGGGGAGCCTGGTGGGCTGCCGTCTATGGGGTCACACAGAGTCGGACACGACTGAAGTGACTAAGCAGCAAGCAGATAAAACCATCTCTGCATTTACTAAGCATTACTCATTCATTCTTTACCAACTGAGCTATCAGGGAAGCCTCAATGAAAGTGAAAGTCGCTCAGTCCTGCCTGACTTTTTGCGAACTAACCCCATGGACAAGTTCTCAAGGCCAGATTACTGGAGAAGGTAGCTTTTTCACTTCTCCAGCGGATCTTCTCAACCCAGGAATTGAACTGGGGTCTCCTGCATTGCAGGTGGATTTGGTACCAACTGAGCTATCAGGGAAGCCAGTTAGCTTAAAACTCAACATTCAGAAAACTAAGATCATGGCATCTGGTCCCCTCACTTCATGGAAAATAGATGGGAAAACAATGGAAACAGTGAAAGACTTTATTTTCTTGGGCTCCGAAGTCACTGCAGATGGTGACTACAGCCATGAAATTAAAAGACGCTTGCTCCTTGGAAGAAAAGTTATGACCTACCTAGACAGCATATTAAAAAGCAGAGACATTACTTTGCCAACAAAGGTACGTCTAGTCAATGCTATGGTTTTTCTAGTAGTCATGTATGGATTTGAGAGTTGTACCATAAAGAAAGCTGAGTGCTGAAGAACTGCTTCTTTTGAACTATGGTGTTGGAGAAGACTCTTGAGAGTCCCTTGGACTGCAAGGAGATCCAGCCAGTCAATCCTATAGGAAATCAGTCCTGAATATTCACTGGAAGGACTGATGCTGAAGGTGAAACTCCAATACTTTGGCCACCTGATGTGAAGAACTGACTCATTGGAAAGGACCCTGATGCTGGGAAACATTGAAGGTAGGAGGAGAAGGGGACGACAGAGGATGAGATGGTTGGATGGCATCACTGACTCAATGGACATGAGTTTGAGTAAACTCCGGGAGTTGGTGATGGACAGGCAGGGCTGGCATGCTGTAGTCCGTGGCGTTGCAAAGAGTTGGACACGACTAAGTGACTGAACTGAACTGAACTGAACTGACTCATTCATTCAACCAATATTCATTAAGTATCTACTTACTTCCAGCCCTGGAAGCTGGGGATTCAGTAAAGAACAAAACAGATATTGAGCTACATGAGCTGTTTGAATACTTTGGAGATTAATCCCTTGTTTCATTTGCAAATATTTTCTCCTATGCTGGGGGTTGGTTGTCTATTCATCTTGTTTGAGGTTTCCTTTGCTGTGCAAAAGCTTTTAAGTTGAATCAGTTCCTATTTGTTTATTTTTGTTTTTATTTTCAGTACTCTAGGAAGTGGGTCACAAAAGAAATTGCTGGGATTTATGTCACAGAGTATGTTTTCCTCTAAAAGTTTTATGATGTGCAGCCTTACATTTAGGTCTTTAATCCATTTTGACTTTATTTTTGTGTATGGTGTTACGTTCTAATTTTATTATTTTACATGTAGCTGCCCAGTTTTCCTAGAGCCACTTATTGAAGAGACTGTCTTTTCTCTATTCCATATTCCTATCTCCTTTCTCATGGATTGGGTGACCATAGATTCTTGGATTTATCGCTGGGCTTTCTATTTTGTTCTATTGATCTGTATTTCTGTTTTTTGTGCCAGTACCATACTGTCTTGATTATTGTAGCTTTGCAGTATAGTCTGAAGCCAGGAAGCATGATTCCTCCAGCTGCATTAGCTCTGTTTCACGTTCTCAAGAGCAGCAAGTGCAGAGTCCACGGGGCAGGGGCAAGCCTGACATTTTTGTGGGGAAAAGCAAAGAGGTTGGGATTCTTAGAATGGAGCAAAAGAGGGAGAGAGTCATAGGAGGTGACAGCACAGGGGTGATGAACACTAGACCGTAGGACCTTGTAAAACACGGAAAAGACCTTGGCTTTTGCTCCAAGTCCCATGGGAAGCCACTGAAGGGTTTTGTGCCAAAGTCTGAGATGATCACAGCTCCCTGTGAACAGGACGGCTCTGAATGTTATGTTGACTGAGAACAGACGGATGAAGTGCGAGGACAGAGAGATGTCAGTTAGGATGATACTGGGTGGCTGGATCAGGGTGGTGGCAATGGACGCAGTAAGCAGTCCGGTTCTGGATATACTTTGAAGGTAGAGACGATATGATATGATGATGGCTTGCGGGGAGCCGGTGAGGCATTCCACTCATGACAAAGGTCATGAGGAAGGAGGTTCGGCATACGCAAAGGCGGGATCGAGCCTCAGGAGTCCCCCCGGATATTCTCGAGCATTTTCCCCCAAAAAACCAGAGTCTGCCTACTTTATTGCTTTGTGCTCTCACCTCTGACTTTACTGGGGGCTGTCCCCTACCACCATCTCTCTCTCTCTGTCAAAGAGTTAACTTACAGCTCCAATTAATAAAGTTCCTGGGCAATTAGGAGTGTTTAAATCCAAACCCCTCTGAGGGCTCTCTAACTCGCCTGACAAGTTTACCCGGACTCCTGCAGCTATGCATACGATTGTTTACAGTCTCCCAGCCTCGAGAGGCATGGGAAGCTTAAGATATTCAAATAGCTTAGAGCCTCTCAGAGAGTTAAAAACTGTCAGAATAAACTGGTAAAGGATTTCATTGATGAGTCAATGCTTGTTGCCAAGTTTTCACATCCCCTGAATTGTATCCTTGAATATGTATCAATTAATAGTGGGTATGTAGAAAAAATAAGTAGTGGCCTTGGTGTTAGTAACTTTAGACCCTTAAGGTAATAAATTCTTTCTTTGTTGTAAACCCATTACACATCCGCCCTATAGGAATGCAATTTTATCTTTGGAAGATGGTGCCAAACCTTGAAATAATTACTCTTAGAGAAAGTAAGTCTTTGTTGATAAGTCCTTGTCAAGAGTCATAAAATGTTAGTAGGCCTTCTGGCCAGAAGATGATGTAAATCACCTAAACCATTTGTATACGATACATTTGCAGGAAAGAAACCTTGGTTTTTGATAAGAATCAAAGACTGCTGACTTTGCATCCCCTATTATCCTCTATGTGTAACTTAGGGTATAAAAGCCCCTGTTAAAAATAAAGCTACGGGCCTTGCTCACCAACGCTTGGTCTCCCCATGTCATTCTTTCTTTTAACTTCCAGCTGAGTCTCCATCTGGAGCGCGGAACCCACCACGCTTACTAATCATGCCTGGGCTTCTAAGACCCACTCGAGAAGGAGTCTAGGGTGAGACACCTTCCGCTATTCGAGAGGGCGCCTGCGGCCTACGTAAGTGGTGCAAACTTCTTGTCTTGAAGTTTTATTGGTCTCCCGCGTAAACCAAGCTACTCAGCTTCTTTTCTCCACTGAATTTTCCTACTGAGCTATCCTCATTCTATTGTTCTCTATATCTCTAATTAGCATATAAATAGTCGCCGACGCCGTCTCCCCTTCGAATACCCTGGATCAGCCGGGGCTGGTCCTCGGCAATGGCTCTTAGGGTATGAGTAGAGCTATTGATTCCTTCAAAATATTGATGTAAACAGGTATTGAATTAACAAATTGAGTGGAGTTTCAGTTAAGATGGGCAAGATTGGAGATGGAGGGTGTGTGCGTTTGTGCATGTAAAGATCCTCATTTGAATATGTTAAAAGTGATGTATCTATTAGATATCCAAGTGAAGTTACCAAGTAAGCTCTTGAATATATGAGTCTGGAGATGAGAGAAAGAGAGTTTCAAGTTAGGGGTAGAAATTTGAGGATGAGCAGCAGATAGGTGATTTAAGTCATGAGATGGGATGAGATCACTTTGGCCATGTCTTAGAGAAGTGGTCTATGGATTAAAACTTGGGACTCAGAGGGATAAGGAGGTATCAGCCTGTGAAGCTGAGAAGGAGGGGTCAGAAAGAGTGTGATTTTCTGGAAAACAAGTGAAGAATATGTTTTAATGCAGAAACAGTGATTAGTTGTTTCAAATGTTGCTGAAAAGTCTAATAAGATGAGAATCATGTAATGGCATTTAGTTGTTACCTTTGAAAATACAGAGTTCATCAGTAACTTAAAACATTTTTAAAAAATTGAAGTATAGTTAATTTACAGGCTTCCCAGGTGGCACTATTGGTAAAGAACCTGCCTATACAGGAGACAGAAGAGACGCAGGTCCCATCCCTGGGTCAGGAAGATCCCCTGGAGGAGGGCATGGCCACCAACTCCAGTATTCTTGCCAGGAGAATCCCATGGACAGAGGAGCCTGGCGGGCTGCAGTCCATGGGGTCACAGAGAGTCGGACGTGACTGAGCGACTCAGCACACACAGAGTTAATTTATAATATTGTGTCCGTTTCTGGTGTGTAACAAAGTGATTCAGTTCTACGTATTTACATATACCTATTCTTTTTCAGATTCTTTTTCATGACAGATTATTATAAGAGATTGAATACAGTTCCTTCTGCTACACAGTAGGTCCTTGCTGTTTATCAGTTATACATATAGTTATGTGTAACTGTAAATCTCAAACTCATTTTCTCATTTGTGACTTTGAGAAGAACTTATTTCTGTTGGGCTCAGGATCTAAATAATGCAAGACATGTCATCAATCTTTATGAATTAAGTAAGGAAATGGATTTGGATGTAAACTGCTTCTTCAAAAGCAGACTAGGGTGAGAGGACAAGCTACCGAGGAAGAGAATTTTAAATCCCTTCCCGGTCCTAGTCTATGACATAGAGTATGGAGATGACATGAAACTTAAAGCAAACAAATAAACAACCAAACAGAAGTGAGAACATCATCCAAATAGGATCACCATAGGCACTGGTCTTCAATGGGAACAGTGGCAACGGGAAAAGGGGCCTTGTAGAAACTTTGTGCGTGTGTGTGTGTGTGTGCGTGCGTGCATGCTTTGCTTTCTCAACGTGTTTACCATGCTGTGGCCTTGTCAAGAGCAAAAGCTAGGGAAAGATAAATAATAATTTCTTACCTTTTGGAAAAAAGTAAACTGGACTAATGTAGCTGGTTACGTATCATCTCTATGTTATCAATTTAAATGTAAAAGTTCAGTTTCAAAAAAATGAATAAGATTGCAGTTATGTGGGTGGATTTGGTAGGAAGTCTAATTACGTTGCAAGGCTGGAAGGTAATCTTGACCAAAATAAAAACATATCCCTTTGATTTTTAGAAAGCTTCAAACTCAACCTAAGTAAAATGGAAATTGGTAAAAGGGGGAGAGAGATGGGCAGGATTGATCAGATCAGCTTAATTTAATTTTATTTATTTTTTACAAGTATATGATTTAATATTAATGTGTTAATATTAATTGGTGAGATTTTATGATTGATACATAATCATATTATGGCTATATATATATATATGCCTGTATATATACAGACTATTTGCTTATTTGCTTATATACATATATCTATGATAAAGCATAAGGTTTTTTATTCTATAAACACACCATATAGTCACATTCTTAGATTCAAGGTGAGTGGGCCAAATATAAACTTGTTAAAACAGAAAGTCACAAATTGTTTTTTTTAATTAATTTTCACTGGACTGTAGTTGATTTTAGATTAATTTTAAAATTAAAGAATTGTTGACCTTTGCCCGAGAAGACTCAGGAAAGCTAAAAGCACATGAACAATAATGATCACACTGCTTTGCATATTTCGGGTTGCATTCTTTGCAGCCTCAGCTAACTGAAATAGAGTCTTAAAACTGGCACAAAGCTCATGGTATAAGACAGGCGTGGCCCTGCCTTGGAGGGCGGGCAGAACCCTAAACATACTGCTTCCTATGGGTTACCTGATTTCCACTTGAGTTAGGGGCAGCAGATTGATTGACTAATTGCTGACCAATCCTGGAGTTGTGTGCAATGGCAAAGGTGGAAACAAAGATCAGAGATGATCTGCGGGAGTAAATAAATTTAAGTCTCTTAAATGCCCCCTTCAGGAGTGGTGACTTGACAGTGAGACTCATAAACTCCCACCCTCTGTAGTCTTCAGCTCTAAAATCTCCGCATCTGGACTTTTTATTAAAAAAAAAAGTGTGTTTATTTATTTATTCATTTGGCTTCCCCTGGTCTCCCATGAGACCAGGGATTGAACCCAGGCCCCCTGTGTTGGGAGTGCAGGGTCTTGGTTACTGGGCCGCCAGGAAAGTCCCTGCGTCTGGACTTTTAAGCCACCCTGACACGTTCCCACACCTTAGGTGAATGACCATGGACCTGGCTGGCCATCACGTGGGGGGCTTCCTGAGTGTTCTCCATTGTTCTTGTCCTGAGCCCATCTACGTAAGACCTCAGACTCCTCTCCTCCCATACAGCTTTGGGTACCTATGCTTTGCTCTCAGAGGTTTAATTCTTGTGTGTCCTCCTGCAGCAGGACTTAGAGAAGAGGCCTTCGTCCAAATTCTCAAGGCCCTGCCTCCAGCCTCTCCTGCAAAGGAAGGGTGGAGATGAGACACAGAAACCACATCTTCTTGATGCTGAGCGGAACTGCACCCCCTAGTCTGGGAAGGGTCTTATACACTGTTGGTCAGTAGTACAGGAACAAGGTGAGGACCGGCAAGGCCGTTGCTAATGAATGAATTATTGTGAATTGTTCTGGTATGTTCATGCCACCCACTTAAAGCCTCCTTTTCTTCTGGTAATTTACTAAATAATTCATGATGCGCCTCAGTTTGGTATAACTCATCATCACAGTTTGATGAGTTAAGGAAGTGGCCCTGTTTGGGAGTTTTCTCGGAATATTGGCTCATCTGAGTGAAAATCGGTATTCTCTTTCTTCTACTTCGGTATTGCACACTGTGAGTAAGTGAGAATGATCACTGCACTGGTAATAGTCTTAGGTCAGGACTCCCAGAGACAGGTCCCAAGATGAGGATTTGCACGTAACTGATTTATTAAGGAAGTGCTCCTGGGAGACACTAGTGAGAGGCTAGGTATCAGGACAGGAGAAGGGAAGACACCAAGCCGCAAGTGCGCTCCAGGCCAAGTCTCAGGCGGGACGTTTAGCCTCATCCTTCATGGGGGCCCGGGTGGGAGGTGACTGCCCCCACGAGTCACCTGGGCCTCCTCCACTCACGTCGCCAGTCACTGGGGACGCCCACCCCAGGGTCACGTAAATTCCAGGAGATTCTCCTCCAGCGCTCCTGGGACCATCCTCCCCAAGAGGGTTGTGCATGAGGCCACTGGAAGTAAATAGCAAGGAGCAGGAAGAAATCACTGAGACGGCTGAAGGAACTCAAGGGATCTGGGTGGGGCAGTCACAGCGCCTGCCCCGTCGGCATAAACGCTTAGTGAGGCTCTTGGTACCAGGAGAGCTGTTTCTTCATGTGCACCGTTTAGTTCTTACAGTCAGATCAGATCAGATCAGATCAGTGGCTCAGTCGTGTCCGACTCTTCACAACCCCATGAATCGCAGCACGCCAGGCCTCCCTGTCCATCACCAACTCCCGGAGTTCACTCAGACTCACGTCCATCGAGTCAGTGATGCCATCCAGCCATCTCATCCTCTGTCATCCCCTTCTCCTCTTGCCCCCAATCTCTGCCACCATCAGAGTCTTTTCCAATGAGTCAACTCTTCGCATGAGGTGGCCAAAGTACTGGAGTTTCAGCTTTAGCATCATTCCTTCCACAGAAATCCAGGGCTGATCTCCTTCAGAATGGACTGGTTGGATCTCCCTGTTTCACATAGTGAGGACTGAAGTGTTAAGTAATCTGTAAGAATGTTCCAGAATATTGTGATAGACTACAGGTAGACTCAACTCCAGTTCTACCTAAAGACCACGTCCACAGTTAACTATGTTTCCTCTGATTATGTTCCTTTCTGGTCTCTTAGATTTTGGACTCACTGCTTGGCATGTGGGTTAGTCCCTAGATACCAGGGATCAAATCCTGGTGTCAAACCGCACTGGAAGCACGGAGTCTTAACCGCTGGACCGCCAGGCAAGTCCCATAGGAATTTGTTTTCCCCTGGACAGTTACTATATTCTTTACTCTTCTCCTCTTATGACATTCCTTACTTTTCTCTCCTTTTACTATATCCCAATATCCGTTTGGTTATATTCCATAACCAAAGTGAAAGGTTCTGTTCAGGAAGGCATGGGGAAATTGGGAATAGGGTAAATAAGAAAAACAGAGAGGATAAAATAATTTGTAAGCAAGAAATACTATAGCAAATGAGTCGGGATCATTCTATGACCAGGAGAGAGGAAGAAATCTAATAACATCTTTAAGTTCATGAGCGGTTTTAACACAGAATAGATTGACCAGCTGTTCTCAAATATCAACAGAGCAGAATAAAGAAGAAACCTCCTTGCTATTATAGCAGGAGGATTCTATGTTGAATTAAAGAAAGTGCTCTCTGGACATAATGGCTATTGAGTACCAGATTGAAGTCCTGTAAACTCAAATGAGAAGGAAAAGAAAAGAAAAAGGGAAAACACACAGATGCAAGCCCGGCCTGCCATCCTGCGCAAATGTATGAGATGTTACCTTGAAGACAGCTGCTTCACACCTGCAACCTTCCACAGAGTGGGAGCTGTGAACTGAAAACCAAACAGCAGCAAAACTGAACTTCACCGGGGCTGACGATGCCCACCAGAGGCCATCCCACTGTCTGCGCCAGAGAGAGGCTAGAACCGTCGGGCCTGGCAATCTGCTTCTCCGTGAGAACGCTTGTTTTCACTTTTGTCCTTTCTCCCTTGAAGAGAAGATCACAAATGCTGCAGCACACACGTGACAGAACACTTTTACAGAGAAATACAGAGAAAGAACATGCGTCGAGGCTGCAGCGCGGTCTGGAGCCGCTGACTGCTTGGCGAGGAGAGGGGATGGGCCCCGGGAGGCTGGACGTGCCTTTGAAGAGTCTGCTGTTTGCCTGCTCCCTGTCCATCCGCTGCTCCCTCCCCTAGGGATTTTCTCTGTAATATGGCTCCGTTTAGATTTCTCAAATGTTAAAAAATGTATATCCTCGATGATGATTGTTAAACATTCAAAATGTATGTCCCCAGTGATGTGCTTGCTGCCAGACTAAACTACTCACTATTTTTGAATAGGGACTGTGCAGAAAATTAATTTAGGAATCACTTATGAATATATCTTCCCCAAAGAAACTCTGATGTGGATGGACTTGTGTTTTGGGGAAAAATCCATTGCAATCACAACCAACATACCTTTGAAGGTCCTAGTCTTTTAGCTACACTGTGCAATTGGGGTTTCCCAGCTGGCGCTAGTGGTAAAGAACCCGCTTGCCAATGCAGGAGACATAAGCAACATGGGTTCGATTCTTGGGTTGGGAAGATCCTCCAAGGAGGGCATGGCAACCCACTCCAGGATTCTTGCCTGGAGAAGCTCATGAACAGAGGAGCCTGGTGGGCTACAGTCCAGAGTGTCACAGAGAGTGGAACACGACTGAAGCGACTAAGCATGTGTGCGTGCATGCCTGTGAACTTAAATGGACGCTTCGGAGCTAGAGTAGGAATTTGATCACTGTTCAGATCGTTATTTCCCCAGAACACTGAATTCTTGTTTGGATGTGGGACCCCAGGACTGTTTCCAACCTAAAATACCCTTCGGTGGAGGCTTGCAGGGGGTTTTCTGTGCATCGGGTGAGGCCGGGAGGAAACAGTCAATTGCCTCTTGAAGTTCAGGGCTGCTCTTCCTCTGGCCAGGAGGTAGTGATGTGTGTGTTTGTTTTTTCTGCACTGCTCGGTTTGTGAATCTCAGTTCCCTGACCAGGGATTAAACCTGGGCTATGACAATGAAAACCCAGAATCCTAACCTGTGGGCCACCAGGGAACTCCAGAGTGGCGATTTGTTCTCTGCAAAAGAGGATTCCCCTAACCTCCAGATTAACAGCAGCCATTCATAGGAATGAAGAATTTGTACAAGAGTGACTATTATTACTGAGCACCTATTATGGATCACAAACACTGTCATTCACTATATGTATATTATGTAACTTTCATAATAACTTCGAGGGGTATTATTTTCACCATTTTATAGAAGAGGGAACTGTCTTTAAAAAGTCAACTTGTGTCTGAAGTCCTATTCATAATACATGATTGAATTTAATGTAATTAGAGCTCCAGATTGTCTGACATCAAAGTCTAATCATTTCATAGATGTTGCAGTGGGCATTTATTCCTTGGCTGCATCCCTGAGATCTGTTCACCCTTATCATTATTTTCTTCTGGCATATCTACCTTCACTGCCTGTACCCTACAACACACCACAGCCATTTGATTTGTGCAGAAATGACCCCATATCTGCGTTAGATGTGAGTTTAGATTGAAATAAGATAAGCACTAGATTCTATTCCCTTTCACCATTTCCCCTGCCATATTGCCTGGTACAAACATGATTAGGTATATTCATGAATATGAATATAATTCAGAGTCAGGGAAATAGAATGAGATGTTTGCTGGTCTTCTGGAAATGAGTAGTTCCCCTCTTTAACAATGTTATATCAGGAAGTGAGTTCTGAAGTGGTGGCAGCATTTTCTTACCCACAGGATACAGCATGGCTCTGCTGGGTTGTGTATTATGCAGAATCTAAGGTTGAAGCCGCTAGGACAGAAGACAGAGGTCAGAGACAGGATTCAGGCTCACACTGTCAGTCACTGAGCTCCTGGATCAAGCCTCACCTGAAGTAAGAGCGGCTCCTGGAATAATTCAAACCTTTGCTCAAACCACTATTTGTAGTTTTAGTCACTCAATAGGTTCTCTGCCACCTTCACCATTAAGAGTTGTAAGTGACACAGATGCCCTGGTATGAATCACATTCCTGAGACAATTCAGAAACCTAATTAATCAAATTAAATTACACTCAGGCTAGTCTCCTGAATAGCTGATAGCTCAATTGGTAAAGAATCCTCCTGCAATGCCAGAGACCTAGGTTCGATCCCTGGCTTGGGAAGATCCCCTGGAGAAGGGACAGGCTACCCGCTTCAGTATTCTGACCTGGAGAATTCCATGGACCATACAGTCCATGAGGTCTCAAAGAGTCAAACAGGACTAAGCCACTTCTACTTTCATTTCACAAGCTATTCTCAGTGACAAAAGCTGTCCACTTAAAATTTACAAAGATTCTGAGCAATACAGAATGAAAATAAAGAATGTTTTGGTTAAGGAATTTAAGTTACACAGAAAAAAATTAAGTAAATGATGTCATTCTCTGATAACTATAATTAATCTGAGATTTAATTCCATAGGAATAATAAAAACTGGGGTCTGGGTTTAAGTTTGAGGAGCAAAATTCTCCAATTTTTTAAATATGCTTAATTTTTTTAAAATGTGGGTGTACATTGGTTTCTGATCTGAGACAATATATTAGTATTTCTTAAGGAAAGTGTATTTCTCGTTATCTTGATAGTTGCTCATTTTGCTGAAGGTATCATGATGGTACCCTCCCCAGCACGTGATAAGGATCGGAGCTGCAGTTCTCAGGTGTTTTACAGGCCGCAGGTAAAGCCAAGTGCCCTGCTGCTGTCCTCTGAAGTGAGAGACTGCCAGAGGGTGGGGAACGCCGTGAGGGAGAGGGGAAGCAGTCACGAGGAAACAGGCAAGCGGAAGGAGAAAGAGAGGCTAATTTCAGAGGCCATTCCATCAGGAAATATCAGTTTTAATTGGCGGGTTCCCTTCCTTACAGGGCCCTTCTAGGGCTGCAGGAGGGACTCTACTCACGTATTCTCATAGTACAGGAGTTTTCAAAATTTTCGAGAGCTAGGTATTTTAACTGAAATTCATTAAGACCATTGTCTTTTCTCTCCTCAAATGCTCCCTGCCCCATTTTATTTACTTGGGTTGCTTAGCATTGGAGACACTCCAGTAATTCTAGAAGATGCAATTCAAGAGGGATGTATTTATGTGGGCCACAGACATATATTCAGTTAAGGTATTGTTAGCCATCCACCCCTGGATTGCCCTGTGGCTCAGAGGGTAGAGTCTGCCCACAACGAGAGAGACCTGAGTTTGACCCCTGGGTTGGGAAGATCCCCTGGAGAAGAAAATGGCAACCCATCCAGTACTCTTGCCTGGAAAATCCCATGGACGGAGGAGCCGGACAGGCCACAGTCCATAGGGTGGCAAAGAGTCAGGCACGACTGAGTGACCTCACTCTCACCTTTTTTTCAGCCATCCGTCCCAGCTGGAACTGCCTTCCAGAAATATTCATTCCATCACCTGGGCCAGTGAACCCAGCATTGAGACAAGAACCTACAAGGGCATATACTTGATCATGAAATGAATGGGGGCTAAGGTATCCAGCTCTAGAAGTATGTAGGTATTGAGGAGAAGCTTGGTTGAAATGCACGGAAACAGGAATGAATCAATGGGAATTCTTCCAATTATTAGAAATGTAAAATTGCCAATGGAAGATTCAGTTCTTCCAATATGAAGCCAAACTGGAAAGTGTGCTCTGATCAGAAATATAACAAATAATGACATGTGCACAATGGCTCATGGTGTATGCAGGTCTCTAGAGGAAATAATGAGCCATCTTTCTGTCTTCTTATAAACAATGTTATAAAATTGTCATAAAATAGATGAACAAAGATTTTGCACAAAAATGTGTTAGAAGTACAAGTGGTGAATTAATAAATATATACATCATTTTTGAATTTTGTGCAGTTGAGGATTGTGTCAACTTTTTAAAATTAGGTAGATTTTCTGGTTTCTACTGTATATAAAAAATTCCCAATCTCCTTATTTTCTCAGCCAGGTGGTCATGGGTAAGGTAGCTAATTTGTCTTAGTTTTCTTGTCCATCAAATGGGCACAGCAATATCTAACTTTAAGTTAGTTAGATATTCCAAGTAATATCTAACTTGGAAGAAAAGCTATGACAAACTTAGACAGCATACTGAAAAGCAGAGATGTTACTTTGCAGACAAGGGTTCATATAGTAAAAGCTATGGTTATTCCAGTAGTAATGTATAGATGTGAGAGTTGGACTATAAAGAAGGCTGAGTGTTGAAGAATTGATACTTTCAAACTGTGGTGTTGGAGAAAACTCTTGAGAGTCCCTTGGACTGCAAGGAAATACGACCAGAACATCCTAAAGGAAATCAGTCCTGAATATTCATTGGAAGGACTGATGCTGAAGGTGAAACTCCAGTACTTTGGCCACCTGATGTAAAGAGACAACTCATTAGAAAAGAGCCTGATGCTGGGAAAGATTGACGGCAGGAGGAGAAGGGGACGACAGAGGATGAGATGGTTGGATGGCATCACCGACTCAATGGATATGAGTTTGAGAAAGCTCCAGGAGATGGTGAAGAACAGTGAAGCGTGGCGTTCTGCAGTCCATGGGGTTGCAAAGAGTAGGACACAACTGAGTGACTAAAACACAACAACAGTTGTATATTAATAATAATTTCTGAACCTAATTTAATTTTTAAAATTTATATTTCTTTTCTTAAATTGACATTATCAATTTAACATTCTTTAGAGCTTAAACACTTGGGCCTGATCTTGGTCTATTCAAGCTTTGTATGTGTGAAGTCACTCAGTCATGTCCGACTCTTTGTAACCCCATGGACTGTAGCCTGCTAGGCTCCTCCGTCCATGGAATTTTCCAGGCAAGGATACTGGAGTGGGTTGTCATTTCCTTCTCCAGGGGTTCTTCCTAACCCAGGAATCGAACCCGGTCTTCCACACTGAAGGGAGACTCTTTACCATCTGAGCCACCAGGGAAGTCTTTCGAGCTTTAGGTGAAAGCAATTGCTTCAACCTCTAGGTGAATTCTTATACCTCCCAAGAGTCCAGCCTGATAACCATTAGTGGGGCCACCATACTTTTCAGTTCAAACTTTCCTTAAAGGGGTTCTGGATTTGCATAAAAGGAAAGATCCAGTCTACTTTTTTTATATGTAAGCATTTTATCAGCTTTATTGAGGAATAGTCGCCATCAAACAGGCAGTGCTTATTTAAGGCGTACTGCTTGGTAAGTTCTGACACATGTTTACACCCACGAAACTATAACAATAATCAAATAATGCAAGCGCCCATCACACCCAGAGTTTCTTCATGTCTCCCTAATCACTTCCTCTTGCCTCTCCCCTTCCCAGCCCCAGTCAGCCTCTAATCTGTTTTCTGTCACAACAGGTTTGTTTGTGTTTTCTGGAAACATAGACAAACAGAGTCCAGCTGACTGTATTTTTGTTGGTGTGGGGAGTGTCTGGCCTCTTTTGCTCAGAATAATTATTTTGAGATTCACCCCTGTCCTTCTTTGCATCAATAATTCCTGTGTTTTTATGAGTGAGTTCCATTGTGTTACTATTGTCATTATTTAGTCACTAAGTCATGTCTGACTCTGGCTACCCTGTCCTTCACTATCTCCTGGCGTTGCTCAAACTCATTTCCATTGAGTTGGTGATGCCATTCAGCCATCTCATCCTCTGTCATCCCCTTCTCCTCCTGCCTGCAATCTTTCCCAGCATCAGGGTCTTTTCCAATGAGTCAGCTCTTCGTATCAGGTGGCCAAAGTATTGGAGTTTCAGCTTCAGCATCAGTCCTTCCAATGAATATTCAGGACTGATTTCCTTTAGGATGGACTGGTTGGATCTCCTTGCAGTCCAAGGGACTCTCAAGAGTCTTCTCCAACACCACAGTTTGAAAGCATCAATTCTTTGACATTCAGCCTTCTTTATGGTCCAGCTCTCACAATCATACATGACCACTGGAAAAACCATAGCTTTGATTAGATGGACCTTTGTTGGCAAAGTGATGTCTCTGCTTTTTAACAGGCTGTCTAGGTTGGTCATAACTTTTCTTCCCAGGAACAAGCGACTTTTATAGTATATGTTACTATACCACAGTTTCTTTATATATTTTCTCTGTGCTGTTTCCAGTTTGGAACTAATACAAAAAAGAATAGCAAGAAGAGATAAGAAAGCCTTCTTCAGTGATCAATACAAAGAAATAGAGGAAAACAACAGAATGGGAAAGACTAGAGATCTCTTCAAGAAACATAGAGATACCAAGGGAACATTTCATGCAAAGATGGGTTCAATAAAGGACAGAAATGGTATGGACCTAACAGAAGCAGAAGATATTAAGAAGCGATGGCAAGAATACATAGAAGAACTGTACAAAAAAGATCTTCATGACCCAAATAATCATGATGGTGTGATCACTGACCTAGAGCCAGACACCCTGGAATGTGAAGTCAAGTGGGCCTTAGAAAGCATCACTACGAACAAAGCTAGTGGAGGTGATGGAATTCCAGTTGAGCTATTTCAAATCCTGAAAAATGATGCTGTAAAAGTGCTGCACTCAATACGCCAGCACATTTGGAAAACTCAGCAGTGGCCACAGGACTGGAAAAGGTGAGTTTTCATTCCAATCTCAAAGAAAGGCAATGCCAAAGAATGCTCAAACTACCGCACAATTGCACTCATCTCACACACTAGTAAAGGAATGCTCAAAATTCTCCAAGCCAGGCTTCAGCAATATGTGAACCATGAACTTCCTGTTGTTCAAGCTGGTTTTAGAAAAGGCAGAGGAACCAGAGATCAAATTGCCAACATCCGCTGGATCATAGAAAAAGCAAGAAAGTTCCAGAAAAACATCTATTTCTGCTTTATTGACTATGCCAAAGCCTTTGACTGTGTGGATGACAATAAACTGTGGAAAATTCTGAAAGAGATGGGAATACCAGACCACCTGATCTGCCTCTTGAGAAACTTGTATGCAGGTCAGGAAGCAACAGTTAGAACTGGACATGGAACAACAGACTGGTTCCAAATAGGAAAAGGAGTACGTCAAGGCTGTATACTGTCACCCTGCTTATTTAACTTCTATGCAGAGTACATCATGAGAAACACTGGACTGGAAGAAACACAAGCTGGAATCAAGATTTCTGGGAGAAATATCAATAACCTCAGATATGCAGATGACACCACCCTTATGGCAGAAAGTGAAGAGGAAATAAAAAGCCTCTTGATGAAAGTGAAAATGGAGAGTGAAAAATTAGCTTAAAGCTCAACATTCAGAAAATGAAGATCCCATCACTTCATGGGAAATAGATGGGGAAACAGTGGAAACAGTGTCAGACTTTATTTTTTGGGGCTCCAAAATCACTGCAGATGGTGACTGCAACCATGAAATTAAAAGATGTTTACTCCTTGGAAGGAAAGTTATGACCAACCTAGATAGCATATTCAAAAGCAGAGACATTACTTTGCCAACAAAAGTCCATCTAGTCAAGGCTATGGTTTTTCCTGTGGTCATGTATGGATGTGAGAGTTGGACTGTGAAGAAGCCTGAGCGCCGAAGAATTGATGCTTTTGAACTGTGGTGTTGGAGAAGACTCTTGAGAGTCCCTTGGACTGCAAGGAGATCCAACCAGTCCATTCTGAAGGAGATCAGCCCTGGGATGTCTTTGGAAGGAATGATGCTAAAGCTGAAACTCCAGTACTTTGGCCACCTCATGGGAAGAGTTGACTCATTGGAAAAGACTCTGATGCTGGGAGGGATTGGGGGCAAGAGGAGAAGGGAATGACAGAGGATGAAATGGCTGGATGGCATCACTGACTCAATGGACGTGAGTCTGAGTGAACTCCGGGAGTTGGTGATGGACAGGGAGGCCTGGCGTGCTGCAATTCATGGGGTTGCAAAGAGTCGGACATGACTGAGCGAGTGAACTGAACTGAGTCTTTGTTCTGACATTAACTTTCCTGGATGAATATCTGGAAGTGGATTGCCTGGATTACACATAGGTACATTTCACTTTTTAGGACAATTATTAAATATTTTTTCCCAAAGGACTTGAGCCCTTTTACAGTCATTCTCACCAGTGTGATTAAAGTTCAGTTGTTCCAAAACCCTTGGTAACACCAGGTATGGAAAATGTTTTAAAGAAAATTCTAGCTATCTTAACAGGTCTGCTTTGCTCATTGTGGTCTTAATTTAATGTTATTGAGGATTGTTTCATTTGCTTATCTGCCATCAATATATCTTCTTTGGTGAAGTATTTTTTACAAGTCTATTGCCAACTGTTTGTTTTCTTATTATTGAGTTTTGAATGTATACTTTAGATACAAGCCCTTAATCAGATGTGTAATTTGCCAATGTCTTTCCAAGTCTGTAGAATATTTTTTCATTCTGTTATCAGTGCATTTCAAAAAGCAGAAGTTTTAAATTTTGATTAAAATTTGATGCTCAGTTTGTTAATATTTTCTTTTAAAGATTGTACTTGTGGCATCATATCTTAAAGTAATACAAATTCAAAAGTTTTCTTTATGGTACAAGAGATGTATCATCGATAGTATATGTACCATATCTTGTGCTATTAAAACCACAAATAATATTCAATTATGTCAGCACCATTTGTTGAAAAGAGCCAAGTTTTCTTTATTGAATTGCCTTTAAACTTTGTCAAAATCAGTTGTCTGTACATATTCAGTTGTCTGAACATGTCTGAATCTATAGACTCTGTCCTATTCCATTCATCTATCTTTCTATATTTACACCAACACCTGACTGTCCTAAATATTGTAGCTTCATTGCTGTTAGTCCTCTAACTTGATCACCCCTTTCCACACTATTTTGGCTACTCTAGATCCTTTGGATTTTTGTATCAATTTTAGAATCAGTCAGTTAATTTCTACAGAAAAGCCTGCAAGGGTTTTAACTGGTGTTCTAAAATCTATAGCTTGATTTGGCGAAAGTGGATTTCTTAACATTAGTGAGTCTTCAGATTGAGGTACACGGTCTCTCTCACCACTTATTTACATGTTTAATTATTCTGTTATATTTTATAATTTTCAGTGTTCAGGTCTTTCAAGTCTTTTGTCATATTTATCCTTAATTATTGCACATTTTTAATGTCACTTTTGACAGCATTTTTTTTTTTTTTTTTGCTTAAACAGCAGAGATTTATAGCTCAATGTTCCAGCTATCAGAAAGTCCATGATTTGGGTTCTAGCAGATTTATTCTTCAGTGAGGTCACTTTCCCTGGTTTGTAGACAGGATCTTATCCTTAGATCAGCTTCTCTTTTTCCTCTCTGTAAGGACACTAATCTGATTCATGAGGGCCCCTCCCTCATGACCTAATTACCCCCCAAAGGTCCCACATCCTAACGTCATCCCACTGGGGGTTAGGATGTCAACGTATGAGTTTTGAGAAGATACAAACATTCAGTCCATTATAGCGCCTTCTGTCAGTAGTAGTAAATGCCTCCTGTCAGTACTATGTACAGGGCAGATATTTTCCCTCAGTTACCATTTGTTTTGGCTCTTCTGTTATGCTATACTTAGAAAAATAGATGTTCTTCATTTTAATGCAGTAGAATTTTGGCTTTTTTTTTAGTTTATTATTTTTGTGTCTTGTTGACAAAATCCATCCATATCTTGATGTTAAAAATAATTTCATATTTTCTTCAAAAATCTTGAAATATTGTGACTTTGCTGAGAATTTTTATCATAAATGAGTGTTGAATTTTATTAAAAGCTTTTGCTGCATCTACAAAGATAATCATATAATTTTAATTCTTAATTTTGTTAATGTGGTATATCATATTGATTGATTTGCAAATTTGAACCATCTTTGCATCCCTGGGGTAAATCCCACTTGATCACGTATGATCCCTTTAAGGTACTGTTGAATTCAGTTTGCTAATGCATTGTTGAATATTATTGCATCTGTGTTCATCAGGAATGATTGTCTGTATTCTCTCTCTCTTTTTTTTTTTTTGGTATTGTTTTGTCTGGCATTGGAGGAGGTTGCCATTAACCTCACCGTAGAGCTGTCAGAACTTACACAGAACTGGGGAAAAAGACTCTTGGAGAGCACACACAAAACCTTGTGCACACCAGGACCCAGGAGAAAGGAGCAGTGGCCCCACAAGAGACTGACCACAACCCGCCTGTTAGGGTCCAGGACTGTCCAGTGGAGGTGCAGCTCTGTGGTGGCTGCCACAGGGTCGGGTGTATGGGATCTTTTGAAGGAGGTCACCATTATCTTCATTACCTCCACCGTAGTTTGGTCTCAGGTCAAACAACCGGGAGGGAGCACAGCCCCACCCATCGACAGAAAATTGGATTAAAGATTTACTGGCCCTGCCCATCAGAATAAGACCTAGTTTCTCCCAGGCAGTCTCTCCCATCAGGAAGCTTCCATAAACCTAGTATTCTTATCCATCCAATGAGAAAACAGAATGAAAACCACAATCACAGGAAAATAATCCAACTCATCACATGGACCACAGCCTTGTCTAACTCAGTGAAACTATGAGCCATGCCATGTAGGGCCACCCAAGACAGATGGGTCATGGTGGAGAGTTCTGGCAAAATGTAGTCCACTGGAGAAGGGAATGGCAAGCCACTTCAGTATTCTTTCCATGAGAACCTCATAAACAGTATGAAAAACAAATATATATGATACTGAAAGATGAACTCCCCAGTTGGTAGGTGCCCAATATGCCACTGGAGAAGAGAGGAGAAACAGCTCCAGAAGGAATGAAGAGGCTGAAACAAAGGAAAAACATCGTCCAGTTGTGGATGTGACTGGTGACGGAAGCAAGCTCTGATGCTGTAAAGAACTATATTGTGTAGGAACCTGGAATGTTAGGTCCATGAATCAAGGTAAACTGGAAGTGGAGTAGCCCGTATAGTCAACAAAAGAGTCCAAAACGCAGTGCTTGGGTGAAATCTCAAAAACGACAGAATGATCTCTGTTTGTTCCAAGGCAAACCATTCAATGTCATGGTAATCCAAATCTGTGCCCCAACCAGTAATGTTGAAGAAGCTGAAGTTGAATGGTTCTATGAAGACCTACAAGACCTTCTAGAGCTAACACAGGAAGAAGATATCCTTTTCATTATAGGGGACTGGAATGCAAAAGTAGGAAGTCAAGAGATACCTGGAGCAACAGGTAAATTTGGCCTTGGAGTTCAAAGAGGGCAAAGGTTAACAGAATTTTGCCAAGAGAATGCAAATACCCTCTTCCAACAGCACAAGAGAAGACTACACATGGACATCACCAGATGGTCAACACTGACATCAGATTGATTATATTCTTTGCAGACAAAGATGGAGAAGCTCTATAGTCAGCAAAAAAAAAAAAAAAAAAGACTGGGAGCTAACTGTGGTTGTGATCATGGACTCCTTATTGCAAAATTCAGACTTAAATTGAAGAAAGTAGGGAAAACCACAAGGCCATTCAAGTATGACCTAAATCAAATCCCTTATGATTATACAGTAAATGTAGCAAACAGATTTCAGGGATTAGATCTGATAGATAGAGTGCCTGAAGAACTATGGATGGAGGTTTGTTACATTGTACAGGAGGCAGTGATTAAGACCATCCCCAAGAAAAAGATATGCAAAAAGGCAAAATGGTTGTCTGAGAGGCTTTACAAATAACTGAGAAAAGAAGAGAGGCTAACAGAAAAGGAGAAAAGGAAAGATATACCCATTTGAATGCAGAGTTCCAAAGAATAGCAAAGAGAGATAAGAAAGCCTTCCTCAGTGATCATTGCAAAGAAACAGAGGAAAACAATAGAATGGGAAAGACTAGAGATCTCTTCAAGAAAATTAGAGATATCAAGGGAACATTTCATGCAAAGATGGGCACAATAAAGGACAGAAATGGTGTGGACCTAACAGAAGAAGATATTAAGAAGAGGTGCAAGAATACACAGGAGAACTATACAAAAAAGATCTTCGTGACCCAGATAACCATGATGGTGTGATCACTCACCTACAGCCAGACATTCTGGAATGCAAAGTCAAGTGGGCCTTAGGAGAGTGAAATGAATTCACTCAGTCATGTCTGACTGTTTGTGGCCCCATGGACTATGCAGTCCACAGAATTTTCCAGGCCAGAATACTGGAGTGGGTAGCCTTTCCCTTCTTCAGGGGATCTTCCCAACCCAGGGATCAAACCCAGGTCTCGCATTGCAGGCAGATTCTTTACCAGCTGAGCCACAGGGGAAGTCCATTGGCCTTAGGAAGCATCACTACAAACAAAGCTAGTGGAGGTGATGGAATTCCAATGGAGCTATTTCAAATTCTAAAAGATGATGTGGTGAAAGTGCTGCACTCAGTATGCCAGCATATTTGGAAAACTCATCAGTGGCCACGGGACTGGAAAAGGGAAGTTTTCATTCCAATCTCAAAGAAAGACAATGTGAAAGAATGTTTGAACTACCACACACTTGCACTCATTTCAATGTTAGCAAAGTAATTGTCAAAATTCTACAAGCCAGGCCTAACAGTATGTGAACTGTGAACTTCCAGATGTTCGAGTTGAATTTAGAAAAGGCAGAGGAACCAGAAATCAAATCGCCAAAATCTGTTGGATCATGGAAAAAGCAGGAGAGTTTCAGAAAAACATCTACTTCTGTTTTATTGACTACACCAAAGCCTTTGATTGTGTGGATCACAACACACTGTGGAAAAATCTCCAAGTGAAGGGAATAGCAAACTGCCTTACCTGCTTCCTGAGAAACTTGTATGCAGGTCAAGAAGCAACAGGTAGGATTAGACACGGAACAACAGGTTGTTTTTGAATCGGGAAAGGAGTCCATCAAAGCTGTATATTGTCACCCTGCTTATTTAACTTATATGCAGAGTACTTCATGCAAAGTCCTGTGCTGGATGAAGCACAAGCTGGAATCAAGATTGCTGGAAGAAATATCAATAACCTCATATACACAGAAGACACCACCTTTATGGTAGAAAGTGAAGAACTAAAGAGCCTCTTGATGAAAGGGAAAGAAGAGAATGAAAAAGTTGGCTTAAAACTCAACATTCAGAAAACTAAGATCATGACATCCAGTCCCAACACTTCATGGCAAATAGATGGGGAAATGGTGGAAACAGTGGCTGACTTTTTTTCTTAGACTCCAAAATCACTGCAGATGGTGACTACAGCCATGAAATCAAAAGACCCTTGCTCCTTGGAAGAAAAGCTGTCACCAACCTAGAGAGCATATTAAAAAGCAGAGACATTACTCTACCAACAAAGGTCTGTCTATTATTTCTTCTGGCAATTTTTTAAAATTTAAATATCTGAATTTTTATTGTTAATACAGAAAAAAAGACCCAGATTTTATATATTGATATTTTATCCTGAAATGTTTCTTAAACTCATGTTTATTAGTTTTTTTATTTTTTTTAGATTCCAATGGAGATTATGCATAAAGAATTACATAATTTTTTAATAAAGGCTCCTTTATTTATGCTTTTCCAATCTGGCTGCTTCTATTTCCTTTTCTTGCCTTATTGCTTTGACAAGAAATTCCTTACAATATTGAAGAGAAGTGGTAGAGTGGGCTATCTGCTTTGTTCCTGATCTTAGGTAAAGCTATATTTACAGTTTTTAGCTGTATTTTTATATATGTCCTTTATAAAATTGAAGAAGGTCTCTTCTGTTTCTAGTTTTTGAAGAGTTTTTATCAGGAATTTTTGTTGAATTTTGTTAAGTGCATGGTTCTCCAATCTATTGAGCTGTTAATATAATTTTTTATTCAATTTGTTTATTTGTTTCTTTGTATTATAAGGGCCATTGGAAATTTTCTACTATTAAACTGACTTTGCACAAGCTTTGACACTTGTTTCACACATATGTTATCTTTTTATATAGTGTCCGATTTAATTTTTTCACATTTCATTAAGAAAAAAATTATTTTTGATCATGAAGGATATTTGTCTGCAATTTTTTCCTTTTAATATCTCCGTTGTTTTTGATATCAGGGCATTTCTGGCCTCATAGCCTGAGTTGGGGAGTATTTTCTCCCTTTCAATTGTGGGGAAGTATTTTTGTAGAACTGATATTATTTTTCCTTAAATCTTCAGGGTAATATTCCAGTGACGCTATCTGTGTCTCAGTATTTCTTTGTGGGAAACTAAACTACAAAGTTAGCTTCTTTAATAGATGGAGGGCTATTTATGACATCTAACTTTTCTTGCGTGAGGTTGATGGTCTGTGTGTTTCAAGGAATTTGATCGTTGCCTTCTAGCTGCAGAGTTTATTGGTATAAATTTGTGTATATAGTATCCTTCTGATATTTGTGAAGTCTCTAGTGGTATCTCCTCTCTCTTTTCTGAGAGTGACAATTTATATTTTCCTCTTCCTTGACTAATGTAGAGATTTATCCGTTTTACTCATCTTCTCAAGAAGTACATGAATTCTTTCAGTGTTCATACAGCTGAAAGCGTCTTCATCTTGCTTTCATTTTTGAAAGACGTTGTCACTAAGTACTGCGTTCTGGAAAGACAGATTTTTTCCTTTTCAGTACATGAAAAACGTTGCTCCACTGTTTTTTTTTTCTCTTGCCTTGTTTGCGACAAGAAATCTACTATTATTCTTTTCTTTGTCCCTTTGTACACACTTTTTTCTCTGATTGCTTTTAGGGTTTTCTGTTTATCACTGGTTTTAATCAGTTTGATTACACTGTGCCTTTGTATCATTTTCTTTGTGTTTCTGTAGGTTCTCAGCTTCAGGTATTTACAGTTTTTGGCAAATTTGGAAAGTGTTTATTCATTATTTCTTCAAAAATGTGTTTGCCTCTCTCCCCACGGTGACTTCATATTTCAGGCTGCTTGAAATCACCCCGTACCTCACTGACCCTCTGTCCAAGTGTCAACAGTTCTCTGTGTTTCACTGTGGATTGTTTCCACTGCAATGTCTTCAAGTTCACTAATCTTTTCTCTCACAATGTCTAACCTACCGTGAGTCCTAGAAAGTGTATTTTTTACTTCACACACTGCAGTTTTCAGCACTAGAAGTTTGATTTGGATATTTTTAAATATCTTCCTTTTTTTTGCTTAACTTCTTGAACATATGGAATACAATTATAATAACCATTTTAATATCCTTCTCTTGTAACTCTAACATCTGTGGTTAGTTCTTAATCAAATTCAATTGATTGATTTATCTCCTTATTATGGATCATATTTTCCTGTTTCTTTGTTTGTCTGGAACTTTTTGATTGCATGCCAGACATTGTAAATTATACCTTGAGGGATGGTGGATATTTGTGTATTTCTATAAATACTCTTGAGCTTTGTTCGGGGACACAGTTAAGTTACTAGGAAACAGTTTGGTCTTTCCTGGTCTTACTTTTACTAATGGTTAGACCCAGTGTAGTGTTGACTCACGGGCTGATTATTCCTCGTCAACAAAAGATGCTTTTGAGCACTGTACTCAATGCCCTGTAAATCTTCAGCTTTCCCATCTGCCTGATGCATATAGACACTGTTCTTACCCCTGAGTGTTCACTGAGCCCTGGAACTTTTGATCCTTTTGGCTGATTCTTTGTCTGGCTCCAGGTAATTCCCTTACTTGCATGCGCTGAACTGTACTGACCTGGGTATTCAAGGTGGGCACTCTGCAGAACCTCCTCTGTGCGGCTCTTCCTCTCGGGTATAGTGTCCTGTGAACTGTGTTGCTTTGCTTTCCCCAACTCAAGGAGTTGGCTGAGTTCCTCCTGGACTCTCACTCTCTAGACGTGACCTAGAAATTCTTTAAAGGTAGCAAGGTGGAGCAGCATAGAGTTCACCTGATTTATTTCTCATATCTCAGGGACCAACACCCTTCATCATATGAAGATCCAGTGTCTTGAAAACTGTTGCCTCATATATTTTTGTCTAATTTTTGGTTGTTTTAGGTGGGGGTAAATAAGTTCTTTTTTTCCTCCGTCCTTGCCAGAGGTAAGAGTTCTCATTATTTGATTTTTCTTTTTCAGTTCCACTGGATTCTTTAAGATCAGAATTAAGTTTAAAAAACAAAAAGAAGAAAAAGATATTTCAAAAAACTCATGAAAAGACTTCAGATACACAGCATTGGTGTGTTTGACAATTAAATAGATTAGTGGGGCAGTCTCAAATTCAGTTTCATTTATCTGCTAAAGAAAAAAGAATTTATCCAAAATCTGAAACTCAGATTGGTCTGTTGGCCACTGTGTCAGAAGACTTGAGAGCTACACTCTGGAAAAACAAAATCCCTGACAGTTGTTGATGCTTTTCGTAATAGGAGACTTCTGTTATTTTAGCAAACAGAAAGACTGCATAAAAATGTCAAAAAGAAACTACTTTTGAAGAAAAAAATAGAAACTGACTCACTAAAGGGACCTATTGGGGATAATTACCCAGAGCCTGTGGTAGATTGGGAGGGCTGATTTAAAGTTATTGTTTCTGCAAGTTCTGCAAAAAACAAAAAAACAAAACAAAGATTTTTTTTCCCTTGCTTTGCTGGTAGTAGAAAAATTCCTCCCACAGCCGTAATCTCATGTAAACTGCACAAATGAGTTGTTCTTTCTGAGTTCCTTAAACCACCTTTTCTGTAATATAGAGTAATATTGGCTTATGACAAAACAGTGAAAAAAAAACTATTATTTGAAAGAGATTTTTGGTTTTGGGTCTGCTGGTAGATTAAAGCAGCTTTATTTTGTTGGTTTCCTGTTGCCTTAGGCAAGTAAAGCTTGAACTTTCTCATCTGACACGTGTTCAACTCTGAGGATGCTGGTTAATTCATGGTGGAAAGGTTTCAACTTCACGACTCAGACCTCTACATTCTTGAAATGCCCTCGCATGGGAGACATAAGATAAGTTTTTAATTAATTGAGGTAAATAAATATCCAATCCTTTGGACAATAACATATTCTCTTTCACTCAGAAAATGTCTTGTCACTTGAACTTTATCAATAAAAATTTATTAAATTTATTTTAATTAGTATCATCTCAAGAACTAGTATAAATCACAGAGTGATATCTGTGCTTTTCTGGCCCATAAACTACTTGCTCTTTTTTGTTTTTCCTGATGTACAGCCTGGTGCCTAGTGAGTGCATGCTCAGTTGTATCTGACTCTTTGTGACCCCATGGGCTGTAGCCCACCAAGCTCATCTGTCCATGGGGTTCTTCAGGCAAATATACAGGAGTGGGTGGTCATGCCCTCCTCCAGCTAATCTTTCTGACCCAGGGCTCGAACCTGGGTATCCTGTATTGCAGGCAGACTTTTTTTACCATCTGGCTACCAGGGAAGCATCCCCCGCCACCCAACCTTTTTAATATAGATAGTAGTGTGTAATTCCAAACTCCTAATTAATTTCTTTTTACTTCCAGCCCATCTTTCCCCTTGGTGACCCTAAGTTTGTTTGCTATGTCTGTGAGCTTGTTTCTGCTTTGTACATAAGTTCATCTGTACTAAATTTCCCCCCTAGATTCCAAACATGAGTGATGACATGTGGTCTTTGCCCTTCTCTGTCTGACTCACTTCGCTTAGTGCGATACTCTCTAGGTCCATTTGTGTTGCTGCAAATGGCATTATTCATTCTTCTTTACGGCTGAGTAACATCCCACGGTATATACATGCTGCATCTTTTTTATTCACTCATTTACTGATTGACATGTATTGATATGCCTTGGTTATTGTAAGTAGTGCTATGAACATTAGGGTGCATATATATTTTTTCAAATCAGAGTTTTGCCTTTTCCAGATCTATGCCCAGGAGTGAGATTCCTGGGTCACAACGTAGCTCTATTGTTAGTTTTTAAGAAACTTCCATACTGTTCTCCAAAGGAGCTTATGTTCTCAGTTCATACAAATATGTTAGTTGCTCAGTTGTGTTTGACCCTTTGTGACCCCATGGACTGTAGTCCACCAAGATACTCGATCCATGGGATTCTCCAGGCAAGAATACTGAAGTGGCTTGCCATTCCCTTCTCCAGTGGCTCTTCCCAAGCTAGGAATCAAACCTAATTCCTGCACTGCAAGCAGGAATTCCTGCATTGCAGGCAGATTTGAAACTCAACAAATTCAGTTTTAAGCTGAAAAATCTTTGTTAAAAAAGAATTTAAACTAGGATTTCAAGTAGCTTTAACCAAATCTAAACAGTAATCGTGAACACTAAACACTGAATGTGAATGAACATGGAATCATTGACTGGTTTATCACCTTTTCGGAAATCAATTCTGTCTTCTGAGACTTGACGGCATTCAGGCCTCAGTTCACATTCAGCTCTAACGGAGGATGTCCTGTTGCCTCCTCTATGCCCCTTTGTGGGGAGGACATCCTGAGTTGTTTATGAATGGAGTTACCAAGGTTCTCTTCGGACAAATACTGAGCAGGGTTATGAAGTACAATCCCACTGAAGAAGCAGGGGAAGCCCCTATAAGTTATTCCACTTTAGAGCGTCTCACCCAAGGGATACGGGAGCTACCGTTTTTACCCTTCAGCATTCCTCAGATGTTGCTTCAGAGTTGCTCCGGAGGCACACATTCCAGGAACTTAACAATTTGTTGACCAGGTGGCAAAGTGATTTCCATCAGTGAGAGGACACCCCAGTGAACCCGGCTGGGGCTAGGGGCTGGAAGGGGGAGCAAGTGCAAGCAGGTGCTAGCACGGAGGTGACACGAGAGGGGCACGGACACCGCCTGCTGTAAGACTGCACGCGAGAGGCAAGACGTCCGGGACATTCTGGACACATGAGTTTCTACTAAACGAAGGTGCAAACATAACACGTGATCTTCTGCGTCGCCTGGAATAGGGTGGGTTATGCTGCAGTTAAAAGCATCCGACTCAGTGGTTCAGTCCCCCCCGAAGTTTATTTTTAACTCATGGTTGCCCAGGGACCTCTGGGCAATTGTATTCACTCAAAGACTCAAGGTGGTAGGAATGCCACTGCCTCAGGCTCAGCAGACTGCGCATCAGAGGGAAGAGTGAGGCTTTGCCTTGACAGTCACATGGTTTGACCTGCAGTGACTTGTGCCACTCTGCACAGAGGGTGGGCTCTTTGCCAGCTGAGCCACTGGGGAAGCCCTCCTTGTGCCACTCTGACTCACGATTGATCACGTAGGATTAGTTTCATAGTTCAGTCCACCGTGAGCTGTGTATGTGCCCTCTACCATGTAACTGGAAGAAGAGAGAAACAACTGATTAAGGACTCCCACATCCCAAGACTATCGATAGCTTTAGATGAATCGATGACCTAAACCCCAAAGTGGCATTAATGGGGCAGAAGAAAACCATGAGTGAGATTTGTTCACATTTAAAGTGATTTCTAACTAACATGTAAAGCACAGAAACCACAAGGGAAAGAGACTGACAAATTTGAACAGAAAAAAAATTTGAAAATTTGATGTGATAAATATACTACAGAAAAATAAAGAGTCAAAAGTCTAAAGAAGGTGTTAACATAGCAGAATGGATACTAATTTTCTTAATGTACTAAGAAGTAAGTAAGAGAAATTCAGTACCTAGAAGAAAAAGAAGCATGGAAAAGGGTAGTTCACATATAACGGCCTTTATGTGGCTTGTAAACATATGACATACAAAATAAAATAAAAATACTGCTTTTTTAGTCATTGCTTGGAGCCAAAGTACAAAGGTACAATGAAACTCAGGCATTTTCATATACTACGGATAGGTGTGCAAAGAAATTCAGCCTCTAGTTTTATTTGTATTTTTGAACATGTCCATTAATATTTTAAATGCGTATCCTCTTTGACCTTACTAATTTTATGTCTTGGGCTTTAGAGATAAACTTGAGCAAATGTATTGGATTTATGTACAAATATGTTCAATGGAACATTATTTGTTATTACAACACTACCCCCCATGTATGGATATGAGAGTTGGACCATAAAGAAGGCTGAACGCCAAAGAATTGATGTTTTTGAAGTATGGTGTTGGAGAAGACTCCAACACCACAGACTGCAAAGACATCAAACCAATCAATCCTAAAGGAAATCAAATCCTGAATATTCATTGGAAGGACTGATGCTGAAGCTGAAACTCGAATACTTTGGCCATCTGATGCGAAGAACTGACTCATTAGAAAAGACCCTGACACTGGGAAAGATTGAAGGCGGGAGGAGAAGGGGATGACAGAGGATGAGATGGTTGGATGGCATCACCAACTCAGTGGACATGAGTTTGAACAAGCTTTGGGAGATGGTGAAGGGCAGGAAGGCCTGGCGTGCTGCAGTCTATGGGGTCACAAAGAGTCGGACGTGACTGAGTGGCTGAACAACAAACTCCCCCAAAACCAATTGTCCATAAATAGGGAATTTGTTAAATGAATTATAGTACATACTTTTAATGGAGTATCATGTAGTCATTGAACATCATGAAGTAGACTTCTGGGGCTCATATGGAAGGTCTAGGATGAACTGTTAATGAAACGTAGAAGAGCAGAAACATCTATGGTGTGATCTCACTTGTGTATGTCTTGTATATGTACTGAATGTTGGTAAAAGAACACATGAGTGGTGGTTCAGAGTGAAAATATGTGAGCAGGCTAATAGGAGTCCAGAGAGGGAAACAGGACCTAGAGTGGACGTTATTTAGTTTTTGGCCAAGAATATTTATTCTTCCTTCTTTGTGTCAAATTATATCCTTTCCTTTCCCTCAGATCACACTCTTTGGGTGGGCGCTTCATCATCATGACTCCAGAGGTGGAGCATAAACCCCAAGCCTGGTCAAACAGTCTATCCCATCCCATGAGCCACAGTGATTGATCATGAATGTTAAGAGTTGCACGCTGGTCCAATCAAGGCCAATCTTGGGATTGGCCCAAGATTATAAAAAAAGAATATAAACTTTTTTTTTCTTGATGTGAGTCTGGAAAAATCTATGCTCAAGCTATTGCAGCATCTGAATATTATGAAAGATGAGATAAAGCATGAGGAAGAAGCAGAGCTCATATGTTCAGGGTTAGATCCATGGACATTTCAGTTAACCAAGAAACAAATGAATCCATGCATACATAAATAAACAAGCCATTGTTTTTCCCCCTAAGCAAGTTTGAATTAGGATGGAGCTGAGAGGTTTTTTTTTCTTTCTTTTAATATCCTTCCATTCAGATTGAATAAACATGCCACTTTTGTAGTGAAATCTATTTTATAAATAATAAGTCTCTATTCATTTTATAATTATATTTTAAAAGATAAGCACAATAGGGGGCTTGGTTATATAAAGTGAGATATTTCTAACTATAATGCAGAATAACTCTTAAGAAAATAATGAGGATATTTCCTACACTGTTGATGGAAATATAAATTGGTACAGTTACTATAAAGAACAATATAGAGCTACCATATAATCCAGCAATCCCACTCCTGGGCATATATCCAGAAACGATGAAAACTCTTAATTCAAAAAGATACATGCACTCCAATGTTGACCGCAGCACTGTTTACAATAGCCAAGCCATGGAAGCAACCTAAGTGTCCATTGACAGAGGAATGGATAAAGAAGGTGTGGTATGTATGCACAGTGGAATTTTGCTCAGTCGTGAAACAGAATGAAATAATGTCATTTGCAACAACATGGCTGAACCCAGAAGGTATCAGACAAAGTGAAGTAAGTCAGATGGAGAAAGACAAGTACCATACAATATCACTTATATGTGGAATCTAAAAAAAATAATATAAATGAACTTATTGACCAAACAGAATAGACATAGAAAACAAACTTATATTTACCAAAAGGGATAACAAGGGTGGGACAGGGGAGAGGAATCAGGAGTTTGGAATTAACATATACACACTAATATATGCAAAACTGGTAAAAACAAGGACCTTCTATAGAGCACAGGGAACCGCACGCAATACCTACAGAGGAAAAGAATCTGGAAAAGAACAGGTAGCCATCAAAGTGATATGAATCTTTTCTGTACACGTGAAACTAAGACAATGTTGCAAATTATGCTTCGGTGAGAAAAAAGAATTAGAAAAGGCATGAGGTTGGTCTTGGTGTACTCATATGGAAAGATGCTCTGGAACTGTGAATAATTCAGGTTCCAGAAAACCAGGCAGAGCATATATCCTGTCATGGAGAAGAAAACCTTTTCATGTGCATCAAGATCTTGACAGCTATACCGCAATTTAAATAATTGTTTTCAAAGTGCTGAGTTACGGGAGGGAAGTACACTTCCTATTCCATACCCTGATATTTGGAGGTCTTTTATTCTCACCCTCAGGCAAGAAAGTCCTCAAATACAAGGTTCATGTCATCTTCGAAGATGATTTTAAATGATTTGTTCATATTAGGTAACAAATAAATGTTTGTGGAGTGAGATAATATGAAAAGGAAAAATTAAAGTGAATTAAGAAGGAGATTTTGCCTTAGAGAGTGAAAAATACTCAGCAAGTCTTCTGTGTCAGATTGGGCGAATTTCTAATACGGCCAGCTCCACTGGCTTTGAAGAATTAATTCAATCACAACACCCCAGTCTCTTCCCCAGTTCTGCTTGGTCCTTTGTAAATGAAGTTATGCTGAGGAGAAACATTTTGTTTTGTTACTCTAGATTTTTTCACAAGGGTGGCTGTCAGGATAAACTGGGATTAAGTTGTACTAACAAATCAAAAATTTCGGGGGCTTAGAACCATCCAAATATACTTCCTGTACATGTGACATTTCCAAAGCAAATTAGCAACGGGACTGTGCTCCTCAGAGTCAGTCAGGAATCCAGGTAGATGGAGTTGCCTCTCAAACTGCGAATCCGCGAGGAAAGTGCAAAGAACACAGCACCCCGGCACACTGTGCCCTGGTTCCTCAAGCGGCCCCCCGAGGGGAACAGGCCCACCGTCTCACGGGCCCTGCGGGTCTCCTGACTGCATCTCACTCCGGGGGCAGGGATGCGCGCTTTCCCCCTTGCCAATTAGACGTGTTGGGTGGGGTTTATCTGCATGCGACATCGTCCACACGGACTTCCTTTTCAGCATCCAGCCTTTGACCAGAGACGGCTTCCTAAAACAATGCTTCCTCTCACTTCATACTCACAGCAGAAGAGAGAGGGCCTGCCCACAGCTACCACCGCTTAGCTGCTGTCTTACTTCCTGTTCTTACTATAGCTGGCGATCACAGTGCAAGTGAATTCCACTCCTCACGGGGGACCATACTTGAGATCCCGTTGATTTCTCACCTTGGGAATGCAAAGACAGCACATGTTACCTACCAGTGAGTTAGCCATTTTCTTTAAAATAAAAATTCTCTGGACATTTAATTGCTATTTTCAGTAAATACAAAAAACCAAAGTGGTATATTGCTATGTTCTGTGGGGTGAGTGTGGGGCCGATGGGACACAGCACAATAAGTATTAAGTGGTGAGAATGGAATGATTAAAGTTATAAAGTAAATGCTCACATTTGAAAAAAGGGGATTTTGTTTCACAAGTTCTGAATAATAGGCGCTCTAATTTCCTTTGTGAAATAGACTGCCTCAAGTAGGCCGTGGTGTCGTCTTTATGGCCAAGTTTGAACTGCAGCAGACACAAGCTCTATCCTCATCTTTGGAGTTTTTCCAAAATTCTTTACTTTTGCTTTTATTATTTTGTTTGTTGGTTGGTTTATTTACTTATTTCCCTTTTTAAAAATTGAGGTAAAATTGACATACCTCATTCTATTAGTGTCAGGCATACAAGGTAAAAATTTGCTTTTTGTATGCACTGCAAAATAATCACCACGATAAGTCTAGCTGCCTTCCGTTATTACACAAAGTTATAGGAAACTTCTTTTTCTTGTGATGAAAACTTTAAATTTACTCTCTTGACAACTTTCAAAGTTTTATTGATTATAGTCACCATGCTGTACATTACATCCTTGTGACTTATTTATTTTAAACCTGCAAGTTCTAACATTTTTTGTTTTTAAAATAACATTTTTGTTTTATTTGTTTATAGCTGAGATGTCCTTATAAATGTTTTCTGTTCAAGTGTCACTTATTTATAATAAAGCCACTTTAAGTTCCATTGCTAAATTCACACCTTTAGTAGGAATAAATCTGAAGTGACCTTGGTAAACACAAATGGAAGTCAAAAACCATAGAGCATTATATTCTCCAGGAATAAATTTAACACTGTGTGTTCCAATCAGAAATAATGGGCCATATTTAACCATGTCAAAAATGACTCAGACTTCACTTGGGCAGAAAACTAATCCTTTGAAATGTTATTTAATTGCAAAGAATCTATTTGACAGCATGGATTCGACCAATTAAATTATGATATCATTATATAAAGGAATATTATTATATTTATAAAGAATTTAAACTATGGGAAGTGGAAAAGGCAAGAAAATGCATACATCGTCAATTTAAACTGTTTAAAACAATGTGCATAGGAAATAAAGATGACAAATTGTGAAGAATATTATCTCTGGATGCTGGGATTGGATGTTTACTATTTTAACACTTTGGAACAAAAAAAATCCATTCATTTTATGATTAGAAAAACTTAAACTTTGTTTCAAATCCCAGAATTCTTTCTTGCTGTCGTTTGTTGGTTTCATCTGCTGCTGCTGCTGCTAAGTCGCTTCAGTCGTGTCCGACTCTGTGCGACCCCATAGACGGCAGCCCACCAGGCTCCCCTGTCCCTGGGATTCTCCAGGCAAGAACACTGGAGTGGGTTGCCACTTCCTTCTCCAATGAATGAAAGTGAAAAGTGAAAGGGAAGTCGCTCAGTCGTGTCCGACTCTTTGCGACCCCATGGACTGCAGCCCACCAGGCTCCTCCATCCATGGGATTCTCCAGGCAAGAGTACTGGAGTGGGGTGCCATTTTTTGTATTCAGTTTTGGTCTTTGCAACCAAAGAAGCTCTTTAGAATGAGAGAAGATAATAGAAGATAAGCATGAAGGTGATTGAAGGTTTTGGAAATGTGAATCAAGATTATTAGACCCAGCAGAGAGCTGACAGTGTGGCATTTAATTAGATGGTGGATTTCCATAGAGAGCACGGTGACGATTTAGGACACAAGAGTCACTCAATCATCATTTCTTGAATGACTTTTAAAAATAAGTGAATGAATGACCAATAAAGAAAAATGTTAAAACTATGGAAGGAGCAGTCTACATTGAGTATAATGTGATATGAAGGGTCTTGTATTGACTTCTTCTAGAAACGGTTGAAGAGAGAGAGTAAAAGAGAAAATTAGAGTACTAATTTAGAGTGTTCTCACAAATCTAAATTCTGAGGTTCCTTAAGGAATGACCACCAAGACCCAACTTTGAGCAGCAAGTGTTCTAAGCCTGGGGAACTGGGTGTCCAGCAATAAGGTGACTGGTTTTTAAACTCTGGGATATTAATATTTTTGGATAAAACTGTCATTTCACGCATTTAAGCATCACCAATGCAGAGCACTTTAATCCAGAGAATGTTTGAGGTTAAATGATTATAATTTATTAACACCTCTAGAGAGAAATGGAGCTTTGAATAAATTCCTTTGATTTACTAATGTTGGATCAAAAAATGACTGATTATGCAGTATATTTTGAGGATCCACAGAGAGCTAATTTTCTCTCTAAAGTCATATCAGCAATATTCATGTCTTCACAGAGCAGACTATCTACACACACACTCACACACACACACTCACACACACATGCACTCATACACACACGCACTCACACACACGCACTCACACACACACACGCACTCACACACACACGCACTCACACACACGCACTCACACACACACACACACGCACTCACACACACGCACACACGCACTCACACACATGCACACACGCACTCACACACACACACGCACTCACACACATATGCACAGCCTATCCTCATCATTTGCAGACTCCACTGTGCAAATACACGCACTTTCTAAAAGTCACCCGGACCCCCCACATCAGTACTCGAGGCGCTCTCACGGTCATTTGTGGACATGCAATCTACTGTCACCAAATGTGCACATTCCAAGTGAAAGTTGAACCAGGCAACGCCGTTTTCTTGTTTCAGCTTTCTTAGTGTAAACACGCACCCTTTGTTGGTCTATCCAGTATTACATTTTTTGCAAGTTTGCCCTTCTGGTGATTTTTCTGTTTAAAATGCCCCCGAACGCAGTGCTGAAGCCCTGAAGTGCTGTCTATTGGCCCCAAGATCAAAAAGGCTGTGATGTGCTTTGTGAAGAAAATTACGCGGTTTAGGTAAGCCTCGTTCGAATCATCAAGTTGGTGGCTGTGAGTTTAACGTTAATGAATCAACAACATACCATAAATAATTGCTTTTAAACAGAAATTATACATAAAAGAAAGTTACCTTTTGATTAGTTGATGAAAATGTGCCCAGAGGCTTCCAGGAAGCTA
Organism: Bos indicus x Bos taurus; assembly: GCF_003369695.1. Classification (NCBI taxonomy): domain Eukaryota; kingdom Metazoa; phylum Chordata; class Mammalia; order Artiodactyla; family Bovidae; genus Bos; species Bos indicus x Bos taurus. The sequence continues at coordinate 154,995,586 of NC_040076.1, forward strand.
GCTAGCCCTGTATTTCCCCTCCTAAAGCCTTGGCCCAACCATGATTTCTGGTTGCATTTTTATACTTTGCATCTTTATCTTCTGAAACCTAAAGGCTTTTCACTTTTGTTGCCAACTTTCAACTCCCGGAGCTCAGAAAATCTTGGCCGCTGTCTTTGTACCAGGCTCCAGTATACAGGGTTTCACCAAGTTGCTTATGAGAACATATCTGCAGATTGGTTCTTCTTCTACAAGAACTGCGTATTCTTAAACTTTGCCCTAATGACTAAGATATTAGTCTGAAATACAAGAAACAGACTGACAACAATAAAAATGACAATACTAAGTGTTGGTGAGGATGTAAAGCAACTGAAATTCTAATCCTTTGCTGGGGAGACTGCAAAATGGTGCAGTCATACTGGGAAATAGTTTGGCAGTTTCTTTATTAAATTAAACATGCACTTACTATATGACCCAATGCTTTCACTTCTAAATATTTATTCAAGAGAAGTGAAAACAGTTATCTACCAAAGACTTGCATGCAAATGCCCATGGCAGCTTTGTTCACAGTTTTCCCAAATTGGAAATAACCAGTGTCCATCCAATGATGAATGGGTAAACAAATTATGGTTTATCCATAAAATGGACTATTAGCAATAAGAGAATGAAATATTGATAAGCAACAGTATGGGTGAATCTCAAAAACATTAAGTTGTGCAAAGGTAATCGGGTCTAAATGATTACATACTGAATGACTCCACTTATGTGAATCACAAAAGACAAATCTAATTTAAATGGACAGGAGGCAGATTGGTGGTTGCCTGGAGCTGGAGGTATTGATATGACTGGATGGGGAGGAGCTTTATGGGGTGATGAGAATGTTCTTACGTCATCATTGTAATAGTGGTTGCGTGGCTTAATAAATTAGTCTAAACTCATCAAAAGGTATGCTTAAAATGTGTGCATTTTCAGTTCAGTCGCTCAGTCGTGTCTGACTCTTTGCAACCCCATGGACTGCAGCACACCAGGCCTCCCTGTCCATCACCAACTTCTGGAGTTTACCCAGACTCATGTCCATTGAGACATGAGTGATGCCATCCAACCATCTCGTCCTCTGTCATCCCCTTCTCCTCCCGCCTGCAATCTTTCCCAGCATCAGAGTCTTTTCCAATGAGTCAGTTCTTCGCATCAGGTGGTCAAAGTATTGGAGTTCCAGCTTCAGCATCAGTCCTTCCAGTGACTCTTCAGGACTGGTCTCCTTTAGGAGGGACTGGTTGGATCTCTGCATTTTAGTGTATGTCTATTGTGCGTCGTAAAGTTGATTTAAAAGTAAACAAATTATAAGCTCAATTTACTCTATTCTCTTTGGATTCTTTAGGTGCTCCCATTCTTGGGGGGAAATTCATGAATGCATTTGGTTTTTGGAATGGGAACCAACTTGCCAACTACAAAGGAAAACCAAACTATTGTCTACAAACTTTGTGCCCTTTATTCTGATGAAAGACAGAAGCGATATGAAGAGAGATTCCCTTTTAAATGTAAGATGTAAGATAATAGGTCCAAATAGAGACACTCGTTAATCATCCCAGATGATTCATATGCCAGATATGCCAAGCCATGCATCAAAGAGTAAGACATTTGACTGTAAGCACCTGAGTATGAAGGCTTTCCTGTAAGTTCAGTGCGTGTTCCTAGTGCCTAGAGCAATGTGCTTCATACCTGCTTATTGACAGGTAGAATGAAGATAGTTCCTCATGACGGATATTCAAGTGAAATGCAGGAGGAAGCCATAGGTTTAAGGCATTCCATAGATAAATAACTGCTAGGTGATGAACCTACAGTGCTGTGGATGTAGAGAGGGGGAACAATTAGCCCAAACGGGGTTTCTGGAATGGCTTTGTGGGTCCATATTGGGAAAAGCAAACATAAACAAAACAGAAGAGACAATGTGGAAGATACCAGTCAGAAAACATAGGCTGGGCAGACATGGAGATTTACTCATTCATTCAGGGAATCTTTGCACGGCGGCTGAGTGGTCTAGACACCCGTACGGATAACGTGGGCTGAAGATGAACAAGGCAGAACATCATCTCCATCATCATAGATTTTCTGTTCTAGTGAAGGGGACAGGAGATTAAAGAAACCAGTCTCCCTCAAATATACAGCAGTATTGATAAAGAAGAAATAAAGATGATACAGAGGAAATAGAGCCGAGTACGGGCTATGGAGCATGATGGGAAGGTTGGTGTCCTAGTTTATGCAGGGCTGTCGTTTTCATGTTGAAGTCAGAGAGGAGCCATGTGGGTGTGGGGTGGAACAGCTTTCAAGGCAGGTGGAACAGCATATGACAAAGCCACGAGCAAGGGCAGAGAAGGTCAGGGAGCAAAGGGACAAGGAAGCAGGTGAGACCTGAGAAGGGAAGAGCTCGGGGTAGCACCTTAGGGACCACTGTAAAGAATCTGGATTATACTCAAGCAAAACGGGAAAGCGATAGATTAAAATATATGACAGGACTTACGCTTTAAAAGTACTGCTCAAAAAAGAATAAATAAAATAAAAGTACTGCTCAGGCTTCTTGGGAAAGAACAGGCTACAGAGAACAAGGGTAGAAGCGGGGACGCAATTAGGAGACTGTCACAATGATTCGGATGAGAGGTGGTGTGTTTCTGGAGTGGACTGACCGCAGCAAAAATTGTGCCAATAGGTGAGATTCCAGCTTGATTCCACAGATACAGCTGGTAGGATTTTCTGATGCATTCGATACAGTGGGATGAAAAGAAGAGACATCTCAGGGATAATTCCCCGGTGAGAGCAAATAGTACGTGCAGTGAGGAAATGTGAGAAAGCTGTTACTAGTAAAACACAAGGGGTAAGGCAGGGTGGTGCGGGGATTATATTGGAAAAATGAGTAGAGATACACCACTGACGGCCTCATACGCACGATACATGTAGGTAAGAATCACTTTGCTCTTCATCTGAATGGGGACTCATTGAAAGGGTTTCAGCAAGGGAATGGTATTCTGGGCAGAGAGGGATTTACAGAGCACCTCTCTGGTATTAGTGTGTAGATGGAATTTAGAAATCAGATATTAGTAAAATCAGAAGTAAAGAAGCTAGTTAGAAGGCTGTCATAGTGGTCTACTGAAAGGTGATGAGACATAACTTGAACAAAAGTTATGAATATGTTGAGAAAGGAATGGATTTGGGCAAATATTGGGGAGATATGAAACTGGAAGTATCAGTTAATCAACTGGATGTGAGACAAGTTCAGTTCAGTTCAGTTCAGTTGCTCAGTTGTGTCCGACTCTTTGAGACCTCATGGACTGCAGCATGCCAGGCTTCCCTGTCCATCATCAACTCCCAGAGTTTACTCAAACTCAAGTCCATTGAGTTAGTGATACCATCCAACCAGCTCATCCTCTGTTGTCCCCTTCTCCTCCTGACCTCAATCTTTCCCAGCATCAGGGTGTTTTCCAATGAGTCAGCTCTTTGCATCAGGTGGCCAGAGTATTGGAGTTTCAACTTTAGCATCAGTCCTTCCAATGAATATTCAGAGTTGATCTCTGTTAGGATGGACTGGTTGGATCTCCTTGCAGTCCAAAAGACTCTCAAGAGTCTTCTCCAACACCACAGTTCAAAAGCATTAATTCTTCGGTGCTCAGCTTTCTTTATAGTCCATCTCTCACATCCATACATGACTACTGGAAAAACCATAGCCTTGACTAGATGGACCTTTGTTGGCAAAGTAATGTCTCTGCTTTTTAGTATGCTGTCTAGGTTGGTCATAACTTTCCTTCCAAGCAGCAAGCGTCTTTTAATTTCATGGCTGCAATCACCATCCACAGTGACTGGAGCCCAGAAAAATAAAGTCAGCCACTGTTTCCACTGTTTCCCTATCTATTTGCCATGAAGTGATGGACTGGATGCCTTGATGTTAGTTTTCTGAATGTGGAGCTTTAAGCCAACTTTTTCACTCTCCTCTTTCACTTTCATCAAGAGGCTCTTTAGTTCTTCTTCACTTTCTACCATAAGGGTGGTGTCATCTGGATATCTGAGGTTATTGATACCTCTCTCGCAATCTTGATTCCAGCTTGTGCTTCATCCAGCCCAGTGTTTCTCATGATGTACTCTGCATATAAGTTAAATAAGCAGGGTGACAATATACAGCCTTGACGTACTCCTTTTCCTATTTGGAACCAGTCTGTTGTTCAATGTCCAGTTTTAATTGTTGCTTCCTGACCTGCATGTAGGTTTCGCGAGAGGCAGGTCAGGTGGTCTGGTATTCCCGTCTCTTTCAGAATTTTCCGCAGTTTATTGTGATCCACACAGTCAAAGACCTTGGCATAGTCAATAAAGCAGAAATAGACGTTCTTTTGGAACTCTTGCTTTTTTGATGATCCAGCAGATGTTGGCAATTTGATCTCTGGTTCCTCTGCCTTTTCTAAAACCAGCTTGAACATCTGGAAGTTCATGGTTCATGTATTGCTGAAGCCTGGCTTGGAGAATTTTGAGCATTCCTTTACTAGCGTGTGAGATGAGTGCAATTGTGGAGTAGTTTGAACACTCTTTGGTGTTTCCCTTTTTTGGGATTGGAATGAAAACTGACCTTTTCCAGTCCTGTGGCCACTGCTGAGTTTTCCAAATCTGTTGACATATTGAGTGCAGCACTTTCACAGCATCATCTTTCAGGATTTGAAATAGCTCAACTGGAATTCTATCACCTCCGCTAGAGAAAAGTCTAAATTGACTCCTAGATTTGGGAATGGGTGACTGAAAGTATCCTACTAATAATCAATCACATTAGAAAAAACTAGAAATCAGGAGGAGTATGGGGTTAGGCCTGTGGAGGAGAGAGGAGAGTTCAGTTTAGGCTCTACTGTTTACGTTTCCCAGGTATGTCGAAGTGGACACACACTGCTACCTATAAAATAAATAAGCAACCGGGACTACTGTAGAGCACAGAGAACTCTGCTCAGTACTCTGTAATGGCCCGTGTGGGAAGAATCTAGAGAAGGATGGATACACGCATGTGTAAAACTGATTGTGTATAATGGATACACGCACGTGTATAACTGATTTGCTTCGCTGCACACCTGAAACTAACACATGCTGTAAATCAACTACACTCCAATAAAAATTATGAAAACAAAGTTCTCGTAATAACCTGCAGTGAGGAAGACTCTGAAAAAGAATATGTATGTGTATATATGCATATGCATGTGTAGGAGTCACTTTGCTGTACATCTGAAACACTGTAAATCAAATATGCTTCAATAACAGTAAACAAACAGATAAACATTTTTTTAAATTAAAAAGATGGAGAAACCAAGAAGGAAGTGAATATTGATCTTCCCAGAGCTCAGGGCAATGGGGAAAGTGTCAAAGCAATGGGGAAGGAGAAGGGGTCTGAGACGTAAAGACAGCAATCAAGACTTACTCTGTTGGCTTCCATGTAACAAGTGAAAATTACCAGTAATCGCTTTTTGAATAATTTATAATTATTACAGGCTGAATAACATTCCAGAAATATTTCAGTATAAAAGTGTTCCATCTATCTAAAACAACCTAGAGTTGGGTTATAAAGACATATGACCTTAAGCAGTGCATGTGTGCATGCTAAGTCACTTAGTCATGTCCGACTCTTTGCAATCCTATGGACTGTAGCTCACCAGGCTCCTCTGTTCATGGGATTCTCCAGGCAAGAATGCTGGAGTGGGTTGCCATGCCCTCCTCCAGGGGATCTTCCAGACCCAGGGATTGAACTTGTGTCTCTTATGTCTCCTGCATTGGTAGGAGGGTTCTTTATGACCAGCATCCCCTGGGAAGCCCAACGAGTGAATAAGCACCTCCAGTAGTCCAGACATCTTGTAGGGATAAATGTCTCTGCTGTGGGAGCTTGACTTTCAAGCAGATTAGAAGAGAAGAGGGGCAGGGGACAGCCTGCACCGGGAGAAGTGCTGGAGAGGCAATAGCTCTTTCCACGACTGGCTTCTGTGTGGGTGATGCTATCCTGAGCCTGTTATAACGTGCTGCATACAATTCTGTGTGGGTGATGCTATCCTGAGCCTGTTATAACGTGCTGCATGCAACTCGTATATGTTGACCCTAGACATGATTACCACACACGTCAGCTTTGCTCCCCTCACTCACCTGACTATAGGTCATAAAGATAAACCACTCAGACAGCTCTCCCTGTTGACACTGATAAGTGTCTGTGGCCACCAGTAAGGGTCAGAATGAACATATCGTACAACTGGAAACAGTGATTTTCGAGTTTTCATCCAATGGTGGGTGATAGCCTGGGCAAAGTGTAGAGGAGAAAGAATAGAGGCCAAACTGAGATCTGGGGAATCCCACTCCTTGAGAGCCTAGGAGAACAGGAAGAGCTTATGAGGGAGACTCAGGTGGAATGATCAGAAGCAGAAGAGAAATGGGGAGAGGGGGACACGGCCCCCAGGGCACAACAGAGCTGCCCCTCCCTGCCCCTCCAGGCACTTCCAGCACTTTCCCTCCAGCGGCCTCAGCCTAAGACACATGGTCTTCTTACTATGAGGTTTGGTCCATTTTGTCTCCGAGCCTTTGCACGTGCTATTCACTCTCCTCTCAGATACTTGAAAGTCTGATTCATTCAAATCACTGTCTCTGTTCATAAGTCACCTCTGCAGAGAAGTCCTTCCTGATAATCCTAAATAAGCTTGCACACACTGCAAACTAAAGTTCTCTCATTCATGTGCTTCTTCTTCTAGTCGTTTTCTCCCCTGAAATGGAATGTTGACTGTATGAGAGCTAGAGCCTTGTCCTGCTTTGTTTATGTAAACAGGACATAGGATGGTCCCTGCCATGGTGGTCAGTCATTATTTACTGAGTGTTCAATGCTTCAAGTCAAGGAGCAAAGTGCAAAGAGAGTTTTAATAAGAGTCAATGGGCAACAATGTCAAACACAGGAGAAAGAGCTAAAATAAAGAGGCATCGATTGGATTTGACTCAATCTCTGTCCTTAACAGCTTTTGTTAACAGCACAAAGCACAGACCTTGGAAATGTGCAAGGCATTTAAAAGCAGCATATTATAATAGATGTAAATGGTACAAGAGTGTGGAGCATCAAATGAGTGACTTTATAAATACTTTTTCATTTACTCCCAGCATAAAAGCTCAGGGGTTTACTCTGCTCCGGTCCTAAGCCACCCACTCACTGCTCTGGGAACAGGGCAAGTGGTACTTTTATTGAGCCTGATTTGAAGCTATGCCTTTGGTGCCTGTTGGCTTGCAAATATTTGAGTCATGTCTGTTTTCAAGGGAGTGAAGTGTGACTGGTTCAGCTTTTATTGCTCTGAGGTTATGCAGTGACTCTTGATCATACTTGTCAGTTGCAAAATTTTGATCAGCTTCATTTTCGGAGATCACTCACAGAATTTTGTGATAATCCATATGAAAGGGAAGTTTTCACATTAGAAACAGTTACCTGAAGATTATGATTCAGCTGGATAATAGGTTTTGATTGCCTAAATATGTCAGTGTTTTAGAGTTTACCAGATAGCACGCCTGCCTTGATAAATTATTGAATGTTAAGGATCTCACATTATGGGTGACTACGCATGGCAGGGACAAGGGCAGGCAAAATCTGGTCCTCACATCATCTGCCCAGGTAGGTGCTTTTGATGCCATCCCTCACCTTATCCCATCCACAGTGATCTCTGTCCACAGGAACGTGACACTGCTTGTCTTATCTGGAGCTCGGGTCGGTCCAGCTGCATCACCATGGAGACCTCCCTTCTTCCAGTGTACACAATCACTGGCCCGTTGGTTCTCCTGATGCCTCTGAGCCCAAGTTGGCCAAAGTCAATCATCTGCCTTCTCCCTGGCCACACTGCAAAGTGGGAAGTTCTCACATTGTCTAACGTTGTACTGGCCTCAATGGATGCAGCGGTCACTGTCTCTCAGCGTTTTCTGCCTCCTTTGGTTGCGTCAACCTAGATTTCATCAACTTCTCAGGGGTTTTGTCCTCTGTTTTGGACTTAGCCAAGGAGCATTCATGGTGGCCCTCCCTTGGGAGGACATCTGTTGCCTCCATCGCATTCTCTTTGCTGCTACTTCTGTACATTCAGGGAATTTTGTTTCCTAAATTGGCCTTAAGTGAAAGTGATATGAAAATGTTAGTTGCTTGGTCATGTCTGACTCATGTGACCCCCTGGATTGTAGTCTGCCAGGCTCCTCTGTCCATGGGGCTCCCTAGGTAAGAATACTGGAGTGGGTAGCCATTCCCTTCTCCAGGGGATCTTCCTGGCCCAGGGATCGAACCTGGGTCTCCTGCGTTGCAGGCAGACTCTTTGCTGCCTGAGCCACCAGAGAAGCCTTAAAGACTCAGGGAAAGCTGTGTGCACGCCATGATGTTTTATCCTCAGCCTTTGGCTAGACTGTAGCTCCTTACATTCCTCTCCTCCATTGTTGAGGCTTTTGAACTCAAAAGCTGAGAAGCCACTCCTTTGTTGTCATTTTCTGCCGTCACGTCCCCTTTGTAAAACAATTAGATGAGAACAGCATAGCTGACCGAACAGTGGGCAAGCCAGAGGCCGTGTGAGGGACCACTCGGGGTGTGTGGCGGGCAAGCCAGAGGCCGTGTGAGGGACCACTCGGGGTGTGTGGGCGCGGTCAGGCTGGCTAATATTTTAACCTTATTATTCCATCATTCAGTGAAATGTCAACCTTTCATTTAGAAATAAGAGTTCTGAGTTGTCAAGTCATGTAATTTCCCCTTTCACTGCTTCATGCTCTCCATGACTTAACAGAAAGGTTAGTGAGAAATCAAAGGGAAAATTAAGGCAGTCAAGTAGCAGAATAGATACGAGAGAAACTTTAATTCTTGGGGTTTTCTCTGATTCTGTTACTGAGGCATTCTTTGTGTTCTTGATATGTGAGCAGTGGCAATACTAATCTAACCTATCACCCACAGCCCCTGAAGAAATGATACAGGAGCTCATAAAGGAAATAAGAGTCCTTGCTTGGTGATTATTTTTCTCACCCTCTCCTGGCCTACCCTCTCTTCCCAAGCTCTGAAACATCAACCCTTAATACACACACACGCACATGTTTCCACGTACACGAGGATCAGGCACGCATATGCTGGAGAGCTATTTGCATTAACAAAGCATGCATTTAAAGCACAAAGGCAATTCTTCACTCAATAGATGTTTGTTTCCAGAGGAGTTTGGATTTGGATGTTGAAGGGAAGAAGAAAATCAGAGGAAAAGAAACAAACAAGCAAAACAGAGGTTCGTATTGATGGGGATCCAATGTCTCCTCACCTGAGTCCATCTTTCCATCACCTCCTTCTCTGTCTTTAGGGTGAGACCTCCGTTATCGCATACTTGAAAAGCTCTGGATGCTGAGCTGGAGACAGCTTGGAGAGTTGGAGACTGGGAGGGGGCTAGAGAAAGAGAGAAACTTGAGGATGACGAGGGACTGGAGGACAATGAGAACCTGGAGAATGCCCGAGCGCTGGGAGCAGTGGAGGCTGTCTTCAGAGGGTGGCGTGTTCCCACAGAGAAGCCATAGGCGCTGTGGGGAAAACCTCGGACCCTGGAGATGCCACGTTTAAATGAGATTAGCCTCTGAAACTGAAGTTGGTGACACTTGGGAGTCACAGGAGAAGCCTCTCAGCTTTTAGAGTAAATTAGTCAAGTAATTCGGAGAAGGCAATGGCACCCCACTCCAGCACTCTTGCCTGGAAAAACCCATGGATGGAGGAGCCTGGAAGGCTGCAGTCCATGGGGTCACGAAGAGTCGGACACGACTGAGCGACTTCCCTTTCACTTTTCACTTTCATGCATTGGAGAAGGAAATGGCAACCCACTCCAGTGTTCTTGCCTGGAGAATCCCAGGGACGGGGGAGCCTGGTGGGCTGCCGTCTATGGGGTCGCACAGAGTCGGACACGACTGAAGCGACTTAGCAGCAGTCAAGTAATTCCCAGGTTGCCTGTGTCTTTAGTTCTGAGGTGTCGTTTCTGTTGTTGAATCATGGCGCGGTGCTTTGTCATGCATTCAAATCATCTTTGGAATCTGTGTTTTATGTTCTGATAATAAGCCCCTTGAAGTCAGCAATTGCAGTGTTTACAACATGTCCTGTGACATTTGGTTCACAGAGAGCACTTTAGGCATGTTAATTCACTCTCTCCACAGACGTTTACTTGATTTTATTCCCCGAGTTATTTCTGAGGTATTTGCTTTGTCTCACTGAGTAGATTGTAAGTTTCCTGAAGGCAGGGACCAGATCTTCAACTTTCTCATCATGCCTAGTAGAGTGACATGCCCAGCTAGGGAGCTCGCTGAATACTTGTTAATGGACTGAGTGATTGACTAGAAATTTCCCTGAGGTCCTGATTCTAGGAAGTGAAATTTTCAGTTTGCCTCATAAAATGAACAAACAAAAACTGTGTGTGAAATGGTAAAGCATCTCCAGATTTCTTAATGGTTCTGATAATTTCATTGACAAGGATCTTGCATTCATCACACTTGTTTGGCTGCTGGAAACTTTATTTATATTGGCTTTTACAAAATGAATGAATGAATTTAATAAAACTAAATTTATTTACTCACATAACTGACAAACCCAAGATCTTGTTGATTTGATCTGTATCTCAGGGACCCAATTATGTCAACCAGACCAGTTCTGTCTCCCTTGCTGTTCTCTGCTTCCCTCTGCAATACCTTCATATTAACACAGATTTTTCACTCACAGGGGTCCTGGTGGCTCCTTCTTATCCTTCTGGGAGAGACTCAGGGCTGACACCTGATTGTTGTAACAGTCTGACCAGGGTCATTGTCAAGGACCTGAATGTGATATTGGAATTATCCAGGTCTGGGTCATATGCTCATCCTAAGACCAGGTGATGGGCTCAACTAGACCCAGACTGACTCTAGGGGAGGAATCTTTCCTCTCAAAATTAGAGCACTGTTTTCAAAAGGAAAATGAATGCTATATATGCAAAAGCTACAGCTATCTACAAGAGATTCTCTTTTCAGTTTTTGCCAAATGGAGCCCAATTTCTATTCCTCAAGTAAATCAACCTGTCTTTCATGACACAATATTGAGCCAAAAGCATTATAGGCAAAACACCCACAAACAAACAAAAAAAACACAAACAACTCTTCCTTACCTTAGATGTTGGAAGCTGCATGTATGTTTTCTCCTGGACCTTTTGACAAAATGGAAATAGCTCCTTGGCCCTTCAGTCCTGTTGCTACAACTCCTGTCATTTTAGGAGACTGGGTTGCACAGTTGTTAAAGTTCACTTTAATACAGAGTTTTTCAGATGTAACTGTGCACCACCAGGGGTTATTAGGGAGTCCTGATGGTTCTTCAGCGCTCATGTTCAGGGGTTCTTACTTAGCTTGGTGAAGGAGCCAGCCCTTGGAGGGATGTTTGCTTGTTTTTGCAAACACTCTAGTGAGTTTATGTGCAGAACTGGGGACCTTTGCAAATCTTCCTCTTTTTGCAATGAGTTTAAGGGGCTCTATAAATCAGGACTAATGAACAGTGAACACCGTTGTACCTGGCATAGTTGCAGCGTGCAACCACAAACAGCTGCACAGCTCACTCCAGGTGTACATTTCCCTTTGTCCATCACACCTCTGCAAAACCTGGCAAACGCAACTGTAATCACCACAGAGAAGTTCACAGAAAGGTTGACACCAAAGATGTGTTTTTCCTTTTGCTCATGTGCTAATTTTCTTTTCACATTAATAAACAGTGACTGGTTCACATTTTTGGCAGAGTTCTGCTTCCAAGTTAATATGCATTGTGAGTGCCAGGGAAGCAAAGTTTTCCCAAGAACTTTAGCATTGTTTGTGGTTTAGCGGTCACTCATAATGGCTTAAAGAGTTTAGCTGGAGTTTTGATCTTGCATTTTTTTTTCTTTTTCTGCAGAACGCTATTAGTTTTTCTTATTTCATTAAATACATTTCTCCAAGAAGGTACAGGCTGTACCATGAATAATCTTGCCAGCTGATTTAATCTGTATATGTCAATATTTTCAAGAAACTTAGGAAGAAATGAATAATGAAGTAAAACTTATCAGCAGTGGTACTGAAAAAGGGCAAGTTGTGGAGCACAGAATCCACAGAAAATTTATAAAAGCATCAGATACATGTGATATCTAAACTTGGAAGCCTCAGCAGTGTATAATGAGAACATACTTCTGCCCTGGTGTGATGAGAATGTTTGATGTGGCTATAGCTCCAGTAAATGTAGGATCTGGGGTCTTGGAAAAATCGGATTTAAAATATCTGTTCCATTATTTCCACAAATCATCAAAATATGTGGAAATTCCATTATTTTGGCCTGAAAACAACATATCTCAAATTGTTTGCCTTCCAGCTGCCTCTAAGATATCTGACTTGAGGTTTGGAAAGTCAGAATAACACAAAGAAGACCAAATAAGACTTGCAGAGAAGGTTGATTAGTAAAATTCAAGAGTGATCTGTGTTCACAATGACAGAACTGTTTTATTACAGATTCTGAGAAGATGATAGAAAATCAAAAGTCTACAGTAAATGAAACTACCTTTGAATTTTCTCAATCTGATGGTTCAAACTCCATACTTAAGCACAGTTAACGCTCTAATTGACTCCATAAAGCTTGCTGTTCTTCAACCACTAAGTACTGATTCTTTGCGACCCCATGGACTGCAACACACCAACCTTCCCTGTCCCCGTAAAGCTTGACTTGAGTTAAAGGGGAATTCGACTTTTGAAACTGACACACACACTTAAAGATAACTAAAGAATTTGCTGATTGTTTCTGGCCTGAATTTTTATTCCTTTTGACGAAAGGGGCTTCCCCTGTGGCTCAGCTGGTAAAGAATCCACCTGCAGTGCGGGAGACCTAGGTTCAGAAGACCAGGGTTCTTCCCTGGGTTGGGAAGATCCCCTGGAGAAGGGAAGGGCTACCCACTCCAGTATTCTGGCCTGGAGAATTCCATGGAGTGTGTAGTCCATGGGGTTTCAAAGAGTAGGACACGACTGAGCAACTTTCACTCACTCACTTTCACTTTGACCAAAGATATTACAAGATTTACATGTTAAGAAGGAGAGGCAGTATGATCTCTAAAATAATGTATGAGTATTCAAATAGAGCAGAGTCTGAATAAGATGCTAAATGTAAGAGGTGGTGTTTCAGAAGTGATATCCTAAAATAAATTATTAGGCCAATATTAATTATTTCTTTTCTGATGTGAAGAGTAGTTGATATTTAGTGACACATGTACAATAAGCCCACCCTGGAAATTAGCAAAGTCTGAGGGCATAATGACACAGAGAAAAAATATGAACACTGATTAGATCTCAGGCCTGACTCAAGGGACGCATCTACCACTTATTTAAGATGCCGACGTGTGATGACTTGCGCCAGCAGGGAGCACCGTGTGTGAGTTCCGGGTGCTCCACACCCTGACCAACATTTGGTGTTGTCAGTCTTTGTAATTTTAGACATTCTCGTAGAAGTAGAATGGCATCTTATCATGGCTTTCATTTGCATTTCCCTGATGACTAATGATATTGAACATTTATTCATGTGCATTTTTTTTTTGCCATCTGTTTATCTTCTTTATAGAAATGTCTGTTCAAATCTCTTGCCCATGTTTTCATTGGGTGTTTGAGTTCTTATCATTGAGTTGTAAGAGTTATTTATACATTCTGATGCAAGTCCCTTTTCACATATATGTATTGTAAATATTTTCTCCCAGTCTGTTGCTTGCCTTTTCATTTCCTTAGTGCTGCCTTTAGAACAGCAGAAAATTTTAATTTTGATGAAGTCTTACATATGAGAAACTCTATTTTATGTTTTGTGCTTTCTGTGTCCTATCTCATATTTTTTTCATATTCTAAGATTGAAACAATTGTCTTCTAGAAGATTTATGAGTAAAACCACATGGAAGATTGGTTTAACTTTTATGAAATTACACAGACCCTTACCATACAGCCCAGGAATTCCTGGTAGGAATTTGCCCAGGAGAAATGAAAGCATGTTCATAGAAAGACCTGAATACAAATGTCTATAGTATCCCTAAACTGAAACAACTCAAATGACCACCAAAGGGTGAATGGATACAAAGGTGTGGCATATACATACATGTTGTTTATGTATACACAGAAATAAAAAGGAATTACTGTTGATACAAGGAGCAGGATGGATTAACCTTGAAACATTATGCAGAGCCAAAAGAGACAGAAACAAAAGCATGCAAACATTCATGTGAAATTCTGGAATTAATCCATAGTGATAGAAAACCAATCAGTGGTTGCCTCCTGGAGTGAGAAAGGATTTGTCTGAGAATATGCATGAGGGAACTTTTTGCAGTGGTGATGGAAATGTTCTATATCTTGACTGTGGTGTGGTTATATGGGTGTATGTGCTTGTCAAAATGCATCAGCTGTCCATACTTTACTGTGCTTTAAGCTATGTAAAATCAAAAGCATTTGGTCAAAGATGGTTAAAAAAAAAAAATACCATAGAGTTAGCCAATAGTAATAATTTACTTAGAGGAAACATACATTGACTAATTTTTAAGATGTGATAATCATTGGTAGAAATTCCAACTGTTAAACCCCCAGATCATGACATTATCATTTACATTTTAAAAGAAGACATTTTAGTTAATAGAAATTTGAAAAATACAGAACAGTTAAAAGAACCAAAAGAAATGGCTTCTTGTCTCAATGCTTAAACCCAACCTTTCCTCTATGCTTTGTGGATTTCCTTTTTGTTGTTTAGTTGCTAAGTTATGTCCAGCACTTTTGTGACCCCATGGACTGTAGCCCTCCAGTCTCCTCTGTCCATGGAATTTTCTGGGCAAGAATACCGGAGTGGGTTGCCATTTCCTCCTCCAGGGGATCTTTCAGATCCAGACATCAAACTCAGATCTCCCGCATTGCAGGCAGATTCTTTACCTCTGAGCCACCAGAGAAGCCCTTTAGAATACTGGAGTGAGTTGCCATTTTCTTCTCCAGGGGATCTTCCCGACCCGGGGATTGAACCTGCATCTCCTGCACTGGCAGGAAGATTTTTTTTTTTTTACCACCTGGGAAACCCCTTCTTTTTCATACTTGTAATCATATGCTTTAACACTTGACATATTACATTGAACAGATTACTGCTCTTGTCATATAAGGATTTTCCCAAATAATTTTAGTTTTTATAAATGTGATTTTAAAAGTTACATAATATTCAGAGAAATAGACATTACGAATTACTTGAAGATGTCTACTTCTAAACACTTCACTTTCTTGTTTACTTTTGGATTTTTCCTTATCTAAGGTTACAGTGATTAACATATAACATTTTCCCTGCTTAGAATTATTTACTTGGTATAGATTTCCAAACATCTTGATCAAAGGGTAATGCAGTCAACGTTATTACTTGAAACCAAAAGATTGATACTTGTCCATTCTGTGTGGCTTTTCTCTTTGGTTTCCATTCCAGAAGATCTTTTCTTCTTTCACTTTCTGATGAATTATTGTTTTTTGAAGCAGGGAGCTAAGGAGAAAGAGGATTTTCACCTACTCTTCTGCATGTACTGCGTTGCCTGAATTAGCCTCATCTATCTGTCAAAGTGCCCAGAAACCATGATGATAGGAGCTGTGGAAATAGATATCTAGCATATGGGAACCTGCTTATAATTTCTTGCTCACAGCATTTATCCCACATACAGCATTTATCTTTAAAAGAGCAAGACTAATGAACCCGTATGTATTGTTTTCTACTTATAGAACGTCCTCATTTGAAATACATCCCATGGAAAATAAAGCTCTGCTAATGAGTAAGGAATTGCAATGTTTTACAGTGAGTAGAATCATAATGCCTTGGTATAATTCTTGCTTTTGCCACTGACCTTATTGGGTCATTTTTTTTTTAAACTAGAGAGACCATTTATTGTCTGTAAAATGCTTTGATAATTTCTGATCTAGAATACTACATAACTACACCATTTAATAAAAATTACCTTGCTTCAAGAAAACTGGGATTGGTCAAACCAATTACTGAGGAGGCATCCATTTGGGGAAGTTATTTTTGCATTGACAAAGGATTTATAAAGAGTATGCTCAGAAATAGTGCATTACAACTTTGGCTTGAATAACAAAAATTCAAATGATGATCAGCTTCTTCAGGACTGCATCTGTCACTAAATGTTAGACAATGTAGAAGAGTGGTTAGGCTCTGTCTTTTAAAAGCTGCGTGTTTGGGGGCAAGTTACATGGCCTATCCAAGTCTTAAAGATCCAAGTCTTGCAAAAGATGAGTCTTTTGTAAAACGAGCAAAGGGACAACGTGTTCATAAATTGCTATGAAGTTCCAATGAGATAATGCGTGTAAACTGCATACCTCATCCATGGCACACCTCCTCCATGGCACCTACTCAATAATGCTCATAATTGTGGCTATGCTTATAGGAAAAGCAGAACCTGGGGATAGTCCATCATGCTTCACAATTCCTCTTGTCCCCTTCTCCTTCCTTCTTCTTTGAACTTGCATCACTGGACATCTGTCTCTACCCTCTATTCTCTCACTTTCAAATCCTGACACTCCCCGTGGGAGGGAAACCACCCAAGAGACACAAACTCTCTGATAAATGTTCTTTTCACCACTTTGACTGACATCAGACTGTCCTCTGAAGACTTGACTCCTCGGCAGTCCTCTATCTTGGAGAAATTTCTTCCCCCTTCTCAGGCCCAGAAAGAGACAGAATTGTCCTCCACTGCACCAGGCTGCTTTTAGACCAGGGTCCTGGCCCTCCTCTGCACCTGTTGTAGCTTTGAGGTTCAGTTCTTGAAAACAGACCATCATCTCCTTCTCATGACTGATGTTTACAGACTTCCTCCTAGCCACTTCTCTTCTTTCATTAAACTCAATCATAGCTTCAGTATCTTCATTTCCTTCTATACTCTTTTCATCATTCTTGGGAACTTGGCTTTTCAATTCCTCTCCTTCTCTTTGAAGTGAACTTGTCCTTCCCACCCACTCTAGAATCTCAGCTGCATATCTCTCTTTCTTGGACCACAATATCACATCATTATGGTATTTTCTACTCCGTGACATTCGATCCATTGATCTCATTGCCTAACTCAAAATCCTTGAGCTTATGTCTGCTACCTGCAGTTATACAGTGGAAGTGACAAATAGACTCAAGGGATTAGATCTGATAGAGAGTTCCTGAAGAACTATGGATGGAGGTTCATGACATTGTATAAGAGGCAGTGATCAAGATATTTCCAAGAAAAAGAAATGCAAAAAGTAAAATGATTGTCTGAGGAAGCCTTACAAATAGCTGAGAAAAGAAGAGAAGCTAAAGGCAAAGGAGAAGAGGAAAGATATACCCATTTGAATGCAGAGTTCCAAAGAGTAGCAAGGAGAGATAAGAAAGCCTTCCTCAGCGATCAATGCAAAGAAATAAAGGAAAACAACAGAATGGGAAAGACTAGAGATTTCTTCAAGAAAATTAGAGATATCAAGGGAACATTTCACACAAAGATGGGCACAATAAAGGACAGAAATGGTATGGACCTAAGAGAAGTAAAAGATATTAAGAAGAGGTGTCAAGAATACACAGAAGAACTATACAAAAAAGATCTTCATGACCCAGATAACCATGATGGTGTGATCACTGACCTACAGCCAGACATCCTGGAATGTAAAGTCAAGAGGGCCTTAGGAAGCATCACTACAAACAAAGCTAGTGGAGGTGATGGAATTCCATAGTTGAGCTATTTCAAATCCTAAAAGATGATGCTGTGAAAGTGCTGCACTCAACATGCCAGCAAATTTGGAAAACTCAGCAGTGGCCACAGGACTGGAAAAGGTCAGTTTTCATTCCAATCCCAAAGAAAGGCAATGCCAAAGAATGCTCAAACTACTGCACAATTGCACTTATCTCACATGCTAGCAAAATAATGCTCAAAATTCTCCAAGCCAGGCTTCAACAGTACATGAACGGTGAACTTCCAAAGTTCAAGCTGGATTTAGACATGGCATAGGAACCAGAGATCAAATTGCCAACATCCGCTGGATCATCAAAGAAGCAAGAGAGTTCCAAAAAGGCATCTACTTCTGCTTTATTGATTATGGCAAAGACTTTGACTGAGTCATTTCAGTTGCTCAGTTGTGTCCGACTCTTCCCGACCCCATGGAGTGCAGCATGCCAGGCCTCCCTGTCTATCACCAACTCCCGGAGTTTACTCAAACTCATGTCCATTGAATTGGTGATGCCATCCAACCATCTCATCCTCTGTTGTTCCCTTCTCCTCCTGCCTTCAATCTTTCCCAGCATCAGGGTCTTTTCAAATGAATCAGTTCTTTGCATCAGGTGGCCTAAGTATTGGAATATTCAACTGTGTGAATCACAAAAAACTGTGGAAAATTCTTCAAGAGATGGGAATACCAGACCACCTGACCTGCCTCCGAGAAATCTGCATGCAGGTCAAGAAGCAACAATTAGAACTGGACATGGAACAACAGCTGGTTCCAAATTGGGAAAGGAGTATGTCAAGGCTGTATACTGTCACCCTGCTTATTTAACTTATATGCCTAACCCTCAGCGACCCCATGGAATGCAGCCTTCCAGGCTCCTCCATCCATGGGATTTTCCAGGCAAGAGTACTGGAGTGGGTTGCCATTTCCTTCTCCATATATGCAGAGTACATCATGTGAAATGCCAGGCTGGATGAAGCACAAGCTGGAATCAAGATTTCCAGGAGAAATATCAATAACCTCATATATGCAGAAGATACTACCCTTATGGCAGAAAGAGAAGAAGAACTAAAGAGCCTCTTGATGAAAGGGAAAGAGGAGAGTGAAAAAGTTGGCTTAAAGCTCAACATTCAGAAAACTAAGATCAAGGTATCTGGTCCCATCACTTCATGGTAAATAGATGGGGAAACAGTGGAAACAGTGAGAGCCTTATTTTCAGTCAGTTCAGTTCAGTCACTCAGTCATGTCCAACTCTTTGTGACCCCATGAATCGAAGCACGCCAGGCCTCCCTGTCCATCACCAACTCCCAGAGTTCACTCAAACTCACGTCCATCGAGTCAGTGATGCCATCCAGCCATCTCATCCTCTGGCGTCCCCTTCTCCTCTTGCCCCCAATCCCTCCCAGCATCAGAGTCTTTTCCAATGAGTCAGCCCTTCACATGAGGTGGCCAAAGTACTGGAGTTTCAGCTTTAGCATCATTCCTTCCAAAGACATCCCAGGGCTGATCTCCTTCAGAATGGACTGGTTGGATCTCCTTGCAGTCCGAGGGACTCTCAAGAGTCTTCTCCAACACCACAGTTCAAAAGCATCAATTCTTTGGCCCTCAGCCTTCTTCACAGTCCAACTCTCACATCCATACATGACCACAGGAAAAACCATAGCCTTGACTAGATGAACCTTTGTTGGCAAAGTAATGTCTCTGCTTTTGAGTATGCTACCTAGGTTGGTCATAACTTTCCTTCCAAGGAGTAAGTGTCTTTTAATTTCATGGCTGCAGTCATCATCTTCAGTGATTTTGGAGCCCAGAAAAATAAAGTCTGACACTGTTTCCACTGTTTCCCCATCTATTTCCCATGAAGTGATGGGACCAGATGCCATGATCTTCGTTTTCTGAATGTTGCACTTTAAGCCAACTTTTTCACTCTCCACTTTCACTTTCACCAAGAGGCTTTTTAGTTCCTCTTCACTTTCTGCCATAAGGGTGGTGTCATCTGCATATCTGAGGTTATTGATATTTCTCCCAGCAATCTTGATTCCAGCTTGTGTTTCTTCCAGTCCAGCGTTTCTCATAATGTACTCTGCATAGAAGTTAAATAAGCAGGGTGACAGTATACAGCCTTGACGTACTCCTTTTCCTATTTGGAACCAGTCTGTTGTTCCATGTCCAGTTCTAACTGTTGCTTCCTGACCTACATACAGGTTTCTCAAGAGGCAAGTCAGGTGGTCTGGTATTCCCATCTCTTTCAGAATTTTCCACAGTTTGTTGTGTTCCACACAGTCAAAGGCTTTGGCATAGTCAATAAAGCAGAAATAGATGTTTTTCTGGAACTCTCTCACTTTTTCCATGATCCAGCAGATGTTGGCAATTTTATCTCTGATTCCTCTGCCTTTTCTAAAACCAGCTTGAACATCAGGAAGTTCACGGTTCACATATTGCTGAAGCCTGGCTTGGAGAATTTTGAGCATTACTTTACTAGCGTGTGAGATGAGTGCAATTGTGTGGTAATTTGAGCATTCTTTGGCATTGCCTTTCTTTGGGATTGGAATGAAAACTCACCTTTTCCAGTCCTGTGGCCACTGCTGAGTTTTCCAAATTTGCTGGCATATTGAGTGCAGCACTTCCACAGCATCATCTTTCAGGATTTGAAATAGCTCAACTGGAATTCCATCACCTCCACTAGCTTAGTTCACAGTGATGCTTTCTAAGGCCCACTTGACTTCACATTCCAGAATGTCTGGCTCTAGGTGAGTGATCACACCATCGTCATCATCTGGGTCGTGAAGATCTTTTATGTACAGTTCTTCTGTGTATTCTTGCCACCTCTTCTTAATATCTTCTGCTTCTATGAGGTCCATACCATTTCTGTCCTTTATCGAGCCCATCTTAGCATGAAATGTTCCCTTGGTGTCTCTAATTTTCTTGAACAGATCTCTAGTCTTTTCCCATTCTGTTGTTTTCCTCTATTTTTTTTTTTTTTGCATTGATTGCTGAGGAAGGCTTTCTTATCTCTTCTTGCTATTCTTTGGAACTCTGCATTCAGATGCTTATATCTTTCCTTTTCTCCTTTGCTTTTCACTTCTCTTCTTTTCACAGCTATTTGTAAGGCCTCCCCAGACAGCCATTTTGCTTTTTTGCATTTTTTTTTCCATGGGGATTTCTTGATTCCTGTCTCCTGTACAATGTCACAAGCCTCATTCCATAGTTCATCAGGCACTCTATCAGATCTAGGCCCTTAAATCTATTTCTCACTTCCACTGCAAAATCATAAGGGATTTGATTTAGGTCATACCTGAATGGTCTAGTGGTTTTCCCTACTTTCTTCAATTTCAGTCTGAATTTGGCAATAAGGAGTTCATGATCTGAGCCACAGTCAGCTCCTGGTCTTGTTTTTGTTGACTGTATAGAGCTTCTCCATCTTTGGCTGCAAAGAATATAATCAATCTGATTTCAGTGTTGACTATCTGGTGATGTCCATGTTTAGAGTCTTCTCTTGTATTGTTGGAAGAGGGTGTTTGCTATGACCAGTGCATTTTCTTGGCAAAACTCTAGTCTTTGCCCTGCTTCATTCCGTATTCAAGGCCAAATGTGCCTGTTACTCCAGGTGTTTCTTGTCTTCCTACTTTTGCATTCCAGTCCCCTATAGTGAAAAGGACATTGGGTGTTAGTTCTAAAAGGTCTTGTAGGTCTTCATAGAACCATTCAACTTCAGCTTCTTCAGCATTACTGGTTGGGGCATAGACTTGGGTTACTGTGATATTGAATGGTTTGCCTTGGAAACGAACAGAGATCATTCTGTCGTTTATGAGATTACATCCAAGTATTGCATTTCGGACTCTTTTGTTGACCATGATGGCTACTCCATTTCTTCTGAGGGATTCCTGCCTGCAGTAGTAGATATAATGGTCATCTGAGTTAAATTCACCCATTCCAGTCCATTTGAGTTCACTGATTCCTAGAATGTTGACATTCACTCTTGCCATCTCCTGTTTGACCACTTCCAATTTGCCTTGATTCATGGACCTGACATTCCAGGTTCCTATGCAATATTGCTCTTTACAGCATCAGACCTTGGTTCTATCACCAGTCACATCCACAGCTGGGTATTGTTTTTGCTTTGGCTTCATCCCTTCATTCTTTCTGGAGTTATTTCTCCACTGACCCCAGGAGCATATTGGGCACCTACTGACCTGGGGAGTTTCTCTTTCAGTATCCTATCATTTGCCTTTTCGTGGGGTTCTCAAGGCAAGAATACTGAAGTGGTTTGCCATTCCCTTCTCCAGTGGACCACGTTCTGTCAGATCTCTCCACCATGACCCGCCCGTCTTGGGTTGCCCCACGGGCATGGCTTAGTTTCATTGAGTTAGACAAGGCTGTGGTCCTAGTGTGATTAGATTGACTAGTTTCCTGTGAGTATGGTTTCAGTGTGTCTGCCCTCTGATGCCCTCTTGCAACACCTACCATCTTACTTGGGCTTCTCTTACCTTGGACTTTATTTTGGGGGGCTCCAAAATCACTGCAGATGGTGACTGCAGCCTTGAAATCAAAAGACACTTGCTCCTTGGAAGAAAAACTATGACCAACCTAGACAGCATATTAAAAACCAGAGATATTACTTTGCCAACAAAGGTCCATCTAGTCAAATTTAGGGTTTTTCCAGTCGTCATATGTGGATGTGAGAGTTGGACTATAAAGAAAGCTGAGTGCAGAAGAACTGATGCTTTTGAACTGTGGTGTTGGAGAAGACTCTTGAGAGTCCCTTGGACTGCAAGGAGATCCAACCAGTCCATCCGGAAGGACTGATGTTGAAGCTGAAACTTCAATACTTTGGCCACCTGATGTGAAGAGCTGACTCACTGGAAAAGACCCTGATGTTGGGAAAGATTGGAGGCAGTAGGAGAAGGGGATAACAGAGGATGAGATGGTTGGATGGCATCACCAACTCAATGGACATGAGTTTGAATGGACTCCAGGAGTTGGTGATGGACAGGAAGGCCTGGCGTGCTGTGGTGCATGAGGTCGCAAAGAGTTGGAGATGACTGAGCTACTGAACTGACTTATGTCTGCTATCACTTCCCTTCACTTCTTGGCTAGTTTTGTGATGAAAAGGTCTCCCTTGCAAATATGCCAACAGTCTTGTCCTCTCTCCCTCTGTCGTGTGAAGTTTGTAAATTGCCAGCCCTGTTTCAACTTTTCCTGCCTTTTGTATGTCTGCACATGAAGAAGTAGGACATAGCTGAGGGGAAAAAAATCGAGAATCAGACATCAAGGGTTTCTTAATACTCATTGTTCAACAATAAAAAAAAAATAATAAGCACCGTTTAGAGATTTATCCTACTCTTAATTATTTCCCTCTCTTTTCAGCTAATAACCTAGTGTTGTTACGTAAGTAGAAACCACAAGATACAAAACTCTGTCTTTTTTCCCCTCATGATCAAAATGACTTGTTCATGTCCATCTGCAACGGTGTCCATCCTCTCCTTTCTTACTGTTAAAATGAAGTGCATACCTCTCCTTTCAAAGGTTGGTACCTCTGTATATCCTTCTGAGCTCATCTCCTCTCTCTTTGTTAAGTTTTTTGCCCACCTGGCCTTTCTCTGTCTGTCTTATATCATCAGTCTTTCTCTTCCTGAGTGATTTTCCCCATAATACCAACTTGCCATCTTGTCTCCAATGCCCACATTTCCTCCACCCTGTCACCTCTTCATCCACTGCCCCATATCCATACACATTTTCATAGCTCAACTTCCTGAGATTGGTCTGAAAAGGTTACTTCTGCATTTTCATTGAATTCAGGTGAGTTCAGTTCAGTTCAGGAGCTCAGTTGTGTCCGACTGTTTGCGACCCCATGGACTGCAGCACACCAGGCCTCCCTGCCCATCACGAAATTCTGGAGTTTACTCAAACTCATGTCCATTGAGTCGGTGATGCCATCCAACCATCTCATCCTCTGTCGTCCCCTTCTCCTCCCACCTTCAATCTTACCCAGCATCAGGGTCTTTTCAAATGAGTCAGTTCTTCACATCAAGTGGCCAAAGTATTGAAGTTTCAGCTTCAACATCAGTCCTTCAAATGAATATTCAGGACTGATTTCCTTTAGGATGGACTCGTTGGATCTCCTTGCAGCCCAAGGGACTCTCAAGAGTCTTCTCCAACACCACAGTTCGAAAACATCAATTCTTCTGTGCTCAGAAGAAGAGGTCCACCTCTCACATCCATACATGACCACTGGAAAAACTATAGCTTTGACTAGAAGGACCTTTGTTGGCAAAGTAATGTCTCTGCTTTCAGTACACTGTCTAGGTTGGTCATAGCTTTTCTTCCAAGGAGCAAGCATCTTTTAATTTCATGTCTGCAGTCACCATCTGATTTTGGAGTACAAAAAAATAAAGTCTGTCACTGTTTCCACTGTTTCCCCATCTGTTTGCCATGAGGTGATGGGAATTCAGCCTTTAACAAACTCTAGAATGG
This sequence comes from Bos indicus x Bos taurus, assembly GCF_003369695.1. Classification (NCBI taxonomy): domain Eukaryota; kingdom Metazoa; phylum Chordata; class Mammalia; order Artiodactyla; family Bovidae; genus Bos; species Bos indicus x Bos taurus. The sequence continues at coordinate 155,019,772 of NC_040076.1, forward strand.
CTCCCACCCCTGCTGCTCCACTGCAACTGCTTTGGCTAAAACCACCAAGAAGCTTCATGGACCAATTTCAAAGACTGATTTTCTGTCCTTATCTTTAATGATTACCTAACAGCATTTCATGGTATCTTTAGTAAAATAGCACCCTGGTTCTCTAAAATTGGCCAAGAGCAAGAACTTTCCGATGGGTGATCCTTTATCTTCTCTCTCATTTTTCCGCTGTCCCTGAGATGCATGTCCTTGGGGAGCCACATCGCAGCCCCTGCTCCATCTCTTTCCTAACTCCACATCCAGATGTGGACTCAAGGCTTCTCCTATGATATCTCTCAATATTCCTAATTCAGCTGTAGGTGGAAGACTCTTAAAATCTCTCAGCACAGCTGGAACATGTTAAAAATAGCTGAAGTAAAAACTCAGGAATCACAAAGCCCAGAAAATAAACGTAGACAGAATCTATCAAGCCAACATTTTTGTCCAGAGGCTTGGCTTGTTCATCTGCAGCTTAGGGTTCCTAGAGTTCTGATTCTTAAAGGAATGGTCTGTGGTCCCCTGGTTGCCCATCAAGGTCTCCTTTGGATGCCAGTCATTTCTTTGATACTTAGAAATTAAAGTTGAATAGCATGCTTGTTCATAGCCCTTATTGTTACAAATAACCAAGAGCTATTTGAGCAGAACCTACTGCATTAAATATTAGTTAACCCAGCTTTGTTGGGTTATACAGTTGGTATTGAGTGATACATATTGGAAGTTGGAACTTATGAACTAAAATGACTAAATAAGTAAATTCTGTCAAGGACTTTATTTGACAAAGAAGTCTGGTGGCTGCACATTTGGTAACATGACGAAGCTCCCTCTGATAGTATGCACGGCCAAGTATGTGCAGCACCACTGTTACGCATGTGTGGAAGGGCAACTGGCCTCTGACTGAGCTCTAGATGGGGGCAGTGCAAACATGGCAGCTCCCCGTCTCATTTTTGTCTCAAGTGGTAGATGTCATCTTAGCAACACTCTTTAGGAACACTTCTCTCTCCAAGCTGGACAGACAGAGGAAGGGCCTCAGAAGAAAAATTTTCAGTTGATATTTTGAGGTTGGACTTGAAAGGCAACTCATACATTTAGGCGGGGGAACTTTGTTGCCTTGGGCTTGCACTTTAAGAACCCTGGTTACGTTTGGGGTGACTGGTCATGCAGTCATGGGGGAAAGTCTGTCATGTTGAGGCGGATGGGGGACAAGGCAAGGAGACACCCCTTTGTTTTGGTGGGTTCCAGAATTTTTGCATTTCTGAGACCAGGAAAATTTCAAAAGTGGGGGGCCAAAACAGAAAGATGGCTTTTTATTTTACCAAGTTAGGACTCTGAAAAAGCAATATATAACCTGGTATTAGAAGAGAGGACTAGTCATGAAATAAGATGAGGCAGGACACAATCTCAGAACAAATAAAGTAAGTATGCTTTACCATCTCTATTGTATGGCATGTAATCTTATATATCCTATATGCTTTTTATTTAATATAGCATATGAAAGCTTCTCTGCAGTTTGTTATTCTGCATTTTGCCACACTGTGTGCCAATGAAAACCTGCCAGAGGTTTCCTCTGGCACATGGGACCCAGTGTTCCATGAGACAGCTTTATAAAGCTGTCAAATATGAATCAGATTACCAAATTGTGTATTCTTTTTTACTGTTTTCCTGTTTTCCCCCCATCCTTGAATCCATGGGAAAGCTTGATTTACATATCCTTATCTCAGTTAAAAAAAAAAATTGAATCCATCTGTGGGGCCAAAGGACTCTCTGAAACCAGGGCGGTGTTGGCTCTGTGCTGATGTTTTAGCAATCTCCCGAAAAATGCGAACTTCAGGAAACAGGACTTGGGGATAAAGGTCCAGATGGTCTTCACATTCGAGTTCTTACCCTGTATTATCTACTGGGGGGTTTGCATTTCGGTTTCCTCATGGGCACTGGGGGTTTCTCTAAGAGAACTTCCTCATGATTCTGGAATTGCCTTTCAGAATTCTTGGAAGAATGAAAGGACAATCAGACATCCTGGTCCCGCCTCACAGCTGAAAAAAACGGAAAGGAGTCCCCGAAACGTCTCAGTGTCTCTGCATTTCCTCCTGGGGAGAGACACCAGTGTGGGCAAGTAGAACTGGTCCAGCTGGGGAGGGGTGGGCAGAGGCCCCTCCTTGGCACCGAGCCTGTGGCACCGCTCAGCCCCGGAGTCCCTGGGACCTGCCTGGTGAGGAGTCCACAGTCGGCCTGCAATCAACCGGGTGGAGTCAGCAGAAGTTGCCGTGGGGGAGGAACTGGCTTGTTGGAGGGCAGCAGGTGAGAAGGTGGTCACGGCAAAAGTGGCCCAGGAAAGGACGCAGTCAGGATAGGAGCTGCAGCTGCTCGGCGGGATCTCATCAGGCAGCCCGCAGGCTCCTGAGGCAAGTGTGGGAGTGTCCCAGTCTTAGAGAGGGAGGCTCCTTTTCTAGTTGTTAGAGAAAATCACTCAGTCGTGTCCGACTCTTTGCAACCCCACAGAATTCATGGAACTCTTCAGGCCAGAATACTGGAGAGGGTAGCCGTTCCCTTCTCCAGGGGATCTTCCCAACCTGGGGAGTGAACCCAGGTCTCCTACATTGCTGGTGGATTCTTTACCAGCTGAGCTATCAGGGAAGCCCTGTTCCAGATCACTGACAATTTAGCTGGAAGGGAAGGTGAGCCACTGGTCAGGGCCTCCCCTGCATGTGTCCCTGTTGGTCTGAGGGCACTGGGGTGAGGCTGCCCATGAAACTCCTTTGCACTGGGTTCTTTCCAGACCAGCTCAGGGGGGCTTAGTGAAGCAAACCCTTAACACAGGTCTCTGTCCAGAGGCAGCATTTAAGAGTCTATTGAGATGAGTAGTGTGAAATTAGGCAAACCAATGAGTGAAAAGGCGAGAAAAACATAAAAGGAGAGAAGGTGAGTGAGGCGCTGGGGATTAGGAGGAATCTGTGGACCAGGCGTGCTCTCTGCCACGGGGCGCAGCGTGGTCTGACGAGACTGAGTACATGTGGTTTTGGCTTTGCGCTGCGGAGGCGTTTAACTGCATCATGTGAGGTGGACTGGAACCTCAAGGCCGTCCAGTGACAGGCTTGTTTCGTCACCAGTCTGCCCACTCCTGCATTTATCAGCAAACTGGTGCAATGTGTGTGTGTGTGTGTGTACATATATACATATATGTATATTTTTAACTTCACAGTATGGTGTCTGATTTATAATTTCCCAAGGGCAATATTTTTTTTACAGCGACTGGCAGGATTTTTTGTTCTTCATTAGGCCTTTTATTAACCCACTGCCAGAGCTCGGCATCTAACCACTCCCAGTGTTTCAGTGATCATATTATCAGTAATAGCATATTTCCTCTGGGAGGTATGAATGCCATCTATTGCAGGTGGAAGGCTGGGAGGAGGCGGGCACAGAGCTGGGGAGTGTTCACATCTCTGTTCGTGCTCTGCCTTCAGACTCTCCCACTGAACTTGCAGATGTTGCTGACTAGCGACTTTGACGCTTCCTTAACTTCATTTTTATGCAGGAGAGCAGCAACTTGATTTGTTCAGAAAGTTTTCTAAAGTGGTGACATCCGGCTCTATAAAAAGCAGCCCTGACCACACGTTTGGGGGTGCAGATTCCTGAGGTTTCCTTCAGACGTTTGTCTTTCCCTCCCAGTTAAAGTCTAGTGAGTTAACGGACGTGGACCAGCTTGAAAAGAGCCGTACGGCGTGCAGGGGGTGGTTCCTTCCTGTCTGGCTGAAGAGCTCAGATGAAAGGAAGTACGGAAGCCTAAAGCTTAATTATTATCATCACCGCCCTCCCATTTAGAGAGCAAGAAGTGGTGGCGATTACAGGGCTAGCAGCATACTTAGGAGAGGTCTTCTGGTCTTCTCTTCCTAACCTTCCATCAGAACCGCCTGTCAAAATGCCTCATTCAGAAAAGAAAACACTTGGTTTCTAAAAGATTTGCAGGGGAGGAAGTCCTAAAGTTTCCTTGGTATCCCATTTAAGCTCCCAGCAACATCATCTTTTTATCTTCAGTGTGACTATTTACTAGCAGAAGGTACCTGAACAAGTCACTTAATCTCTTGGAACCTCATTTGTCAAATTTGAATTCTAATAATAATCTGTGGAATTCATTTCATTGTTGTGAAGATCAAACCGAACAATCCACTTAAAAGGAATTTTCAAACAGTGAAGCATTGCGCAGTGATAAGCTCCTGTGATATTACACATAATTCCTGTTCATGTAGTACCTCTCAAAATAAAATGCAATCAACAAAGTACATCAGACACCTTGGTAGGGATGGAAACCATCGGCTTTCTCCTTATTCTTGTTGCCTTCTCCTGCATAATACAACAGAAGAGAGTCAAAAACATGCCTTCTGTCATTAAACTTAAAATATTGATGTCCCTACACTTGGACATTCTTTGAATTCCTTGACACTAATTTCCATGCCATCTCAACTGTATCCCAAATTAATAAGGCTATCATAGCCATACCCCACTACCCCTCCTGTGCCCTGAATCCTTTTTAGGAAGACTTTTATCTCACAGAGCTAGCCTGGAAAATGGGGTGAGAAGAAGCTGACTGAGTATCTGGTGCCTTCCACTAATAATAGGAGGTTTCATCCTCTACACACTTTTATCCTGTTTAGGTTTTTCTCATTGACGTTCTACCCACACACATAAAGATCAATCAAAATTGAAGTCTGTTGGGTTTGGATAGTCTTTGTCTATAACTGTTTTCCCCTTAATAGATTGCCCATTGTATTTGGGCAGAGGCAAAGCATCTGTGGTACGGGCAAGGCTCTCAGATGTATCCAGAAGATCAATACTTAAGAAAGAATCTCTTGATGTTAAAACACTCAATAAAAAGAGCAAGAAAGCAGACAGACAGGAAGTGGGACAGGAAATATCCCCCCTGGTTTTGGGTGAGATGTGGTTTAAGACAGAATCACTCTGCGTAGTCACAACCTCATTTGCTTGTTGTAAGGATTCAGTGAGATAAATGGAATGGTCATGTAAACTTCACCAACTCTCAACTTTCATCTTAATGGACATCGAAGTAAGCTGCTGGAACTGGCCAATAAATCTGTTTTGTCTGACTAATATCTCCTAAGGCTTCATGACATCTAGTTTGGTCAAATCTGGCTCAATGAAGAGAGAAATGGAATTTTCACCCAGTGGGCATCTTCCTCATAAAAGGAGAGAAGCTACAAGTCCCTTCTACTTGGCTAACTGAAGCTGACCATCATAAAAGGAATACAGTGACTTAACAGTGCTTCTAAAACGATTCTTCCCCTCTTCTCAAAGGCAGCTCTGCCATCAGACCTTTGGCCTTGCGAGAAAAGCATGGCTCTCATTTTGAGGGAGAAACAGAGTTTCCCAGACAAGTCTGATAGCAGTGTGTTTGCTTGTTATCCCTGTACAACCTTTGGAGCATGCGCTTTCTGCCAGGCATTCTATGCATCATGTATCATCTCATTTACCTCTCACAGCAAACATATGAGGTTGGTACCACCATCATCTCGTTTTTCACAGGCTCAGAGGGCTGAATGACTCGTTCCAGGTGATGAGGCCAGCAACCAGTGAGGTGAGGATTGACTCAACTTTCTGGGTCTCCAAGTTTCCTTTCTGAATCACTACATATACTATCACCAACCTAGGCAACATATTAAAAAGCAGAGCCATTACTTTGCCTACAAACGTCCGTCTAGTCAAAGCTGTGGCTTTTCCAGTAGTCATGTATGGATGTGAGAGTTGGACTATAAAGAAAGCTTAGCGCCGAAGAATTGATGCTTTTGAACTGTGGTGTTGGAGAAGACTCTTGAGAGTCCCTTGGACTGCAAGGAGATCAAACCAGTCCACCCTAAAGGAGATCAGTCCTGGGTGTTCATTGGAAGGATGGATGCTGAAGCTGAAACTGCAATACACTGGCCATCTGATGCGAAGAATTGACTCATTGGAAAAGACCCTGATGCTGGGAAAGATTGAGGGCAGGACGAGAGGGGGGTGACAGAGGATGAGATGGTTGGGTGACATCACCAACTGAATGGACATGAGTCTGAGTAAACTCTGGGAGTTGGTGATGGACAGGGAGGCCTGGCGTGCTGCAGTCCACTGGGTCATAAAGAGTTGGTCATCTCCCTGAAGAGTGGTTACAGAAGACAGGTTGAGTAGCAGAAACAAGCTCTGCTGTCCAACGCTTCCTTCCCTTCAGGGGTCTCACGGTCACTAGCACGCCCTCCCCGTGAGTACCCCTCTGGAGGTCTGCTTTGTCCGTGTCCCTTCCCCCGATGCCCCCCCAAAGGTTTGTTGTGTGACCCAGAACCTGCGTCTCTACCTGTTGTTCCGCACACAGCCACCAGGTGGCGCCTATGAGTCCACGCCCTACCCCCACCTCCAGCGTGGATTCCCGAAAGGTAGAGGAGGTGTGGAACAAATCTCTGCTTCCTGTCCTGCTGGATTCACTGGCGGGAGCTCACCCCTTCTTAACGAAGAGCCGCAGCTTGCCTGAAAAGTTAAGACTGTACTCCCTGGACTCAAAGGGAGACTCATTTGAAGCTGACTCAGATGTCTGATGGGCTACTTTGATGAGTGTCTGTTCCCAAGAGACCAGATGCTTATTAGTAATTCTTCCTTCAAATGCACAAATTAAACCCAGAAAGAACTTATAAAATTTCAGGCAAAGAAGTCTGGGGCTTGATTAAAACCAACACACACACACACACACGCACGCACGCACACACACGCACACACCCCAACTGGCTGCCAGGAGAGAACACCTGGGTGGGTGAAATGCCCCCAGGCACCAGATGACAGAGTCTGTAAAGAATGTCAAGGTTTGCTAAGTTGTGATCAAACTCCCCCTAACCCGCCCCCCTCCCCCCCCCTCACACACACACCTCCACCTTCAACCTTCGGAGGATGAATTTTTTTCAGAAAGAAAATTCTGTTCAAGCTGCCGAGTACCAAGGGGGTTGCCTGTCGCTGAGGCTGAAATGAACTCTTTCACCCTGTTTAAATATTTAAAAACAGAAAATCCTCCTGATACAGGCAAATAGGTCATGAAGTGCCAAAAGATATATCTGAGAATACATCTGCTTTTGAGATCAGGACTCCTGATCATACTCTGTCCGCTTTGATTTGCTTTATTGCTCAAATGTGAGAGGCACAAAATCTTAGCACAAGAACTAACTCATACACCCAGTGCTCCAGGAAAGAGACCCCTTCAGGGTAAATAAAACTAATGTTCCGTCACTCACATGGGTGTTCTTAAGCTTATCATGGGCATCTTTTCCCTGGAGTAAGGGACAGCTCAGCTTAACCCATGCACACTCGGTGCAAATGATTGAATAATCCTCTGTGGATTAAAGAGGATGGGGGTGAGCAGTAGCCGTACTCGGAGTGTAAAGACTTGGACAGAGAAGATAAAGGGAATCAAGTTGTTTTTCTTCCTTTTGACAGTTATGCCTTGAGCTGACCTGCTGCTGAGACTAAATCTGGTCCATGTAATAATATTTTATTTTCCTTCTAAGAAAGAGCCATTTGTTTCCTGCTATAAAGGCATGGTTAGTTACAAGATATCCCTCTTGGGACTGTGAGGATTTGAGATAAATGGAAAGCCCAGAAAAAGTATGATTGAAACTTTAAATTCATTACCACTCTCTAGTCAAGATTACCCTCCACCCTTCTTTTGACACCTGACGTCTGGGTGACCTTGGATTTGTGTCGGTTGCACTGTAGGTAGCAACAAACCCAAGTTAGAGGTGGAATTTAGTCTCAGGGTGTAGAGCTCTTACATGTTTAATTAGGTTACTTGGGGCATCCATAAATAGAAAAGGAGGGAAGGAATGTTTCGCGCGCGAGAGAGATTAGCAGAAATTCGAGAGGCAGAGTGCTGTGAATTTCTAGTTCCACATCTCAGGTCATCAAACTCCAGGGGACACCATTGCAGCCTCACTGGTTTGCTTTTGCTGTTCAGTCACCAAGTTTTGTCAGACTCTTTGTGACCCCATGGACTGTAGCAAGCCAGGCTTCCCTGTCCCTCACCATCTTTTGGAGTTTGCCCAAATTCATGTCCATCGAGTTGGTGATGCCATCCAACCATCTCATCCTCTGTTGCCCTTTTCTCCTTCTGCCTTCAATCTTTCCCAGCATCAGGGTCTTTTCTGTGAGTCAGCACTTTGCGTCAGGTGGCCAAAGTATTGGAGCTTCAGCTTCAGCATCAGTCCTGGTTTGTTTGAATTGACTGAAATCAGTAAGCTAGTTTCTGCCACTTGGAGTCAAAAATTTCTAGTTAACACCATTCTTTGAGTATTTCTGCTCATGGGTTGGCCAGGGGCTCTCTAGATAACGATGAATGGCCAACAATTAAGGGATAATTATCAACCTTCCAAATATTTAACAGCATTCACTTTATACCAAATAAAGTTTTGTGGTAAACTTGTTTGTAGAGTTGGAGAAGTTGAATTCAAAGAACACTTTCATCTAAAAATCTGCTTGTTATGATGCAGGTTTCTAGGCCCTCTCCCTATTGAACCAGAGTGGATGAGGGTGTATCCAGGGATCTGCTCTTTAAACTACGTTCCAGATGGTTCTCAAATACAGTAGAACTAGAGCACTAATGAATTAAGGAGCTGGAGGTGTCAGAATTTCTGGGATTGCTCCTGTGAGAGTGGATATGCTCCATCCATACCTCTGATGCTGAGATAAGAATCTTTCAACTTTCATTAGCAGGGCGACCTGAGCAATTTTTTTTCTTTGTAATATCTTAGCCCAACTGTCCAGGCTCACCACTTAGGTTTTCCTTACCTCCCCGCCCAGTGGGAGTTCTTAATTTGATAGGTTGAGTAGCTGTTTGGATCCGAAATTCTGCAGGTTCTTCTGAAGGAGATTCACCTGCACAGCTGCACTTGTGACAAGAGATAAAGTTACTTAGCCGGTTCCCTGGAGACCATTGGCACGATTTGGTGTAAGTCTTGTTTAAGTTCTTTAAAGCATCTCTGGCACAGGACCAAGAAAAGGGTGCTTAAAAATGGGGGAAAAATCAATGGACCAATCAATATGATGAATATATGGCTCCATTAGCCACTTCCCGGTCTCTAGGAGTGGGATGGTGTCTTCTGCATTTTCTCTGCTCTAGGGTTTGGATGGAATTAGGGGAAGATGTCACTGCCTGTTTCAAAGCTGCCTCATCTTCTTTCCACACTTCAGACACGAGAGACTTGAAGATCCTCTTGGATCAAGAAGTCTGTCTTCCTTACCCTGCCCTCCTGAGACTTAAAGACTTCTCCAGATGAAACATTCAGTTACCTCCAACTTCCTCCTCTCCTGGTGGCTTCCTCAGTGAGCTGATTCCTTTGCTAATGTGAACATTGGCCCGGATCTCTTTCCTCAAGAACCTTGTTCAGTAACATTTCATGACTCTATTCCTGACTAAGGCATACAGGTGGAATTCTGACTCCACAAAGGGAGAGGCCCACTGAATAGTTCTCAAGTAATTCTGGAAAGTTGAGTGGGAATCATTAGGGGCTACAAAGGGATGCGAGCTGGTTTGTTGAGCTTCCATATTGAAGAAGAGTGGCTTACCGGAGAACACAAGCACTCTCCAGAGATGTTCCTGCAAAACAGACGTGTTCTGGTTTAAGGAGTGCTGCTGAGGAACCGTCTCTGGTGCAGGGGTACAGAAAGGGATTTCTAGACCCTAACCAAACTGAAAGAGAGTTTTCAGAACCATCCCCTTTTCTCAGAGAGAGGTTTGGTGCATGTAATGGGTACTGAGTCAACATGTCTGCTTTGCTGACCACTCGGGAGACTCTTCCCTGAGACCTGACCCTCAGTTGTAGGGTCAGCGATGGAAACAGATCCGTTTAGCAGTTTGTTTCTATCAGGCAGGAGAATGACTTCCACACTTAAGTGACTCTGCCTTTATTAGAGGTTACTATGATATGAAAGGATTTTAAGTCCTTAAACGTTATAAGGGGCAGTAATGGGTTCTTCTCACTCTACTGTGTTTCTCGGGGGAATACACAACAGATTCCATAGAGATCACTACATAAACCTGAGCTATAAGATCCTCTCCTCTAAGAATTCCTCCTGGATGAGGACAGGAGAGACACTCTCTGGGGGCCTATGACCCAGTCACCAAATTGGACATAAAAGGCAAGTAAAGAATATAGACTCACATGTGCGATCCAAATGAGGTGTTGCAATAAGGGAACTGTGCCTGTAATGAGCATGCTGAAGACAGTGGAAGAGTCATCAAAAAGTGGGACTTCAATTGTCCAGGGCAGAGCGTTTGCTTGCAGCAATAACAGAAGAGGTGTTTGGAGTGCCATATTGGGACAAGACGGTGGGCAGCCTTTTGCTCCTGAGGAGTTTGTAGTTGTAGGTTACTGCAGGGTATTTACTGAAGTTTTAGGTTTCCTGACTTTCCAAAAATGGAACTACGCTTTTTTTTCCTAAAGGGAAAAAACAGTTGTGTACCAGAGATTCAAGTAAGACAGAGTTTGCTCACTCCCGTGGAAGGGATCAGGGCCGACGCTGGAGACAGTTTCCAGCACTGGCTTTGCCCACACGGCTGTGGCGTTGATGGTCCTCAGTGAAAGCCAAGGGCACCCTCCTGACATCTGACTTTGGGAAGGCAATTCTGAGAAGCTGATGTTAATGAGTTTCAAACATGGAGCTTTCTGAGGCTTTACTTTGCTAACAGGACTGGCACATACCTTAACTTAATCTCCCCAAACAGTCGTTGTTTCACTAAATGCTTCAGGCTTTTAGAGAGAATTCCGTAGAAGATTCTAGGAAGCAATTTGACAGGAACTACCAGAAAGAGCCTTGTAAAGGATTATGTCATTGCCATAGTAATCCCATATCTAAAAGTCTACCTTATTCATGTTAGCAATAATCTGAAACACACACAGATGTTCATTTCAGTATTATCTATAAAAGTAAAAAAAGAAAAGAAGGAAAACACAAATGTTTAATTGTAAACACATTAGATATTACACACAATGAAATATCATAAAGCCATTGACTTGGTAATAAATAAGAGGCATAAGGCTTCTGATCTAAAGTGAAATGAATAAGATACATATGAAACTTCATGGATGTTGTTCAGTAGCCCAGGTGTGCCTGGCTCTTTGTGACCCTATGGACTGCAGCACGCCAGGTTTCACAAACCCGGGAGTTTGCTCAGACTTGTGTTCATTGAGTTGGCAATGCTGTTCAATCATTTCATCCTCTATTGCCCCCTTCTCCTCCCGCCTTCAATCTTTCCTGGCATCAGAGTCTTTTCTAATGCTTTGGCTCTTCAGATCAGCTGGCCAAAGTATTGGAGCTTTATCTTTAGCATCAGTCTTTCTAATGAATATTCAGTGTTGATTTCCTTTAGGATTGAAACATATGAACAACATGAATGGAGAATGTTAAAGGGCTAATATCCATGGCATTACCATCAGGAGTGGCCATGAAGAGGGCATAACTATTAAGAGTGTTGGTTTTGTTTTTAAAACATTTTCCATAATAAAAGATTATTACTTTAATAGAAGAAAAAAACTATGCAATTATAAAGAGAAAATTTTACCACTAAGGTGTAAGTTTGGCCTTTCCTTCTGTCACTGACGTAAGGGACATAGGGCACATATTTCAATGTCAGACATACAAGGGGCAAAACTATCTGAACAGAGAGGAACCGCTTTGAAGCTCCCACTCGTAGGAAGACCCGTCACATCCTCGGATGGTAACAGGGGTGCCTCAAGAGTGTCCAGCACTCTATGCCCCAAACACTGACTCTCCTTAAGAGGTCTGATAAAATTCAGTCAAGAAAACACTCACATGTGGTCTGGAGCCATGCTGTCTGGATTCAAATCCTGGCTCACTGCTTTCTGGTTGTATGAACCTGAACAAGTCACCTAACCTTGTATCACTGTATCACTGCCTTATCCTTACGGGGTTTTTGTGAGGACTACAGCATGCAGCTGGAAAGTTCTACAACTAGCACCTTGCTTTCTGTAAGAGCTCAATAAACGTGAGCTACTATGAAATCAGGGCTCCCTGTCTGAGGTGTTCACCCTCCTGACTCCTGGTGCCCTCGGCTGCCTCTGGCCCCCGTGACAAGCTTCCAGTTGTTTTTGGTAAGAACACAATGCAATGTCTTTTTAAACTCTTTCTAGAAAAATAGGCTCATGATTATTCACTCATAGGCCAGATATTTTTTTTATAAACTAAGGACATTTTGCTTATACAGACGACTTGTTCAATAATAGGAGAATAACTCTAATGAGTTAATTTGCTAATTATCTATCCTGGTTCCATAAAACAACTGATCTTTCGTAAGGACGTTGGTGCATTATTCACAGTTGCCAAAGGAATAACAAACGCTATAGAAGAGGACGACACCTAAGGGACAGGAAGGCCTAGGAGACAGTTCAGAATCTCCTCTCAGAGCTGGGTGTGGCCTCAGCGTTGAGAGTCACCCAATAAAACGATAGAAGGATCCCGAACCCTGGGTCCTGTGGGGAAACTGGAAAGGCTCAGTTGAGAAAAAGCACAGACCTCTCACAAAAGAGTGTCAGGGCTTTGAGTTTTTGAAGAAAACTATATTTGTGCCACTAATTACTAAAAGAAATGAAACAGAGCTGCAGGACCCATATACTTCTCAAGTTTTCATCAACTGATGTTATGTTTGAGGTGCTGTCTTTATTTCAATTGAAAAGTAGTTAATTTACAATGTTGTGTTAGTTTAAAGTGATTCTTTGATATCTATAGTGAAGCAATTCTTCTATATACATATACAGACATACCCTGGAGGAGGCATGGCAACCCACTCCAGTGCTTTTGCTGGAGAATCCCACGGACAGAGGAACCTGGCGGGCCACGGGCCACGGGGTCACAAAAAGTCAAGACACGACTGACTACATTTCTGTATATATAGGTATATACTTCTCTACTCTTTCTCAGATCCCTTTCCATTATAGATTATTACACACACTGGGCATAGTTCCCTGCGCTATCCGTAGGTCTTGCTGCTTACCTGTTTTATGTACAGCAGTGTGTGAGATGCTGTCTTAAAAACATCTGGGGCGGGGGTTTAGAAATAAGCTCCCCTCACCTCCCAACCCCCTGAAACGGAGGCTTTTTAAGAAGCTAGTCCTACATTAACTCTATTGAAATATATGCTTCACTTGTTAGTGAAACAAAACGGTTTGAATTCACTAAGGTCACAGTAAACCGGGCCTTTGCTCCGAAGCTAAAGGCTTTAAATAGATCAGAACATTCTCTGTAATGCCCTTGAGTGATCCATTTATTGTACTTAACTGTCTCATTACTTAAATGCAAAAGACTAAAGTTGAAGAGGCCAAAACATACATTTGGAAATTTCAGAAGACATAATAGGCTGAGAGAGATAATGTAATCCTTCTCCATGAAGAGGAGAGCTTGAATATCTTGATTACAGCTTCCCTACCCATCCCTCACACATTCAAATCCAATATATGTGCTTTTATTAATGCGTGAGTGCAGAGATATGCATAAATGAATATTGATAAGGCAGGATACTGTATATTTATGAGGTTTTATATGTTTTCTCTTTATGTTTTATTTGTATTTGTGTCCAGGGCTGCATACTGTATGTATGTGTTTATAAGTGTAGCTGCTACAAAAAGAAATAAGATTTTAATTGATTTCATAATATTTTGCAACCACACATACCCTCCCATCTCTTTCAGTGATGTGCATTGTGAGTGGAGGGACACTTCCTGTGGCTCCCAGTGAAGACTTGTAATAAAGATCTCAGTGTTCAGACAAAATTTTACAAATACCCTTGTGTTGTAACACTACTGTACACTTGGAATTTTACATGCCAAAGTCAGAAATTTGGAGTTGTCATAGTAACATCAATTCCGGCCCTTTCCAAAAGGGCAGTATTTTGTCATATAGCATAACATGTTAATGCTTGTGCCTCTGTGACTCGGCAATGAGACGGAGTTACATTTGTCACAGAGATCATGAGTCTGGAGAGCTTTACTGTCGACATTTAGAATCAGACGCGTAACATGTTGCACTAAATTTCTCTAATTAAAAAAAAATGCAAGACAGTAACGAACTGGACAAAAGGACAAAGAACAATGATTATTATTTTTGAAACGAACTGAACAAATGGGAGAAAGAAACGGGAGGATGTTAGAACATTTGCTGGGAGGAACTTAGCGACCCAGACGTGTTTATTCAAATATAGTCCACATTGTAACAGGGTTCCAGCATCGAGGTTGGTGCGTTTTGCCACAAATGTTCAGGTCTCTGTTCAGGAGAAGCAACATCTGGATGAGATGTGGAAGCAAACGCACAGGGAAGAATGTCACGTCCTTCTCCCCAGGGCTCTGCAGGAAGAAAGTAAATAAGCAGCTCTTGGGGGCAGGATAAGCAAATACCTGTCTGAAGACAAAAGCGAACTGAGGGTGCTTTAGGATGTCTCTCTTTAAAAAAAAAAAAACTCTTAAAAATGGAAGTATAGTTGAATTACAACACTGTTAATTTCTGCTGTGCAGCGAAGTGATTCAGTTATACGTATATATGCATTCTCTTTCATATTCTTTTCCACTGTGGTTTATGGTAGATATTGACTAGAGTTCCCTGTGCTGATACGACAGGCTGATGTTTATCATCCTATAGATAATAGTTTGCACCTGCCGACCCCAAACCTCCACCAGGTCATTCTTAAACCCACCGCAATCTGACTGTGCCCAGATCACACTCCCGCAGGTATCAGCAGTCCCTAGTGATCAGCTAACATCCACTTTCTGTGAAAATGTCTTTGTCTTTCCTCGGGTTTGTTACACCTGTGCTGAAACTGGTGACCAGTCTTCCCTCGTAAATCTCCCTTGCTCCTTAGCCTAGGCAATTTGGGGGCATTTTTCCGAGGACTTCATCTTGTGCCCCTCTTTATGGCTCTTCTGCCTCCTGCCAGCCCCAGATGCCGCCTCACTCTGGGATTCTGGGTGTGCTCCTCACGTTACTCCCTGGACTGCTGCACCCACTCCTCAGCTGCAATTATCACCCATACCTGCCCTGTCCTACAAGGTAACCACCTACCACAAAGGTGGCTCAGAATAAAGTGAATTTACACCTTAGTTCCTCAGTCACACTAGACACATTCCAAGTATTCACTAACCACATGGGCTAGTGGCTCACATACTGGACAGCACAGATCAGAACACTGTCCTCCTTGCAGAGCGTTCTGTCGGACAGCATTACTCGTAGGCTGAGGATTCTCAAACTACACGTGAAGCCCAAACATCTCTCTGAGGCTCAGGCTCATGGTTTACATGAAGATAAGTAAGGCAAAGGTAATGTTCAGCATTCAGTTTTGCAGAGGTTTTGACCAACAGGAGACGTGAAACTTTTGAGTTTGGAAGCTGTTGGTAGCAGTGGTTCTTAACTAGTTTTCTGCCAAGACGTAGAGGAAGAATGACAGCTATCTGAGCCTGGATTTTCACAGCACTTAAAAAGATGTTCCTGGGAGGTAATCCTCCATACCGATTTGAAGTCGTCTCAGCTGTTCATGGTAGGTTATGGATGATCTGCAGCTAGAGAAGACGGGCTGTGTGTGGAGACTGATTTAGAACTAGGGAACCGTCAACTCCTTTGGGTGCTTGCCTTCATGTGCCCTGAGATGATCATTGTCCTTCCAATAATCTCCCTAAAAAATGAATCTTTTGTCCCTTTTGTCTCTGTTCATGACGTTACATTTGCAGGTCCCCATGAGAACTGCAGAGTTTGGCTCCATCCCTTTTCTCATGTGCCACAGGCCTTCTGCCATCACGTCTCTCCACGGCTTCATCACTGTCCCTTGAATCCTTCCTCCCATTCTCAGTCCCATGGACCCTTTGGAAGGTCAAGTCTCTCATGGTAACTCAGCTGGATGGTTGCAAACCTCAATAAACCTCCCTCCTTCTACTTTCCAGGTACCAGCTGG
Source organism: Bos indicus x Bos taurus (assembly GCF_003369695.1). Lineage (NCBI taxonomy): Eukaryota > Metazoa > Chordata > Mammalia > Artiodactyla > Bovidae > Bos > Bos indicus x Bos taurus. The sequence continues at coordinate 155,035,766 of NC_040076.1, forward strand.
GATAATTTTCCCCTGATTTAACATATTTCCTTGACTCTTTGAAGCCTGTCCCTTGGCTGTGAATTCCTCTATGCCACCACCAAACTCTTCAGCCTGGCATTCTTCACCTCAGTCCCTTTTCCTCTCCCATTGCCTTTTCCATCCTGTTGCTGAAACCGAGCAGAACCTGTGGGGCTTCTGGACATGGAAGCCTTTCTGTGCTCGCCATTTCCTGTTAGTAAGAAGCAGCTTTGGCCTCCACAGCCTTCCCTGAGTTCCAAGAAGCAGATTCAAGCAGTTGCTGATCAGTGAGGGGAGGGCACGCAGAAACCAGGGAGGAGAAGCCAAGAAACCACAGCACGGTCTTGGGGCAGGCTCCTTGCTCTGGGCTCCCTGTTGATGGAGCTTTTCAGTGGGACTAACCCGCGCCCCCACTCCACCCAAAATAGAAGATGCTAACCACTTGACATCACTTTACCAACAAAGGTCCGTCCAGTCAAAGCTATAGTTTTTCCAGTAGCCATGTATGGATGTGAGAGGTGGACCATAAAGAAAGCTCAGCTCCAAAGAACTGATGCTTTTGAACTGTGGTGTTGGAGAAGACTCTTGAGAGTCCCTAGGACTGCAAGAAGAGCCAACCAGTCCATCCTAAAAGAGATCAGTCCTGGATGTTCATTGGGAGGACTGATGTTGAAGCTGAACCTCCAATACTTTGGCCACCTGATGTGAAGAGCTGACTCATTGGAAAAGACCCTGATGCTGGAAAAGATTGAGGGCAGGAGGAGAAGGGGACAACAGAGGATGAGCTGGTTGGATGGCATCACTGACTCAATGGACGTGGGTTTGAGTAAGCTTTGGGAGTTGGTGATGGACATGGAGGCCTGGTGTGCTGCAGTCCATGGGGTCGAAAAGAGTTGGACACAACTGAGCGACTGAACTGAACCACTTGACAAAGCATTCTTCATTTCAGAGAGGAGGTCACAGTTTGATAACCTCCAGAACAGAAGAAGTTCATCAAGAGACCACCTGAGGCCAGAGGAAAGGCGTGCAGACCCAGCACACACCCTGACCCTTATCAGCAACCGTGCCCTCCAACCATCACTGTAAGACTGCTCACCAAATTCCCCTGGGTTGGAATACAGAGTTTTGAAGGTCTGTGTCCGCTGTGGCCTTCTCTGCCTGGCAAAGCAATGAAACTATTCTTTTTTACTTTACCCAAAACTTTGTCTCCAAGATTTGATTTGGCAACTGGTGCACAGAGGCTGAGATTTTGGCATCACTACCATATCTTCCAAACATCCTCCTTCTTCATGAGTCACCTTGAAAGCTGTGTTCTCCATGAAGCTTTTTCCTGAGTTCTCTCTTTTACACCCTAGCTGGTTGTGATCTCCACTTCTTGAGTTTGTCTCTTTCTACATCGGGAACCAGAAAACGGTAGCCCACAGGTCAAAGCTGGTGCACCTCTTGTTTTCATAGCACATGAGTTAAGGATGGTTGTCACATTTCAAAAAGGTTGAAAAAAGCAATAAAAAGAAAAATAATATTTTGCAAGAATGTGATAATTACTACGAAATTCAAATTTCAATGTCCATAAAATCTTATTGGAAAGCAGCCACACCCACTGATTTGCATGTTGTCTATGGACACTTTCCCAGCATCAGGGTCTTTTCAAATGAGTCAGCTCTTCGCATCAGGTGGTCAAAGTATTGGAGTTTCAGCTTTAACATCAGTCCTTCCAATGAACACTCAGGACTGATCCTTTAGGGTGGACTGGTTGGATCTCCTTGCAGCCCAAGGGACTCTCAAGAGTCTTCTCCAACACCACAGTTCAAAAGCATCAGAAGGACTGATGTTGAAGCTGAAACTTCAATACTTTGGCCACCTCATGCGAAGAGTTAACTCATTGGAGAAGACCCTGATGCTGGGGAAGATTGAGGGCAGGAGGAGAAGGGGACCACAGAGGATGAGACGGTTGGATGGCATCACCAACTCAATGGACATGGGTTTGGCATGCTGCGGTTCATGGGGTTGCAAAGAGTCGGACACGACAGAGTGATTGAATTGCATGACCTGGTGGACACTTTTGGCTACGATGGCAGTGTCCAGTAGTGACGACGTCGATTACGGCGTACAAAACTTAATTTACTTGCTCTTTATGGAAAAAGACTGACAACCCCTAATCTATACCCATCTTTATGTGTATATATATAATTTTAGAAATACCAGTAATACTTTCTCACTTCTCTATTGTCACTTGATTAAGTTTACCTAATAGTTGTTGTTTACTCTTTTTCTAACTAACTGAAAAATGGTAAGCTTCTTGAGAACATATTGAATTTAGTGTTCATTTTTGAATCCCTTGCTAGCCCTTAGATTTCGCACAATGTGCTCACTAAATATTTTTATCAAAGTGATTAAAATATGGTTTTCTATGCAAAATAACTATAGCACATTATGGTATGTATCTGTATGCACACTCAAATACACACACAGTTCACATACACACATGCAGTTCTTTGTACCCAAATGAATGTAAATATATCTGTCTGGTGTTTAAAAACAGAATCCCGTGATTTCTATAGAGATAAAATTGATGTAAAACCAAGAAAATAGATGGAGATGTTTATCAGCTAAAGAAACACACTCCGAATGCTGTATATTTGAGCTGTCGCCCCTGCTCCCAATTGAATGGCAGCGTTTTCCTTATCTGATAAATGCTTAATCCTATTGTAAGTGGTGGAAACAATTACTCACCTGGGCTCCCATATTGTCAGCATATTCAGTCTTGTCAAAGAGTGTGCCTTTGACTATCAGTTAGCACATTTGTTGGATGAAGCAATAAACAAATAGCAAAAGTGTGTGGGTTGCGGGATGGTTTACAGCCGCTTGTTTTTGCATTCAACACAGTGTCTGCAGCCTGCCTTTTATTGAGCATGTGCTTTAATCTTTGGCTCCGCCAGCAAAAAATTTAGCTGACTCATTTTTTCTGGGGGTGGGGGCACCCTGTGGCCAAATAACATTTTTTTTTTTAAAGAAGAGTGGCGGGACTTATAGCGTAAGAAAAGCCAGGCTGCTTGATACCCTGAAAGTGCAGACCTGTGTCCCTGGGCCCTGGAGCTCTGTGTTCCGATCTGGGAGAGCCTTGAAAGAGTGGCTGAAGAAAGAGGCCAAAGGCGGCTGGAGTCACGGTGAGCACCCTCTGGTCTGTGAGCACGGTGTGCAACGGGAAGAGCTGGAGCACGAAGCACTCTGGCAGTGCAGGGCTTCCAGCACTGCAGTTTGGAGATGATCTGAGGCGCGCGTGGCTGTGCCTCTGGCTTGTCTTCTCTGCAGAGACCACAGGACAGAAGGCCGTCCACACACGGACGTTAGCCAGGCTGTGGCCACCGCCCTTGCCAAGGTCAGAGGTTGTTGCTTTGTCCGCTTGGATCCCATCGGTTGTGGATGTCACGCCTGTCCCCAGGGTAACGGGAACTCATGCGCTCCTCTCTAGAGCAGCTTGGAACCCAAGGGAGTAAAAGGGTCATTATTAAAGGGGTAGCTGAGTTCACAAGGCATTTGCTACTTTTAGTTCTGTCTTACCTGTAATAAGAAAATGTTGACATTTCATAATCGATTTCGCATCTTTATCTGCCTAAACAATACAGCTGAGATTTGTCAGTCTATATAAGCAATTTACTAACTTAATCTTATCATCGGTTATCTTAGTTCCCTGAAGGGATCAAACCGATGCCCCCTGCCCTAACCACTGGACTCCCAGAGAAGTCCCCTAAAATTTTTGATTACAACACACACACATTATTAATCCAGAGAAAATAAAAAATAAATACTTGCATGCAATTCCACAAGCCAAAAGATACACAGTCATTTTGTTGTGTCTGACTCTTTGAGACTCCATGAACTATAGCCTGCCAGGCTCCGCTGTCCATGGGACTTCCTAGGCAAGAATACTGAAATGGGAAGCCATTCTAATCAGAGTTAAAATAACAGGGATAAGAAATGTTTTTCATTAAAGCTCCCAGTATATGTGTAAATTAAAAAAAAATGCAGTTAGTTATATGTACGGCTTTGTATCTATTTACCAGTGTACCTCCAACATATTTCCTCATCACTTAATACATATTTTTCCTTGTGGCTTAGCTGGTAAAAAATCTGCTTGCAATGTGGGAGACCTGGGTTCGATCCCTAGGTTGGGGAAGATCCCCTAGAGAAGGAAAAGGCTACCCACTCCAGTATGCTGGCCTGGAGAATTCCATGGACTGAATAGTCCATGGGGTCGCAAAGAGTCGGACACGACTGGGTGACTTTCACTTTTTTAATACACATTGAAATCACAATTTTGAGTAGCTGCTAGTGTTCCAATCGATGGACATACCACAGTCTGTTTAGCCAGCTCCCTATTACTGAGCACTGTGGTCATCTCTCATTCCATTGCAAACAATGCAGTGATGAAATCACCGTGTAGTCATCTTTTCCCATTTGCCTAGATTGCTGCCTTAAGATAAATCCTTGGAAATAAATTTGCTGATTTGGAGTAGTAGGTGAAATCCCCAAGCATTTGGTATTATTGCCATTTGCCTTTCAGAAAATTTGTTCCTATATATACCCTCAGCAGCAATGAGAGACCAACCCCATCCCCCAGCTCTGCCGAGAGTATTACTGCAAATATTTTAGTCCAAGAAAGAAAAGATTCTCATACTTTCTCACTGTACTAATACTATTCAGCAAGTTAAACAGAGTTTTTAATGTGTGTGTGTGTGTGTGTATGTGTGTGCGTTTGAGTGAATCCTGCAGTAATTCAAAGAGTAAAGTCTTTGGAGTTGGACTGTGTGGGACCAGTTCTGGCTCTAGTATTTACTGGCTCTGTGGCCTTGGGAGGGTTACCTACACACCCTGTATTTCAGCTTCTTCATTTATAAAATGGGAAAACCAAGAGTAGCTTCTGAACCTGCTTGCTGTGAGGAATGATAAGATATTTTACATAAAATGCCTTAGCATAGTTCTTGGAACACGTGAGCACTGATGAAAGGTTAGAGGTTGCTTGAGAGCAGATTTCCAACAAGTTAGTGGCATCCACTTGTGTGTTTCTAGACTGTGCTGGTGTAGCAGAGTCAGGGGTTGCACTGATGGGTTCTGTCTGGCTTGGTCAGGTTTGATCCTAAGTCTAGGGATGCTCAGGAACTTCAGCTGTGGGTGTAGCTATTGCTGGTCTCAGAACCCTCCCCAGGTCCTGGCAGAGAGAGCTCTGGGGTGAGGCTGGCCCAGGGCTCTTTCAAGGCTTCAGGAAATTTCAGAGATTAAACAAGACCTGAATTTCCTTAGAACCTGGAATATTTCCTCCATCATTTCCTGTATAACATGCCCATGCCTGAATTGAGCCCTACTGCTTAGGAAAGAGACCCTGACTGAAGAAGAAATTGCATTGGAAGGAATCAAACCCACTTCCAGCCAGACCTCTACCTGGACAGTAGGAGTCTGCGGGCTTGTGGGCACAGCGGCTGAAGCCCCAGCCTCGCTGATGGCCCATGTAGCCATGGGTCTTTGAGAGACATTTCCTAATCCCGGGAGAACTTTTCATCCATCTGTGTGATTTTCGATTTAAGTGACCAGCTGCTTTAAAATAAACTAAGCATATGACACGGGCACTCGGCACATCTTGAAAAGCAGGAGGAAGTTTATTCACTTAAAACTGCATTTCTGTCATTCCTGCGTGGTTCCTCTCTGAATTATCTTTTCCCCAAAGCATCTGATGTTAGGAAGAAATTCTCTTTCCATTCAGCTCTCAATCCAAATAAACAGTACCTTCTCATCCTCGGGCTGCCTACGGTTGCCTTTTTAGTGCCATTTAAATCTGGGTTGGTTTTCACTAGCATTGCAGGAGAAGAAGAGTTTCAAAGCAGATGTATCATGCCTTGCAACGCAGGTGAGAAAAAACTTCAAGACGTTCTGAACCTGCTTTTCCTCCGTGTTCTCCTGCTGACGGAGAGACGCAATCAATAAAGCCGCCTCCTTAAGAAATGAGTCATTTCAGAGATCCAGGACCACTTTATCCTGGAGGAGATTATTTAGTACAGGTGTTCTAATAATTGTAAGAGGTTGAGAAACCTCACATGGCTGGGCCCTCAGACTCAGTGGTGGCCTCTCTGCCCTTGAAGACAAGGGGAACCGGGAGCCTGCCGTCACTTCCAAGGCGTGCCTCGGACTGAAATCTGAGTGTTGGCGTCCTGGCAGCTGCTGCACCTTCGTCTGGGTTGAGTTTCAAGCCTGTGCTTTCGGGAGGCATTTCTTAGTATCTGCATTTACAATTAGCACGTGGAAAGGCAGGGATGGAAGGGAGGACTTGTCACTGCAGGAATCAGAGAGCCTCCTGAATGCCACTCGCCGCATTTGTTCCCCAAGGAGTCTCAGGAACACGCGAAGCACAGGTGGCGACGTGACGGAAGGGAGGGTGGCGAGGGGGTGCTGAGTGCCGGGCCCAGCGTCCAGCCCGCAGCAGTCCCCAGGTGCTCCCGGCCGCATCTGCTCCTCCGCGAGGTGCTCCGGCGCGGCAGCGCGTTTCTGATGATCTAAGCAGGGGAAAGCAAATCCGGCAAGTTAACAAAGCTCCTGGAGGAGGAAGGTGAGGAGGTGTGATCGCCACATCGAGGAGGGAAGCTTTCGGGAAGGCAGTGAATTGCATCGAGGGGCTGGCACCCAGTATCAGGGACCCCTCCCTGGGTGTCACCCGAGAGCTTCGTGGTGCTGGGCGAGGTGTGCAGGTGGAGGGCCGTTGGCTCCACACTGTCACACTCCTTTGAGCGCTGGGTTTTTATCATCCAGTGAATTTGTGTGAAATGTGGAGGGGGATTCTGAAACAGACCAAGCTGCATTCCGTCTTCATTGTTTCTTTCTTCCCTTTTTGAATTTCATCTTTATTGGGACTACAGGAAGGAAATGGACATATCTGCAGTTACCAGGAATGTTCTTCCAAGGCAGTGTTGCCCCCGAGTCTCCCTGATGCAATGATATTGGTAAAGGAAATAAATTCATTTACTGGACGTGATGCTTAATGCAGGCCTGAGTCTGGAGTCCCACAGTCTGTCCTGAGTCAGGGGGGAGGAAGGCCAAATTGACAACATTGGAATGATGGGAAACCCGGGCCATTTGTCATCTGCAATTCAGATCGGGTGATACATTTCAAGATTTCTCCTGACATAGTTTATATGGGAAAAGTCTTGAAAGGTCTTCACAAGATAACAGTGAAATCTGACAGTGAGAGAAACTGACTCTTTTTTTAAACATACCTTTCCAAGGAGGGTGTTAAGCACGCACCTGTTTTTATTTATGGGAATGTGGAGAAGGCAATCCTGTTTTTATTTATGGGAATGTGGAGAAGGCAATGGCACCCCACTCCAGTACTCTTGCCTGGCAAATCCCATGGAGGGAGGAGCCTGGTGGGCTGCAGTCCATGGGGTCACTAGGAGTCGGACACGACTGAGCGACTTCACTTTCACTTTTCACTTTCATGCATTGGAGAAGGAAATAGCAACCCACTCCAGTGTTCTTGCCTGGAGAATCCCAGGGACGGGGGAGCCTGGTGGGCTGCCGTCTATGGGGTTGCACAGAGTCGGACACAACTGAAGCGACTTAGCAGCAGCAGCAGCAGCAAAGACACTGTAAAAGCAGCTGGGTCAGGGTATAGTTGAAGTTTGCTTACTGCCTGTGGTCCTTCCCACATTAAGTGACTCTGGCAGATTTTTTCCCCCCTGGAGGAAGTTGCTGGTGGGGCAACCCTGTTGGAGAAGAGGCATGGCAGACACATGGAAAGGGTGTTGTCTGCACCTTAAGAGTGTGTGACGAAGGATGATGTGCCCTGTGGAAAATAAATTGCTACAAAGTACAGTCCTATGGGGAATTCTGATAGCTGTCTACTAAAATATTTGGGCTTCAATTACTTTTATTTTTCTGCATTATTAAAAATAAACCAATCGGCATATTCAGCCTATCCAATCTATGCTTTTTTAGCTCAGTGGAGAAAACGATAAGGCTTGTATTTCAAGAGGCATGAGAATAAAGCAGGTAAAGTCAGTCTGTGGAACACTTTGACACGCACAGGTTTACTTTGGGTCAAGAAACAACACTGCTGCTTTCAGTGATACAAGCCCTGGCAGTTTTGAACATTTGGTGCCAATGTTTGAAAGATGATCGACTCTGGTAAACTCTCTCTGGTAAACTCACTGAGTCCATCAGATAATGTGCTTTTGGCTGCAAGTAACAGAATATGCCATTAAAAGCGGATTAAACAAGGAAGAGAATTCATATGCTCAAAAACAGGAGCACCTCCAGGATTTACTAAATCAGTGGCTCAAAGATGATACCAAGGACCTGGGCTCTTCCTGTCTGTCCATGTGCCAGCCACGGTGGTTGGCATTCCCTCTCAGCTTGCTTCCTCGTAGCAGTAAGGTGGTCTCTGTTATCCTGGACCCCATGTTCTCATACAATCCCATGGGGAGACAGAAAAAAGGACATTTCTCCTTAATTGTCTTTTTGTTGGAAGGAAGCTTATTTATCAGAAGCTCCTTAGCAGACTCCCCTTTGAGTTGCTATGGCCAGGGTATCACAAGCCAGCCATCACAAACAATGCGACTACCAAGAATAGCGAACACTAATGGAGACCTTGGCGTATTAAATTTTGACAGAAAAATTTTCATCTTTGGACATTTCTGTAGGTTAAAGTCTGTATTTCCTGGTCCTAAGACAATAATGTTAAAAGATAATTACTGATAACCAATAAAGATGTTTTTAAAAAGTAGAAAAATTGTCTAGTAGCATGCATATATAGTGCTCAGTTCAGTCGCTCAGTTGTGTCCGACTCTTTTTGACCCCATGGACTGCAGCACGCCAGGCCTGCCTGTCCATCACAAACTCCCAGAGCTTGCTCAAGCTCATGTCCATCGGAGTCAGTGATGCCATCCAACCATGTCATCCTCTGTCGTCCCCTTCTCCTCCTGCCTTCAATCTTTCCCAGCGTCAGGGTTTGTTCCACTGAGTCAGGTCTTCACATCAGGTGGCCAGAGTACTGGACCTTCAACATCAGTCCTTCCAATGAACACCCAGGACTGATCTCCTTTAGGATGGACTGGTTGGATCTCCTTGCAGTCCAAGGGACTCTCAAGAGTCTTCTCCAACACCACACTTCAAATACATCAATTCTTGTATGCTCAGCTTTCTTTATAGTCCAACTCTCACATCCATAAATGACTACTGTAAAAACCATAGCTTTAACTAGATGGACCTTTGTCAGCAAAGTAGTCTCTGCTTTTTAATATGCTGTCTAGGTTGGTCATAGCTTTTCTTCTAAAGTAGAAGCATCTTTTAATTTCATGGCTGAAGTTACCATCTGCAGTGATTTTGGGGCCCCCAAAATAAAGTCTGTTACCATCCATTGTTTCCCCATCTATTTGCCATGAAAATGGGTCCAGATGCCATGATCTTAGTTTTCTGAAAGTTGAGCTTTAAGCCAACTTTTTCACTCTCCTCTTTCACTTTCACCAAGAGGCTCTTTAGTTCTTCTCTTTCTGCCATAAGGGTGGTGTCATCTGCATATCTGAGGTTATTGATATTTCTGCCAGCAATCTTGATTCCAGCTTGTGCTTCTTCCAGCTCAGCATTTTGCATGATGCACTCTGCATATAAGTTAAATAAGCAGGGTGACAATAAACAGCCTTGACATACTCCTTTTCAGATTTGGAACCAGTCTGTTGTTCCATGTCCTGTTCCAACTGTTGCTTCTTGACCTGCATACAGATTTCTCAGGGGGCAGGTCAGGTGGTCTGATATTCCCATCTCTTTCAGAATTTTCCAGTTTTTTGTGATCTACACAGTCAAAGGCTTTGGCATAGTCAATAAAACAGAAGTAAATACTTCTCTGGAACTCTCTTGCTTTTTTGATGATCTAATAGATGTTCACAATTTGGTCTCTGGTTCCTCTGCCTTTTCTAGATTCAGCTTGAACATCTGGAAATTCATGGTTCACGTACTTTTGAAGCCTGACTTGGACAATTTTGAGCCTTACTTTGCTAGCGTGTGAGATGAGTGCAATTGTGCGGTAGTTTGAGTATTCTTTGGCATTGCCTTTCTTTGGGATTGGAATGAAAAGTGACCTTTTCTAGTCCTGTGGCCACTGCTGAGTTTTCCAAATTTGCTGGCATATTGAGTGCAGCACTTTCACAGCATCATCTCTCAGGATTTGAAATAGCTCAACTGGAATTCCATCACCTCTACTAGCTTTGTTGTAGTGATGCTTCATAAGGCTCACATGACTTCATATTCCAGAATGTCTGGCTCTAGGTGAGTGATCACAGCACCATGATTATCTGGGTCATGAAGATCTTTTTTGTACAATTCTTCTGTGTATTCTTGCCACCTCTTCTTTATATCTTCTCCTTCTGTCAGGTACATACCATTTCTGTCCTTTATCGAGCCCATCTTTGCATGAAATGTTCCTGGTATCTCTAATTTTCTTGAGGAGATCTCTAGTCTTCCTCATTCTATTGTTTTCCTCTATTTCTTTGCATTTGCTGCATTAAGCTCTATGCTCCATAAGAATAAGGATATTCTTTTGCAGTGCAGCCAGAATGTGTGGAATGATGCCTGACAAGTATTAGAAGCTTGATCAGCATCTTTGAAGGACTCCATCTTTGCCATAGCCATTCCAGAGCCTCACTGGGCTTCTTACTCATGTTCTATTTCTCCCATCCATGAACTTCTCTCCAACCCCAATTCATCTGATGTCCACACATAACCCACAACCCATGTCTGAACCTTGTCTGGTTTTCACTTCCTGGTGGTACTTGCCCATTTGTCTGCTCAGCTCCTGTGCAATCCCACACCCTCTCCAGGCTTCTCTAGTTATTTCCAAGAGTAGTCGGCAGTATTTCTGATGTGTATGAACATTTCTTGCACATGTTAAAATTTCCTCCATTGGTGATATGTCACCTGTGAAGCCGTCTGGGGGGATTCCTTGCCCTGCCCATGGAGGTGGGTGCGAGTGCCCCTCCCGCAGGCTTCTGATGCTTGCACTGTGGGGCCTGACCCCAGCTCTTGGGCCTGCCAGCCCTTACTCATCCTTCCAAAGCGCTGGCCTCCCAGGGGGTCCTCACAGCCTCGGGACCACATAGTGCTGCCGGAAAGACCACCCTTCTTGCGGGGGCAGTTTCTCCTATAACCACCAAGCAGGGCGTGAGTCCTGGGGGCCAGGCTGGGGAGCAGACACCCCAAATGGGCTGTTTCTGCCCCTTCTCACTTCTGTCACCCTTCCTATCAGATGTCACTGCCATTCCACACTCTCCTTCCCTCATTTCGTGAGACACAACTGCATGCATTTCAGATGAGCTCAGCTGGGAACGCTTATAATTCTTCCTTTACTCCCTTCCTAAAAGAGTATAAGGTGCTTACTCCAAAAGCACAGTATCCTATACCAGGTTGATGGTATCAGAATCATCTGGACAAAGGCCTTGACTTCTCATTTCGACATCCCTTTCATTCCACAGTTCTGGATTCATTTATGAATGATGCTCCAGTGACATCAAGCGTGCTGTGGTGGCCCTTCATACGTCCTCCCAGGACTTACCTCTGCAAGCTCCCAAAGCCTCCCAGGCAAGCACGCTCAACTCTCTCCAAAGGGCTCTTCTGCTCCCCGGGGGAGGGATGGCTCAGGCCTGGGGCAATTTGCAGTCAATGTCCCCAGAGGCCCTTCTCAGCAGACACAGGAGGAGTTGGCGTGAGCCCCCAGCCCCTCAGTTGGGGAAACTGAGAGGTGGGCTCCACACCGTGCCCAGGGCTCTCAGCCGTGTGGGCTCTGCTGTCCGCGGTGACTGCCTCCTTGGCAACACGCCCTTCAGGGCCCTTTCCTCCTTTGCTCTGCCTTCTCCTCTCCTTTAGCAGAGTTTGCTGGGTTATGTTCCAAATATTTCACTTGCACGCAAATCCTCATGTCAGGGTCTGCTTCTGGGGGAACCAAATCAACATAGATAACTAAAGAAATGAAGTTTGTTAGGATTAATTTAAACAATGCTCACTTTCCAACATACTTGAATTGATACTGGTGTTGCATCCTTATTACATACCAAATTCAAGGAAATTCAGGGAATATCATTCTCCATGTTAGTCTCAGTAAAGGGCATGAGATATTTTGGAGGAAAAAAACCCCAGAAAACAAGACAATGTGAACGTGAATATTTCCAAGAATAATGCCTTAAGTTTTTAGTGACATTTTCTGACTTGTTTATAAGACATATTCCTACAATATAAATGTACAGGAGGCTTTCTTTTAAATCTCCGACTTTCTTATGTAGTACTTCTGTTGTTGACAGTAACTCCAACTGCCTCTTGTTTGGTACTGAAGTTCATACAACAGACTATGAGCCAAAGTTAGTGATTAACTGTTTTGAAAGAATCTCCCAAAATACACTTGTTTGTAATATGTCTTGCTTTTGTGTCTCAGGTGCAAAATAATTGGCATTTTATGCCCAATTTGCCTTTTGTAAGTGATATGTGCGGTGGGACTTAAGTGTCTCTGTAAGACTCTTACTGGGAGCAGTGGTTCCAAGCATGATGGCCCCAGTCTACCTGGACTTGCCCACTCCTCATCTCTGCCTTCGTTCAGTCCCTGTGAAAATGTCCAGTTTTCCTGCTGGAGACCGATGCCATTTTAAACATAGTTCTTAATTATATATTATGTTTCCACAGTAACATTCTTTGACAGTAACCTCAGCTGTATTTTCGCTTTTGTAGATATGCAATGATGTTCTTGGAGAATTCCAAGTGGTTTGACTGTGTTGATCTAACTCTGTCGCTTTCTGTTAATAGTAGAAGTTGGAGACCAAAGCAGCTTATTTTGACACAATCAGTTTGCTGTGCCTTTATCAAAGAATATATGTAAAATATATATATTAACATTACTTTAAATTAGATAATATGTACAACAGATGCATTGTCCCCAAGCGTCACCCTGCTCCTGGCCATGGGAATGCAGTTCTGACTGAACGGAAGGGCTAGCTGAGGCCACTCTGTCTCGGATACGCAAATCTCTGGTGTGTAAAGTCTGGGGCTTGCCTTTGGGACCCTCAGTTGTTGTGCTTGTATCGGGAGCTGGATGCTTACTCCCCCAGAATCTGTTCAGCTTAGGGCCTTCTCTGACCCTTCTTCTGAGACCACTGCTCTTAGGCACTTGATGGAAGCAACCTCTCTCCGAGATTCCCTCATACCCCCGACCCCAGTCACCACTCCCTAAAACACGCCTTTGTTGTATACCAGCTAATTTTATTGAAGATTCAGGGCCATAGGGGGCGTTTTCATCATAGAAACCAGTCACCTTCCATGAGCATTTTGGAAATCGTCATCCCTAAAGATAGTTGAGACAACACCACCCCCCCCAATGGGTATTTTGTCCTTCCCAGCTCCCCAGGTGCCCTGCAATCCCTGTGCAGACCTGCGTTCCTGACTCTCATTCCCATTCTCATCAATTCCAGCAGGACAGGTTCACATGTGCTTCTCTGATTCCATCGAGGAATTCAGCATTTTATTTTATTTTTTTGTTCTCTTTTTTGTGTGTGAGAATCTATCTTTTCACAACTAGGTGACTTGTCAAGGGATTTTTCAGAACAAAGACAGTTCCCTCCCTAAGAGAAAGTGTGATACCAGCTTACAGATAATTAATTTTCCTTTTACCCTGCTCTCTGGTACTACTTTAAGAGCTGTCGCACCCTACCTCACTCCAAATCAGTCTCCATGTGTTTCTAAGATGAACACTTGCTCTTGTCACTGATCATCTGTTGAAAACCTCTCCGATGTTTCCAGCTCTCTGTTGTTCAAAGCTTCCTTCGTGGGTTTGTCTGGGAAAGGGGAGTCACAGTTGTAAAAAGCAATATTGCATAGGAACCTGGAATGTTAAATCCATAAATCAAGGCAAATTGGAAGAGGTTAAACAGGAGATGGCAAGAGTGAAAATCAACAGTTTAGGAATCAGTGAACTAAAATGGACTGGAATGGGTGAATTTAATTCAGATGACCATTATATCTACTACTGTGGGCAGGAATCCCATAGAAGAAATGGAGTAGCCATCATAGTCAACAAAAGAGTCTGAAATGCAGTACTTAGGTACAATTTCAAAACCGACAGAATGGTCTCTGTTCATGTCCAAGGCAAATCATTCAATATCACAGTAATCCAAGTCTATACCCTGACCAGTAATCCTGAAGAAGCTTAAGTTGAATGGTTCTATGAAGACCTACAAGACCTTCTAGAACTAACACCAAAAAAAAAGATGTCCTTTCATTATAGGGAACTGGAATGCCAAAGTAGGAAGTCAAGAGATACCTGGAGTAACAGGAAAATTTGGCCTTGGAGTGAAGGATGCAGCAGGGCAAAGGCTAACAGAGTTTTGCCAAGAGAACACATTGGTCATAGCAAACACCCTCTTCCAACAACACAAGAGAAGACTCTACACAGGTATATCACCAGATGGTCAATAGCAAATCAGATAGATTATATTCTTTGCAGGCAAAGATGGAGAAGCTCTATACAGTCAGCAAAAACAAGACCTGGAACAGACTGTGGCTCAGATCATGAACTCTTTATTGCCAAATCAGACCTAAATTGAAGAAAGTAGGGAAAACCACTAGACCTTTCAGGTATGACTTAAATCAAAACCCTTATGATTACACAGTGGAAGTGACAAATAGATTCCAGGGATTAGATCTGATAGACAGAGTACCTGATGAACTATGAATGGAGGTTCGGGACATTGTACAGGAGGCAGGGATAAAGACCATCCCCAAGAAAAGAAATGCAAAAAGACAAAATGGTTGTCTGAGGAGGCGTTACAAATAGCAGAGAAAATAAGAGAAGCTAAAATCAAAGAGAGGAGAAGGAAATGGCAACCCACTCCAGTGTTCTTGCCTGGAGAATCCCAGGGACGGCGGAGCCTGGTGGGCTGCCATCTATGGGGTCGCACAGAGTTGGACACGACTGAAGGGACTTAGCAGCAGCAGCAAAGTCAAAGAGAAAAGGAAAGACACAACCATTTGAATGCAGAGTTCCAAAGAATAGCAAGGAGAGATAAGAAAGCTTCCTCAGTGGTCAGTGCAAAGAAACAGAGGAAAAAAATAGAATGGGAAAGACTAAAGATCTCTTCAAGAAAATTAGAGATACCAAGGGAACATTTCATACAAAGATGGGCACAATAAAAGTCAGAAATGGTATGGACCTAACAGAAGCAGAAGATATTAAGGAGAGGTGGCTAGAATACACAGAAGAACTGTACAAAAAAGATCTTTATGACCTAGATAACCAATATGGTGTGATCACTCACCTAGAGCCAGACATCCTGGAATGTGAAGTCAAGTGGGCCTTAGGAAGCATCACGATGAACAAAGCTAGTGGAGGTGATGGAGTTCCCATTGAGCTATTTCAAATCCTAAAAGATGATGCTGTGAAAGTGCTGCACTCAACATGCCAGCAAATTTGGAAAACACAGCAGTGGCCACAGAACTGGAAAAGGTCAGTTTTCATTCCAATCCCAAAGAAGGGCAATGCCAAAGAATGTTCAAACCATCACACAATTGCACTCATCTCACATACTAGTAAGTAATGCTCAAAATTGTCCAAGCCAGGCTTCAACAGTATGAACCATGAACTTCCAGATGTTCAAGCTGAATTTAGAAAAGGCAGAGGAACCAGAGATCAAATTACCAATATCCGTTGGATCATCGAAAAAGCAAGAAATTTCCAGAAAAACATCTACTTCTGCTTTATTGACTATGCCAAAGCCTTTGACTATGTGGAATTCAAAAAACTGTGGAGAATTCTTTAATGATGGGAATAGCAGACCACCTGACCTGCCTCCTGAGAAATTCAAATGCAGGTCAAGAAGCAACAGTTATGGGAGCACGTGTACACCCGTGGTGGGTTCATGGTGATGTATGGCAAACCAGTACATATTGTAAAGTAATTAGCCTCCAAATAAAATAAATACATTTAAATTAAAAAAAAAAGAAACAACAGTTAGAACTGGACATGGAACAACAGACTGGTTCCAAATAGGGAAAGGAGTACGTCAAGGCTGTATATTGTCACCCTGCTTATTTAACTTCTATGCAGAGTACATCATGAGAAACGCTGGGCTGGATGAAGCACAAGCTGGAATCAAGACTGCTGGGAGAAATATCAATAACCTCAGATATGCAGATGACATCACCCTTATGGCAGAAAGTGAAGAAGAACTAAAGAGCCTCTTGATGAAAGTGAAAGAGGAGAGTGAAAAAGTTGGCTTAAAACCCAACATTCAGAAAACGAAGATCATGGCATCCAGTCCCATCACTTCATGGCAAATAGATGGGGAAACAATGGAAGCAGTGACGGACTTTAATTTTGGGGGCTCCAAAATCACTGCAGATGGTGACTAAAGCCTTGAAATTAAAGGCTCCTACTTGCTCCTTGGAGGAAAAGCTGTAACCAACCTAGATAGCATAATAAAAATCAGAGACGTTACTTTGCCATCAAAAGGTCCATCTAGTTAAAGTATGTTTTTTCCAGGAGTCATGTATCACAGTGTGGGGGTTGGACTATAAAGAAAGCTGAGCACCAAAGAATTGATGGTTTTGAACTGTGGTGATGGAGAAGACTCTTGAGAGTCCCTTGGACAGCAAGGAGATCCAACCAGTCAATCCTAAAGGAAATCCTGAAAATTCATTGGAAGGACTGATGCTGAAGCTGAAACTCCAATACTTTGGCCACCTGATGTGAAGAGCTGACTCATTGGAAAAGACCCTGATGCTGAGAAAGATTGAGGGCAGAAGGAGAAGGGAAAAACAGAGGATGAGATGGTTGTTTGGCATCACTGACTTGATGGACATGACTTTGAGCAAGCTCTGGGTGTTGGTGTAGGACAGGGGAGGCCTGGTGTGCTGCAGCGCTGGGGTCACAAAGAGTCGGACACAACTGAGCGACTGAACTGAACTCTCCTGATGAGATGAACCCACGATGCTCTGATGCCACTGGTCTCAGGTGGTCTTGGCCCGCAATGGCTTGGAGTCGGGCTTGGATTGCAAATTGGAGACTGAAGCTGGGTCTGGGGGTGAAAGCACCAGATTGTAGCCACCAGACCAGTGATCAGTGACAAGGGCCCTGACACTTTAGCTTTGCAGGGAAGAATTTCCAGTAGTGAAGCAAGTAGTGTATTTATTAAGAGGAAAAAGACTACAGCATGTGTGGCAAGACATGGGCAGACTGGGAGGGAGAGTCCCCATGTTGCTGAGTTGCATCACTCAGGTTGGCTTACTTTTATGGGGCATTTCTTCCAGTTTTCCTTTGGTCAGTCATTTTGATTTGCCTGGCCCACAGTCCATATTCGGTATATCTCAGAATCCTTCCATGTCTATGCATACATCTCATAGACAGATTGATTCTACTGCAGAGGTGTGTGGGTAGAGCATCTCTGTACATTGTTCCCCCTTTGACTTCCAAGGAGCCTTTGTGTGTGTGTGTGCCTGGGGAGGTCTCCTGACTTTGGGAATGAGAAATACGTGGTCTGGGCAGCACCCAGCCTCCTCTCTTAATTGTCCTGCTATTCTCATGTTGGAGTTTCAGTCAATAGGGAATAAATCTCCAGTTGCTTTACTATAGGGAGGCCCCGTAAACCTCCTGACTCATCACCAGCACCATGACTGTTCTGAGGCTGACTATCAAAGGCCAACAAGTGGGTGGTGGCCCAATTCCTGGAATAGTTGCAATAATCCTCCCACTCATCAGCCTATGAAACTGTTGCTGTTGTTAAGTCACCAAGTCATGTCTGACCCTTTGGGACCTGATGGACTGCACCAGGCTTCCCTGTTCTTCATCATCCCCTATAGTTTGCCCAAGTTCATGTCCACTGGCTCAGTGATGCCATCCAACCATCTCATCTTCTGTTGTCCCCTTCTTCTCCCATCTTCAATCTTTCCCAGCATCAGGGTCTTTTCCAATGAGTCAGTTCTTTGAATCAGGTGGCCAAAGTATTGGAGCTTCAACTTCAACATCAGTCTTTCCAAAGAGTATTCAGGGTTGATTTCCTTTAAGATTGACTGTTTTGATCTCCTTGCTTTCCAAAGGACTCTCAAGACTCTTCTCCAGCACGTAATTTGAAAGCATCGATTCTTCAATGCTCTGCTTTCTGCTGTTTTTCATTAGCCTATGAAATTACCCAGCCCATAAAACCTAACCATTCTGAAATGGTCCACTCTGTGTGGGATGTGTTTCCCCCGGAATAAATTCATTTTTCACATATCACTTTTTCTCTCACTGAATTCTTTCTACAAGGAGACATCAAAAACCTGAATTTCACTAGAAGTTCTGAATCCTGAGAGCAGATGTGATTTCAGGTAAAAGACCGTGGGTTCAGGTCCCAATGTGAGCTACGTGGTTTCAATTCTCTGGGAACAAATGTATGAAGACTGAGGTGGGATGAGAGTAATCACAGCGATAACAAAACTCCTGAATAGGTGACACAAATCTCTGATGCAAAAAGCCTCCCAGGATGAAATCTGTGCTCATCTCCAAACCCAAAGGATATTTACCTCAGAATTTACTATTTTACACTAGATGAACAACTTTCAACCAAAATTATGAGACATATACAAAGACAAGTAAAAGACACTCCAGAGACACAAGGTAGTCATTGGGAGCAGGCGCTGTGCACAGCGTGGTGTTGGCAAGAAAGACACACAGCAGGCCAGGAAGCTTAACAGGAAACTCAGAGACAGACTCACATAAATGTCGTCAACACATTTTTGCACAAATATGCAAAGGCAATTTTATGTAGAGACGATAGTCTTTTCAACAAATGGTGAGGAAAACTTGATAGCCCCATGCAAGAATAAAATAAAAGGAAGATTGATACATGCCTCCAATATTATATGAAAATAACTCAAAAAATGGATCATTGAGTTAAAGGCCAGATATAAAACTATGAAACTTCCAGAAGAAAATTGATGTGACCCTGGGTTTGGAGGAGAGATTTTTAGTTATGAAACCAGAAGCACATGATTTCCTAAAGGAAATCCATCCTGAATATTCATTGGAAGGACTGATGCTGAAGCTGAAACTCCAATACTTTGGCCACCTGATGCAAAGGGCTGACTCATTTGAAAAGACCCTGATGGTGGGAAAGATTGCAGGCAGGAGGAGAAGGGGATGACAGAGGATGAGATGGTTGGATGGCATCACTGACTCAGTGGACTTAAGTGTGAGCAAGCTCTGGGAGTTGTTGATGGACAATGAAGCCTTGTGTGCTGCAGTCCATGGGGTCACAAAGAGTGGGACATGACTGAGAGACTGAACTGAAAAAAGAAAAAAAATTGTTAAATTGAACTTTGTGAACTCCAGGAGTTGGTGATGGACAGGGAGGCCTGGCCTGCTGCGATTCATGGGGTCGCACAGAGTCAGACACGACTGAGCGACTGAACTGAACTGAACTGAAAATTATAAACTTTTACTTTGTGAATGAAACTGTTGATGAAACTGAACAAGAGACCCACTTTTGCCTTTCTGGATCCAAGGACCCTGGTTTTGTATTTGTAGGATAATGATTTCAGACTCCTAGACTTTTCTGCATTCCCGAGAGCAGATTTAAACAAATGCTCATCAGGGAAGCGAGGACACTGCAGAAACGAAGAGGAGCAGCCAAGAAGCGATAGCGCAGCCACGGGCAAGGCCCCGGCTCCTCCCCAAAGAATATGCAAACGACTTCTCCGAGTTATTCTGCAAAACACCCCCTTCCTCACAAGGAGGAGGACGGTTCACTTCAGACTGAGCACAAGATTCTTGGAACATGGCCCTGTTAACTCACAACCAACCAGTCAGAAGGAAGTCATGCATCCTGATCAGATCAGATCAGTCACTCAGTCGTGTCCGACTCTTTGCGACCCCATGAATCGCGGCATGCCAGGCCTCCCTGTCCATCACCAACTCCCGGAGTTCACTCAAACTCACGTCCATCGAGTCAGTGATGCCATCCAGCCATCTCACCCTCTGTCGTCCCCTTCTCCTCCTGCCCCCAATCCCTCCCAGCATCAGGGTCTTTTCCAATGAATCAACTCTTCCCATGAGGTGGCCAAAGTACTGGAGTTTCAGCTTTAGCATCATTCCTTCCAAAGAAATCCCAGGGCTGATCTCCTTCAGAATGGACCGGTTGGATCTCCTTGCAGTCCAAGGGACTCTCAAGAGTCTTCTCAACACCACAGTTCAAAAGCATCAATTCTTCGGCGCTCAGCCTTCTTCACAGTCCAACTCTCACATCCATACATGACCACAGGAAAAGCCATAGCCTTGACTAGATGGACCTTTGTTGGCAAAGTAATGTCTCTGCTTTTGAATATGCTATCTAGGTTGGTCATAGCTTTCCTTCCAAGGAGTAAGTGTCTTTTAATTTCATGGCTGCAGTCACCATCTGCAGTGATTTTGGAGCCCCCCAAAAATAAAGTCAGCCATTGTCTCCATTGTTTCCCCATCTATTTGCCATGAAGTGATGGGACCAGATGCCATGATCTTAGTTTTCTGAATGTTGAGCTTTAAGCCAACTTTTTCACTCTCCACTTTCACTTTCATCAAGAGGCTTTTGAGTTCCTCTTCACTTTGTGCCATAAGGGTGGTGTCATCTGCATATCTGAGGTTATTGATATTTCTCCCAGCAATCTTGATTCCAGCTTGTGTTTCTTCCAGTCCAGCATTTCTCATGATGTACTCTGCATATGTTAGCTTTTAGGGAAATACAAATTAAGATCACAATGAGATACCTTTACATTAGAACAGCTAAGACAAAACAAAACCACCAATTTCAAGTGCTGATAAGGCTGCACAGCAGTAAGCCCTCCAGCTCTAGTGGAATGCAAGATGGTACAGCCCCTTGGCAAGCAGCTGGGCAGTTTCTTATGAAGTCAAACACGAGTTTATTAAATGACTAACCAATCTTACTTTTGTTTATCAAGTATTCAATCAAGTGAATCTAAAACTTATACAAAAACATGTATGTGAACATTTATAAAAACTTTAAATATAATTGCTGAACAATGGAAATAGCCCAGTTATCTTTCGACAGGAGGATGAAGAAAGAAGCTATAGTTTATCCATAGAATGGAATACTACTTAGTGATAAAAAGGAACCAACTATTGTTTCATGCAACAGCATGAATGAATTTTGAATGAACTTTCTTAAATGAAAGAAGGCAGATACAGAAGTCTGTATGTTGTGTGATTCCATTTATATGACATCCTAGAAAAAGAAAATTGTAGAAATGGAAAGCAGATCTTTGATGGGTGAGTGAGGGGGGGGCTGACTCAAAGAATGAGCAGGAGGGAATTTGGTGGGCAATGTTTTGAGTGGCACAGTGATGGGAGATGTATGCATTTATCAAAACTCATAGAAATGGACATCACAAAGAATGAATTTTACTTATGCAAATTGAGTAAAATAGCCAGGATGTCAGTGGACGTCAAGAAGGAATACAGACTATGATAAATAAATACGTGACACAATTCCTAAAAGTGATGAGGGAAGAAAGGAGTTGACCTATGTACCTTTGGAAAACAGTATTTAAACTAGGTGATTTAGGCCTGCAGATCAAAACTGTATGTGAATTATTTATTTACTGTGGTGGAGTTTCTCACAGGGGCATGGGTTAGCAATTCTGAAACTAACAAATAAATTGTATCAGTAGAAATCAAATACCAGATTTCTCACTGCCAGAGAAAGAAGCTTACAAACAAATAAGGGGAAGGCCAATGAATCCTATTTTTCTAGATAAGATTCAGAGATAACAGTTTGAACTCATGATTTTGAGGGTTTTTCCCTTTAGTTTTTAAATGTGTACTGTAGGATAGTCAGTTAACAATGTTGTGATAGTTTCAGATGAACAGTGAAGAGACTCGGCCAGACATCTACAAGTATCTCTTCCACCCCAAATGTTAGTAGGCATATAGTTAGATATGAAAATAAAATTTGGGTGCATACATGAGTGTATGTATATTATTTAATTAGAATACATGCATATTCCCATCTTTTTCACCTGACCTGCCTCTTGAGAAACCTGTGTGCAGGGCAGGAAGCTACAGTTAGAACTGGACATGGAACAACAGACTGGTTCCACATAGGAAAAGGAGTACGTCAAGGCTGTATATTGTCACCCTGCTTATTTAACTTCTATGCAGAGTACATCATGAGAAACTCTGGGCTGGAAGAAGCACAGCCTGGAATCAAGACTGCCGGGAGAAATACCAATAACCTCAGAGATGCAGATGACACCACCCTTATGGCAGAAAGCAAAGAAGAACTAAAGAGCCTCTTGATGAAAGTGAAAGAGGAGAGTGAAATAGTTGGCTTAAAGCTCAGCATTCAGAAAACGAAGATCATGGCATCCAGCCCCATCACTTCATGGGAAATAGATAGGGAAACAGTGACAGACCATTTCTCTGGGCTCCAAAATCACTGCAGATGATGACTGCAGCCATAAAATTAAAAGACACTACTCCTTGGAAGAAAAGTTATGACCAACCTAGACAGCATATTAAAAAGCAGAGACATTACTTTGCCAATGAAGGTCTGTCTAGTTAAGGCTATGGTTTTTCCAGTGGTCATGTATGGATGTGAGAGTTGGACTGTGAAGCAAGCTGAGCACTGAAGAATTGATGCTTTTGAACTGTGGTGTTGGAGAAGACTCTTGAGAGTCCCTTGGACTGAAAGCAGATCCAACCAGTGGGAGATCAGTCCTGGGTGTTCATTGGAAGGACTGATGCTAAAGCTGAAACTGCAATACTTTGGCCACCTGATACGAAGAGTTGAGTCATTAGAAAAGATCCTGACGCTGGGAAAGATTGAAGGCAGGAGGAGAAGGGGACAACAGAGGATGAGATGGTTGGATGGCATCACTGACTCAATGGACATGAGTTTGGGTGAACTCCAGGAGTTGGTGATGGACAGTGAGGCCTGGTGTGCTGTGGTTCATGGGTCGCAAAGAGTCGGACCTGACTGAGTGACTGAACTGAACTGAGCTGACTGATACATGCATGTATTCCCTGAGAGGGACCTGTAGCAGTGACATCCTATTTAGCACCCAGAACCTGTTTCTAAGTACCATTCTCCAATAAAATGAATACTATGTATATAGTATAGGGTTATAGCCCCCAAATAAAATACACACTGATGAATCCATGCTTATATAAATAAATAAGATCTATTATTTCTTCCTTTCAGAGAAATTTCAGTCGACAGAATAAGCGACAGAGGGACATGGAAAATTACCGCTAGAACAGTACAGTAAAAGTTGCTGTAGATACTGATAAATGCTAAAAATTAATGAGCAAAGGTTTAAGAAGGAATTTTAGCATCACCACAAATGATTTCTGCTTAAAATATGTCCTGATTACTGCGCTGGTTGTTGTTATGTCCACGGAGTCTTTGCTACATCTCCTCCCAGCAGGTGGAGGTTGTTTCTTCTCCGTGTGGGTGAGGGCTAGACCTCGCTGCTGTATTACCAGTAACAGAGCACGCTGACCCCAGGGCCCTTCTGACCTGACACACGGAGGAGCCACCCCCACCGCTGTGGTGTTCTGCCTCAGATTCCACCATCCCACTGAGTCATGAGAAAGCATCAGACAAACCCAAGTCTGGGACAGCCTTCAAGGTGTCCGACCAGTATTTTTCAAATGGCCAAGGTCATGAGAGACAAGAATAAACTGAGGGTTTGTCGCAGGTTGGAGGAGACCTAGGAGACACAAAGTCAGTGCCAGGTGGATCCTGGATTGGACCTTGGAATGGAAGAAAGGGAGCCACTGAAAGACTGGCGACACTGGAATAAAACCTGTGGTGCAGTTAATGGTGTTGAACCAGCGTCAGCTTCTTTACATCATTGTGTCATTGCCACGTAAATGGTAACTGAACTTCATGAAAGGTGTATACGGCAACTCTGTATTATCTTTGCCAATGATCTGTAAATGTAAAATTGTTTCAACATAAAGGTTTTTTTTTTTTTTAAGAATATAACATTTTTTGAAGTTTTGTACCTTTGGTATCATCTAATCGTCAATTCTTTGCTTTTTGGTTCTCAGAAAAGTCTTCAAAAGGGCTGCAATGGGCTATTTCCCTTTTCCCAGAGAACACTGATCCTGCCCTTCGAGTACTCTTAGCAGCAACAGTACTGAAAACAACAGAAACTTACATTTATTGAGTGCTTACTGCATACCAGACACCCCGACAAGTACTTTACACAGATCCCTACTCATTTCATGCTAAGTAGTTCTAAAAGGACTTCTATCCAATTTGATAGAGGTGGAAACTGAGGCAAAGATACATTATGTCCAAGGATATATGATTAGTAGGTGTTGAGCAAAATAGGATTCAAACCACTTAAGATGCCAGACTCCATAGCCAAGGCTAATTATGATAATAATCTGAGGCGTTAATATGTGCTTGAAAGTGAAATCGCTCAGTCGTGTCCGACTCTTTGTGACCACATGGACTGTACCCCACCAGGCTCCTCCGTCCCTGGGATTCTCCAGGCAATAGTACTGGAGTGGGTTGCCATTTCCTTCTCCAGGGGATCTTCCCAACCCCGGGATCAAACCCGGTCTCCTGAATTGTAGACAGACGCTTTACCATCTGAGCCATCAGGGACGTCTGTGTGCTCAGCAGCAAGTCCTGTAAGAGTGCTGTTTTCTTGGTCTGCCCATGGTAGCCATCTGGAATGTCTTATTCCACTGATGAGGGTGCTGAATCCCGGGAAGGAAGCACCTCGCTAAGCCCCGCATCCAGTGAGCCTAATTTCTCTCCACCTCCAGTCTATCTCACTTTCTTTACAAAGATGTGGCTTTCCCTCCCTTAATTGCCAAACTCAGGGGGGACTGCAGACGCATTTTTCAAAATGATGAAACTGTGTTCTGATGTTCACCCTGCTTCCCAATCGCTTTAAAGTCAGAGTGATTTAAAACTGTTCCTTGTTAAGTGGATGCGATGTGGGAACACCACGGGGTCCCTGGATGTCACGGCGAGTGTCTCACCTCGCGACACCACTGAAACACTCCCTGCCTACCAGCCTGTGTTTCAGGCAGTTTATATCAAGACAGACAGCTCTGTTTATGTCACAGAGCCTTCCACTCAAAAACCAAACAGCAAAGCCATCCAGCAGAGGAATTTTCTCCCCACTTCCACATCTGAAATGAGCCCCAAGCTAAAAGTGCCATCAGATGCTCTTTCAGCAAAAACAAACCAGCAAAGGCCCTACAAGCAAGGCAGGACGGCAGGAGCGCGCATTGCAACGGCTTTTTGGAGTCACCCAGCAGAGGTCACTCAGCAGAGCCACTCTTGAGCCAGAAGGGTAAGGTCAGACTGCCTCTGTTGCGTATCACCTTCCAGCTTACGGCTTCCCAAAGTCAACTCTTGAACATCAAGGGGTCATTTTGTACAGGAAGGGGATACTATGCTCACAGGAAGCCTGTCCTCGACCCAGCTAAACATGCCTGGAGTCCCTCATCTTCAGCTCCAAGGGGATGATGCCCGTTGCCAAGTGTAGGGAGACAAGGTGCCGTGCCCCTTGGCAACCATGTACCATGAGACTAGGGACATGGAAGGACGGTGAAACCGGCCCGAAAGGCAGAGCCTTGGGGGTCAGGCAAGCAGAATGGACCTGTAGTAGAACACTTAGCTATCATTCACAGGTAGAACTGGATGAGGGTCCTTTCATTCTAACTTCATATTTAATACCCATCACTGATGAGCAGATAGAAGGGGATTGCTTAGATGGAGGTGACCGCATACAGCAGCAATCTCTGTTTAGTCATTTCACAAATATTTACTAAACACTCACCATGGACTAGGCATTTTGCCAGATGCGGGAGCAGAAAGGATTGTAAGACACAGTCCAAGAATTTGAGGAACTCACAGTCTGGTAGAGAAGATGGCCTTGAAAACAAGGAAGTGCAGCCAAGTATGATATGTCCTGATATAAAGGTGAGTGTCAGCTTATCAGAAGAACCCGAAGACGGCGGGATTTCCTCTGTTTTGGGAGGACCCAAGATTTTTTTCCTGCTTGAGAATAAAATAGTTACTAGTGTTCAACAGTATTTGGTAAGAGAGATGTACATACAGCTGCTAGGATAGTGCCATCTATTGTCGGGCATAAGCTAATTTGTGGTTTATTTATTTCTTTAATAGAAATTTATTTATTTTAATTGGAAGCTAATTACTTTACAATATTGTGGTGGTTTTTGCCATACATTGACACGAATCTGCCACAGGTGGACATGTGTTCCCCATCCTGAACCCCCCTCCCACCTTCCTCCCCATCCAATCCCTCTGCGTCATCCCAGTGCACCAGCCCTGAGCACCCTGTCTTATGCATTGAACCTGGACTGGTGATTCGTTTCACATATCATAGTATACCTGTTTCAATGCCATTCTCCCAAATCATCCCACCCTCGCCCTCTCCAACAGAGTCCAAAAGACTGTTCTATACATCTGTGTCTCTTTTGCTATCTTGCATACAGGGTTATCATTACCATCTTTCTAAATTCCATATATATGCGTAAGTATACTGTATTGGTGTTTTTCTTTCTGGCTTACTTCACTCTGTATAATAGGCTCCAGTTTCATACACCTCATTAGAACTGATTCAAATGCATTCATTTTAATAGTTGAGTAATACTCCACTGTGTACATTCAGAAAACTAAGATCATGGCATCTAGTCCCATCACTTCATGGGAAATAGATGGGGAAACAGTGGGAACAGTGTCAGACTTTATTTTTTGGGGCTCCAAAATCATTGCAGATGGTGATTGCAGCCATGAAATTAAAAGACACTTACTCCTTGGAAGGAAAGTTATGACCAACCTAGATAGCATATTCAAAAGCAGAGACATTACTTTGCCAACAAAGGTCCGTCTAGTCAAGGCTATGGTTTTTCCAGTGGTCATGTATGGATGTGAGAGTTGGACTGTGAAGCAAGCTGAGCACTGAAGAATTGATGCTTTTGAACTGTGGTGTTGGAGAAGACTCTTGAGAGTCCCTTGGACTGCAAGGAGATCCAACCAGTCCATCCTAAAGGAGATCAGTCTTGGGTGTTCATTGGAAGGACTGATGCTGAGGCTGAAACTCCAGTACTTTGGCCACCTCATGCAAAGAGTTGACTCACTGGAAAAGATGCTGGGAGGGACTGGGGGCAGGAGGAGAAGGGGACGGCAGAGGATGAGATGGCTGGATGGTATAACCGACTCGATGGACAAGAGTTTGGGTGAACTCCAGGAGTTGATGATGGACAGAGATGGCATGCTGCAATTCATGGGGTCACAAAGAGTCGGACATGACTGAGTGACTGAACTAAACTGACTCCATTGTGTATATGTACCACAGCTTTCTTATCCATTCGTCTGCTGATGGACATCTAGGTTGCTTCCATGTCCTGGCTATTATAAACAGTGCTGAGATGAACGTCGGGTACACGTGTAATTTGCAGTTTAATTTATCGGCTTCCTTGCACCATTAGCCTCCTCTCCAGGGTGAGGCTCCTGACCCACTCCTACTCTGGTTCTCTGGGTTACCCTCCAAATGGCTCCCTAATGTTCCCACTCACACTGAAATGATCTTATTCCTCAAATGCAGTTCTTTGTGTCCCATCTCTGTGCTTTTGTATATACTCTTTCTTCTACCTGGATTGTCTTCATAAATGCCGAACAAAAGTCAACCCATTCTTTTAAGGGTCCATCCAATACTGCCTCTTCTAAGGCAGCCTATCTAGAAGTAAAGTCTTCCTCTTTGCATATTTTTTTGTGGTTTTGGGTTTTTTGTTCGATTGTTGTTTGGTTTTGTTTGGCTGCACTGCAGAGCATGCGGGATCTTTCTTCCCTGACCGGGGATCAAACTCATGCTGCTCACAGAGGAAGTTTAGTCTTAACCACTGGACCACTTCTTTAACCAGGGAAGTTCCTAAACTCTTCGTCTTTGACCATCTAGAGTGCAATCTTCTGTCTCCTTTATCTTACTAATCACACCCTTCCTGACACTGCTGTTATTTCTGCCTCTAAATTATACATGATTTCAGACTAGGTCCCGTGTGACTTTTTTAGAAGCTAGCAGAGTAACTGGAACTTTGAATGGATTCAGCACATTTGGCAAATAAATGCACTTGTGGAAAGAGATGATACTTTGCTAGAAAACTTGGACTTGACCAACCACAAACAAGTCAAAAAATGCTCTACAAGGAGGCAAGATACATTCCAGCAAAGAAAGTAGAGTGAAGATGCTAATGGATTTCTCAGATATCTGGTAGGACCCAGTAGGGTCCTGAGTGTGCAATCCGAGTATCACATTGTGCTCCACGAATCAGTTAATTCATTACTATCATCATGTTGAAATTCTTAATACTTTGCTAACAAGAGGACCAGCATTTTTAGTTTTCTATGGATTCTGCTTATTATGTAGCTGGTCTTGGGTTCAGTTTAAGAAGCAGTTTCAAGATTCAGAAGAATTAGTAAGAACCATGACATACCAGCCCCTGTTCATCACCTGGAGACTAACAGCTGGTGGGCTGCAGTTGTTAAAAGGTGGTCTGCATTATGCTCCTGCTGAGGTTACAAGGATGCTACTTCCTTTATGTCCTGGGTCTTCCCGTCCCTCTGCCCCCATTCCCCGGACAACTGTGTCTTGTGTTGTTGTTATTTAGTCCCTAAGTCCTGTCAGACTCTTTTGCAACCCCATAGACTGTAGCATGCCAGGTTCCTCTGTCCATGGTATTTCTCAGGCAATAATACTGGAGTGGGTTGCCAATGACTTTTGTGAGTATATGGATGTGAGAATTGGACCATAAAGAAGGCTGAGCATGGAAGAATTGATGCTTTTGGATTGTGGTGCTGGAGAAGACACTTGAGAGTCCCTTGGACTGCAAGGAGATCCAACCAGTCAATCCAAAGGAAAACCAATCTTCAATATTTATTGGAAGGACTGATGCTGAAGCTGAAGCTCCAGTACTTTGGCCACCTGATGCAAAGAGACAACTCATTGGAAAAAGCCTTGATGCTGGAAGGACTGAAGGCAAAAGGAGAAGGAGGCAGCAGAGGATGAGATGGTTAGATAGCATCACTGACACATTGGACATGAACTTGAGCAAACTCTAGGAGATAGTGGAGGACAGGGGAGCCTGGTGTGCTGCAGTCCATGGGGTCGTAAAGAGGTGGACATGACTTAGTGACTGAGCAACAACAACGAACGGATGGAAGGGGATGTGTTATATTGGTTTGTTGGGGCTCCTATAACAAAGTACAGGCACACCTCTTTTCATTGGACTTCACTTTATTTCTCTTTGCAGGTGCTGCATTTTTTATAAATAGAAGGTTTGTGGCAACCCAAGCAAGTCTGCTAAGGTCAGTTTTCCAACATATTTCATCACTTCATATGCCTGTGTCATTGTTTCATAATATTTAATTTTCCTTATTATTATAAATGTGATGGTGATCTGTGATCTTTGATGTTACTATTACAAAAAGATTATGACTCACTGAGGGCTCAGATGAAGGTTAGCATTTTTTTATCAATAACATTTTTTAAATTAAGTTATGTAAATTTTTTTTAGATACAATGCTATTTCAAACTTAATAGACTGCAATAGTGGAAACAAGGCTTCCCTGGTAGCTCAGCTGGTAAAGAATCTGCCTGCAATGTGGGAGATCTGGGTTCGATCCCTGGGTTGGGAAGATCCCTGGAGGATGTCATGGCAACCCACTCGAGTATTCTTGTCGGGAGAATCCCCATGAGCACAGGAGTCTGGTCGCCTATAGTCTGTGAGGCAGCAGAGTCGGACACGACTGAGTGACCAAGCACAGCACAGGCACACAGTGGAAACATCGCTTTTATATGCACTAGGAAACAAAAAAAATTTTTTGTGTGTGACTCGCTTTATTGCGATGGTCTAGAGCTGAACCTCAGTATCTCTGAGGTCTGTCTGTTCCACAGACTTATATGGAAGTGCATTGTCTCATAGTTCTGGAGACTGGAAGTTCAGGCTCAAGGCAGGTTTTGTTCCCTTTGAGGACTGCAAGAGAGAATTTTCTGCATGTCTGTCTCCTGGGTTCTAACAGCCGTGGACACTCCTTGGCACGCAGACGGTGCTCCCCACGTTTCTCTGTATGTGCATGTGTGTCTGTCTGTGCCCAAATGTCCCCTTTTCATAAGGATGCCAGTCACACTGGGTCCTTATAAGAAGGTCTGGGTTGGGAAGATCCTCTGGAGGAGGGCATGGCATCCCACTCCAGTATTCTTGCCCAGGAGAAATCCCATGGACAGAGGAGCCTGGCCGACTACAGTCCACGGGGTCACACAGAGCCGGGCACCACTGAGAGACTAACAGTTTCGTTGTACACTCAACTTTAACTTAATTATCTCCGTAAAGACCCACTTTCCAAATCAGATCATTCTGAGACACTGGGGGTTGGACTTACATCTTTTTATTGGGAGGGGTGGGGGTGATTCAACCCATGATAGGTGGATCTCTGTCATACAGAATTGTTATTATTTGTATATTCAGCTCTCTTTTGAATGAGATTGGATGGGATTGAATTCAGACTCTCATTTTTCAGTGGTATTTCTAAAGGAACTATGACTTCTGTACTCTTTTCCCTTAGAATTTTACTATTCAGGGGAAGTTAAAATCATTTCTCTCTGAGCATGTAAATATGTCATTAGGACCTGGGTAGAGGACTTAGACCTCAGGTTGACCGATGGGTCTTACGGTTTAGCCGTATATGAGGCACAGCCTTCTAGATCTACAAGGGACCCTAAAGGTAACACAATACCTTTGTTTTGCTAATGAAGAAATCCATGTTAAATAATAAAAAAAAAGTTAAATAATTTGCTACAGAGTACACAGCTGATTAAGGGTAGATGTAGAATCAAAGCCATGCCATTTAACTCTGAACATGGAAACCCACTCCAGTATTCTTGCCGGGGAAATCTCATGGACAGAGGAGCTTGGTGGGCTACAATCTGTGGGGTTGCAAAGAGATGGACACGATTTGGCAGCTGACACATGGGAGCTTTTGATCTATTGTATGTTTGTATATACAAATAACTATCCTAAAATCTTTACATAGAAGAGTTCTCAGATACACACCAATTGTATTCCCTCACTAATGTTTGCAACAAAGGCTGTAAAAGCTTGAAAGTGAAAGTGAAGTCACTCAGTCGTGTCCAACTCTTTGGGACCCCATGGACTGTAGCCTACCAGGCTCTTCCATCCATAGGATTTTCCAGGCAAGAGTACTGGAGTGGGTTACCATTTCCTTCTCCAGAGGATCTTCCTCATCCAGGGATCGAACCCAGGTTTCCCGCATTGTAGGCAGACACTTTACCATCTGAACCACCAGGGAAGTCCTCTGTAAGTGCTTAAATGCTCACAAAAGCCAGACTGATTATGCAAATCATCAACCAGGTTGGGTGCTGGTTCCAGGGAGTTGTAAAAAGCTGAAGAACAGGAGCCTTTTCTATGCAAGGGTGATGGGGAAAGGAGCCTGTTCCCAGCCCAGCTGCTTACTGCCCTGGGGTCGTGTGCTCATTTTCCAGACATCCTTTTATTTAAAGGCAATCTAAGCGACTTAGCAGCACCAGCAGCAGCAGCAATCTGGATTTCATGTAGAATTTTCCAATTTTTAAAAATTTTAATTTTATTATTTAAAAAAAATTTCCTTGGAATATAGTTGCTTTAAAATGTTGTGTTAGTTTCCACTGCACAGCAAAGCGAATCAGCCTTACCTGTGTCCCCTCTTGTTTGGGTTTCCTTCCTGTTTAGGGCGTCACAGAGCGCTGAGCAGGCTTCCCTGTGCCCTTCAGTGGATGCTCGTTAGGGGTCTATTTTAAACGTAGTGTCAATAGTGTATATACGTCAGGCCCCGTCTCTCAATTCATCCTGCCCCGGTTTTTCACCCTTAGTCATAAGTGTGTTATGTCTGTGTCTCTATTTCTGCTTTGCAAATAAGTTCATCTGCACCATTTTTCTAGATTCCATGTATATGCATTAATATGCGATAGTTGCTTTTCTCTTTCTGACCACTGTTTGACAGTCTCTAGGTCCATCCATGTCTCTGCAAATGGCACAATCTCATTCCTTTCTATGAGGAAAGGAAAAGTTGAGGGAAGTTGAGGGAAAACATTTAAATGTTAAGAAGCACTGTATAAGCCAAATAAAATCTGTCAGAGAGCCTGGCCAGTGGTGAGCCTCTGGTTCATATATTTTGCTCCTTTCTTATTCATTTAGTAATCCCTTTACTCCTTGGATATTGCTAGGTTTAAGAACTCAAAGGCATCCTCAGAAACAAATGGAATCACCTTTGACAATACATATTCAAGGCTTTCTGCTGGATTTCTGCAAGCTTTCTTTTAAGCCTTTTCATACCCTGAGTACCTACGTCATCACAAACAGTAGCAAAGTTTGTATGATTAGTAGCCATTGGGTTTAGATTATTTGTCATTTTTTGGGGGCCTTGCCTGGAAGGCTTCAGGGGTCTTAGCTCTCCGACCAGAAATTGAACAGGGTCCCGGCAGAGAGAGAGCAGAGTCCTAACCACTGGAGCAAGGGCACTCCCGTCATCTTCATGTGAGTTTCCGAAATGTCAGCAAGTTTCTGTGAGAAGGAAATACAGTCCTCAGTCTGGGTGGAGGTTGAAGAAGCCACCTTCAGGGGAAGGGACAGATTTGGAATTCGAGATGAACAGATACATACGATTGCCTATAAAACAGATAAACAACAAGGGCCTTCTGGATAGCCAAGGGCCAAGACTTGACACCTTGCAATAATCTATAAAGCAAAAGTATCTGAAAAAGAATACATACATGGACATATGTATAACTGAATCACTTTGCTAATAACCAGAAACACTGTAAATCCACTCCACTTCAATAAAAAAAAAAAAAAAGAATTCATCTTCCCACAGGTGAACTTCCAGTTCAAATGTTTTCTGGAAGGGCCCGTCCAATATCCTTGTGACTGTGTTTGTACATATGGTTTATCATATACATGTAGCTGATTCCCTTTGCTGGATAGCAGAAACCACCACAACATCGTAAAGCAATTAAACTCCAGCAAAATGAAGTAAATAATAAACAGTGAGAACACCAGGCTTGAACTTCATGTACTTCCCTTCCTCTTAACTCTCCAGGGCAAGGTGAAATTTTTGTTTTGTGATCTCATATTTTACTGCAGGAGATTGAGTGGTGACATCCGTTTATTCCTTTAAAGAGCAAGTCACTCACTCATCCCTGCAGGAAAGCCTGCCCGTTTTACATCATTCAGTGACTCCTCGTCCCTGGGCTTTCTCCCTTGGTTTCTCTGTTAGTGCTATTCAGGTGGTGCGGGTACAGGTGGGAATGTTTTCCCCTATGGAAAGAACGACTTTCACCCACTGATGCGCTGGGTCTAAGGTGACGTTCTTTAGACAACCTAACACGGACGCGTTCCCCTTCTCTCCTTTTCCCTCTTAGGCAGGCAGTCTGGTTGCGTTTTTCATTCTTCCCAGTGCGGAAATTGTGTGGAAGACAATAGGCTTGTTTCTAATTTGGTGTTTCCGAAAGCTTGGCAAAATAGAAATAAGCCTGTATTCAAAAGTTGAAAAAGAGCATGTAAATAGCAATAACTGAAATTTGTGAGTAAACAATTAACAAAAAAGAACCTTATGAAGTCATTAAAAAGTATAAAGAGGGAGGCACTTCCTGCTTGATCATTACTGGGTTTGAACTGTTATTATTTAACGTTGACTGAGCACCAGCCGCGTGGGAGGCAGCCTGGGAACGGCGGGATTGGAAGCAGTCGTTTCCCAGTGGTATTCTCATTGGCATTTCTTCCCAGCCGGAAAACCTGAAAAAGTTTTAGGTAGCACTCTATACAGATACAGAAATAAAGAAAGGGCCTCTAGACAACATGGTTTTTGGGGACCAAGGTAAAGAGAACATCAGCTTTGGAGCAAAACAGACAGACTGACGGACAAACAAAACTGAGTTTGAATCTTGTCTTCCCTCTATTTCTGGGACTGTGGGCAAATCATTTTATTTTTCTCAGCCTCGGTTTCTTCATCTATAAAATGGGAGTAATATTATATCTCTTACAAAGTTTTCGGGAGAATGGATGATGATCCACATAAAGTCAAAGAACATCCTAAATACTTAGGAAAAGGTCACCTAAGTATGATTATTGATGCTAAGCATCTTCATTCACAACCATCTCATTATTTTATAACATTGATTAATTCTAAGGATATTTAAATGTCATAAGGAATTTGAGAAAGAGGAATTTAAAGGGATCAGGGAAAAGTGTACCAGTCATTTAGGATTATGTTATTTCATCTGGCTTTAAGCCAAGCAAATGTTGAGCTGCCAGTTAAAAATGTACCACCTGCCTTCCCCTTCTCTTTAATATATTCTTTAAAGTAGCATGGTGGAAGGTATCCAGCGAGACTCAGAGCATGCTTTTTAATTTGAAATTTTGAGCATCCAGATTCTAGAAGCAATCCTCGTTTTGGACATGTAAACAATGAAGGTATTTGAAGGCTTGCACACTCTCCCCTACATGTTTAAAGGAACACTGCTCCAGACAAACGCAGTTATAGTACATTTTTGCTTGGGATTTATCTCTGTTCATATAGAATTATATTATTTTCCCCTATGAATAGTAACAGATGCAAGGAGAAGATTACGTAAAAATGGCTTAGTAGAGCTAAGGATATTTTCACTTGTGAGAGATGAAATGCATTAAGCGAAGGCAGGGAACAAAAGCTCTCTTCCATAGTCGGGGATGTATTTTGATGACCCAATGCAAATATTACGCACTTTGGAAGGTGCTTGATCTTACAAGTATCATTTTGTAGTGTGTACTCCTCTCAGCGTATTTGCTATTTTATTTTAATACACATGATTAGCACTAGAAGCAGAGAGTGTTGCGGATAAGAAATTATATAAACACGGAAGATGTAGTGGCAGTGGTCAGGACAAAAGAGAGGGGCAGGCACTCCAGATGCCCACAGATGGGCTTACCTGCCCCATTCTAGTCAAAGGAAGACAGCAGGCATGCAGTGGAGTTCATCAGGCAGGAACGTTCACTGTGGCCACTTCTGGCAGAGAAATTGGATTTTTAAAAGAATTAAAAATGCCCAGTACAATGTTTGGAACATGTGTGCACGTGTGCTAATCACTCAGTTGTGTCTGACTCTTTGCAACCCCATGGACGGTAACCCACCAGGCTCCTTTGACCATGAGATTTTCCAGGCAGGAATACTGGAGTGGGTTGCCATGCCATCTTCCAGGGGATCTTCCCAACTCAGGGATTGAACCTGAGTCTCCTGCATCTCCGGCACTGACAGGTGAATTCTTTACTACTGTGCCACCCAGGAAGCCCCTTTGGAACACAGAAGACATTCAATACTGGAAATTTATTATTTTTTAGCCTCTTTTCTTTCAGGAACTATGATATTATTGCTGGCAGGTGGAATATTGGAGACTATTGATTGAGCACCTGTTATGCAGCATGAATTGTCTAATGAAAAATCCTTTTTGCTTGCATCGTAGCACTTACATTTTTTGTTGCTGTTGTTCCTGGGAATTCACCTTCCTTGAATTCCTGTGGCAGGCTTCTCTGAGGCTGGCCCCACTAAGGTTTTCAGATTTCTCCTGTGGCCTTCTTCATTATCCTCCTAGGGGCAAAAGCCTAGATGGGGCAGGCTGTATGTGCAGAGTTGCTAAGTTCTGTCTGACTCTTTGTGACCCCATGGACTGTAGCCTGCCATGCTCCTCTGTCCATGGGATTTCCCAGGCAAGAGTACTGAATTACCATTTCCTTCTCCAGGGGCTTTTCCTAACCCAGGTCAAGATGTTTCAATAAAAATTATGATTATTACTGAGGGGGCCCATCATGCATCTTGGGGGATTTAGTTCCACCACTAGGGACTTCAGCAGTGAAAGCACGGAGTCCTAAACTCTAGACCACCAGGGAACTCTGCGCAAGAATCTGCCGCACAGCACAGGGAACTCTGCTCAAGCTTAGGCAGTAGCCGAAGTGGGAAAAGAGTTTGGAAAAGACTAGATAGCTGTACATGTGTAACTGAATTGCTTTGCTGTGCATCTGAAACTAACATAGCCTCATTAATCAATTGCACCCCAATACAAAACAGAGAGTTAAAAAAAACAGAACAAGCAGCCAAACCAAGGAGAAGATGACGAGATCCTATCTCAGAACTCAACCCGAGTAAAGCGAGAGGCCCTGCTTCAGAGTTGAAAAATTTCCATGGACTTTGCAAGTTCTTTCCCCTGACAACTGTTTCTTTCTACTCCCTTTTGGGTAAAACTTTGATCTCCAGGTGTTCTTCAAATCTAGATTGACAGGCAGCGGGGTGTGGCCCGGCAATCCGCATTGGTGTCAGGCTTCCAGGTGGTGCAGAGGCTGCTGGCTCCTAGACCACACTTGGAAGAGACGAAATCAGGAGACCGTCTTATGAGGGTCTCTATCAGTCATGAGTTCTTAAGATTGCACGGCTCAGTGGAATAATCGGTGGTTCTGGCAGATATTGAACCCACGTTATTTGCAGCATGAACGATAACTCAGTCATTTACAGTATATAGATGTAGCCGTAAAACCGGAAAGTCTTTTTGAGTAGGTGAAAGCTTTCAGTTACTCTTTGCTTTGTTGACTTTCCTCAATCGTTGTCCGAAATGGAAGTTTAAGAGGATGACAACAAAAATCAAATTTTGTAACTCAGTTGTCAGTTACTACAAATAGATTTTCTATCCCAGATTTATGAACCATGTTGTTCGTTGACAATCTATTGGGCTTGTTTTAATTAATTCTCTTCCTTGGCTGAGCAGTAAGTTTCAGGAGTGAGCACAAATTTTGATTTTGGAGGCTGAAGAATTATAGGTCTGATGAAGAACTAGAAGGTCTTTATACCCAAAGGACACTTGAACATTTCTGGGGAGATTTGTGAAGGAGTATATTATTGTGGGATGGATAATGGTGGTTTTCTTCTACACTTAGCAATTTCATAGCAATGATACAGCTGAGTACTATGGAAAACCACCCAAATGCTTGGCAGAAGTAGAATACCAATGGCTCATTTATAATTAAACTTGCCTATTTTATTTATTTTTTCTTGGTGTGTCTATGGCCTTATTTCAGGTTTGAGTTCATTCTTTGATACGAAGACTTACTGCAGGTGAAATACAGTCTGAAAAGAAAGGCTATTTTTAATGTCTGGACTCATTTTTTTTTCTGAATCTTTTCTTTCCTTCTTTTCATCCATCCCCTCGTACCAGGCACCTATTGCTTTATTTTCTCTCCCTCTTGTCTTTTATTCAGGATTCTTAGGGAACAATCTAATACCAGCTATTGGAACTATAACTATAAACCCATATGCTTTTCCAAAGCATATTTACACTTTAAAATCTCATCTTTGTAGGAATTGAAAAATGATGTCCCAGGTATTTGAAAATTAGCATTGATGAGCTGATGGCACCTGAGGAAGGTTACAGAGCTTCTGGTTGGAGCACAGGGAGACAGTTGGGGAGGGCTTTATTTGGAGACTTACAGAGCCTCCAGCTCCCTCTGGAGTCCTTTGCTGCTGCTGCTTAGTCACTTCAGTCGTGTCCAACTCTGTGTGACCCCATAGACGGCAGCCCACCAGGCTCCCCCATCCCTGAGATTCTCCAGGCAAGAACACTGGAGTTCTTTGGGACTCAACTAAATTTGTGATTGGTCCACAGCTGATCAATACCATGTGCTTCATGTGCCAAGGACACTTCTCACCTTCCCCCTCCCCCCAAAAGATGTTCAACTGAGAGAGGATTCAGATTTCAAAGTGGAGAGTCCAACCACTTTGCATCTTTCAAAAATGCCTTCTAATTTTATTACCTTCTCTCCCTGCATTTTATGCTCAGGTGCTTTGTCAGAAAATGATTGCAGGAGTAGGAAAAAAGGCTAAAAAGGGTAAAACCAAAGATATGGTAGCTTTTTGTTCAATCATTTATTCTTCCAACAAATATTTATAGAATACCT
The DNA here is from genome assembly GCF_003369695.1 of Bos indicus x Bos taurus. NCBI lineage: Eukaryota > Metazoa > Chordata > Mammalia > Artiodactyla > Bovidae > Bos > Bos indicus x Bos taurus. Next base: position 155,073,828 of record NC_040076.1, read on the forward strand.
AGAACTGGATAGTATGGGCTCTATAAAGAGGTTTTTCCCCATTGGGGGGAGTTAATTTTTGATTCATCTTAAAATAATAAAGCCTCCATGAAAAATAATTTTTTGGAAACCTAAGCCTCGTTTGGACGGATATGTGGGTGCCGTGTTGTACAGGGTATATACTGCAGGTGACGTGTGTGTGGACCTCCGTGGGTGGTTCCCACTGGGCCTGTGCAGCATTCACCTGTCCAGCCTTCAGCGGCACCCCTGTGATACTTTAGGGCCGATGAAACAGAATGCCTGGTTGTCTCTAAACTACTTCTCAAAATATTCTTTCTCCTTTGTTTATATAATAACCACATTCTTTTTTGATAATCACTCAAAAAAATTGCAAATTGATCCAAATGCTCTAAAATGTTTTCTCTTTAAAGTTCACTTTTCATGGAAGACAGCCTTCAGAATGGGAGAAAATAACAGCACATGAAGCAACTGACAAAGAATTAATCTCAAAAATATAAAAGCAACTCCTGCAGCTCAATCCCAGAAAAATAATTGACCCAATCAAAAAAATGGGCCAAAGAACTAAACAGGCATTTCTCCAAAGAAGACATACAGATGGCTAACAAACACATGAAAAGATGCTTGACATCACTCATTATCAGAGAAATGCAAATCAAAACCACAATGAGGTACCATCACACACTTGTCAGAATGGCTGCTATCAAAAAGTCTACAAGCAATAAATGCTAGAGAGGGTGTGGAGAAAAGGGAACCTCTTACACTGCTGGTGGGAATGCAAACTAGTACATCCACTATGGAGAACAGTGTGGAGATTCCTTAAAAAGCTGGAAATAGAACTGCCATATGACCCAGCAATCCCACTGCTGGGCATACACACTGAGGAAACCAGAAGGGAAAGAGACACGTGTACCCCAATGTTCATCACAGCACTGTTTATAATAGCCAGGACATGGAAGCAACCCAGATGTCCATCAGCAGGCAAATGGATAAGAAAGCTGTGGTACATATACACAATGGAGTATTACTCAGCCATTAAAAAGAATACATTTGAATCAGTTCTAATGAGGTGGATGAAACTGGAGCCTATTATACAGAGTGAAGTAAGTCAGAAAGAGAAACACCAATACAGTATATTAGCACATATATATGGAATTTTTAAAGAAGGTAATGATGACCCTATATGCAAGACAGCAAAAGAGACACAGATAAAAAGGACAGACTTTTGGACTTTGTGGGAGAAAGCGAGGGTGAGATGATTTGAGAGAATAGCATTGAAACATGTATATTACCATATGTGAAATAGATCGCCAGTCCAGGTTTGATGTGTGAGGCAAGGTGCTCAGGGCTGTTGCACTGGGATGACCCAGAGGGATGGTATGGAGAGGGAGGTGGGGGGGGGGGCGGTTCAGGATGGGGAACACATGTACACCCGTGGCAGATTCATGTCAATGTATGGCAAAACCACTACAGTATTGTAAAGTAGTTAGCCTCCAATTAAAATAAAATTAATTTTTTAAAAGTTCACATTTCATGGATTTTTTGCTTCATATGGGGGGAAAAAGTGAAACAAGAAAGAGAGGCTTTTGGAGTAATTTCTAGTGAGTCTAGAATAATCTATAATCTACAATTATAGATGTCAGGGCTATTGAAAGATAGGTCTTACCTTCCTTCCTAATTGGATGGAAACTGTTCAGCTCTACCTTCCAGATAATAATTGCTCTCTAGAGTCAAATGTTTGGCTTCTCTTTACACAAAGTAGAGCTTTTTTCAGTTTTTTTTTTTTTTAAACACAAATTTGAGCTAATAAGGCAAAAGGCTGAGTACAGTCTATTCAGTCACAGAAAACCCAAATTATCGATGCCTTTCTATTGTGCTTTTTTTTTTTTTCCCCTTTAAACAAAACAGCCACCAACTAAAGTAGGCTCTTTCACTTGGGCCAGTGCAGACTCACAGCCATCAAATGGTTTCATGAGTAATTAGTAATATGAATGCAGTCATCACATTCTGAGATGTGTATATATCTATCCAAGCAGAGGGGAAATCGTGTAATTACTTTTGAAGCTGTTATGATGTTTCAATTGATTTGGATCAGAAAAAAGAGAACAATTAAGAAGAATCAGAAAACAATATCCTGTTTAGTATTCTAAAGGGAAGAGAAAAATTAAATAGGAGTTTAATTGAAAAATCCTGGTCTATACGAGGGAAACAGAAAGTTATGTAAAAAGGAATCCTGACTCGTTATAGGGGCACTACTATTGGGTCAGCATCTTGGTCAGAAAAATCTAGATTCTCAAGACCACAGTCTTCAAGAGGGTCAAAAGGGGGTCAAAGGTCAGAAGTCAACTGTTTCAGGTACCCACTTAACCCCAAACTTTCGCTTAAATGGCATCCTTCTGGAATTATTCTAGTGGAAAATGATTACTCCATATTAATTCTTAATACAAAGTATAAAATGCTGTCATTTAGTCATTCAAGCCCTTTATGGGTCGTTTTACCTTCTTCACGTAGCCCTTTACCTATAGGCATACACATGACTGTTTTCACAGCCTCAGTCTTTCTGAAAAAGTCATTAGTAACTTATTTATCTCACACACACAAAAATATTGATAAGTTTTCAGGCTAATGATACAGGATGAAATTCTTTAAAAAATCAATGCATTAAAAAAATTTCAAAACAGGCTTGCAAAATAATAGCTAAAATCATGTTGTGCAAAAATTGTGTTGTTTTATACATATATATATATATTTATAAATTATTAATTATTTATTAAGTGTCTACTATGTATATAATCTTATTTCCTACTGCCACTTCTTAATTCTTGCTAGGAAAAAAAAATACAAGGATTCCCTTGTGTCTACTGTATTCGTGAACACAAATTTTCCGGAAAACAAAGTGTAGCCTTAGAGCCCCAAAACCCATGTCTTTTGGAATTCTAATTAAACAAATAATCATGATAGGCAGGAAAATATATATTATATCAACCATAGGTTCCATTGCTTAAGAATTTGATTTAAAAACAGCGGCATGCCTATGAATTGTGGCTGGATTTTTATCCAAAAGGGACTAAAATTGGTATTCAGTAAGTTTTGTTCAAATTGCATAATTCATTTTCTTCTGATATGTGTAGTGGCATGACCTAGATCTCCTCATGAGCCAGTTTACTAGAATGATGCTTTGCCGATCATCTAAGAAAGCTGGAGTCAAAAGGAAAGAACCTGACAAAGGCTATCTATTACAAACACAACCATTTCCAGCTTTCAGTTAGATGCACTTATGGCCAGGAGGTAGAATTCTCGTTTCCTGGGAGTTGAGCATTTTGGTTTTCTTGAGTTTAAAATATTCACTATGTCGGGAGAGAGCATTTGAGGCAGGCCAGGTGAGACGAGGAATCTCTTCTGCCTTCAAACCTGATGTGCTAGTTTCAGTTCAGGGTAGAATGGTAAGGCCCTGTTAATGGTTGCTTTAGAAAACAGCCTGATAGAATATACAACATTCTGTCTATTCCATTGCCCCATTCTAACATTCATTAGATAAACAGCCCAGTCTTGTTCACCCCGTCTTAAAGTATGCCTAAACTTTAAGCTAATTGAGAAGCTGCCTCACAGTCAATCTTTTCTCAGCTCCTTTGCTACCCTCTTTTCCTCTCTGACCAAAAAGAAGTCAGCTGGGAATAGTGTGGGGTGTTTTGCGGGGTGTGGGGGGGGCGGGTGGGTGGATTTCATACACCTTCACCTTCTCTAACCAACTCTTTGAAGGCAGAGTGAAAGGAACACGAGCAAGCAGAAGCCCCTGAGTGTGGACGAGCAAGATTGGACGGAGGTGCTTGAAAACGCTTGAACCACTGTGCATCTTTGTTCCATCCACTCTCCAACCTCCTTCTCTTTCTTTCTCGGAACCGCACTCTCTTCACATCTGCCCAGCTCCTCGCTTTGTTCCGAGCTCCACAGAAAGATGGTCCTGACATCCTTCCTCGAGAGCAGAGAGTCTTGTTGGGCGGCTGTCACTTAAAGCGTCCTTGTATGAAATGGACCCCTCTCGGATCCCTTCTTCTCTCATAAGTAGCTCTTCTGAGGACGATGTTTGCATTTCAACTCAAAATAACAGTGAGTCAAGGTGGTACGGAACTTAAATTGCAATCCTTTCAAAAAAGAGGACCGTTTTTGAAGCTTGGGTTTCCTCTGATTACATAAAAAAAGAGCCTCGAGGTATAAGATGCTGGGAAACCCTGCTTCTCCCTTCCAGTCACCCCTTGCGTTCCTGCCCCTTTATGAATAGCCAGTGAGTGTACTGCAGAACCTTCTTACCTGGTCGCTGAGGTCTCTGTCTCCTTGGCAACTAAACTTTTCAGAGATTACAGGCAAAATGTTTCCTTCAGTCTTGGAGCTGTTTTAATGCTTTCAAATGTCAGAAGGAAAGATTCTGCAGTCCCACGGGTGCGGGTGTGCGTGGGGCAAGACAATATTGTAAACCGTGCTTAGTCAATTCTTCACTAGGCAGCGACCTTCAAAAGGTGTGCAAGTTATACAAATGAAAGCTGATGTAAACAAATTGTGAAAGAGGTTTGGAGTTGAAGCAGAGAGAGGCTCCCCTATTTGACTGACCCCAAGGTACTGGGTCTGGGGCATGCTGCTTTCTTGGACCCGTCTATTTTCAAGGCAATAGAAATTTGCTTTTACGACTGCTGGGCTATAAGTGGCAAAGGGAGTTGGGTCACAAAACACCCCAGAATGACTTTCATTTTGAGTGCAAAGAAAATGCAGCCTTTTACATTTTCCCTATTACTTAGTAGATGTTTCTCATGAGCCCCCACCTACCAGATTTCAGGGTTTTTTCGGGGGGGTTATCTTTAATGAGTCCCTAACTTTGGACATCATTGCTGAGCAATGTCGTCCAATGGCAATGATGCTTTTTTCAAACTCTTCTCCGGGTCTCAGACCACAGACCTTTCCCCTCAACAGAAACAGCCAGCTGTGGGAGAGGGCTTCCCTTCTCAAGCTGGGAGGAAATAGATTCCTGGATCTTTCTTTGGTCATCAGTGCTTGCTCTGGGATGATGGCCTCTGAGGAGTGGCCGGTCCATTCTGGGGGTGTCTACTGCTGAAGGCGGCCTCTGGTGGCCTTGGGGCCTTCCGTCTTGGCACAGCCAGCACAGAGGTCCCCTCTTGCTGACTTGCTTCCATGTGGGCATCCTTGTTGCAGTGGCTCCTCCTGAGGGACAGGAACAGTTCCCCCACGTCAGGGTCAAACCTGCCCGGTGGCCTCACCTGCACGTGCCTGGCCACTTCTCTCTTACCACGGTGACTAAGCCAGACCCTCAGCTGCTTAGTGCGTCCACTGAAAATGAGCTTTTAATGTCATTATTATTTTTTAGTCTTAGACCGGCTTCCATGCAAGCGGGCCAGTATCTGTCACCTTAACTTCGAAGTCCCCTTCAGCAGACAAGCTGTCTTACTCATGATTCATAACATCCAAATACTATGACTGATGCTTATGAGGTCCTTAGTACTTTTCTGCTGAATTACTGAATGACTTCTCTGAGTTCTTAAAAAAAAAAAATAGAAGCCTTTAGCCCAATTGCATTTATCCTCAAATATTCTTCAAGTGTTCTCTCCAATTTATTCTTATTTAAGAAAGGAGTTGATAAGTAGCAAGCCATTTAGGTAAATTTGTCACAGAAAAAAAATTCAAAAGGCAGAAAGTATTCTAGAAGTGACTTGTTAAGACACCCCAGTGAGATTCTGTATTACCTTGCCAGGAAAACAACAGCCCATCATCAATATAGGTAATTGCTAAAGCACATTGATAGGAAAAGCATCTTAATTAAAGATTCTATTGGAAACATATGTGAACCAAACCAATCTTTAGGCCACAGGCAATAATAACCTTCCTATCTAATACGTTTCTTATTTTATGAGTGTGTATTGTCTGGAGCAACACTGTCTAATTGAACAAAGCAGGGGAAAAGGAGCCTTCATGGTCCTTACTCCGTGCTTGATGCGGTCCTGGAGTGGGAGTGTGGCTGCAGAGAGGGGTGTTAAAGCTTCCTGGAGCTTGACTTCTGGGGCGTCATAGAGAAGGAGCAGCCCTGACTGGGTCCACGGGAGAAGATGCGGCTGCTGTTGTTCTATTTGCATTGAGGTGTCAGTGCCGACTCAGATTCCCCTTGTTACTCAAACTTCATGTCAGACTGAGTCAGTACTTTCTCATTACTGAATCCTGAAAGAAGGTGGAAAGTACTGAAATACCATCCACAGATGGATGGATGAAGACACTGTGGTGCATGTGAACAATGGACTGAAATACCATCCGCAGATGGATGGATGAAGACACTGTGGTGCATGTGAACAATGGGACATCGCTCAGCCACAGAAAAGAAGGGGATCCTGCCTTTTACAACACGTGGATGGAACTTGATACTATGCTAGGTGAAATAAGCCAGGCAGAGAAAGACTGTATGCTCTCACCTGCATGCAGAGTCTTAAAAAGCCGAATTTGTGACCCAGGGAGTAGAATGGTGGTTGCCGGGGACAGAGGGTTTGGGGGAAACAGGCAGATGTTAGTCAAAGCGCACAAGCTCCTAGCTACGAGATGACTACGCACTGGGATCTGACGGACAGCTTGTTGACGTAAGTAGCAATGCTGTGCTGTGTACCTGGGGCTTCCCTGGTGGCTCAGTGGTAAGAATCCACCCACCAATGCAGGTGATGCAGGTTCGATCCCTGGGTCGGGAAGATCTCCTGGAGAAGGGAATGACAACCCAGTCCAGTATTCTTGCCTGGGAAATCCCATGGACAGAGCAGCCTGACAGCCTACAGTCCATGGGGTCACAAAAGAGTTGGACACGACTTAGTGATTAAACAACAACAGCAACAATCTGTGCCCCTGAAGGCCAAGTGGGCAGGTTTTGTAAAACTCGCTCTTGGAGCATAGCTGCCTTACAACGCTGTGTTAGCTTTCACTGTACAGCAAAGTGAGTCAGCTACACGTATGCACGTGTCCCCGCTGTTTTGGATTTCCTTCCCCTTTGGGTCGCCACAGAGCACTGAGTAGAGTTTCCGGTGCTATCTGGAGGTTCTCATTGATTATCTCCATACGATCAATACTCTACACGCATCAATTTCAACCCCCCATTCATCCTACCCTCTTTCCCCTTGGTGTCCATATGTGTGTTCTCTTCATCTGTGTCTCTGTTTCTGTTTGGTAAATGAAATCATCTATACCAATTGTTTTTCAGATTCCCCTTAAACGCATTGATGTATGGTATTTGTCTCTCTCTTTCTGACTTCCTTCACTTGTACGACAGACTCAACATCCACCCTTGTCTCTGCAAAGGGCCCAGGTTTGTTCCTGTTTATGGCTGAGTAATATTCCACATTACTTTCAGTACTTGAACCGTGAACTTCCAGATGTTCAAGCTGGTTTTAGGAAAGGCAGAGAAACCAGAGATCACATTGCCAACATCTACTGGATCATTGAAAAAGCAAGACATTTCCAGAAAAACATCTATTTCTGCTTTATTGACTATTCCAAAGCCTTTGTGTGGATCACAATGAACTGTGGAAAATTCTGAAGGAGATGGGAATACCAGACCACCCGACCTGCCTCTTGAGAAACATATATTCAGGTCAGGAAGCAACAGTTAGAACTGGACATGGAACAACAGACTGGTTCCAAATAGGAAAAGGAGTACGTCAAGGCTGTATATTGTCACCCTGCTTATTTAACTTATATGCAGAGTACATCATGAGAAACCCTGGGCTGGAAGAAGCACAGCCTGGAATCAAGATTGCCAGGAGAAATATCAATAACCTCAGAGATGCAGATGACACCACCCTTATGGCAGAAAGTGAAGAGGAACTAAAGAGCCTCTTGATGAAAGTGAAAGAGGAGCATGAAAAAGTTGGCTTAAAGCTCAACATTCAGAAAACTAAGATCATGGCAACTGATCCCATCACTTCATGGCAAATAGATGGGGAAACAGTGGAAACATGGCTCACTTTATTTTTCTGGGCTCCAAAATCACTGAAGATGATGACTGCAGCCATGAAATTAAAAGACACTTACTCCTTGGAAGAAAAGCTCTGACAAACCTAGACAGCATATTAAAAAGCAGAGACATTACTTTGCCAACAAAGGTCCATCTAGTCAAGGCTATGGTTTTTTCAGTAGTCATGTATGGATGTAAGAGTTGGATTATAAAGAAAGCTCAGAGCTGAAGAATTGATGCTTTTGAACTGTGGTGTTGGAGAAGACTCTTGAGAGTCCCTTGGACTGCAAGGAGATCCAACCAGCCCATCCTAAAGGAGATCAGTCCTGGGTTTTCATTGGAAGGACTGATGTTGAAGCTGAAACGCCAATAATTTGGCCACCTGATGCAAAGAGCTGACTTATTTGAAAAGACCCTGATTCTGGGAAAGATTGAGGCCAGGAGGAGAAGGGGACAACAGAGGATGAGATGGTTGGATGGCATCACTAACTCGATGGACATGAGTTTGAGTAAACTCCAGGAGTTGGTGATGGATAGGGAGGCCTGGCATGCTGCAGTTCATGGGGTCACAAGGAGTCAGACACGACTGAGCGACTGAACTGAACTGAATGTTCCATTGCATATATGTACCCCAACTTCTTTATCCTTTCCTTTGTTGATGGACATTTAGGTTGCTTTCATGTCCTGGCTATTTTAAATAGTGCTGCAATGAACATTGGGGTGCATGTGTCTTTTTGAATTATGGTTACCACACACACACAAATTGGTAATTATGTGAGAGAATGGGGCTGTTAACTAACCTTATTGTAGTAATCATTTTGCAATATATAGATGGATCAAAATCACCATAATGTACACCTTACACATATATGTTATATGTCAATAAAATCTCAATACAGCTGGAAATAAAACTTATATGAGTTGTGGAAAAAAAGTGAAAAGTAAAACTTTAAATGTAAGATTAAAAAAAAGAGAAAGTTGAAATTGCCATTAGAAGTCATAACATTCAAATCCTGAACAATGTACAACTTCTTTCTACTTGCAATAAAAGATGAAATCTTAAAGTAATAATGGCTGGGTATAAAATGCTCTAAATTTTGGTTCAAATCAATTTGTCCATGAATTAAGTTTTTTGGTTCTTTATGGAGTTTATATCTTTGGAGCAAAAAAACTTCTTAATTCAAAACCATGATTGATTGCACAAAATAGCTGCTGGATGTTCAATAAATAGTTCTGACTCTTAATTCAGTGTATTCTTAGGGGTTTCCAGGAGTCAGGACAGTAGCTACTGTGTGGTTTATCTTTTTATAGTGGTTATTGATAGATTAAAAAAGTTCTCATTTGCACTACTGTTTGCACTATATTTGTAACATTACACAAAACACATGTTGCTATTAAATGATTTGATAAACTGTGGACTTATACTGATAAATGTGCAGCTGTTGCTTGAGCTATCCTCCAACAGCACCAGAATCATCCATTGGGGCATCTTATTAAGAAATATCCTTAGAAAAGCAATCCAAGCTGTCCATTGTATAACAGGTGTATATCAGAGTTGACACAGATTCTTTCCAACCACTTGCTTTTCTTAATGCAGATTTATTCATTAATAGCACATTTTTACTTTACTTATTTGAATGATTTTTTCAATTTTTATTTTTCAAACATATTTTATGAACACTTATTAATGAATGTTCACAGTTATGAACACAAAAGAGCTTCCTGTCGAGTTCTGTTGACCATCATTGGCTGGTTTTTCTCACAGGGTTCTTTCCCATTTGGCTGTATTTTTCCCATGGTTTTGGTCACCTTTATTGATATCTGGAGTAATCTTTAGTTTTTGCTAGCCTGCTTTGTCTCAGCTGCCCCAGGGGCAGGACTCAGTGACAAACTGAGCTTAGCAGGTTAATAGCTGCACTTCTCCGTGAGTGGCATGGTACTGGGACCGAGGCTTGAAGACTTGGGAGGGCAGAAGCCAGAGGCCCACGGAATCTATGTAAGCGGCATTCCAGACAGAGCCTTGCTGAGGCCCCTCCGTCACATGAGATCTGCGAGACAGTGGCTCTGACCACGCCACAGCATCGCCCATGAGGAGGGACTTGGGACCCTGTCTTTACTGACAGGCGCCGGCAGTGATTCCTCTGGTATTAGTTAATCAAGAGACATTTTTTGTGGTGACCTTTAACACTATCCATCGTGAAATATCCTGATGTCAAATTCCTTTTGACTTTTTCTGATAACCGTTTAATTATTTACTAGACTTAGAGATGTTCTGGGCCCTGGAAGGGTAGGGGGAAGAAAGCTGACATCTGAAGAAGTGAGTAATTTATAATGGAAATAAAATATTCATAAAATGACAACTCAGATACTTCAATTAACACCATCCATTCTATTTCTGTTCCAGATAGTAAATTTAAACTTCTGAATAATGTTTGTTTTACAGTAGGCAATGCATTTCTGAACTGAGCAGGCACATTGGATTTCACAACCTTTGAACTAATTTGATCTCTTTCGATCTGGGATAGAAAAGGGATTCTCTCAATATACGTTTACTATAAATAGCAGACATGGGCACTCTGCTTAGAGAACTCACTTTCTGAGCCAAGGATCTTCAGCATTCCCAAGAAGACTGGTCACTTATTAAACTTGGTTACCTGACAACATTTGGATTGGTTTGTTATACAGGGAGGGCTCGGGTATGCAGAACTGGATAAATCAAAATCCTTAGTTCATTATACATTCTTATAATTGGTCTTTGTATGGCTCAGTTTGATTTAGTTATGCAGTGGGTTAATTAATTATTTAAAATACGTAAACAGTGCTTGCACAAGCTTCAAACAAAACAAAGCGGAATCTTGATGATAACCTGCATCTAACTATGTGCCCTCCCCATGAGCTTGTCCTCTATCTTTTCCCGATTGGAGGGGAAATTAGGAGGCAGAATAGGTAAGTGACTTGCCCAAGGTCACAGCCTGGGTAGAGATGGATTCCAAATACAGCCGTGAAACTCCTAACCATTACCTCTTAGAAAAATGTCCATGTGTCAGTGATGTTTTAAGCAAGAAAAAAAAAAAAAAGGATAGGAAAGGAAAGAATGAAGGAAGAAATCTCCATGGAAGAGATGACACTTTATCTCAATGTCAGCAGGTGAATTATTTATTACACAACAGCTAAGACATGAAAAACACCGAGGAATATTCTGTAAGTGATACGTACTTTTTGCAGACCTCTGGCCTTAGTTACCTGTCAAGGCTATATATATATATGTATATATATATTACAGTAAGCTCCCTACATACAAACCTTCAAGTTGCAAACTTTCAAAGATGTGAACACATGTGCGTTCCCAAGTCCAGTCACACAAGTTAGTTCACACGTGTGGCGTGCATTGTCCCATGCGTGCGTCGTCCCATGCGTGCGTCGTCATTCCCATGTCCAGTCACGTAAGTTAGTTCACACGCATGGCGTGCGTCGTCGTTCCCATGTCCAGGCATGTAAGTTAGTTCACACGCGTGGCGTGCGTCGTCGTTCCCATTTCCAGTCACGTAAGTTAGTTCACACGCGTGGCGTGCATCATCCCACGTGTGCGTCGTCGTTCCCACGTCCAGGCATGTAAGTTAGTTCACACGCGTGGCGTGCGTCATCCCACGCGTGCGTCGTCGTTCACATGTCCAGTCACGTAAGTTAGTTCACATGCGTGGCGTGCGTCATCCCACGCGTGCGTCGTCGTTCCCATATCCAGTCACGTAAGTTAGTTCACACGCGTGGCGTGCGTCATCCCACGCGTCCGTCGTCGTTCCCATGTCCAGGCATGTAAGTTAGTTCACACGCATGGCGTGCATCGTCGTTCCCATGTCCAGGCATGTAAGTTAGTTCACACGCGTGGCGTGCGTCGTCTCACGTGTGCGTCGTCGTTCCCACGTCCAGTCACGTAAGTTAGTTCACACGCGTGGCGTGCGTCATCCCACGCGTGCATCGTCGTTCCCACGTCCAGTCACGTAAGTTAGTTCACACGCGTGGCGTGCGTCGTCCCACGCGTGCGTCCTCTACCAGCGGTTGTCTTCTGCGTTCTCTACAGTACTGTATACAGTCCAGTGGTGCCGTATCCTCATTTCAAGCCCGGGAGGTCCAGAAGCAAGTGTGAGAGCAGCCGTGATGTAGCTCGTCCTGCTGTTGAAGGTGCCGTGCTACAAGATTTAAAATGTCTTCTTTACTTTGTGCATGCATTTTACGTATTAATAGTAGTATAAACCTATTGCAGTACAGTACTATATAGCTGATTGTGTTAGTTGGGTACCTAGGCTAACTCTGTTGGATTTGAAACAAATTGGACTTACAAACTCGCTCTTGGAGCAGAACTCATGTGTATGTAGAGGACTTACTATATAGGAAAAGGGAATATATATAAACCTGAACGCTTGTAAAGCCATATGTAGATTCATTGTTTGCATTTACTGAGCATGCTTAAACAGTTAATCTAATATGCTTCACTTGTGCAGGCTAGACTTTCCATCTTTACGTGCCACGTATGATTTAGAAAATTCTCACCACATGTCCCCTTTTACATATCTATCCAAGCAACACCACCTCCCTCGACATAATCACCTTGGGACACTTGGCATTTGCTCCGACGATGGCTGCCAACTTCCTGAAATGTTTTTGGAGCTTCTTTCAGTTGGATTTTCACTTGTTGCCGTCTTGAGAGATGTCTAATAAAACCAATATCGTTATATTAACGTTCCATCTCCCTATACTGTTCCACCCAGACTAGCATCATTCATTATTACGTCAGTTAGGCTTTTGAACTGCAAGCAGCAGAAACTGACTCTTACTGACGTAAGTAGAAAAGAAGGTTCTTGGTGGAAAATTGAGTAGCTCATAGATTTTCGGAGAATGTTGGAGAACCCAGTTTTGCAGACGGGCAGATAGTAAGGGCCTTCATGCAGTCAGAAGCGCAGCCCAGATAACTCCTGTGGCCCGGCGTCATGAACGCATAACTGAGCACGGGCTGTCACACCGTCAGCAGGGAAGCTGCCTGCTGCCGCTGCCCCTGGGGCCAGAAATAATTCTCCCGTTTCTTCTTCCTTGATAAGCCAGCTTCAGATTCAGAATCCTTGTGTGGTCCCTCTGACTTATTTAAATTTCATCACCATGCTCTGGTCTTCAGAATAGCTGAGAAAAATAGAGTCCAGCCTTCTCACCATTTTTAGTGTTCCTGGAGTTCCTGGCAGAGATGGAGACAGGCTCCCAAACACGTGTGCCCTCCCTCTACGGTGTGGGGTTGTTTCTGCTCATCTCCTGGAGAGAGTCCGTATTTCCTAGACCACTTTGCATTTAAATGTGTACATGTGACTTGTTCTTATGAATGAAATAAAAATGGAGACGATAGTGTCACTTCTGGCTGATGCAGTTAAGGACACGTGTGCCTTTTCTGCTTTCTCTTTCCCCTGCTGTGGGACCTCGTATTGAAGACACTGGCGGCTGAAGATGGAATAAACCTAGAATCATGAACACAGGGAGGAAGGCCAGCTGAATTCCAACCTTGGGCTACTGTGTGAATGAAAAGTCAGCTTGTGAGATCTGTGGCGTTTATCTATCACAGGTACAGTCATTATTAACATTTTTCTATGCTTCACACTCAGTCCTTCTTGGTATTAATTATTGGACTGGCTTTTGGTATAGAGACACCTCTAGGACTGTTGAAGGTGTGACTGAATATACCTCTTGAGTTGTGAGAGAATTGGTTTATCTTAAGAATAAATTAAAGATAGGGACCTTCAAGAAAGTACATAGCATCTCTTAGAAGTAGGCATAAAGCTTCTAACCTTCCCTGATATGACACGTAGAGTGAGGGGCCCAGTCTCGAGTCGTGGCCCTTGGCTGTGTCCTGTTTGTCTTTAATCCAAAGCCTCAGATGTAATTGTATCTGATCTAATTCTTACAAGTAGAGTCAATCTGCTCCAATGTATATGTATTTAAATGAACCAATCTCATAATTCCACACTCTGTGTCATTAATAACAAATTACTTGCAACACACCCTACAATCATGGAGCACATCAAGTCAGGACCCCTAGATTAGGATTTTCCTGCCAATTTAGGCTTGAACAGAAAGCCAGTGGAACCCTTCTGTGATATCACACTCTTTCATAAATCTCTTCTCATTTTTGGTTTGGTCATAGAATCTCCTGCTTATGAATGTGACATGGAGGAGAATTATCAAGCTCCCCTGGTGGGTCCAGGCCAAGCATTTTTCCCCAAAGAATAATCTACGCAGAGTGACCCAGCCTTCAGAGAATTCTCCTTCTGAGTTTAACATTCTAATATCACTTGGTCCACTTAATGTTTCTTGACAGGGGAAATGAGATTTTTCTCTGAGTTAATTCTAATTAAACCCAAGAGATGCATCCTATACTCCCTTGGGAGTACTCAGAGAATATATTCCAGGGGCACTTTCTTCCAGTGCCATCTTCCAGGTAAGTAAGTGTGTTGAAAAGATTAGCCATGGGATGGGGAAGTATATATATATATAGAATAGTCTCCAGAGTAAGTAGACCCTTCCAATAGACACTGATGGCATGTTAAGGATCATCAGAAGCCAACAGTATGCGTCTTACAGAGCATTTTCTAAATGGGGACTGAACTGTATCCTACTAAGTCAAGGATGGGATTATGTGGTAGACAGATCAGGGAATCCAGCCATCTCTCCAGATGTTTTTAGGAAAAACATTTTTTTTTTAAAAAAAAAAACCTTGTTTATATTTTGTCCTAAACTTCTTGGAAAAACAACTCCCCAACTTCCCAGTGTCCTGTTAGCTGAGTTGTTTTGGGTTTTGCAACGCCACCCAAGGCGTTAGGAATAGAGAACATTGGGAGTGATTTTCTTTTCTGTATAAGTAGTTTAAGTCCTCCAGGATTGAATCAGTGCCCTCAAAGGCAAATTTATTTGTTGACAAACCTAGGGTTTATCATGGAGAATCAAGACAAAGGGATCCTTCAATTTACAGTTTCTCTTCCCAACAATTCATCTCATGAGAGAGAGAGAAGAGAAAAACTCCATGCCAGTGGCAGGTACCAAGGTGGCACCTCCAGGATTCATTGCTTTGCCACTTCCACATGTTTCACTGTCATATACAGCTTCTTTTCTTCCTTTGCAGGCATGTTTTCTTCTTCCTCCTTTTAACGGGCTAGGATAGGGGATACAAAGTCAGCAAGGGACATAAAAGATTGGAGAAAGAAGGAAGAAGCAGAGCCAAATTTTTACCAGCTCTGGGACTCATGGAATTATGTGGTGGACAGATCATGGGTGGAAAAGGAAATGACAACCCACTCCAATATTCTTGCCTGGAGAATACCTATGGACACTTGAGCCTGGGGTCACGGAGTTGGACACAACTGAAGTAATTTAGCAGCAGATCAGGGAATCCAACTTTTGGTTTCTCAACTCTACACTTCTCTAGGTGCTTTTAGGAAAAAATCCTTTTTTATCAAGTTTTACTGAGGTATAATCTACAAATAAAAATTTTAACATATGTGAAATGTACAAGGATATAATTTGACATATGTAGAAATGGTATGGCCCTAACGGAAGCAAAAGATATTAAGAAGTGGCAACAATGGAGAGAACTAAACAAAAAAGATCTTTATGACCCAGATAACCACGATAGTGTGATCACTCACCTAGAGCCAGACATCCTGGAATGCAAAGTCAAGTGGGCCTTAGGAAGCATTACTACAAACAAAGCTAGTGGAGGTGATGGAATTCCAGTTGAGTGATTTCAAATCCTAAAAGACTATGCTGTGAAAGTGCTGCACTCAATATTCCAGCACATTTGGAAAACTCAGCAGTGGCCACAGGACTGGAAAAGGTCAGTTTTCATTCCAATCCCCAAAAAGGCAATGCCAGAAAATGTTTAAACTACCGTACAATTGCACTCATTTCACACGCTAGCAAAGTAATGTTCAGAATTCTCCAAGCCAGGCTTCAATACTACGTGAACTGTGAACTTCCAGATGTTCAAGCTGGATTTAGAAAAGGCAGAGGAACCAGAGATAAAATTGTGAACATCTGTTGAGAAAACAAGAGAGTTCCAGAAAAACATCTACTTCTGTTTTACTGACTATGCCAAAGCCTTTGACTGTGTGGATCACAACAAACTGTGGAAAATTCTTTAAGAGAAAGAAATACTAGACCACCTTACCTGCTTTCTGAGAAATCTGTATGCAGACCAAGAAGCAACAGTAAGAACCGTATATGGAAAAACAGACTGTTTCCAAATTGGGAAAGGAGTTCATCAAGGCTGTATATTGTCACCCTACTTATTTAACTTATATGCAGAATATACCATGTGAAACGCCAGGCTGGAGGAACCACATGATGGAATCAAGATTGCCGGGTCCATTTAGTCAAAAGGCTCTGCGCATCAGGTGGCCAAAGTATTGGAGTTTCAGCTTTAGCATCAGTGTTTCCAATGAACACCCAGGACTGATCTCCTTTAGGATGGACTGGTCGGATCTCCTTGCAGTCCAAGGGACTCTCAAGAGTCTTCTCCAACACCACAGTTCAAAAGCATCAATTCTTCCATGCTCAGCTTTCTTTATAGTCCAACGCTCACATCATACGTGACTACTGAAAAAACCATAGCCTTGACCAGATGGACTTTTGTTGACAAAGTAATGTCTCTGCTTTTTAATATGCTGTTTAGGTTGATCATAACTTTCCTTCCAAGGAGTAAGCGTCTTTTAATTTCATGGCTGCAATCACCATCTGCAGTGATTTTGGAGCCCAGAAAAATAAAGTCAGCCAGTGTTTCCACTGTTTCCCCATCTATTTGCCATGAAGTGATGGGACCAGATGCCATGATCTTAGTTTTCTGAATGTTGAGCTTTAAGCCAACTTTTTCACTCTCTTCTTTTACTTTCATTAAGAGACTCTTTAGTTCTTCTTCCCTTTCTGCCATAAGGGTGGTATTAGTTCTTCTTTAAGTGTTTGAATTCAACAGTGAAGCCATCTGATTCTAAATTCTTTTTGTTTAGAAGTTTATGATTACTGATTTAATCTCCTTACCAGCTGTTAGTTTGTTCAGATTTTCTATTTCTTCATAATTCAGTCTTGGTAGTTTTATGTTTCCACAAGTTTATCCATTTCTTATAAGTTATCGAGTTTGTTGATATTTAGTTATTCCTGGCAGTTTGTCATGATTATTAGCATCAAATTCTGTGCTATCAGTTGTAATGTCTTTCATTTTCTATTTTATTTATTTGACTTTTCTCTTTTCCATAGTTAAACTAAAATTTTGTGAATTTTCTTAGCTTTTAAAAAAACATCTCTTAGTTTTTTTGAGCTTTACTATTAATTTTTTAGTCACTAATTGATTTCCTTCCTTCTACTAATTTTGGGCTTAGTCTGTTCTTCTTTTTCTAGTTCATTGAGGTGTATAGCTAGGTTGTTTATTTCATATCTTTCTTTTTTCTTAATGAGGCATTTATTGCTATAAAATTCCCTCTTAGAACTGCTTTTGCTGCATCTCAGATTGTATTTCCATTTTCATTTATATCAAGATATTTTTCAATTTTCCTTTGAATTTTTCTTTGACTTATTGGTTGTTTAGAAGCATGTTGTTTAATTATCACTTATTTATAAATCTTCTAGTTTTCATTTTTATTTCAATTTTCACACCATTGAAATTGTTATAATTTCAATCACTTTTGATGCATTTAGAGTTGTTTTGAGGCCTGCCATTTGAACTTTCAGAGAATGCTCTATGTGTGCTTGAGAGGAATATATATTGTGCTGCTGTTGGATGGGATACTCTGTATGTCTGTTGGTTCCATCTGGTCTACAGTGTAGTTTAAATCCTGTTTTTCCCTTATTGATTTTTGTTTAGATGATTTATCCATTGTTGAAAGTAGAACATTGAAATGCCCCCATATTATTATATTGCTGTCTATTTTTTCCCTTTAAAACTGTTAGTATTTTGCTCTATAGATTTTCTTTCCCAGCCGTGAAGAAGTGATCTCATGTAGGAGATGAAACTTATCCTTCAACCCTGCTTTAGCTCTTAGCTGTCTCTCAGAGCTTTGGGTTTGTCCAAGATGCAGTCTTTGTTCTCAGTGGCTCCTAGCAGCTGAATGTGTGCTGAGACCCAACCATCTCAGAGGGGCTTGGGGTTAGCATAGGCTACTTAGAAGCTGCAGGTGGAAGCGTGTATTAAAACCACTTCCAGGGACAATCTGAGAGACGGGTGTCTGCAGCTGCTGCCTCTGCACTGAGCCCCGAGGGAGTAGCTAGCTACACGAGTGCTCATGCATCTGTTAAGAGCCGCCTCTCTGTCTGCCGTATTCCTGTGAGACTCATCAGTGCAGACCCTGCTGGCTTTCTGAGCGATGTGATTTGGGGCCCATCCCTTGGGTGTCAACCATAAGAATGGGGCATTAGGTTGGGAGCTTCACTACTCAAGGAGAAACTGGGACTTGAGGGTTCCCGATGATTGTATGGTGCTGAGTGTCACACAGCAGTGACAGCCGGCACTGTACTTGGGTGGGGTTTATGGCAAGAGTGTGTTTCATCCTTTCCTACTAATGCTTAGACAGTGTTTATCTTCCTTTGACTTATGTCACTCAACACAATACCCTCCAAGTCCATCCACGTTGCAGCAAAATTTCATTCTTTTTTATGTCTGAGTAGTATCCCATTGTGTGTATACTACTACATCTTCTTTATCCATTCATCTACTGCCGGACGTCTATGTTGCTTCCCTATCTCGTATGCATGTGTGTGTTCTAAGTCCCTGTCTTGGGAATTGTAAATAATGCTGCTATGAACATTGGGGTACCTGAATCTTTTCAAATTAGTATTTTTTGCTTTTTGGTGGGATATCGGAGAAGGCAATGGCACCCCACTCCAGTACTCTTGCCTGGAAAATCCCATGGATGGAGGGGCCTGGTGGGCTGCAGTCCATGGGGTCGCAAAGAGTCGGACACGACTGAGCAACTTCGCTTTCACTTTTCACTTTCCTGCACTGGAGAAGGAAATGGCAACCCACTCCAGTGTTCTTGCCTGGAGAATCCCAGGGACAGGGGAGCCTGGTGGGCTGCCGTCTATGGGGTCACATAGAGTCAGACACGACTGAAGCGACTTAGCAGCAGCAGCATACACCCAGGGGTGGAACTGCTGGGTCATGTTGTAGTTCTATTTTTAATTTTTGAGGAATCTCCATACTGTTTTCCACAGTATCTGCACCAATTTACATTACCTCCAACAGTGTGTGAGGGTTCCCTTCTCTCCACATCCTCACCAGCATTTGTTATTTCTATTCTTTTTGGTAATAGCTGTTCTAACAGGTGTGAGGTGATATCTCATGGTAGTTTTGATTTGCATTTCCCTGATTATTAGTGATGCTGAGCATCTTTCAAGAGCCTGTTGGTCATCAGCATTTCTTCTTTGGAAAAATTTCTATTCAGGTCTTCTGCCCATTTTTAAATCAGGTTGTTTGCTTTTTAGATGTTGAGTTATATGAACTGTTTATTAGCCCCTTATAGGTCACATCACTTGCAAATACTTTCTCCTATTCAGTGGGCTGTCTTTTTGTTCTGTTGATGGTTTGCTGTGCCAATGCTTTTAAGTTTAATTAGGTCCCATTTGTTTTTCTATTATTTCCATTACTTGAGAAGACAAATTAAAAAAAAATACTGCTACAATTTGTGTCAAAGAGTACCTTGCCTGTGTTTCCCTCTGGGAATTGTATGATTTCTATTCATATTTACAGCTTTAACTCATTTTGAGTTTACTTTTGTACATGGTATTAGAGAACATTCTAATTTCCTTTTTTTTTTTACATAGAGCTGTCCGGTTTCCCCAGCACCACTTAAGAGAACTGTCTTTTCTCCACTGTACGTTCTTGCCTCCTTTGTCGTAGATTGATTGACTACTAGTGCGTGGGTTTGCTTCCGGGCCTTCTGTTCTGTTCTGTTGATCCGTATGTCTGTTTTTGTACCAGTACCATACTGTTTTGATTACTGTAGCATTTCAGTATAGTCTGGAGTCAGGGGGAATGATTCCTCCAGCTTTGTTCTTCTTCCTAAAGACTGTGTAGGCTACTTGGGGTATTTTGTGTTCCCATACAAATTTTAAAATTATTTATTCTACTTATGTGAAAAATGCCATTAATATTTTCGTAAGGATTGCATTGAATCTATAGATTGCCTTGGGTAGTGTGGATATTTTAACAATATTAATTCTTCCAATCCACGAACATGGTGTATCTTTCCATCTGTTTGTGCTGTTTTCAATTTATTTGGTCAAATTCTTATACTTTTCAGAGTAAAGATCTTTCACCTCCTTAGATAGGTTTATCCCTAGGTACTTTATTCTTTTTGGTGCAGTGGTAAATGCAATTGATCCCTTAATTTCTGTTTCTGAATGTTTGTTGTTAGTGTATAGAAATGCAGCAGCAAAGAGATCAAACCAGTCAATCCTAAAGGAAGTCAACCCCGGATATTCATTGGAAGGACTGATGCTGAAGCTGAGGCTTTAATACTCTGGCCACCTGATTTGAAGAGCTGACTCACTGGAACAAACCCTGATGCTGGGAAAGACTGAGGGCAGGAGAAGGGGACAACAGAGTTTGGATGGCATCACTGACTCAATGGACATGAGTTTGAGCAAACTCTGGGAGACAGAAGGACAGGAAGCTTGGCTGCTATGATCTATAAGGTTGCAAAGAGTTGGACACAGCTTAACAACTGAGCAACAGCAGCAGCATCCCTGCAGCTTTACTGAGCTTTACTGAGCTCATTGATGAGCTTTAGTAAGTTTTGGTTTACCTCATCTTTTCGAGTCAAGAAGTAATTGTGGGAGAGATCCTTCTCATTGTCAGGCTTGTCCTGGAGAAGAGACTGTCTCTCTTGGGGGCAATAGCTAGAACAGAGTCTTGCTACTCAAAGTGTGGTCCAGGGACTGGGAGCATCAGCATCACCTGGGAAATGGCCAGTAACACGGAAGCTCAGGCCCTGTGCCAGCTGTTCAGAAGTAGGATCTGCATATTCACAAGACCCCAGGCCATTCCTATTTACTTCAAAAGTGTGGAAGCATTGGATTAGAGTATATCCTTGAGAGCTACTAAAGCAGTGATTCTTAAGAGGCAGACTCAAAACCAACCCTGCTTTCCTAACTAGGAGAGATGTACTTCTCAATGAATTGTCACTAAATTTCCAGGGTGACGAGAGTTTAATCTTCTCTGATTTTGCTTAACATAAATAAAAGCAAAGCAAATGACTCTGCGCCTTTTGTGGAAGTTCCTTAGTGGATCCCTGATGTGGTATTTGTTACTGAAATATTGTCATAATGTTTGCGCTATTTTTGGCTTATATAGTACTTTTAAGTACTTAAATAGTAACAAAAGAATAATGTGCGTGTGCAGTGTAGGCAAAACCTTGCATTTCCTAGAATTTGTTGTTGTTACGTTTCTAATCTTTCAACTGCATATTGAAGTGTTTTTCACTTTGACTTCATTTTTAATTTTTTTCTTTTTTCTTAAAAAGATTAAGAATGAGGCAGGAGAGTGTGTTATTCATAGTAACTGGAGAAGAAAAACATAAAGCCACAGCTTCATGAAAGTGTGGAAACAGATACAAATAAACTTATCTAAATTTAAGCAGGATTTTTATTAAGTATTAAAAGTAATCATTTTCCACATAACACACAGAATTCAAACCAAGAGTTTCATGTGGTGATCCACTAGGTTGGACATATTTGTTATTTATTTCATATAAATAAAAGAACAGCATCATTATGTAGGCAAAGGTTTAGTGAGTTTCTGCTCTAAATAAGTCATTTTTTAGTAATCTGTGCACGTGTGTTTGCAAGCTTGTCTGTGTTTGTGCGATGAGCCTCCTCGGGACCCAATCTTTGTGAATAATCTCTCCAGGAACTTTTTCAGCCTCACTAAGACTTGGGTTTTCCAAGGTAGAAGGGTCCTATCTCTTACTGGGAAATTCCTCAGGCTG
This sequence comes from Bos indicus x Bos taurus, assembly GCF_003369695.1. Classification (NCBI taxonomy): domain Eukaryota; kingdom Metazoa; phylum Chordata; class Mammalia; order Artiodactyla; family Bovidae; genus Bos; species Bos indicus x Bos taurus. The sequence goes on from NC_040076.1 coordinate 155,095,821, forward strand.
GGGACAGTCCCTTACCTGCTTAAAGGCTTTGCTGCTTCAACAAGGAATATTGAAAGTGTCATCAAAGCATGCTCAACCCCGCTATTTGCATATCTTTCTCGGTGGCATCCTGCCAATTTTTTTGTGGGAGTTGCTTACAAGTTGAGCAGTCCAGTTACTCAGCTTATTAAGGGTTAAATGATTAACTCAGGTAGTTGGTATCTAGTTGAGGAAGAGTCAAAATCAGGATAAAAATACAAGGCTCCTGTTGCGTGTTTCTCTTTTCTATCACTGACCAAGTAGCCCTTAACATGCAGGCCATCAAGAGCAGTGATTTTCAAAGTTGAGCCTGTATCAGAGTTTTCTGGAGGGCTTATTAAGACTTGCTCGGTCCCACTCCCCAAGTTTTTGAGACAAAGGGTCTGGGATGAGCTTGGAAACTTGCACTTCTTTTATTTTATTTCTATTTTTTAATGGAGATAGAGTTGATTTACAATGCTGTGTTCATTTTTGCCGTACAGCAAAATAATTCATTTTCTGTTAGGAACTTGCATTTCTAACAACTGGACGATGCGGATGCAGCTGGTCTGGAGTCTACACTTTGAGACTAGAGTTTACTTTATCACAAAGTTAAGAAAGATCACTCTGAGATTGTTACTGGAACAACTCCAAGGTCTGATCGATTGGCTGATTTTTCTGGTAAGCAAGATGATGTAACATCAATCTTTGGGATCTTTGGAAAGATTGGAATCTTTGGAATCTTTGCTCGAGTTCCCAACTCCCAATCTCACTATTTGTTAATCTCACTAAACGTTAAGCTATTTGTTTAACAGCCTCACTATTTGTTGACGGTAAGGTAGCTAATTTGTCTTAATTTTCTTGTCTATCAAGTGGGCACAGTAATAGCTAGCTAACAGAGATTTTGTGAAGATGATATGAGATTAACATATTTAAAGCACAATGCTTTGCATTTAGGAACTGCTTAAAAAAAAGCGTAGCTATTATTAGGTACTAATGTCTACTCTTATGTGAGTGGATTGTCCCTGAGGGCTCAGGCAGGGCCTGTGGGGTCAGGAAAGTACCTGCTCTCCTAAGAGGCATTTTCATGTCTAAACTGAGTGCTCAACTGTAGAGCATAAATCACCTCAACTCAGTCCACCCCAACAAATGTTAATATTTATAGCATACCCACTCTGCTGGAGACCATGCTTAGCACTGGGCAGGTGTCTAAACATTTTCAGCCATCATTATATTACCTATCTATTGCTGCTTAACAAATGACCCCCAAACTCAATGGCTTAAATAAACATTGAGTATCTTACAGGTTCTGTAGGTCAGATATTCAGGAGTGGCTTTGCTGATGGTAATTCTGAGTGATGGTACTTCTGACAAGCTCTCTTACAAGTTTGCGGTCAGATGATCTTCTGTGGCCACGGACATCTGAAGGCATAAGTGAAGCCTGATGTACCTCCACGGTGGCTCACCACACCCCTGACATCTTACAGCTAGCTATTGGCAGGAAGCTTCATTTCTACCCCACATGGACCTCTTCAGAGGGATGCCTGACTGTCCTCATGACAAGGCACCTGGCTTTTCCCAGGGCCAGTGATTCAGCAGGGGGTGGGAAAGAAGCCTCTGTGCCTTTCGTGACCAAGTCTAGGCAGTCGCAGGCGGCTCTTTCTGCAATGTCTCCCTGCTTACACACCAGCTCTGTTGAGTGTGTGTCTGGTGAGGAAAGGCCTTCACAGGAGGTGTGAATACTGGTGCCATTTGAAGCCTGGCTGCCATGAGGTGCAACCTGAAGTTTAAGAGGAGCGATATGCCCGCGAGTGAATAAGTGTTCAAGGGCAGAATGGGGGAAGACCACCAGGAGGAGAGGCAGATTCAGCGCTTCAGGGGAAAGCTGTTCTAGTCAACAAGGAGATGCTCTATGTAAGAGGAGCATCTGATGGGGACCTTGATAAAAATGTCCAGAAAAGGCATAACTGGAAGAAGGAAAACATGAGGTGAGGAGAAACAAAACGCGGAGAATGGCGAAAGCAATTTGTGTGAGTTTCGGATTAAGCCTGTGTACCCGACCTCACGTGACGCCCTGCACAAAGTATATAACCTCACTTGCAATCCATGTTTATTGAACTGAGGGCTCCATCTGAAAACTTTATGACTTAGCAGTTATCCACAATAAAGACACCCAGACTGGAAAAGGGGTTCCAACCAGACAGTGGGAATGTCTGGGTCCTCTAAATCTCTTCAGCTTTTCTGGTCTGCACACCCATAAACAGGGTGACTGTTTGTCTAAGACATTCCTGGTGTAAACCTATTTTCCTTGCATAACTAATAGTATATGCTTTCACATTTTAAAAAGTCCTGGTTTGGACAATAAATTATATGGTCACTTGGGTGGGATGACTTTTTGAAATCATAGACTCATGGCTCTAAGTATTCTGAAGACAGAAACTGAAAATTAATCTTCTTGTATTTGCTAAAACCTAGACCAGTACGTTGGTTAGAGAGGGTGCTAAAATAAAGATACGTTACAGATTGGAATTACGTATCACATAGAGGAGATCACAAGTAAGGCTTATGTATAGTATTAAAATACAGTCCAGAAGCCAGCCAGGTGTTATAAGTTTCCGTGGGAGGAAGTGAACAGAAAGAAAAAGTGGAAGACCAAGAGTGGAAAGTTAGTGCACTGAGCATTTAAAGGGTTAAAGCAGTTTTTCGAGCTCAGGGTGTGAACTGCATCGTGTCTTAATAATATCTCTAATAATATCTCTAATAATATCTCTAATACCTGTGCATTTATATAAGCAGAACAAGTGAAAACCTGCCTTGCAGAAATTAGATTAAACAGTTGAAGGAGACAGTCATTTTAATAAGGAGCTTCTATATAAGAACCCTTGATACTTCATTATCTATTTATTCCTCTCAGTCACTCAATTTTATTTTATCCTTCATAATTAAAAAGGAGACAAAACCGCGTCTTTAAAACACAGTCCAATGCCACTGTGGTTCGTGTAAACGGTATTGGTCGAATGCAGTTCCGCTGGCTCCATCCACCGTCTGTTGGTATTCTCTCTCGCCACTCCATCTTTACGCTTTCCTCCCCTGAGGTCTTCTGCAGCTTTCCGGGGGTAGACACAGCTTGCGAAACAGAGGCTTCGAGTAGACTGTGGTCACACACGGAGGATCTCACTGTCGCAGCCTTTCAAAGACGAGGCGGGCCGCCATAACGTGTCTTTATTTTGAGTCTGGACGGCATCTGTCACCTCTGCGCTCCCTTGGTACACCATCTTTACTGGCATCAGAAAGCATCAGCTACTCACTCATCCCCTCCTTCTCTCACAAGTCCCTTGAACCAAACTTGTGTTTGGGGGCTGTGTTGTAAATTCGATTCAGTGTGAAGGTTTCTTGGAAAGCTGTGATTTGTGTCGTACAAGGGTGTCAATGATAAGACAACGCTGCCTACTTCCGCTCCCTGCCCCTGGTATACAGTGCACACACGTCTTTCTTACACATATCGATTCATTTAATGAAACCTACACAATCTCTAATGGCATATCCTGAACAACCAAGGCTCAACACTGAACTTTCTGGCATGTGCTTTTTTCTTAATGAGTAATTTAAAACTCAAGGCAGTTAAGGAACTCTATACAGTTTTTGTTAGAAAAAAATTATGAAAGTTAAGCATTTATGAAGTTGAAAGCACTAAGATCACTATCATTTAAATATGGAGTTTGCCAAAAGTTCAACATGCAGTTAGCTAGAGAGACAGTTCATCCCTTTAGACTGGTGTCAAGGTCACGACCTCATTTATCTCTCTATATTGTAGTATCATGATTGATACATGTTGTTGAGTAAGTTTCCTGTGTACTTTCTTGGGAACAGAACATTGTGCCTATAAAGTGGAAAATTCTGTAATTTAATCCTTAAATAGAATTGATATATAAAGGGAAAATAAATTGGGAATAATTCAATGAGTGAAACTGTCTTTGCTTTTCACTGATCTTATTTATGATTAACATGTAAATCCAACCATTTTTTGAACCTCCTTCTCTGAGGATCTAGGGAATTAGGAGTGAATAGATGGTGCAAAAACATTAAAGGTAGGATGACAGATATGCAGTTAGAGGACAGGTAGAATTCTCTTGGGTAGATTCCTAGGAGTGGAATTCCTGGGTCATACAGTAAGTTCCAACAAATCGCCAAACTGTTTTCCAAAGTGGCTGAACTGTTTTACATTCCCTCCAGAAACACATGAGGTTTCCAGTTTCCCGCATCCTCACTGACACACGGATTTTTTCTTGTGGATTACAACTGTGTTAAGGTGTACTATGGGCATAAGAAAAACTCATTGTGGTTTTAATTGGACTTCCCTGGTGGCTCAGACGGTAGAGAATCTGCCTACAATGTGGGAGATCTGGGTTTGATCCCTGGGTTGGGAAGATGCCCTGGAGGAGGACGTGGCAGCCCACTCCAGCATTCTTGCTGGAGAATCCCATGGACAGAGGAGCCTGTAGCTAGGAGGTCACAGTCCATGGGGTTGCAAAGAGTGGTTTTAATTAGCATTCTCATAATTACTAATGCTGCTGTGCATGTTTTCACATGCATTTTGGCCATTTGTGTGTCTTCTTAGTTGAAACATCTATTCAAACATTTGCCTATTATTTAACTGAAATTTTGTCTCCTTGTTGAGTTGTGGAAGTTCTTGATATATTCTGAAAACAGTCCTTTATCAGAAATATGATGTGCAAATATTTTCTTCCGGTCTGTGGCTTGTCTTTTAATTTTCCTATGGTATGTTTTGTAGAACACAAGTTCTCATTTTTAATGCATGTTCTTTGAAAATAACTGTGTTATTGGATATACAAAATTGTTCTTTCTCCAGCCAAACAGAGTCAGAACCCACACTAACATCTTCTTTCCCATCATTTCAAGCACTCAAGCATCAGATTATTATTTTTTCCTTATTCAGCATCTCCTCTGAGTCAGGTGCTATATATTTACTCTTTCTTATTCTCACAGCTACTCTGTAAAAAAAAAGGTGTTATGATTCTCATTTTATAGATCAGGAAACTGAGGCTCCGGGGGTTTAGCAACTTGCAGCAAAATAAAAGAGAAATACCAGCAGCTGAATTTGAACCTAGCTCAATGCCACTCTGAACCCCGTGCTTCCAAGATGAGGCTGAGACTAGCTTTCCCAGGCAATGCAAAGCCACGGTCCTGGACACTGAGAAGCAGGAGTTGGAACTTTTAGCCCTTTCTCATGGCACTCTGCCCTCGGCCTAGGAGAGTCGGGGGAACAACTCCCCCATTTCCTTCCAGGCTCTAGCTTTTAGCTGTGAAGTAGCCCCTGTTAGTCATCATAGTTAAAGAAAAAAAAAATTTTATTTCAAACCATTAATATTCATCAAACGTTAATGAAAATACATAACAAATAATTACAACAAGCACAGTGTCTGATTAAGATGAAAGACATGACAATCCTGTGAATTTTTAAGCTGAAAAATAAAGAATGTTACATTAATAAGACTTAATTATACCATTAAATATTTAAAATTACCTTCTTTAATAGATTTTATTTTTATTTAATATATTTCTTTTTAAAATCTTTATAACATTTTTGAGAGATTGGTCCATAAAATCTTATCAACTGTTAGGGCAAAAGAGAATTTTAACTTAATATATTCATCATATTGATCTCAAAACTTCCACTTTATTTATTGTTCAGAAATGCTAAGAACCCTTTTACATTTTATTATAATTGATATTTTCTCTACATAGAGTGATAAATAATTAATACCATTACAGGGACAGCATGTGCTGTACACTTATTTGGGGAAAAAAAACAACAACAAACCATCTGAGTAGCGTATTACACATTCCATTTTAACACTCCACACTTACAATTAATGCTACATTTTACAGGAAAACATAATTAACTTTGGGAATCTGTCTTGAAATGACCACATTTATACAGCTGAAGCCAAGGCAGGGGATCTATTCTAAGCCAGCTCTCTGGTGTTTCCACGTTTCAGATGCTTCTAAAGGATCAGTAAAATTATACACCTATTACCAAGTCTTCTCACAGCCTGTGAAAGCTGTTTATAAAAGGGAGAGGATGGTCTTTAGCCTGGTGCTCTCAACACAAAAGTTGGATTTGATTTTAAATTTTTGCTCAGGTTTTAGAACTGTTTTTTTTTTTTTTTTTAATTAAAAAGTAACACCTCTCTCAAAATTGCTAATAAGATAATTAAATTCATTTGACTTTTCTCTCCCACCATCCCAAGGAAGCTTTTTAGGGAGGAAGAAAATTGTAGCCATTGCTTCTATGTTGCTTTGGGTGACTTGACTGTTTCCATCTTCTAGAGAGACAATTCGGAGAAGGTGATGGCACCCTACTCCAGTACTCTTGCCTGGAAAATCCCATGGACGGAGGAGCCTGGAAGGCTGCAGTCCATGGGGTCGCAAAGAGTTGGACACGACTGAGTGACTTCCCTTTCACTCTTCACTTTCATGCATGGGAGAAGGAAATGGCAACCCACTCCAGTGTTCTTGCCTGGAGAATCCCTGGGACGGGGGAACCTGGTGGGCTGCCATCTATGGGGTCGCACAGAGTCAGACATGACTGAAGCAACTTAGCAGTAGCAGTAGCAGCAGGGAGACAATTGGATTGAAAGTCCCTGGGGTGGGATCTAGGCTGAGCTGAGGCTGAGCTGCTCGCCCTGCCTCCCTCTAGTTGAGGGGCCTAAGGCGAGCTCCTTTACCTCTCTAAAATTCTGTTTATTTGTACTCAACAGAAAGCTCCATGAGGGCAGAGAGGATGTCAGCCTCACTCATTTCATTCTTCAGGCCGAATCTGATCCGTGGTGACAGGCAAAGATATTTGAGAAGGAAGGAAGGGAGCAAGGAAGGAACAAGGGAGGGAGGGTGTGGTTATAAGGAGGAAGGAAAAATTGTAGAAATTTCATGCAGAATTACTCGGGAAATTTAAGTAACGTAGTCAATCAGAGCAAATCATCCAATAAATAGTCTATTCTGACTCTGTACCTGTAGTCCAGACCAACTCAGTCATGCTCAGCGGCATCACCCAGTATAAAGATGGAGAGTTGGACTATAAAGAAGGCTAAGTGCCAAAGAATGGATGCTTTTGAGCTGTGGTGTTGGAGGAGACTCTTGAGAGTTCCTTGGACTGCAAGGAGATCCATTCAGTCAATCCTAAAGGAAATCAGTCCTGAGTGTTCTTTGGAAGGACTGATGCTGAAGCTGAGACTCCAATACTTTGGCCACCTGATGTGAAGAGCTGACTTATTAGAAAAGACCCTGATGCTGGAAAAGATTGAGGGCAGGAGGAGAAGGGGACAATAGAAGATGAGATGGTTGGATGGCATCACAGACTCCATGAACATGAGTTTGAGTAAACTCCGGGAGTTGGTGATGGACAGGGAGGCCTGGTGTGTGGCAGTCCAGGGGGTCGCAGAGTCAGACACGACTGAGTGACGGAACTGAGCTGACCTGGCTCCTTCACGGACTATTTCTGAATCACTGACCTCTGGCTTCGTCCTGAACCATTATGCTTGTCCTTGTGCCTTAAAGCTAACATGCAGACACTGAAGGTACTCCTCTTGGCCCCCCTGGATCATTTTATGATTTCAGGGTGTTCATTTCTCCGCTTTCTGTGTCTTTGTTTTTAATGACCTGTACCCGTGAGTAACTCACCTTAGAGGTTGACTGCAGTCTACTGAAGCCATTTTGGCCACGTGGACAGGCTGGGGCGGTGCCTGGGAGTTTTGTTCTGCACCCGCGTCCTGCCTCCTCTCTCTGTCACCACCTGCGGCTTTGAGTCACTGACTGACGCTAGTGTGGGAGCACAGAAGCCCAGCTGGCTCACCATGGGCAAGCGAGTGTGAGTACACTCCACAACTCCCCCATGGGATCAGACCAAGGCTGGGACTTTTCCTGAAGTCGTTGTGGTAGTTTGTGGCTTCTTCTTCCCTCAACTGTTTTTTCCACTTCTTAGGGCCATCTCTTTAATAAATCCCTTGCGCACAGACCCGTATTTCAGGGTTTACTGTTGGAGAGCTCGACCTAGGATGCCGGAAGACAAGTTTAGTTTCCCGTATTCAACTGACCACCCTTCTCCTTTGCCTTGCCTTTGTGATCCATCTGCCAGTGTCAACCTCATGTAATAACTGGATCCCCAGGAACCCCTAGGAATCTGCTCCAGCACTGGCCCAAGTGGGCAGCCTCTGCCCTTCTGATGCCTCTGATCCTGCCTCCTCTGGGGAAATGGGACTTCTCTTTTCATACAGTTTTATGTTTTAAATACTGCCTGTGGCTCAGATGGTAAAGAATCTGCCTGCAATGCAGGAGACCTGAGTTCGATCCCTGGGTCAGGAAGATCCCCAGGAGAAAGGAATGACCTACCCACTCCAGTATTTTTGCCTGGAAAATCCCATGGACAGAGGAGCCTGATGGTCTACATTCCATGGGGGTCCCAAAGAGTCAGACATGAGTGAGAGACTACACTTCCACTTTCAAGTCTTCAGTTTATGCAAGCTTCTGATTAAAGAGCTATCTATGAGAGGCAGGTCTTGGGATTGTGTTTCAACCTATAAATTCTATGGGAAGCATTAACGTGTCTATAACGCTCAGGTCATATTCTGTGGAATCAATCATGTTAAGGAGGTGTAGGATAGTATTCTTATGAAACCTGGTGAGTAAGAGTTAGACATTGGTGAAGAGCAGTTTAAACATGGGAGATGCTCAAGAAAGAATACCTTATCCTTCATGAGCGTTTGTGTTTCTGTGTGAATATATGCACCTCTCGTTTCAAAGGTCCAGTGAAGGGTGGAAGGTCTACAGATGGAGTTCCAAGGAATCAAAATTTAGTCACTGAAAAGGAAGAAAAAGGACGGTATGAATTAGAAGTCCTAAACCAGAAGAAATCACACACCGAAACCGAAGGTTAGGAAAGGATGGAAGATGGAGACGTGTAGATTTTATCATTAGAATTTTTATTTATTAGAAGTGAGACTGTAGATTCTATTTATTAAGGTAAGCAACACTAGCTGCCAAAACAAACACCAAAATCTCAGTGGTGTAAGACAATGAAAGTATATTTTTTTCCCCCAGGTAGAATTTCATGTGAATAATCCTGATTGCCAAATATCCTATCAGTGGACCCAATAAAAGCTTTACTGGACCAACATCACATTATACAGAAAGGAATTAGTTCCCGGTGGATTATGGATAACTTTGTGAATGAGAAGACAGCAGAACTTCTGGGTCAGTGCTGTCCAGTAGAACTTTCTCTGAAGCTTGAGAAGTCATTGTGCACCAGCCACATACTGCCACTGACCACTTGAAATACAGCACTGGAGGAAATTAGCGTGGATTTTATTTAGTTTTCATTCATCTAAATCTAAATACTCACATCTGGCTAGTGACAACCCTAACGGATGGCACAGTTCTAGAAGATAACACAAGACAAGATCTTCATTAGCCTGGGATAGGCAAAGTTTTCTTAAACAGGACACAAGAGGACTCATGTAAAAGAATAAGACTGATTAAAGTTAAAATGAAGAATTTATGGTCATTAGAGGACATCATTAAGAAAGTCAAAAGGCAATGCAAAGTTGTACTGCAGAAGTATGACAAAGGACTAATGTCAAAAATATATAAAGAAAATCCATACAATAACAGAAAAGAGCAATAACCCAATTTTAAAAATAACAAAAGATTTCAAGACACTTTATAAAAGAAATAATCAATCTAAATGGCACACCATGGATATGAAAAGATGTTCAATACAGTTTATCATCAGGAAAAGCAGATTAAAAGCATGGTGAGATACCACGTATCCACCAGAATGGCTAAAAACAGCAACACAAAAGCTGACAATACTAAATGGTGAACAAAAACTGCCATTCATTGTTACTAGAATGTAAATTAGTGAAACTGCTTTGGAAGACTGGGATCTGTTAATAAAGTTTAAAATATACTTGGACATCACCAGATGGTCAATGCCAAAATCAGATTGATTACATTCTTTGCAGCCAAAGATGGAGAAGCTCTTTATAGTTGGTAAAAATAAGACCAGGAGCTGACTGTGGCTCAGATCATGAACTCCTTACTGCCCAATTCAGATTTAAATTGAAAGAAAGTAGGGAAAATATCTAGACCATTCAGGTATGACTTAAATCAAATCCCTTATGATTATACAGTGGAAGTGAGAAATAGATTTCAGGGATTAGATCTGATAGACAGAGTGCCTGAAGAAATATGGACAGAGGTTTGTGACACTGTACAGGAGGCAGTGGTCAAGTACCTTCCCAGGAAAAAGAAATGAAAAAAGGCAAAGTGATTGAGGAGGTCTTACAGATAGCTGAAAAAAGAAGAGAAGCTAAAATAAAAGGAGAAAAGGAGAAAGATATAAGCATCTGAATGCAGAGTTCCAAATAATAACAAGGAGATAGATAAAGCCTTCCTCAGAGATCAACGCAAAGAAACAGAGGGAAACAACAGAATGGGAAAGACTAGGGATCTTTTCAAGAAAATTAGAGATACCAAGGGAACATTTCATGCAAAGATGGGCTCAATAAAGGACAGAAATGGTATGGACCTAACAGAAGCAGAAGATATTAAGAAGAGGTGGCAAGAATACACAGAAGAACTGTACAAAAAATACCTTCATGACCCAGATAACCATAATGGTCTGATCACTCACCTAGAGCCAGATATCCTGGAATGTGAAGTCAAGTGGGCCTTAGGAAGCATCATTACAAACAAAGCTAGTGGAGGTGATGGAATTCCTGTTGAGCTATTTCAAATCATAAAAGATGATGCTGTGAAAGTGCTGAACTCAATATACTAGCAAATTTGGAAAACTCAGCAGTGGTCACAGGACTGGAAAAGGTCAGTGTTCATTCCAATCCCAAAGAAGGGCAATGCCAAAGAAAGATCAAACTACTGCACAATTGAACTCATCTCACACACTAGCAAAGTAATGCTCAAAATTCTCCAAGCCAGGCTTCAACAGTACGGGAACCATGAACTTCCAGATGTTCGAGCTGGATTTAGAAAAGGCAGAGGAACCAGAGATCAAATTGCCAACATTGGTTGGATCATTTAAAAAGCAAGAGAGTTCCAGAAAAACATCTATTTCTGCTTTATTGACTATGCCAAAACCTTTGACTGTGTGGATCACAACTGTGGAAAATTCTTCAAAAGATGAGAATACCAGACCACCTGACTGCCTCTTGAGAAATCTGTATGCAGGTCAGGAAGCAACAATTAGAACTGGACATGGAACAACAGACTGATTTCAAATCAAGACAGGAATACGTCAAGGCTGTATATTGCCACCCTGCTTATTTAACTTATATGCAGAGGGTATCAGCAAAATGCTGGGCTGGATGAAGCACACGCTGGAATCAAGGTTGCTGTGAGAAACATCTATAATCTCAGATATGCAGATGACACCACCACCTTTATGGCAGAAAGTGAAGAAGAACTAAAGAACCTCTTGATGAAAGTGAAAGAGGAGAGTGAAAACGTTGGCTTAAAACTCAACATTCAAAAAACGAAGATCATGGCATCCAGTCCCATCACTTCCTGGGAAATAGATGGGGAAACAGTGGAAACAGTGACAGACTTTATTTTCTTGGACTCCAAAATCACGGCAGATGATGACTGTAGCCATGAAATTAAAAGATGCTTGCTCCTTGGAAGAAAAGCTATGGCCAACATGAACAGCATGTTAAAAAGCAGAGACATTACTTTGCCAATAAAGGTCCATCTAGTCAAGGCTATGGTTTTTCCAGTAGTCATGTATGGATGTGAAAGTTGGACTCTAAAGAAAGCTAAATGCCAAAGAATTGATGCTTTTGAACTGTGGTGTTGGAGAAGACTTTTAAGAGTCCCTTGGACTGCAAGGAGATCAAACAGTCAATCCTAAAGGAAATGAGTCCTGGGTTTTCATTGGAAGGACTGATGCTGAAGCTGAAACTCCAATACTTTAGCCACCTGATGTGAAGAACTGACTCATTAGAAAAGACCCTGACGCTGGGAAGATTGAAGGTGGGAAGAGAAGGGGATGACAGAGGATGAGATGGTTGGATGGCCTCACCAACTTGTTGGACATGAGTTTGAGCATGCTCCAGGAGTTGATGATGGACAGGGAGGCCTGCCGTTCTGCAGTCCATGGGGTCGCAAAGAGTGGGACACGACTGAGCGACTGAACTGAAAATACACTTAGGTTAAAACTCTCAATTTCACTTCTTAGCATCTATTGAAAGAAACAGGCACATATATGTACAAAAACATGAGCTAGAAAGTTTTTTGCAGCTACGTTCTTAAGAGCTCATAATGAGAGCAACGTGACCTTCTCAATGGTACAAGCATGAATAAACTGTTATGTACGTCGGCACATGAATGTCTGTGTGTATACCTGGAGGAATTCTAGGCAGCAATAAATACACACTACTCCAGGGAAGAGACTCACAAATCGAATATGGAGTGAAAAAAGAAGCTAGTTTTAAAAAGATGTGTGTGTTAGTCCCTCAGTCATGTCTGACTCTTTGCCATCTCATGGACTGCAGCCCGCCAGGCTCCTCTGCCCATGGAATCCTCCAGGCAAGGATACTGGAGTGGATAGCCATTTCCTCCTCCAGGGGATCTTCCTGATCTAGGGATCAAACCCAGTCTCCTGCATTGCAGGCATATGCTTTACTGTCTGAGCTACTAGGGAAACCAAGTTTCAAAAAGATACTCAGTTATAATTTAGTTGTACAAAATTTAAAACAAGCAAAAAACTCTAATAACATAAATCAGAGTAACAGTTACCTTTTATGTGTGCATGGTGTGTTGGGGGGGTAGGGGTGGGGTGCGGGTAATGGCAGAAGCAGCGGGGAGGAATCTGGGTGTTAGTAAAACCTGTTTCTTAATCCAGTGCTGGTTAACCAGGCGCAATTAAGTGGTAAAAACCCTCAGAGCTGCACCCTTTCCATTTGTGCACTCTCTGCTTGTATGTTACATATTAATGAAATATTTACTTAAAATCTCTATTAAAATTTATGAAGCAGGTCAAAGAATGATGACAAGTGCCTCGAAGGGTGAATGACAAAGAAGGGTCTAGATCAGTGATAAAAGGTTTATTTGACTTGTATGCAACTGCACCTGGCAAAGTCATGAGTTAGAGACGGGGAGACTTCACCCTCTGAACTCTCACCTCTCAGAGATGGAGTTGTATACGTTTGCATGCAGACAGGGCTCGTTTATCCCTTAAATACATACTATTGAGCACTTCTACTAGGTGATGGCCTCTGGTTTGGAGGGGTAAGTTTGGAATAGCCAATTCCAGTTGGCTACTACTGGAATAGCAAATAATTGCAATAGTTATTCAGACCCTGCTTCTCTCCTTCATGGACAGCTCTAAGCTTTCTTTGGCTGCTGTCTTCTATGGAGTTCTATGTGCTTTATATTAAGGCAAGCGGTGATGCTCAGATATAGTTAATTCAGGACTTCTCGGTGAATACTTTTGTCCCCAAAGCTGTAAACTCTTGTGGACAGAGGCTCTGCCTGATCTATGGGTCCCTGTGCCCAGCAGAGAGGTGACACTTAGCAAAAGTTTGAAGGTGTGGCAAAGGAGAGGGTATATGTTAAAGCGTTTAGGGAATATCTGCTTTCTCTCCATTAGAGTTTTCTTTCTCTCTCAAGGGGAAAAACATCTCAGGGTTGAGTTTTTTATAAACCTGGCACAGAGCAACAGAGATTTTTCTCTTCAAACTTTTGATTCCCAATCTCAACAAATTAAAAAAAAAATTCACTTATATAGCTGCCCCATCACAGCTGCCTGGGGATATTCTATGGATCAAACCATTTTCTCTCTAAAGTATAGACTTCCAATATCAAGGACAGATAGCACATCAATAACAGGTAATATTGGTGCTTACCCATCCTTCCATGCCAGGTTAGCAAAGAAGTACAGTCCTGTTTTCATTTTTATGACCTAGGATCTTTATTCCATGCATCCACAGAGGACTGAGAAATACATACTTTTGTTCTTAAAAAAGAAGGATGATCTAGTACCAGGTTTTTAAATAAATGTGTTGTTTTCATGTCTTTTTTCTTAACCATGAAGATCTTCTTCCTGGGAACACTGGGGACTTGGTTCTGATGACCTTGTTTTCTTTGAATCCTTTGATGTTTTGTTTCCTCTGTCTGTAATATTTTTCTGTCATGCCAGTGAAACCACAGAGAAGAATATATAATGGAATGACTGTCCCTTCCAAGCCCTGTGGATGTGGAGGTGGCATGACAATTCTTGGCTTTGCCCTGAAGTATTGGAGCTCATTGGAAGAAGTGAAAATGCTAGCTGCCCGAAGGCTTCTCCCTGTTTGCTTAGATGTACAGGCGGGATGGTAGGGTCAGATTAGTCAGTTTATGAATTATTCAGAGTTGGATTAGCCAGCTGATGGATTATTCAGGCCTCTGTTCCTTTTCCATTTCTCTTCTACCCTGCCAGGCTCCTGTTTATTCCACTCTGCCATGGCTGCACTCAAGAGTGTAGAAAGAAGCAGGAAGAGAAGATGCAGCGGTGAATGATGACAGCAGTGTTCAGAGGACTGAAAGTTGGCCTGCTGAGCACTGTCCCGCCCCGTGGAAGGGGAGGGGCAGGAGCTTGCAGGAACTCAGCACCCTGGCTTGTTTCAGGGCCTGCATCTGACCACTTTAAGAACCAATCAAAACACAAAAGCTGACACCCCAATATGGGTCATGAGAAAGCCGGTGTTACAGGAAGGATGCAGGACCTTGGGACCTGGGTCCCTATTTCAGACACGCTCCTCAGTTAGAGTAAATCCAGGCTCTACAATGTGCCTCTGAGTCTAGTGAGCTTTGAATTGCTTACTAATGTAATTTAAGTTAAAACCTATTGTGTTAAAACCTATCTATGCAAGGTGATTTACAAACAATTATAGGATTACTCTTCACTGCAAGTTATAGCTGACAATAGCTTCAAATATAAAGCCAATTCATGGTTAAGCATAACAGAAAGAGTGAAAAGGCTGGCTTAAAGTTCAACATTCAAAAAACTAAATCATGGCATCCGGTTCCATCACTTCATGGCAAATAGATGGGGAAACAATGAAAACAGTGACAGACTTTATTTTCTTGGGCTCAAAAATCACTGCAGATGGTGACTGCAGCCATGAAATTAAAAGACCCTTGCTCCTTGGAAGAAAAGCTATGACCAACCTAGACAGCATATTAAAGAGCAGAGACATCACTTTGCCGACAAAGTTTCATCTCATCAAAGCTATGGTTTTTCCAGTGGTCATGTATGGATGTGAGAGTTGGACTATAAAGAAAGCTGAGCACTAAGGAATTGATGCTTTTGAACTGTGGTGTTGGAGAGGACTCTTGAGAGTCCCTTGCACTGCAAGAAGATCCAACCAGCCCATCCTAAAGGAAATCAGTCCTGAATATTCATTGGAAGGACTGATGTTAGAGCTGAAACTCCAATACTTTGGCCACCTGATTCAAAGAGCTGACTCATTTGAAAAGACCCTGATGCTGGGAAAGATCGAAGGCAGGAGGAGAAAGGGACAACAGAGGATGAGATGGTTGGATGGCATCACCAACTCGATGGACATGGGTTTGGGTGAACTCCAGGAGATGGTGATGGACAGGGAGGCCTAGTGTGCTGCAGTCCATGGGGTCGCAAAGAGTTGGACATGACTGAGCAACTGAACTGAACTGAACAGAAAGCTTGGAGGTAGAAATTCCAGGGTTGGTATCTCACTCTAGCTGTGTCATAAAAGATCCATGATTTTCTGATTTTTGTTGTACTGTCCTTAGCAATCCTCAGCATATTTCTGATTCTTTTTTCATATGGTTGGAAATGACTGCTGATGCTCAAAATAACCATGTCCCTGGGGCATCGGAAAAGGTGGTAGGCAAATGTTCTTTCTACTCTCAACACTCTTTCATCAAGGAGGCAACTGCTTCAGAAACCAGAGACAGAATTCCTCTTACATCTCTTTGGCCAAAATTGTGTCACATATCTGCATCTACACCAATGGTTAGCAAAATGAAGTGAATTATTACCACTGGTTTAGACCAATCAGAAGGAATCTACCACAACTGAGGTCCTGGTCTACCAGGAAAAAATAGGAAGCTGATAGCAAGGAACATGGGGAAACGAGACCTGGGTGGATAACCAATGGTATCTGCTGCTGCTGCTGCTGCTGAGTCACTTCAGTCGTGTCTGACTCTGTGACCCCATAGACGGCAGCCCACCAGGCTTCCCATTCCTGGGATTCTCCAGGCAAGAACACTGGAGTGGGTTGCCATTTCCTTCTCCAATGCATGAAAGTGAAAAGGGAAAGTGAAGTTGCTCAGTTGTGTCCAACTCTTAGCGACTCCATGGACTGCAGCCTACCAGGCTCCTCCGTCCATGGGATTTTCCAGACAAGGTTACTGGAGTGGGGTGCCATTTACTACTACTTGCTTATTTACATAGAATCCTAGTAGAAATCTGCAGGAAGAAAGTCTTTTAGGGCCTGAAAAAAACAAAAAGTGAGAATGGATACGAATCCATCATTCCTATTTAGACTGGTAGGCACGTGACCAAGGCAGCAATATTTATGGGGTCGGCGGGGTGGGGGGGGGGGTGAGGATTAAGGCTCTATGCTTCTGAATGACAGTGCTGGCACTGTGACTTATTTTCACTGGTAGCATCTTTCAGTTCTTGGTGACACTGTTGTCTCATTGGTAGAACACAACAAAGCTCACGAGCTTGGAGTTTTAATAAATCGATATTTTCATAGGTGTTTGAGATTGGAAATTGTTGGTAAACATTCATGAAATGCTTTATTTATGAATGAGTGGTATTCACGGCACGTCTCTCGTTTTAAAAATGTGCATTTATTTGGCTGTGTTGGGTCTTAGTTGTCGTCTGGGGGGTCTGATGATGCTGCACGCCAGGGCATGTGTGATCTTAGTTTCCTGACCAGGGATCAAACCTGTGTCCCTTGCATTGCAAGGTGAGTTCTTTAACCTCTGGACCACAAGGGAAGTCTCTGCATATCTCTTTATAAGCTTATACCAAAGAGAATTGTCGGTGCACTTCATGTGTGCATATCGCTCAGTCGAGTCCGACACTTTGCGACCCCATGGACTGCATCTGTTCATGGGGATTCTCCAGGCAAGAATATGGAGTGGGTTGCCATATCCTCCTCCAGGGCATCTTCCCAATCGAGGGATAGAACCCAGGTCTTCCGCATTGCAGGAGGATTGCTTACCATCTGAGCCACCAGGGAAGCTCTTTATCAGGGAAACCCTTTACCAGGGGAGGCTTTACTAAACAGAAAGTGTATAAACCTGAGCCGATAATCAGGGTCAGAATATAGTCTCAGCTTCTTTAAATCTCAGTGCAATTCAGAGTCTGTGATGTATAGTTTAAAGCGATCTTTAAAAATAAATTTCAAGGTCAACGTCAATACGGAAACCTTAAAACCATTACTGGCCGTTCTCACTCTACAGAGCCAATCACCTGTTAGGATTTCCTTGTGACCGCGCTGCAGTCCCCTCCAGCTCAAGCAGTGAAACTGACACCTCTCCTTTCCTGGAAGCCTCCGGCTCCTTATCTGATCTATTCCATCACTTCACACTAAGTTGCTTAGTTTTGAAAATTATGTTTGTTTTTTTTTTTGATGACTCCCCTCTTACCACATTCAATCAGTTGTCAAATCTTATCAGTTCTGCTTTTAACACAGTTCTCAAGCTTAGCCGTCCTCATTCATTTCTCTTTCAGGTTAGCAAACTACATTTACATCAAAACCCTGGTGAGGAGACTGTCTCTGGGGAGGGTGGGGGAGGCAAGGGAAGATTTCCTGTGGTTGGATGACTTTGCTGAATTTTCCAAGTTTTCTAGAATCACTCGTCACCAGAAAAAAATGAACAAAAACCATAATAGGATCTGTGTGTTCTTCAGAGACGTGAATTCGGTTATTCTCAGGGTTCGTCTACTAACATTTAGCTCATATATAGAAACGATTCCTAAATTTATGCCTGTGCCTGTCTCTGTCAGGATCCAATCTTCTGGAAGGCATAACCCAGGCTTGTGAGCATCCCACAGAGCCCGGGTACCCAGTCGTGTTTGTTGAGTTAAACTGAGTTGAAGACTGGCCAGACCAGGCAGGCTGCACTGGTCCTTCACTGGCGACCAGCTGCTGACACCTCTGCCCATCACTGGGGAAGAAGAAATCTGTCCTCCTTACCAGTGATTGCTCTGGCACGTGCCAAGCTGGCCTCGCTGGGGATGAAGCTTTCCCAGCGTCATCAGCCTGTTCCCGTCCATAACTGGCCCCTCCCGACAGCAGGGTGTCACAGCGGGCTTGGAACAGTCACCTGGACGATGAGCCCTGAGCAAAGCTCAGCACTCTGACCCTCGAGTACCCTGGGACCAGGGCATCATCACCAACGTGGACGGCAAGGAGTGAAGAAGAGGCACCCGTCACAACGTCTACAGTGAGTGTGGTGGGCTCCGAGGGGTGCCCAGGGCAGCTTCCCAGGCCCCTGGAGCTCCCACCCCAGCCCTGAGAAGGTGATCAGATCACATATGGGACCTTGGACACTCTGAAGAATCGATGCTTTTGAACTGTGGTGTTGGAGAAGACTCCTGAGAGTCCCTTGGACTGCAAGGAGATCCAACCAGTCCATCCTAAAGGAGATCAGTCCTGGGTGTTCATTGGAAGGACTGATGCTGAAGCTGAAACTCCAATACTTTGACCACCTGATGGGAAGAGCTGACTCATTGGAAAAGACCCTGATGCTGGGAAAGACTGAAGGTGGGAGGAGAAGGGGACGACAGAGGATGAGATGGCTGGATGGCATCACCGACTCAACGGACATGAGTTTGAGTAAACTCTAGGAGTTGGTGAAGGACAGGGAGGCCTGCTTGCTGCAGTCCATGGGGTTGCAAAGAGTCGGGCACAACTGAGTGACTGAACTAAGTGAACTGAACTGGACACTCTGGCGTGTGTGTGACTGCAGCCCATGCGTCCCTGTAGCCTCTGGCCACACCACGTGTACTGTCCTGGACTCTGAGGAGGGGGTCACCCACACTGTGCCCATCCACCAGGAGTTATGCCACTCTCCCTGCCATCCCCATCATCCATCTGGACCTCTCTTTCTGGGACCTGACTGACCACCTCGTGAAGATGTTCCCGGAGTGAGACCACAGCTTCACCATCACTGCCCAGTGGGGAATCCTGTGTGAATCAAGGAGCAACTGTGCCAGGGTCCCCGGAACTGGAGCAGGAGGTGGCCACTTCTGTGTCCTCCTCCTCCCCAGAGAAGAGCTGTGAGCTGCCAGACCTTCAGGTGACCAGCATCTTCAACACATGGTTCTGGGATCCAGAGGCACTTTCCCAGCCCTCCTCCTGGTAATGAAGTCCTGTGGCAGCCACACACCCACATTTAGCTCCATCCCACAGGATGATGTCCACATGTAGAAGGACTGTATGCCCACAGGGTGCTGTCTGGGGGACCAGCATGTACCCCATGTCACCGGCAGGATGCAGAGAGAGGTCGTGGGCACTGGCGACCCGCAGGACCAGGACTGAGCTCAAGGTCAGGGGTCCTCCTGGACACACGTACTCGGTGAGGGTGGGGCTCTGTCCTGGTCTCCCTGCTCACTTTCAGCCCACGTGGATCAGCCTGCAGGAGGGTTACTCATCAGGCAGCTCCACCGTCTCCTGCAAATCCTTCTAAACGGACTAGGAGGAGACTTGCAGAATTTGCTGCGTAAGTTCGTTGAAAACTTTAAATTTAGACTTCCCTGGTGGTCCAGTGGTTAAGGATCTGAAAAAGTTTGTCCTTGAAGTTTGTATCTGATATCAGCACTGGATTGCAGAACTTGTTGCTGATTTTGACCTTCTGTTTAAGTTTGCTGTTCCTTTCAGTTCAGTTCACTCGCTCAGTCGTATCCGATTCTTTGCAACCCCATGAACTGTAGCATGTCAGGATTCCCTGTCCTTCACTAACTCCCAGAGTTTACCCAAACTCATGTCCATTGAGTTGGTGATGTCATCCAACCATCTCAGCCTCTGTCATCCCCTTCTCCTCCCGCCTTCAATGTTTCCCAGCATCAGGGTCTTTTCCAATGAGTCAGGTCTTCGCATCAGGTGGCCAAAGTATTGGAGCTTCAGCTTCAACATCAGTCCTTTGGTCTATGTTTAATACCTTGTACACATCTGTGTTTCAAACCCCTAAGACATGCAGCTCTGTTACTTCCTGACGGAGGTGAGACTATGTTTGTGGAAGAGTCACCCATCGGCTTGAGGAGAATTTGTGAGCCCAGGAGCTTCCTGACCTATGCAGGTTATTCATGTGCAAGAGCTGCTTATTTCAGGATTTATCTAGAGGCTGGCAAAGTCGTGAGCCAGCTGCCATTTGTCTTTGGTGTCTGCCCGGTTTGGGAAGCTCTTTAGCACCCACTCTCCTTTCTTACCCCATCATTTCCTGCCAGAGCCCCCAGTGGCTGTTACTTACCTTAAGTTGGGAAATGGCTTGCATTTACACCTGTAAGTGTATCCATCCTTTCAATTCATGTAAGGCTTTTGTATGCAAATCTCAGTTCTGTGAGAGATGACCATAAACATTGGTTTTCTACTGTCGCGTGAGAACACTTGGATCCAGCAACCTGTGGCCATTGTGAGAGAAAGCCAAGTGCCGCAGTAAACAACCAGAGGCTAAGTGTTGTGCTGGTGGAGGTGGGAACCATGCAAAACTGTGTCACTCCTGAGACCAAAAACAAAAACAAACTTAAAATTTCAGTCTTCAAAAATTCCCCCCAAATGGCTCAGAGTTTCAAAAGACAGAGAAGAGATCATGAGAAAGAAGAGGGCGAAAACCCCAATCTGCTTCTTTAGAAGTTATTGTTAATTTTCTCCTCAATGAAAAGATTTATTTCATTCTCTGTAGCTTTCTCCAACTTTTAGTTTAAATCTTTTTAGTACATTTTTCATTAACTTTTTCCTCCTTCTTTTGGACCCTGAGTTGAATCATATCATTAAGATTCTGGGCAGAAAGTTTCAGAAGAGTTGGACGTTGGGATATTACAGCATTTGGAATAATTTATTCTACATCTTTAGTTTATACAGCACATCTGTTTAGCCTAAAATTTTGACAAAGTGTTTGACAAAGGCTGAGGGAAAGCAGTTCCCAGGGAAGGAAAGAAAGAAATTTCATTCTAGTTGGCTAGACTAGATGGCAACTTGATTTCCTACCAAGGTCCCCAGATATTGGCAAGTAATGATTTTGGTGTAAATTATACACTTTGATGTGTACAGAGGCTATGGAGCATTTTATATGAAGTAATAATATTAAGTAAACGGATTGAACTAATGACTGCTTAATCTGACATCTAAGGAAATAAACAACACTAACTGACACGGTTGCCCTTTCTGGACTTAAATTCTGGGACAGTCCAAGTTGCCATTTTTGCTGATCTTTGTGAATATGAGATCGAGTTACTTTATAAACAACCACAAGACTTTCAATCTTCAGTTGACAAATTGCATGGTCACTGCTGGAAAGATTGCTCCAGTCCTCCTTATTATTAATCTATCATAACTCTATTTGATTTTTAAAATAAAAGCTTATTTTTTGTTGAATTTTTATTGAAACAAACATGCCCAATATCATGTATGTTCAGGGACTCACCTCTTGATAGATGACTATCTTTCCTATCCTTGGATCCTCTCTCCCCTTCTAAACTCTCTTTACCTAAGAATCATTCCCATGAAATGGATGGCTTCGAATGGCAATATTTATATATTTCAGTGGGTTGATAAATCAACCTATAAAAATCACATAACAAGAAATAAGACACTAAAGCTCATGTGAGAGTCAGTTCCTAGGAAGGTTGATAAGAAGTCCAGGGTCCCCAAGGCAGAGAAAGGGGACCAGGGTCCCCAGGGAGAAGTAAGGGGTCCAAGGCTCTCAAGGAGGAGAAAAGGACAAACATTTTTGTCTACATTGCTTTGTCTCAGTCAATGTAACAGTGAATCTTGCTCGAGGATATGTTTCTCCTTAACAAGAACCTTCTGACTAATCCTCTTACCTTAAGATGTATGTTGTGGGAGTGGGTCTGAAAGAAGTTTATGTAAGGCCTTGCTAAGACTGGCAGGGTGGCACTCTCTATCCCCCTTCTCATGTCTGTGTCAGAAGCGTTCTCTGTCCTTTCTCACTTTAATAAAACTCTGCTGCACAGATGTTCCTAAGTGGTCAAGCCTGGTGCCTGGTCCCAAAGCTCAACCTTCCTCTTTGGAGATCATGAATCCCACATCTCAGTCATTAGTGTCTTTAATGAGATTAGAAGTTTTTAACGTTTTTAAACACTCAACATATCTGCTTTCAAAAAATCATGGAAAAATGAAATGAAAAATGGACTGATTTGCATGGTCAAGCCAGTGGATACAGAGAAGGCACAGGCTTGTGTTCTTCCAACTGGATGGGAGTCTTGGTGAGCCTGTGCTTGGTGTAGCAATGCAAACCGGATACAATATAAATTAAATTTGAATAAGGCTGGATAAAGCAAATTTATCTTCCACCATTTCAATGGAAAAGTCATAGTCCAGGAATTTTCAAAATTCCTGGAATTTTTGAAAAATTGCAAAAGCTTTTAATATAATTCAACAAAATGCATGGGAATGAGAGAAAGAATTCTCTCTCATATACACTCAAAATATTGTTTTTCTCTTTCAGGTACAAACACTTGTATAAATACAAATGTTCACTTGCTGTGTTTATTGTTTTTATAATAATAATGAACATTTATATAATTCTTACCAAGTGATAGGCAATGTTTTATATAAAGGAATATATAAAGTATAAATTCACACTATATAAGTATAAATAAATGCTATATTTATAAACATACATATATTATAAATATATGCTATATTTCTGACTCTTTGCGACCCCATGGAGTTCTCCAGGCAAGAAAACTGGAGTGGGTAGATTCCCTTTGCCAGGGGATCTTTCCAACCCAGGGATCAAACCTGTATCTCCTGTGTCTCCTGCACTGGCAGGCAGATTTTTTACCACCTAAGCCGCCACAGAAGCCCCATAAAAATGAATATATATGTACATATACACACACAAAGTGTAAATGTACACTAACTTATACACCTCAGTGTACATAGTGTACATATTAAAGACTGATCTGCATACCACCCTGTGAGGTGCCTGCTCTTGTCCTGTTTAATAGGGAAGGAAACTGAGGCTAGTGGTACTAACTTTGCTCCCCAAGGTCGCACAGCTCGCCAGCAGCAGCTGGGACTCAAATCCAGGCGTCTGCACCGGAGTCTGGCTCCTGAGGCTGACATGCCCCCCTCTCCCTGTCGCCGGCTTCATGAAGGTGGAGACTTCCCTGTTCAACTGCAGAGTAGGAATGGCCCTGGCTGCAAAGGCACTCAGGCCTACATTCTGGATTCAGATTCTCAGAATTCATAAATGGTTGTAAATTCCCTCTCAAAAAAAAAAAAAAGAAAAAAGTCCTGATTCATGGTTTTGCAAATATGCCTGATGTGACTAATTTTAAGTTCCCTGTAGTTTAACAACTGACTTGCAAAATTCCTGAAATTCTAATAATCAGCTGTTGCAAACTGATACAAAAAGGCTCCAAACTGCTGAATTGGTAACTGCATGGTGTTCAAAGTCGAGTCGCCATCATCTACAGCAGTGGCAGGGGTGGCTGCTCACTCATCTTCGTTATATGAGGTTTGCCCCAGCTTCTCACACTGTCAGTTCGCTGTATCAGTAAAATACTCATATTAGTAGTACTAGATGCGTTGCTGAAAAGTTAGCTGGAAAAAAGCCTGCAAAACGCTCAGCTAAATGCCTGGCCTTTAGTAGAACCTACGTGTCAATTCCTGTCCTCTCGGATTACTCCTCCTTAGGAAGTGTCTTCTTTCTAGCGGGAGTGCGTTAAGTGAATGAACAAGTGAAGAATCGAAAGCTTTGGTAAAGAGCATCAGTTTTAAATAGAATGGATGACTTTAGTCTTTACCAATCAATGCACATCGGGGGAAGTATGTGGCAACATTCATGTTTTTGTAACTTCACCATAATTTTAAAGGTCTCTCCTGCCTCAGCCAGGAATGTGAATTCAAATGACAAGAGGCCAAGCTGCTAAGTGATTAAAATGTGCTCAGGGTGAATGGAGCTGGGAGTGGATGGGATTAAGACAAGCAGGAGATCTCACACCCACCATACAGGCACGTTCGAACATTTTTAGACTTCTGTGCGAGCCAAACAAAATGTCTCGGACGAGCACGGCTCCTGTGCGTGCGTGCTAGCTAAGTCACTCCAGGCGTGTCCGACTCTGCGACCTCTGGACTGCACCTGCCAGGCTCCAGAGACACACAGGACTCCCCAGGCGAGAATACCGGAGTGGGTTGCCATGGCTTCCTCCAGGGGATCTTTCCGACTCAGGGATCGAACCCTTGTCTCCTGTGGCTCCTGCACTGCAGATGGCTTCTTTACCTCTGAGCCACGCGGGGAGCCCTGATACGGCTCGTGGGCTCCCGGTATTCCAGCTCTGCTTTTGGAGTAAACTCTGAGGCTAACACAGGCTTAATTTGAAATCTGGTTGTGCTGCTTACTAGCTAGTGGTCTTGAGACCAGTTAATTAAACTCTCTGCCACCATATCCAAGGGGTGAGAGTGACCCCCCAGAGGAAGGGGCTCTCCAGTGATCAGGAGCGAGGCCAGGCATGCAAACAATGAACTGTTAGCCCCAGATGACTCCCGGACAAGAGGCGTGGAGGTAGGGACAGTTTCACTTGACTCTGTTCTTCTTCTGCATATTGCCCAGAAGAAAAAATTTCTCTGTGCTATGATTGGAGAACTTCTAGCACAGTAACTGTTCTCAAACTTTGATGCCCATTATAATCACGTGGAGAGTTAAAAAAAAAGAAAAAAGAGTGATTTCTGATTCCAAGCCCTCCACCTCCATGTACTTGATCTGGGGGAATGGGCTGGAAATCAGGTGATTCTAACATCTCGATTAAGAAACAGTCCTGAAAGACGGAAGGAGGGAAAAAACCATATGATTTTCAGGGCCATTATGTGAATTACTTTTATGTAATTCACATCACATACATACATTTGCAGCATGCTATTTTCCTTAACAAATGTACAAAGGCTTTCTGCTGGACTTCAAATAAATAAAAATACAACAGCCATTTAGGAAAAAAAAAAAAGTTTTCTGGTCTCATGCACACTTGCATTAATTCAAACTGAACTGTTTTCTGTTTAAAAAAGTGAATTCTGCCATCATGAGACATAAAGGATGACATGTGATTGTTGCTTTAAAACGTGAATATCCTGTCTGTCATCTCTCTCTGAATTCTGCTGTGCCCTCTGGACGAACTCCCACCAAGATAAAGCTTAAGCGTCTCACCTAATTTGCCAGGAGGCAGCTTACCTATTTAGGTTAGGGTACCAGAGTTGATGAGGAATTCGTTGGGAAGCCAAGCACAAGTTTTTGCTTTCAACTATTTATAGCAATCAGCTGGCTTTCCCAGCCCCTCATTAGATCAATCATGGCCATTGTCTTACAGTTGAGTGGGAAGTCGTTACAGGTGGGAGAAAGCGCGATGCCTCTAATTCAGCAGAGGCCCCCTAACAGGAAATCTGCAAGGAATTACAATCAAATAGGAGGCTTATCAGGAGAACAGGGTTGCTTCCAAGGCGGGATCTCTGAAGCCTTTCTGAATTCTGGGTTGAACATAAAATGTAAAGAGATACTACCACAAACCCACTTGGACAAAGAGAAGACAGCATTTTCTTCATGTTGCAAGTCTGGTGGTGGGTTTTCAGCTTTCGCCGAAATGCCACTTGGTACAGACACACTTAGATTTGGCGGGGGCTCCTCTTTTTCACAGGCCATTTATTTGGGAATGTGTTTTACAGGTGGCCCTGCTGCTGAGTCCAAGCCCTGGGCCTATGCGGCGTCGTAGGCTGCACAGCTCTGCGGCTGACTCAAGTGTCACATTATGAGCTGCTGGTAGCCAATGCGGGGGGAAGTTCCTTTTTCCTCACTTTGCTTTTCCCTGGCCTATTGAGCCACAACAGTCAAAAGCCAGCTGAATCCATCATGAGGGGACAGGCAAGAGGGAACTTGCTGGGCTCCAGGCTTCTGGTTGGTCCCAGTGTGTGGGCTCTGGGGTGACCCCAGGAGCATGAGGGTCTGGCTTAGCATCGCTCCCACTAAAACGCGCCTCAGAAATCAGTTTATTTGAAGGAGTTAATGAAAGTGCTAGATATTTTCTACCCACTGGCAGAGGGGAGAAGTAGTGCACGCGTCTGAATAAATAACTGAAAATGGCTTCTCACTGTTCAGGAAGTACAATCAATTTGAAATTAGGATTATGGAAACATCTGCGAAAATTCAAGTGTCATCTCAATTTGGGCTCATTCAGATCCTGTATTTTTCAACTTCCCAAGCAGTGCATTTAAAATCTAATCCTAATTAACACACATAGTTTAATTATAGCCAACAAAATATTCTACAAAAATTGTGTGTGCTGGTTGGGGGGATGGGTGGGGAGGAAGGAGGCGAGGGGGAAACCAGACAAATGTTCCCTGATTGTAAAAACTCTTGTTTGGTTAATAATATAAATCCTCAAGATTTTAAACACACACTAAAGTTTGCTTGTCAGGAATCAAAGTCACATTAGAAAAGCATGGAGCCTCCTTGCGTCCTAAATCTACTTTCTTTCTATTTCTCCTTAGCCTGGAAGGAACAAAGGGCTTGTTAATTTGGCTCAGACACTCTCTTTTGTGAAGACATTTGTTGCTTTGTTTATTTTTTCCCTCTGATCAGAAGATAAACCTTTATGGTTGTGTTTGAGTACAAATAAAGACATAAATCTGCTTGCATAAAGCAGACTTTATGGTCTGCTGTTTTAGTGATGAGGAACACCTCTAAGGGTTTGAAGGTTTAACAGACAGGCGCCTCACATTTTTGGATGCTTTGTTGGAAACTCGCTCTGATCTACCAAACACAGCAATCTACCATCTTGCAGAACTGTTGGTGCTTTCCCCTCCCAAACCTGACTTAAATGGGATATACAGAGGGAACATAAATTTAAAGAAAACAAAACAAAAATCAAGCAAATAAGGGGGGAAAGACCCCATCTGGAACTTAAAAATAATTTTAACTAAAATGGACTCTGGGAAAGAGCATAAAAATTCTAGTTCATTTTAGACTTGGTCATTTTACCTCATTATTTTGATCAATTATAAGAGAAAAAAGACAATTAAAAAATTTCCTTCAGTATTAAGGGGATATTAAATACTTTGTTCTTCTGTTACTCGTGTTAAAATTCAGAGGACAAACTTCTACCCAAGATTCTGTTCGTGGAATTTAATTATATCCCTATTTTTGAAAAAAAGAAAAACATTCAAATTCTTGGTGTCGCTCTGAAAATTTTGCTGTGATATTGGTTGTAATGAAATTTGGCTCTCTGTTACTGTTCAGCGAGTCTAGGTTTCTAAGTATAAAGTAGTGGTATTTCTTCTTATATTAATACTACTGTAATTTCCCACATTAACCCCAATCTTGAAGGCAAAATTCATTTTCTTTTTTGTTCATTTTTTTATTTCTTTCAAAACCCATTTTATTTAGCATTTAATAAATAGTCTGTATACTTGCTTTATTTGTAAGTTAATTCCATTTCTTTGTCCATCAAAATTTGTAAGATTTTATAACAATGGGATGCTTTTTAATTGGTTAATAGTGATGAATGAATTAAAGACATTTTGTTGAAAAGAATTCTACATTTCTTTGCAGAAACCAGTGGCTCAGAAAGGCTAGTACAGTAGGAATGTAAGGTATTTAACATGTAAAGACTAGAATCAACCTTGAAAAGTTGTCTGTAGAGTAAGCTTTGATTAAAATCTGTTGAATAGTAGAACTAACAATTTTTTCTTTTTACCAATTCTTATTCTCTTTCATTTTTTTGCCCCTCTCTCTTCTTCTCCTCTCTCTTGTCTAGTGCCTTACCCTCCAAAATGAAGAAAGAGATGCTTCATTCCTATCTTTGTCTTAGAGTCTAGCATTGCACCTGGCACATAATAAGAAATAAAAGAATTAATCCTACTTATTCACTGACTTCCATGATGAAATTTTGGCTGGATGTAGAAAGGTAGCTGTAGAATCAAGCATAAGAATCTCATGGTAGAAAAGGGAGAAAATTATTATAAATCATTTTTTAATGGTATTTTAAATGGTTAAAGCAAGTCACAAAATAAGAATGAAGAGGATGCAAAAGATTTGGAACCCAGGCTTTGGGGTCCAACCATTTGGATTCAAATCTCATGTCTCCTTCTTATTAGCTGTATGATACAGCAAGTTTCCTAACCTCTATAAGCTTTGGTTTCCTCACCTACAACCCGAACCTAGGACTTTTAGTAAGAATCAAATGAGATAATGCTTGTCAGTGCGTAGTTTAAGATCATACACTGAAGTGATTATTATCAGAAATATTTTCACTTTTGGCATAATAATTTAAAGATATGAGGGAAAAAAATACCAACAGCTGAACTGTAGAGAACACCAAGGATTGAAATGTCCCCAGACTCTTTAAACTTCTCCCAGATATTCTGTGGCACAAGCTCTAGGCTCTATCTGGATTCCAGGCCCTTTTCCTGCTGGAATGTGGAAACTGCTGGCTTGCGGAAAGGAACAGGTTGCTCTGGGCTGAGGAGTGAAGTACAGAGGGGCAGAAATGCAACTACCAATTCAGGCAAAGCGGCAGTTATAATAAAACAGATTTTCCAAACTTCCCCTACTTCACATGTATCTAAACACTTCCCCAAAGACTCAGACTCCCAGTGTGATTGAAACAAAACCACCCTTGACCCAAAAAGGGCAGTCATCTAACAGGCATTCTGTTACTGTGTGGGTTGGAGATGTGTGCTCAAGACCTAAGAATTATAGCGGAAATAAGTTAAGAATCCATTTGTAAAACAAAAGCAAATAAGAATAATGATCCCATTTTGATTTCAAATACATAGTCATGACACTAAGACTATATTTCTAGCCATAGAAATTGTAAAACACAGAAATCTATTAAAAAAAATTGGAGTCAGAAATCGATTTTATTGCTGTGGCCAATCTACAAAGAAGCAAGCATGATAGCTTTGCTATCAACATATGCATGTGTGATAATGTGTAGGTGAGCAGAGATGGTCAACGATTACTGGTATCAGTAAACAGGGCACAAAAGATTAGTGATGGTGGCAAAAGGCAGTGTGTGGAGGAGATAGAAGCAGCAACCCTGAAATCATGCAATATAGACTGGCACTCAACCCTACAGTCTTTTAACTGAGATCACACCTTGTATCAAGGCTTAATGAAGCTCACGTTCTTGATGTCTTGATGGCAGAAAGAAATAGTAACAGGTGCGAAGCGGATTTATTTAGAGAGAAACACACTCCACAGACAGAGTGTGGGCCATCTGAGAAGGCCTGGCTCCATGGTAGAGGGCTGCCAGTTTTTTCGTTGTTGTTCAGCTGCTAAGTCGTGGGCAACTCATTGAGACCCCACAGATTGCTAGGCTCCTGCGTCCTCCACTGTGTCCCGGAGTTTGCTCAAATTCATGTCCACTGAGTTGGTGATGCTATCTAGCCATCTCACCCCCTGCCACTCGCTTCTCCCTTTTGCCTACAATCTTTCCCAGAATCAGGGTCTTTTCCAATGAGTTGGCTCTTTGCATCAGGTCAAAGTATTCAAGTTTCAGCTTCAGCGGTAGTCCTTTCAGTGAATATTCAGGGTTGATTTCCCTGGTTTGATCTTCTTCCAACTCAAGGGACTCTCAAGATTCTTCTCAAACACCACAATTCAAAAGCATCAATCCTTTGGCGTTCAGCCTTCTTTATGGTCCACCTCTCACATCCATACATGATTAATGGAAAAGCCATAACTTTGACTATACAGACCTTTGTCAGCAGAGTAATGTCTCTGCTTTTAATACACTGCCTAGGTTGGCCACAGCTATCCTTCCAAGGAGCAAATATATTCTAATTTCATGGCGCAATCACCATCCTCAGTGATTTTGGAGCCCAACTAAATAAAACCTGCCATTGCTTTCACTTTTCCCCTTCTGTTTGCCTGAAATGATGGGACCAGATGCCGTGGTCTTAGTTTTCTGAATGTTGAGTTTTAAGCCAACCTTTCGCTCTCCTCTTTCAGCCTCATCAAGAGGCTCGTTGGTACCTCTTCACTTTCTGCCAGTAGAGTGATACTTCGCCACATTTGAGGTTGTTGATATTTCTCCTGGCAATCTTGATTCCAATTTGTGATCCATCCAGCCCGGAATTTCATGTGAGGTACTCTGCATATAAGTTAAATAAGCACGGTGATGCAACTTTGTGGTATTCCTTGCCCAGTTTTGAACCAGTCAATTATTCCATGTCTGGTTCTGTTGCTTTGTGACCCACATACGGGTTTTTCAGGAGACAGATAAGGTAGTCTGGTACTCCTGTCTCTTCTTTAAGAATTTCCCACAATTTGTTGGGACCCACACAATCAAAGGCTTTAGCAAAGTGAATGAAACAGAAGTTGATGTTTTTCTGGAACTCCCTTGCTTTCTCCAAGATCCAGCAAATGTTGGCAATTTGATCTCTGGTTCCTCTGCTTTTTCTAAACCCAGTTTGTACATCTGGATGTTCTCAGTTCAAGTACTGCTGAGACCTAGCTTGAAGGATTTTGAGCATAACCTTGCTGGCATGTGAAATGAGGACAGTTCTATGGTAGTTTGAGCATTCTTTGGCATTGCCCTTCTTTGGGATTGAAATGAAAACTGACCTTTTTCAGTCTTGTGGCCATTGCTGAGTTTTCCAAATTTGCTGACAGATTGAGTGCAGCACTTTCACAGCATCATCTTTTAGCATTTGAAATAGCGCAACTGGAATTCCGTCACCTCCAATAGCTTTGTTCATAGTAATGCTTCCTAAGGCCCACTTGACTTCATACTGCAGGATGTCTGGCTCTAGGTGAGTGGCCATACCATCGTGGTTATCCAGGTCATTAAGACCTTTTTAGTATAGTTCTTCTGTGTATTCTTGCCACCTCTTCTTAATCTCTTCTACTTCTGTTACGTCAATACCATTTTGGTCCTTTATTGTGCCCATCCTGCATGAAATATTACTCAATATCTCCAGTTTTTTTGAAGAGATCTCCAGTCTTTCCCATTCTATTGTTTTCTTCTACTTCTTTGCATTGTTCATTTAAGACTTTTAAAAAATATCTTCTTGCTTTCTCTGGAACTCTGCATTCAGTTGGCTGTATCTTTCCCGTTCTCCCTTTGCCTTTCATTTTTATTTCCTCTGCTAGTTGTAAAACCTTCTCAGACAATTTTTCCCATTTATTTTTCTTTGGGAATGTTTTGGTCACTGCTTCATGTACAATGTTATGAACCTCCATACATAGTTCTTCAGGCACTCTATCTCCCAGATCGAATCCCTTGAATCTATCATCACCTCCACTGTATAATCATAAGGGAGTTGATTTAGGTCATACTTGAATGACCTGGTGGTTGTCCCTGCTTTCTTCAATTTAAGCTTGAATTTTGCAATAAGAAGCTCATGATCCAAGCCACAGTCAGCTGTAGATACTGTTTTTGCTGACAGTGTAAAGCTTCTCTGCCTTCAGTGCAAAGAACATAATCAATCTGATTTTGATATTGACCATCTGGTGATGTCCCTGTGTAGAGCTGTCTCTTGTATTGTTGAAAAGGATGTTTGCTACGACCAGCATGTTCTCTTGACAAAGCTCTATTAGCCTCTGCCCAGGTTC
Source organism: Bos indicus x Bos taurus (assembly GCF_003369695.1). Taxonomy (NCBI): domain Eukaryota; kingdom Metazoa; phylum Chordata; class Mammalia; order Artiodactyla; family Bovidae; genus Bos; species Bos indicus x Bos taurus. The sequence continues at coordinate 155,127,678 of NC_040076.1, forward strand.
ATTTTTAACCCCAAGGCGGGACTTGCCTATTTGTTCCTAGGCCAGAGTCAATTAATACAAGGAAGAAATGCTTGATGTAGTTGGAAAGAAGAGAATCTCTTTCCTAGGAATTTGAAACATGAGTGAGATACACGGGGACAGGAGGTGGTTTGGAATTATTGTTTCATTTCCTTTTTTTTTAAATTTAATATTACTTTATTTTTTTATTAATCACTTTATTTTAATGTGTGTTCACAATATATTCAGAATAAATTAACACTGAAGATGTATTTTTTTAACCATTTATCATTGCTTTATTATTATTATTATTATTTTTTACTTTACAATATTGTATTGGTTTTGCCATATATCAGCATGAATCCACCACAGGTGTACACGTGTTCCCCTTCCTGAACCCCCTCCCACCTCCCTCCCCATCATGGCATTGAAACATGTATAATATCATATAAGAAACAAGTCGCTGGTCCAGGTTGATGTTTCATCTTCAGTGTCCCCGGGTTCTTGTTGTAGGCTTCTTTTCCACCCAGTGCCTTGTTTAGGTCTCCCTCAATTCCATGAGCTCTCGAGTTTTTCCTCTAATAGATCTCTCCCCAGCCTCCAACCTTTTGCATTAGTTCAGCAGCATTTGCTTGCCTCCAAAAGGACCTTCAAAGTCAACATTCACAAAACTAAGATCACACTTCATGTAGATAGGGAAACAGTGGAAACAGTGGCTGACTTTACTTTTGGGGGCTCCAAAATTACTGCGGATGGTGACTGCAGCCATGAAATTAAAAGATACTTACTCCTTGGAAGGAAAGTTATGACCAACCTAGACAGCATATTAAAAAGCAGAGACATTACTTCGTCAACAAAGGTCCATCTACTCAAGGCTATGGTTTTTCCTGTGGTCATGTATGAATGTGAGAGTTGAACTATAAAGAAAGCTGAGTGCTGAAGAATTGATGCTTTTGAACTGTGGTGTTGGAGAAGACTCTTGAGAGTCCCTTGGACTGCAAGGAGATCCAACCAGTCCATCCTAAAGGAGATCAGTCCTGGGTGTTCATTGGAAGGACTGATGTTGAAGGTGAAACTCCAATACTTTGGCCACCTGATGCAAAGAACTGACTCACTGGAAAAGACTCTGATGCTGGGAAAGATTGAAGACTGGAGGAAAAGGGGACGACAGAGGATGAGATGGCTGGATGGCATCACTGACTCAATGGACATGAGTTTGGGTGAACTCTGGGAGTTGGTGATGGACAGGGAGTCCTGGTGTACTGCAGTCCATGGGGTCGCAGAAAGTCAGACATGACTGAGCGACTGAACTGAACTTAACTGAAAAGGACCTTATGTGATTTATTACCTATTCTCATCTCTACCTTGGTTATGGTGGCCAAACAATCATATGAGTTTAAGAGGATTATACAGCTAAGTATAAAAATTCGTTGGTCCTGTAGATCAAGCCAGTTCCATGATTTACAAAATAGAAAACAAACAAACAAAAAATTCTTTGTAATAGCCTGTTTTCATTCCTAAGCTTAGGGAAAATCAATCAATGGGAAGTGATGAGCTAGGCAGGCTCTGGAGACTAAGAGTCAATTCTATCATTTACTGTCGCTGTTGTTCAGTCACCCAGTCGTGTCCGACTCTTTGTGACCCCACGGACTGCAGCACACCAGGCCTCACTGTCCCTCACCATCTCCCAAAGTTTGCCCAAGTTCATGTCCATTGCATCAGTGGTGCCATCCAGCCACCTTTTCCTCTGAGGCCCTCTTCTCCTTCTGCCCTCAGTCTTTCCCAGCATCAGGGACTTTTCCAATGAGTCAGCTGTTCGTATCAGGTGACTAAAATATTAGAATTTCAACTTCAGCATCAGTCCTTACAATGAGTATTCAGGGTTAATTTCCCTTAGGATTGACTGGTTTGATCTCCTTGCTGTCTAAGGGCCTCTCAGGAGTCTTCTTGAGCGCCACAGTTTGAAGGCATCAGTTCTTTGGTGCTCTGCTTTCTTTGGGTCCAGCTCTCATAACCGTATGTGACCACTTAGAAGACCGTAGCCTTGACTACACAGACCTTTGTAGGTAGAATAATGGCTCTGATTTCAACACACTGTCTAGGTTTGTCATAATTTTTCTGCCAAAAAGCAAATGTCTTCTGATTCCATGGCTGCGGTCACCATCTGTGGTGATTCTGGAGCCCAAGAAGAGGAAATGTCACTACTTCCACTTTCCCCCTCTATCTGCCATGAAGTCGTGGGGCCAGATGCCATGATCTTGCTTTCTTTAATATTTAGTTTTAAGCTGGCTCTTCACTCTCCTCCTTCACCCTCATTAAGAGGCTCTTTAGTTCCTCTTCTCTTTCTGCAATTAGAGTGGTATCATCCACATATCTGTGGTTGTTGATGTTTCTCCCGCCTGTCTTCGTTTTAGCTTGTAACTCATCCATTTCTCATGATGTACTCAGCGTATAGATTAAACAGACAGGGTGACAGAAGACAGCTCCACTGTACTCCTTTCTCAATCTTGAACCAACCAGTTGTTCCATATAGAGTTCTACCTGTTGCTTCACTTACTATGTGACCTTAAATGATTTAAGCTCTCTGTGACCATGGTTTCTTTATATGTCAAAATGGAGATAATGTAGAGTTGTTGGGGAGATTAAATGAGGACAAACATATATAATACAACTTCATATGGTACTTTTTAAGAGTTCAATAAGTGTTGGTGATTTTTGTTGCTATAAACAGGTAGGATCAACATTCTTTTTTCCATTTTATATTTTCAAATACTAAGGCTCTAGAAGATGAAATGACTTGGTTAAATCACACAATGGTAGAACAAGGACCATAATTCCAATATTTTAGAATGTCATTCACAGATGTTTATTGACTGCCTACAGTGTACTAGGCCTTGGGAATACAGATCCTTGCCTTCATAAAACTTGTAGTCTGGGGCAAGGCTCAGCTGATTACTGTTTGTTGGACAAATCTATTTCTTTGTTTGCTGTTATTAATGAAATTTTATTGGAACACAGCCCCCTGTCTTTGTTAGGCATAGTGTCTGTGGTTTTTACCTGCTGCAATGAGAGAGTTGAGCAGAGACTGTCCAGCCCAAAAGTCTAAACCATTTACTATCTGATTCTTTGGAAAAAAGTTTGCCAAATCCTGGTCCAGTGGATTTATGATATATTGGTCTAGAAACATTTTCTTTAATTGTAAAAGGCTAGTTAAAACAAGAAAAAAAATCTCCTTCAAAATGTGGACAACTTTTAGTCTTTACAGCCTCTATTATACCCGACCCAACTTTTTTTTACCACTTCCTGAGAGAAAGATTCTCTTTTTGCAACTGCAAGACATTGGAAAATGGCTTCTGATGGATCCATATTTCTTCCTCATTGTTCCCAATGTTTCATCCTGGATTATCTTTCAGACCTATAGCCTAGTACATTGTCCTTACTTTTCTAACTAGGAAGAAGAAATAATGTGTTATGTCATCTAATTTGACTAAATTGCAAAACTTCTTGACAGACACACCCTTTAGCCATGAAGTCTAAAAACTGCTCCTTGAATCAACTCCTTTCCTTGATAATAATAGACTTAATTACACACAATGTCTTGTGACATTTAAAAAAGTTAAATTATTTCATCTGCCCAGTTTCAGGATTTTGAGCATGTTTGTCCATATATTTACACAAACTTTGATTAGCTGCTTTAACATGTCTCATTTAAAATGCATGTGATATGAGATGCGGTAGAACTGTTTCTACAAGAGACAGAGATTCTTCCATAAGGATGACTGAATGAGTATAGCAGCGTAATTTTTCAGATGAAGTCCTCCTAGCCTTGCTGGCAGGAGGCTGTGAGTGACCCTTGGACCATGATGCACAGATCCAAGCATCTGGTTTCCTGAATAAACTCTGTGACAGCTTTGCTTCTGAAGGGAACGCAGCACAGAAACCACCACAGATGGCGTGTCTTGTTGGGATGTGTGGGGCACTAGAATCTGATTTTGAAGTTATTGCTTGGACTGATGAGCAGTTTTCTTGGGCAAACAGTTCTTAGAAGAGATCTAAGCCTCACTGCTTAGGTAGGGCCAGGCTAGAATAACCACAGTTACTCCCAGCAGGAACTTTTGCAGTCTGAGGAGGACACAGCCCATGCCTTGGAAATGTCATCTACTCACCCATGTTGGGTTCTAACTAACTAGCTCATGTAACCATTTGACAAAGTAAGAGTGATAATTCAGAAAAAAAAATGCTCAGAAAATGATGAATATGAGTATTGGGCTGTAGCAAAGTTGTATTCAAGGAAGTTGAGTATCAATGGGGAAGAGGAACTTGGCTCTGCCCACTGCAGGGGAACCAAGCCCACACTATCAACAGAAAAGGGAGTTAAATGCTGCTGGTTGTGTGGGCCACCACCAGGAAGCAACCAGTTAAAACTGCCACCCTGAGTTAACTAGGTTTGTTTGAAAACAAAATTCAGAAGGAAGAGAAAGGGAGTGATTTAAGCAATTCTAGAGCTACTTGGAATTAAAATGTACACCAGAGGGGTTGTCAGAGGTTACCGTGCCGGGTGGGGGTAGTCAGCCCAGAGGGCTGTGCCATGGCCTTCCGGAACATCGTCCCTCTGTCCCTGGACAGCCCAACCCACGCTGTGTGTGTGCTGGGCATGGAGATCTTCTTAGACATCAGCGGGTGTGCCCCGCGGGCGTGCGAGTCCTTAGAAAAAAATAAATAAATAAAATGTACACCAGAACAAACATGCTACATTGTCGGGTGTCAGGCCAGTTTAGAAGGTTGTTACATGGACTCCTCTCAGAATTTTAGTATATTTTTTGTTTCTAAACTTGAAGTATGATTGATGTACAATATTGTGTAAGTTATAAGTGTACACTGCAGTGATTCACAATTGGAAAATGTTATATTTCATTTGTAGTTATTGTAAAATACTGGCTACATTCCTTGTGTTGTACAATAGATCCTTGTAGCTTATGTTATACATAATTGTTTGTACCTCTTAAACACCTACCCATATATCATCCATCTTCATTCCCTTTCCCCAAGGGGAACCACTAACTTGCTTTCTGTATCTGTGAGTGTGGTTTGTTATTGTTGTTATTATATTCACTAGTTGTATTTTTAAAGTTCCACATATACCTGATATCATACAGTATTTGTCTCTGTCTGACTCATTTCACTTAGCATAATACCAAGTGCATCCATGTTGCTAAAAATGGCAATATTTAAATCTTTTTAATGGCTGAATAGTATTCCTCTGTGTGTGTGTGTGTGTGTGTGTGTGCGCGACATACTCTTTATCCATTCATTTATTGATGGACACAGATCATCTTTACCATCTAGGCAGTAAGTAATACTGCTATGGACATTGGGAAGCATGTACTTTTTCAAACTAGTGTTTTTGTGGGTTTTTTTGGCATATAACTTCAAGTACAATTGCTGGGTCATATAGTAGTTATATTCAGTTTTTAAGAAGTCTCCATACTGTTTTTCATGTGGCTACAGCAACAGTGTCCAAGGGTTCCATTTTATCCATATTCTTGTCAACACTTGTTATCTGTGTTTGTATTCTTTTTGAGGATTGCCATTCTGACAGGTGTGAGGTGATATATCACTAGTTTTGATTTACATTTCCCAGATGGTTAATGATGTTGAGCACCTCCTCATGCGCCTACGGGCCAGCTTCATGTCTTCTTTGAAAATATCTCTGTTCAGGTCTTCTGCTCATTTATTAATCAGATTGGTTGTTTTTGATGTTGAGTTATATGAGACATTTATATAGTTTTGATATTAACCCTTATTTGTCATATCATTTGCAAATATTTTCTCCCATTTAGTAGGCTGTGTGTTTTTGCTTTGTCAATGGTTCCCTTTGCTATGCAAAAGCTTCAGGTTCAATTAGATCCCACTGGTTTATTTTTGCTTTTATTTCTATAACTCTAGGTGGTGAATCAAAAAAATACTGCTACAATTTCTGTCAAAGAGTATTCTGCCTGTGCTTTTCTCTAGGAGTTTTATGGTTTCCAGTCTTCAATTTACATCTTTAATCCATTTTTGGGTGTAGTATTAGAGAATATTCAAATTTGATTCTTTCTACATGTAGGTGTTCAGCTTTTCCAGCACCAGTTAGTGAAGATGCCTTTTCTCCATTGTATCATCTTGCCTTCTTTACTGTAGTTTAGTTGACCATGCTCTGTGGGTTTATTTGAGAGTCAAGAAAGTGAAAGTCACTCAGTCATGTCCAACTCTTTGTGACCCCATGGACTATACTGTCCATGGAATTCTCCGAGCCAGAATACTGGAATACAGAAGCCTTTCCCTTCTCCAGGGGATCTTCCCAACCCAGAAATTGAACCCAGGTCTCCCACACTGCAGGTGGATTCCTTACCAGCTGAGCCACCACGGAAGCCCTGGGTTTATCTGGGGGCTCTCTATTCTATTTCATTGATCTATGTGTCTGTTTTGGGCTAGTACCATACTGTTTTGATTACTGTAGTTTTGTAGTATAGTCTGAAGTCAAGAAGCATGATTCCTCCAGTTCCATTCTTCTTCCTTGAGGTTGTTTTGAGTATTCAGGATCTTGTACGTTTCCATACAAATTTAAAAACATTTGTTCTAGTCCTGTGAAAAATGCCATTGGCATGTTGATAGGGATTGCGTTGAATCTGTTGATTGCCTTGCGGTAGTGTGGTCATTTTAACAATACTGATTCTTTTGATTCAAGAATATGGTGTCTATTTCCATCTGTTTGTGTCGTCTTCAGTTCACTTCATCGGTATCTGGCCGTTTTCCCAGTACAGGTCTTTCACCTCCTTGAAGTGAAGTGAAAGTGTTAGCCACTCAGTCATGTCTGACTCTTTGCCATCCCATGGGCTGTAGCTCTCCAGACTCCTCTATCCATGGAATTTTCCAGACGAGAGTAATGAGTGGATTGCCATTTCCTATTCCAGGGGATCTTTCACACCCAGGTATAGAACCCATGCCTCCTATGTCTCCTGCATTTGCAGGTGGGTTCTTTACCACTGAGCCCCCTAGTGTTTCTTTACTGACTTTTCCATTTGGATGGCTGTCCACTAATGTGAGTGGGTATTAAAATCCCCAACTGTTACTGTGTTATTGTCAGTTTATCCCTTTGTGTCTGTTAATATTAGCTTTATATATGAATAGGTGCTTCTATTGGGTGCATATATATTTACAATTGTTGTATATTCTTTTTGAATTGATCCCTTGATCATTTTAGAGTATCCTTCATTTCTTGTGATAGCCTTTATTTTACAGTCTGTTTGTCTGACATAAATGTTGTCACACTGGCTTTATTTTGATTTTCATTTTCATGAAATAACTTTTTCCATTTCCTCACTTTCAGTCTGTAGGTGTCTCTAGATCTGAAGTAGACAGTGTATTGCAGTAGTGTGTCTACAGACAGTGCCTACAGATCTCTTGTAGACAGTGTATTGTTCAGTTGCTCAGTTGTGTCCAACGCTTTGTGACCCCATGAACTGCAGCACACCAGGCTTCCCTGTCCTTCACCGTCTCCCAGAGTTTGCTCAAACTCATGTCCATGGAGTCGGTGATGCCATCCAACCATCTCATCCTCTGTCATCCCCTTCTCCTCCTGCCTCTAGTCTTTCCCAGCATCAGAGTCTTTTCAAATGAGTCAGTTCTTAGCATTAGGTGGCCAAAGTATTGGAGCTTCAGCTTCAGCATCAGCCCTTCCAATGAATATTCAGGATTGACTTCCTTTAGAATTGACTGGTTTTGATCTCAAGGGGAGATCCAGAAGTCCTGGGGACAGAGCATATATATAGGTCTTATTTCTGTATCCATTCAGCCACTCTTTGCCTTTTGGTCAGAGTATTTAGTCCATTTACATTTAAGGTAATTATGGATATAAATATTCTCATTGCCATTTTGTTAATTGTTTTGGGGTTGTTTTTGTAGATCATTTTTCCCTTTCATCTTCTTTTGTTCTCTTATGAGTTGATAACTACCTTTAGTGTTGTGTTTGGATTCCCTTTTTCTCTTTTGTATGTAATCTCTATACATATATATGACTGTTTTAGACTCCTTAGCATTTTAAAAACTTTTAACTTTGACTTCTCCTTAGCATTTTAATCTTGAAATAGAATGTGCTCTGGGCCGTTGCCCACTGGTCTTGCTCTTCAGTCCTAAGGGTATCTCATCAGGGGGCAGGAAGGACAGGTCCATTTTGTGGTATGTACTGGTCTTGCAGTCCGTTACTCTGGTGGGTGAAGGGGACTGGGGCCCACAAAGGACCCCACACAGCACTACAAGGAAGGCTGGAGCCCTGTGACTAGGTGGTGACGGAAAGCCAGTTGTGATCAATTCAGTTGGAAAAGTGAGATATAGTGAAGGATTTTCTTCACACAGTATTCCTTGTGCCATCTCCTCGGGTACTTTAAATGCCCCTTTTGGCCTTTCAGTTCATTTTTTATCTAAGTAGCCAAATAAATTAATTTGAGTCTCTACCTTGTATTGGATAGAGAAGTTCAGTCCTTTCTCTAATACCTTTGAAGACTTTTGGGTAGGGGCAGATGCTTATAGACAGAGTTGCTTTCTGCCTTCTCACTGACTCTGGGCTCCCTTGTGGCTTCTCTGGCTTCCCAGCATCACCTCCCTGAGAGTTCCAAGCTTTTCTGTTGTGCTCTGCCCTCCAGATGTAGGCCCAGCCCCTGCTTCACTTGCCAAAGCAGGCTGCTCCGAGGCTTATATTTCTTTCCGCCCTTCATGAAAGGACCCTGGGAGTGAAGGTGGGGTGCAGAGTGGTGGGGGTGTCACAGAAGGGCACTGCAGCGTGGAACAGGAGGCTATTTCAAATCAGGAAGCCAGAGCTCCTTCAGAAGAGCCCCTCACACAGAGCTCTCTCACGTGGCCTCTCCCCCTGGAGCCTGTTCCGTAGCCACGTTGCTGGAGTCCTACCGTCTTCCCCCCAAATTCTTCCTTCCTCTGTTCCTGTGTCTTGCCTCTAAGTCAATCAGCTAGCTTCCCAGAGGAAATCTCAACATCCCTCAAGGGGCCCACACAGACTTCAGTGGCCTAGGTAGATAATCTTTCACATTGAGCTGAATATATTTAGCCTCTCTTTGTCTCCTTCTCTCTGTTTCAGAACAGGGTTGGAAGTACTCTATGAATAAAAAAAAAAATCCTGTGCAACTTTATAAATAAGAAACTTATAATAACCCTGAAAATAAGAAAAAAATGGAAAAAGCTTTCTACTTAAGGTGGATCCAATAGCTATCTCTTAGATCAACTCTCAACCCATGGACCATTTATTAAATAGCAAATCTGATTCTCTTCTCTGAGTTGGGTTGGAAAGAGCATACGGGTTGGAAGTCTGTGGTGCTAGGGCTCTTGCTCTGAGTCTTCCCCTAAGGAATGCTATGTCCTCAGGAAGGTCCTCGTTCCTTTCTTACCCTCAAGCTGCTTACCTGTGAATAGAACAGGTAGAGTCAGACCAAGATTTTCTTAACTGTGCTCTTCATATACTTGTTTGGCAGTATGTTAATGGGTATTCCAAGGAGCATGTATTTCGGGGTTCACTCTTGAGGATTGCATGTTTCAACCAGCTCGAGAAGGTTTCTTGGCTGCAAAACTTCTCAGGTCTCTCAATAAGCTACTATGACTATGTGGGAGAGAGATACAATATGCGACGTTTCCCAAAAACATCTGAAAGAGCTCCCCTATCCCCCTTTGTAAGTGAGAAACCTATAAATATCTTGCAGAAATGCTGCTTATTGAACACTGTCATTCTTAAGAATAATTAAGATGAGTCATTTCATCCTCTTCATGTTCACATTCCGTTGCAATTGTTTTTACTTGCTCAGCCTGAGTGAAGCAATACCAAGTCAGCGTAAAGGGAGGACTGGCTATTTCTTAATGGCTTTATTTCTCTCTTTTTGGTCATTTAAAAAAAATCTGAAAATCTTCTCACCTCTGAAAAATTGCAAAGCAGAGTTCTGGGAATGTTGGTAATTGCAGTGTTGTTTGTTCAGATGGCTCTGGGTTCCATTACGGCCACTGTAAGCCTGCCTCTACCTTATTGAGCTGCTTTTGCTGCCTATTACCTGACGTTCAGGGTTTCCATTTGAGGCATGGCTCTAATTAAGAGATTAAGGAACTACAGTCTTAGAAAGGTCAAGTTACCCTCCCTGGCTCAGTGCCTCTCTCCCACCTGGTAATACGAAGTATAAAATTATATTTTTCAAAATGATTCAACACTTTTGTTCACATTGCAATAAAGATAGTTTCTTTCTAGATTTTCTGATTGTAAAATTCTGGGTAAGTTTGCAAAGTGAACTTTTTCTGGTGGGTGGGAGGATGGTTTCTCCTGTGGGGCTGGTTTTCTAAGAACATACTTTGGTCTACTAGTTGGGTGATTCAGTCCTCATAAGAATCAAGGATCACGGTGGGTTCTGGAAAGTATTTTGAAGCTGTAAAGAAATTTGGCACATTGCATAATCCTAACTTAATAACCATGACCTAGTAAAGGTTCTATTCCCAACTGTCTCCATATCAAGTTGCTTTCAGGGCCCATTTGCTTCGCATACTCTTTTATTAGCACATCCAAGGCTAATGTTCTTTTGTCGTTAGGTATCCCCAGGCTCCAGAAGACCTCGGATATCCTCAGTCTGTCTAAGGTGTGAGGGACTTTGGTAGATGTTGTGATATGCCAGCCAGAATTCCCTTCAGGGATGAGAAGGTATAACCCCAGATACTGGAAGGACTACCCGCAGAGATCTCCTATATGTCAGTCTCCTAAAGAAATGGCCTTGGCTGAAGACAGCCATCTTGCCCCAGGTCAACTACATTCAATACTGGTGGATGATGGGATAAAAGCCTCTGTGCTGCAGTGTAGAATAACCATCCCAGCTTTGAAACGCTGTGACCCTGGCTGAGTTCTCCCCCGAGACTGCACTACAGCTCACCTCCCAGTGCTAACCCTGCTTCTTTCTCCTCCCCCCGCAGTTGTGGATATTAAGAACCCTCCTTAATATAATTTCTCCGTGCTAATTTTTGTCTTAGAGTCTGAGTCCCCACATACAGCAGGGGCTTAATATACTATCAATCTCTGAAGCATACTTGTGTTTTAAAGGAATTCCATAGTGTTAGGGCTATGTTTAGCTCAAAAGGAAGAATCACTAATGCTTCAAATGCTTGGCAGTGTGACATCTGGAAAGGAGTGAAAGAAAGGTGGTTTTCCATGTATAGGGAAGGCGTCTTTTCCCTTTTAATCATGCGTGCTTTTATGTCTCATTTAAAGTATCTCTCCCTAACTGGAAATCATGCAGGTATTGCTCAGTATTTTCTTCTAAAAGTTTGGATATTTTGCCATTGGCAGTTCCATTTGAAATTGATTTTGCACTGTTGATTTTCCATTTTTATAAGGGACAAGAAGTCAGGTAAAATTAAATATATACTGTTTGGGGATATAAGATTCTGTGACAAAACCATGTGCAAAGGAAAGTAAATGATAAACAAAAAAATTCAGTTATTATTGCCTCAGTTCATGGAGGTGGTGGGTGGAATGAAAAACAAATCTCTTCAGTGGAATTGATAAAGTTCTAATAGTTCTAATAATGGTTGAGTTGGGTGGAGCACTCATGGGGTATCCACTTTAATCATTAAGCTGTATGATCTATGTATACATTATATACATTCTTTAGTGTATTAATAGTATTTCTGACTTTTTTTAAGAGAGGAGAATGAGAAAACAGGAAGTGAATATAGCAAGAACTGACAGCTCAATGTTTTACTATAAATGGTATTAGAGACATGGGCAGTAAAGATATAAGATATTACAGCAAATGTATATGTAGATAGGAAAATTCAGCAGTTCCAGAAAAATTTTAAATGCAGGAGAGAGAAGGGGCATTTGGAGGAGCAATACCCTGCATTCTTTGGCAAGGTCCTTTTCCTGGGCTGTAACTTTCACATCTATTGTATCATCAGTTCCTCTGCTTTGCACGTCTCATCCATTTATACACGTGTGCTTAACCGCAAATATTACTGGATCCCTCCTCAGTGCCCGGAGCTCACGTGTGGATGGTTCATAGTGAGATGTGCTCTACTCACCTCTGTCTGTGGGCTTACTCAATGGCGTCTTGTCTCGCCCTCCCTAAATTATACGACAATCAATGGCTTGGGATCCCACATCTGGCTCCATGCACCCCCCCAGCGTCCACAGGAACTCGCCCCCTGCCTGACTGGGTTCTAGTCTCATCCCCATGCCCTTTTGACCACAGGCCTGTTGCATTTATCAATGCTTGCACCTGGTTCTTTTTCCCTTGATCAACTTCTGTTCTTCCTTTCCAAGTCTCTGCTTGCATGTCATTCTCTCCAAGAGGACATCTCTGCAATTTTGCACCCCTGACTGCACTTTCACCATCTCCAGGATTTGATTATCTTTCTATTCTTGCTCTTACAGTCCTATCACGACACTTCATGATACTTATTACAACGGCCATTGCAATGATAACTTTATTTGTTGCTGTCCCTGGTTTAACAAGCAAACTCCCCAAGGACAGGGGCCATGACTGCTCTGTTTTCCTTCACCTTAGTGTCTGAACTTTTCCCGTGGAAAAGACAGAGGGGATGCACTCTGGTCTCTGCCCCCCTGCTGCTTCTGTTTCACATTGGAGACAAAATTCAACCCAGTAAGAAAATAAAGTTGGACCCTGATGAGGAACCAACTGTTAATCCACTCTTGTTTGTATTACAGTTACAGAGCTAGGTTTAGTGGCTACTCAGCAACTTTAAGAAAAATGAACTAATTGTCAAATTGGAGCATGTTAAAGCTGGAAGGGACCCAGAAAGTCCTCGTGGAAATATCTCTAGGGCAGAGAATGACAGGCAAGAGGAAGAGGAACAAACAACGAAAGCTAAAAACAACTATTTACTAAGTGCTTAATATTCATTAGCCTTGTGCAAAGAGCTTTCCCAACAATGACATCATTTAATCCCTTTGGATTTCCTGAGTGAAGGACCTTTTAGCTTTATTTTACTGTTGAAGAAACTGAAACTCCAAGAGTTAGGATTAGGTACTTGGTCTTAAATCAAACACCTTGTGAGTGGTGATGCCAAGACTGAAACCCAGGCATGCCCGACCCTGAGCAGTGCTTTCCCACTTTTCCTGTGGTTTCACTAAGACGGAAATTCGGATGTGATAGAACTGAGATTCTTCATTTATGATAAAGTGCTGGTGATTCTGATGTTACTGGTCCTGGAGACACCAATACTTTGGCCACTTGATGCAAAGAGCTGACTCATTTGAAAAGACCCTGATGCTGGGAAAAATTGAAGGTGGGAGGAGAAGGGGACAACAGAGGATGAGATGGTTGGATGGCATCACCGACTCAATGGACATGAGTTTGAGCAAGCTCTGGGAGTTGGTGATGGACAGGGAGGCCTGGCGCACTGCAGTCCATGGGGTCCCAAAGAATCCGACAGGACTGTGCAACTGAACTGAACTGAACTGGAGACACCATTGGAGAACCGCTGTTCTATTTTGGCACTTTCACATTTTAACATGCCCACAAATCATCTGGAGATCTTGCTTAAAAACAAACAAAAAAAAGGCAGCATTTGATCCCCTAGGGCTTGGAGAGGACTGGTGATTCTGTAGGTTTTTTTTTTTTTTTTTTAATTGCTATTCTTTTTATTGAACTTTTTATTTATTTTTGGCTCCCCGCTGAGCCGCATGTGGGATCTTAGTTCCCACACCAGGGATGAAACCCATGCTCTCTGTAGTGGAAGCATCAAATCCTAGCTACTAAACTGCCAGGGAGGTCTCGCGATTCTGCAGTTTTTGCAAGCTCCCCACTGAGGCCTGTTCTCTTCATCTGTGGGCCGTACTTTGAGCAGAAAGGCTCCTCCAGATCCCAAAGACAAAGGGCCTATGCAGGGTGGAGGCTGGGACCGGCCTCAGAGCTCGCTTTCGACTGCCGGCAGCTTCCGGCCGACATTGGACATTCTCTGACGATGACTGTGCTCTCAGGCAGTGTCTAAGGCTGCCTTTGAAAATAACACAAATCCAGCGTGGTAGCGAACCACTCTGGGATGGGGAGAGGGCCAGGGACGGCTCCCTAGGTCTTGTGTGATGTCGATGGGAGGTCTGCTAATGCACCAAGATCCTTATTGCATCAAATCAAGACGCCAGCCCCTCCTCCCTTCCCAGTGTTTCAAAGCGACGTGATGTCACGAGCTCTAAAAAACCCGAGGTTCATAATGAAACCCGTAATCAGGTGAGCCCTGTTTTGTTTTGAGTCCATTGACATTGTTTCTCACAGTCCCACACTGGCTGAGCTCAGGGGCAGACTTGGGGGGTGAATTCTGGGAACTCTAACTGATCTTTCAGGTTTACATACAGTGGGTTCACTCCCCTCGGAGAACAGCACTGGCTTTCTTGTAAATCTGCTCCCTTGCTCAGAGGGGGAGCCTGGCTGTCATCCCTGGTGAGTCTGGGGATGGCAGGTGTCCTGCGAGACCCCACCTAGCCTGCGGTGCTGTGCAGGCTCGGTCGCTGAGTCGTGTCTGACTGCGACCCCATGGACTGTAGCCCGCCAGGTTGCCCTGTCCATGGAGTCTCCAGGCAGGGATACTGGAGTGGGCTGCCATGTCCTCCTCCAGGGGGTCCTCCCAGCCCAGGGGCTGACCCTGCATCTCCTGCATTGGCGGGCAGATTCTTTACCACCGAGCCCCCTGGGAAGCCCTCCATGCAGCCTGGCCCCTCATTTAATGTGGGTGGAGAGCACCCACCTTGGGAGGCTAGCAAGGCTCCTGAACTTCCTATCCCAATATTTCGGCCCCAGGGTTCACAAAAGTCGCTTAGAAAAATGAGCTGCTGGTTCATCACCTAGTTAAATCCAGCCCAGCTTTTCACGGGAGTGTGCGCTTTGGATAAGGTGGATTCTCCCCTTGGGGGAAAAGGCGGACTGGTGCGGGGGTACTCACGAGGAAAGCTCCGCTCACGTCCTCGGAAACCGGCAGATAAGGAGGGCATCCGGGCCGCGACGGAAGGAGATGCTGACTCCCGATTTCTACCGCAGCCCGGAAACACAGGCAGTGGGAGGGTCTAGGCTTAACAGCCCTGGCTGTAGATTTCCGTTCTGGCTCTGTCGCGTATTAGCTGTGTGGCCTTGAGCAGGTTATTTTACTTCTGGAGACGTAGTTTTCCCGTGGGTAACACGAATAATCCCCCCTACACCGTATGGTGAGTCTGAGGGTCAGATCCCACGATGTATGCGAAGCTCTTTGTGCCTGGAGCGTAGGGTGCACCGCCCATGGAACTGACCTTTCTTCTCTTCGGTTCTTCCTTTTGTCTTTCCAACAAGCAACAAGCAAAAATGATCAGGCTCAGCAAAATGGCAGTTTCAAAGTGTTTTGTGCCAAGGTCCATTTAGGTTCCAAAACATTGCCATTCCGCGGCTTATTTCTGGGTTCCTGCCGTCTGATGTGTATCTGCGTCGCCTCTTTGATTGCATACTGCTGTCACTCAGCACGCAGGCAGACACCAACAGATTCTGTTACAACAGCTTGGTGGTACAGGCCCGCCTCCGTGTTTGATCAGCAGAGATGCCTCTCAGACCTCGAAGGAGCCACTCCTCCTGGCCAACTTTATTTAAGAGATTGGTTGCTTTATTTACAAAGAGACCCTTCCCAAAGGTTTCTCAGCAGAACCTAAATTGGTGATTTTGTGCAAAAGAATTAGAAACTAGGTTCCAACTGTGTCGTTAATGGAGGTCTGTCGCATGTGCAATACAGACGATGCAGGGCCTTAATGTTTTATTAGATTGGAATCATTTCTGGCACTTAAAACATTTTGATGAAATTTGCTCAATTTTCTAGGTGTGTTTTATATGAAAAAATTAAATGTTTTTTGGCAGTTCTATTAAATGGACACCGGCAACATCTCTGGATGGTTTAGTGCTCAGAAATCAATGATACAGCATTTTATTTAATCCACCAATTAAGTAAAGAGCTGTACTGAAGTGATTCTCTTCTTCTGGGCCACACCTGATGATCACAACTGCATGTGAACAGTGAATCAGAAGCACGGATATTTTCTTCCCAGCTGGGAAAGCAAGGCCATGTCAGAATACACCGCCTTTGTGTGAATTAGTAAAAGGCATCGCCTCTGGATAGACATGGGCCCCTGGCTCTTGTTTTGGCAAGCAGAGGGTGCTGACTTCCGGCCCTGCTTGGCCTTGGGCAGTCCTTTCGTGCAGTGCACAGAATGAGCAACCGTACAGTGTCCCAAGAAAAGCCTGGGGTGCACTCTCCTTGCCCAAATTAGAAACCTGCCTCTGCCTTGGGCTTCCTCTTCTTGAAAGATTTAGCGTGGGAATCATGTTCCCTTTTCCCCATCCTGTGTACATTTCCCCAGTGTCTAGGAAGGTAGATTATTTGTTTCATCATCTAAGGCTCCAAGGTACCAGCTCTCTGTTGGGAAGAGATACAATTGGTATATACACGCGAGGGTGAATTCTCTACTAATTCAGTGAAGGGCTATTAATAGTTATATGGTGTGGATTTGAAAAGGGTGTTCATTGGAAGGACTGATGTTGAAGCTGAAACTCCAATACTTTGGCCACCTGATGCAAAGAGCTGACTCATTTGAAAAGACCCTGATGCTGGAAAAGATTGAAGGCGGGAGGAGAAGAGGACGACAGAGGATGAGCTGGTTGGATGGCATCACTGACTCAATGGACATGAGTCTGAGTAAACTCTGGGAGTTGGTGATGGACAGGGAGGCCTGGCGTGCTGCAGTTCATGGAGTTGCAAAGAGTCGGACACGACTGAGTGACTGAACTGAACTGAACTAACTTGACCTCTGAAGCACACTTACCAAACGTCGATAACTGGATTTCCTTCTTTGGGATGGGGTGGTGTTGGTTGGAGAAACCCCTGTTGCATTTTTGAGTGTCCGGGGAAAGGAAGGATTATCTGAACATCTTGCAGTGGTTCCTGGTCACGTGAATTCTAGAATCACAATGCTGCTCTCCTGGTCCTGTTCTATACTGCTTTATACTTGCTCTTAGCCTCTGTCTCCATTTTCCCTCCACCCTACATCTTGCCCCATCCTCTTTTCATGAGTCATCTCTGTAGAGAGAGGAACCAGAGGGAAGAAAAAAAGAACATAAGAGGCTCTTTCAGTTCTGGATCAGAACCTACTTTTTCTTTGGCCATGTGGCATGTTCCCTGACCAGGGATGGAACACGTGCCCCCTGCAGTGGAAGCACAGAGTCTTAGCCACTGGATGGCCAGGGAAGTCGCAGAAATTACTTTAAGCAAGAATTAACCCTCACAGCTTCCCATGGGGTTTGGAAGCGCATCACCACCTTTGACATCGTGGGGATGTCTGCAGAGGGAAAGTGCCTTTCTGCCAGGCATCCTGGCACGGGCTGAGCACGAGCTTCCTGCTTCTCTTATCATCGGGGATCCCCTCTGCTTTGCTCTCTCACCCTTTCCCCTCCAAAGGAGCTCTTTTGAGGATGGAAACTGAGCCCTCATGTCCAGCAGTTGGCACTAGACAGGGCCAAATGGGAGAAGAAACCCCAAGCCTTCTCCATCTCCACTGGAAAAAGATCCAACTTGCAACCAGAGATCCTGCCACCATCTCTCATTAAGACCAGGTGTTCATGCTCTCTGAGCCTCATTTTCCTAATCTATAAAGTGGAAACCATAGATGCTGTTGGGATACACAGAAGACAAAGAATTTTTAACAGGTTTAGTGAAGGTCTATCTAGAGATACAGTGTGTGGATTTGTCTCAAGAGACTACCCTTGTCCCCAAGTGTCTTTCTAACGTTTACTTCCTTGGCTTGTTTTGAGGATTACAAGAAACTATATACATATAAGGGCCAAGCAGAGGCTTCGTGTATGGTAGATGCCCCATTAAGAGTCATTGAAAAGAAAGTATCTTGTGAACAACATCTCAGAAGTGAGACCAGAGGAACCCTTTTCTAGACACATAAAAAAGATGACTTACAAAAAAGATTTTTTTGGGGAAGAGGACATCCTTATAATGACTAGATATCTTCTTCTTCTCCTTTTTTCCCCTGTGACTAAAATCCTTCTAGCAGGGCTTAGCTTCCCTCCATCCCCCAATTTTAAGAAGGTATCACAAAAGTAATGAATCATAGCAGAAGCACTGCTGAGGGGAGACAGGAAAGATAGAAAGGATTAGATAAGGACAGGAACACAGAAAAACAGAACACAGAGAAGTGGAGGGAGGGGGCAGGACATTCGATGACATCTGTGTTTTCATCTCTGTGAGCTGGCCCCAGAGAGAGGAGTGAGGATGGACATGGGCGGTAGATAGCAGTGTGATCACAGCTGGACTTCGCATCAGTTCTGTCGACATCAAGATGCTCATTATGTGGCAAACCTTTATAACGGTATCTAGCTACATGTGTTAGCATTAATGAGTTTGGCTCCAAGGATAGAAAATCAGGCAGTTCAGTTCAATTCAGTCGCTCAGTCGTGTCCAACTCTTTGAGACCCCATGGACTGCAGCACGCCAGGCCTCCCTGTCCATCACCAACTCCCAGAGTTTACTCAGACTCATGTCCATTGAGTCAGTGATGCCATCCAACCATCTCATCCTCTGTCGTCCCCTTCTCCTCTCACATTCAATCTTTCCCAGCATCAGGGTCTTTTCCAATGAGTCAGTTCTTCACATTAGTATTGGAGTTTCACAAGGTATTGGAGTTTCAGCTTCAACTTAAGTCCTTCCAATGAACACCCAGGACTGATCTCCTTTAGCATGGACTGGTTGGCTCTTCTTGCAGTCCTAGGGACTCTCAAGAGTCTTCTCCAACACCACAGATCAAGAGCATCAATTCTTCAGCACTCAGCTTTCTTTATAGTCATAAGCAAGGGATTTATTCGTCCCATGTCACAGAAATCCACAGGTTGGTGCTCTAGGACTAGAGGGAAATTTTCAAGATCCCACCCCCTTTCCAACTTCCTGCTATGCCAACCTTGATGTTGGGCCATTTACACTTAAAATGATTGCTATTCTATCTGGACTAAACTATAATTCAAAAAGATATCTGCACCCCAGTATTTACTGCAGCCCCATTTACAACAGCCAAGACATAGAAGCAACTTAAATGTCCATTGGCAGATGAATAAAGAGTGTGTGTATATATATCTATATATATAGACAGATATAGATATAGTTATATCAGCTTAAAAATGAATGAACTAATGCATTTTCAGCAACATAGATGGACCCAAAGTTCTCATACTAAGTGAAGTAAATCAGACGGAGAAAGACAAATGCTGTATCATATCTCTTATATGTGGAATCCAAAATACGACACAGATGAACTTATCTGTGAAACAAACAGACGCACAGACCCAGAGAACAGACTGGTACTTGCCAAGGTGGGAGATGGGAGGGGGATGGGTTGGAAGTTTGGGATTAGCAGATGCAAACTACTATATCCATGTATAGCAATCACTTTGCCGTATACGAGAAGCTAACACGCATTATAACTTAACTATACTTCAGTGAAAATAAGCTTTTTAAAAAGATAGCTGCTACACATGCGGGTATTGTGTACATACCTGAGGCAGAAAAAAGAGGGCAAATAGGAGATTGAATTTTATACAGAAAAGGAAAACATGGTGTCCCTCAGCTCTCTTTTTATTGGCTTGAATTGTGTCAGATGGTCATCCCTAGCTGCAAGGGAGTCTGGGAAAGAGCATTTTGTGGCATGTGTGATGTAAACTCCTCCATCTGTGTTAATGCATCTTCAGTAAAATCCTCATTGCCCTCTATAGAGCTGCACGGCTTGTTATGGCTGTCAATAGGCATATGTGGCTCTATAAATTCAAATTGATTAATATTAAATAGAATTACAAATCCATTTCTTCAGTAGCACTGGCCTCATGTGGCTTATGGCTACCATATTGGGCAGTACAGATACAGAACATTTCCATTAGCTCAGAAAGTTTTACTGCATGACTGCAGATAATCATAGAGAGCTGCAGAATGTTGCATAAGAGTTGGCAGAAGGAGAAAACAGACTGCATAAAAAACAGCTAAGGTTCTCTGAGATGACCAAAGCTCTAAGCATGAAAGGTGTTGGGGAGGGAACTTGTGGGAACTGCATGGGCACAAGGTTCCAGAGTTTTTGTCATCAGTTGGCAGCAGCAGCATTGCTTCTAGAATCTGTTTGTGGTAATGCTTTGGTTCCCACCTTGCCCCAAAGTATCTGAGGTTGCTTAGAGTTAAGTTTTATCCCTTTTCTCACGTTACAGATGGATGGAGAGCATCTCCCTTCTATAAAACAATCATGACAAATACATTTGGGATTCAGTTTTCCCTACTGCTTGCTCAGTTCAGGCTACAGAAGCTCCTGGAAGCTGAGGGGTGGACACGTGGTGTGATTCCCAAGAACTCAGCAGTATTATTTGTCTAAGCATTAAGAAGAATTATTCAGCTAAATCCTGACGACTTGACAGCACATTTACCTCTGAGAGTGTATTTCCCTTTCCTTCAACACTTCAACCTCATTACTTGTACTATATCTTCTGCTGAATCACAGAAGATGCCCATCTGTTCAAGGGCTTATTCTGTTGGCTCACTGTGAATGGCTTGAATTTTAACTTCACTTTGAACTTACTAGCTTATCTCATTCCACTTTTCCTGGACCACATGCACGGTTAAATTGCATGCCTAATTCTCTCATAGATACTTTGAACCAAAATAATGCCATGAGAGCCACGTGACATGTATTTGCCTCTCCTGGTTCTTTATGAAATGGCATCCTCTTTCCTGTCTGTGAACCAGTGTGTCTGGCTGTACTAGGAAGGAAGCTGTCCTGATAAATGCTGTGTGTGGTACCAAAGCTGAAAGTCTTCCTCTTCCAGTTCTTGTTGAAATTAATTACACTTCTTGCCTCCTTTCCCATTTGTCTTCGTGTCCAGAAAAATGATCAAAACTTCTGATCGTCCTTTTGTGGTTCCATGGCCGTCGCGGTTACCAGTAATTAAAGACGCAATGTCCACGGTAGCCCTGTGATGGAAACTGGAGTGTGAACCCAGGGAACAGGGACCGTCTGCTTCCGCGTGATGCTTGTATAACACCGTTTCTGCAGAGGGGGCTCAGTTGGCACCCAAAGAGTAATAAATAATCATGATGAGTAGTCTCGGCTTCTGCTTTCCAGAATCGTGTCTTGCTTTTTTCTAATCTTGTAAAATGGTTTCCTGATGAAGTGGAATGTCCATGTCACCATCACAGAAAACATGGATTGGTTTTCAATGAAATATTAATGATTATCAACTCACTGGGCTTTTCTTTTGTGAGAACTGAAATGAAAAGAGGAACTGAGTTTCTTGATAATGAGTTAAAATATGATTGCTTCAGTATTAACTTAGGCTGATCCATCTCTCTCTTTTTTTTTTTTTAACCCTCTTCCTCCACTTAATCCCAGCTCTCTTCTGACTGCCCTGCCCCTGCATTTGGGTATTTTCATTCTTCAGTAGAAACTTCACACAAACAGAGGCATGATTTTGACAGCTGGGGATTGTGGGGTTCTAGAATAAACCAGAAACAAATCTTGTCTCCATCACATGCCGGTTTTCTTGTATTAACTCTGAGAGCACTGCTTATCTGTAAAATGGGAGTAATAATACTAATGATGCATACTTAGTACATTTGTGGTGAGGACTAATGAAAGAGTGTGTGGGGAAGAGCACAGACTGCAAGAAACATTGATTCTCACTATTTGGTTGAAGGTAGGGGGAGCCAGAAAGGAGGTAGACTCCAAATTTGCTCAAATGAGCCTCTCGGGCGAGTGATGCAGTGGAGAAACTTGTCATGGCTGTAATGAGGTTTGGGGATTATCTGTGGGTTTCTGCTTCCTGTCCTCTTCAGTTTCCTGATACCATTTGAGAGTGAGTTCTGCTGACTCTGGACACGCTCTGGAGGTTTCTGCTCCACCTTTGCTGACCCAGTCAGGATTAACATGACAACAAAAGAGTCACTCAGGCCCCAGTGGCTGAATCCAGGCAGGAAGGGCCTATGAGAAGAGTCCTTGCTTCCAAGTTTTGGAAGGAGTGGGTGTAGGTTGTCGGGGGTGGAGACTGGGAATTCCGTGTACTGTGCTTTCTTTCCTGGGCTGCTGCCACCGGCAAAGCTGTCTCTGGCCCCTGGGTCCCCTTCCTTAGGCGTCTGTAGCCTTATCTGGAGACCCACAGAGGGCTGAGCAGAGATGGAGAGATAAGCAGGAAGTGCAGTGGAATTTTATTCCTGGAAAAAAAAAAAAGAGAGAGACCTTGGCATGAGCAGCAGAATAGAGGGTTCAGGATGTTAATCACTGCTCCTTTTATCAGACAGCTTTATTAAGATCAATGTTTTTTGTTGCCAAATTAGAGTGGACCTAGAGCGAACTTCCCAGCAGTTATTAACACAAGTTCACATTTGCTGGAAGGATTGGGTACCTCCACGTGCTCAGCCATAGCTGGAAGTTACACAATATCTGTATCATTTTTCACAGCTTTGTCATTAGCTGGTAATGATTTGATTATTTTGCAGATGAATCACAGTATAAATCTCTTTCACAAACACTACCTCCAAGTATTAATCAAAACCATTAAGGCAAAGCAGTCGGTGCAAATTAAAAAATTTGCATGTCTAAATTAAAAATTACAGTAATACATCATAAATAAATCTTTTAAATTCTCTGTGGCCTCTGTGCACATCTTTTCTTTGGTGTGTGTATTCTCTAATGAGACCATGATACCAAGCTTCTCTCTCTCTCTCTGTGTAGACATATATATATATATACACACACACACACACACACACACATATATGCATTTATATATCATATGTACATAAAGCATGATCTAATTTGAAAGAATTCAGGCCCTTATGTGGGACCTGGTATTAGAACATGAAAGGGAAAGCAGAAGGTTTTTTTCTTTTTCCCATTTACTTCATTTTTTCCCCCAAAAGAATATTCAAAGATGGCACTAAAAAGAACAGAATGGAAGCTATTGCAGATCATTTCCAGCGTCTTCTGTTGTTGCAAAGTAAATATTTGTAAAAGGTGATGCTTCTTTTTCAAATAACTTTGAACTGTGAGGAAAATTACCAAGTTGTGTTTTAGGTAATATTTCATTTTGGAACTATTAACACATTACTTGCAGTATGGGAGGAAATTAGAGGGCTTTGAGTGATGAAAGCCACCTTTGGCATTAAAAAACTATTATTATTCCCTTGAAACACTGAAGCAAATTAAAACAGGAAAATGAAACTTTCAAGTGCCCTGGATTTGAAAAGGTATTTTCCCCCCTCTTTCATTTGTCAAAAAAAAAAAATTTTTTTTAAATGACTCGTTTCATTGGAAACCTGGAAGAGATCATTTATAAGGCAGAAAGTAGTTTTTTCAAAATGCCTTTGCCTAATAGTTTAGGGGATGATAGTGCCTCATGTCAGCAGATCTCTGGTGAGCAGGTTACAGCCAGGGTGTATGAAAGATCCATCTTACCTCCAAGTAATGCCGTAACAGCAGCAATTAGAAACCACTTTCATTCTGCCCAGGATTTAACCCAATTAACCTATCTGTAACCTATTAACCTAATTAAATAGAAGAGCTTCTCTGTGAGGAAGATGTATGTATAGGGCTCTCCTCATTTGGGGGTTGAGGTTGGGAAGGAGGGCATAGTTTAGGGAATATTGTAATTTGAAGTCAGATTTCTTTTTTTTAACAGAATTGGAACATCAAAACACAATTCCAAGGTGTTCGGTGTTTTCCTAACAGGAAGCCATGGATTTAACCAGCAGGATACCTTTATACTTACTTATGTCCCTGCCTGGTGGACATTTTGCCCTAAATGATTTCTTACTGGTCTAGAGAGAGTTGGTAAGAGGACAGGAGAACCATCCTGCCTAGGACTGCTTGTCACTTTCTTCTGCTTTATACAGACTTCAGAAAGAGTGTGAAGAAAATTCTTTTACCATTTTCCTTCATTTAGCTCAATTCTGTGCAAGTCACGCCATGGCTAGGCTCCATGTTCATAGAAAGGTGAGGTTTCTCTCCAGTCCCTTGTTAATTTGTGTGACCTTAGAGGTTTGCTTCATCTCTCAGAGTCTCACTTCACTCATCTGTCTAAAATGAGTGGGTTGAATGAGATGGTCCTGTAAAGATTCTTCCTAGATCTAAATATTTTGTGATTTTGTCATTACTTGTCCTTCCTCACCCTCTCCTTTTGATTCTCTTTACCAATAAATGTTTCTTGAATGACTTTGGCTAGAACTGTGCTGTCCAATATGGTAGCCATGTGTCTATTTAAATTTAAGTTAGCTAAAATAGATGAAATTAAAACAAATGCTGTTCCTGGGGGGAATAAGGAGGTGGAAGAATGGAGTGAGGGTTTGGGCTCAGCAGATGCAAAGTATTTATACAGGATGGGTAAAGACAAGGTCCTGTTGTATGGCACAGGGAGCTATATTCATTGCCCATGATAAACCGTAATGGAACAGAACATGAAAAAGAATGTATATACAGGTATAACTGAATCAGTTTGATGTACACCAGAAATTAACAGAGCATTGTAAGGCAACTATACTTCAATAAAAAATACATTGGAAAAGTTACAGCTCTGCATTCACACTAAACCACATAGAACTGGTCAGTAGCCGCCGATGGCTGATGGCTGCTGGATCAGACAGCACAGTGTAACGTGTGTCCATCACTGCAGAAAGTTCTACATGCGAGGACCTGCAGTGGAGTTCTTTTCTTTAACTCTTAAATTCATTTCATTCTGTAGAATCCAGTCTTTTACGTATGCATGATAATTAGAGGAGCCAAGCCTTTCTGGAAAATTCAACTTTATCCAGTTTATTACTGACATTCATGGCATCTATGGGCTTCCCAAGTGGTGCTAGTGGTAAGGATCCTGCCTGCCAATGTAGGAGATGAAAAAGATCGTTGTATTCCTGAGTCAGGAAAATCATATGGAGGAGGACATGGAAACCCACTCCAGTGTTCTTGCCTGGAGAATCCCATGGACAGAGGAGCCTGCGGGCTACAGTCCACGGGGTCAGAAAGAGTTGCACACAAAGACTAAACATGCATGCGTGCATAAAGTGTTGCACAGGAACCGGGAACATGAGGTCCATGAATCAAGGCAAATTGGAAGTGGTCAAACAGGAGATGGCAAGTGTGAACATCGATATTCTAGGAATCAGCGAACTGAAATGGACTGGAATGGGTGAATTTAACTCAGATGACCATTGTATCTACTACTGTGGGCAAGAATCACTTAGAGAAAATGGAGTAGCCATCATAATCAACAAAAGAGTCTGAAATGCAGTACTTGGATACAGTCTCAAAAACCACAGAATGATTTCTGTTCATTTCCAAGGCAAATCATTCAATATCACAGTAATCCAAGCCTATGCCCCAACTTCCCTGGTGGCTCAGAGGTTAAAGCGTCTGCCTCCAATGTGGGAGACCTGGGTTCGATCCCTGTGTCGGGAAGATCCCCTGGAGAAGGAAATGGTAAGCCACTCCAGTATTCTTGCCTGGAGAATCCCATGGACAGAGAAGCCTGGTAGGCTGCAGTCCATTGGGTCACAAAGAGTCGGACATGACTGAGCGACTTCACTTTCACTTTCACTTTCGTGCCCCGACCAGTAACGCTGAAGAAGCCGAAGTTGAATGGTTCTAGGAAGAGCTACAAGACCTTCTAGAACTAATACCGAAAAAAGATGTCCTTTTCATTATAGGGGACTGGGATGTTAAAGTAGGAAGTCAAGAAACACCTGGAGTAAGAGACAAATTTGGCCTTGGGGTACAGAATGAAACAGGGCAAATGTTAATAGAGTTTTGCCAAGAGAACACACTGGTCATAGCAAACACCCTCTTCCAACAACACAAGATAAGACTCTACACATGGACATCACCAGATGGTCAACACGGAAATCAGATTGATTGTATTCTTTGCAGCCAAAGATGTAGAAGCTCTATACAGTCAGCAAAAACAAGACCTGGAGCTGACTGTGGCTCAGATCATGAACTCCTTATCACCAAATTCAGACTTAAATTGAAGAAAGTAAGGAAAACCACTAGACCATTCAGATATGACCTAAATCAAATCCCTTATGACTATACAGTGGAAGTGAGAAATAGATTCAAGGGACTAGATCTGATGGACAGAGTGCATGAAGAATTATGGACAGAGGTTCATGACATTGTACAGAAGGCAGGGCTCAAGACCATCCTCAAGAAAAAAAATGAAAAAAGGCAAAATGGTTATCTGAGGAGGCCTTACAAATAGCTGGGAAAACAAGAGAAGAGAAAGGCAAAGGAGAAAAGGAAAGCTATATTCGTTTGAATACAGAGTTCCAAAGACTAGCAAGGAGAAATAATGCCTTCTTCAGTGATCAATGCAAATAAATAGAGGAAAACAACAGAATGGGAAAGACTAGAGATCTCTTCAAGAAAATTAGAGATAGCAAGGGAACTTTTCATGCAAAGATAGGCTCTACAAAGGACAGAAATCGTGTGGACCTAATAGAAGGAGAAGATATTAAGAAGAGGTGGCAAGAATACACAGGAGAATTGTACAAAAAAGATCTTCATGACCCAGATAATCATGATGGTGTGATCACTCACCTAGAGCCAGACATCCTGGAATGTGAAGTCAAGTGGGCCTTAGGAAGCAGCACAATGAACCAGCTAGTGGAGGTGATAGAATTCCAGTTGAGCTATTTCAAATCCTAAAAGATGATGCTGTGAAAGTGCTGCACTCAATATGCCAGCAAATTTAGAAAACACAGCAGTGGCCACAGGACTGGGAAAAGTTAGTGTTCATTCCAATTCCAAAGAAAGGCAATGCCAAAGAATGTTCAAACTACCAAACAATTGCACTCATCTCACACACTAGTAAAGTAATGTTCAAAATTCTCCAAGCCAGGCTTCAGCAATTCATGAATGGTGAATTTCCAGATGTTCAAGCTGGTTTTAGAAAAGGCGGAGGAACCAGAGGTCAAATTGCCAACATCTGCTGGATCATCGAAAAAGCAAGAGAGTTACAGAAAAACATCTACTTGTACTTTATTGACTATGCCAACGCCTCTGATTGTGTGAATTGCAACAAACTGTGGAAAATTCTGAAAGAGATGGCCATACCAGACCATCTGACCTGCCTCTTGAGAAATCTGTATGCAGGTCAGGAAGCAACAGTTAGAACTGGACATGGAGCAGACTGATTCTAAATTGGGAAAGGAGTATGTCAAGGCTGTATATTGTCACCCTGCTTATTTAACTTATATGCAGAGTATGTCATGAGAAAAGCTGGGCTGGATGAAGTACAAGCTGGAATCAAGGATGCCAGGAGAAATATCAACAACCTCAGATATGCAGATGACACTACCCTTATAGCAGAAAGCTAAGAAGAACTAAAGAGCCTCTTGACAAAAGTGAAAGTGGAGAGTGAAAATGTTGGCTTAAAGCTCAACATTATGAAAACTAAGATCATGGAATCTGGTCCCATCACTTCATGGCTAGTAGATACGTAACAATGGAAACAGTGACAGACTTTATTTTCCTGGACTCCAAAATCACTGTAGATGGTGGCTGCAGCCATGAAATTAAAAGATGCTTTCTCCATGGAAGAAAAGTTATAACCAATCTAGACAGCATATTAAAAAGCAGAGACATTACTTTGCCAACAAAGGTCCGTCTAGTCAAGGCTATGGTTTTTCCAGTAGTCATGTATGGATGTGAGAGTTGGACTATAAAGAAAGCTGAGCGCCAAAGAATTGATGCTTTTGAACTGTGGTGTTGGAGAAGACTCTTGAGAATTTCTTGAACTACAGGGATATCCAACCAGTCCATCCTAAAGGAGATCAGTCCTGGGTGTTCTTTGGAAGGACTGATGTTGAAGGTGAAACTCCAATACTCTGGCCACCTGATTCGAAGAACTGACTCATTGGAAAAGCCCCTGATGCTAGGAAAGATCAAAGGCAGGAGGAGAAGGGGATGACAGAGGTTGAGATGGTTGGATGGCATCGCCTACTCAATCGACATGAGTTTGAGTAAACTCTGGGAGTTGGTGATGGACAGGGAGGCCTGATGTACTGTAGTCTATGGGGCCGTAAGGATCCAGACAATACTGAGAGTCTAAACTGAACTGAAGCCTGATGTACTGTAGTCTATGGGGTTGTAAAGAGCCAGACACGACTGAGAGTCTGGACTGAACTGAAGCCTGATGTGCTGTAGTCTATGGGGCCATAAGGAGCCAGACACGACTGAGAGTCTGAACTGGACTGAAGCCTGATGTACTGTAGTCTATGGGGCCGTAAAGAGCCAGACACAACTGAGAGTCTGAACTGGACTGAACTGATGTTTTCCCAGGTGCTGCTAGTGGTGAAAAATCCTCCTGCCAATGCAGGAGACATGGGTTTGATTCCTAGGTTAGGAAGATCCCCTGGAGTAGGAAATGGCAACCCATTACAGTCTTCCTGCCTGGAAAATTCCATGGACAGCAGAGCCTGGTAGGCTACAGTCCATGAGGTCACAGAGTGGAACACAGTTGAGTGACTGGTCATACATTCATTGAACCTATTATATGGTTCCTTAGGTTACTTAGACGATTACTAACTCAATGATTGTGCACAAATTGTTCAGCCCTCCCGAACCCGTTTCCTCATCTGTAAAGTGGGTGTAACGTTACCTATTTTGCAGGGTAAACATTGTGTTCAACTCTTCATGACCTCTTGGACCGTAGCCCACCAGAGTCTTCTGTCCATGGAACTCTCTAGGCAATTATACTGAAGTGGGTTGCCATTCCCTTCTTCAGGGGATCTCCACAACCCTGGGATCCAACCTGGATCTCCTGCATTTCAGGCAGTTTCTTTACCATCTGAGCCAGCAGTGAAACCCATTCTAATCAGGGTGGTTTATATTAAATACAAAGCATCTTGCATGATGCTGGGCAGTGGTAACTGCCTAGTGTTCATTAGAAGGACTGATGCTGGAGCTGAAGCTCCAATACTTTGGCCACCTGATGTGAAGAACTGACTCACCGGAAAAATCCTGATGCGGGGAAAGATTGAAGGTGGGAGTTGAAGGGGACGACAGAGTTTGAATAGTTGGATGGCATCACCGACTCGATGGACATGAGTTTGAGCAAGCTCCGGGAATTGGTGATGGACAGGGATGCCTGGCGTGCTGCAGTCCATGGGGTCGCAAAGAGTTGGACACGACTGAGCGACTGAACTGAAAGTTAGCTAACATTCTTTTTGTGAAATAACAAAACCCATCATCAGATTGATAAGGAGTTTTTATCTGTTAAAAAATATTGGGTGAGAATGAGACTTTGCAGAGGATACCATAAATACAAGAATTTTGCTTCTGAAAAAAATGTTCAGCTGGAAAATTAAACAGAAGAATGGCAAAAACCCTATGTATATAACCTAAGTTATGTACATATGTATAGATATAAGTCATGTATCTACCAGAGGAACCTGGTGTATAAATCAAGAGGTGTGGCCCCTATAGGTTTGCTCTTCGGTGTGGGGGTATGTCCTTCCCCTCTGCCCACACTTGACTGACCTGAACAGGGCTGCTGCTGGTCTGTACTGACTAGTGTTATGCAAGCAGCTTTCTAGAAGATCCTCTGTGTAAGTGGAAAGGGTCTCTACTTCCCAGCCCTATTAATAACTTCAACCTACCCCAGCCATGCACCTCCTCTGAAGGCTGTGGCAGGTCAAAGCACTGACCTATCAGTCTCCTGCACAACGGTAGCTTTTCTGCTTTGAGAGAATGAAATCAGGAAAGGCTCCATGTAAGCAGTGGCCTCACCCAGTTATTGAGGCTCAGGAATAAACACGGGGGTGGTATGGACGTTCTAGGTTCTTTTTTGAATACGTTGTCATCCATCATGGATACGGTCTCTGCTGCCACAACCCCTTATATGTATGTATGTAACCTTATATGTATATATGTATGAACACGAGGGGTTATATGCAATGCTTTATATATCTTGCTAGAGGGCAAGGAATGACATCCTTCATAATTTCAATATTGTAACAAATGTTTAGGTGAATGGATGGCTTGAATGCTAAGCTTTCTGCAAAGGAAGAGATTTATGTCTTAAATTTTTCCATTGTTATTGATGGTGACATGATTTTGTAAGTGTAGAATACCTCTTGACCTGGGTTTCCTGTTTTTTTTTTTTCCTGCAAATATAGCTTTCTCCACCTTTTATAATATTTATCACAACAATAGGAGCACACGGACACATTTAGAAAATTCAAACAAAACAGTCCCCCCCCCCCCCATCACCACTCCTCTGCCCAATCCCTCTAACAAAAACAGTCACTGATCATGGTTTCTGATGTTATCTTAAAAACTCGTAAAATACCTATAAATCACCAGTATACAGAGTAAAGACCTTAATGAACAGTGTTCTGACCCTGCTTCTGTTTCTTTTGGCCTTTAATGATATATCTTTGAGGTTTTTCTGTATCAGAACATACAAACTACCACAGTTTTTATTTTATGGGCTGCACAGAATTCCACCATAATGATATTCCATTCCGTAAAATATTTAACCCTCTATAATTGATAGACATTTAGGTGTTTCTAGGCTTCTTTCTGCTATGACAGGCTATTGTTTATGGCATGCAGGTTTGCTTTGGCAAAATCAAGTTGCTTTCTAGCTGTTTAACTGTCAGGTCAAAAACAGCACATGTTTTCATTTGAATAGCTATTGAATAACGTCCGTCGAAAAAGTTTTAACCTGTTAATATGTTTATGGTCAGTGTTAAGAATGACACTGCTTCCCTGTAGGCTATTTAATGTCAGCTATTCTCATGCTTTAACATTTGCTTGTTGCTGGATCAAAAAAAAAAAATTTTTGATGAATATTTCTTCCATTATGAGTGAGATAAGCATTTTGGGATTATTATTTTCCCCTATAAGCTGCCTACACAGCTATCTTTTCTTATTTTGGGGTCATTCTTTCCTCATTGTTTGTTGAAGCACTTTCTAAATTGACCAAATTAGCCCACCGTCTGTGTTTTGCAAGTATATTTTTTGTCCAGTTTCTTGTTTGGCTCTGGACTTCAGCTAGGCATCCCCCAATATTGGAGTTTCCATTTTATGTAGCCAATTTCCAGTTATTTCTTTTACTGCTCCTGGGCAGTTTGAACTTATAATTTTCCTAAAGCAGTAAAGAATTATTTGTAAAATGTGTTGCCCCAGTGCAATTAGTAAGAGTGCCTCCTTTCACTCCCAAGAATGTCCCAGGCTGTGTGATGAATTATATGGTCATTCTCAGCTTGGGTCCTTCCCTGCCTCCACTTTAATCAGACCAGCTCCTTTTTGATTTAGTTAAAATTTGGAGTCCAGCATAAGATTTAATTTAAGCAATGGTTTTTGAGGCAAAAAGATTGAAACTCACTGGTATATATATATACAAGTTTTCATTTGTATGTTCATCAGGTTTTATTGAAACAGGTCAACTCAAAATCTCGTTCTAGATAATATGAACTCGTAATCTATTGAAAAAGGCATGACAACCACTACAACAGAAAGAAAAGGGTGTTTACCAGTTTCTTGATTATTTCTCCATTGTTTCTGGATTCCCTTACTTCTCTAATTAGTGCCTGTTTGAATCTGCTCTTTGGTATCCAGGATGGTCTAGGAAGCTGAAGCCTTTTTCCTGCAAATAAGAAACAGGGCATAAAATGGCTTTGCCTGGGAAGGCCCCACAAGGACTTGCTCAGTCTAATACCCCTTTCCCTTTGATATTTCTCAATCTTGAGGAGAACAGGCATAGGACAAAAAAGGAATAATGCTTTGGATGCAAAGGCCAACCATATACTTGGCAGAGGAACTAAGTTTTAGGGGCTGTTGTTGTTTTAGTTGCTAAGTCGTGTCTGACTCTGTGACTTCATGGACTGTAGCCCCCAGGTTCCTCCTGGTAGCTCAGTTGGTAAAGAATCTGCCTGCAATGCAGGAGACCCCAGTTTGATTCCTGGGTCAGGAAGATCCGCTGGAGAAGGGACAGGCTACCCATCCCATTTTTCTTGGGCTTCCCTTGTGGCTCAGCTGGTAAAGAATCCACCTGCAGTGTGGGAGACCTGGATTCGATCCCTGGGTTGGGAAGATTCCCCTGGAGAAGGGAAGGACTACCCACTCCAGCATTCTGGCCTAGAGAATTCCATGGACTGTACAGTCCATGGGGTCACAAAGAGTCGGACACAACTGAGTGACTTGACTTGACTTCACTTCAGGCTCCTCTGTCCATGGAATTTCCCAGGGAAGAATACTAGAGTGGGTTGCCATTTCCTCCTCCAGGGGATCTTCCTGACATAGGGATCAAACCCACATCTCCTGCATTGGCAGACAGATTCTTTACTGCTGAGCCACCAGGGAAGCCCCAGTTTTAGAGGGACTTAGTTTTAATCCCTCCTTTTCTTTCAGTATTTTCAAACTCTTTCAGGGACTGGGGCAATGGCCACTCTGGCTACTTCCTGCTGAAGCAGGGCATGGTCTCATCTCAGTTTTAAGAAAGTACACCAAATTTGAAATATTTCTGAGTTCCAAGTCTTGGATCTGAGTCTTGTATGTTTAAGATCTCAATCCCTGAGGAATTCAGAATAAGCCTGAAACCCAGTCTGGAACTGGCACTTTGGGGGAGATTCTCAATTTAAAGGCACCTTTGTGAGTTTATAAATATAAATTTTCTTTTTATATGCTGCTGCTGCTAAGTCGCTTCAGTCGTGTCCAACTCTGTGCGACCCCATAGATGGCAGCCCACCAGGCTCCCCCATCCCTGGGATTCTCCAGGCAAGAACACTGGAGTGGGT
The DNA here is from genome assembly GCF_003369695.1 of Bos indicus x Bos taurus. Taxonomy (NCBI): domain Eukaryota; kingdom Metazoa; phylum Chordata; class Mammalia; order Artiodactyla; family Bovidae; genus Bos; species Bos indicus x Bos taurus. The sequence continues at coordinate 155,160,540 of NC_040076.1, forward strand.
TGCCATTTCCTTCTCCAGTGCATGAAGGTGAAAAGAGAAAGTGAAGTCGCTCAGTCATGTCTGACTCTTAACGACCCCATGGACTGCAGCCTTCCAGGTGCCTCCTTCATGGGATTTTCCAGGCAAGAGTACTGGAGTGGGGTGCCATCGCCTTCTCCTCTTTTTATATGAGCACCAACAAATGAGAGGCCCCTTCCAGTGCAAAGTCAAAGTAAAGAAGTAAAGGACTTATTTAATTAAATAATTACAGAAGATCTTGTCATGGCCCATGGGAGGGTTGGAAAAGACTTTGCAGACATGAGACAGAATGAGAGGGAAACAAAGTTTATTAGAGTGGGAGACGCCGTTAGAACAGTGGGCCAGCTCAAGGGAGAACTGACATTGAACAGGGCCCTCGATCCATTTTTATACCCAGTGTGTTTAGGGTTAGGGGTCTTGTGGGTCATTTGCTGATTGGATGAGGCAGGTTTATTGGGTGGGTGCGTGGGGGGACAAGTAAGGCAAATACCTTCTCCCTATATGGAGTAGGAGGGGACACAGGTTATACTGCTCAGGAGGATCTGAAATCTGTTAATAGTTGCAAAGTTGGGGAGGGAAGGATGGTGAGGGTCTGGTTTATCTGTCCCTGCATTCCAAGACCCTCTCTGGTTTTAGCATCTCTTCTGTCCTTGGGTCAGCACATTCCTCCCTCTCTTTATTTTTAGGGACAATTCTTTGGCCCCTTCTGATACCCTGCTCGGTCTAATGATCTACCTATTTCCCTTCTCAGGCACTTGGGAAGCCAGCCTCAGGGGAAATGGGGCGATGACCGCTCTGGCTTCTTCAGGCTGTACAGGGGCATCGTGGGGCTCTGGGTTCCCTTGGCTTGCTTTCTGTCAGGATGCATTTACAGAAGGAGATGAGAGTCCACGGCATGATAAGGTGACTTGTTTCAGCATTGTCTGGGTGTTGGCCAGGGAATATTCTTGTCACACTATAACTTGGAGATTTGTTGTATTCTAGAAGAAGCAAACTTAACAAGAAAGTTAAAGATACATGGCCCAAAGATTAAGAGAAGTAGCAAAGCTGCTGAGGAGCTAGCCAGGGGAACCAGGATCAGATATGGGTCGTGACGTTAGTGTTTCTCTGGGTACGAGAAGAGGCGAGAAGTTCGGCTCATAAAAACCTTTTCCTGAAAACATCCGAGTCTCTGAAGGTCGGTTTTCCAGGTTTTTCCCAGAGCACAGAGGGCCTTATTTCTGATCTCCACCCTGAACTCCTTTCAAGGGGTGTTGAAGGTCAGCAGCTTATAGTGGCCATGACAATCTTTGCAGAGACAGCTGGCCAGTGCCAACTTCCAGTCAGCAGGACCCCTTCATGGCCACTTATTTGACCATGCTTTGGGGGCATTTCACGGCCACTGTGTCCTGTGGTGCTGGGAAGGCTCATTCCCGGGTCTAACGAAGATTCCATTGATGGACACTCAGTGTGCTGTTACTGGGCCAGGCCTTGTAAGTAGCAAAAGCCTCTGGACCAGACCAGTCTTACTAGCCTCTTGGCCCAGGAAAGTATTCCCTCTTGTTTCTTCTTGCCATATCAAGAGCTACATTATTGCAATCACTGATCTCCTATGGAAATGCGTATCAGCATTTTATAACAGGCTCAGCCACACATTTGCTAATATAAGAAACAATCTTCTGAAACAGCAACATAAAAAATAAAATAGCTAGCAGTTATTAGTAAGGTCACAAACAAGATTTTTAAGTCAAGTGTGTCCTGACCCAGACTTGTATGTGAGTGCCCAGGAGTCTCCAGGGGAGGTGCGGGTCGGCGGTGGCATGCTGCAGGGCTGGGGGCACTGAGTGCACAGTGTGTGAATGGGACCTTGTGAAGGAGGTTGCCATTATCTTCGTCACCTGCACCATAGCTCAGCACCAGGTAATAGCAAAGAGGGAACACAGCTCCACCCATCAACAGAAAACTGGATTAAAGGTTTACTGAGCATGGCCCCGCCCATCAGAACAAGACCCAGTTTCCCCCTCAATCAGTCTCTCCCATAATGATGCTTCCACAAGCCTCTTATTCTCCATCAGAGGGAAGACAGACTGAAAAATCACAGAAAGCTAACCACTCTAATCACATGGACCACAGCCTTGTCTAACTCAATGAAATTATGAGCCATGCCATGTCGGGGCATCCAGGACAGACAGGTCATGGTGGAGAGTTCTGACAGAATGTGGTCCACTGGAGAAGGGAATGGCAACCACTCCAGTATTCCTGCCTTGAGAACCCCATGAACAGTATGAAAAGGCAAAAAGATAGAATGCTGAAAGATGAACTCCCCAGGTTGGTAGGTGCCCAATATGCTACTGGAGATCAGTGGGGAAATAACTCCAGAAAGAATGAAGAGACGGAGCCAAAGCAAAAACAATACCCAGCTGTGGATGTGACTGGTGATGAAGCAAAGTCAAGTGCTGTAAAAAAACAATATCACATAGGAACCTGGGATGTTAGGTCCATGAATCAAGGTAAATTAGAAGTAGTCAAATAGGAGATGGCAAGAGTGAGCATAGACATTTAGGAATCAGTGAACTAAAATGGACTGGAATGGGTGAATTTAACTCAGATAATCATTATATCTACTACCCTGGGCAAGACTCCCTTAGAAGAAATGGAGTAGCCATCATAGTTAACAAAAATGTTTGAAATGCAGTACTTGGATGCAATCTCAAAAACAACAGATTTCTCTGTTCATTTCCAAGGCAAACCATTCAATATCACAGTAATCCAAGTCTATGCCCTGACCAGTAATGCTGAAGAAGCTGAAGTTGAATGGTTCTAGGAAGAGCTACAAGACCTTCTAGAACTAACACCGAAAAAAGATGTCCTTTTCATTATAGGGCACTGGAATGCCAAAGTAGGAAGTCAAGAAACACCTGGGGTAACAGGCAAATTTGGCCTTGGGGTACAGAATGAAGCAGGGCAAAGGCTAACAGAGTTTTGCCAAGAGAATGCACTGGTCACAGCAAACACCCTCTTCCAACAACACAAGAGAAGACTCTACGCATGGACATCACCAGATGGTCAACACTGAAATCAGTTGATTGTACTCTTTGCTGTCAAAGAAGGAGAAGCTCTATACAGTCAGCAAAAACAAGACCTGAAGCTGACTGTGGCTCAGATCATGAACTCCTTATCGCCAAATTCAGACTTAAATTGAAGAAAGTAAGGAAGACCACTAGACCATTCAGGTATGACCTAAATCAAATCCCTTATGATTATACAGTGGAAGTGAGAAATAGATTCAAGGGACTAGATCTGATAGATAGAGTGCCTGATGAACTATGGATGGAGGTTCGTAACATTGTACGGGAGACAGGGATCAAGACCATCTCCAAGAAAAAGAAAAGCAAAAAGGCAAACTAGCTATCTGAGGAGGCCTTACAAATAGTTGTGAAAAAGAAGTGAAAAGCAAAGGAGAAAAGGAAAACTATACCTATTTGAAAGCAGAATTTCAGAGAATAGCAAGAAGAGATAAGAAAGCCTTCCTCAGTGATCAGTGCAAAGAAATAGAGGAAAACAATAGAATGGGAAAGACTAGAGATCTCTTCAAGAAAATTAGAGACACCAGGGGAACATTTCATGCAAAGATGGGCTCAATAAAGGACAGAAATGGTATGGACCTAACAGAAGCAGAAGATATTAAGAAGAGGTGGTAAGAATACACAAGAGAATTGTACAAAAAAGATCTTCATGACCCAGATAATCACGATGGTGTGATCACTCACCTACAGCCAGACACCTGGAATGTGAAGTCAAGTGGGCCTTAGAAAGCATCACTATGAACAAAGCTAGTGGAGGTGATGGAATTCCAGATGAGCTATTTCAAATCCTAAAAGATGATGCTGTTCAAGTGCTGCACTCAATATGCCAGCAAATTTGGGAAACTCAGCAGTGGCCACAGGACTGAAAAGGTCAGTGTTCATTCTAATCCCAAAGAAAGGCAATGCCAAAGGATGCTCAAAGTACTGCACAATTGCACTCATCTCACACGCTAGTAAAGTAATGCTCAAAATTCTCCAAGCCAGGCTTCATCAATACATGAACTGTGAACTTCCAGATGTTCAAGCTAGTTTTAGAAAAGTCAGAGGAACCAGAGATCAAATTGCCAACATGTGTTGGATCGTCAAAAAAGCAAGAGAGTTCCAGAAAAACATCTACTTCTCCTTTATTGACTATGCCAAAGCTTTTGACTGTGTGGAACACAACAAACTGTGGAAAATTCTGAAAGAGATGGGAATACCAGACCACCTGACCTGCCTCTTGAGAAACCTATATGCAGGTCAGGAAGCAACAGTTAGAACTGGACATGGAACAACAGACTGGTTCCAAATCAGGAAAGAAGTACATCAAGGCTGTATATTGTCACCCTGCTTATTTAATTTGTATGCAGAGGACATCATGAGAAGCACTGGGCTGGATGAAGGACAAGCTGGAACTAAGGTTTCTGGGAGAAATATCAATAACCTCAGATATTCAGATGATACCATCCTTATGGCAGAAAGCAAAGAAGAACTAAAGAGCCTCTTGATGAAAGTGAGAGAGGAGAGTGAAAAAGTTGGCTTAAATCTCAACATTCTGAAAACTAAGATCATGGCATGTGGTCCCATCACTTCATGGCAAATAGATGGGGAAGCAGTGAGAACAGTGTCAGACTTTAATTTTTGGGCTCCAAAATCACTGCACATGGTGACCGCAGTCATGAAATTAAAAGTTGCTTGCTCATTGGAAGAAAAGTTATGACCAACCTAGGAGAAGGAAATGGCAACCCACTCCAGTGTTCTTGCCTGGAGAATCACAGGGACAGAGGAGCCTTGTGGGCTGCCATCTATGGGGTCGCATAGAGTCAGACACGACTGAAGCGATTTAGCAGCAGCAGCAGCAGACAGCATATTAAAAAGCAGGGACATTACTTTGCCAACAAAGGTCTGTCTATTCAAGACTATGGTTTTTCCAGTAGTCATGTATGGATGTGAGAGTTGGAGCATAAAGAAAGCTGAGCACTGAAGGGTAAATGCTTTTGAACTGTGGTGTTGGAGAAGACTCTTGAGAGTCCCTTGGAATGCAAGGATATCCAACTAGTCCATCCTAAAGGAAATCAATCCAGAATATTCATTGGAAGGACTGATGTTGAAGCTGAAACTCCAATACTTTGGCCACCTGTTGGGAAGAACTGACTCATTGGAAAAGACCCTGGTGTTGGAAAATTTGAAGGCAGGAGGAGAAGGGGACGACAAAGGATGAGATGGTTGGATGGCATCACTGACTCGATGGATATGAGTTTGAGTGAGCTCTGGGAGTTGGTGATGCACAGGGAGGCCTGGTGTGCTGCAGTCCATGGGGTTGCAAAGAGTTGGACACGACTGAGTGACTGAACTAAACGGAACTTTCATTAGATGTAGCTCAGTATACCCCTGGAGAAGGCAATGGCACCCCACTCCAGTACTCTTGTCTGGCAAATCCCATGGATGGAGGAGCCTGATGGGTTGCAGTCCATGGGGTCGCTAAGAGTTGAATATGACTGAGTGACTTCACCTTCACTTTTAACTTTCATGCATTGGAGAAGGAAATGGCAACTCACTCCAGTACTTTTGCCTGGAAAATCCCATGGACGGAGGAGCCTGGTGGGTTGCAGTCCATGGGGTCGCTAGGAATTGGACACGACTGAGCGTCTTCACTTTCACTTTTCACTTTTCACTTTCACGCATTGGAGAAGGAAATAGCAACCCAATGTTCTTGCCTGCAGAATCCCAGGGAAAGTGGAGCCTGGTGGACTGCCATCTCTGGGGTCGCACAGAGTTGGACACGACTGGAGCGACTTAGCAGCAGCAGCAGCAGTATAGCCCAGGTCATCTGACTTATTTAAATGATTATAGCCAGGCATTATAGTACAGGTGTTATGAACAATCTCCTGGTTTACATCATGGAGCATCTGACCTTTATCCAAAGATTGGTTACTGAGATAAGCTTTAGGAACAAACTTGGCGTGTTTCTTTAATAGCTCAATTAAATCTTTTAGCAATATGATACAATAAGAAGGAACTATCTCAGAAGTGAGTCATAGTAAACACAGACCTCAATTAACAAGGCTAGGACTTAATATTAAGTGCAATGTAAGTTTTTGTCATTGTGAGGGCATTAACTCCGTAACCAGGGAAGGCTTTAACCCAGCAAAGAAAAATGAGGTTTGTCAGGGAGCCAGGAAAAGTCAAGTGGCCATCTTGGATTTCCCATAGCCCTGACTCTTCAATTTACAGCTATTCACCCATTTTTAATATGTCAATTTAGCAGTAGATTTTTTCCCATGTTTTAAGGACACCAGGATAGCAAAAGCTGACGGTGAGGGGTTAATTTTTGTCTTGAAGTAGTATTCTTGCAAATGCATCAAAGTGAAACCATAGAAAGCATGTTTAAAATCTGATTAACAATTGACAGAATAGCCTGGTCATTGCTGGGACTTGTAACACTTTAACGTGATAACTGGAATTACAAATGACAACATTTTACCAGGACATGTCAGATTTTCATGAATTCCATATAATTTCTAGGATATCTATATTAGTAGCACCAACTATACAATATAACCTGAAAAGATTCATCACTCTTCCAGCAATACTTCCCATGTAATTTAACATGTCAAATGAACGCAGGTAGTCTAATATCTCTCTTTGGGAGGTCTCAGGGGCCCTTGGAAGCATCCCAAAGTTAGCAAGAAGTCAAGTTATTTAGGAAGTTTTGTTGATAAATATCAAAAGGGTTTATAACCCTCAGTCAGATAGCATTGTATAGATCACTGTGAAGCAATATATTCACTTAGCCAAAGTAACAAAAAAGATTTCAAAGGGAAATACAGACCAGATCATTTCAGAGGTAAAGAAACTTAAAATCCATTACAAAGGCAATTCAGCATCTCAAGAAAACTTGCATTATGAACAAAGTTCTTTTCTTGGGGTCCACTTTCCACGAAACCTCCTTATCACTTTCTGTACCCATTACTTTGTTCTCCTACCCTGAAACAGCCATCTGTAAGTCAGACCCACTTCCTTTCTTTTCATAAAGTGTAATTTCATTCCTCATAACTTCTTTACTGAAAACACACATCCTACTTTCCTTGAGCAACCAAGAGCTGACCTTTATATTAGCGTTCTGTAGATTGGTGAACATAAATACCAGTGATACTTTTTAAAAAGTTGCTTTCCTTATTTGCTTTCTTAAAGGGAACATCTCTGGATGGCACCAAACACTATTCCTTAATAGTCCAATCTCTAGTTTCTCTGTAAGAGGAAGTTAGTGGTTAGTGTTCAGAAATGAATGTTTCAGAATCTTATTTTATTTGGAAATGACCTAGCTATTCAGTAAACTTTCATCACTTAGTTTAGTACAACCATAGAAATTCAGGTTACCAAAATCTGGACATTTCTAAAGTATAATTATTCTTAACAGTTTATCTAGAAACTCATATCTCATTTATATTTTTTAGGGTTTTTTTTTTTTCTTTTTCTACAAGTACTTTCCTTGCTGACAAACTTGTAACAGATATAACAATATTTAACTTATATTAATCCTAGATTCAATGAAAATATTTTGCTTAACGTTAATGACTATTAGACATGTCTATATTAGGTTAGCAAACAAACATTAATACTAGATATTTAATATTGAATATTTCCCAGTTCACGTGAATATGAAATTCATTTAGGTTAATTTCTCTTGTATTTAGAATTGTCTGCTTTGTAAGCGCTTACTTTTCTTTAGGAAAACTAAATTAGAACTCATTTACAACTTCAGCAATATTATTAAAAAAAAAAAAAAAACCCGAAATACACACAGAGACATACATAAATCCAGACAGAGATCTCACAGTTTTCTGCTTGAGATTGAAAATGTCTCTTTGACAACTCCTCCCCTCTTTATTTATTTATTTTTTGCTTGAAGTTCTAATTTTCCCAAGGCTGAGGTCCCAGGCAAAGTGGGCTGTGTATTTTAAGGACATGGAAAGGGTTAACTTCAAGCTTTTCTCTAGGCAGGCCTTTTAACAAGCTAGTAGTTTTTAATTGCATATGCAAAAAGAACTGGTTTTGTAGTTTCCAAGAAAAAATAATTCATTTTAACCAGTTTTCTGGTTAAATTAGAATTCATTTACAACTTCAGCAATATTATTTAAAAAAAAAGAAAAAAAGAAAAGACATACACTGAACCATACGTAAATCCACACAGACAGACAGACAGAGATCTCATAGTCCACACAGACAGACAGACAGACAGAGATCTCATAGTCCCTTGGGTGGGTCGCGGGATGCCGGAGTAAAGCAAGTACCTTCTCCCTATAGGGTAGGAGGGGAGACAGGCTACGCTGCTCAGGAGGACCTGAAATCGGTTAATGGTTACAACACTGACCAGGGAAGGGCGGTAAGGGTCTGGTTTTCTGTTCCTGCATTCCAAGACCCTCCTTGGTTTTAGCTGCTCTTTCGTCCTTGGTCAGCACAGATCTGTTTTTCTCCAAGAGAATAACACAAATTGATGATCAGCTTTTCCTAACAAAGAACAGGTAAAAGAATGAGAGGTGTTACCATTTGGTAGTTTTTAAATGTAGTTAGATATAAAAAAAAAATGGGTTGAATGATGAAGAATTGGTTGGGGTAAGAAGAAATCCTGAGTCTTCTGTGTGACTGTTTTAAGGAGAGAAGACTTATCAGTGCTGTCCACTGTGGCATGCATCAAAGCCCTCACGGTCACCTCTGGATGTTTTTCTGTCTCCTGATAATCGGGACAAATCATGATCTTTGCGAAAATATTAGAAAGTACAGAAAAGTGGGGATGAGTAAAAACTAACTTGCTTCGATCTAAAAAATTTCTTATAAGCAAAATTTCCCCCCTTCATTGCCAATATTTATTTATTTAATAGCATCCTAACAATTGTAAAGTGATATCTCCTTGTGGTTTAAAAAAGTTGTTTTTTTTTTTAATTTTATGTTGGAGTATAGTTGATTAATAATGTTGTGTTAGTTTCTAGTATACAGCAAAATGGTTCACATATAAATATATATGTATCTATTATTTTTCAAATTTTTCCCTGTTTGGGTTATTACAGAATATTGAACAGAGTTCCCTGTGCTATGCAGTAGGTACATATTGATCATTTGTTTTAAATATAGCAATGTGTACATGTCAGTCCAAAACTCCCAGTCTATCTCTCCTCCCGTCCCCTCAACTTCTGCTCTGGGAACCACAAGTTAATTCTCTAAGTCTGTGAGTTTTAGATTCTGCAAATAAGCAATATCATGCTATTCTTCTTTATCTAGCTGACTTACTTCATTTGACACGATCATCTCTGCAAATGGCATTAGTTCATTCTTTTCAGTGGCTGAGTGGTACTCTACTGTTTAAGTACCCCACACCATCATTGTCCATTGCTCGGTTGACGGATTTTTAGGTTGCTCCCACGTCTTGGCTGTTGTACATACACAGCGCTGCAATGAACACTGAGGAGGAGGTATCCTTTCAAACTATGTTTTTCTCCAGATTGATATTGATATGTTTTTCCCAAGGAGTGGGATTGTTGGGTCATATGGTAGCTCTATTTTTAACTTTTTAGGAACCTATATACTATTCTCTATGGTGGCTGCACCAATTTAGATTCCCATCAACATTGTACGAGCGTTACCTTTTCTCCACACATCCTCTCCAGCCTTTATTATTTGTAGATTTTTTCGTGATGGCCATTCTGACTGGTGTAAGGTGATAGCTCATTGTAGATTTGATTTGCATGCATGCTCAGTCATTCAGTCGTGTCGGACTCTTTGGGACCCCATGGACTGTAGCTGTCAGGCTCCTCTGACCATGGAATTTTCCAGACGAGAATACTGGAGTGAGCTGCCATTTCCTACTCCATGGGATCTTCCTGACCCACTGATCAAACCCACATCTCCTGCGTCTCCTGCATTGTCAGGAGGACTCTTTACCACTGTGGCACCTGGGAAGCTCATGGCTTTGATTTGCATTTCTGTTAACCAATTGCTTAAACCAGAAAATTTGGAAAACTTAGCAGTGGCCACAGGACTGGAAAAAGTCAGTTTTCATTCCAATCCCAAAGAAAGGCAATGCCAAAGAAAATTCAAACTTCCACACAATTCAACTCATCTCACACACTAGCAAAGTGATGCCCAAAGTTCTCGAAGCCAGGCTTCAACAGTACGTGAACCTAGAACTTCTAGATGTTCAAGCTGGATTCAGCAAAAGCAGAGGAACCAAAGATCAAATTGCCAACATCTGTTGGATCATCAAAAAAGCAAGAGAATTCCAAAAGAACATCTACTTCTGCTTTACTGACTATGCCAAAGCCTTTGACTGTGTGGATCACAACAAACTGTGGACAATTTTTAAAGAGATGGGAACACCAGACCATCTGACCTGCCTCCTGAGAAATCTGTATGTAGATCAAGAAGCAACAGTTAGAACTGGACATGGAACAACGAACTGGTTCCAAATTGGGAAAAGAGTACGTCAAGGCTGTTTATTGTCACCCTGCTTATTTAACTTATATGCAGAGCACATCATGAGAAGCCCGGGGCTGGATGAAGGATAAGCTGCAATTAAGGTTGCTGGGAGAAATATCAATAACCTCAGATATGCAGATGAGACCACCCTTATGGCAGAAACCAAAGAACTAAAGAGCCTCTTGATGAAAGTGAAAGTGGAGAGTGAAAAAGTTGGCTTAAAGCTCAACATTCAGAAAACTAAGATCATGGCATCCGGTTCCATCACTTCATGGCAAATTGATGGGGAAACAATGGAAACAGTGGCTGATTTTATTTTAGGGGGCTTCAAAATCACTGCAGATGGTGACTGCAGCCATTAAATTAAAATACCTTTGCTCCTTGGAAGAAAAGCTATGACCAATTAGACAGCATATTAAAAAGCAGAGACATTACTTTGCCAACAAAGGTCCATCTAGTCAAAGTTATGGCTTTTCCAGTGGTCATGTATGGATGTGAGAGTTGGACTATAAAGAAAGCTGAGCACTGAAGAATTGATGCTTTTGAACCGTGGTGTTGGAGAAGACTCTTGAGAGTCCCTTGGACTGCAAGGATATCCAATAAGTCCACCCTAAAGGAAATCAGCCCTGAATATTCATTGGAAGGACTGATGCTGAAGCTGAAACTCCAATACTTTAGCCACCTGATGCAAAGAACAGACTCATTGGAAAAGACTCTGATGCTGGGAAAGATTGAAGGTGGGAGGAGCAGGGGACGACAGAGGATGAGATGGTTGGATGGTATCACTGACTTGATGTACATGAGTTTGAGAAAATTCAGGGAGTTGGTGATGGACAGGGAGGCCTGACGTGCTGCAGTCCATGGGGTCACAGAGAGTTGGACCCGACTGAGTGACTCATTTGACTCAACTGAAACAATTGTTGATATCTACACAACATTTTTTTGGAAGGTTATGACCAACCTAGATAGCATATTGAAAATCAGAGACATTACTTTGCCAACACAGGTCTGTCTAGTCAAGGCTATGGTTTTTCCAGTGGTCATGTATGGATGTGAGATTTGGACTGTGAAAAAAGCTGAGCACCGAAGAATTGATGCCTTTGAACTGTGGTGTTGGAGAAGACTCTTGAGAGTCCCTTGGACTGCAAGGAGATCCAACCAGTCCATTCTGAAGGAGATCAGCCCTGGGATTTCTTTGGAAGGAATGATGCTAAAGCTGAAACTCCAGTACTTTGGCCACCTCGTGGGAAGAGTTGACTCATTGGAAAAGACTCTGATGCTGGGAGGGATTGGGGGCAGGAGGAGAAGGGGATGACAGAGGATGAGATGGCTGGATGGCATCACTGACTCAATGGACGTGAGTCTGAGTGAACTCCGGGAGTTGGTGATAGACAGGGAGGCCTGGCGTGCTGCGATTCATGGGGTCGCAAAGAGTTGGACACGACTGAGCGACTGAACTGAACAGAACTGACCCAATATTTCTTTTCAGTGGCTGCAGTGTAATTAATTTAACCAAGCATTTTTTGTTGAATAGGTAGGCATCTTCTTTTATCTTCTGTTTATTTTTTCTTTTAATTTTAAACAAAACCAGATAAATCTCTTTCACCTAAATCTTTGTTTTTGTATTGTCAGTCTATGAGGAGAGATTCCTACAAGAGAAATTATGGAGTGAAAGGATGAAATTTTCTATGGCTTTTGTGTCCAGAAAGCAATTCTGAAGAGAAACCTGACAGTCCTCCTGTTGGAAGCAGGATGAGGTCTCTTGCTGCGGTCCTGTTGTGCAAAGATCCTGGGGCCAGTGGAGGAGACATGGTCAAACCAACGTGGTGGCTTTAAAAACCCAAACAGTGCCCCTGTGACTAGAAAGGGAACCACTTTCAGCTCTTTGTTCCAATTTTTAAAATGCTTGTCCCTGTGAAAGGGGCTTTCTTCTTTAAAATTTTTTATTGTGGTACAATTAATTTATAATACCATGCCAGTTTCAGGTCTACTGCAAGGTGAATCTGTCGTACAAATACATGTATCCATTCTTCCCCAGATTCCCTTCCATTATAGGTCATTACAGACGATTGAGCACGGTTCCCTGTGCTATACAGTAGATCCTTATTAACAGTTATCTGTTTTGTATACAGTAACTTGTATATTGGAGAAGGCACCGGCCACCCACTCCAGTACTCTTGCCTGGAGACTTCTGTGGACGGAGGAGCCTCGTGAGCTGCAGTCCATGGGGTCTCGAAGAGTTGGACACGACTGAGTGACTTCACTTTCACTTTTCACTTTCATGCATCGGAGAGGGAAATGGCAACCCACTCCAGTGTTCTTGGAGAATCCCAGGGATCGGGGAGCCTAGTGGGCTGCCGTCTATGGGGTCGCACAGAGTCAGACACAACTGATGTGACTTAGCAGTAGCAGCAGCGCGTATATGTCAGTCCAAATCTCCCAATTTTGTCACAGGTAAACCAGGGAATTTCTTTTTTATCTTCTCTATTGTAAATCTTCATCACGAGGTACAAACCGGACATTTTACAATTATGCTTTTTGACCTTTTGTTTGCACATTGCTTGGATAATTCCTGCCTTCCTGGTGTTGGTTCTGGGTGAGCAGGCATAAAATGTCGTTCAAGTTCACGCTTCCAAGCCAAGCTTGAGAAGCTCTATCTGCTGTCTCCGTGGTTTGCCCTCAATTTGCTTTCTGCCTTCCCCAGCTCTCTGGAGGGGACTTTGGCCACATTCTTTGTAGTCTTCAGAAAAATGAGAAGAATCCATAACAGTTCTCATCACTTGATATTGTGTGGCATGTTAAACACACGTGGAGATTTTAAGGATGAGCCGGGACTTACAGAGGCAAGTAAGTTTTGTATTTAAACAGGAATAAATGACTAAGTCACTTGGGATGCAAACCTGTTTGGCAATTCTCAAGAAGGGGCAGATTACTTCTGACAGGTCTAAACAGCCCCAGCAGATAGGATCATTTAACTATATTTAACTAACACTGACAAAGGAATGCTTGATTAATGTCTCCCACCCAAATATCCGGGGACTGGCAGGTCACCTTTTCAAACCAGTAGGCAGTTGAAGCTCCTTCGGAATTCTCCTGCATATGCATGATGGTCACGTGCTTGGAACAGTCCGTTGAGGACACACTTGGCCAAGATCTCCGGTGCTTCCTGGAGTGGGGTGGAGTGCTTCCCTAAAATGTGGGTGGGCGTTTGGAGGATACACTTAGTAGAACACGTGCTTGTACTGGACGAGTATTGCATTCATGGTCATTTTTCATTTGGAAGTAAAATCAGGAAGTGCTGGCAGTTGCCCCCTGTTAATCCGCACTGTTGGGCACTGCGTGAACTGTTTATGACCAGCTGTGTGGGGTGCTGCCACTTGTACTGGCTATCTCGCCAACCATCTACAAGTTTCCCAATTTTGAGATTGAAAAGAGTCTATTCTTATGGCTTAACACTAGGATTTGAGGGGGAACCTCCTCCATCCTTAAATCCAGGGCCTCATTGTGTGTCTAGCATTGACAATTCCTAGAGCCAGAGTTGTGACTCTCTTTCTTAACATCTCTCCAATATTATGGCCAGGAGCCGGGCACAGCCAGGTCAGTTGACACTTTTGCTCATGTAGACTAGGGCTTAAAAGTTCCTCATGGGGTCTCGGTCAGACTCAACTCTTTGTTTCTTGGCATTTTTCAAGACTCCGTGGTGTGTGTGTGTGTGACTCAGTCATGTCCAACTCTTCAATCCCATGGACTGTAGCCCACCAGGCTCCTCTATCCATGGGATTCTCCAGGCAAGAATCCTGGAGTGGGTTGCCATTCTCTTCTCCAGGGGATCTTTCTGACCCAGGGATCAAAGCAGGGTCTCCTGCATTGCATGTGGAGTCTTTACTGTCTGAGCCACTGGGGAAGCCCTTTCAGGCCTGCTGTTGCTGCTGCTGCTAAGTTGCTTCAGTCGTGTCCGACTCTGTGCGACCCCATAGACAGCAGATCATCAGGTTCCCCCATCCCTGGGATTCTCCAGGCAAGAACACTGGAGTGGGTTGCCATTTCCTTCTCCAATGCAGGAAAGTGAAAAGTGAAAGTGAATTCATTCAGTCGTGTCCGACTTTTAGCGACCCCATGAACTGCAGCCTACCAGGCTCCTCCGTCCATGGGATTCTCCAGGCAAGAGTACTGGAGTGGGGTGCCATCACCTTCTCCGCTTTCAGGCCTACAACACTTAAAAAAAAGAAATGCAGTTGATTTACAATGTTGTGTTAGTTTCAGATGTACAGCAAAGTGATTCAGTTATATACACACTTTCTTTTACACTCTCTTCCTTTATGGAATATAGTTCCGTGTGCTATACGGTAGGTCCTTGTTGATTATAAGACTACAGCAATTTTAAAGTTTACATCAGCCTCTCTCATATGTGAATTTGCCTTTTTAAAAAGGACTATGGTCAACTAGAGTTAATCTTTTGCATAAATATGTGCCCCACTTATACACCACCATTGAGAACCCCAACTTTCTCTAAGTTTAAAATTTTTAAAAATTGAAGTGTAGTTGATTTACAATGTTTCATGTGTACAACAAAGTGATTCAGTCATGTACATACGTGTGTAAACCATGTGTGTATGTTTACATATTCTTTTTCATTATCATTATTACAAGATATTGAATATAATTCCCTGTGCTATAGAGTAGGTCCTGGTTGGCTATCTATTTTAAATATCATAGTATGTGTCTGTTAATCCCAAATTCCCAATTTATCCCTCCTCCTTTTCCCTTTTGGTAATCATAAGTTTGTTTTCTATGTTTGTGAGTGTTTCTCACATTCATTTGTATCACGTTTTGTTGGATTCCATGTATAAATTATATCATATGATATTCATCTTTCTCTGTCTGACTTACATCACTTAGTATGACAGTTTATAGGTCCATCCATGTGGCTACAAATGGCATTAGTTCCTTTTTTTCTGGCTGAGTTAGACTCCATTGTGTGTACGTAGCACATCCTACTTATCCGTCCCTCAGCTGATGGACCGTATGTTGCTTGCACGTCTTGGCTGCTGTGTCCACTGGGGTGTGACTCTGGTCTGCTGTTGTACTCCCAGCACTAGCAGAGGGGCTGTCACATTTAAGTGCTCAGTAAACCCTTGCTGAAAGAATAAAAGTGTCCCCTGGGGACCCCTGGGAAGAGGTCCTGCTCAGAGCCCACTGGCCTCATGGAGCCCTTGGGGAGTTTTCGCTCCCAGACCAACTGTCCGGGAAGACAAGCAGGCACCACAGGAAGCCCCGGGCATCGGCCAGCTGAGGGACGTGACACGCAAGGATGCAGGCAGGAGAGGGGCCGGGCCCTCAGCTCAGCCAAGCCCTGCTTCAACTCCTCAAAGACGTGTTCTCTGACCCTTCTCCCTGTCATGAAGTTTGGGACTTTATTAGCTCTCTCTGACTGCAGAGCCCAGGGAACGATTCGCAGATTGTCACAAATCTAGTGACTTAAAATGACAGAAGCTATCCCCTGACTCTCCTTTAGGTCTGAAGTCTGAGGCAGGCCTCCCTGGGCTCATGTGTCAGCGGTACCCCCTCTGCAGGCTCCAGGGCGCGTTCTCTCGCCTCTCTCAGCTTCTAGAAGCCGCGGGCCTTTCTCAGCTTGTAGCCTCCTCCCCATTCCCAGGGCCAGCGATGGGGCCGTCTCTAGATCCTCATCCTACCACTCCAGCTTCCTCGTTTGTAGTCGAAAACCCTCTGCCTTCCTGTTCCACTTTTAGAGACCCTCGTGACTACATATGAGTCCACCCAGATCAGCCGGGACCGTCTCTCCATCTCCAGATCCTTAAACCACATCTGCCAAGTCCCTTTGGCCATGAATATATTCACAGGTTAGAGAGCATCAGTGACTCAACGGACATGAATCTGAGCAAAGTGCAGGAGATGGTCAAGACAGGGAAGCCTGCCGAACTGCAGTCCATGGGCCACAGAGTCAGGCGCCCAACTTAGCGACTGAACAACAAACAGTAGCACATTCACACTTTCAGAGGATTAGGATGTGGCATCTTTTTTGGCGGGGGGTAGGTATTAGTCAACCTACCACAGGGAGCTTTTCTTATATATTTTCCTATAAGCACTCTGCACTTTACAGCATCCTTTATGACATCTGAAAAACGTCAATGACTTAGCTCATTTGGTGACTATTCATTTCATGTCTGTTTGCCCCACAACACAAAAGACCTACGAGAGCCCAAGTGGGGCCTGCTGCTTACTCTTGTATCCCCACTGCCTGGCACAGTTCTGTTTGTAGTGTCAGATCATTTTTATTGTTGTGAAGTGAATGAACATAAGAAACCTCTTCCATTTATGTTCTAACACCCCTTTGAGACAGAGGTACCGTTCCCATTTTATAAAAGGGGATCCTGAGGCTCAGAGAGCAAACGACTTCCCAGTCTCCTCCTGATCAACACGGCCAGTTCTTACCTGAACAGCTTCGTGTTCTGGTATGCTGTAGGCGGTGCCAGCTGCCACATGCGTGACGCGTGTCAGTAGGGAGGAAGAAAGCTTCCAAGAAGGGCAGCAGAGATGTCAACAAGTGCTGAGGTCACTGCCGGGGTCTGCGCGAATCCTCTGACTGGAAGCGGTTGGGTGTTTGTGATTTGGCAAACACGAGCATTCCCTCCAGATCGGGATTTCACGGGGGTGGTGGGGGGCAGGTGTGGTGGTGGCGGCTCTGAATAGAGTGCAGATCACCTGTGCAGCTGACAGACGTTTAGTCACACTTCTGCTGTTTCTCTGCTATTTCTACCTGTGAAAATAAACCCAGTACCCTAGAAATATGTTTCTTTTTCAGAATCTTCAAGATTCCTATTCTGTTCTTCCGTATGTTGGGTCCCTTGGCCATTACATAGCTAGTGCCCTCAGCCATTGGGTCAATCTGTGGCAAGAATCTTTTCCAAAGCTCAGCACAGATGGTCGCCCCATAGTACATACTCAACAAATATTTGCTGTATTATTTGAATGAATGTTGACTGTAGCTGATGGTCCTCAGTAGGTATGAGAGAGTTAGGGTTGTGGGAAAATAATAGGAATGTTCATTTATTTACTTTAAATGCTTTTTTTATGTGGTAAGAGTCACACAGTATAGAGCATACTACTTTAATCATATTTAACTGAACAGATTAGTGGCACTAAGTACCCTGACATTGCTGTGCAACTCGCATCATCATCCCTCTCCCGAACGTCTCATCTTCCTGAACTGAAACTCTGTCCCCGTTAAATACTAACTCTGCATTCCCCTGCCCTACCCCTCCCCCATCCACCCCAGCAGCTACCAATGTGCTTTCTGACTCTACAAATGAAATGTCTGTTTATTTACATTGTTGATCTTTGCCTTATTCCAGGAAGATTCTGACACAGCCGTGCATGTGATGATGACTTGATGAAATCTAAAACCAAAAACAAGTTCTAAACCAAATGCTTTTCATGGCAATGCATCCATGGCTTTAACAGCAGCCCAACCTACTAGCTAACTGTTGTTGAAAAAAAGTAATGCCGTGTGATGGAATGAGATCAGCCCATGGGTGAAGGTGAATTCGCCTCTGTGTTCCTGGATTCATCACTTTCCGACTTACACATAACTTAACTGAGCCTCAACTTTCACCTATGAAATAGATGAATTCTCTGTGTTCCTGGATTCATCACTTTCCAACTTACTTACACATTACTTAACTGAGCCTCAACTTTCACCTATGAAATAGGTATGTGCTTTGAGGTTTAAAATAAATATTTTCTGTGGAAAGCACACAACACCATGATTAGCTTTGAAAATGTTATTCCCCCCCCTACTTTTTTCATCTATCAAAGGGTTTACAATGACTAAACTACTTGACTTGCAAACATTTCTTTTCTTTTTTTTGTATATTTTATTGCAAACATTTCTTCAAAGAGCAAGCATTAGCCTAACCTGCCTCATGCCAGCATAATAAAAGGAAGCAGGCAAATAATAACTGATCAATTCTGTGTTGCACCAAGTTGTTGACCACATGGACAAGGAAATGAATGAAAATTCCCAACAATCCCAATATACCTTACAAAGCAAAAGAGGTATGGTCAGCAGGGCTGAGGGCCTTGCCCCCAGCGCAGAAGTGCTACAATCCAAAAGAGAAAGAAAGAGAGTTGTACATTCCAAGTCAGAATCAGATGGGAAGGATGCATGCAGTTTTATCTAGTGATTTAGTGACTGTCATTACCCAGCAGGATTTTGATGTGGCTGTAGAGGTCGACCATGTCAGGACTGGTTGATGTAGAAATCAGGATTTGATAAAGTTTTGGCGGTGGTTTAGTTGCTAAGTCGTGTTTGACTCTTGCAACCCCGTGGACAGAGGAGGCTGGCAGGCTACAGTCTGTGGGATTCTCCAGGCATGAATACTGGAGTGAGTTGCCATTTCCTTCTCCAGGAGATCTTCCCGACCCAGGAATTGAACCTGGGTCTCATGCATTGTAGGCAGATTCTTTAGCAATGGAGTTACAAGGGAAGCCCTGATAAGGTTTTGGGGCCTCTAAATGAGCCCTGTGTCTATATTCCTGAGTATGTGAGCACACGCTCATGACACCAGACGAGTCCCTGAGGAACTGCTCACAGGACGAGGTGCATGACAATGAGATGAGCTGAATCCACCATCACCCTGTGTGAATGATAAGCAAAAAAAATGCACCATCAGCGTCTCCGAGTCAAACTGGATGACTTCAGTAAGATGCCCTTGAACATTAAGAAAGAAAAGCAACCAAGGAGAGTGAATCTTGACCTAAAGAAATGGGATAGACCCAACACTGGGCTTCAAAACAGGACTGCAGCTTCATTGAATAAATTCAGATTTCCAGGGAAAGAATGTATCAGAAGGAGGGAGGCTGGCAACACAATGTAAAGGATGACTACAGAGGTAAATCCTGGGAGTGCCGTTCACCCATGCACCATGGAGGAGCCTGGAAGCTCTGGAATTCTGGCTCCATCCGCAGGGTCATCTTGTTATAAGGCTCTCTCTATCTGCTGCCATTACATCCACTTCCTCTGATTCTGTGTCACTGAGAGTGGGAACAGGAGAGTCACGTGATCAGTGCTCTGTTAAATGGTACACACTTGGCACATACATCAATTTCATCATCTCTAGTCCAGCCTTCAGAGAAGGCAATGGCACCCCACTCCAGTACTCTTGCCTGGAAAATCCCATGAACAGAGGAGCCTGGTGGGCTGCAGTCCATGGGGTCTCGAAGAGTTGGGCACAACTGAGCGACTTCACTTTGACTTTTCACTTTCATGCATTGGAGAAGGAAATGGCAACCCACTCCAGTGTTCTTCTTGCCTGGAGAATCCCAGGGACAGGAGAGCCTAGTGGGTTGCTGTCTATGGGGTCGCACAGAGTCAGACACGACTGAAGCGACTTAACAGCAGCAGCAGTTCAGCCTTGGGTGATCTGCTCCCAGGAGGTCCACCGAATTTGAAGTTGTGTCCATAAAGGTAAGCTAACCAACTGAACTCACTGCCTACCTAGTTGCTAATGATCGTTCTGCAAGGCTTCCTAGGAGATTGCCAGCCTATTTCCCTAGTAATCACCTGTACACCTTTTTGCATTTGTCTCTGTGCTAAATTACTCTATTGATCAAAAGTAGGCAAACTTTTTCTATAAATGCCCAGATGGTGAATATTTTAGGTCTGGCGGGCCATTGGTCTCTGTGGCAACTCCTCAACTCTGCCATTGGAGTGAGAAAGCAGCCATAGATGATGTAAAAGGTGCTGTGTGCAAATCAGCTTCATGCGTCCTGGTACTTGTAAGCTCAGAGTACATTTAGAGAACTAGCAAAACAGAAGCACCTCCCCGAAACTGCTTTTGAAAAGATGTGTTAATTACAGAAAATCACTAAAATTATTATTAAGGAAGTAACAATCAGAACTTAGCTAGATTTCTTAAAAAAAATTTTTTTTGATGTGGACCACTTTGAAAATCTTTATTGAACTTGTTACAATACTGCTTCCATTATGTTCTGGTCTTTCAGCCGGAAGACATGAGGGATCTTTGCTCTCCAAGCAGGGATCGGACCTGTAGCCCTACATTGGAAGGTGAAGTCTTAACCATTGGACCACCAGGAAAGGCCTTGGATTTCTTTAATTAAAAAGTTAAGTACAGGTTTGTTTTGAATTGTATGTGGCAGTGATGGAGAGGCTGGGTACCACTGCCGTGATCTCCTGGGCATTCGGGCCTCCTGTAGCTCTGGTGTGGCGATGCCCGTCTTCTGCCTGCAGGCATCAGCGCATCTTGGATCTCAGAGCACTTGATTACTGCTCCTCGGCGCGCTCTTTCATCACGGTTCCCTTTCACATGGATGAGGGAGACCTCACAGTTTCTCCTTTGTGCACAGTTATTCTTGTGCTTGTCTTACTTTATACATTCTAGAAGCACCTCTTCCTTCTTTCTCCTATTCAGTTTTCGTATGTATAAAGTAAATACTAAGAACTACACACTTTATGCTTTCCTTTACAGTTTTTTTTTAACTTTATGCCCTTGAGGGTGTGGGCTGTATGCCATCTCTCCTCCTCCCTACAGTGACACCAAACAGACACGTGTGTAGTAAATGCTTAGTAAGTTTTGAATGAATGAGTGAATTTGATTTAAATTTTCTGGTCACTTCGTTTTGAACTTCTGCTCTTCCCGCTCTTCAGGGAAGAGTCCCCTGGCTTTGCTCTTTGGGTCTTGGAGTTGTTTCTGTTCTCTAGACTCACTCAGCCCAAGGCTTTGTTGGGTACCTGCTTACCTGTCTCTGAAATGTGAAGAGAATTTAGGAATGCTGCCAAAACCCTGAGGCTATTTGAATAGATGTACAAGAAGAGCTTGCTTGGGATTCCCCTTTCTGGCAGTTTCGTTTCGAGTAGAAAATAGTGCTACAAAGATAATTTACAGAAAATGTACTTAAAAAGAGAGAGATGAGGAATGTTATGAAAGAGGAGTGATGCTTATATCGGAAAAATGTACAACTCTTTGTAAATTATTTTAACTCCTTGTGAATGCTTAAGGTTTAAGTGATCTAGTGATGGAATGATATCCATCTATATTTATCTGTGGGTATGTCTGTAACCAAAATGGACTGTCTCAGCAGCTTGGGGGTACATACATCATCCTATATTTTGCATTTTTCCAAATAATCGCTCAAGAGCTCACCTGCCTAGGTATATCAGGATTCACCAAAGAAACAGAACTAATTATATACAATGTATGTATATATGCTGTGTACACACACACACACACATATATATATATATATATATATATATATATATATATATATATATTATAGAAACTGAGAATGCTAGAATCAAAAAGAAGACAGAGGGCTAGTCAGTTGGAAAATTGTGAAAAAGAGAGAGAGAGAGTGATTTTAAGAATTCTCTCCTGTGACTGTGGGGCTGGCCATCTGAAACCCATGTGTGGGGCAGGCCAGCATGCTGGGAACTCAGGCAGGATTTCTGTATTACAGTTTTGCAACAGGATTCTTTCTTCTCCAAGAAACCTCAACTTTTGCTCTTTAGGCCTTCAACTAATGAAGTGACATATGGTCCCACCTAGATTGAGGGTTTTCTCCTTTACTTAAAGTCAACTGATTGTACATGTTAATTGAATCTACTAAATACCTTTATAGCAACACCTTAGATTGGTGTTCCTAGAGTGGCTGATACGTAATGGTATCACAGCTGGCTAGGAGAAAATTCAGCAATTGCTTTCCAGGCCAACTACACCCCCAAATTGTCAAAGCTTCTTGTGACTTACACTCAAAAGAGTTCCTCTTGCTTCCAAACCACGCCCTGGAGAGCACTGGGAAGGACTTCTGGACCTCTCCCCGCTCTCTCTTTTCACGGAGGTGTTTCCTTTGTTGCAACCACACCATCCACTAGTTGAAAACTCTCTCCCTTGCCTCTGCCTCAGTGTAGAACTATCCCATGCTTGCATATTGGAGTTACAGCTCATCTGCTACATCACTGCCCCAGAGCATTACTTTTATGTCTGAGGATTCTCCAGCTGCAAAAAAATGCTTCATTTTCTCATGAGCAACCTAATTCTAGGCATTATTTCAGGCCTTACTCTGACATCTCATTTCTAACACCTTTGTTTTCAGCGACTTTAGCTACTAAGTTAATTTTTGTACAGGTCCTGGTTCAGACAGTAAAGAATCTGCCTTCAAGGCCGGAGACCTGGGTTTGATCCCTGGGTGGGGAAGACCCCCTGGAAGAGGGCATGGCAACCCACTCCAGTATCCTTGGCTGGAGAACTCCAGACAGTCCATGGGGTCGCAAAGAGACCAATAGGACTGAGCGACTAATGCTTTTTACAATATCAAACCCCCAGAGAGAAGGGACTCTTTTTCCCAGGCCTGGAGAATTCCACGGACTGTATGGTCCATGGGGTCGCAAAGAGTTGGACACGACTGAGCGACTTTTGCTTCACTTCACTCTTTCCCTTTCAGCCACTATACCAACCTCCTTTCCAGTTCTGAGCTCAGTATCTTATGTATGTTGGGAAAACAGATGTAAAAGGATCTGCTGCTCCAGGGCAAGGTGGGACTCCCAGCCTTATGTTTGAATTACTGGCAAAGACCACTTTTATATGTTAGGGAAGAGTCAAACATCTGCTTCCAACTAGTTTCTGGGTATAAACCTTGGCTGGTGGCTTCCCTTGCAAAAGTTTAAATTTCATCTCAGTAGGAACACGCAGAAATATAACCAGTGTGTGTGTATAATAAGTATTGATGATCTCTTTTTGCATTATGTTTTCTAGGAGTGTGAATCATCTTCTGTAGTCTCAGAATTTAGTGACCCTCTAGGAAGATTTGCTGTTTTGATGCCATCTCATTGTGAGACGTTTTACTGCTCCTTTATATAAATCATAGATACAGGAATTTCCTACTTGTAAATTGCCCTAACATAACCTATAAACTTGCCTCACCTCGGTTAATGGAGTCTCTCCCCCAGCCAGGCTGTTCTTCGTGTGACATTATGCTGAAGTTTGTTGAAACCCTTGTGCCTCATGAAAGAGCCATGGCATTTCTAGCTTAGGTGGCTTGCCCTGTTGTCCTTGGCTGAATTTTCTTTGCAGCCTAGTTAAAACCCAGACACCTGGGAGCTTAAATTATCCCTGTAGGATATTAGTATATTAGCTACCTATAAAAATGAAATTTATATGAGGCATCTGTTTACATTGAGCATCCCATAAAACTGGCAGAGAATTCAAAGGAAAGGGTTTTCAAATGAAGGTTTCATAGCCAAGAGCAAAAGGCTCTTGAGAGTGGCTTGTAGGTAACTAATTTCCATTGTATATATTAAAAATAATTTTAATATACAAAGGATCTCTTCCCTTCCAAATGGCAGTCTAGAATACATAAAATATTTCAAGAATCCTTCTGTGCTCATATTAGGTGTTTCAGTGTTATTTATTATGTAACTATTGCTGGTTCCAAGAGCAAATAAGGGAACAGGACGTTAAGCATTAATCTGTTGACATCGCTGAGGACTTGGCAAGTGGAGGGAGCAGTCCCTGGTTCGCAGGCAATTCCAGTTGCTATCCAACAGTGAGATTATATCAAGTCAGTGAGTAAAAGGAACGGAGGGACCTGGAGTCGTATACACAGGCAGACCCCACGGTGCTGTCATTCTGAAAGTCAACAGTAGCAATTGAGTATCCAGGCTAATCCACTCTCTAGTATTTTTTGATTGCATAGCCAGTTGCTGTGCTTAATTTAATCCAAAGGAGTAAAAGGAGGGGAAAGGAATCATTTTTAAGCCATGTGATAGTTCATAGACATAAAGAAAAAGCTGAAGAATGGAGTCTTGGGATGGACAGGGACCAGGGCAACCTGGAAGTTCTACCCAAGATACTTCCCAAGAGGCACAGCACAGATGCAGACCAAATGGAGCTGAGAGTGTGTGAGGGCCTGGCATGGTTGTAGTAGAGCATACTGAGAAGACGAGCCCTGAGTCTGAGAAATGAGGCCCAGTATATGGTGTTTTAAGAGGATTCCCACGGCAAATAGCCATTTCCCTCTCCTAGTGTTGCTGCCTTTAGGAGGAAGAGTGGATTAACCGTCCTTGGGATTTTTGCCTACAGTTTGCCAAGAGGAGGGCCAGCGACTAGACCTACATGCCACCACGCCTGTGGGTGGTGATGGAGCGGTAGTTTCCAAGGGAAAAGCAAGGGGCCACTGTCAGAAGATGGACACTGGACACTGGGGGGACAAAACAGCAAGTCCTACACAAGCTTTGGTAGCTGCAGTGAACTTAAGCAATCCCTTCCTGCTCAGGCAATCGCCCACTGCCGAACATTTAGGTCTCTTCTCACGGACTTGATCAAATTCCTATTCATCAAGTCAGGCATTTCTTCCAGTCTTCATCTCCTTTCCATAGTATTCCAACTATAATGTGAATTATATAGATTTGAGATGTGTGTGAAGTCTTAAGCTGAGGATACAGGATCTCCATGACTGTCTCTCTGGGGGAAGGTGTTGATGCTGTGTCGAGAAGAGAATGGGGCATTTCTGGTAGACTAAGCATCTCTTGGTACAGATGGGATGTATCCAGAGTGATTAGAGGCAGACATGGTAACTCTCCTTGGGTTGCCGTGCCATCCTCCAGGAGATCTTTCTGACCCAGGGATTGAACTTGCATCACCTGCATTGCGGGTGGATTCTTTACCACTGATCCACCAGGAAACCCTGAGAAGTGGAGTTAATTGAAGGGTTTTTGATGTGGAAGGAATTATAGTATGATTGAATATTGATATTATGTCTAGCTTTCTCCTGGAACCAACTGTTGCTTGGTAGCTAGTATTATCTGATTTTTATGTGAGCTCTTTCTTACATGAGGTAATCTTGGCTGTTGTACTGATGCTTCCCAACTAGATACTCTTTCTTGATTTGGGATTCCAGATGCACTCCCATGGTTTTCCCATATCTCACTTCTCAGGAGTCTATTTTTCTGGTTGTTGGTTTTCTGACCCTCTTTAATTTCATTCACTTGCCTGTTGATCCCATCCAGTCTCATGGCTTTAGAATCTCTGAGTGTTAATGATTTCTGAATAGAAATACCCAACTTAGACTTCCTTTTGAGTCCTAGATTTCTAGATATGATTGCCCACTGGACATCTTTCCTTTATGCTTAGTAGACATCTGGGGATTGTTATGCCTAAACGGAATTCCTGATCTCTCTTCCCTGGAACTTCTTGACTCAAAGCGACCCTCATCTCAGCTGAAGACAATTCTGTTTTCTCATTTGCCCAGACCAGAATCTAGGGATCGTCCTCTATTCCTGTCTTTCACACTTAATATTCATTTCATTAGGTAATCTTGTAGATTTTCCTTCAACTTAGATCCACTCTTTCACAACTAATTTTCATTAAAACTGTACTTCCACAAAGTTTTCTGCAGGAAGGGAGGAACCACAAATTTCGGTGATTTTATCTCTTTGTACTGTTTCTTACAAGGGCATTAAAACAGGTGGAAGAGAGGGAAGATCAGATCTCATTCAGAAATCAAGTAGCCAGCTGGATGGCCATGAATTTGCCTCCCATTTGCATGGTGGCTCCCCTCCCTGAGTCTCAGCTGTAGGAGACACTGGTGGCCACACCACACGTCTCCACCTGCTCTGTCATCTCTGAATTTAGGTTGTACTTTTCGGTATCGGCCCCGGTGATCTTCTCTTTCTCTTTCTTGCCTTTGCACCTCTGTGCTCACTCACTTCCTGACAAAATAAAACTAATTTTCATTCTGAAACTGTATTTAACCCTCTTCACTACTGCCAGTAATTCAAAACCAATAATTCCCCAGACTGCTTATAGTCAAGGAACTTTATTAAATTTCCAAATTACTATAATGATTTTCTTTGTGAAAGCTGAAAGAAACTTTCTCACTGTGTTTCTGCGTATGGAATTGGCCCTTGATAGCATTCTCCACCAACTTTGCAAATTCTTAATCTCTCCATAGATCTATGGCCACCACTACTCTGAGTTTATTTCCTTGCAGTGGATTTGGTAACCAAAAACTCCCTTTGTCGTGGAGGCCCAGGGAAATAAAAAATAGTCACTTTGCTGAATTGAAAAGATTGAAGTTTTGGACAATTGGATTAAGGGTTAGATTTGAACATTTGCTCTCTTTTAAATTATTGCCATTGCAGTTATAGCAGTTCTTACTGAGATTTCAGTTCATGACGACATTTCTAAACTGTGCGTTTAAGTAAACCACAAGTCATGGACATTAAGGTGTGTTGTACACTACCTCTCAGCACGCTGCCTGAGCCATGTTGTTTCTTCACACTTTACATTAATACTGATTCTGGATTAGCTAGATATGTTTTGAGTTTTTAAGAATTTGAATGTATATGCAAGACTGAACAACCAAAAATCCAAAATATTCAAAATTTCTAAAATTAATAGTTAATCCCATTGTGAAATATGTATAGAATTTTTATTCTCCTTGGAGTACAGAATCATTTAAAACAAAACAATGAAAGAAATAATAATTAGTATGAATATTAGTTGTATCATGCTCAGCAACTTTTAAATGGTTTTTCATAATTATTTTACTTAATTTTATAATACCCTTGGGAAGTATATTTGACAGATTTTAATTCCTTCCTCATTTTACCAGTGAGAAAATTAAGGCTAAATGATACAAATGACAAGCCTAAGTTTACCCAGCTGTGAATAGCAAAGATGGACACAAACATATCTGTTGTTAACTCAAAATTCAATGATATTCAGTTCAGTTCAGTTCAGTCGCTCAGTCGTGTCTGACTCTTTGTGACCCCATGAATCGCAGTACACCAGGCCTCCCTGTCCATCACCAACTCCCGGAGTTCACTCAGACTCACGTCCATCGAGTCAGTGATGCCATCCAGCCATCTCATCCTCTGTCGTCCCCTTCTCCTCCTGCCCCCAATCCCTCCCAGCATCAGTCTTTTCCAATGAGTCAACTCTTCGCATGAGGTGGCCAAAGTACTGGAGTTTCAGCTTTAGCATCATTCCTTCCAAAGAAATCCCAGGGCTGACCTCCTTCAGAATGGACTGGTTGGGTCTCCTTGCAGTCCAAGGGACTCTCAAGAGTCTTCTCCAACACCACAGTTCAAAAGCATCAATTCTTCGGTGCTCAGCTTTCTTCACAGTCCAGCTCTCACATCCATACATGACTACTGGAAAAACCATAGCCTTGACTAGACGGACCTTTGTTGGCAAACTAACTCTCTATTACTAGTACACAAATTTGACATTTTTATGAACCAAAATAAAACTGGGCATTAAATAAATAATAGTAATTACAAATTAGAATAAATAATTGTTATAATAAATATTCCTACTCCAAAGCTAGAAAATCCAGATATGAACATTAACATTTTGGAAACACTGACTTCAAGATGTACTTGAACAGTTTTATTCCTACAGACTAAGCATGGAAGTATATAAACCAATATTAAAAAAAAGAATGGACATAGCTTTTTTTTTTTTTTTTTTTTAAGATTGGAGAAAAGATGTGATCATGTTCCTATGGCCTTTGGAGGAAGAAGAGAAATTGCCTTTTCCCCATGGCTAGCAAAACTGCTGAAAATGGATGAGTCTCCAATTTTGATAAGATCCATGACTGGTACCATAATTTTCAGTGATTCATCTGTGATTTTTTTCCTTTCCAAAATAGGGTCTAAAACAAAACCAAAGCCGTAGGAAAAAGATAACAACTGGCACTTTTATCTCTTGTGTGTGTGTGTGTGTGAAATGGAACTTATGATAGATTTAGAATATATTTGATTCTGGCACAGTAAGCAATCTTAAAGATCATCTGGTCTACCCCTCACAGCTTTTCCTCCAAATTCTAAGGTTGACAAAAACGAGGGCTCAGGGAGCGTTCCTCAACTAGTTCATGGTGAATCTAGGAACAAAATCCAATTCCTGTTCTGCAACATTAATTATCCTTGAGATACAATATTCTCTCTACATGGTTTATTTTCAAAAATAAGAAAAAGTAGGAGTTGTTTCCCTTCTTCACATGATGTGTGTTTCTTATTGTTTACTAAACATTATTAGTCATTCTTCCTTACACTAACTGGTATGTAATTTGGCCTTAGAGTTTATAGGTAAATGTATGGTTCCCAAACACTATAAATTGTTTCATAGCATGGTGATTTATCCTTTTTCTTCTGCATGCATTTCTTAGTAAGGCTAAAATACCCTCCTCCAGTGAGCATAGGCTCCTCAGGGATTTAACCATATAGCAAGTGTATTTGTAGGCTGTATTTTAAAGAGTGCCTTCTCTATTAAATTTACAGTTGAAATAAGTTCTGAATCCTTGAAAATTTTAAAAAATAAATGTTCAAGTGAGAAAAACAATAGCACTACGTTGTTTTTCTGGACAGCTTTACACACTAACCAAAGATTTGGAGGATCTTTCTGAGTGCTAGAGATTATTGCTAAGGTGAATTTTTTCAAATGAACTTCTCTGTTGGGATTTCAAGTTACCTGTTTAATTGCGTTTTTGAGCAGGTTAGTATCTGTTTTCATCATGTTTGGGAATATCGTTTGAGATAGGGGCATGTTTCAGTCAGGGCTGAGGAACTGCAGACATTCTGAATTTGGGTGCACGTGCCAGGCATTTGCCGGACACCTCAGCTCTTTTGTAACAAGAAGGAACAAAAAGAAATGAGAAAATAACAGTGAAGGTAACTTATTTCTTCTATTTCTCTTCTTATTTGGTTTGTGACTTTTTAGAATGAAAGCTCTTTGTAGTCAGCTATCTTGCCTTTCTAGACATTTCATTCAGTGTCAAGACCCCTTTGGAACTCCAAAGGCCACCGACAGCAGTAATATAGTAGAACTAGTAATTACTTCTCTATAACTTTGTAACAAAGCAAATCCCCGACTCCAAATTTCTACTGGTTAGAGCTTTGGACACACGTTTGGAACGGTTATTTATTGACTCATCCAACTTAATTGACTCTCTCAAGTTTTAAAAAATCTTTCTTTTCTGGTTCTTGTGGAAAAGATTAGGAAACCTCTTATCAATGCTTATTCATAACTACCATATGTGCTGCTAAATTATTATGAGAAATTGAGCAGAGTATGAGTAGTGAATATTAATTTGCTGCCCCAAATCTCTTCATTTTTGGATGTCAGTGTTACCTTGACAAGCATGTCTTTTATTTTGGTGAAGGGTTGACAAAGTGGTGAAATATAAGAGCAGAGAAAATAGGGATTGGTGAGTGGGATGCTTCTTCGGGCCAAATAAGATAAGAGAAAGATGCAAGCCTGAAATAGAGGTTCCTAAATGAAACTCAGGAGGCCGTCATGGTCTGTTCACAATCAGAGTCTGCAGCCAGCCATAGCTTCAGCACTTCTAGAAATACATTTTGCCAAAGTGGTAGTGTGAAAAGTCAACACTTTGTACTATAAAACCCAAGATGCTGGCAGGAGGCAGACACTGTGTACTGGATGTGACAGTGGGCACCTACGTTGGAACTTCTGGTCTACCAGGATTTGACCCAAGGCTCAGTCCTCCACCTCTGAATAACAGGAAAAATAGTGTTTCAGTCAGGATCTGGGCAAGATAGAAAGAGCACACTCAACGTAATTGAGAAGGATTTAGTAAAGGAACTCTTTATTGTGGTATGGGCAGGTCTAAGGAAGCCAGTAAAGGGTTGACTACCTAAGAACTACCAACAACGGGAGCCATAGCCACCCTTTAGATCTTAAGGGATTACATGGAGGAAATGGTTAATGAGTCCAGAGAGAACATGAGAAGAACTGGGGCTGGTCAAAGAAGATGCAACAAAATTTTGGTGACCCACCAGGCATAGAGTCACGGGACTCCAATTCCCCATTGGTGCTTCCATTGGTCCATCTCGACTGAAAGCCAGAGGCCAAGGGAATCAGTTGGTGAAGCCTGGACAAGTCAGCCTCCTGGGGCACAGACCAGGATCTGTGGACCGGAGGGGCAAAGGTGGTATGCGCAGACCAACTCAGTCTGACCTGAAGGAGGGGCGAGGGCCGTTGCAGGCAGAGTGCTTAGTCAACCCACATCCTTCAAATTTCCAACCCATGACTGAGCTGTGGACTTTAGTAACTGAGAGGACCGTTGCAGGCAGAGTGCTTAGTCAACCCACATCCTTCAAATTTCCAACCAATGACTGAGCTGTGGACTTTAGTAACTGAGAGGACTGGGTCACTTAACCTCCGAAGCCTTCAGTGACTCCTCTTCAGGTAAGAGTTACCCACTCTAAGGATAGTGCTAAGTAAGCAGGCATGCTATGTAGGAGTTTTTAGGATTACATGTTCCATTCATTTCCCTGCTACAGATGCTGGATTGTATAATGACAAAGGCCAAAAAAAAAAAAAAAAAAGAGCTGCTGTTTGTGCTCAGATTTCCATACTCACCAATATTCTGCATTCTGCTTTACACTGATTATTTATGATAAATTTTAAGTAAAGTGGTGTACAGCACTGTTGAGAGTAAATTTTGCTTGTGTGCTTAAAGCACAAACAAAACTAACAAGCTAATAGTTTAAAATTGTTACAATGTTGCTGAATAGATTTTGCTGCTCTGAGACTAAAACTCAAAAATAAAAAATAAAACATACAAGCTGTATTATCGGTAATGAATTTTTTGCCAGATTAAAATCTAGCAAACAAAAATAAAACTATATGATATATGGAATATAATCATGAAGGTGGGACAGGAGAATAGTGATGTAACGGCTGCTAAGAATATTCTTCAACAAATATTAAAGTACTTCTGATAGATTCACCAAATGTTTATAGTAACAATTACCTTTCATTCACAGCAATTAAATAAAATTTAAATTATTGGCTTTCTTAGTTCACATAAACATTGACTCCCAGGTACCCAGGTGAGTTCCTGTTAAAGACAGAAGTCACATATCCCTAAATCAGTAAGAAATTCATGTCTGTTTTATCAAGTGAAATATGTACTAGGGGACCCGGTTCAGAACAGTCACTAATACGGAGATGATTAAGACAAAGCTGTGGCAATACTTCAAATGATCTTATAATTAGTAAGAACTAGAATGTTACACCTCTTATCTTTCAGGTTATACTGTAGAATTTTCTGAGGAGTCATTTGAGATTCCGTAAGACATCAAAGTTTGTCATTTGTAAAGAGTACACTCTTGTCTACATTTCTAGAAATATCCAGCCCTGTTTAAAGGAAAAGCAGGGTGAGCATGAGTTTGGGATACTACCAAGAGTCTCAGTTTTCGTATGGGGCTCTACTAGATCACATCAGTGAGCCTGATCAAAAGCAGTCCTTGAAATGATGGGGAAGGTAGTGCTGCTGGAAAACAGATGTCAGTGGCGCTAGTAGATGAGAAGAATGGTAGAGGAGCAGAAACCCAAAGGATCATCCCGGGCAACAAGCTGGGGAGCCGCATTAAGGACACGCGTGAGCTGGCCAGAGAGACAGTCACTGGGAAAGAGACTGAGTGTCCATGTTTGTTTCGTCCTGGTCTGCTCAACACCAGATAGCTGATGCCTGCAGGCAGGCTCAGCAGCAGGCCTTTAGGTTATCATGGGGACTGAGTAAGATCACCATTGTGCTTAAAAGCAAACAAAGCAAAAACTTATATAGATGCCATTTCCCCAAATTAATGTCCTGTCCAGTGGTCATGTATGGATATGAGAGTTGGACTATAAAGAAAGCTGAGTGCGGAAGAATTGATGCTTTTGAACTGTGGTGTTGGAGAAGACTCTTGAGAGTCCCTTGGACTGCAAGGAGATCCAACTAGTCCATCCTAAAGGAGATCAGTCCTGGGTGTTGACTGGAAGGACTGATGTTGAAGCTGAAACTCCTAAGCCTAACTTTGGCCACCTCATGCAAAGAGCTGACTCATTTGAAAAGACCCTGATGCTGGGAAAGATTGATGGCAGGAGGAGAAGGGGATGGCAGAGAGTGAGATGGCTGGATGGCATCACTGACTTGATGGACATGGGTTTGGGTGGACTCCAGGAGTTGGTAATGGACAGGGAGGCCTGGCGTGCTGCAGTTCATGGAGTCACAAAGAGTCGGACACGACTGAGTGACTGAACTGAACTGGACTGAACATTTAAATCAGTAGATTTTGAGCAAAGAAGATTACCTTCCATAATGTGCATGGGCCTCATCCGATCAGTTGAAGGTCTTAAGGAAACAGACCAGGGACTCTGCCAACAAGCTGCCTTTGAATTGGAATTGTACCATCAGTGTTTCCCTAGGTCTCCAGTCTGCCAGCTTACCCTGTGGATTTTGAACTTGACAGTCTCTACAATAGCACAAGTCAACTCCCTAAAATAAATGTCTCTCTCGATATATTTATGTCTATACATATTCATGTCTATGTCTATAGCCTTTTGTTTCCGTGTTAGAGAACCTAACACAAACGCGATCGTCCACATTCCTCCAGGTTTAACTGGAAGCCTCACTTAACCTTCCTTTATCACAATTAAAAATGTCAATTCTCCTTCTATTTATTATATTTGCATGTATTTATGGATTCCATTTTCCTATATAAAAGGTGGCGTATTTCATATTTTGTACCTCTTTTTAACCTAAAAATATGCCTTGAAGATCACTCAATTTCAATGTGTAGTAAATTTTCTTTTTTTTTAAATAACTGCCTAGTATTCCGCTGTGTGGCCATCTCCCCAAAATGGACATTTGAACTGCTTTTAACTTTTCCATATTTTAAAATTTTCTGCAAGGAATGACTGTACATAGTCTCTTTTTTTTTTGTCAGTTTAATTTAGGCATATATTTTTAAAAGAGGAGTAAGGTTTAGAAAGATAACACATATGTAATTTTTCTAGTTATTAATGGAATTTCCTTCACTGGCCTCTTAATGTTTTATATTCCCATCAGTTAGGTTAGAAATTGCCTATTTGCATGCAGTTCTGACAGCAGAGCACTATTGAGCTGTGATTTTTGCCAATCTGGTAGGTAAAAGAGCCTCATGTAGCATTATTTCTACTTCCTTGATTAGTTGTAATGTTGAGCATTATTTCATGTGTTAAAGGAACTGTTTTTATGCCTTAGCTTGTGAGCTCCTTGCTCATGTTTTCCTCATTTATCTACCAGGTTATTCCTTCTGCCCCTCAGAGTTTAGGAGTCCTTTATAGAGTAGAGATGTTGGTCTTTTGTGATACTAAATTTTTTAGTGGTTTTGTCTTTTATATTTGCTGGTTTTGCCTTTAATTTTTTAATGTTATAACATTTATCTACCTTTAGTTGCTTTTAGACTTTGAGTCATAGTTAGGAAGAATTTCCCCATGCTCAAATTATAAAATTCTCTTTCAGTATCTGTACAGTTTCAACGTTTATATTCAGCAGTCCGGTAGTCTAAATGTGTCCATGATGTTTGTATGAGGTAGACATCTAATTTCATACTTGCTTATTTTCAAAATGACTAGTCAGTTAACCCAGTGCTATTTATTAAAAATTCCCTCTTTCCTGCACTGATGAATGTTGCTATTTTTGTAAAGCACTTCCTTTCTGCCATCATTTGTGGTTCTTCCTTTATTGGTCGCTGAATCTATTAATATTTATGCAGCATCTACTATACTGTTTTAACTCTTAAAGACTTTGTAAACATTTATTTCTAGGTTTTCATATCTGTTAGGGCTGGTGGCCCTCTATTTCTCCTTTATTGTGTCAAAGAAATACCCATTGATTTTTATTTCACTGAATATTTTATCAGGATTGTTGAACTTTGCCCAATGCCTTTTCACATCTATGATGATGGTATTCAAGTAATGTTCCCTTAACTCTGTTAATGTGATGGATTATCTTATAGATTTCCTAATATCCAATAGTCCTTGTAGTCCTGTGATGATTCTGATTTCATCATAATGTATAATTGTTTTAAAAAAACTTACTTTATAATAGTGTAAGAAAAATGTGAAAAACTGCATAAACTCTACACTCTTAATTCAGCATCGCTGCTTGTTAAGATTCGGCACATTTATTGCATTATTTTCTGTCTCTACACACGTGTGTAGTGCAAGCACACACACATACACACACACACTCCACACACAGAGTTATGTATAGCCTTACATACCCAACCATACATACACATATATACGCATTTTTTTTCTGAATCATTTCATGCAATTACATTATACTCCTTTACTCGCAAATACTTCAGTGCATATTTCTCAAGAATAATAATATTCTCTTACATAATCTTATTGCTGTTATCAAATTAAGAAGAATAACATTCATATGATAATACTGTAACATTTTTCTTCAAATATTTGGTGCAGTTCACTCGTGAAGGAATCTGGGCCTTGTGGGAAAATTTTAGACTATGAATACTCCAGAGTATCCATTTCTTCTTGAATCAATTTCAGAAGCTTCTACTTTTGGGAGACTGTCCATTCTAGATTTCCATCCCATTGTTCACAGCACACTTTACGAATCCTTTTATTCCTGTAAGGTCATTCGTGATGCTCCTCTTTTGTTCCTGTTTCTAGTGATTTTAATCATCTCTTTCTCTTGGACAGTTTAGCTAAAGGTCTGTTAATTATGTCGATTGTGTCAAAAACTAATTTTTTATTTTGCTCACTTTCTCAATTACTTTTGTATTCTTTATTTCATTTTTTCCTAATCTTTACTGACTTTCTTCCACTTGCTCTAGGTTTACTTTTCTTCTTTCTAGTGTCTAAAAGTGGAAGATTACATTATTTATTTGAATCTCTCTTCTCTTTTAATATGGTATTTTCAGCTCTCAATTTCTCTCATGTGCAGTATAGCTGCATTCCATAAGTTTTATTGTATTTTATCTAAATTTTCACTCTTTCAAAATATTTTTAAAATTTCTTTGTGATTTCTTTCCTGACCCATTTTTTAGGAGTTGATGTTTCTCTTTCCACATATTTATGAATTTCCCAAATTTTCTATGATTGATTAACTTATGTTATTCACTTCAGTGTGCTTGGGGAACACACTTATATGATTTAAATAATTTTTAATTTATTGAAGCTTGTTTTATAGCTTAGAATATGGTCTATCTTGGAGAACTTTCCATGTGTGAGAAGAATACAGTTTAGCTGCTATTGTGTTAAGTGACCTATTGATGTTTGACAGATATTTGATTTATAGTATTCAAGACTTCTACTTTTTTACTGATTTTGTTGACAGGCCAGTTATCTCTCCACTGTTGAGAGTAAGTACTGAAGTCTGCAGCTACTATTGTTAAATTGTCTATTTCGCCTGTCAATTCTACCAGCTTTTGCTTCATGTACTTTTTTTTTTAATATAAATTTATTTATTTTAATTGGAGGTTAATTACTTTACAATATTGTATTGGTTTTGTGGGCTCCATTTTTAAGTGCTTATATGCTTAAAATTGTTATATATTCCTAATGATTGATTCCTTTATTATTACAAAATGTCCTTCTTTATAATAAATTTTTTTATGTTAAAGTCTTTTTCATCTGATTATTAGTGTAGCCACCAGTTTTCTTAAGGTTCCTGTTTGCATGACATTCTTTGTCAGTCGATATTCGTAAGTGAGACTGATCTAAGAATTTTCTTTTACTGGGCAACCCTCATCACCTTTGGTGTCGATGTTATACTTGATTTTTTAAAAATAGAAAATTTTCTTTCTTTTTTCATGTTTTGAAAAATTATGAACACATTTTGAAATAATCGTGAAAACTAGATGGTGGACTTGAACATTAGATGAATCCAGAGAAATACGGTTAATTTTATATTATGGCTACACAAGAAAACATTTTAATTTTAAGTGATGCATACTGCACTATTAGAGAGAAAATGACAATGCATGTGACTGCCTTACTTAAGCAAGGGGGAAAATATCTGAAAACTTGATCATTATTAAATCTGGGTGTTGACTAAACGGGGAGTTGTGTTTTTTCTATTTTTGTGTGTGTATTTAAGTTTTTTAATAATATAAGGTATACCTCGGTTCCAACTCAGATTTATTTGAATTTTTAAGGATTGAGCCAAGAAATCTATATCTTTAAAAGCCTGTCAAGAAACTAAGAATATTATTTAAACCCAAGAGAAAAAAGGGGAGGGGAGACAGTTTCAGATAAGAGGTTTAAAAAAATTCTGGAGATGGAAAGCATGTGAAGGCACGGGAACTGAGAGAGTGGAGGAAGGCACAGCAGGCGTTTCTGCAGAGAGAAACACAGAAAAGGGGGCGATGATGTGCAGACAGGCTCAGATGCGTCGAGACAGGGGCAAGAGCGTGTTGTGGGGCTAAAACCGGAAGGAAGTCGAATGAACGCTGTGCTTGGACAAGGTGACCTCCCTACTTCCCACTGGAGTCTGCTTTGGATAGGATATTGGAAATTTATCTCTTTAGAAATTCAGTAGCCTAGATAAAGGACATTGGCGTTTGAACTCCTTCTCTATGTCTAGTGCTGTATCACTGACTCTTAGAAATGCAAAAGTTGCTTCTAGAGGAACCTGCCTTTAGGAGAGCTCATACTGACCTTCCTCAAACAATAACAAGTGGAAAAACTATAGGTGTGTCCCACTTGCCAAGAGCTCTTTGGGTTGCTCCCATTGTGGCTGTCCATCCACACGAACGTCACCTTCTCAGAGCAGGTTACCAAGAACTTGCCCTGCGCGTTTCTCTTCAACTTTATGGAGAAGTGATTGACACATGACGCTGCATAAATTCAAGATGTGCAATGTGATCATGTGATGCCTGTATATATCACGAAATGCTTGTCACAGTGAGATTAGTGAACACATCCTTTTCCTTACAGAATTGCTATTCCTTTACTGTTGCTGTTATGAGTGAGAAGGTTAAAGCTCTACTGTCATAGCAACTTCCAAATATTCAGTGTAGTGTTGTTAACTATGGTTCTCATGCTGTACGTTAGGTTCCCAGAACACATTCATCTTATAAGTGAAAGTTCGCTCCCTTTGAAAATATCTCCCCATTTCCCCCACCCCCAGCCCCTGGCAACCACCTCTCTACTTTCTATGAGAAGAATTTTCTACTGAAATTTTCTACCGAAGTTTCTATTCATTCTTTGTCTTTAGATTCCACAGGTAAGCGAACCCTGCTACACTTCAACACAGCATCCCAGTATTTGATGGACAAATCTCTGAAGCAAGGTTGCTCTGCTCACAGTCTGTCTTCTCTAAAGCCCATGCTGCGCTCAGCCGCTCAGTCGTGTCTGACTCTGTGACCGTGTGGGCTGTAACCTGTCAGGCTCCTCTGTCC
This sequence comes from Bos indicus x Bos taurus, assembly GCF_003369695.1. Lineage (NCBI taxonomy): Eukaryota > Metazoa > Chordata > Mammalia > Artiodactyla > Bovidae > Bos > Bos indicus x Bos taurus. Next base: position 155,198,319 of record NC_040076.1, read on the forward strand.
ATGGGATGCTCCAGGGAAGAGTACTGGGCTGGGTTTCTGTGCCCTCCTCCAGGGGATCTTCCCGACCCTGGATCGAACCCGCATTTCTTACGTCTCCTGCACTGGCAGGCAGGTTCTGCACCACTGGCTCCACCTGGGAAGCCCATTCACTGCACATTAAGAGTGCAGTTTCTTAGACTCTCTTGCTGTTGAGGACAACCAACGGAATGTGAGTGCAAGTGGTGTGTGCCACTCCGAGATCTCCCACGTGAGGTTTCCCCCTTCACACGGCTGGAACGGCGTCAAGCCCCACGTGAACTTGGGGGTCTAAGAAAGAAAGACGCCCCCATCCCTTGCTTAGTGCTTAGAAGGATGCTGTCAGCCTGTGGGTAGTGCCTGGCTTAGGCTTTAGATGAGTGGGAAGCAGAGCGGCACCACATCGGGCCACTGAGATTTGGCGGTTTATTCTCTCAGAGAAGCCAAACTTCACTCTTGCGACTAGACCATTCTTTCCTGCTTCCTTAACTATCCCAGCAAAGAAAAAGCACAAGCCCGGTCACACCAAGAAGGATTCAGGGACAAGAGATAGCTTCCCTTTTACTTTCTGTTCCCCTGTAGGCAAGCCACTGACTATTCTATGCACTGCAGGGAAAGCAGAGGAATGTTCCAAAGACCACAAAGTGCTCATTTCCACTAAGCAATGGATAATAACAACAATAACAGTAATGCCATTAATGGCAGTGATAATAAACATTAATCTCTCTTCAGCAAACCCTGAATGGTGTTCAGTGGCCCGAGGGCCATTATGACTCAGGTGTGACTAGGACCCACTGTGGGAATTTTCTAAGGCAAAGTGGGGGACACAAACCTCTGGGCCCGGCACACAATAGAACATAACCTCCTCCCCTCTGCCGCTTTTCACAAGAAGCCGAAGGGGATCTGTCAAGGCAAAAGCTTTCCACAGAGCCGCCTAGAACGAGGGCGCCTGGTGCCGGACGCTTTTACTGGAGGGCACCGGGAAGGCATAATGAAGTCAGTAATTTCTCCTGCCTGCAGCTTTGAATTAGGCCACATGGTAGAGCCTTTTCGGCTGATGAAAAAAATACCACTGAATTTCAGAAAAATGGTTACGCCTTATTAAATTATTTGAAACCTCTGGAGTTGCATCTCTTTTATGGCTCCAAATTGGCATACCTGTTAACTTAGAGTGTTCAAATTTCTCTGAAATATTATTGTATTTAAGACAGAGTGCCATCCCCAAACTGCACATGAATTACAGAACATCAGAGAAAGAGAGCCGCTCACCGGTTCTCAGCTTAAAAACCTTCACCACAATTGGCAGTGAGTAGCTTTCAGAAACATTTGCTGGATAAGTAACCACGGTCAAATCGCATAATTTGGCCCCCACGCCCTCCTTCTCCCTTTTCTTTTATTCCAGGGTTTTGAGTGCTGGTCTAAGAGCTATAATTTCATCTTTAGGCATATTTCTTCAGGCATTCTTAATGAGGCATTTGATTTGTCCAGTCCTGCCTTCCTGAATTCAGCCTTTTAGGGATTTGGGGTTGGGAGAGTGTGGGAAAAAAGGAACGTGGAATACCACCACACTGCTGAAAAGATACAATCTAAGGATTGGAAGAGATTGTGAATTATCTTTTTTTCTCCCTTAGGCAGGGCTATATCTAAAAGGATTCTAGACAGATAATTTTCCATTCTCAAATATTTATTGCATGCCTGTTGTGTGCAGTGCATATCCTAGGCATGAGAGATTTGAAAATGAATTTGTCTTATTTTTTAAAAGCTTTAGAAAATGTGGAAATATTAGCAGCTATGACCTTCTTTCTATGAACTCAAAATAAGAGGAACTAAATATTCTACTTCTATCATTTAGCAACTTGGGACATAAAAACAAGAAAGAGAGGGAAAATGTGTCTAAAACACTGAGGTTTTGCCCGTCTTGTTCATTTAGTTCTGAGAGTCTTAAATCTGTCGTCAATAAATATTTACCCTGTAAATAAAAGTTACAGGGAAAAAGTTACTTGCATGATTCTCTAACAATTGAAATAAAATAGTTATGCTGAAATAAAAAACATATTTCTGGAAACCTTAAGTATTTCCATACTGGGAGTATGACTTTTTGTTTTATCACCTGACTGTGTGTGTATGGAATCATCAGTGGGTTACACTGTTCAAGTTTTTCTCTAACTGGAAACTAGGAATTCACCGTGTAAGAGAAATAATGCTGCAAGTGGTGGGCAATTCCCAGTCCCTTCCATAAAGTTGTGCAATACAGCTTTTCAATGAATTATATGGAATTTTTTTTTGTTGTTGTTAAATGGATATATTTTTGTAATGAAAACAAGTCAGATGCCATGTTGTTTTAGTTGGCTATTATTGAGAAAAGCGGGTTTAATTAGAAAGGGCATGAGAATATAGGTGTAGACAGCTTTGGCGGGAATTTGGAGATGGATTTTTCGATTCTGCCATGGGCATGAATAAATCAGAGCATTTGTTTCCTGTTTCTTTTGGGAAGGGATGAGTGGGGAGAGGTTTAGTCCTTCTGAATGTATTTTATTTTCCTTTTCCGAATCTTGATATAATTGGGGGAGAAAAAACACACGTTTATTCATCAGGTAATCTGGGAGGAAATGAATGGCAGGAGAATGAGGAACAGAAAGGAGAGCTTTCCGAGCAGACCAGAAAGTGATTGGAGTTTTAGGAGATCAAGCATTCAAGGGAGTCTGTGGAGGAAGTAAGAACCAATCGTGGAAAAGGAGACGAGAGAGGCTGGAGGCCCCGCGTTTGAACAACGTGCCTCCAACGGGCGAAAACACGGCTGCGCAGAACAAAAGCCACCGGAAGCAGAGGAAATCCCACTGGAAGCAATCCCCTGGCGCCGCTCAGGCCGACTCCGCAGGAGGATATGGCCGGCAGGCGCAACGGAGAGCGAGGGAACCGGTTTGAGAAATGAACCGTGTCTGACAAACTTGGCGATCAGCTCACCGGGCAAGAGGAGAGATGTTTTGGTTTTTATTTGAGGGTTGGTAGAGCTTATTGTCTTGAATACTGGCTTCCTTTAACATGGGGGGAACGTTAGGAGCCCTTTCCTCTGTTAAGCGAGGGACTGAGGCTTCTTTGCTCCAAAGCTGGAGGTTTAGAATGTTGAGGGAGCAGAGGCGAGGTCTAACAGTGGGAAGAGTTAAATTCCCTGAACCTGGGAGGCTGGAGGCAGTAGGGAAGCCCTTTTGCTTTGAGCCCAGGCAACTGGGCCAAGGTTGGGGGACCTCGGTTGGCGGGGCTGTGTGAAAGCCGGGCCGAACACGAAGTGGTGGTGACGCTGGGAGCTGCAGGTTCTCGAGGCGCACCTGGCACAAGGGGGTGGACGCTACAGAGATCCAGCCTTCCTGCTCTCAAGAGGTCCACGGAGATTCAGACAGTGAGCATCTTACATGTGACCCCAATAACTTGAGAGCCGGAGGTCCCCTCCAATGTCCCTAGGTGGCCACAGCAGAAGTTTCCTGTAAGATTTCAGTTGAGGGGGAAAACTACTCTCCAAAAGAATGAAGGTATGATTTCTTGGAACAAGTGATGTGTGGCTATTGTGCTACGTTTAATGTAAATTAGGGGGGAAAAAAGACTGTCGGAGTGTCCTCACACGCTTGTTTTTATGCTTTTACTACATATGCAACCATCCATAAAAATACATAGACTTGTTGTGAATGTTTTAGACTTTTATACAAATTAGACTTTTATATAAATGGCATCATACGGCTGAGAGGGACGGGATGAGGGAGCTGAGCTGTGTGTTGTGTTGTTTATTTTTTTAAAAACGATCTGAAGCAAATATAGTAAAATGCTAACATTTGTTAAATCTGGATGGTGATCATACAGGTGTCTCCTAAATTTTTATTCCTGTACTTTTCTGCATGTTTGAAACATTTGGTTATTTTTAAGAAATAAAGGGGGAAAACACAAAAAAAAACAAAGACAAAAGCCAGCATGTGTCTGGACTCCAAGTGTCCTGTAATGTTTAATACTGGTTTTACTTGAGATGTTTGCAAATTAGTTTGTGGCAACTCTTGAGGTATTTTAACAGCTTGAGCTGAAGCCTTGCCTCTTTGATGACATACTGACATTGGAAAACGAACACGTCCCGTATAGAACTCTTGAACTTTTCCCACTGTGTCTGGTTTCCACATCTCCATTTTAGCAAAAGTTATCATACACTTGATTACTTTCTTTAGAAACCTAGCAGTTATCCAGGTTTTTTTTTTATCCTCTGACTTCCCATATTCAAGGCATTGATTTTTTCTCCAAATATATGCATGAGATCCAGACATTTATCTCCAACTCTGCTGGCACCACCTTATTTAGGGTCATTTTCTCTCCCTGGAATACCTCCTAGCTAGTTTCTCTGATCTGACTCCTCCCAAACCGACTCCTCCAGGTAGCAGCAAAAGTGATTTTTCTTAAATAATGGAAATTGGATCATTTTATTCCCCTGCCTAAAAGCTTACAATGACTTTCTCAGATGCAAACCTTTACCCCCAGCCTATTTGGCTCTGTGTGATCCGACTCTACTTCTCATCTCCAGGCCCCTCCACATTCCTCATTTACGCTCTGGCTATAACTAGCCACAGGACCACACTGAGCTCCTTTCTGCCCTGGGCAGCTTTGCATCTGTGCTCTCCTCTGCCGTAACCCTTCTTTTCATAGCCAGATCATGTTTTCTTTAAGTCTAAGCTTAAGTCTCTCACTGACCAAAGCAGGTCCTCACTCTTGCATCCTTTATTAACTTTTATGTTCGTTTCTTTCATAGAACTTTCTGCAACTTCCAGTTATTTTCCTGGATTGATTAACTGATTGATGGCTACTTGTCATTAGTTTTTGGCTGCCTAGGATCTAAGTTGACTTCATGTATTTGGAAACACTCCCCTCTAGAGAATCGAAGGCTCATCTCCAGTACAGAAGTTGAAGATGGCCAGTGCTCCCTCTCGGAGCTCTTGGCATCGTGGGCACATGACCTAGATTGTGCCATGCAGACTACGCTGACTCAGAAACTAGTGAAGTGATGGAGGGACCTTATCACTTCATTTCACTGAGAGTGAGGACAGCAGCAGCAGGGGCTAAATTCATTTCCAGAAAGGACAGGGACCATGGTTATAGTGAAACTGGTGTGCAGTCCAGTTCCAGACAGAGTGATGGACAGTCCAAGCCTGGGTATGTCTACTCAGCAGTACAGTCTGCGGTGTTGTTGCTGAAACTGTGGCGTTATTTGAGGCCTTGCTCCTCATCATGTAGCCTCCAAACCTGTATCCCCAACCCTCTTTGATTCTGTGAGTTACCCAAACAAAAGCTGTTTTAGCAAATACCTTTTCTGTTTCAGTTGACTCCAGTTGATTTATGCTTGCTTGTGAAGATTGGGACAAGGGTGAGGCAAACGAGTCACAAGGGAAGCAATATTTTAGAAGGGTCTCGACAGGGTCAGGAAATGCCCACCCAGTACTTGTACATCTTCGAGAGGGATACTTCCTTAACTTATGTGCCCTAGACGCCTTGCACGCTTCTCTCTGTCCCAGCCCTGTGCTTGCAATGGTAAGAAGATATTAAATTCAACTTTTCTTGAGGCCTGAAGTTTCTGAAAATAAGTGATGGATAGCCCATCTCATGAATCTAGGAGGTGGAATATTTCTGCAGTTCTAGCAAAGAGGGAGAAGCTTGTTCTTCCAGAATTAACCCCTCACCCTCTTTTAGTCTGTGTAAGAGGCAAATAATAAACTAGGAATTGGAGACGTTGGGAGGGAGAATCTTTTCATGGAGTTATCAAGGAGCTGTGTTCTCCTTCTCCCCTGGGACAAGCTTCCCTGTCATCTCAAAGTGAGTGGAGTTGGAGGCAATGTCTTGCAACTCAGTACATCTGCTATAGTGACTGAAGGATCCAGGGACTAGCACCTTGAGTCTTGTCCAAAGGTGACACTCTGTGGTTTGGTTGATTCCCTTGAATGGCAGAGTAGACTACAAAGTCTCGGAATGGCCAGAACTTCCTGAATTTAACAGGCAATTGATAAGTGAGTCTCCTGTTCAGAGAGTTAGACCTGATTAATGGGAGCTGGCCTGAATACTCTGACCAAGAGAGTGTCACAGAAGAGCTAAGTGATTCAAATTGAGATATTAACTGCCAGCATCCACAGGCTGGTGGAGAGGATCATACGCCAGCTGATTGGGTTTTGATGCTATCAAGGGAAATGCAGATTACTGGCAATGGGAGGTCTTTAAAATCCCATAAAAATCAGAATCCAGAGGGTGTTTCTATGAGATTCCAGCTATTGCAGTTGGATATAACTTTTTCTGTCCTCGGCCTCTTTATAAATCGCCTTCCTCACCATTGGGCCTGGCCATGAGAGGCTTGAACTATAAGAGGATTTGGAACTTCCATGCTACCAATGTTCCATCGATGGCCTCCCCTCCTAAGACATTGGCTTTTACAATATTTTTCTTTTCATTTGTCTCTGCAGGCAAGGGCAACAAAACAAAAATGAACAGATGAGACTACATCAAACTACAGTGCTTTTGCACAGTGAAACAGAACGTCAGCCTACAGAATGGGAGAAGATAGTTGTAAATGATATATCTGATAAGGAGTTAATATCAAAAATAAGAAGATATAAAACTCAGTATCAAAAAATCTTATTTTAAAATGCCAGAGGAAGTCAATAGACATTTTTCAAAGAAGATGTACAAATGGCCAGCTGATGTGTGAAAAGATGCTCGACATCAGTAATCATCATGAAAGTGCAAATCAAAACCACAAGATACCACCTCACACCTAACAGAAGGGCTGCCATTGAAACAACAACTCACAAAGGTTGTCAAGGATGTGGATAAAATGTTTATGGACATTTTTTATATTTATATTTGTTTATGCACTGTTTATGGAAATATAAATTTGTGCAGCCACTATGGGAAAAAGTATGGATGTTCCTCAAAAGAAAAATAAAAATGGAACTAATATATGATCCAGCATTTCCACTTCTGTGTATTTAGTCAAAGGAAACAAAAACATAAATTTGGAAATTGATGTGCACCACTTTGTTCATTGCACAACTTTTTATAATAGCCAAGATACAGAAGCAACCTCAATATACATCAATAGATGAATGGCTAAGAAATATTTGGTACTTATACATAACAGAATATTACTGCATCATAAAAAAGAAAGAAATCTTGCCACTTGCCATAGCATGCTGCTGCTGCTGCTGCTAAGTCGCTTCAGTTATGTCCAACTCTGTGCGACCCCATAGACGGAAGCCCACCAGGCTCCCCCATCCCTGGGATTCTCCAGGCAAGAACACTGGAGTGGGTTGCCATTTCCTTCTCCAGTGCATGAAAGTGAAAAGTGAAAAGGAAGTTGCTCAGTCGTGTCCGACTCTTTGCGACCCCATGGACTGCAGCCCACCAGGCTCCTCCATCCATGGGATTTTCCAGGCAAGAGTACCGGAGTGGGGTGCCATTGCATAGATGGATCTAAATAGTACTATGCTAATTGAAATAAGCCACACAGAAAAAGACAAATACTGTATGATTTTATTTATATGTGGAATCTAAAAATCAAAACATACAAACAAAACAAAACAGAAACAGACTCATAGATACACAGAAACGGCCAGAGAAGAGGGAGTGGGGAGTTGGGAAAAAATAGGTGAAGGGGATTAAGATGTACAAACTTCTAGTTATGAAATAAATTACAGGGATGTAATATACAACACAAAGAATACTGTCAGTAATACTGTAATAATGTTATATATTGACAGATAGTTACTAGACATTGTGACAATCACTTGTCATGTATTTGAATATCAAAGCCCTATCTTGTACCCCTGAAAGTAACATAACATTAAAAGTCAGTTATGCTTCAATTAAGAAAAAAGAAAGAAAACTTTTCATAGAAGTTCCCTGTAAGATTTTAGACATGCTTTATCAGAAATGTCACATGATATTTACGAGCCAATCACTGGCAAGGGGAATGGAATTACCAAATTGACCAAGACTAATACTTCAGTATGGAATAGTTTCCTCACAGCTCAGCCACAGCAATTACCATAAAAAATAAGGCAGGGACAAGGGACAGAGGAGGAACGAAGGGAAAACTAACTAGAATTAGCCTTCTTGTTTTGCAAACTCACTCTTTACAAATAATGACTACACTTCAAAGATCTCAGCTGGGTGTCTAGATTCCAGAAAATCTCAGTTGGGAAAATAAACATCTAGAACTTTTAGCAGAGGTAATGAAATTTCTGGGATTGTTTTCTTAATTTCTCTCTCTGATAGATTGCAATCAATGTCTGGAAATGGAATAGGTTTCTGTATTTTAATTTTGTATACTGTTCAGTTCAGTTCAGTTCCTCAGTCGAGTCTGACTCTTTACAGCCTCCTGAACTGCAGCACACCAGGCCTCCCTGTCCATCACCAACTCCCAGAGTTCACCCAAACCCATGTCCATTGAGTCGGTGATGCCATCCAGCCATCTCATCCTCTGTTGTCCCCTTCTCCTCCTGCCCTTAATCTTTCCCAGTGTCAGAGTCTTTTCCAATGAGCTAGTTCTTTACATCAGGTGGCCAAAGTATTGGAGTTTCAGCTTCAACATCAGTCCTTTCAATGAACACCCAGGACTGATCTCCTTTAGGATGGACTGGTTGGATCTCCTTGCAGTCCAAGGGACTCTCAAGAGTCTTCTCCAACACCACACTTCAAAAGCATCAATTCTTTGGCGCTCAGCTTTCTTTATGGTTCACCTCTCACATCCATACATGACTACTGGAAAAACCATAGCCTTGACTGGACGGACCTTTGTTGACAAAGTAATGTCTCTACTTTTTAATATGCTATCTATGTTGCTCATAACTTTCCTTCCAAGAAGTAAGCGTCTTTTAATTTCATGGCTGAAATCACCAACTGCAGTGATTTTGGAGCCCAAAAAAATAAAGTCAGCCACGTTTCCACCGTTTCCCCATCTATTTGTCATGAAGTGATGGGACCTAACTTTACTAAATTCTTTTATTATAAGATTTTTGTTGGCATCTTAGGGTTTTCTATATACAATATTATGTAATCTGCACACAGTGAGAGTTGCACTTCTTCTTTTCCAATTTGGATGCCTTTTATATCTTTTTCTTGCTTTGGTACTGTGGCTAGGACTTCCAATATATATTGAATAAAAATGGTGAGATGGAACGCCTTTCTCTTGTTCTTGATCTTAAAGGAAATGTTTTTCACTGTTGATTATGATTTTCACTATTAATTATGATTTTGGCTGAGGATTTGTCGTAAATGGCCTTTATTATGTTGAATATGAAGGATGTTTTCTCTATACCCAGTTTTTATCATAAGAGAATGCTGACCTTTGTCAAAATAATAATTTTATCAAATAATTTTTATGCATCTTTTGAGATGATCATATGGTTTTTATCCTTCATTTTGCTAATGTGGTATATTATACTCATTGATTTGTGGATGTTAAATCATCTTTGCATCCTAGAAATAAATCCCACTTGACTATGGTGTGTAATTCACTTAATGTATTGTTGAATTTTGTTTGCTAAGATTCTCTTGAGAATTTTTTCATGAATGTTCATCAGCTATATTGACTATAATTTTCTTTTCTTTTTCTTTTTTTTGGTAATAGATTTGGCTAGTCTTGATATCAGTGTAATGCTGGCATTTTGGAATAAATTTGGAAGTTTTCCTTCCTCTTTAATATTTTGAAATAGTTTGAGAAGGATAGTTAATATATTTTTCTTTAAATGTTTGGTAGGATTCACCTGTGATGCCATCTAGTACTGGACTTCTGTTTGTTGGGAGTTTTTTGATTATTGATTGAATTTTCTTACTAGATCAAATTTTCTATTTATTCCTGATTCAGTATAAGAAGGTTTTATATTTCTACGAGTTTATTTCTTCTTTGTTCTCCAATTTGTTGGTATATAGTTTATTGCTTAAGAAATCCCGTGTGATCCTTTGTATTTCTGGGGTGGTGTTGTAACTTCTCTTTCATTTCTGATTTTACTTATTTATAACTTCTTTTGTCTTGAGTATGGCTAAAGGTTTATCAATTTTATTTATCATTTAAAGAAAAGAGCTCTTAGTTTCATTATTCTTTTATTATACTTTTCAGTCTCTATTTAGTTTATTTCCACGTTGATCTTTGTTACTTCCTTCCTTCTACTAACTTTGCATTTTGTTCGGTCGTGTTTTCCTAGTTCCTTTAGGTGTAAGGTTAGATTGCTTATTTGAGGTTTTTCTTATTTGCTGAGGTAGGCCTGAGTTGCTATAAACTTCCCTTTCAGAACTGCCTTTGCTGATGTCCATAGATTTTGGAATATTGTCTTTCCATTTTCATTTGTCTCAAATTAGGTACTTTTCAAATTTTCTTTTTAATTTCTTTTTCTTTTTTTTTTTTTGGCCCATTGGCTATTTACTAGCATGCTGTTTAGACTCCACATTTTGTGTTTTCCCTTTTTCTTCTTATATTTATTTCTAGTTTTGCACCACAGAGGTTGAAAAAGATACATATGATCTCAATCATACATACTTAAATTTATTAACATTTACTTTGTGACCTAACATGTAATCGATCCTGGAAATTGTTCCATGAGCACTTGAAAAAAATGTGTATTCTACTTTTTGGGGATGGAATGTTCTATATATATCTATTAAATCCATCTGATATAAAATGCCATTTAAGGCCAATATTTCCTTATTGATTTTCTGTCCAGATGATTTACCCATTGATGCAAGTGGGATGTTAAAATCGTATACTATTATTATATTATTGTCAGTTTCACCCTTTCTCTCTATTAATATCTGCTTCATGTTATAGGTGTTCCTATGTTGGGTACATGTATATTTCTAAGATTTATATATATTATATTTTCTTGTTGGAGTTCCCTTTTATCATTATGTAATGTCCTTCTTTGTTTCTTGTTGGAGTCTGAAGGGAGGGGAGGGAGGAGGGTGGAGGGTTCAGGATGGGGAATGCGGGTATACCTGTGGCAGATTCATTTCGATATTTGGCAAAACTAATACAATATTGTAAAGTTTAAAAAAAAAAGTCTAGTTTGTCTGATACGAGTTTTGCTCCTCCAACTTTCTTTTTCCCATTTGCATGGAGTATCTTTATTCATCCCTTCATTTTCAGTCTGTGTGTATCTTTATATCTGAAGTAAGCCTCTTGTGCGCAGCATATAAATGGGTCTTTTGTGTGTGTTCATTCAGTCACTGTATGTCTTTTGATTGAAATATTTAATCCATTTATATTTAAAGTAATTATTAATAGATGTGCACTTATTGCCATTTTGTCCATTGTTTTCTGGTTATTTTTGTTGTTCTATTCTGTCCCGTTTCATCTCTTGCTCGCTTTCCTGGCAATTTGAAAACTTTCTTTAGTGTTATGTTTGTATTCTTTTCCCTTTATTTATCTTTTTGTGTGTATATATTATCAGTTTTTGGTTTGTTGTTACCAGTAAGTTTTTATATAACAACCTGGATATATACAGCAGCCTATTTTAAGTTGGTTGTTGCTTAACTTTGAGTGGCTCAGAGGTTAAAGCGTCTGCCTGCAATGTGGGAGACCCCAGTTCGATCCCTGGGTCAGGAAGATCCCCTGGAGAAGGAAATGGTAACCCACTCCAGTATTCTTGCCTGGAGAATCCCATGGACGGAGAAGCCTGGTAGGCTACAGTCCATGGGGTCGCAAAGAGTCAGACACGACTGAGCGACTTCACTTTCTTTCTTTGTTAACTTTGAGCATGTTCTAAAAGCACTACATTTTAACTCTCTTCCACCCACTTTCAATGTTTTAGTTTTATTTTGTACATTAAAAATTTTTGTTCATCCCACAACTTACTGTATTCATAGGTAATTTACCATCTTTGTCATTTAACCTTCATACTAGCTATATAGGTGGTCTTTACTATGTGTTTGCCTTTATTGGTGAAATTTTTTGTTTTGTGATTTTTGTATTTCTAGGTAGGGCTTTTTCTTTTCTATTTGAAGAAGTCCCTTTAACATTTCTTTTAAAACCTGTTTAGTGATGATAAACCCATTTCGCTTTTGCTTTTCTGTGAAATTCTTTATCCTGTCTTTCAATTCTGAGTGATAACCTTGCTAGATAGAGTCACTTGGTTGTAGTAAGGTTTTGTCCTTTCAGCTTTTTGAATATGTCATGCCACTTCTTTCTGTATTTTTTTTTTTTTTCCTGCTGAACAGTCAACTGGTAGTCTCATTTGATCTTCCCTTCACTCATTCATGTCAGATTCTTTGTGACCCCATGGACAGTAGCCTACCAGGCTCCACTGTCCATGAGATTTCCCAGGCAAGAATACTGGAGTGGGCTTCCATTTCCTTCTCCAATGCATGAAAGTGAAAAGTAAAAGTGAAGTCGCTCAGTCGTGTCCGACTCTTAGCGACCCATGGACAGTAGCCTACCAGGCTCCGCTGCCCATGGGATTTTCCAGGCAAGAGTACTGGAGTGGGCTTCCATTTCCTTCTCCAGGGGATCTTCCCAACCCAGGGATCGAACCCAGGTCTCCTGCATTGTAGACAGACGCTTTACCATCTGAGCTGAAGGGAAGCAGGACCTCCCTATATTTACCTATTTGTTTTTAAGATTCACTCTTTATCTTTAACCATTTTAATTTTAATGTGTCTTGTGAGGATCTCTTTGGGTTCACCTTGTTTTGATGTCTCTGTGGATATATTGGATATCACTGGAGAAAAACTTGGATATCTGTTTCCACCACAAAGCTAGGGAAGATTTCAACCATTATTTATTCAAAGAGGATTTCCATTCCTTCCTTTCTTCACCTCCTGGTACCCCTGAAATGCAGCTGTCACTGTGCTTGATTGTCCCAGAGGTGCCACATAAAGGTCATCATTGTTTTGTTACTGGTTTCCTTTTGCTCCCTGACTGGGTAATTTCCACTGGCCTGTCTTCTAGATTGCTGACCTAGTCTTCTGTATCCTCAAATCTGTTGTTGATTCCACCCAGTGTATTTTTTTTCATTTATCTTATTGCATTCTTCAACTGCAATTGATTCTCTTTTATATATTCTATCTCTTTGTTGAATTTCTCACTGTCCTCCTCCATTCTTCTGTGGGGTTTGGTGATCTTGTTTATGAGCAATGTTTCGAACTCTTTTTTTGGAAGCTTGCTTATCTTCTTTTCGTTTAGTTATTTTTCTGAGATTTGGTCTTATTCTTTCATTTGGAATATGTCCCCTCTTCTTCTAATTTTGCTGAACTCTCTGTGTTTGTGTCTATGAATTAGGTAGGTTAGCCTCATCTCCTGATCCTAAAGACATGCTTTGTGTGGAAGATGTCTGAATTCCTGCTGCCCAGTTCAGTCTTCCTCGTTCACCAGAGCCCAGTGCTCTACAAGAGTCCCCTGTGTCAGCTATGTGTGCCCTTCTGTTGTGTACGGGTGGTGATTGCTGCAGGCATGCCAATGTGTGGGGCTGACCTCGAGAGTGGCTGATTGTAAGGCTCAGCCACAACTGTTGCAGGGGCTCTACTTCGTGATTCTGTTTTCTCACGTAGGATCTCCTTTGAGGGGTACCGGGACTGCCCAAGGGCAGTTGTCAGGGATGATGGGTTGGGAGATCCTGCGACCTGGTTCTGGTGAGGACTGAGGGCACCTGTCAAGTCAGGCGGGTTGAGAGGTCTCTTTGGAGAAGCACTAGCTGGGGCAGCTCTGCAGATGAACTTAATTTGGGGTGGGAAATGCTCTCAATGTAGATGGGGAGTGTCAGAAACGACTCCCAGCAGTTTCCCTCCCAGGGTTTCCCTGATAGCTCAGTTGGTACAGAATCCACCTACAAAGCAGGAGACCCCGGTTCCAGTCCTGAGTTGGGAAGATCTGCTGGAGAACGGATAGGCTACCCATTCCAGTATTCTTGGGCTTCTCTTGTAGCTCAGCTGGTAAAGAATCTACCTGCAGTGTGGGAGATCTGAGTTCAATACCTGGATTGGGAAGATCCTCTGGAGAAGGGAAAGGCAACCCACTCCAGTATTCTGGCCTGGAGAATTCCATGGACTGAATAGTCTATGGGGTCACAAAGAGCTGGACACGACTGAGTGACTTTCACTTCACTTTACTTCAGTGCCAGGGGAGGTAGGTAGCAGATGAGGAAAACAGGCCTGGCACCCACCAGCACTTCTGTACCTAAAGTTCCCTACCCCTTAAGTACATTCCTTAAGATTTGTGAATAAATCTCCTTCCCATATGATCCAGGTACTTTCCAAACTGCTGCCTCTGTGCTGAGATTCAGAGTGAGTGAGATTCTGTGTACTCTCTTCAAGAGTCTCAGTTTCCTATAGCTTTTTCAGCTCTTCTGGGCATAAGTCTTACTGGTTTTCAAAGACAGATGCTATGGAGTCTCATCTTCTCAGTGCAGGTCCCCCTAACTGGGGAACCTGGAGTGATGTTAAGAGTCCTTACTCCTCAGGGAAGACCTCCATAACTCTGATAACCCTCCTGTCTGTGAATTGCTGTACCAAGGGTATGGGTACTGGCCAGACTGCATCTCTGTCCCTCTTACCTGTCTCATTGTGTTTTTTTTTTTTTCTTTTTATCCTTTATTGTGGAAAGTCTTTTCTATTAGTGTTCAGCTCATTCTCAAAGGTGATCACTCTATTCAAACTGTGCTGTGCTTAGTCACTCAGTCGTATCCGACTGTTTGCAACCCCATGGACTGCAGCCCGCCAGGCTCCTCTGTCCATGGGATTCTCCAGGCAAGAATACTGGAGTGGGTAGCCTTTCCCTTCTCCAGGGGATATTCCCAACCGAGGGATTAAACCCAGGTCTCCCTCATTGCAGGTGGATTCTTTATCAGCTGAGCTACAAGGGAAGCCCAAGAATACTGGAGTGGGTAGCCTATCCCTTCTCCAGGGGATCTTCCCAACCCAGGAATCAAATCAGGGTCTCCTGCATTGCAGACAGATTCTTTACCAGCTGAGCTACCAGGGAAGCCCAATTACTCTATATGTGGTTGTAATTTTCATGTGTCTGTGGGAGGAGGTGAGCCTAGGATCTTTTCAGTCCACTATCCTGTCTCATGGTTCAATGAAAGGATTTTTACTCCAAAAAGAAGACATGAGAACACTTTTTTTTTTTTTATGTCATTGTATCTGGTGTTATGCCTAGAATTACTGAATCAATTTTCCTATTTAAAAGAGGATGAAGCAAATACAGAGAAAGACTAAGCCAAGAGAATTGCTACAAAGCAGATATGGAGCTTATTTTACTCTTAAACGTTTATTATGCCAACTAATAAATCCCTACACTAGTTATAACAGTTTCAATTAGAGTATCTTGGTTTCAGTCCAAAGAATCCTATCTGATACACGTTTATTCCTTTATTTTTCTTCACTTTCTTTTTTCCCCAAAAAGGGATTTTCGTCCAAATAAAAAGAGATGGGGAAACAGTGTCAGACTTTATTTTGGGAGGGGCTCCAAAATCACTGCAGATAGTGACTGCAGCCATGAAATTAAAAGACGCTTACTCCTTGGAAGGAAAGTTATGACCAACCTAGATAGCATACTCAAAAGCAGAGACATTACTTTGCCAACAAAGGTCTGCGTAGTCAAGGCTGTGGTTTTTCCTGTGGTCATGTATGATGTGAGAGTTGGACTGTGAAGAAGGCTGAGCGCCGAAGAATTGATGCTTTTGAACTGTGGTGTTGGAGAAGACTCTTGAGAGTCCCTTGGACTGCAAGGAGATCCAATCAGTCCATCCTAAAGGAGATCAGCCCTGGGATTTCTTTGGAGGCAATGATGCTGAAGCTGAAACTCCAGTACTTTGGCCACCTCATGTGAAGAGTTGACTCACTGGAAAAGACTCTGATGCTGGGAGGGATTGGGGGCAGGAGGAGAAGGGGATGACAGAGGATGAGATGGCTGGATGGCATCACTGACTTGATGGACGTAAGTCTGAGTGAACTCCGGGAGATGGTGATCGACAGGGAGGCCTGGCGTGCTGCGATTCGTGGAGTCGCAAAGAGTCAGACACGACTGAGCAACTGAACTGAACTGAAGCCATACAGTGTATAGACTGTATTCACTGAATACAAGTGAATCCAAGAAAGTATCTTGCTAAGGACCCAAGGAGAAAGCCACAAGTTTGAGAGAATGGAGTAATAAAAACAGAGCCAGAAATAACAAATAAGTCCGAAAAGCAAAGATATTCAGCAAGAAACAGAGTAGAGGAGGAGGCTTCCCAGGTGGCACTGGTGGTAAAGACACAAGAGACACGAAAGACCCAGGTTTGATCCCCGGGTCGGGAAGATGCCCTGGAGGAGGGCACAGCAGCTCACTCCAGTGTTCCTGCCTGGAGAATCCCAGGGACAGAAGGGCTTGGCAGGCGACAGTCCATTGGGTCGCACAGAGTCGGACGCGGCTGAAGCAAGTTGGCACGCTTGCAGAATAGAGAAAACCAGAGTGGAAGGAGGTGAAGCGGGCAGTTGAGGGTGAATCTGTGAGTGCCTGTGTCCCATTGGGATGCTTGTTTACCAAAAGCACAAGGGATCCTCAATCAACAAAAGCTTTGAACTTTGAAGAAACAACCTGGGTCATATGAAAGTGACAAGGTCCTCCCTCATTTTCTATCTTGAACCTTTTCTTACAGGTTATCTGATACAAACTCACTTCAGCATTAACACAACAAATCTGCCTTCAGGTGTTTTGTGTCATGTTATAGAAAATAAAACGTATAGAACAATCTTACATTTGGAATCCTGTGGTATCTGTTAGTTCTAGTAGTTACTATGGGTTTAGTTAACATATCAACATGTATTGTGTATTTACTATATTCAAAACATTGAGGTTAGGTACAGCATATGAGGTTGTACATGTATGAAGATTAGTGATAATGCAGGTCTTTAAGGAGCGAGTGGTCAGATCAGGAGGACAAATCCATAGCTCGCTAACCTTATACACCCAGAAGAATGGAGAATTCTTAAAATGTACCTTGGCTTTCCTGGTAGCTCGGTCAATAAAGAATCTGCCTACAGTGCAGGAGACCTGGGTTCAAACCCTGGGTTAGGAAGATCCCCTGGAGGAGGAAATGGCAACCCACCAGTGTTCTTGCCTGGAAAATACCATGGACAGAGGAGCCTGGTGGGCTACAGTCCCTGGGGTCACAAGAGTCAGACATGACTTAGTGACTAAACCACCACCAAAATGTGCTTTAGGAGTACTTTGATCATTTCACTTTAACTAAGTGAATCAAGAAAAGTTTGACAGAGAAAAGGACACAGTGATGTTGGGCCTTGAGTGATGAGTAGGCCTTCAAAGGAGAAAAAATAATGATTAGGGTGAGACCATGAATAGAATGAGGAAATTTCCAGAAAAACAAGGAATCTGGTTAGGCTAGCTAGAGTTATCCATGAGCAGGTCTACTGGGGAGTAAACCTGGGCAGATACACCAGCGACTGGCAGTACCTGGTCATCATGCCAGGAACAGAGCCCTTATTCCCCAGACTGTCCACAGCGATGGTTTTCCATCAGGGGAAGGAGATTAAACTGCGAAAGGTAGTCCAGGTGGCAGCATGGGGATATATGTTCCCAGACGGGAGGAAGCATGCTCATCTCACATGCTAGAAAGTAATGCTCAAAATTCTCCTAGCGAGGCTTCAGCAGTATGTGAACCGAGAACTTCCAGATGTTCAAGCTGGCTTTAGAAAAGGCAGAGGAACCAGAGATCAAATTTTCAACATCCATTGGATCATAAAAAAAAGCAAGAGAGTTCCAGAAAAAACATCTACTTCTGCTTTATTGACTATGCCAAAGTCTTTGACTGTGTGGATCACAACTGTGGAAAATTCTGAAAGAGATGGGAATACCAGACCACCTGACCTGCCTCCTGAGAAATCTGCATGCAGGTCAGGAAGCAACAGTTAGAACTGGACACGGAACAACAGACTGGTTCCAAATCTGGAAAGGAGTACGTCAAGGCTGTGTATTGTCACCCTGTTTAACTTACATGCAGAGTACATCATACAGAATGCCAGGTGGGGTGAAGCACAAGCTAGAATCAAGATTGCAGGAGAAATATCAGTCACCTCAGATATGCAGATGATACCACCCTTATGGCAGAAAATGAAGAGAAGCTAAAGAGCCTCTTGATCAAAGTGAAAGAGGAGAGTGAAAAGTTGGCTTAAAATTCAACATTTAAAAATAAGATCATGGCATGCGTTCCCATCATTTAATGGCAAATAGATGGGGAAACAGTGGAAACAGTGACAGACTTTATTTTCTTGGGTTCCAAGATTTCTGCAGATGGTGATTGCAGCCAAGAAATTAAAAGACACTTGTTCCTTGTAAGAAAAGCTATGACCAACCTAGATAGTATTTTAAAAAGCAGAGACATTGCTTTGCTGACAAAGGTCCATCTAGTCAAAGCTATGGTTTTTCCAGTAGTCATGTATGGATGTGAGAGTTGGACTATAAAGAAAGCCGAATGCCAAAGAATTGATGCTTTTGAACTGTGGTGTTGGAGAAGACTCTTGAGAGTCCCTTGAACTGCAAGGAGATCAATCCAGTCAATCCTAAAGGAAATCAGTGTTGAATGTTCATTGGAAGGACTGATGCTGAAGCTGGAACTCCAATACTTTGGCCACCTGTTGCAAAGAGCTGACTCATTTGAAAAGACCCTGATGCTGGGAAAGATTGAAGGCAGGAGGAGAAGGGTACAACAGAGGATTAGATGATTGGATGACATCACCAACTCGGTGAACGTGAGTTTGAGCAAGCTCCGAAGTTGGTGGACAGGGAGGCCTGGTGTGCTGGAGTCCATGGGATCTCAAAGAGTCAGACACGACCGAGCAACTGAACTGAACTGATGGAAGGAAAGAGAGATAGGAGGTGGAAATACCTTTTAAGGAGCTACTCTGATGATAGAGATGAAAGATGAAGAGTTTCTATAAAAGAACAGTATCAGTTGAGGTGGAAGAAAGGAAAAAGTTGAGATGATATTGCAGTGGCATTAACTGGTTTGGGCATGCAGCTTGTGACTGAGTTCTAGCCAATGAAATATGGGTGGAAGTGAGAAAAACCACCAAAAGCCTTGCTCTTTAAGCTATTTCAAGTGACCTCCAAGTCTTTTCATCCCACCTGAATCAGACTTGGGAAGGGTACCTGACAGGGTAGCCACCACCGGAAGGATGCTCTTGTCCCGAGATGCTCAGGGGAGCCTCCTGACTGGACTCTGATGTTGACTCTTTGTCCTCTCTGTTAGAGTAGCGTGGTCTAACCAAAGCTAACTTACACATTTTTTTTTTGGAGAAGTGCATAACCTTGTTCTGAGATGCGATGAATTGATGGTAACTACTAGGCATGCACAACCATATATAGAGGCCAAGAATGCAGGCACCACTTTCTTATTCATCCACACAATAAGTTCATATGAAATGATTTGTATTCAGAATTCAAAGAGTCCAAGAGCCCTTATTTTTTCCACATTGAACAACAACAACAAAAATCTGCAGCTAAAGGTAGTTCCCAAATTTGAGTTCTTTCATCATTTGTCTAAATAAACTTTCCCACTGCACTCAAGACCAAAGCTTTAGAAGGAAAAGTTACTTCATCCTTATAAAGTACTTTGGGGTTGAAGGACACAAGAGCAGAAGAAATCTATTTGTGTGATGTGGAGGTCACCAAGGAGGACTAAGAGCTTCTAAAACCTCTCCATCAGAAGAGAGTAAATTGGCATCTGAAAAGAGCTCTATATCATCAGGAAGCCTCCTTCTTTAGGGATAAAAGCTTATCCGATCAGATATGTGTTAACTTTTCTGATTAAGAATAAAAAGCCTCTGAAAAGGAAATTTACAAGGGAAACATTTATTGGGGTATCACACAAGCTGACCTCTCTGCCTCCACCCTTAATGGGAGCAACCTTCTACAAATCAAGCCATAGGATCAAGGGCTTTTCCAGGGCTCATAATAATAACAATAATAAACATTTATCAAGAACTTACTAGACCCCAAACCGCTGACCTTATAATTATTCTCTTATTTCACAATTGCCTTCTGAGTTAGATTATAATAATAGTTCCATTTTGCAGATGAAGATAGACGCTAAGTGATTTGCTGAAGGTCACAGCATGTAGGATGCCTATAAACTAAAACCCAGGTAATTTGATTTCAGATTCAAAATTCTTAATTACTATATTCTCCTAATTCAAGAACTTAATACTTTATTTTAAAAAGTTAAGGTCTCTGAATTTATTGCATGGTATGTTTTCACTGGAAGTATTTTTCTTTCTTTGTGATATGTAAAATAATAATAGTGCATCTTACTAACATTGCGTCTTAGATTCCATAAATATAATACAATGCTAATTAGCCTCTACTGACTGTTGAGGCAAAGGACTGGCTCAGTAAGAGCTATGTATTAGGGAAGATGCTTTCCAACTTTCTCACAGAGCAGAGTGCCTTATGCAAACAAAAATCTGACATAGAGCTCTAATATGTAGAGCAGAGAGGTATCAGTACTTTATGTCCAAATGCATAGCATGTATTTATTATATGGTTAATCATTGAGACTACTCGTTAGCATGATGGAGGTCTCCAGAAGCTTGAATTTTCTTTTAAACATTCAGGTGTTTTTTTTTTTCCCCCTTATAAGTGTTTTTAGAATATTTGAAGATATAGTTTAAGTTGTTATGTTCAAGTCAAATATAAAGGACATCAGGCCACACTTGTGTGAATCCATGGCTGGAAAACCATTCTTTAAGAGTTGTTTAAATCACTCCATGAGAAGTGCTTTCATCAGGCCAGAAGATCACTCCAGTTTCTCTTTTGTACTGGACATTATTATACTGAAAATTATTTGGAATGACTCAACTATCCAAGGAATAGCCTTGTAGAATTACAGAACTTGAGGGAGGCAGTAGAAACAGTTTCTTCAAGTTCTCTGACTTGGTCAATGTCAGTCCTCCCGTCACCGGGCATTTTTAGTAGTTTCACAGTATATCTGGTGCCAGCTTTCCAGGTTTGAGTACCAACTGCATACCTTACTAACTGCATGGACCAGGAGAAACTTTTTTACTTTTCCTAGCTTGGGATTTCACCTGTAAGTAGACATGGAAATATCTGTAGTTATTTTGCAAAATCACTTTAAGAAATAAATGAGATAATGTAAATAAATTATTACCCATAATGTCTATGCTGCTGCTAAGTCACTTCAGTCGTGTCTGACTCTGTGTGACCCCATAGATGGCAGCCCACCAGGCTGCCCCGTCCCTGGGATTCTCCAGGCAAGAACACTGGAGTGGGTTGCCATTTCCTTCTCTGATGCATCAAAGTGAAAAGTGAAAGGGAAGTCGTTCAGTCGTGTCCAGCTCTCAGTGACCCCATGGACTGCAACCTTCCAGGCTCTTCCATCCATGGGATTTTCTAGGCAAGAGTACTGGAATGGGGTGCCATCGCCTTCTCCACATAATGTCTATAGTAATCAATTAATAAATTTTAATTTTATAGTTATTATGGTGCCTCTACAAGGGTGAAATGACCGTTCTAGGGTCTGGGGCCAGAAAGATGCTTAAGTGATGGTCCCTGCTCTCCAGGAGGTCTTATGTATTTTCTGCTGCTGCTGCTGCTGCTAAGTCGCTTCAGTCGTGTCCGACTCTGTGCGACCCCATAGACAGCAACCCACTAGGCTCCTCTGTCCCTGGGATTCTCCAGGCAAGAACACTGGAGTGGGTTGCCATTTCCTTCTCCAATGCATGAAAGTGAAAAGTGAAAGGGAAGTCGCTCAGTCGTGTCCAACTCTCAGCGACCCCACGGACTGCAGCCTGCCAGGCTCTTCCCTCCATGGGATTTTCCAGGCAAGAGTACTGGAGTGGGGTGCCATTGCTATCTATTTGAGGAGACTGGAAATGAAAATGAAAGATTAGTAGCAGTGAAAGTCAACATAAAGTAAGATCCAAATGCAGGACAAAGACAAGGCTGCTAAAGACCACAGGTGTAGAGCACCCTGTTTTAAAATGAAAGTAAGCAAGCTTCCAGAGCTCAGGGCGGTACAAACACGTGTGGCAGAAGCTGTAGTCTGGGGTCTGTGGGATCTGTCTGGGCACTGGTGCTTGACACTGGCCTGCAACGTTTAGGAAGGTTTGAGTCAGCTTTTTCATAGCAGGGTCAGTCGTGTCCAACTCTTTGTGACCCCATGGACAGTAGCCTGCATTCATGGAATTCTCCAGGCGAGAATACTAGAGTGTGAGTGAGTAAGCATTCCCTTCTCCAGGAGATCTTCCCAACCCAGAGATTGAACCTGAGTCTCCCACACTGCAGGCAGGTTCTTTACCATCTAAGCCACCAGGGAAGCCACAAATATTAGGATATTTCATTTAAAAATCTGGATTTCAATAGACCAGTGGCTCCTGCCAAGTATAGAGACCTCACCTCTTTCTGGCAGAAATGTATGGTGAGGAGATACAGCCTGGGACACAGAAAACATATTCAAACGACTGCCCTGATGCGGGGAGCGAGCTCCGCCCATGGCAAAGGTCATGAGGAAGGAGGCTTGGCATATGCAAAGGCGGGATCAAGCCTCAGGAGTCTCCCTGGAAATTCTCGAGCATCTACCCCCCAAACCAGAGTCTGCCTACTTTCTGCTTTGTGCTTTCACCTACACCTCTGACTTTACGGGGGGCTGTCCCCCAATACCTCTCTCTGAAAAAAGAGTTAGCTTACAGCTCCAGTTAATAATTCCTGGGTGTGACAGTGTTTAACCTACAAACTCCTTTGGAAATCCTCTAGCCTGCCTGAATAGGTTTTTCCGGCCACATGTGATTGTTCAGAGCCTCCCAACTGTGAGAGGCAGGAGATGTTCTAAACTGTCTAAACACAGATTCCTTTGAGTAGTTAAAAGATTGACTAGAAATTGTATTGGTGAAGGGTTTTTCACTTATTGGGCCAATGTTTGCTGCTAAGTCTCCATATCCCTTACCTACTGTGTCCTTGGCAGTGTATTGATTGATATAATGGGTGTATAGAAATGTAAGTAGTAGCCTCAATGTTTGTAACCTTGGACCCTTGAGTGAGCCCACCTCACCTTTGCCCTATAGGAATGCAGCTTTGTCCAATGCTTTTTTGGAGGCTGGTGCCTGACTTTGGAATAATCACCTTTAGAGAAAGATAAGTTTCTTAAAATGTTAACAGGCCTCCTGGCCAGAAGATGATGTAATTCACCTGAACTTTTGCATATGATAAGTCTGAAAGCCTGGCTTTGATTAGGACCAGGAACTGCTGTCCTTGCATGACTCCACCCCTTCCCCCATTATCCTCTATGCACAAACTTAAGGTATAAAAACTACTTTGGAAAATAAAGTGCAGGCCTTGTTCACCGAAACTTGGTCTTCCCATGTTGCTCTCTCCCAAATTCTGGCTGAGTCTCCATCTGGAGCGCGGAACCCACCATGCTTACTAATTATGCCTGGGCTTCTAAGATCCGACCGGGGAGGCCTCAGTGTCTCCTCTCCTTCGGGAGAACGGAAGGACGCCTGCGGCCTACGTAAGTGGTGCAAACTTCTTGTTTGAAGTTTTATTGGTTTCCCGCGTAAACCAAGCTACTCAGCCTCTTTTCTCCACTGAAGTTTCCTACTGAGCTATCCTCATCCTATTACTCTTTATATCTTTGATAAAATATTTAAATAAATAGGTCGCCGACGCCGTCCCCGCTTTGAATACCCTGGATCAGCCAGGGCTGGTCCCCGGCACCCTCAGATCTCCCAGCCATGGGCAGACAGCAGTAGCAGGGCCCTAGCCTTCGTACAAGCTGCGTCAGGTATGAAGTGTGCCTTCAGAGGGAAGAGGAGACCTGGATGCCTTCAGCAGGCAGTGCTGAGATCCTTGAGTCTCGAGGGGAACTCACAAGGGACCCCCTTCTTTTTGTTCAGAGCCGTTTGTGAGAAGGTAGGAATTTCAGCCTTTGAGGGGCAGCTTGGGGCTGTTCAGCACACCCAAGCATCAGATCAGATCATTGTACTGAATAATTTTAAAAATTTGAATGAAGTATAGATTTAACTTTGGGGGATAAACTACCACCCCGCCATATGTGTGTGACTTCTCCACTTCTTACTGCAATTTCCATCATTTTTTTTTTTTAAATAGAAATTTGCAGCCCTCTGTGTTTATCTAATGTCTGTTCAGAACAGTTTGAGACCCTGTTACTGTTTCAAAATGTATGCATGTTCAGATGAATCTTCAACCCAAGGAAGAAAACAAAGCTCACAAAGTTTTGTTTAAAAATAAAATTTTTAAAATCTAAAAACTCTGCATTTCCATAGCTTTTTTTTTTTTTTTTTTTTCCCTTTTAACCAAGAGATCTTACATACTGGATCTCCTTGTCTGGCCATCCTGTCTCTGTAGATAACTGTCACTGGGGAGGAGTGGTAGCTGCCCTTTGGAGGGACTTTGCGCGGGTTCTCTGCACATTTGTATCAGTGCTGCCCGTGTGCCTGTGTTTCCACCTCTTCTTTGTGGAAGTCAGGAGCATCAGTACGTGTTTACCACGCAAACAAAAGTGTTTTAAACTTGGTTTGCTTTACTCACGTCCAATATCTGTCTCCTATAGTCACCATGACCCTGTATCGTGAATAATTTATAAAGACTTGGGTGCAAAATGATCCTTGAAGAATGCTTGCATTGGAAGACAATGCGCGAGGACACAGTGACACAGGAGAAAGAATATCAAATGTCGCAGGGAGGAAAAGAGGGTGGGCACTGCCAGGTAGGGTCTCACCGCGTAGATGGGTTTTGAAGGAAACGTGGATTCCTGCACTAGGAGGACAGTATTTGCACAGGCAAATAATTACAAGTAGATAGTTGTCTAGAGACCATTGATAGATTGCATCCTGTCTCTCCTCTGCTTAATAGCTTTCAATAGCTTCCCATTGCCTTCAACACAAAATCCATACTCTTTAGACTGATTGCCACAGGAGATCCTTTATGTTGTGGCCCCTGGGTACCTTCCAGCTTGTTTTGTGCAGAACAAATCTCCCACTTTGGCCCCAGTGGGGTAGCTGTGCTCAGTAAGTTTACAGTTCCCCCAGAGTACCAGTCTTGCATTTTAAACTTACTGTTCGTTCAGACTTACCCCTTGCCCCTCCCCACTGTCCCCTCTTCTGAGAACTCTTCTCTGACATGGCCTTCCTCCAAGGCTGAGTTTGAGGCTCCTTCTCTGGGCTTATTCCACACAGAGCAGAACTCCACCTTCACATCCATTCTCCTGGATTTGTCATGGTCTTATCATCCATTTACCTCCCTCAGTGGAATCTCAGCTCCTTTACCAAAAAGACCAGGGTGCAGCCCTGTGAGGAAGACACACTAGAGCTTATTACTGCTGAGAGAGTCACTTTTAGGAACCAGCAGAGTGCATAGACTGTTCTTTCTTATGCAACTCAGCTGACAGCCAGGGCTTCCCTGGCACTCAGAAATTTTAGTCAACTTAACATGAATTTTTCTGGAAGTCAGAGTGCTGGCTACAGTTTTGGTGAATTCTCGGCAACTGACATCCCCAGGGCATCTGCTCATGCACATTCCAGCTGTCACGTGTGTGTCTGCTCCTCCACCCAGCGCTGTCCTGGAGGCAACTCCCCGTCCCTGCACCAGTTCCCATGAAAGATCCTCCAAAAATTAGCTTTGTGTGGTTGAATTAACTTATTGAACAATTAAGGTGACAAATATTCTGCCCACATCTAATTCTCTATAATGCCCATTTCTTCCTCAAGCACCCAGGGTGTATACCCAAGTGAATATTATTGTCTTTCTAAGAGTAGGGTGCCAGCTATTAATGCAGTGGCATTTTGCATCGTAAATTCAGGTTGACCCTAAGTCTCTCTAACTGTGTATTTCTACCTATTTTTCTTACTCTTACTTTATGGAGAGATCCCAAATGAGTTTTATTTTCTACAAGATAGATTTTCAAATCTTTCACATCGTCCTGATCTTTTATAGGTCAAACATCTACCTTGTCTTTCTCCAGGGTTGGGGACTCTGAGAAGTAATTCTTTTTTTTCAATGAGAAAAAAAAAAAGTTCACAGATTTTCATAGCAATACTACTGAGAGTTTTTATGTGCAAACCTTTCTTCAAGGTTACCCTAAATTAATCCTGTGAAATCTAAGCTTCCTCTTGCCTTCAGGTGGATGAACACTTTGGGGACAAGTAAAATGGATTATTTTACCTGACTTATTTACACAAAGTGAAAAAAAAAATGGGTCACAGCCTTTTTATTTAAGCTGATCAACTTAATTATAACTCTTTGGATGCAAGCATTTGCAATGTTTTCTGTGGTTTGGGTGTAATTTCCTGCCAGAGGGGGATGTGGGGGAGGGGGAGGAGGGGCTGCTGCGTTCTGGCACCAAACCCTCCAGTCCAGCTGCTCTCTGCGGAGTGTCAGTGACCTTACTCAACAGCACCCAGACAGTCAAGGTCCCTGTAATGAGAAAACCAAATTACAGGTATGTAATTTCCACAGTTTTCTGCCAGGATCTCCAAGCTGGTGACAAATTGATATACTACTGTCTGTACAGAAGGCTAGCTTTCAGAAAACAGGCCACTCTCAGTTGAAATACTATACCTGAAGGGATGCACGGCTTCAAACCTCTGAGATACAAAAAATAAATAAATAAATAAAAAATCCTTCACCCAGTATCTTGTTGAATATTGAAATGTAAAGGTCAGAAAGCCTTCTCAGGATAACAAAATGGGAGAAAAATCTTTTGGCATTGGGAACCAGGAGATCATGGGAAAGCAGCCAACAATGGGAAAAGAATTAATTAAAGTCTCAAATTGTGAATTTTGTTATTCATTCCCTTGCCTAATTTTTAAAATGTTAACAGGTAATGATTCCCTTATAACTATATATGTTTCTCAAAGGTAATTTCCTAAAACCATAATCAAGAAGTGACTGGTTCCAAATAGGAAAAGGAGTACATCAAGGCTGTATATTGTCACCCTGCTTATTTAACTTCTATGCAGAGTACATCATGAGCAACTCTGGGCTGGATGAAGCACAAGCTGGAATCAAGATTTCTGGAAGAAATATCAATAACCTCAGATATGCAGATGACATGGCCCTTATGGCAGAAAGTGAAGAAGAACTAAAGAGCTTCTTGATGAAAGTGAAAGAAAAGAGTAAAAAGTTAGCTTAAAGCTCAACATTGAGAAAACTAAGATCATGGCATCTGGTCCCATCACTTCATGGCAAATAGATGGGGAAACAGTGGAAACAGTGGCTGACTTTATTTTTTGGGGCTCCAAAATCACTGCAGATGGTCACTGCAGCCATGAAATTAAAAGACTCTTATTCCTTGGAAGGAAAGTTATGACCAACCTAAACAGCATATTAAAAAGCAGAGACACTACTTTGCCAACAAAGGTCCATCTAGTCAAGGCTATAGTTTTTCCAGTAGTCATGTTTGGATGTGAGAGTTGGACTATAAAGAAAGCTGAGCACCAAAGAACTGATGCTTTTGAACTGTGGTGTTGGAGAAGACTCTTGAGAGTCCCTTGGACTGCAAGGAGATCCAACCAGTCCACCCTAAAGCAGATCAGTCTTGCGTGTTCATTGGAAGGACTGATGTTGAAGCTGAAACTCCAATACTCTAGCCACCTGATGTGAAGAATTGACTCATTTGAAAAGACCCTGATGCTGGGAAAGACTGAGGGCAGGAGGAGAAGAGGATGATGGAGGATAAGATGGTTGGATGGCATCACTGACTCAATGGACATGGGTTTGAGTGAACTCTGGGAGTTGGTGATGGACATGGAGGCCTGGCATGCTGTAGTCCATGGGGTCGTGAAGAGTCGGACACAACTGAGCAACTGAACTGAACTGAACCGAATCATATTGGTAATAGAAATTGGTAGTAAAGAAAATCAGGTTCAGGATGAGGAACATGTGTACACCTGTGGCGGATGCATTTTGATGTATGGCAAAACCAATACAATATTGTAAAGTAAAAAAAAAAAAAAAAAAGAAAAGAAAAAAAGAAAGAAAAACAAAAAAAAGAAAATCAACCCTGATCATTCATTGGAAGGACTGATGCTGAAACTCCAATACTCTAGCCACCTGATGTGAAGAGCAGACTCATTGGAAAAGACCCTGATGCTGTGAAAGACTGAAGGCAAAAGAAGGGGGTATCAGAAGATGTGATGGTTAAATAGCATCACCAACTCAATGGACATGAATTTGAACAAATGCCATGAGATAGTGAAGGATGGGGGCAAGCCTGGAGCAGTGTAGTCCATGGGTTGCAAAGAGTCAGACATGCCTTAGTGAGTGAACAACAACAATAGTAATAGAAAGAACTTGCATTAAGATTTTCCTATACATTGAGTTCAGTTATAAGCATTGCTTATAATTCAAATGTGTTTGCTCATTTGACCCTTACAGCAACTGTATGAGGTAAAGGTTATTGCTGTCCCCACTTTGCAGGTGAGGACACTGAGGCACAGGGAAGGTGCAATTTGTCTGAGGTTGTACAGCCAGAGAAAGGTTGGGCCAGTAGTCAACCCCAGCAACGTGTCCCTGGAACTCTTGTGCTCAGCCACCAACTGGGTCTTTGTAAAGCACAGTATGTTTTCCCCATAGGAGCAAAGACATCATTGGTTGGTATATTCCTAACCAAGAGCTTAGCCTTGGATAAAAATAGATGGTAAAACTAAAGTTGAAAAAGTGAAGATATAGCTAAATGAATCTTTTCTCAGTAGAAATATTCAGTGGTCGAGGTGAAGTCCCAGTCAGTGGTCCCACACGCTGGACTGCAGATACAGCCCCTCACCTCAGAGCTCGGGTTCAAGACCAAGCATGAGTCTATTGCTGAGTGTCCTCCAGGTGACTCTAAAGTTAGGAAATCACTGTTCAATTTTCAGATACTTAATGAGAATTTCCTATTTGATAGGTAAACAGAGGTAAAAAAGATGCAGTCATCACTTCAAGTGTTGAAAAATGTAGGTCTGTGTGAGGTGGGGGGAGGTAGGGAAGTAAACGACTGTAATACAACACAACAAAGATGTCTGACTGAGTAAAGGGAGGGATAATTCCAAGAGAGGAAACAGGGCAAGGATAATAAAGACGCTAGGCAGAGGAGATGGCATTTAGGCTGAGTTACCTGAAAAGATGAGGATGAGTTACTCAGGAAAGGCAGGTTGGAGGAAAAAGGGTAAGGAGGCATTTTTCTGGACACAAGGACATCTATTCAGTCAACAACCATGACAACTTATTGCATATTTGCCATGTGCTAGGAGTTGATTCTCCTGAAGGAGGGCATGGCAACCCACTCCAGCATTCTTGCCTGGAGAATGCCATGGGCAGAGGAGCCTGGTGGAGTCAGACACGACTGAGCAACTGAGCAAAGAACAGCACAAGACCTGATTCATGTTATGCTCAAAGATTGTGCACAAAAGAGCACAGAGCTGAAAGTGTGTGGCCTGCTCAGGGAATTCAGAGCAGCCAGTTTTGTCGGGAGGGGCCGCTGTAAAAGGACGGTGCAGTGAACGAGGTCCCAGATTCTTCCAAGATGGAAATTAGCAAATGATCCCCTTGTTAGGGTTGCCCTGAGATCAAAAAGTATGAGACACGAGGGGAGGAAGGTAAGACTGTGCAGAGACAGAACCTGGACCGGGAGCCTCAGCCAACCCTGCAGTGAGCTCTGGATCATTATGCTGAGAGCAGAAAAGGAAACCTTCTAAAAATGGTGACCAGTTCACCTGTAAGTGGACAACATGATGTGTGGGATTCCTCTCTGCTGCTGTCATGGGAAGGAGAATGGGGAAGAGCAATGACTGTGTTTCAGATGCTTGCTAGTCTCTGAATATATTCTGCTCCCTGACCCCTCCACCCCTTCTAACTAATAACCCGGGACCTTGCAGTGGGGACAGTGCCAACCTCCGGGCTTGGTGTCAGTTGAAAGTGGAGCCGCAGGTAGTCCCCATGCCCGTGTCAAGGCCGGCGTTTGTTGTGTAGTTGTGAAGCCAGGCAGGAGAGCCATTTATTTTGATACTGACTTGTTTATTTGACTTTGGCCGTGCTGGGTCTTCCTTGCTGCCTGCAGGCTTTCTCTGGTTGCAGCGCGCAGCCTTCTCATTGTGGGGCTTCCCTGGTTGCGGAGCTTGGGCTTTAGGGTCCCTGGGCTTCAGTAGTTGTTGCTTCTGGGCTCTATGTGCAGCCTCAGTAGTTGCAGCACACGGGCTGTTTCCCCGCGGCATGTGGCATCTTCCCAGAACAGGGATCAACCAGTGTCCCCTGCATTGTGAGTTCAAGTCAGTTCAGTCGCTCAGTCGTGTCCGACTCATGATCTCATGAACTGCAGCATGCCAGGCCTCCCTGTCCATCACCAACTCCCGGAGTCCACCCAAACTCATGTCCATTGAGTCAGTGATGCCGTCCAACCATCTCATCCTCTGTCATCCCCTTCTCCTCCTGCCTTCAGTCTTTCCCAGCATCACGGTCTTTTCAAATGAGTCAGTTCTTCACATCAGGTGGCCAAAGTATTGGAGTTTCGGCTTCAAAAATCAGTCCTACCAATAAACACACAGGACTGATCTGCTTTAGGATGGACTGGTTGGATCTCCTTGCAGTCCAAGGGACTCTCAAGAGTCTTCTCCAACACCACAGTTCAAAAGCATCAATTCTTCGATACTTAGCTTTCTTTATAGTCCAACTCTCACACCCGTACGTGACCACTGGAAAAACCATAACCTTGAATAGATGGACCTTTGTTGACAAAGAAATGTCTCTGCTTTTTAATATGCTGTCTAGGTTGGTCGTAACTTTCCTTCCAAGGAATAAGCATCTTTTAATTTCATGGCTGCAATCACCATCTGCTCTGATTTTGGAGCCCTAAAAAATAAAGTCAGCCACTGTTTCCCCATCTATTTGCCATGAAGTGATGGGACCACATGCCATGATCTTAGTTTTCTGAATGTTGAGCTTTAAGCCAAGTTTTTCACTCTCCTCTTTCACTTTCATCAAGAGGCTCTTTAGTTCCTCTTCACTTTCTGCCACAAGGGTGGTGTCATCTGCATATCTGAGGTTATTGATATTTATTTCTCCCAGCAATCTTGATTCCAGCTTGTGCTTCATCCACCCCAGCATTTCTCATGATGTATTGCGAAGCATTATTCAAGGTAATCCTGCATTGTGAAGCAGATTCTAAACCACTGGGGAAGCCTCTGAGGACATTTTATTTCTGTGGCTAAGTGACAGTTGGAGGCTCAAATTATGTAGAATAAGAAGCAGAGTCACTCCAAATGAGTTACCTATTCATAAGAAGAACATTCATTTTATTGCCAATATTAACAAACATTACATAGAGTTTTGCAAAAGCCCTTTTATCTGAACGCACTCAGTATGCCCTTAATGTCTTAAAAGCCAGGTGGCAAGAACGTTAATTCCATTTTGCAGAAAGACAAATTGAGGAAAGCAAGGTGAAGTGTGTCCACTGGCCTGATTTGTTCAGGCTGAGGGGATGGGCTGCCTTCCTCAGGACCCTGTGGCTCCTCCTGCAGTCTAGGGTGGTGCTCATCTGTGTGTCGGCACGCCAGTCTGTGCCATCAGGTGAAAGTCTGTTGGGAGCAGGAGATTTTTGCCCCCATCACCTTTCCAATCCCTGATACACTTCCTGTGGTTTTTGCAAGTATCCAGTGCTCATTTGCTGAGATACCCCGGGGGAAGGAAATGAGTGAATTTTATAGAGCAGCGGTTGATACAACTGTAGACGTAGCATGAGCCCGGGTTGTCTGCCTCCCAGATGAGTGTTCATCTCTAGATTCCTTTCTGATTCAAAGTATGGTCTCAAGGCCAGCAATAATGCAAAGGCTGGTCCCCGAACACCAACTAAGTCAGAGGCTGCATTGTGCCAAGATCCCCAGTCATTGTCATGAACGTGAGAGCGTGAGGAACACGGCCTTAGACAAGAAGTCCTCCCTTTCAAAAGCATGGAGTCGTTTACCTTGAATAGATGTACAGCCACTGGCCTTCATTCTCCGTGCTTATCTGTACGGTTCAACTGTGACCCAAGGGCAATAGATCAGGCACACGTGTGACAGCACCTAGGGAAACTGACCCGCAGCAAACCAGCCGTGGGAATCAATGTCTCATTAAAGCAATGCTAATAATAACCACGATACCGAGAGGCAGCATTTACTGAGAGTCTGCGTGGCGGGCGCTGCCCTGAGTGCTGCTTGTGTTTATCATGCTTACTGTGTGCGAGCACTTTTCTAAATGTACATACATATGTTATTTATGTGTACACTCAAAAATCTCATATTATAATTTTTCCTTTGCTTCTCGTATCATTAAGTGAGAGTTTGCACACATGCACACACACACACACACACAGGTCAAGTTCTGCTGTTGTTTCCACATCACAGGTGAGGGGATGAGGACACTGTGTCCCAGATTCTCTGGTTAGAAAGTGAAAGGCCCTGGACTCGCAGTCTGGTCCCTGAGCCCCTACTCTTAACCATCAGCTGAAACAGATTGAGGATGACCTTGGTCTCTGTGTGTATTCTTTTCTCCGTCCCTGACATCTACACCAGGGAAAGACCTTTGGCAAAACAGTCCTCAAATGCAGAAGAAGGGGCGGGGAGGACAAATTTGGAGATGCAATGGGTTCTCTTTGCTTGGAATATCTGGGCCTGGGTGCCAACATTCTGGTCCCAACAACTGGAGGACCATCTTGTTTCCTTAGGGCTTCCCTGGTGGCTCAGCTGGTAAATAATCTGCCTGCAGTGTGGGAGACCTGGGTTCGATCCCTGGGTTGGGAAGATCCCCTAGAGAAGGGAAAGGCTACCCACTCCAGTATCCTGGCCTGGAGAATCCCATGGCGTGTACAGTTCATGGGGTCCCAAAGAGCGACTTCCACTTTATTTCCTTAGGGCTTCTCTGGCGGCTTAGCTGATAAAGAACCTGCCGGCCAATGCAAGAGATGCACATTGGATCCCTGGGTGGGGATGATCCTCTGCAGAAGGAAATGGCAACCTGCTCCAGTGTTCTAGCCTGGAATATTCCCTGAACAGAGGAGCTTGGTGGTCCCCAGTCATGGGGTCGCAGAGTCAGGACCAGCGCACAGGCAGGCACGCACGCTTGTTTCCTTAAATTCCTGTCGGTAGTTTAGCGCTTCCATTCTGTCGTCTTGCATTTCTGCCTCCCCCTTGACCCCTCGTGCTTATGTATCTATATGGAACTAATAAAGACTTGAACAGGAAATATAAAATCACCATGAAACTAAACCAAACCTGCAGCAGACCCCAGAGGGCCCCGTGCAATCAGAGCTGTGCGAAGCTATTTTCTGGGAGCTGTAAACCTAATGGCTTGCTCGGTGCGAGGCACAGCTGCAAGGCTCCGGGGACAGATATGCCCCTTGTTGGAAAACAGAAGGGCTTTAAAATTATTTTCACAAATTTTTTTCCCTTAATATTTTCCCAGCTACCTCAGGCTCTCCTTCCCCTCTGCCCTACTTAGCTAAGTAGCTAGAGTCTGGGAGGAGCCGTGATGAAGGAAGAGTGAGATTTCCCCATTTATTATTACTGATAAATAATAAATTATTCTAACAACTTTTCTATTCAGTTTTTTCATAAATCACTTAATTTTTTTTTCACTATAAGGATTTTCTTTCTTTCACATTTTTTTCCAGGCGCATGTGTGTTTTGGGAGGGAGTCATCCTAAGTTTGAATTTTGCCACAGGAATATTCTCTTGCTTCCAAGGACATGGCTTACACCCAAGGCAGTCTTGCTTCTCCTTGGTCTGCTGTTGTCCTCTCTTCATCTAACACAGACATGGCTTTCCCCCAGGTCTTCTCTCCTGTCCTCTCTCACAGAAGCCCTTTCTTTGGTGAGCCTGCATGCCGGCACAGTTCTCTGTGCTTCTGGAGACAGGCGTCTCTTGGTGTATGTTCTTCAGCCGTGGTCCTGGTCAAAGGGACTGGATGCTCTTTTGCTCGGCCCGGTCTCTCTGCTCCCTTAGGCAGCCACAGCCAGGTTCAAATCTTGCTTCAGTGATTGCTACGTCCATTATATAGCTTCGAATGAATTGCTTCCTCTCTCTCACATGCAGTCTCCTCAATTATAAAATGTATTTAATAATATGCACTATTTGAGTGTTGTGAGGATCAAGTGCGGAAATGCATGAAAAATGTAATGAATTGTAAGGCCTTCCACATATGTTACTTCTGTAAATATGCACTATTTTTATGGAGAGTCTCTTAGGAACAGTGATCACCTGTGAGTGTGAGAATAACTTAGAGGACCAATCACATAAAGGAAAAATCTATTGTGAATGATTTTAAAATATATGTGAAATTTTGGGGGCTCCTCATTTTTCTGACCCAGAAATTCTTCTATGTTTATGGAATTTTTCTAAAAATTTTTCAGGCAGCTCTGTTAACAGACTTGTCCACTCTCTGTTAAGCTAGAAGCCACATCCGTTTACAGTAATTCTTGCTTCTGTCTAAAGTTTGAACACCAGACTAATAATAATAATGATGGTGATGATATGCAGCATTTTAAAAAGTATCTACCATGTGGCCAGTCTCTATCCACATATTAACTCACTGAGTCTTCACATAACCCTTTAAAGAAGGTGCAATCAAATCCTGTTTTGTAGATAGAGAGAGGACGGGGCAAAATCAGGCACAGGGTCATAGACATGACGGCCTGGAATCACTCATGGTTGTTATGCCTCAGGAATCCTTGCTTATAACTACTCTGAGATATAACCTTCTAAACTCTAGGGTTACTGTGGAGGGTAAAGAAATGGTAACTATTGATTCCCCCCGTGCTCTGTGAGAGTGTATGGTAAGTGTTGTTTCCCTCCACAGGTACATTCAGTTTTATGAGCGCTGGCTCTTTCCCTTGGGTCACGCCTGAACTAAGATTTACTGCACTTCGTTGCCTCTGCAACTCTATGGATGTGAGAGGTGGACCATAAAGAAAGCTGAGCGCAGAGGAAGTGATGCTTTTGAACTGTGGTGCTGGAGAAGACTCTTGAGAGTCCCTTGGACTGCAGGGAGATCCAACCAGTCCATCCTAAAGCAGATCAGTCCTGGGTGTTCATTGGAAGAACTGATGTTGAAGCTGAAACTCCAATACTTTGGCCACCTGATTCGAAGAGCTGACTCATTGGAAAAGACCCTGATGCTGGGAAAGATTGAAGGTAGGAGGAGAAGGGGACGACAGAGCATGAGATGGCTGGATGGCATCACTGACTCAGTGGACATGAGTTTGGGTGAACTCTGGGAGTTGGTGATGGACAGGGAGGCCTGGTGTGCTGCAGTTCATGGGGTCGCAAAGAGTCGGACACGACTGAGTGACTGGACTGAACTGAATTGTTGCCTCTGCAGAAAGCTAGGTTTGTTCTGGAACATTATGTATCCAAAGTCCATAACCTTCAAAGTTCACCTTAAATATCACACACAAAAAGGGGCTTAGGTATGCATATGTGTGAGTCTTATATAAGACAAGATGAAAACTTTACACAAGTGTTTGATGTCTAAGCCCTGGAGAAGGGTGAAGCACACGGGGAGGGTGTGGGCGGGAGAGACAGGTGCTTCCCATCGATGTCCAACCTTTCCTATGATGCTCCTGGTCAGTTCTCCTCCCACTCTTTACCCACACAACCTCCTCAGCCACCCAGAATAAAACAAAGAGGAGGAGGAGATAAAGACAAGAATTCGATTAAAATGACCATGCCAGGACGCTTGAGTCCACTAAACTTGGAGCAAGACAGACTTGGGTGTTTAGAATGGTGATCTCACCCACAGTCAGCTGCTGAGGTCCTGTCCTCAGAGCAGCACTTCTCCATGGGGCCCCTTGTTCCTGCAGCATCAGTATCCCCTGAAAAGCTGACATAAGTGCATGTTCTTGGGCCCAGCCTCCACCCATCCAGCCCCAAACTATGAGAGGGTCCCAATAACCTGTTTCAAAAAGTCATGCAGGTTCTGATTTGAACCCAAGTTTGATTATCATTCAGGGGTGCTGGGGGTGGGAGCAAAACGTGCTGATGTCAAGCCATAGCTGCAAGCTAAATGCAGCCCACTGCTGGGTTTTTTTTTTTTTAATTGATTGATTTATTTTAATTGGAGGATAATTATTTTACAATAGTGTGATGGTTCTTGCCATACATCAACATGAATCAGCCATGAGTGTACATGTGTCTCCCTGTCCTGAACCCGCCTCCCAACTCCCTCCCCATCTACCCCTCTGGGTTTTCCCAGAGTGCTGGCTCTGAGTGCCCCGCTTCATGCATTGAACTTGCACTGCTCATCTATTTCCCATATGGTGACATACATGTTTCAACGCTAGTCTCTCAAATCATCCCTATGAGGGCAGCCTTGAGTGGTTGATTGCCACAGGGACCGCGAGGCCTGCAAAGCTAGAAACATTTCCTCATCTCTAGTCTTTTACAGAAAAACTCTCCGGTCCCTGCCTTATGGAATTAGAGGAACAGAAGCCTCCCAGGCAACCACTGGGAAGTGACTTTTCCATATATATACTTGGTGATCTTTGTCAAATTCCCTTCTGATCCTGTTTTCGCCTCAAAACAGAGAAAGAACGTTCTAACTCCCTTGTAAATGTGTGATCAGATAATCCATGGAAAGATGTGAGCAGAATACCTGACACTTAGCAATCGCTGAATAAGTAGAAATTATTTTTAATGAAGCAAAACTAGAAAAATTATTAATTAATTGGTTAGCTTAT
The DNA here is from genome assembly GCF_003369695.1 of Bos indicus x Bos taurus. Taxonomy (NCBI): domain Eukaryota; kingdom Metazoa; phylum Chordata; class Mammalia; order Artiodactyla; family Bovidae; genus Bos; species Bos indicus x Bos taurus. Next base: position 155,235,053 of record NC_040076.1, read on the forward strand.
ATTTGAGTCTTAATAAAAGTAGAAAAAATATCAAATTAAACTCATTTTTTAGTAGAAAACAAAGAAAAACTTTAGGCCAGGCCTATAATCCTTTAACAGGAAATACAAGTTTTAAAAGTAATAAAATTGTGTTATTCTTTAAAAGTAACTTCAATTTTAAAATGTATTTGTACACTTAATATCTTTAGGCTTGAGCAGAACCCATTAATAAACATTCATCTCTTAATTCTTTAAAATTTTGCAAGTCTTATTCAAAGCTTTTATTTATTTCAAGCACAATCTACTTTTGACAATTTTTTCCCCTACTATGGACGTTAAAGTTTGAACTTTATGTTAATAAATAACAAGAACTACCATTCATTTCCCAATGTTTACAAATATATTCGTTGCTATATATTTTTATATATACATGAGATACATGTATTCTGTATTAACTAAAATGTGGTGGTTAAGTCGCTGAGTCCTATTGATGCTTGTGATCCCTTGGTCTGTGGGATTCTCCAGGCAAGAAAACTGGAATGGGTTGACATTTCCTTCTCCAGGCGATCTTCCCAACTGAGGAATCAAATCCGGGTTTCCTGCATTGCAGACAGATTCTCTACCAATTGAGCTACAGGGAAGCCCCATTAACTAAAATGGGGAGGGTTAAAAGTATATAACTAATGTTTCCATTCTTTCTGTATTTGCCTTGAAGTTGAAAACAACATTTTTTATTATTATTCATGATTTTGTGGTTTGGCTGGGCTCAGCTGAGCAGTTTTCTACCACGTAGCACAGCTAAGATTGCTTATTAGTCTGCACTCAGCTGGGAGATCTGCTGGTGGGTGAGACTCCAGGACAGGCTTTCCTCTGCCAGGGCATCTCTCTACATGGCCTCCCATCAGTTAGCAGTGAACCAGGCCATGGCAGCTTCCAAGGCCATGGGCTTCCAAGATGGGACATTCAAGAAGACAAGACTCAGTGTGCAAGCACTTATCAACCTTCTGCTCACATCAAGCTTGCTAAGGTCCTATTAATGCATCTCACATGTTCACCCACAGGGTCATGTGTAAAGAGCGTGAATATACCAGGGTGTGAATGCTAGGAGGTTTGTCCACTGGACACACCAGTGCACTAATCAGTCACTACCAATAACTTCTGAGTAATGATAATGTGGTGGATCTGGAACACACACTGATTGTCTAGACTGCCTCCATTCATGTGGGTACTGGAGAAGAGCAACGGGGCTTCTTTATTTCAACATGTGTTTGGAATCAATCAGAAAAGACAAGTTTCTTTCTGAATGTTTGTTTAAGGACCTAGTTTGAATAATTAAAGCACAAAAGGAAGAGCTTCTATTTCTCTGGTGTCCTCCTGCAGGGATTTTGAGCCCCAAGTCCAGGGCAGATGCTTTGGATTGGCTTCCCACCCACATTAGGGCAGCCTGCGTTTTGAAGGTGCTTGTGTAATACACAGATTATGCCAGGTTTTTCTGAGATGAGTCAAAAGCCAAGCTCTGATAATAAGATATCAAGGTGGCATTTGGCCGGTATTGTTGACACAGCTAAAAAAATTGAAATGCCTCTCACCCAAACCTCTTAGTAATAAACTGGGTCATAAACACCATTTAATGCTACAGTGAGGCTGATTTTTTGGAAGGAATGATGCTAAAGCTGAAACTCCAGTACTTTGGCCACCTCATGCGAAGAGTTGACTCATTGGAAAAGACTCTGATGCTGGGAGGGATTGGGGGCAGGAGGAGAAGGGGACGACAGAGGATGAGATGGCTGGATGGCATCACTGACTCAATGGACGTGAGTCTGAGTGAACTCCAGGAGTCGGTGATGGACAGGGAGGCCTGGCGTGCTGCGATTCATGGGGTCGCAAAGAGTCAGACATGACTAAGCGACTGAACTGAACTGAACTAAACTGATGGCTGATTTTTAATTCACGGGCAAAATCTCTGATTCTTTATCACTTGTGCTGAATATTTAAGGAGGTTGACACATGTTTATTTTCAAATGATACTGAAATCAATTTAGATTATATGGAAGTCAATGTAATAAAAATAAGAAGATAGCATTATCTTCTGGAAAGGACTAATTTATTTGAATGAGTTAGATATCTTTATAGTCTTCTGGAAATCTGTATCAAACTTCAGTAAGAATTTCTTTGGGGTTCTTGAGGGGATCTGCTTAGATATCCTTGAGTAAGTACTGCCCTCCTCTCTCTGAAACATCATCCTCTCTGAATAAATACAGAACTTCAGGAATGAGTGAGTGTCACCCCAAGCAGCTGAAGCAGCCCTGGTGATCATTAGTCCCCGGAGGGACTAATGGGTTTCTGTATCAGTCTCACTCTGTACAGTCTTGACCCAGCCTCTGTAGTAAGGAACAGTCCCTAGAACTTAAAATATCATTCAGTTTGCAGGCAGCCTAACAATAAATGCAAGTGTATGTTTAATAAATGATTTGTTTTGAGGGACAATGATGGTGCCATAAGACTGCGTTGGTGAAGACAGAGAAGAAATTGTGAAGACCAGGGGATAGATTTCATTCATTCATTCACTCAAGGGACATTTCTGAGTACCCACTGTGTATCCATCCTGGGCATGTTGAAGAATTTTCCCTTCTTACAGAGCTACAGGGAAGGGTTTTTCTTGAGTAGAAAAAGAGATTGCAGTGAGGGGAGCAGAAAGTTTCTATGAATACCCTGAACTGTTTCCATAATTTCTTAAGCAGTGTTATTTTTCCATAGTTTTTGTTAGATTCTGAAAGAAACCCAATGACCCCAAAATGTTAAAGGTAGTAGAGAATTATGAATGGCTGAGATCATGACTCATTGTCCTAGACCTCATTTTCTAGCCTAACTCTTTCATTTCTCAAGTGAGAAAAGCCAGATCCAGAAAGCTGACATGAGTACTTTGTTCAAAAATCACTCATCAGGTTGCTGATAGAGCTCAGTTTAAACATCAATAGGTTGCACTACCTTTTGGGTGGTTTCACTAGAAATGATGACTGTTGATTATCCAAATGTCCTATTGATATAAGCATATCCAAAACACAGAAAGGAAGTGCGTTTCCAGCCATGGAGAGGTATTATCCTAGCAGGAAATAAAACTTTTTGCCTGGTTTCTTAGACAAAGAACATTCTTGGCTAAGGGCCCTGACGAATATGGGGAGAATGGCTTCGGTGAAATAATAATGCAGGTAAGAAGTTCTGCCCGCTGACCTCTATGGAGTGGCAGCTGGAAAAAGGTTGTGCTTTCCCATTTCTAAGTTTCTCTTTCTTGGTGCAGGGCATCAGATTTTGTTGATTAGAAAATGATCCACAATATTAGTACACTTAGACACCAAGTGGGTTAGGTCAGAGAACTCAGGAGAGTTCTGGAGGACATCAGGAGGAAGAGACAAGACATAGATGTGGGGAGGAGTCCAACTCACTCATGTTCCACAGACACACGCAAGACCAGTAGGAGACAAGTCTCTAATCAAATGGAGAAGAGTATCCAGTAGTGACTGAACTGCCATGACCCACTTCCAGCTACATAATTACAGGGCTCCTCCTTCCATGACTGATGTTATAAAAGAAAAAAGAGCCTCCCAGAAATGAAGTAAGTTATAGTTATGGGTGGTGCAGTAACTAACTCTACCATGAATTACTGTTTGGGGAAGAATTTGGGAGAGTTCTTGCAGCTGACAGTCAGCAGATCCACTTGCGTTATAATGAAGCAGGTTGTATTAAGTCTGCATACATCAGAAATTCTTGGATACTATACGCCTTTTCATTGACTGCTCACACAATCATGGAGAGTGTAAGAATTAGGTGTGCATCCCTGTGACGGCTCCTTCTTACCCGGTGGTCACTGCAAGGTGGGCAGATGAGCCAGAGGAAGAATTTGTGGTGTTGCTTCTCATCTGGTGACTTTTAAAGAGTGGCTTCATTCACTTGTGTGGGTGTCCATTCAGTCCATCGTCCGGAGGTCCACTCCCACCGGCCGGATTCTTCTCTGGTTCAGTGGGTAGCCCAAGAGGAAAAGAGGAGTTCAATCCCAGGTTCTGTCCATGACCGTGAGGTCACAGCAAGTTCAGTGATTACCGCCACTTTTCTGTCTGTGTGTGTTTTAACCACATAGAAAGAAGTATTTAAAAAAGGCGTGTTTGTTAATGCTCTGAGAACCTGGCTACAACACTGCCTTGTGGGCGTAAAATAGGAACGCTCTTGGCACTGCGTGCTTTTACTTTTACCAACACCAGGATTTTTTGGACAAGTTATACTCAGGAGACATCTTTTATGGGAAGAGAAGGTGAGGCCATAACTGCATTCCTTGGGCCTGATGGTTTAAGGAAATTTACCCCAGGAGGACTCCTGTTGGATGGTTTAATTAGCCCCAAAGTAAAGCAGTGGCAGAAAAATTTGGGTCAAATTAGTACTTTACTGTGTATTAGGTCACCATGTTTGTCTGACAAAATGAGACACCCCAGGAAGAAAACTCTGACTGCCCGACGTCTGGGTGACGCTTAGGTAAACGTCGACTCCACTCGTCAGTTCCACAGATGAAAACACACATCTCATTCTGACACTCCTTTGCTTGAAACTCTTTGACGAATCCATTTTACCTTCAAAAGAGCCCAGATGTCTTAGAGTGAAATTCTAAGACTCTACCTTACCCTAATCTGTTCTTTTCTAGCCTTCTCTCATCCTCTGCGGACCCGTCTCCAGACCTAATTGATAATGTCTCTTTCTCTGAAATTTCTTCCTTGCTCACACCTCACTCTCATTTTTCCAACTGGGATGTCTGATAATCCTCTACAGTCACTCAAAGTTGTCCTTCTTTTTGTCCTGGCTAGGGTTTTCCCAAGTTAAAAAAATCTGTGCTCTTCTCAGATCCCTCTGTGCCTCTCTAAATGCCCTGTTATGGTAGACTTCTCTTTCTATTTCTCTTTCTTCTTTCATTTTAATCACATCTATAGATTTGGCTCAGACAGTAAAGTGTCTGCCTGCAATGCAGGAGACCTGGGTTCGACTCCTGGGTTGGGAAGATCCCCTGGAGAAGGAAATGGCAATCCACTCCAGCACTCTTGCCTGGAAAATCCCATGGACGGAGGAGCCTGATAGGCTACAGTCCATGGGGTCGCAAAGAGTTGGACATGACTGAGCGACTTCACTTTCTCTTTCTGCAAGTGTTGGAGCTTTGCAGGCACCCTGCCTTCTGTGGCTGTATCCTCAGCATTTGGTATGGTTTCTAGAATAGTGAGTCCTCACTAAGGTATGACGAGAGAGTGACTGGATGGCTATTGCAGACTTCGGTAACACCCCCAGTGAGAGTGTTTCAAATGTCTCACCCCTTGATTGAGAGGCAGACACGCAGTCAAAACTCTCTTTTCATGCAGAAATGCATAGAGAATCTCTTTTATTATAACAGTGATAATTTCAGTGTTCTTATTCCACAGAACCAACTCATTTACAGAGAAGAGACTAATGACATCTCCCACCATTTAAAAAGCCTCATCAAAGACTGACCAACGCCAAAAGCATACTCAGTGTATGGGCTCATGGGGTCCCAAAGTCTAGTACTGCAGGCTGTATGTTGAAAGGCAGCAGAGAGTAGGGGCTGAAATCATGGACTGGGGAAACATCTCAGCTTTGTCACCTACTAGCTGTGTGACCTTGGACAAGTTACATGAACTCTTTCTGCTTTAATTTCCCTACATATAAAAATAGGAGGCTACTAATACAATTATGTAAAGTTTAAAAATAAAATAAAATTAAAAAAAATATGAGGCTAATGATTGAACCTACCTCATAGATATCATGAGACAAGCAAGAAATCTGTTAGTATCAAAAGCGTGAACAGTGCTGGGCATACTACTCTGTGAAGCAATATGGAGTAATGGCCAAAGGCACTGATCTTAAACAGACAGTTCTGGCTCTGAGCTTTTGTTCCCCACTGACTAGCAGTGAGATCTTGGGCAAGTTGTTCATTGTCCCTACACCTTAGTTTCCCTTCTCTGTAACCTGGAGCTAATAATTGCACTTTCGTTTGACCTTCACCTATTAACTGAGCTATCTCCCTAAAGCATTTAGCACAGTAAATGTTCAACGAATGCTGACTTCTGTTGTTATTATGTAAGACAGGCTCTCAACAAATGCACGCATACATGCTCAGTAGGTCCAGTGGTGTCTGACTCTTTGTGACCCCAAGGACTCTAGCCTGCCAGCTCCTCTGTCCATGAGGTTCTCCAGGCAAGAATACTGGAGTGGGTAGCTGTCCCCTCCTCCAGGGGATCTTCCCAACCCAGGGATTGAACCTGGCTCTCTTGCATTGATTTGGGGCTAAATCTTCATTAGGTTAATAATATACACCTCTTCCAGCATTAACTCTTTTGGTAGCTCCACCTTTTCTCCCTATCCTTACTGGTGTAAGTTAAGAATTGAAAAGAGAGGCCTTTAGCTTCAAGACATGTGCTATGGATCTAGAATCATGCAATGTCACACTTGTAGAACCCAAGGTTATCATAAGTTTTAACTGCTTTATTTTAGACCACTGGTTCTCAATGGAGGCTGAACGTGCCTTAGCTCCTTTCCTTAGGGGACATCTGGCAAAGTCTGGAGACCATCGCAAGTGTGGGGGAGGAGGGTGCTACCAGAATTGAGTGTTCAGAGGCCAGGGATGCTGGTCAACACTCTCAAGGTACAGGGAAGTCTCCCAGGACAAGGGATTACCTGTCCTCAAAAGTCAACAGAGATGGGGTCGAGAAACTCTTTTGAGTTTAAGGCAATTGAAGCTAAGAGAGGCTAAATGACTTGCTTGTGATTAGAGGATTGATGACATTATTTCTGATTTCATTTGATCTACTGTGGAATTTTCCAGTAGTCATGTACGGATGTGAGAGTTGGACTATAAAGAAAGCTGAGTGCTGAAGAATTGATGCTTTTGAACTATGTTATTGGAGAAGACTCTTGAGAGTCCCTTGGACTGCAAGTTGAGCCAACCAGTCCATCCTAAAGGAAATCAGTACTGAGTGTTCATTGGAAGGACTGATGTTGAAGCTGAAACTCCAATACTTTGGCCACCTGATGCAGAGAGCTGACTCATTGGAAAAGACCCTGATGCTGGGAAAGATTGAGGGCAGGAGGAGGAGATGACAGAGGATGAGATGGTTGGGTGGCATCACCGACTCAGTGGACATGGGTTTGGCTGGACTCCGGGAGTTGGTGATGGACAGGGAGGCCTGGCGTGCTATGGTTCATGGAGTCACAAAGAGTCAGACAGGACTGAGCGACTGAACTGAACTGAACTGCGGAATACCTAAACAAACCCAGGAGGCAGAAGAAAGCCCAGCACTGAGATCCCGTTGTTATCGTTCCAAACCCCTGTGCTGTGATATGAGGGCACAGAGCTCTTGCTTTTCCCACACTTTCACCCCACTGTCTCCCGTGCATCCCAACACACAAGTGCACACAGCACCATCCCTGCAAAAGCAAAGCCGAGTTAGCCTTGTTCAAGCACAGATGAGTTTTCCTCCTGGTCACGTCTGTTTCAAACCAACCTATTTCATCACCACTGCAAGTGGGATGAAAAGGTGATCTAGGACACAGATGTCCGTGGCTCTCGGACAAGAACTGGGCCAAGGTGATCACGTCAAATAATCTTAGCTTTGTGGTAAGCAGGGGCCGCAAGCAATTGCAGAAATCCTGTGACTATGAGAATGAAGAGTAAGAATAGCAAAGGGGGTAAGAGTTGATGTACATGCCACACAAATTCACAGGAAGTAGACTTCATCAGTTCTAGTATCTGTGGTTTTCTTGTGTTCTCTTCAGATCTTATTCTGGGAAAAGAAAGTTATCAGGTCAGTCGTGGTAATGTACTCAGTTTTGTTTTGTTTCTGCCCTGTTCTGCACAGGCAGAATGAGGAGATGTGAACCCTCACACCAGACAGGGGCCAGAGATGAAAAGAGACCCTGAGAAGGAATCCAGGATTCCATGTGAGAGATGCGTAGAAGGAAGGGGAGGGGAGAGAAGGAGCGGTATCGTCCTGGGATGTGAAAAGCATGACTGAAAATAGTCTGTCCTCTAATATCGCTAATGAAACCACGGTGATGTCACTTCTGATCACGCTGTCGTTTGAGCTGCTGATCTTGCGATAGGAAGCTTCCCTTTGCGCATTCACAGCAGTGACAGTGGAAAAGACCTTCAGATTCACAGTGAGTAGGTGGAACTCGTCAAGAAAAATAACTTCACTACAACAACAACAAATGATGGAGGAGACAGAAACTTCTCTGGGAGGGTAGAGGGGAAAGAGCAGAGTCTAAGTGCTATGACACATGTGAAAGAAGAGTCATTTATTTAATAGGAAGTAACCCATTCACACAAACCTAGCTTTGTGGTCCCTCAGAAGTACGCAAGTACTACCAATCTGTCCACCACAGATTCTCATCAGAATTTCTCGGGAAATGCCTCATTAAAGAATCTTTAAAGAGTAGTTATGAGTGCACACCAGTCAAACCATTTCAGAAAGACAGTCAACACTACCTACTGTAGTATTAATTTCCTTCCCTTCCACGGGAACCACATTTTGCCCAATTTAGTATGAGTTTTGAATTAAGGCCAGCCATGAACCCTCTGAACCACTCTCTTCTCTGCAAGAGAAAGCTGTTTCCTGTCTCTAAGAGGAAGGCCTTACATGGTCTGAGGACAGCTTTTCTTTGGCATTAAATAGTTCTTCCCAGATATCTTTATTGGATACTCGATGGGATGATTCTAGCTCATAAAACTTTACAGAAAATTACTGGTGAGAACCAGTTGAGGATTTTTCAATTGTAGACTTTGAAAAATAATTTTAAAAAAAATGGATGCTCTCAGATCCACCCACCCTAGTCGTTTGCTCATTTCTCTCTCATGCGGTATGTAGCCCTCATGCTACTAAACCTGCGTACCTTCCACGAAGAGTCAGTGGTCATGCCAAGGCTTTAATTAAACATTTCATCAGGAAGATCCACAGGGCACATATTTTAAGTTGTCTGGTTCATTCCCTGCCACCCACTGAAGCTGATCTCCATGAGCTGCTGGCCCGCCGCAGGGCGCGTGGCTCCGCCTTAGTTCTGGGTCAGGGTGTTTCTCCAAGCTGGAGCTCCTGGCCTGCCCGACTCACGGGTCCCCACATGTGCTGTTAGAAAACCACGTCTGTGCCCAGTCCCAAGCTCACGCAGTCAGAACTTCTCGGCAATTGAGGTTCTGAATTTTACACTCTAACCTATTTCTTAAATGACTTTTATCTGTTCAGGAGTAAATGTTAAAGACTTACAGGCAGGAAGGTCAATTATGCATCTCACACGCAAAGAAGGGGAGAGGAGCGGGATTATGGTAGTGCAAGGAGACATTTTGAAGAATAGGATTTTTTTTTTTAAGAAGAAAAAATACGATACTTCCAAACCATTTGTGTGTGTGCATGTCCGTGTGTGTAACTGATTTGTTCATTCATCCTATATCTGGGCTCTCCTCACTCCCTGACTTTATTTTATTTTCCATTTAGTCTGTTTTGACATCTCTGCCAGAAGAGGCAAAGGGGAAAACCTTAGGAATTTAATATGCCCTTCAAAGTAATTTAGCTTTTTAAAAATGTATCTATTTTGACCTTTATAAAGTTGTTTTCTGGCATTATCCAGTTCGTGTTTTATATAGTGTCACATGTTGGTAAATGGAATAGTAGCTAGAATTATTTTTTAGGCCTCAATTAATATTATTTGCCCTATTAAATGTATGTGGTTATTTACTTACAGATTTGTTTATTAGTTATTTAAGGAAGAGCACACACAAAGCACAGGTCACTGTTTAAGCACATGAGAAGAAGCGTGAGTTTTCAAAGTGTGAGTGAGTGAGTGAAGTGGCTCAGTTATGTCCCACTCTTTGCAACCCCGTGGACTGTAGCCCACCAGGCTACTCTGTGCATGGGATTCTCCAGGCAAGAGTACTGGAGTGGGTTGCCATTTCCTTCTCCAAGCGTGCCCCACGCTAAACCTTCCTCATCCTTCGATGATTTTAACATACCTGCTATTTTCCATGCCGTGAAAGGAACTGCAGAAAGCTTTTCATTTCAGTATCTTGAATCTTATGAAAACTGCTTCTAATAAAATAACGAAAAAGTTCACTGTTACCAAATTCCAGACACACTCGCGATCCTGAATCTGCTCTCAGCTGGATTTCCAACGTGAGGGAGAAACAATGGTCTCTCGACCATTCTGTATACAATTCCCTGCCTTTGAGGCCCATATTTAATTTCCAGCCTGTTAGGATTGAAACCTGAAATTATGCTGTTATTTTAGCTTAGAATTCCTAGTCTTCTCATAATCATCGTTAGTGAGATTCTTGCTTTGTTCAGATTATTGTTATAATCAGCAGTAATGATAGCTGTGACTATTGACGATGCGGGCTGGACAGTCAGGTCTGGACTGCCTCTGACTCGGGTTGTGCGTGGCCACGCCCGCGGGGCTGAGGGCACCTGGAAACGGCCTGTGCTGCCCGCCGCGTGGCCACAGCCACACAGCACGGGGGCGGCTGTGGCAAAGGGTCAGCAGTGTCATCCAGGCGGGGAGCCTGGGGACTGGTCCTCTGCCGACTTGAGAAGAAAGATCTTGAATGTGAATATCCATTAAGGTGAAAAACTGCACTAGATTCAAAGCGTTCTTAGAAATATAAGGTTGTGTGGCTTATATGGTTATACAGGAAAGCAGTTTTCAAAAAGAGACTATGTTAGGGAAGTTTTCGAATATAATTCCCTTTCCCATATTAGGGAAGTTTTCGAATATAATCTCTTCAAATATTTTCTCAGACCCACTCTCTGTCTATTCTTCTTTTGGGACCCCTACAGTTCAAACGTGGGTGCCTTTAATGTTGTCCAAGGGGAGAAGCGGGTGGGGTGAATCGGGAGACTGGGATTGACATATATACATAAACTGCTATGTTTAAACATGAACTACTGCTATGTTTAAAGTTGGAAACATAAACTTCTGTTTGAAATAGATAACTCATGAGAACATGCTGTATAGCGCAGGGAACTCTACTAGCTGTCCTGCGGTGACCCAGATAGGAAGGAAATCCAAGAGAGAGGGGACATATGTAAACATATAACTGATTCATTTTGCTATGCAGCAGAAACTAAGACAGCATTGTAAAACAGCTATACACCAGCACATGTTTTTTTTAAATAAGCAAAAAGAGAATGAGTTTGAGTCAGTTTGAGCCAAAGCAAAGACCGCTGAGCATCCTCCCAGCTTGCTTTCCGGCTCCTCTCCCCTCAAGGACCCTAGTTCTCAGTCCTCATCTCTGCAGATGCACACTTCCCTTTGCCCCTTGGGGTACCCCTTTCCAGCCTGACCCCTGAAGCTCCTCAGATGGCAGTGTGGCCCTCAGTTCCCCAGGGGCCTGGCACAGGGCTGGTGAGGGCAGAGCTGCTGCCTGTGTGGGTGTGTGGGTGTGTTTGGGGGCATCCCTCCTGGGAGACGGTTAGTACAGGATGGGGAGTCAGAATGCAAACCAGACTCCTCTTGACTGGAGCTCTGGTGGTCTGTCTTTAAGCATTCAGTTCAGTTCAGTCACTCAGTTGTGTCCGACTCTTTGCGACCCCATGAATTGTAGCACGCCAGGCTTCCCTGTCCATCACCAACTCCCAGAGTTCACTCAAACTCATGTCCATGGAGTCGGTGATGCCATCCAGCTATCTCATCCTCTGTCGTTTAAAAACTTTCAAAATTTGTATGGGGTTTGTCCCTTCCCTTTGGGTTGCCCTGGTGGCTCAGCTGGTAAAGAATCCACCTGCAATGCGGGAGACCTGGGTTTGATCCCTGGTTTGGGAAGATCCCCTGGAGAAGGGAATGGCTACCCACTCCAGTGTTCTGGCCTGGAGAATCCCATGAACAGAGGAGCCTGGCGGGGGACAGTCCATGGGGTCGCAGAGTTGGACATGACTGAAACACTTTCACACATGCACTGCCTTCCCTTTAACAAAAATTAAAAGAGCATTTTTGTGTCCACATTGTAATTTGAGCCCAGTTAAAACAATACCTCTAACAGTGTCTTAAACTTTTAGAAAAGTCAGCTCTCCTTTCAGATATGGAATTAACACAAACACAGCTGTAATATACATTTCATCTCATCTCCAGGGGATGCTGTCTGTGAGGGGGAGGCAGCAGGAGATGGGGGTTCAGAGCCAGGTGGACAGAAGACTCACAAAATGGGACTGTAGGAGGCTAGGAGCAGCAAGGGAAAGACCCCACCTTGTAACCCACACTCCATGCTGGGTTAAAGGACTGTAAGTGTCCCTGTCCCCTCATAAAACAAATGCCAGGGTCAGGTACCTATGACAAGCAGTGCACAGTCCCAGGGTGAGGACTCCCTCCTCCCTGCCACCTTTGTGACGGCTTTGGGCAGATCTCTTGACCAATCTGTGCTTTCAGTTTTCTCATCTGTAAAACGTGTTTAATCGTATTAACTTGTTTCCCAGGGAAGTAATGTGATATATGAATATTTGCAGGGAAACCTTGGAGATCTGGGGGCTTCCCTGATAGCTCAGCTAATAAAGAATCTGCCTGCAATGCAGGAGACCCCGGTTCAATTCCTGGGTTGGGAAGATCTCCTGGAGAAAAGGTAGGCTACCCACTCCAGTATTCTTGGGCTTCCCTGGTGGCTCAGCTGGTAAAGAATCTGCCTGCAATGTGGGAGACCTGGGTTTGATCCCTGGGTTGGGAAGATCCCCTGGAGAAGGGAAAGGCTACCCACTCCAGTATTCTGGCCTAGAGAATTCTGTGGAATGTACAGTTCATGGGGTCACAAAGAGTCAGACATGACTGAGCAACTCTCACGTCACTGGGAGATCTGACCGCAAAGGTGCCTTATCCCAAGCAGCATTTGCTGCTCTCCTCCTCACCCGCACTAGCAAACGGCCCCTAGCACATGCATATTTTGGCAAAGTTAATGTAAATGACTCCAGACTGTTTTCTTAAGAAAAATGAACGCTTGTGTTATTTCTCAAGAAGAACCTGACATAATCATTACCAAAAAAAAAAAAAATTTCACAGTGGCATAGAGTGAAGGCTAAGGTTTTTAAAAACTCATAACAACAGATTTCAGGTCTAGGCTCCTATGGGGTTATTATAAGCACCAGTGAGTAATAATGATTACAAAAATGAGGAAAAATACATTGACAGTGTTATTTGAAAACAATTGTGTTAAGAGGCTTTTTACACACATTTTACACAGTGTGGATATCCAAAATGGATTTTAGATGATATTAAGAGGATTGCTTTTCAGGTATTAAATGTGCAAAAAGCAGGAACGAAAGATGTGTTGAATTGGCCAGTGGACAGAATCTGGCCCAGGGACCTGATGTAGCTACAGGCAGCTGGCAAGGAAACCCTACAATAGTTCCTGCCTCTCTGGGCTTACGAAAGTTCAAACATCTCTAAATACGAAGTAATTTCCTTTTACTCATTTCCAACCTAAATGTTTTGTTTTTTCCTCTCTCGCAGTTTCTCGCTACATGTGTGGACTCCTGATATTAGAGCTGAGTTAGACCCGATCGTTAGGATCAGACCTACACCAAGCATGGGCAACACGGTTCCTCTTTTCTGAGGCCGAGTGACATGGCCCTGCCTCTCCCTCCCTCCCACTTCAAACCAGTTCCTCATCTTGTCTTCCGGAGTTTAGTGAACTGGACCCTCCTCTTCCTGGTCAGCCAGGCTTACAACCACAGCCTGCTGTGACTTCACCATGAGGCCTCGTGTCACACCTGACACATCACTAGATTCTGAAGGCCTGCGGGCACTTAGCACACGCATGAGCCCCTGGGGTCTTGTCCCAATGCTGATTTCCTCTCTGTCAATCTGGGCTGGGGCCTGAGGTCATGCCTCCCTTACAAGGTCCTCAGTGACGCCCATGTGGGTGCCTCCTGGAATCCGCTTTTGTTGTCAGGGAAGAGGAGAGTTTTGTGCTGATAACAATCCTCTCCTTTCTGGTCTTTCGCAGAGAAATCCCAGCCCAGTCAGGACTGAAATGATCATCCTGAGCATAGCAAGCTTGAAGTTAGCTCTTGTTTGTAAAGGAGTCAAACGAGGAACGTCAGGAGACAGAAACTGAGAAGGCTGGGCAGCGCGTGCAGCTTCTCCGTCTGCCGTCTCCTCTCTGGTCCCGTTCGCAGGCTCTGCTAACACGCGACATCTCATCATAGGCTTCTGCTGTCATCACACATGGTTTATTCCTTCAACCAGTGTTTTTTGAGGGCCCACTGTGCGTGAGACACTAAACTACACTCAGAATAAAGGAAATAAAATACTACAATTTCCCACCACCAACAGCTTGCAGTCTTACACAGAAAAGAGCCAGATAAGCAAGGCAATGCACATTTCTGGGCCCAGAACATTCTTCTTATGCTTATGAATTCCTTTATCTCACCTCAAAACCCTCATTATCACTCAAACACTTTATACTAGAGTGTACACCACTAAACTACTGTATTTTATAATTCTCTACTACAAGTCATGATTGTAATCCTTAGAAATGTTCTGCTCTCAATGATCCAATTTTGATATATTTTCAAAGGTTGCATTATAAAAACTGTTCTAAAGAGAGGGGCTATGATTTTTTAGTCTGGATTGTCTTAAGGCTTACAAGGACTGAAAATTCAAAAACAAATATGACTGAATATATGGTACAAAACTTAAAAATCACTAGGAAAAGGTAGTAAATAAATGTAGTAAGTACAGTAAGTCCTGGGAAAAATGTGAACTCAAAGGGAACGTGATGGGTGATTGGCTCTATCTTCATCATGGTCTCTGTTCTCAAATGGAGGCTTCTGGAGGAGTAAAGGGAGGTGCAGGGGAGCCTAGGTTTTGGATGGTGGGGAGAACAGTCAGTCAGATCCCTCTTGGGAAGGGCAGGGCAGAGCACAAGGCCCAGGGACCCTCAATTCTCCCCAACCCATTTTTTTTTTTTTTCTGAGAAGGATATGTTTACTACTCAGAAGATTCCTGGATATTTCGGGCAGCCAGAAGATCCAGAAGCCTCCCCGCTCATACTCAGCCTATTTCTAGATGGTGATATTAATAAGCAAAACCAGGACTGGGGCCGCTTGGGATCACGCGGATCAGGACCTGAGGACAGCACCAGCAACGCTCAGATGGCCCGCCTGGGTGTTCCAGGGCCACCGTGATGCTGCCCCGAGTCTCATCCACTTGCAGTTGCCGCTGATGAATTCCAGTGAGCTTCTTTCCTCTGCTAGAGGCGCTTCTCTTTCCATCTCATCAGTCCAGAGCTCACCCGTTTGATCTTCTTTTTTGTTTATTTCATGATAAAGCCCAGAGCCATCCAAACAAAAGTAGCTTGACCACTACTAATTCCTGATGAAGACAACCCAATGTATCAGTAGCAGAGACATTACTTTACCAACAAAGGTCCGTCTGGTCAAGGCTATGGTTTTTCCAGTGGTCATGTATGGATGTGAGAGTTAAACTGTGAAGAAAGCTGAGCACTCAAGAATTGATGCTTTTGAACTGTAGTGTTGGAGAAGACTCTTGAGAGTCCCTTGGACAGCAAGGAGATCCAACTAGTCCATCCTAAAGGAAATCAGTCTTGAATGTTCATTGAAAGGACTGATGCTGAAGTTGAAACTCCAATACTTTGGCCACCTGATGAGAAGAGCTGATTCATTGGAAAAGACTTTGAGGCTGGGAAAGGTTGAAGGCAGGAGGAGAAGGGGACGACAGAGGATGAGATGGTTGGGTGGCATCACCGACTCAATGGACGTGAGTTTGAACAAGCTCCAGGAGTTGGTGATGGACAGGGAGGCCTGGTGGGCTGCTGTCCATGGGGTCGCAAAGAATCGGACAGGACTGAGCTACTGAGCTGAACTGAACTGAATCTGCTAATGCATTTTACTAGCCCACCATACATCATAGTAAAATATAAAAACAGAGTGTTGTAACAAACCAGGCATCACCCTAAGTGTCCTACAGGAACTGACTTATTTAATCCTTGAAGTAGCCTTAAGAGCCCTTTACTACCCTCATTCCCATACTACAGATGGGGCATGTAAGGTTCAGGAAGGTTAAGTAACTTGTCCAAGGTCACACAGCGGGTAACTGTCAGAGCTCGGATTCAGGCCTCGACTGTCTAACTTTGGAGTTCAGACTGTGTACTGTCTGTCAGGCATGAAGACTTGCATGCCTTGTAGGTTGTGTGTAGACATTATTATAGAGGCAACATGGAGTCATTGTTAGATTTCAGAGAGATGTGGTCAGATTTAATACTTAAAAAGACAGAGAGGGACTGGAAGATGCAAGATGGATACAAAAGTTAGAATCAACAGGGCTTGCTGATGAACTAAAAATGGCAGGAAGCTGAAATCAGCTCCTATTTATTTGGAACAAAGACTGTGACTCTATCCTTTACTGCATAGTAGCTGAGGATGAAATCTCTGGATTTCCTGGGCAGTCATTTTGACTCTGCTAACTTTTTGTGGTTAACAGCCTAGGCCCTTGAATCCAACAGGCCATGGTACAAATTCCTGTGAACAATAACAGCAGACGTTTTATGGAGTGTTACTGAGCCTCTATGGTAGTGTTTACATGGATTGTGGCTTTTAATTGTCATGATAAACCTGAGGGAAATACTACTCCTCTCACCTTTTCAGATTAAAAAAACCTGAATTCTCAGCTTGGTTGAAAAATGTTATACTACTAAGATATGGAACAGAGATTTAAAAAAAATGGGTTATCAGATTTAAGTAGCTGTTGTGTAGCCCACTGACCATACTCCCAGTTCTGACGCTCATTAGTGGTCAGACTTTGGCATTCTATTGACTATGTCTTAACTCTGTCTTCCTTATCCACAAATGAGATTGGAACATAACCTCCTTCATTGCCATGGGATGAGGGGAAATAAACAATGAATGGAAACCTATGCCATACACTCAGAAAATTAAAATCAGTCAATAGGGAGGTGACACTGGAGATGCAGAGGTGCTGGGCTTCGCAAAATAGATATTAGAGGTTGAATCAGGATGCCTTGCTGGTGGATTGAAAATGACAGGAAGCTGAAACTGATGCTCTTTTTTCCTCTGAATGAAAACCATGACCCCTTTTTTCTTAAATGTATAACTGAATTTCTTTCCAGATGTATATTTTACCTTGCTTGTGATTCCAAATATACAAGAAGTGCTTTTCAAATCTTTCTCATGAACCTTGTGATGTGTGTTTACTGTGAGTACAAGAACCTCCTTTTCAGCCATTTCCTAAATAAATTCTGGAATAGTTGCATGTTGGAGGTTTGGGGGTTTGCTTGTAATGAAAGAGATTCCCTAAAGCTTAATGCATTAAGAACTCAGGTGTAATAACTCCTTGTTTTTGGTTGATGGTCAGACTTCCTCGTTTCTTCCTGGACTAAGGGTTCATGTAAACAAAAGCACTGTGTTTTCTGAGTCTGTGGTTTTATTTCCACAACAACTGTGAACACATTTCAGTGTAACAAGGTCAGAAAACCGTTGTCAGTTTTTAGTATTAATTTGCTGCTATTCCTGTTAATAACAATGATGGCAGTAGTGTTCATGCAATTAGTAGTATTAGCTTCATTATTAATCAGATGGTAGCATTCCTGACCAGTTTAAAAGAGAGGAAAGACACAGGACTCCAAGCAGTTGAGCGAACTGCTCACGATCACGAAAGAAGACACCAGCATAACTCGGTTGCAGAGTGATGAACAGAGGCCTGACTCCTGTTCTCTGTGTATTAAACAATGAATTCTAATAAAAGAACTCTTCATCACTGGCTACACAGTAATATCCTCAACAACACCGTTAACTGCAAAACACCCTCCTGGTGCTGGCACAGAGCTGTTCAACCTGATGGCAAGGTTTATTGCATTTCTCTTTAGCTTTAAGTCCCCATCATGCATTTCTTCATTCATCTGTGGGGCAAGGTTTATTGCATTTCTCTTTAGCTTTAAGTCCCCATCATGCATTTCTTCATTCATCTGTGGAGCAGGTGGTCCCCAAGCCTATGCACCTTTTCAGACACTGTGCTGAGTACTGGGAACCAGAAATGAGTCAAGTCACTGTCCCTCATACAAGGAAGCCAGAGCCTTCAGTATGTGTTACACAAGATGTATTTCTCAGTTTCCATTTCCATTTATTGGTAACTCTTTAAAAATAGACCCAAGTGTTTATGACAACTGACCCTCTTCATTCATTTATTTGGTTATGCAGTAATTTTTATGGAAAGCTTATCATTTGCTATGGGGATAAAGTGATGCAGAGACAAATATAGCCCCTCTCTCAGGTACCTTGAATTTTCTGGTAGAAGAGACAGATTAAAAAAAATAAAATAATTATCAATTATGATAAACACCATGAAATACACGAACAGGAGAGAAGTTATAATTGGGAGATGGATTTTAGATAGGATGGCTAGTTAAGGACCCTTAGTGGGGACATTCAATCTAAACTTTGAAAGATGAAAAGGATTTATCTATGTAAAGGATGTAAAAATCATTTCAGTAAAATAGGGGAGCATGGGGACCTTGAGGCAGAAAACAGCTAGGATTTTTCTAAGCAGAAAAGAGACCTGATCTGATCTGGACTGTAATTTCGGCTGACATAATGGAATAGGTTGGAGTGTCAGGAATGAAAGCTGGGAAACTTTTTCTCGGTTAGGAGATCGTCGTGATAATCTGGACAAGGGATGATGGTGGATGATGGTTAGGGTGTTGGCGATGGAGATGGACAGGAGCAAAAATGCACAGAGAGATGCTGGAGGCAGTGTCAATAGGACCTGTTGGTGAATTGAAAAGGTCAACGTGAAATTAGTAAGTTGGAATATTTTCCAACTTTTCTTCTTGTGTAATTGGATGATCATTGCTGTCACTGACTAAGACAGGAAATCTTGGGTGTTGAGAGGCAGATTTTGGGGGACAAGAAGCAGAAATTGAATACAAAAGAAGAAAACATCTAAAAGCATCCCTCATATTTATAATCTATGAGTTACATATATAGACACACACACACACACACATAGAAATGGGAAGAGTATGTTGAAAGAATATGTTGACCTCATTCTAAAAGTAAGATGCACAACAGCCAAAATACCTCTAGTACTCTGGAGTGACATCATCACAGAATATATTGTTTGAAACAGTATTAATACGAAATACTCCTCTTTTGCTTAAATCTCCTCTTCTACATCCCCATTAAGGGATCACATAGCTTCTGAGCAGGCATAGTTACAGAGGATGTAAAGTGAGAGTAATAACGGATTCTTATGAGACACTTAAAACGCGTCAGGCACTCTTGTAAGGAGATCTATTTGTCAAACAATTCTTAATACTCATTAGGATTCTGTTCAATTTAATCTTGAGGGCCCCCCAAAACACGGCACCTAAGGAGCACATTGGCAGGGGAACATGTAGGGCTTCAGCAATTTCCTGTTCTCATCCTGGCCCATTCACCCTCCTGATGTTGTAGGTTTTTTTTTTTTTTTTTTCTAATTGTTCAATAACAAGATGGTTGAGATGACCTTTGCATTCCTTTCTAGCTCTAAACTTCTACAATTCCAAAGTTTGTATCTTTACTTTGAAACGAACAAAGGATTATGCATACATTATGGGAGAATGAAACTGGGAAGGGACTAAAACAAGCCAACCTTACATTTCCTATAGGCAAAATTTTATTTTTGAGCTTTATAACAATAAGTGGAATCCTTGCTCTTTTTAAAAGACAGAAACGCCTTTCATTTATGAACTATTTCTGGGTTTCTGCACCAAAATCCAGGTTGAATATATTGTTTACTATTTTGTTTTTTTTTCCCCCAGGGATCTGTGTGATGACTATCTTCCTGAGTTCTAAGTTTCTCTCTGCAGATAAGTGCATATATTCTGTATCTTTCTCAAGTGTCCTAGTTGAACGTTATTCCAGGAGAACTGCTGGTGGAGAAGGGATAAGATAGACGCTCACCAAGACACCAAGGGTGAAGACAAGACAACAGGTGCCCCTCCACCTCCCTGCCCTCACTCGCTACTTCATTAGGGACAGAGACCTGTGATAAGTGATACCACCCAGACGGCCTGGTGTGCAGGGATTTAACATGGGGACCACAGACACATGTAGACACATGCAGGGATTAACACGGGGACTTGTGATAAGGAATACCCACACAGACAGCCAGGTGTGCAGGGATTTAACATGGGGACCATAGACACATGTTCCCATTTGTGCCACTGACGAGTAATCTGAAAAATGATGCAACAGTAACTCCATTGAGAACCTTCTCTTCACCACATCTGCTAGTGGTGAGGACAATTACATCATAGCCTTCCACCTCAGCTCTCATCGGCTGAGAGCCAGGGTGAGGCTGAGCCTGCAGGTGGTGCTTCTCGTCGTGGCTCAGTGGAGGGGAACTGTAGCAAGAGCACAGTGTGTTTCCCTTTTCCACTTTACTGCCAGGGTGTTCAAGGCCCAACTCCGATTAGCCGATCACCTCAGGTGTCCAATACCACTTAAGCCTTTGGTCCAAATAGTCCTCACTTATTTAGGGCAGTTTTGTAAGGGTGCTAACTGCCCCTTAACCGGTGTGACGTGCTCAGTCTGACGCCTTTTCTTATAAGCCTATGAGTTTATGTTTCCACAAACCGTGCAGCATGCTTACCAGGAGGCAGATGTACTCAACCCTGTGTGAGTTCATGCCAGTTGTGTTACAGCAATTATTATAACACAGATGTTAATTTAAAATTCTATAAACTTTGAAATATTAGTGCAGAAGGAAGCACTAGGAAGAAGCATGTCTGTGAGAACAAAGTTGTACATTCTGGAATCTTCAATATGTTAAGCTGCTAAAAATGATGATGTAGAATCAGGCCTGGGAGGCACATGTAGAAAAGCTAGGGGTGGGGGATCAGTTCTCCAGAAGGACTCCACATTCTGATTATTGTGAAAATGTCTTTAAACTCTTCCTCCATTTTAAGGAAAACAAAACTTGACATTATGAGTATGACCTTATGACATTATGAGCGCTGAATTATGAGTATGATCACGTATTCCAAGAAAAGACTTTTACTGTGTATCCAGATACTGGTGCATGAATGTATATTTTTACATTCAAGGTAAAATAGAGTTATTCAGGTATATATCTTCTATTTATGATTTCTTACATTACCTGATTTTTTCAATGAATCAACTATTATTACAGATAATAGAATATATACTATAACAATCAATTCATGAGTAGGAGGGGTAGAAATCTAAAAACATATAGGAAGGAATAAAAGTTAATACACCATACTTAAAGGGTCCCATGTCAATATTTCAATGTGGCCAAATTAACTTGATAATCAAGTGGTGGGATGGATGTGCGGGACACACGCTCACTTGCCTGGGAGGACTTTAGAGTCTTCTCTAGTCATCACAGTGTATGGATGATGACAAAACAGGCTTAGTCTGACTCACTAACTATGATCATCTCTAGGCCCATCATGTTGCTGCAGAAGGCACTATCCTTTATATGCAAAATCTAAAAAGAAATGCTACAAGTGAATTTATTTACAAAGCAGAAACAGACTCACAGACTTGGAGAACAAACTTATAGTTCCTGGGGGGAAGGATGGAGGGAAGAGACAGTTAGGGAGCTTGGGATGGACATGTACACAGGGCTGTGCTTAAAATGGATCACCAACAAGGACATACTGTAAGTGCAGGGAGCTCTGCTCAAAGTTACTTGGCAGACTGGATGGGAGGGGAGTCTGGGGGAGAATGGATGCATGTTTCTGCATGGTTGAGTCCCTTTGCTGGCCACTTGGAACTATCAGAACATTGTTAACCTGCTATAACATAAAGTTTTTTAAAAAGTAAGACAGACTCAGAGCTGTAAGCTCAGGTGTCTTTGGAAACTGATTTTAGCAGGTTGCTATGGTAACGGAAAGATTCTGGAGTCTGGAGTTAGCCAGACATAGGTTTCACGGCCCAACTTCATCTCTGGTCAGAGTGTGATATTGGACAAGTCACGTAACCTTTTGTAACCTTGGTTTTCTCACCTGTAAACTGGGACTAATAATTCCACTCTCACAGACCTGCAAAGAGAATTAAGCCCAACAAGCTATCCACAAGGCAGGGTAGTGGTCTTCAGACACTCAATAGCAGAGTTTTCCTTCTCTTTCCTGTTTTTCTCAAATGCAAAAATTAGCATTTGGGGCTGTTGACTAAATACACAAACATCCAGGTGATCACCCCATCACTTCCTCTGTTGTTTGAGCATGAGAGTGTGTATTTGGTTATTCTCTATATATAAACATTACATTAAAGAAGCATTACATCAGTTCTTGGCCCTTGGGCACATAACAATACTTAAAATTCATAATTTCCAGGTGACATAATGATACCTCGCTTTTTAAAATTGTATTGGGGCATAGTTGATTTACAATGCTGTGTTAATTCCTGCTGTGCAGCAAAGTGATTCAGTTATGCATACACACATATTCCTTTCTGTATTCTCTTCAATTGTGGTTTATCACAAGATATGGAATACAGTTCCCTGTGCTATGCAGTAGACCTCACTGTTCACACATTATATATAACAGTTTGCTTCTGCTCATCCCAGCTCCCAGGCCCTCCCTCCTCTACCCCACCTCCCTGCCCTGTATCAACCCCAAGTCTGTTCTCTCGTCTGCGCGTCTGCTTCTGGTTTTGTTCACTTGTTTTGTGTTTTAGATTTCACATACACATGATATCATGTGGTATTTGTCTTTCTTTTTCTGACTTAGTCTGCTTAGTATGACAATCTCTGGGTCCATCCAGTCTGCTGCAAGTGGCATTATTTAATTCTACTTTTATGGGTGAGTAGTATTCCACTGTGTGTGTATACAGCACAGATTCTTTATCCATTCGTCTATAATGGACATTAAGATTATTTCCATGCCTTATCTGTTATAAACAGTGCTGCTAAAATGGAGCAGGACCCTAGGGTCCTCCTCAAGCCCACTGCCCATTTTCCTCAGCCTCCGTTTTTGCCTGTGGAAATTTAGCCAAGGAGTAAGTTTAATCAGAGAAGTGAAAAAATGCAGAAGCAAAGGAAAACAGTCCAGCAAGACTAAATAATAATCATTTAGCCATTAAGCATAGGCGAGGACATTTAGTTCCTTCTCAAGGCTACAGATAAAATTCTGAGCCATTCCCTATGAGCTGTCTTGCAGATACTGAAACATGAGGAATAAGTTACTACATAATGACAAAACTGTAGCCATGACCATGTGTGTGTGTATAAGCTGCCATAATCCGAGAGCTGACCTCAAGGAAATGGGGAACAATCGACCACGGAACTGAACTTGAAACAGTCAAGGTGACACTGGTCAGACCATTGGGTGACCAGTTTCAAGATGACTGTCAGACTGCGCTGTCTCTGCACGTAGCCTCCTCCCTCAGCCTAGGAAAGCTCTAGCCCGCTGACTGTCAGTGGGGGCAGTCGGCCTTTGGACAGGAGGCCACCCTCCTCCCTGCTTCCCAGCACCCTCTTTAATGGCTGTGAGCAGTGGGCAGCTGGACCCCACTTTGGGTTGCACTGTTACGAACACTGGGGTACATGTATCTTTTCAAGTTACAGTGTTACCTGGATGTATGCCCTGGATCCTACGGCAGCTCCACTTCTAATTCTTTGAAGAACCCCCACATTGCTTTCCACAGCGGCTACACCAATTGGTATTCCTACCCAAGGGTAGGAGGGTTCCTTCCCTGTGCTCCACAGCAGCATTTGTTATTTGCTGACCTTTTCGTGGTGGCCGTTCTGACTGGCATGGAGTGATACTTCATTGAAGTCAAATGACAGAGAGATATCTCTTGACAACTGTTGTTTTTATTTTTGTATTTGAAAAAAAATTTATGGTTAACATAAAAGATAGTTTAAAAGTTTTTTTCTTTGACAAACTACACATTAGAAAATGCACCTATTTAAGGGACAATATAACCTTCAAACTTAAAAATTAAGGACAGGGGTTGTTTTTAATTCACTCATATAGTATTGCAGACAATCTCAGCTTATCAACCAGTTTAGACAAGAAACGACAAAGGCCTTCTGCTCCTAAGCTGTAAGTCTGCAGGAATCCGTGTGGCAGATGAAGACGCAGGTTTCATTTGGGGGCTTCGGCTCAGCCTGTGTGTGTGTCTGTTTGGTGGCTTCGGTCGTGTCCGACTCTTCGCGACCCCATGGACTGTAGCCCCGCCTGGCTCCTCTGTCCCTGGGATTCTCCAGGCAGGAATACCAGAGTGGGTTGCCATCTCATCCTCCAGGGGGTCTTCCCAGCCCAGGGACTGAACCTGAGCCTCTTATGTCTCCTGCATTGGGGTCTCTTATGTCTCCTGCATTGGGAGGCAGGTTCTTTACCACTGGCGTCACCTGTGAAGCCATATTCACTGAGCAGTATTTCAGTGTGTTGGTCTTTACATTTTTACAGATGCCACACTCACCCACCACCTTCTTTCAAATGACTCTGGAATTTCTGCTTAGGTGGAGAAATGATGTTTTAAAAAGGCTCATGGACATCATTTCACGGGGCACCCTGCTCTCTGGGCTGTGGTAAATCTAGGCCAGTAGACTGCTTCCGGTCGTTGACAAATTCTACTGTTGCTTCCTTTTTTTCCTCCATGAAGTTTCAGATAAACAATTAACCTATTTCCAACACAGTGTTTGGTATTGATTTAATTTAGCATGTGTTATTCATCTGCATGCCTCACAACGGTTGCTTAATTGTCTAAATCTTCCCCGTGCAGAGTGTGCTGCCTACGGAATCTCTTTCCACGGAACACTCTTAGCAGAGTGTGGCTTACTATTTCCATAACATCTGTCTTTTCTACTAAAGAGCAGATTAACAATTATGCTCCTTTTAAAGGTGTGTGTGCATATGTGTGTGTTTGTGGAGGGTGTGCTTAGGGGAGGTTGGGCAAGATATCTGCTTCTTGTACGCGTCATTTTCTGGAGCACCAGTTGTCAGTATTAGCAGGTCAGAGACTTCGCAGGTCTTCGCAGGTCCCCACAACACAGCCGGCAGGACTGCCCTTCCCTCGTGCCTGAGGGTGTCATAGAAGGCCACCTTGCTTCCACTAAACGTGGTTGTCTGCAAAGGAGGCGGCATAGGCGACCCCCCTCCCTGCGCTCCCACCCCCATCTCACACACACACACGCACACACGCACACACACACACACACACACACAAAGCTCCTTTCAATTGTGTTAAGCAGTAAAGCAGAAGGATTTTTTAAATTAGTGTTTTGTTTTGGCAATGGTTGCTGATGTGTTCATGTAATACAGTTTTAATCAAATCCCCAAAGCTGAAGACCTTTCAGCGTATCTTAGGCTGCACTGTGCACGGCTTATTCCACTTGAAGTGGCCACCGGGGAGGCACAATTAGCTGTTCCCATGGAGAAGTTTGTTATAGTAATAAATAATGACTAGCATAGGTAGCGATGGAATCAATTAAAGATATTTTTGACCGTCTAATGGTTTATGGGAACGCTAAATAATTGACAACAACAAGTTTGGGACTACGCTTTCTATCTGCACATCTTCCTATAACTAAACATTGGCCACACACACAGGACAGCGTCTGAGGTCACTACTTTTTCCTTCTTAAAGCCCCATTGCCAAGGGTATGATGGGAGGAAAGACAATCGCAGCCCTTACATAACCAGGCTGATTTTGAGAGGGTTAAAACTCTGCTGTAAATATTTGCTGCAGGCGGAAGTCTAACATATGAGGCAGGAGAACAAATTGTGTTATCAGTTTCAAAAACAATCTGTTTCACCATTCCTTTATTTATTATTTTAACCAGTGTAAAACGGAACAATAGGGGTTGCCTGGCTGAGAGGGCTTTGTGCTTTGTCTTTGGGTTCTAACAGCTTTGACGTTAAAATAGAAATTCGGCAAGTGGGACATTGGTAAAGTGCTCTACCTGCTTCTGGCATCTTGACAGGGAAAAAAATCAAAATGGTCAGGCTCCCTTGGTTTGAAATTGGTGTGTGTGTACCCACAACTCACTTTATAAATAAAGTCTCAGAAGGAAATAGGACGGATGGGTCTATTCTGTATATTCACTGAGGAACTGATATGCCTCACACCACCTAAAGCAGGTCAGTGATCCATGAGCCTAGCAAGATTTACATGAAAAGACACACGGTTCCTTCAAAATTCCTGGGTATGTGACATACGGCCTCAATGCCAATGTGGGTATCACTGGGAATTTGTCAGAATAAACATGAGCTCAAGGTTAAATCACAATTATCATCATTTGATTATGAAAAGCGTTCAAGATTATAATTGTAGAAATGCCCTCTGTGAATGGGCTTACCTTACTGCAGACTGCTTCAGCTCTTTCCTCTCTGAGTCAGCATGGGCAATGCAAGAGTAACAGAAAATGCCAGGAGAGGCAGCAGGGGCCTGAAATCTCTAACCACATGTTAGTTACCCCTCAGGCAAAATGTAACTTTAATAGCACTTTAAAGTTTAACAGGGATCAGCAAACTATAGACCATAGGCCAAATCTGACCCACTGCTGTTTTTATTAGAAAAGTTTCATTGAAACAGTGACATTCACTCATTTACCTATTGTCTATGGTTGCTTTCATGATATAACGGTAGAACTGAGTAGTTGCCATAGAGATTGCCCATGGCACGTGCAAGGCTGAAAATATTTACTACTGGCCTTGTACAGGACAAAGTGTGCCAACCCCTGACTCATAGGACTCCATAAACTGATGATTAAAACTTGATCTATTAATACTCATCATATTCTTTTGAGAAAAAACTTATTCTTTCATTCATCCCATCCCTATTTTTTAGACCTGAAGACGGAAAGGCAAGGACTCTGAGGATGATCAGGTGATCAAAGAGGATATTAGTGATTCCTGGTGCTTTTATGGCCATAGTGAATGGTCAAGAATGTCAGCAGTTATTGAACAGAGTGACCTTCCCAACAGAGAGATACATCCTGTTGGAAGGATCTGACCCATTGCCTCAGCTGAGTAGCTGGGTCACTCAGAAGTTTATCAGGATGGTGGGGAATCTCCACAGGTGAGATGGCAGGTCAAACCAGGCCAAAACTAAAGAGAAAAGAAATAAAGTGGCTCTAGAATTTCAGGCCGGAGCAGGAGACTCCAAAGAAATTGCTTGAATGTGAGAGGAGTGTTTGGAATTTCTTTTCACTGCTAATGGCTCCTTGCTGGTCATCCTGTGGAGGCTGGCCGGCTTCTGCATGTCCACATAAGCTCTAGTCTGTAGAAAAACGTGGCTGGTCCCTTTTTCCTTCGCCACATATAGGATGAGCTGTAGAGAGTCGGTGAAAAGTGATGAGAGGGTGAGACACAGAAAGGTGGTCTTTGTTTGCTCTGAGCCAGGAAATCACTCAACTTTCAGCCACATGGTTTGAATACATTAACGCTACCAGTGTTGTTTTGTGTTTTTTTTTTTTTTTTTTCCTTTTTGGTGGTTTCTTTTCTTTTTTTTTTTTTCTTTTGTCTTTTGAGTGTTTGGCTCAAAATGTACAGTTGGTACATATTCTAGAATTATCTCGTTAGATAATTTCTGCATCTTTTCTAACTAGGCAGTGATTAGTAAGTGTGAAAAGGGGTTAAGATTCATCCACTTACAAGAGAAGGACTGTTTTATTGATACTGTTTTGTTATTGTTATTGTTGAAGGTTACTCAGTAAATAGGATAAAGAGCATCACATGGAAAGAAAGAAGAGAATGGCTTGGTCCTTACTTTCTTGGGATGCAAAGGCCTGAAGACATGTGATCTCCATACTCCAGCCGCTCTGCACTTCCTTCAGTCGGGAGCTCGCCGTGCCCTCTTCCCTCCCCAGGTGAACTCCCCGTCCTCCCAGATGGCTCCTCCCTCTTTGTGTCTTTCTTATGCCTGGACCAGTCCTTCCTGGATGTCTGCTTTGACATCTCATACAGAGAAGACTGGGTCTTCCTGTCACTTGATCCATCATAGCCTGTGCTTCCCACTGTAGAGCCTTCTTTGTGTTCTTATCATTATTAACTTATTTCTCTTCTAGACTGTTCTAGACTCTTCTAGCTTTATGAGGGATTCTTCGCTGCTGGTTTCATCATGACAATGTGGTGCTTACTCAATTTTGAAGACTCAGTTTTGAGGCTTGATCTCTAGTCTAAAGACCAAAGAATTTGCAGAATTTGTTATGCATTTGAGTTCCTCTCAGTTGGATAATCTTTACAGTTCTACAGTAGGGTTGGTGAAAAGTGATCGGACTAACATTTATGGATCAACATCTTTGTGCAGATATTGTACCTCAACTTCTAGAGCATTATCTCATTTAACAATCTCCACAAGCCTGTGTGGTTAGGGCACCTGTGACTGCACTGCTTCAGAGCAGGTTCAAAGATGTTAAGTGTTGGCAACACTCAACAGCAGCCAGGGTCACGCAGCCAGGAGATAAAGGAGCCAAAGCCCGACAATTTGTACAGTCCATCTTTTCTCACTGAGCCCTGCTACTGCTGATAAATGGCTTTTTCTGGATGAGAGTGAAAGAAAGTCATTTTTTCTTGCTTCTTTCTTTCTCTTCTTTCTTTCACTCCTTGTCTTTTTATGTCTCTGTGTCTTTTCTACTGGCAAAACCCGAGACCTCTCAAAAGCGCTCTGTCCTGTAACTGAGAAGTTGTTAACCTCTGCTTTCTGGGCTGAAAATAACATATTTACTTCTCATTCTTGCCACCCAAGACCATACATTTTCAATCCCCTAAAATGCTTACAAACTCATAATTAGGTCTTGTGTAAACTTTTAAGGGTTTCATTTGTCTTTGAGAAAGGGGTGTTAAGATTTGGGTGGGGACTCTGGCACACTCCATCTTTACTTTTTTCAAATAACGTATTAAAAAGCAACAACACACTTACTTTCTAACAAAGCACAAGTAGGAATTTAGCTCTCCAAAGGCATCATCTCTACCCAGTGTTCTATAAAATTAGTAGAAGATTAGATAGAAATTATTCATCAAGGATATCAAGTGGGAAAAGCAAGACAGGTGTTTGTTCTAAGTTGTTTTACCTTTACTGTTATCTAAGAACTCGAGGTATGGTGTGTTAAGGAACTCTGCTGAGACCCTTCCATAAACCAATATTTCATCTTTAAAATTAAAGCCTAAAGAAGGAAAAATTGCTGCAAATCATGATAAATCTGAAGTTGAAATTATCTTTGAGGATATCATTTAACTTTTGAGAACCTGTGCTACCCAGTTACTCATATCTACTATTCTTCTGCTACTGTGGTGAAGATGATCTTCCTGAAGGATCGAGGCATGGGTTATGACCCTTCAAGGTGCTCAGTTTTAGCCTATATTTCCATATTCTTTCGGTCTCCTTTATGACACGCCACTTATGTCAGCAGGTTAGCAGAGCCTGAGTAACTACCTGATTTTTAGCATCATTGATCAGCTAGGAGCCTTCTCTCCTGGGTCACCCAGGAGCCTGTTCCCTGGTCCAGGATTCTCCACTGGAGCCCACACCCGCCTCCTCAGCTTCATCTCGTGTGGTGCCTACCAAATGACTCCTGGGAACATGAACAGAGAGGAATTGCTCAGACAGAGTGGCATCTTCTACGTCGTCTCACAGTCTATTCTCTTTTGACCGAAATCAGCTGTCTTCCTCCTCCCAGTTATTCTTTGCCACCGTGCTCAGGCGCTGTTTCTCTTTAAGAAGCTGGCCTCGGTGCCATACTCCACTTGACGTGAGTCCCTCCTTCCTCTAAGCCACTTCAGTCCCTCATCCACGTTTATTTCTTTGCTTTGCATGGATCATACTGTCCAGAAATTATTTCTTAAATGTCTTTCTATCCAAAGGGCAAGTGCCATGACCTTCCTTTATCCCCAGCACTTACCTTAGGAACTAGTATTTGTCTTCTTTGGGAGGTCTTCCTACCCCAGGTTTGGTTATCTGGCTCCTAGGACACAAAGCTTAGCCCTTCTAACCTGCCAAGACAGTTTAAAAGTTCAATGGTTTGTCATTTTCTCTATTAGAATTGCTTTTGTTAGTTCCTATAAAATTTAACTATTGGGCTAAGATTATTGGAGGTAATAATTAGGTGATAGAGTAAAGCTTAATTTATTAATGGCTGAACTTCAATCAGATTTATGAATGTTTTAGAAGCATAGGCCAAAACTTATATTTAAAAAACTGATAGAATCTCGTATCTGCAAAAGCAACAAATACACACAAGTCCCTCCTTGTAATGAGTCACTTGGATGCAAAATCAACTGTAACTCAAGAAACCAGAAACACCAAGAGGGGTGAGCTTTGTCAGACTGGACTAACTTGTTCTACTTGTTATGGACAAAGAAAGGCCTGGTGAGGTCTCAGGGTGCAGAAGTCATACCTTGGGTTAGTTACAAGGAGCATCCTGTGTCTCCCCCTGCTGGTTGGTGGGATAACTAAATGCACCCACCCCAGGAGTCAGAAAGGCAAGGCCTTGCAGCTTTGTATCAGCCAGTCAACTGGGCTCTGAATTTTTAAGGAAAGCTGATCAAGAGTTCATGTCAGGATATTTAATTTCATCCTCAGCTCTCTAACTCTGGTTAATTAGCACTCTGCATTTCTTAACAATTCTAACTTCACATCCCATTGAAATAAACCATTAAGAAATCTACTTCTTGCATATTTTAATTCCAGGCTATAACTACATTTTGATTAGATTAAAATTGTTTTAAAAAGGTTGTGTTTGAAAATAATCTCAAGTGTTACCACAAGGGATACCATTTCCTCTAGTCTTCAAAGGATTATTTTAGTTCACTAGTAAATTTGGGGGGGTTTTGCTGTCTATAAGAATTACTTATGCATAAGTAATTCTTATAGACAGCAAAATAAGGTAGAGTGAATCCATAGAAAACGTAGGGGAAAAACATTATCCAAAATTTATTTATATTATCCTGTTATCTTTATTTGGTGATTGTATGTCTGACAGACTCAAATTTCAAAAGAATTTGAAAAGGCCTTTTATTGTGAGTATTTATCTGAGTGTTCATGGCAAGACTTGAGCCGAGGCAAGAACCCACAAAGAAGATATTGTATCATAGATAGTTCACAATGCTCTTATTTCAATGGTGACAGCTAAAAAGATCTCAAGCCTTGCCATTATCAACTGGAAAACAAAAATAATACAGCAAGAAGTAAGGGGGAAATGAGAGGGGAAAGGCAAAAAAGGCAGAAGTGGTGATTCTTATGTCTGAGATTAGATATGAGGACTAACACTGAAACCCCAAGAAGTCAAGGCAACAGTGAACAAAAAATGGAAGGCCAGAAAAATGGAGAGAAAAGAAATCAGGAGGAGAAGACTGGGTTTTGAAAAGTACAAAGGGCACGCAGCAGTGCACATCGCCGTCTTTACAGGTGTGATTGTAGCATGCAGAGCAATATTCTACATTAATGGGTAAATTGTGCTCCATGTATCTTGTTTGCTAGGTTAGGGAATAGTGTTATGTCTCTTAAGGAGAGTTTGATTAATAATAATGTAAAATTTAAAATTTCCTAATTAACAAATATTTATTGAGTGCTGCATGGTATGTTAATTCCTTTAAAAATTCTAAATTATCAGCAGCTTAGTGCAGGGATTTATTTCTTGCTTGTGTCACACTCTAGTGCTGGTCACTCTGGGACCCATGCTTCTTCTATATCCAGGTGCTGCCATCTGTAACAAATGGCCTCCAAGTTTGCTGAACAGGAAGAGAGGCGGAGATCACCCATGAAAGGCTTAATGGGCCAACCCTGGAGGTGGCTTACGGCCCTTCTGCTCACATTCCATTAACCATAAATCAGTCACATGACTCTAATCTAACTGTCAGAGGTTCTGGAAAATACTGTCTTCCTACTAAATATTAATATGAATATTACAGCCACAACATTCTCTGAGGGTCTAGAAATTTATTAGTGGATGGAAGGTTGAGGAAACAGACAAAAGTCCCGCCTTTATGGCAGAAAATAAACAGTAAGTGAAACAGAGAAAGGGATAGCATGTGGGTGAAAAGCACAGAGGAGAAAACTACAACACTCAGGGAAGGAGGGTGCGACGTGGGCAGGACTGAACTACCACTTAAATAAGGCAGTCAGGGAAGGCTCCAAGAAGGAGACATGTGAGAGAAGATCGGAAGGAGGCAAGGCAGTCAGTGGTTATCTAGAGGAAGGACATTCCAGGCAGCGGACGCTGCGTATCCAGGAGTCCTGAGGCAGGAGCTGGAGGAAGCCAGTGTGGCTGGGGTGGATGGAGCGGAGTGAGCTGGTGAATTAATGGTGGAAGGGAGGTGCATCAACGGGAGAGGCTGTCAGGGAGGCCATGGGAAGGGCAGACATCCATGGCCAAAGGCAGCTTATGTGCATACAGGACTCCGGCTTTTTCTCCCAATGAGACTGGAAGCATTGGAGGGCGTTGAGAAGGGGATGGACACACAGGTACCTATTTTCTACTGACGTCACTCTAGTGGCTTGATTGAGAATGGCATGCAGGGGACAGAAGTGAACCCAGGTAGGCTGATTGGGAGACCACCCTAATAATCCAGGTGAGATGGTGAGTGTGAAAGTGATAAGACAATATCCGCTATCCAACCGGAGTCCACAGTGGAGTCTGCAGGATTTTCTGGTGGATCAGAGATACGGCAGAGAGAAGAAAAATCGGGTGTGACTCCAGGATTTTGTGTCTTAGCAAGCAGAAGAGTGGAGGCAGTAGATTTTTAGAGGGGACACAGTTTTCAACAAGTTGAATGTGAGATGGTTGTTAGCTCTTCAGGGAGCAGTCTGAGATGGGTCCTTGGCTATAGTGAGTCTGGATTTCAGAGCAGAGGCTTGGCTGGAGATAGAACTTTGTTAGTTATCAGAGCCTCCACAGACGAGAGAGCTTGGAGTGAGAGAAATCCTCCAGGGCTGAACAAAGCAGGGGCACCCCAACATCCCAAGGCTGGAAGGATGGGGAAGACCCACCAGGCAAGACGGAGAGGGCGCAACTAGGAGGTGGAGGGAAGATCCTCAGACGTTATGGGAAGGGAGGGCTTGGGAAGAAGGCGGGGAGCAAGGGGAACAGGTCGCCGATAGACCAAGCGAAAAAGAAAGACGGAGCCTTGACCATTAGGTTTCCAACATGAAGGCCACTCAGGACCTTGACAAGGGTTCTCTTTTCACCAAGTGCGGAGAATGAAACTTGTCTAGAGATTGGGAGAGAATGAGAGGAGAAAACGTGAGAAGTGTGAGTACAGACACTTGTTCTCTATAAAGAAAAGGGGAGGAAAGGGTAGCGTTGAGACAGTTTATCCTTTAGACATTTATATGCAGATGAGTAAAATTCGGGGAATGGGAGGTGTTGATTTAGGAGAGAGAAAATCACTAAAGCGATTCGGAGGCAAAAGAGGATGCGATCAAGTGCCCAAGGGCAGGGACTGGCCTTTCCTGGCAGAGGGGATGCTCCTGCAGCAGGGGAGAAGCCAGTGGCGTCTGAAGCAGACGCAGAGAGGTGACGGGTGCAGGGCTGAGAATTTGCGAAGCTCCTCATCCGATTCCCTCCATTTCCTCAAAAAATGAGGACGAGGACAAGGGAGGAACGGTTCATATTTGAGGAAAGCGAGAGAGGTACAAAGCAGTCATCTAGGAAAGCTGGAGAGTGAGTGGACTGGGGAAACGCCGTGTGATCGGTCAGCCACCGTAAAGGCTCTCCTTGAAGAGGGAGCAGGGATTCAAAGCGAGGCGACTCAGCGGTCCTGTGCTTATTTCCAGCTCCGTTTAGTTCCATGAGTGCAGGTGAGGATAAGACAAGAGTTGGATTCGACTCGAGTCGCGTTGTTCAAGTGAGTAAGCCAAAGAGAGAGGCAGGGAGAGAGCAAAGGAAAGAGCATATTCCAAGCAGTGATAATAAAGACTGGCTGCGGAGTTTCACCTGGGTGAGAGGTGAGCGGAGGGTCAGACTCAGAGAACGGGCGTGTGCCTGTCAAGACGGACAGAGGGTGGGGAGGACCGACTGGAGTGTGAGACTCGAAGAGGCAAGCCATTCTGTGTACAACAGATAGACAACCAGGTCCTATTCAATACCCTGTGATTAGCCACAGGGGAAAAGAACACTGGAAATGATGTATGTGTGTGTATAGCCAAATCATCACAACAGCGAAAATCAACTATACTTCAATAATACTTCACCTATGCTTCATTGGCATCATCACCTCAGTGGACACGAGTCTGAGTAAACTCCGGGAGACAGTGAAGGATAGGGAAGCCTGGTGTGCTGCAGTTCATGGGGTCGCAAAGAATTGAATACGACTGAGCAACTGAACAACAAATACTTCAATAAAATAAATTTTTAAAAAGTGAAGTGAGGGTGTAAAGAGTTAAGAGGCAGTTTCAAAGACAGGATCTATAGATTGTAGAGGCCATTGTTGAGTTGGAATGTTAGAGAATGCAAACAAGAAAGATTGAAGATGGTGAGCAGAGAAAGGTGAATTAAGATGAGGTCCTAGATTCTGCTAGCTACAGGTCTAAGACATATGCAACTGCAAGAGGGGACGCTGAAATAATGTGGGGAGAGTTCAAGAAAATAACAAAATGGGGTTTGGAAATTGTCGTCTGGTGACGAAGGGGTCAGAGCTAGAGAGAGAGCAAGGAGGTGTGGGGGGAAGGATTGGATGTGGTAAGATAGTTGAAGACCATGATCACTTCTCAACCAGCCTAGTGGTATGCAAGAGAAGTGTGAAGGGAATTGGTGTTCCCGAGAGAACCTGGTTTCAGCTTGAAACACAAGATAAATGAGAAGAGACGGAAGATTTTCAGAATTCAATGGTAGCCAACAGTGCTTGCTAAAGGGCAAAGTGGAAAGGATTCTGATGATCAAACGAAGTGAAAGCTATATTGATATACTTAGTGAAGTAAGTCAGATGGAGACACAAATATTGTATGATACCATTTACATGTGGAATCTAAAAAAAAAAAAGTACAAATGAATGTATTTGCAAAATAGGAAAAGTCCCAGATGTAGAAAACAAACGTTTGGTTACTGAGAGGAAAAGCAGGAGAAGGACAAATTGATAGTTTGGGACTAATACACACCAGTATGTATGAAACACAGAACCAATCAGACCCTGCGGTGCAGCACAGGGAACTCTACTTAGTACTCTGTAGTGATCTATATAGGAAAAGAGTCTTGAGAAGAGTGCATGTATGTGTCCAGGTCAGTTCAGTTCAGTCGCTCAGTCGTGTCCGACTCTTTGTGACCCCATGGACTGCAGCACACCAGCACCCCGTCCGTCACCAACTCCTGGAGCTTGCTCAAACTCATGTCCAGCGAGTCGGTGATGCCACCCAACCATCTCATCCTCTGTCGACCCCTTCTCCTCCTGCCTTCAATCTTTCCCAGCATAAGAGTCATTTCAAATGACCCAGTTCTTCACATCAGGTGGCCACAGAATTAGAGTTTCAGCTTCAGCATCAGTCCTTCCAATGAATATTCAAGACTGATTTCCTTTAGGATGGACTGGTTGGATCTCCTTGCAGTCCAAGGGAGTCTCAAGAGTCTTCTCCAACACCGCAGTTCAAAAACATCAATTCTTCAGCGCTCAGCTTTCTTTAGCAACTCTCACATCCATACATGACCACTTGAAAAACCATAGCCTTGACTAGATGGACCTTTGTTGGCAAAGTAATGTCTCTGCTTTTTAATATACTGTCTAGGTTGGTCATAACTTTTCTTCCAAGGAGCAAGCATCTTTTAATTTCATGGCTGCAGTCACCATCTGCAGTGATTTTGGAGCCCAATAAAATAAAGGCTGTCACTGTTTCTATTGTTTCCCCAGCAATTTGCTATGAAGTGATGGGACTGGGTGCCAAGATCTTCATTTTCTCAATGTTGAGTTTTAAGCCAACTTTTTCACTCTCCTTTTTCACTCTCATTCAGAGGCTCTTTAGTTTTTCTTCACTTTCTGCCATAAGGGTGGTGTCATCTGCATATTCTCCCGGCAATCTTGATTCCAGCTTGTGCTTCCTCCAGCCCAGCGTTTCTCATGATGTACTCTGCATATAAGTTAAATAAGCAGGGTGACAATATACAGCCTTGACGTACTCCTTTTCCTATTTGGAATCAGTCTGTTCCGTGTCCAGTTCTAACTGTTGCTTCCTGACCTGCATACAGATTTCTCAAGAGGCAGGTCAATGGGTCTGGTATTCCCATCTCTTTAAGAATTTTCCACAGTTAGTAGTGGAAAGTCATCCACAAAGTCAAAGGCTTTGGCATAGTGAGTAATGCAGAAGTAGATGTTTTTCTGGAACTCTTGCTTTTTCGATGATCCAGTGGATGTTGGCAAATTGATCTCTTGTTCCTCTGCCTTTTCTAATAAATCCAGCTTGAACATCTGCATATATGTGTGTGTATAACTGATTCAACTGGGGCTGTACATCTGAAAGTGATACAACATTGTAAATCAACTCTACTCCAAAAAACATTTGAAAAAATGAGAAAATCAATTGCATAGATCAGTACAAGGATCAGAATATGGGGATAAGGTTTCCAAATGAAATGTGGGCACTTATTTAAATTTGAAATTGGGACAGACAGTGGTTACTCCTTTGTGCTCACCCCAGTCTTACCGTTCCCCTCTCCTCCTGCCTTGTCCTCTGAAAACTACTAATCTGTTCAGCTCCATGGTTTTGAGAACATGACATAAATGAATTCATACAATATGCAGTCTTTTATGATGAACACTTTTCACTATGAATAGTAAGAATAATGACCTTTAGGTTCATCCAGATTATTGTGTGTACCACTCAGTTCTTTTTATTACTGAATAAGCTTCCATTGCACATATATGCTGGAGCTGGTCAACTATTTCTCATCTAAGGACATTTAAGGTGTGCTATGGACTGAATGTTTGTGTCCTCCAAAAATCACACGTTGAAGCCTTACCCTCCTGTGTAACAGTGGACGTGGCATCTTTGCCTTAGCTGAGGTTATGTGGATGATCACCCCAGTTGCCTAAGACAGGCTGTTTCAGTATTTTACTATTACCAGTAAGTTGTGATGAATATTTCACGTACCAGATTGCCACTGTCTTCTTAAAGTTGGTTTTGCTAGAAGCTTCCTTGAAACCATAGGTTTGAAGTTCTTGCGTTCTTTTGCCTAAATATAAATAAATCCATAATTATTAAAATTGTTAAAAAGCTTAATCTCTGGGAAAAAACATTTAGACACATCCTATACAATGAACACACACACACACCCCCCAATCTGAGTGGCTCTTGTACACATAATGGTGAGTGGCTAAAGCCAGTCATGAGGGTTAGATTACTTTTATACACACTATAAACACACAAAGCTCACTGATTCTTTCAGAAGTCTAAATAGCAGTTACCCTTTAGAAGAGGCCATCAGTGGCTTTTCAGTGCCACTAACAGAGACATCACTTTGCCAACAAAGCCCCGTCTAGTCAAAGCTATGGTCTTTCTAGTAGTCATATACAGATGTGAGAGATGAGCATAAAGAAGGCTGAGTGCTGAAGAATTGATGCTTTTGAACTGTGGTGTTGGAGAAGACTTTTGAGAGGTCTATTAGATGGATCGACAAATAAATATTTTCTCTCTTTTGCTACCCAGATTGATTAGGAGCAAAAATGCAGAGTACCATGTGATATCAAGTGATGGTGTTCAGTACGCCCTCCCAAGACCACTGCCGCATTCCTTTGATATTCCAAAAGTACGTGTGTGTGTGTGTGTGTATTCCAATAAAGTAAAAAAAAAAATGAACCTTTGCTTGCAATTCAGAAATTTCCCTGAAGTGTTCCTTCGTTTTGTTGCACACAGTCGGCTGGAATTCTTGACTCCACTAAGGTTGCAATCATCAGTAGCATGCTATTTTCCAGTGTGCTTTGAGAGTACAGGGGAGAGCTGTGTTTCAGCTGTGGTGACCTGACCGAACTCCCGTTAATTTCCTTATAGTGGTATCAGTGATCTCATCTGTAATTCTTTTTTTCCTAAAATCGATCTCTCTGTCAAAACCCAACCTGAGAACAATGGAATGGGTAAGTGGATTTTTTATTTATAAAAAGGGCAACATCTCAGAAGTGAAATCACAATTTAGTTGGGATAAATTGTCTTATAACTTCAATTTTTTTACATTAAAGCTATAATTGAGGGGCATTATATGCTGTTTATCACGGCAATGAAAATGTAGTCAGAATGAACTTCTCTAGGCTGTTAAACTGCCTCTTATTAGCATTGAAACTATACTCACAGC
The DNA here is from genome assembly GCF_003369695.1 of Bos indicus x Bos taurus. Taxonomy (NCBI): domain Eukaryota; kingdom Metazoa; phylum Chordata; class Mammalia; order Artiodactyla; family Bovidae; genus Bos; species Bos indicus x Bos taurus. Next base: position 155,273,312 of record NC_040076.1, read on the forward strand.
CCATTATCTTGGGCTATATTTTTTGGTATAAGGGAATTGCTATCAAAGTGTACTTAATCTGAAAGGAATTGGTTTATAATTGGAGTCTTTGTGAAAGAGGAGTTAAAATTATTTGGTATTGCTGTAAGGTAACAACACTTTTGGAATATCAAAGGAACGCAGCAGTGGTTTGGGAGGGCGTGCTGATCATCATCACTAGATATCACATGGTGCTCTGCATTTTTGCTCCTAATCTATCTGGGTACCAAAAGAGAGAAAATACTTATTTATCGATTTGTCAAATAGACCTGTTTTTTTTCAAAGTCCATTGAGGAGTTTTCATAATGCTCTATTACCAACACTAGGCATCATTTTTTCAGCTCAGATGGTAAAGCGCCTGTCTGCAGTGCGGGAGACCTGGGTTCGATCCCTGGGTTGGGAAGATCCCCTGGAGAAGGAAATGGCAGCCCACTCCAGTAGCCTTGCCTGGGAAATCCCATGGACAGAGGAGCCTGGTGGGCTACAGTCCATGGGGTCGCAAAGAGTCAGACATGACAGAGTTGACTCCACTCCAAGGAGTGTTAGAATCTGAGTAAGGATTGCTGTATTTGGAGCATAGTAGGTGTTTCATAAATGTCAGTGACACTAATTCAAGTCTCTAAGAGGTCTGAGTAAAGGAAAACAATATTTCCTCTAATAATAAACAATATATTTTTTCCTATTGTTAGGCCTTATTGCGGGCTTCCCTGGTGGCTCAGTGGTAAAGAACCTGCCTGCCAATGCAGGAGATGTGGGTTCGATCCTCGGGTCAGGAAGATCCCTTGGAGGAGGAAATGGCAACATGCTCCAGTATTCTTGTCTCCCAAGGACAGAGGAGCCTGGCAGGTTACAGTCCACGGGTTCACAAGACTCGGACATAGCAACTAAACAACAAATGTCTTATAGTTCATTATAGAGCTGGTAGAGGATGCAAAGGTGGCAAAATAATGGATGTAGGATAATTTTATCATTTTTATATTGATAAGCTAGGCTAAGTATTGCCAGGCACACCTGTCAAAATAAAAATAAATAAATAAACACTGTCACATAATCTAGATCAGAGTCCGGCCACCTTTTTTGGAAAGGACTAGATAAACATTCGTAGCTCTGGAAGCCTAGCGTGCTGCAGTCCATGGGTTCACAAAGAGTCGGATGAGACTTAGCGACTGAACAACAGACTGCAGAGTCCTTGTCACAGCTACCCAACTCTACTCTTAGAACTTGAAAGCCTCCATAGACTGTACAAAAATACACAGCTATAGCTGTGTTCTAATAAAAGTCTAAAAACAGAGCTGGCTGAATCCGGCCTGTGGGCCTTAGTTGACAGATCCCAATCTAGAAGATTACCTGGCAGCTTTGTGCTTGTAAATGGGAAAGCAAACCCATGCACTGAAGTCTCACGTCTGTATGTGGTCATAAATTGGCAGCCAGATGCAAAATATGGCTTTATTTGTTATAATGATATTTATTATATTACAGTATTATTAAATTATAAGGTAATTGTAATGCAACAATTTATTTTAGCTATAATAGGCTAATAGCACCTATTATTATCATCAGAAATAAATAGAGCTCTATTCTTTTCTCTTTGGAGACACTGAAATACAAGCACCCTTTACTCCTAAGTACAAACACAAAAAGCAAGCTAATATAACTTCTAAACAAAGAAAAGATTTAAAAGTTTAATTTCAATTTTGTTCCCTCTCCTTCCTTGATATGATGTACAACCATTTCCATGTGTGTGTGTGAAATAGTGACTGAAATGCACAGCTGTAGCCACAGGCCTTCTCCAAGTCACCATTGCTTTCTCAAAGTCTTTAAATAAGGGAGACTGAGAGCAAGTTTATTTCTCTGCTGATTTATGAGCAGTATGTTGCATTATCGAAACAGAAGCTCCAACAGCATCTTGTCTAAGGTTCGAAGCACTGAGGAGACCCAGAGACAGAGGAACTTCCTATCAGGGGAGAAGCTAGAGGCCTCACTGCTGACCCAGGTCTAGAAAGGAAAGTTGGCTCAGAAATAAGTGATTCGGGGGGTCTCCTTGTGCCAGCAGCCCGAGAATGGCACAAGTCACCTTGTAGCCAATAACTTGACCTGCCCAATTGCCAGGGCCTTCATTTGCAGAACTGAGATAACATTCCCCCCTTTGCAGGGTAGACGTGAGTGAGAAAGGAGATGGGACACGCACGGGTGCTCAGCTCAGACAACCAAGAGCGGCATGTCGTCCTGTCCTTGCCAGGTTCTTCGTTCGGTGGCTGCTGCTGCTTTTGCTGATGGCTGGTACTGGGTGAACCGCAGGCCCTGGTAAACAATCACCAATGCATTTTCTCACCTCTCCGTTTGCATTCCTCTTTGAAATCTATGGGCTGACCCCAAAATGCAGTGCCATGACGTCCCTGCATCTTTTAGCTGCACAGGCCATCTAGGGCGAGAGCTGCAGTGCCTTTCCCAATTCTTATATTCCCAGTACTTTTTCGACATTTAACACATTAGAACATGCTGCAGAATCCAAGTACTGCTTCTTCAAGGTAAAAATGTGTTTTCTCATATCTCAGTGTGTTGAATAACTTTTAGATGCAAAGTTAGCACAGCAAACATTGACATGATGCAAGCAGCTTGGTGCAAAGTACCTAAATATGCATAATAGAAGTTTTTATGCTACGAAAAAGGAGAGTTACACACTTAGTGGAAAGACAGCTTTGAGGCTTACAGATCTGTAATATTCCGCTATTGTCTTTGATTCCAGGTGTGCAAAGGTTAGAAGACACGAAACAGAGTGGTACTTATTCTGTATGTACTCTACTTAGACAAACCTATCCATTTGCTTTGGGGTCTACGGTCATAAAGTCTTTCTGGAGGCTGTGAAGTTTGGCTATTTCAACTGGGACTTCGATTTATGAGGCTCTGCAAGACCACGTGATTTTAGAGTCAGACCTTTTGGATCTGAGTCCTTAACTGAGCTTTTAGGGCAAATTGGATGATCTTTGGTTTTCTTCTTGGTACAATTATCATGCCACCCATCATGGAAGAGTTTCTAATATTCCTGCAAGAGGACACCAGCCATACTCCCCACCCTTGCCTTCTACGGGGTGTGGTCCTTGGAAGAAGCTCAGAAGTCTGGTCTCTCCCTCCTGCAAGATGAGATCTTTTCCAAGGATGCTTCCTGATTTCAAGCACCATTGTTTTCTGGTAGACATTCATTCCCTCTCTTAATGAGAACACTACTTCTAAGATGTTTGGAAGCTTCCTCTCCCTTATTTTCAGCCTTACAGTTTGATGAGATTGACCCTAATTCAATTTCACTGGTGGATCTAGATTAGTTGAAGCAAATCAGTATAGCCTATCTCCTGATCATGGTGAATTGACTAAAGGACAGTTAAGCATCCCAATATCAGCTCTTAGTGGAAGAATCTGAGTCATGGGTCCTTTCCTGGGACCATCAGAGTGCATGCGATGACTTCGGCTTAAAGCTCTGACTTCTCTGTTGAACATGAAGGTAGATGAAAGTGTCCTTGGAGAGCCTCTGATGGTCATGTTTGGAGTGAGATATAAAAATAACTGGGCTTTTGATGGCATTTTAAAGCCATGAATGTAGCTTTGTTTGAAGTCAGGGTTATCTTTATATCATAAGCTGCATGAACCAATCAGTTCACTTTAGAGCTTAAGCCATGTGAGTTGTACTTTTGCCATGAGTTGAAAGAGTCCAAAGTGAAGCAGAAAGACTCTCCAGATATACACACATGTCTGACACTGAGGGTGGACATGGAACAAACTCAAACAGAGCGTTAGTTGCACATGAGAGTTCGATACAAGATTAAGGGCTATATCAACACTGTCACTCCTATATCCGCCCCCATCCAGTTTTCTAAGTCTCTTTCCTTCTGTCTACCAAATTTTAATACTTTTTGCATGTTCAATATGCATATTCAATCCTACTGACTCTTTTATTCCTGAAAATGGTAAGATAATTATTTAACATCTACCAGCCTAGACACTGTACTTACTGGGTGCTTTATAAGGATGCCTGAGGCAGAGGAACCAGAGATCAAATTGCCAACATCCGCTGGATCATCGAAAAAACAAGAGAGCTCCAGAAAAACATCTATTTCTACTTTATTGACTATGCCAAAGCCTTTGACTGTGTGGATCACAATAAACTGTGGAAAATTTGAAAGAGATGGGAATACCAGACCACCTGACCTGCCTGTTGAGAAACCTGTATACAGGTCAGGAAGCAACAGTTAGAACTGGACATGGAACAACAGACTGGTTCCAAATAGGAAAAGGAGTACGTCAAGTCTGTATATTGTCACCCTGCTTATTTAACTTATATGCAGAAGTACATCATGAGAAATGCTGGGCTGGAGGAAGCACAAGCTGGAATCAAAATTGCCAGGGGAAATATCAACCTCAGATATGCAGATGACACCACCCTTACGGCAGAAAGTGAAGAAGAACTAAAGAGCCTCTTGAGGAAGGTGAAAGAGGAGAGTGAAAAAGTTGGCTTGAAGCTCAACATTCAGAAAACTAAGATCATGGCATCCGGTCTCATCACTTCATTGCAAATAGATGGGGAAACAGTGGAAACAGTGGCTGACTTTCTTTTTTGGGGCTCCAAAATCACTTCGGATGATGATTGCAACCATGAAATTAAAAGACGCTTGCTCCTTGGAAGGAAAGTTATGACCAACCTAGATAGCATATTAAAAAGCAGAGACATTATTTTGTCAGCCAAGGTCCATCTATTCAAGGCTATGGTTTTTCCAGTGGTCATGTATGGATGTGAGAGTTGGACTGTGAAGAAGGCTGAGCACCAAAGAACTGATTCTTTTGAACTGTGGTGTTGGAGAAGACTCTTGAGAGTCCCTTGGACTGCAAGGACATGCAACCAGTCCATCCTGAAGGAGATCAGTCCTGGGTGTTCTTTGGAAGGAATGATGTTGAAGCTGAAACTCCAATACTTTGGCCACCTGATGCAAAGAGCTGACTCACTTGAAAAGACCCTGATGCTGGGAAAGATTGAGGGCAGGAGGAGAAGGGGACGACAGAGGATGAGATGGTTGGATGGTGTCAACGACTCAATGGACATGGGTTTGGGTGGACTCTGGGAGTTGGTGATGGACAGGGAGGCCTGGTATACTGCGGTCCATGGGGTTGCAAAGAGTCGGACACAACTGAGCGACTGAACTGAGCTGAACTGATCTCTAACAACCCTGTTAAGTAAGCATTGTTATACTGACTTTAAGAGGTTTAGGGTAACTCAGTAACTTACTCAAGGTCACACACTAGTAAGTGGTGCACTTGGGGATCAGGCCCAGGCATTTTGGTAGCAGACTTTATGCTCTTAACATCTTCTTGACCTGATGATCAGTTTATTGGCTTGTTCTCATCACGTGAGGCAAATTGATACACAGCCTTCCATGTATATGAAATTCAAAAATATTTATTGAATGTCTAACATGAGCCAAACACTTTACTGGATGATGGATAGATACAACTGTCAACAAGTCAGACCCAGATGCTTCTGCTCTGGAGCTTACAGTCTAGCAGGGACACACAGCAGGTAGACTGTCATTATCGATCCAGTGTGGTCAGAGCTCCAGCTCCATTGTGGAAGCTGGTAGAAGGCAGGGAGCAGTCATATAACCCTTCTTGGAGCCCAGGGGGAGCTTGCAGGACAATGAAGCCTGTGCCAGGACTTGGTGGGAGGTAGCCAGGTGATGGGTAAGTGAGAAGTATTTCAGGGAAAGGGAATAATATGAACAAAATCCTGGAAAGGGCATGGTGGGTTCAGAGAACCAAGAGCTTTCTGAGTCACTTAGAGAAAGTGGCCAGCACAGAGGCAGGATAGAATCTTGGGAATCCAGTCCTGGAATTCAATCTTCATCTTCAGAATGGAGGCAAGAATGAAACATGTGGTCTAGGGTCTTGATCAGAACAGGTGTTTATAAAATCACTTTGGCTGTTTGGAAAACACATTAGAGTTGGTCATGACCGGGGACCAGGAGACTATATAGGAGGCTAGGCAGTGACGCAGTGAAAGATGGAGCGGTCTTAACTCAGAGGGTAGGAGTGGAGAGCAAAAGACTTCTTTAGAAAACAGAACTGGCTCAGCTTGGTGACTGATTGGACCTGAGGTCTGAGGAGGAAGTGACACTGAGTCATTCTTGGGTTATGTCTAGGGTACCTGGGCAGAGAGTGACCGCATTCACTGAAATGAGGAACATAAGGGAAGAAAAAGTTTGGAGGGGAAAAGATATGAAGTCATCCTTGACCATGTCCATGGTTTCTGAGCTTTGTGGTGCCTTTCCTTTTTTAAAATATTATATATATATTTTTAAAAAATAAATATATTCATTGTAGTATGCTGCTGCTGCTGCTGCTAGATCGCTTCAGTTGTGTCCGACTCTGTGCGACCCCATAGACGGCAGCCCACCAGGCTCCCCCATCCCTGGGATTCTCCAGGCAAGAGTACTGGAGTGGGTTGCCATTTCCTTCTCCAATGCATGAGAGTGAAAAGTGAAGGTGAAGTCGCTCAGTTGTGTCTGACTCTTAGCGACCCCATGGACTGCAGCCTACCAGGCTCCTCCGTCCATGGGATCTTCCAGGCAAGAGTGCTGGAATGGGGTGCCATTGGAGTGCAGTTGGTTTACAATTCTGTGTTAGTTTCAGGTGTACAACAAAGTGATTTAGTTATACATAATCCACTCTTTTTTAGACTCTCTTCCCCTTTGGGTCTTTACAGAGTTTTGAGCAGAGTTGCCTGTGCCACACAGTAGTTCTTATTAGCTATCACTTGTAGATATAATAACATGCATATGTGTACCCTTCTTGATTTAATTTTCTCCTTCTGATTGGTCCCTATGTAATGGCAACTATACCATTATACTTGGTCAAATACTTGTATAACTTTCTCAGAAAACAAAAATATGAAGGGACTGCTAGCATCATCTCATGCAAAATCCACCTCAGTGAGGAGGGAATCAGAAGCTCCTTCAGACCAGAAGCTCAGAATCCCCCAATTATACAGATTTCCCGTGAGACAGTTATTAAATAAAAACAAACAAGTGGGTGGTATTTGAAACTTTTAAATGATTTTGGGAATAAGATTTAATGTGAGTGTTAAAATAATGGTGCGTTAGAAAAAGAGGTATAAGCCAACACGTCTATGCCATCATTTTCTTAGGCTTTTAAGCAAATTATCAACAAACCTTAATGAGGAGCCCACATAGGAGAAATCCTTTGATGAGCCCAAATTAAAGGAGAAAAACAATGGACTTTTTGAAAACCAATTCCAGAGTTAGCCTTGCAAAAAATTAAGCTACTCTCAGTCCAACTTCAGCATTTAGTGCCCCACTCTGGTCCTCCTCTTTCTGCCCTCCCCAGTGGTCTCAGCTCTTGGCTGAAGGAAACACATACATCTGTCTGCAGCAAATAAAGCCAGTGGTCTCCAAAGCACAGACTGAGAAAAGTGAGTACGAAAATTAACAGGAGGCATAGGATACAAAGCTACAGGCCAGTGGTGTTGACACAGGACTGTTGACAAATGTTTTCTTGATTCCTCTGATCTGATCTTAACTCCTTTTCTTCAGCTTTCTGTTATGTCATCAGATATACCATAGAGGATGAGAGATGCACCCAATCAGTCATGGCCTACCGTTCAGTGAGCCCATTGAAACTTTGGAATCCTTCCCAACACAGTGTTCCAGGAGGTCAGGCAACTAACTGGTAGAACCTGGCCAACGCCACGTACTGAGTTATTAGCTCCTTTGCTTCTCCCTCCCTGTGTCTGTGCCCTTTGCCAAGGAATTTTGCATTTCTTCCTACTTTCCCTTGTCTTGACCACATGCTAAGTCACTTCAGTCATATCTGACTCTTTGCAATCCTATGGACTGTAGCCCACCAGGCTCCTCGGTCCCTGGGGTTCTCCACGCAAGACTACTGGAGTGGGTTGCTATTTCCTATTCCAGGGTATCTTCCCAATCCAGGAATGGAACCCACATCTCTTGTGTCTCCTGCATTGACAGGCAGATTCTTTACCACTAGCGCCACCTGGGAAGCCCCTCTCTTGACTGTACGAAGGGACACGTGACTTGCTTTGGCCAATGGGATGGTATGAAATGGATACAAACAGGCTTGAGCATGCACTTGTGATCATACTTCTTCCTCATTCTATTGACCAAAGGGGACAGGGACCAAGTGGGAAGAGACCACAGGGGAAAATCATGGAAACTGGGAAGGGTTAAGAAACTGGAGTCAGCATTAAAATTTGCCACCAACTTAATCGCTGCTTTGTTTTGCTGCTAAGAGTTAAAAGGAGAGTTGAGAGAGAATGTATTTGGAGTGAGGAAAGGTTAGTTTTTTATGTAGTTCATGGGAAGCACACTTCTCACGGCAAGTATACAGGCTGGTCTGCCTCACCCTCCGCCGGCGGATCACATTTGTCAGAACTCTCCACTGTGACCTGTTGTCTTGGGTGTCCCTGCACAGCATGGCTCACAGATTCATTAAGTTACGGCAGCCCCTTTGCCACGACAAGGCGGTGATCCCCGAAGGGGAAAAGTGGAAGCAGTTGCAGATTCCCTCTTCCTGGCTCTAAAATCACTGCGGATGGTGACTGCAGCCATGAAATCAGACAACACTTGCCTCTTGTCAGGAAAGCTATGACAAATCCAGACAGTGTGTTAAAAAGCAAAGACATCACTTTGCCGACAAAGGTCCGTATAGTCAAGGCTATGGTCTTTCCAGGAGTCATGTGTGGATGTGAGAGCTAGACCATAAAGAAGGTTGAGCACCTCAAACGGTGTTGCTGCAGAATATTCTTGAGAGTCCCTTGGATAGCAAGAAGATCAAACCAGCCGATCTTAAAGGAAATCAACCCTGAATATTCTTTGGAAGAACTGATGCCAAAGCTGAACCTCCAATACTTTGGCCACCTGATGAGGATAACCAACTCATTGGAAAAGACTCTGATGCTAGGAAAGATTGAAGACAGAAAGAAGAGGATGACAGAAGGTGAGATGGTTGGATGGCATAACTTATTCAATGGGCATGAGTTTGAGCAAACTCTGGGAAATGGTAAAGGGCTGGGAAGCCTGATGTGCTGCAGTCCATTGGGTGGCAAAGATTCAGACATGACTTTGTGGCTGAACAACAGCAAGGTTGATTTAAGTAAGATGGTCAAAGAGGGCTTCTCTGAGGAGTAATAAATAAAAGGTGGGGGAACCACATTTGCTTATGGCTAGAGTAACGATGTTCTGGGTGCAGGGGCCACTGCTGCACACACAGAACCTGTGTGTGAACTAAAAAGGACCCCCATCTGTGAAGAGTTGAATCGCAAGGGATGCCCTTCCACTGGGCTCCCTGGCTTGACCGGCAAATCTGGTGCTAGATTTCCCTTCGGTTGTGTTCCAAATGGGACAGTGTGCTATTAGAACTACCAGGAAGCTGCCACGTCTTGCCAACATGATCAGGTGGGAGTCATTATTTATATCACAGAATCACCCACTACATCATAAAGAGGAATCCTGAGGGTACTGTGAGCATCTGGGTTTGCGGTCCCTGCCTGAGTAGCATGCATTTGAAGTTAAAGTGTTAAGAATCACTGACCAATATCAATCACTGAAATAATCCAAGAGCCTTGGGAATAAAAATGCATATTCATGAGAAAATGCAGTTTGAATTTTGAAGGTTTGCATGTGTTGATTTAAAAATACACCTGTAAGGTAAGACAAGTCATGACTTGGGCAAAGACAGCAAACTCGTGTTGTGAGTCAAGCCCCAAGGAAGAAATACGGCCAAACGAAGATGGGAGTTCCTCACGGGGTTTTTGAGATCATGAGAGGCATCCCATCATCTGGTAACTGGAAAGTGGGGTGAAGGTAAAATTGGAAAATTGAGTGAGGTTGGGTTCCAGCTCATCCCTTCCATGAATTTTCCATTCCAAGCATCACGACTGACCCTAAGTGTTAAGTGGAATATGCTGTTTCTGCCTCACCTTTTAGAAATGCTTCGTTTGTATCATTCTGGTGTAGAAGCAGAGGGTGAAAAGGAAGGATAAAATTTGATAATCCTTGCTGGAAATACTGTGAATTTTGGTTCAGGAGTTTATGGGGAATTCTGAGACTGTGTTAATGACTCTTGTTTCATGGAAGAGACAGAGAAGAGGGAAAATGAGAAAAAAAACATTGGGAGAGAGAAGGGAATGGAAGCTGAGCCTTCTGCAGTGACTAAGCAAGCAGCTGGTGTGTGGCTGGACAGCTTGAATTCTCTGCGGGTAGATTGGATATTTGGATGGAAGGGCATGAGTTCCTTGGCTTGGGTTTTCATTGTGAGCAGCAGGTGTTATAATGGGCAGCCGGGATCATTTGTTTTTTTTTTCGAGAGGCTGGAGAGGAAACCAGACTTTTGTCATTGCTAGTTTTGTAGCAAAACATTTTTTTGCTATTATTTCTAGCACAACCATTCGGAATCTCATCTGATGGGGTTGGACAGAGTTAAGCCATTTGAACAAAAGTGGGCAGAGTTGTATATTTTAGGAGGGTCACGTGTGCATATTTGAACACTTAGATATTATTTTATCTTATTGCCAGGGGCTTTAAAATGAGCAGCATTCTTTTCAAAGAATGATCATGTAAAAATATCTTAATGTTCTTTTCTTTAAGAGAGGGAGATCCGAACTGGTGTTCACCTGAATTGTGATAGCTGCCTCTGGGAGATTTTGGAGTAGAAATCGTGGCCAGGTATTTTTGTTACTGCAGATTCATCGTATCTACCCATTTCCTTTCGAAGGCTTCCTCCAACTTACACATACTGACACTAGCTCCAAATAGTACAGAATAAAAGTTAAGACAGTTTAAAAGTGAAATGCAAGACAGGAACAAGGGAAATCTCTCCCTACACTGCCCCTCTCCCCGCAAGGTCAGGGGTCTGCACTGTGACCTCCTGGGAAACACAGGAAGTACTTCAAGATCCAGCTGCGCTTTCCATGGAATGCGTGAGAAGATCCCAACACATCTCACCCTTGCTCTCTGTCAACAACCGTTTTACGGCACTGATATTTCTCCCAGAGTCAGGTGGCAAGGATTTCCCCTGTCTGCCTGCTCCCTTTTGGACAGAACGCCCTCTGCAATTGCGGCGGCGGCCGTTGCCCACTCACAGTGTGAGCCAGGCAGGCCAGCAGAGGCTCGCTTGAGCACCAGCACGGAATGTCTCACTGGTTGGGTAATGGTGACAGTCTGGGAACAGGCAGTGACTTATGTTGATCAGCATCTCTCCTGCCCAAACTGATGGCTGGGAAGCCAGCCCCTTGGCCCACGGAGAGGACAGTGTGTTCCCTCTCGCAGTGGCTGCAGGGTGGGAATCGCTGCTAATCTGAGCCACTCGAGCCCGTTAATCTTGGAATTATCTAAGAAAAGGCAATTGCCTGGCACCTCCTCAGCTCACAAAGCCGAAGCTGCTATCTGTACTGCCATCAACAGGGTCTAATCGGACAGAGGCATCAAAACAGCTGAATAATGTGCACTGGTGTCTGCTGGCCCTGGAGATACATGCTCTCTGAGTTCTAGACGAAAGTGGAAATGCACAGAGACGCGTGGAGGCTGATTAAAAACTCTTCACAAGTTATTTTCCAGCTTTGGTTGGAGATTTTGTTAAATACACAGGTCCCTAGACCTGACTCTTAAGAACTCTGATGTAGTAGGTCTGGAGTGCGCCACTTGGGCCTTTGAATTGCCAACAAGTTCCCAGGAGATGTTCCTGCTGCCTGCGGATTGCATATGAGTTGCACTGTGCTACATTCTAGAAGATTCACAGTTACCTGAAGTTCCTGCTTTGCTGAAAAAGTCCTGGAACTCCAGGATTTCTGCTCACAGGTCTCTGAGATGTGATGGGACCACTGCTTCATAAACGGCTCAGTGATTAATAGGTTCAAAGTCAAAGAAATCTGATAAACATGCATCCATTAGATACCTGCTGTTGTTCCCCAATGACAGGATCTGTCCAGTGTAGCAAAATGTACCATTGTTAGGGGTGGAGAAAAGGGAGACGGACAGAAGTGTTTAGCTTTCTTTCTATTTTTATTTTCTACTAGTGCAGTGGAGTTTTTAAAAGTTCTCTCTCCCTCTGCTTCTCACAGAAAGATGTGGGTTGAAACAAAGTGATGACGGAAGCCTACCCGGGCCCCTTGGGTGTTAAATTCAGGCCACTCTGCAGTTACACCCTTCAGAAATGTTGACGATTTTGCGAGGATCCCTTGATATGGAAAACAGAGGACTGCACTGATTCCTGCTGTGACCAGGCTGCTGGAACATTTGACTGACTCAGTAATGATTATCCCCTTAATCTTCTCAGGTAACTATTGTAGAACTGCCAGCTCTACATCCAGACCCCCGTCCCCCAATTAGTTTTACTCTCAACACTACTTAAACTGATTTTTAAAGAAATATCATACTCACAAGCAAAAATCAAATGTTAATGACCCTTGTTATATACATCATGACAATTCAAGTAAATAGTTATCAGTAGTCTAGGCAGGTCTCCAAAAGTGTGCAATAAAATTGGTAGATGAATAAATAAGTTTGTGCTTTCAAGCTAAGCACACAGAGAAAAAAAGGAACAAGTTCTTATCTTGCTCAAGCATGCATCATTCACCACATTTTTCTGTCTAGCTCAACTGTGAATGTGTGTGTATGTTTTTTTCAAACCCTGTAACAAACCAAGAGAAGATTGATATGACCAAGTGTCCATGTGTTAGTTAGGATAGGCTTGGTAATTCCGCAGTAACAAATAGCTCCCCAAGTTTGGGTGGTTCACATGGCTTGCCCAGCCGTGGTCAGCTCTGCTCATTCGAGTTGCACAGGAACCAGGCTGATGGACAATCTACTTTGATTCGTGTGGTCTGGATTAGAAAGACAGGCAAGGTACAGAGTCTTACAATAACCATTAAGCGATTTGGCCCAAAATGTGACACTTGTCCTTTCTGCCTACCATCGACAAGCCCCCTGATGGACCAGGAAGTAATCATGACCTTGCCTCTCTGCAAAGAGATAATGAAGCACAGTTTTCCATGAAGGAAACTGGATCTTAGTGAATGGTAGAACGGTCAGCCTCGGGTAGAATCTGTACAGCAATTTGAATATGGAAGCAAAGAAAATGGGAATTTTATTAGTCTACAAACTACGAATGCATATCAGTTTGATGGCTGGAGTCCAGGCCTGACCAGAGCATTCTCTTGAAAAGATGAGATCTTTTTTTAGAAAATGGTGTTATTAGTAGTTAGATCAATCACTTTAAGATAAAAGATGTAGACGACCAGGTTAAAGCTCTTGTGCTATTAGTCTATAAGATGTGGTGGGAAAGGCACTGATGGGAATGAGACATGATTCTAGCCTCATACCTACCACTCTATAACCCTAGAGAAATTGTCTCATCACCTCTGCATATGAAGTGGTTAGACGAAATGACCTCTTAGCTTCCTTTTGGTTCCAAGATTCTGTAATTCTCTGAATTACAATCTTCATTTGGATTTATATAAGAGTCACCAGAATACAGTGTGGTAGAAAAAAGATATGGGAAATACTAATGGTAATAGTGCTGGCCTTATAATGAAGCATATATAAGTTATGTAATGAGTTCCCTTTCATAGTATGTATATTTCTCTTTGGTGCCAGAGTTGAGTTATTGCCCCCAGACCAACTGAAATGCCAAGATTCCAGTCTGGATGGGAGTCCCTTATACAATGCTGAGAGTGAGCAGAGGAGTGATGAGCAATTGTAAAGGACAGGGACCCTGGCTTTTCACCTGCCTGGTCTCTCCAGCTTTCAGGGTCCTGTCCATTCGGATCAATCGTTTGCTAATTACAAGCTGTCTTTGGAAGACTCCTGCATCCTGCCTGGTGATTCATGCTTTTGCATTGATTTTCACATAAGCTAAGATGCAGTTGCATCATTTAAGCACTTGGAAATTGGTCATCAATGAACTATTTTGGACTTAATAGACTTGATAACACTTGGAGACTCTTTATGTTTTGATTTTTGAATTGTACTACCTAAGATAGTGGAAGCTGAGGCTTATATTGCTTAATTTATAAAGAAACCCAGCAAGGATAGGACCTGATTTGTGGCTGAACTTCTATAGGCAGCCTGAGATGAAATGAAGTCTAAAAATTAGTTTGATTTGTTTCAATCTTCCTATTCAGAGAATGTTTATCCTGTTTTAACCCGACTTTGGCACTGTTAGTGAAGTGGCTTTGTTTTAAATGGTGAGAGTCCTCTGCCCTGTGTTAGGACCTTAATCGCCAAACTAAAAACCACATTGAATCCTTTAGGTCATAAATGTTAATTCAAGAAAAATTGAAGTCACTAATTTATCTAAAAGACACCTGGAGTGAATCGTCCAAAACAATGTTTTTATGTGTTTTTTTCAGTGCTGAAAAGCAAAAAATACTTGATAAGTGTAGAGCTTGATCTAGCTGAAGTGGGGTTCCTGGCTTAATTTTTGAAATCCAAAGCATTCTTCTGATCATCCCAGGTTCCCCTAAGGCAAGTTGGTGGCAAACAAAAGCACACAGGAACTCCTCCGGAATCGTGTTCTTACTGCTTGAAGTTGCACTGTAGCTCACTCGTCAAGCGTCTGGACTCGGAGGCCCTATTCTGAGACCTAGATCTGTTTTGAACTCTTCCATTTATCATAGGTTTCAAATCTAACTTCTTTAATCCCACTCCCTTATATGCAAAATCCTGATAATTACATCTAACTTAAAAGAGCTCTCTGGAGGGGAAAAGGAGAGTAAGAAAATTGGCATGTGGTGTTGGACAACACTCTTGAGAGTCCCTTGGACTGTAAGGAGACCAAACCAGTCAGTCCTAAAGGTCAACCCTGACTGTTCATTGGAAGCACTGATTCTGAAGTTGAAGCTCTAATACTTTGGCCCCCTGATATGAAGAACCAACTCATCGGAAAAGACCGTGATGCTTGAAGGAAAGATTGAAGGTGAAAGAAGAGGGTGGCAGAGGATGAGATGGTTAGATAGCATCACCGACTCAGCGGACATGAACCTAAGCCAACTCTGCTAGATGGTGAGGGACAGGGAAGCCTGGCGTGCTGCAGTCCATGGGGTCACAAAGAGGGGTCACGACTGAGTGACTGAACAAAAACAACAAGCTTGGCCTTGTAGTAAACACACAATCAATATTAGCTTTCTCTCCTCTTAATAAGCTATGTTTCTTACTCAGGGTTGCCAAGTTGAACAAATTAATGGGACAATTAATGCTGGTTTTACATCCTAAATTTAAGAAATAATTTATATGCAAAGAAAAAGAATCAACACACAAGAACTAGACACAGCAGATGGACGGAATGCTATTTCACTCAAGTTCACTCCAAAGAATCAACACACGAGAACTAGACACAGCAGATGGACGGGATGCTATTTCACTCAAGTTCACTCCTCCCATGTATCTTGTGCTCTGTATCTGGTGCCCTAAAAGCTTCCATATTGTGGAGTCATTGCTTTTTAGTTGCTTAAATAAAAATAGTTTGAAACCACCCTGTGAATATTAAAGCCCCGCAGGGGGATTCTTGGAGTCTGGTCATTTCTCCTAAATAACTGACTTTATTTCCTGCTTCTACTGAATTTTTCAAATCCTTCATGTTTCTCCAGTGAAGAAACCAACCCATGGAGAAACCTCCTGTCCTGGCTTTCCCTAAAGCACCACTTATGCAGAGCAGATGTGGAAGGCACGGCAACGGGGCAACACAACCTTCAGTCTAAAACTGTGCCCACAGCATCCTTATTCCTACATGTCATTACTTACCTCCTGTAACGTGTTTTACAAGTCGGCTAGGCTTGTTATTCCATCAAATGCTGTATAGCTGGAAAGATATTTTGTAGATGTGGTTGACAGAGATAATCGGTTAAATAAGGGAGATTTTCCTCAGTAATGTGAGAGAGCCTCAGCCACTCTGTTAAGCTCTAAGAGTAAAACGGGGGTTTCTAAAAAGAAGAAGATCTTCCTACCACTGTAACATTGGAGTTGCAGCCTGAGTACCAGCCCTACCCAATAACTGTGTGCATCCTCAGTCACTCAATCACATCCTACTCTTTTCGACGTCCCCAGTCTGTAGCCTGTCTGGTTCCTCTGTCCATGGAATTTTACAGGCAAGAACATTGGAATGGGTTGCAATTTTCTCCTCCAGGGGATCTTCCTGACCCAGGGATCAAAGCTGTGTCTCCTGCATCTCCTGGATCGGCAGGCGAATTCTTCACCACTCAGCCACCTCAAGTAAATAAATAATCAGTTTATCATCTATCCATCTCTCTATTTTATTGCTTTTGTTTCTCTGGAGAATACCAACTACCAAAGCCCGCCCCATTCCCGCTTGAAAGTTCCCATTCATTTTCTGTCATAAAACAGACTTCAGAGGAAAAAAACTTACAGCAATAATTTATAACACTCATTATTACGAATAATACTGGCTATTATTTAGTCAACACTGGTGGCATCAGACAAGTCTTTATTACTACACCCTGCTGTCTACCTCTACTTAACCACCCCTCTGTAGTCTGGATTATACAGCTTTGAAGGGACCCTTGTCAGGATTAGTTCAGTTCAGTCACTCAGTCATGTCCGACTCTGTGACCAGCACCATGCCAGGCTTCCCTGTCCGTCACCAACTCCCGGAGCTTGCTCAAACTCACATCCATGGAGTTGGTGATGCCATCCAACCACCTCGTCCTCTGTCAAAAAACATCCACAAGTACACTGCTTCAGCACTTGAAACACTACTCATTCCTTTGTGGGGTTTTTTTTTTGTTGTTGTTGCTGTTGTTTATAGATTGGTTGACTCTTTTCAACTGTGTAGGGTCTTAGTTGCAGCACTCAGAGTCTGGACTGCAGCGAGAGGGATCTGCATTGTCCTGAGGGATCTTTTCCACAGTGCACAAACTCTCTAGTTGTGGGGCATGAGCTCAGTAGTTGAGACATGCAGATTTGGTTGCACCACAGCATGTGGGAACTTAGTTCCCTGACCAGGGATCCAATCCGTGTCCCTTGCATTGCAAGGTGGAGTCTTAAACCGCCAGGGAAGCCCCTCCTCTACTCATTTCTTTGGACAAAGGTCTTGAAAGAAAATCTTTTGGTGGAAACAATACATGGGGGAAGAAATAATATGTCAGCTGCCAGGCTATCTAGTATTTTATCAAAAAAAATCTCTTGCTAGACAGGCGTGAACAATGACCTGTATTTTTAATTAACACAGTCTTAAGAATTGTCCCCAGGGAGCAGGCCTGGGTGCAGCCCCCAGTTGGGGAGCCACTGGGCACCTGCAGGA
Organism: Bos indicus x Bos taurus; assembly: GCF_003369695.1. Taxonomy (NCBI): domain Eukaryota; kingdom Metazoa; phylum Chordata; class Mammalia; order Artiodactyla; family Bovidae; genus Bos; species Bos indicus x Bos taurus. Next base: position 155,290,661 of record NC_040076.1, read on the forward strand.
TGAGAAGAATGGTGGGAGGCTGCCAGAGAAAGCGCCAGCTCCTTCACTCTTGAACTGGTTCCAACCACACCTGCTCCCTTTAGGGGAAGCCTTTCCATTAAACAATGATTGTGACAACTTGGCAGGCAGACTGGGTCTGGATGCAAGTGGATTATCAAAGACATTTTTCCCCTTGGAGCTTTCCTCTCCCCTGCACAGCGCAGTCCTTTCTCTGCCCCCGCCTCCTGTCTCCCAGGAAAGGGAAGGGGGTTATCTTCCAGTCCACTGTTAGTTCCTCCGACTGTTCCTTGGACTTCATTATCGACTCTTGTCTTTTCAAGGACATTTTCCCCTCTGTCTTCCCTTTGTCTGTCCTTCCTCCACTCTTGGGTCTTCTTCCTCTGCTCTATCCAAGCCTCCTCCGTCTTGACACGAGCATTTCCCACATCTGGCTGCTTCTTCTCTTAGCTCACTCTGAAGCACATCTTTATGTCCTGTCTTCATTTCTTCACTGTCCTTAACTCAAAGCAATGCGATTTCTGTACATCTCACTGTGTTAGGACCCTCCACGAATCCTTTAACCAGGTGTGAAAAGCAAGAGTCTTGTTCAGTTCTTGTCCTGCTTGGACCCTGTTGCACCCTCAGCATGGCCGGTCAGTGGAGGGCTCTGCACCTGTTTTCACTCTGCCATCCTTGACACTTGCTGACATTTCTTCATCTCCACTTTATTGGTAACACTTTCCTTCCCATCCCCTCAATGTCAATTTACTCAAACATTTAAATCTTATTTTTCTGTTGTTGTATTGAGTCAAGATATATTCCTCCATTGAAACTTTATTAACTCAGATGGACAAGCCTCTCACTATAAGTCTAGAACACTCACCTACATTTCATTTCCACATAATTCTGGCTGGCTACTGGTGGTTTATACTTGTAAGTTTTTCTACCATATCACACTTAGAATATCTTCAAACAAAGGTCTTGTCCATATTCACAAACTGGTATACCTTTCCCATGCACTCTTATGGTTCGCCTAGATATTGGGGCTACAAATTCTAGAGCTCCTTTATCCAAACCTACGAAATAATTTTGAGTCTTCCGTCTTGATGACTTTTACAGCATACTATTTTTTTTTTAACTGCATTTCCCACTACAATTCCATCTCCAATCTTCAGCGTCTTCAGTCATGTCCGACTCTTTGCGACCCATGGACTGTAGCCCACCAGGATCCTCTGTCCATGGGGTTCTCCAGGCAAGAACACTGGAGTGGTCGCCATGCCCTCCTCCAGGGGATCTTCCCGGCTCAGGGATCCATCAAACCCTCATCTCCTGTGTCTCCTGCGTTGCAGGCAGATTCTTTACCACTGAGCCATGCAGGAAGCCTTCAGCACCTAGATCCAAATTATAGACCTTCTCTCTCACCGATCTATCTGACAAATTCATACCAGAGAAATTATATTTATAATACCATTTTGGGGTCAGCTAATCTCTCTTTTATAAATAGTGTTTAAAGAATAAGTTTCAATTTCCTTTCCCTTATATTCAGGACCCTCTCCCATTTGATCCCAATCTTATTCTCTAAACATCCATGTACAGTGATCCTAATTATTGAGGCTGATCCCTGGGTCGGGAAGATCTCCTGGAGGAAGGCATGAAAACCTACTGCAGTATTCTCGCTTGGAAAATCCCAAGGACAGAGGAAGCTGGTGGCCTACAGTCTATAGGGTCACAAACAGTCGGACGTTACTGAAGTGGCTTAGCACGCATACATGACACATTATTACCTTGTGTTCCTGCTTCCGAGTGTGATATTTCTCCTCCATTGTAACACTTGCCTCCCAATATTTCTTCTTGCTCAACCTTTGATGCCCACCAAATTTGACACTTATTTTTCTGCTTCGAAAGTGAAAGTCGCTCAGCCGTGTCCGACTCTGTGACCCCATGAACTGTAGCCCACCTGGCTCCTCTGTCCATGGGAGTCTCCAGACAACAATACTAGAGTGGGTTTTCATTTCCCTCTCCAGGGGATCTTCCTGACCCAGGGATCAAACCCAGGTCTCCCACATTGCTGGCAGACTCAACATATCTGAGCTACCACTCTTTATTTGTCTGCCTTAGTTGCCAATAAGTCCCATCTTTTATGAATTTCTGAAACATGCATAAATACAAAAGTGTCTTTATCTAAATATATTTATGCCAATATCTGTCTTGCTGAGCAACCTTCAGTTCTTTTCAAGTCAGGGACTAGCTCTCTGACTCTTAAATCCCTGAAACCAAACAGAGTATTTGTTGCTGTTGATGCCAGGAGTCTTCAATAGATTTATTTCTACAACAGAAAGAGGGCAACCTTTCATGGTGGTTAAGAGTGCAGGTATCAGACTTGAGACAAACATTGCAGCTGTAAGAACTTGGTCAAGTTATTTAACTTGCCAAGCCTTATCTGGGCTTCCTTGGTGGCTCAGATGGTAAAGAATCTGCCTGCAGTGTGGAAGATCTGGGTTCGATCCCAGGGTTGGGAAGATCCCCTGGAGAAGGCAAAGGCTACCCACTCCAGTATTCTGGTCTGGAGAATTCCATGGACTGTATAGTCCATGGGGTTGCAAAGAGTCGGACATGACTGAGTGACTTTCACTTTCAAGCCTTATCTTAAAAACATACATGACAACAGTACCCGCCTTAAATGTGTGTAAGAGCAGAGAGATGATACATGCAAAGTGTGCAGCACAGTGCCTGGTGTATATTAGGCAGACAACACATTTTATTTCATAGTGGGCACTCCATATACAGTGATGAAGGACTGGGTTAGTATTGTATCCCACGTGATACAGCAGTGAAGAATCCGCCTGCCAATTCAGGAGACACAGGAGACGTGGGTTCAATCCCTGGGTCGGGAAGATCCCTTAGAGTAGGAAATGGCAACCCACTCCAGTATTCTTACCTGGAAGATCCATGGACAGAGGAGCTGAGTCCATGGGGTCGCCAGAGTCAGACACAATGGAGCACTCACTGAATCAGAAAATTACACACTTTATAATTTTAATATGTTTTTCAAGTCATATTTCTATGTTAGTTTATCAAAACTTGAAAGATTAAAATGGAGTAAAAGACTAACATGAATTAAATGCTGAATTCCTTTTTCACCAGGCTTGGCCTGGTAAAGTCAGTAATATTTATTGTGATTGTTGAGTGCACCTTGCTGTAGGAAGCTTATAGTGCATTTGGGTGTAGAGTAAATTGACTTCATATTTCAGTAGAAAAGGCAGATTAGAAAAATTTAAAGTTTCAACTCTGTTAATAATTAGGTTGCTGATTTAGGGGGTAGGTTACTTTACCTCTGTGAATTTTAGATTTTTAGCCTTTTTTTAAATGTAGTAAGAATTAAGTAAAGGAATATACTTAAATATTTAAATATTATATTCTATAAATAAAAACACTATGTGATTGATTCCCTTCCCTGAATATTTTTACCTTCAAAGGATTGTAATGTATTTTTTAATAGGTTTTAAGCTCTTCCCCTTGACTTAATCATTTGAAAATGTTGTCATTGTTGGTTTTTTTTTAAACTGTGGACTTCTGTTTACTTGGAGCATCTTTTTGGATATACAATATAAATGCCATGATTATTTATAGGTACCAGGAACTGTCCTAAGCACACACAAATGCACACACTCATAGGCAATGTGATAGTGTTAAATTAAAGCATTACCGAAGTGAACACAGAGAAAGGAGTAATTAAGACACAGAAAGGCAAATATTGCATGATCTCACTTATATGTGCAAACTAAAATAGTCAAATTCGTAAAAGCAGAGAGTAGCATGGAGATCGCCAGGGAGTGGGAGCAGGAAGTTAGGAGGCGTGTCAAGGGTACGAAGTTTCAGTTATGCAAGAGCGAGTTCAGGAGATCTAATGCACAGTGTGGAGATGATAATCAATGCTACGTCATACACTTGAAATTCGCTAAGAGCATAGATCTTAAATATTTTCACCACACGCACATATACACACAGTGAAAACTATGTGTAAGTGATGGATGAGTTACCTAGCTTGCGGTGATCTTTTCACAATGTACGTGTGTATCAGGACACCAAGTATACCTTAAATATATGCAAGGTTATATGTCAAAGATATTTCAAAAAGTTGTTTTGTAAAAAGCGAAAAGGGATAATTAACTTTTCTCTTAGAGAAGCAGGGAAATTATGAAGACTTAACATTTCTCCTGGACCTTAGGGGTTAAGTAGGAGTTTGCTAGATATGCACGTGGGTGGGTATCTTTGGCAGTATTCACAGCATAACCAAAGGCAGGGGGGAGCTTTTGTGCTCCGGAAGTGCTGTTGTACTTACGGAACTTAGCTCCCCTGCTGTGATCATGGTATTGAAATATGTGTGTGTTAGGGTCAGGGTGTGTTGGTGTCAGCTCACACAAGCTCACTCATACGAGCCAACTGTTGACATCATTTCTTGCCTTTGCACCCACTGATGCCATGTTGGGAGCTTGCCAGCGGTCACTGTGGGAGTGTTTGCACTGGCAAAATTGGTGCCGTAAAGCAGTGTTGCTGTGGCTGCTGCTTTCCTTCAGAGAGCCGAATGTTAAAACACTCATCAGCCTCCAACTTGTTCGAAAGGGGCAGTTTCGACAAAGTTAATCTGAAAAGTTAAATAAGGAGATATAGTGAGTGGCTCTTTAGTTCTTCCCTTTCTGCCACAAGGGTGGTGTCATCTACATATCTCAGGTTATTGATATTTCTCCCAGCATCTTGATTCCTGATTGTGCTTCATCCAGCCCAGCATTTCACATGTTGTACTCTGCATAGAAGTTAAATAAGCAGGGTGACAATATACAGCCTTGACGTACTCCTTTCCTGATTTGGAACCAGTCTGTTGTTCCATGTCCAGTTCTAACTGTTGCTTCTTGACCTGCATACAGAATTTTTAGCAGGCAGGTAATGTGGTCTGGTATTCCCATCTCTTTAAGAATTTTCCACAGTTAGTTGGAATCCTAAAGGAAATTAGTCTTGAATATTCACTGAAAGGATTAATGCTGAAGCTAAAACTCCAACACTTTGGCCACCAGATTCATTAGACTCATTAGAAAAAACCCTGATGCTGGGAAAGATTGAAGGCAGGAGGAGAAGGGGATGACAGAGGATGAGATGGTTGGATGGCATCACCAACTCAATGGACACGGGTTTGAGTAAACTCTGGGAGTTGCTGATGGACAGGGAGGCCTGGTGTGCTTCAGTCCACAGGGTCACAAAGAGTTGGACATGACTGACTGAGCTGAACTGAGTGAGTGGCTTGCTAAGATCAGCTTCACTGCTGTTCAGTTGCTCAGTCATGTCCAACTCTCTGTGACTCCATGGACTACAGCACCCCAGGCTTCCCTGTCCTTCACTGTCTCCTGTAGTTTGCTCAAATTAATGTCCATTGAGTCGATGATGCCACCTAACAATCTCATCCTCTGTCACCCTCTTCTCCTGCCCTCAATCTTGTGCAGTGAGTCACCACTTCACATCAGGTGACCAAAGTACTGGAGCTTCAGCTTCAGCATTCACCAAGATCAGCCAAGGCAGGTGAACTTTACATACGCTCCATTGGTGATTTATATTGACATGGGGTATTTCATGGGCAAAACCTCTGGAAAACAAAACAAGGCAAAGGGGTGCCACAAACGTATCTAAACAGAAACCAGCTTGAGGGCAAATGATTATAAAGTGGGTGAGCAGATCAGCATTGGCAGTGCTCAGGGTAAGGAGTAAAGCCATTTGGAAAATATTTGATTGCCTTGTCAGCCAAAATAAAGTGTTCTCTGCAGTTGTAAGAATTCTAAGAGTCATTTTTACTATGTAAACATTTCTTGCTTCTGCTGACGTTTCCTCTTGACAACACTTCATCTTTTAGGCAATAGCAAGTAAACTTTGAGCCTATGAAATTATTTTTTAAAAAGCTTTTTGTTCTTGCGTTTCTTTTAGAAAAAGTGATTAATGAAGTCTTTCATATGTAATAAGGAAATATACTAAAATGTAAAAGTGGCAAATTAGATAATGTCCTTTAAGCAGATGATCAATCACAGTTCTGTGGGGCTTGGTTGTTCTTGAAATGATCAACGAGAGCAAGCTGAATACTGAACTGATCTGGAATATGTTTTAACTGTGTTATACTATCTGAAAAGAAAATCAAGAACAAGGGGAGGTCAGAAAAGAAGGCAGAGAAAAAATTTAAAAACATCATAAAAAAACCTGGCATAAGTTTGAATATGTCCACAGTAATATTTATTAATAGTTAATAACTTTTAAGGGCTTCCTTGGTGGCTCAGTTGGTAGAAAATCTGCCTGCAATGTGGGCAACCTGGGTTCAATCCCTGGGTTGGGAAGATCCCCTTGAGGAGGGCACGACAACACACTCAGCATTCTTGCCTGGAGAATCCCGCGGACAGCGTAGTCTAGCAGGCTGCAGTCTATGGGGTTGCAAGAGTTGGCTGCAACTGAGGGACTAAGCACAGCAGAATAACTTCTAAAGCCTAAATTTGAGTAAAATAGTTTGTCAATAAGGAAAGATGCACTTACTGGCTGCTTGCTATATGCCAGGATTTATTTTAAATGCTTTACAAGTATTTTCTTGTTCAGTATTCTCAACAACTCCATAACATAGTTAATTCTTACTGTCTGTACTTTGCTGCAAATAAGCATAGGCACAAAGTCAAAAGAAGAGTGGGTGGTAGACCCAGGATTCAAACCCAGGTGATCTGTAGCTTTAGCAGCAACACCACTTAACACCATCCTATAAAATAGTGTTTCTCAAAGTGTGAGCTCTGAAACAAAAGCAGCAGCCTAACTTGGGAGCTTGTTAGAAACACAGATTTTATAACAGGAGGAAAGCTGGAAAATTAAAAAGTGCATGGCAATTAAATAACACACATTGAACAACAAATGGATAGAAGACAAAATCAAAAGGGAAATTTTAAAACGTCTTGAGACAAATTATAATAGAAACACAAAATACCAAAACTTACAGGATGTAGCCAAAGAAGTTCTAAGAGCTAAGTTTTCAGTAATGAATGCATGTATCAGGGAAGAAGAAAGATCTCACATTAAAAAACCTAACTTTATACCTCCAGTGAAATAGTTAACAGGAAAACAATAGAAAAAAATAACAAAACTAAGTTGATTATTTGAAAAAAGAAAATTGACAAACCTTTAGCTAAACTAACCAAAAACAAGAAAGAAGAATCAAATAAATGAAATTTCAAGTGAAAGAGGAGATATTACAGTTGATACCACAGAAATATAAAGGGTCAGAAGAGAATACTATGAACAATTATATGCAATACATTTGACAACCTAAAAAATCTCACCATACCAATAATGATTAAGCAAATTGGATCAATAACCTAAAATCTCCCAACAAAGAAAAGACCAAGACCTGATGGGCTTTTCACTGATGGTTTTCACCAAGTATCGAAAAAGAATTAATACCAATTCTTATCAAGTTCTTCCAAATAGTAAACAGGTGGGAACACTCTTAAACTTATCTTACGAGGCCAGCATTACCCTGACACTAAAGGTAGATAAGGATACTCAAAGAAAAGAAAACTATAGGTCAATGTGCCTGATGAATGTAGATGCAAAAATTCTCAGTACAATACTAGCAAAGCCTAATTCAAAGCATGTTAAAAGAACCACCCAGCATGATCAAGTCAGACTCTTCCCTGGGATTAAAGGATGGTTTAATATGAACCGTGAACTTCCTGATGTTCAAGCTGGTTTTAGAAAAGGCAGAGGAACCAGAGACCAAATTGCCAACATCCGCTGGATCATGGAAAAAGCAAGAGAGTTCCAGAAAAACATCTATTTCTGCTTTATTGACTATGCCAAAGCCTTTGACTGTGTGGATCACAATAGACTGTGGAAAATTCTGAAAGAGATGGGAATACCAGACCACCTGACCTGCCTCTTGAGAAATCTGTATGCAGGTCAGGAAGCAATAGTTAGAACTGGACATGGAACAACAGACTGGTTCCAAATAGGAAAAGGAGTACATCAAGGCCATATATTGTCACCCTGCTTATTTAACTTATATGCAGAGTACATCATGAGAAACACTGGGCTGGAGGAAGCACAAGCTGGAATCAAGATTGCCGGGAGAAATATCAATAACCTCAGATATGCAGATGACACCACCCTTATGGCAGAAAACGAAGAGGAACTCAAAAGCCTCTTGATGAAAGTGAAAGTGGAGAGTGAAAAAGTTGGCTTAAAGCTCAACATTCAGAAAATGAAGATCATGGCATCCGGTTCCATCACTTCATGGGAAATAGATGGGGAAACAGTGGAAACAGTGGCTGACTTTATTTTTTGGGGCTCCAAAATCACTGCAGATGGTGACTGCAGCCATGAAATTAAAAGATGCTTACTCCTTGGAAGGAAAGTTATGACCAACCTAGATAGCATATTCAAAAGCAGAGACATTACTTTGCCAACAAAGGTCCGTCTAGTCAAGGCTATGGTTTTTCCTGTGGTCATGTATGGATGTGAGAGTTGGACTGTGAAGAAGGCTGAGCACCGAAGAATTGATGCTTTTGAACTATGGTGTTGGAGAAGACTCTTGAGACTCCCTTGGACTGCAAGGAGATCCAACCCGTCCATTCTGAAGGAGATTAGCCCTGGGATTTCCTTTGAAGGAATGATGCTAAAGCTGAAACTCCAGTACTTTGGCCACCTCATGCGAAGAGTTGACTCATTGGAAAAGACTCTGATGCTGGGAGGGATTGGGGGCAGGAGGAGAAGGGGATGACAGAGGATAAGATGGCTGGATGGCATCACCGACTCGATGGACGTGAGTTTGAGTGAACTCCATCACGATGGAGTTCATGATGGACAGGGAGGCCTGGCATGCTGTGATTCATGGGGTCACAAAGAGTCCGACACGACTGAGCAACTGAACTGAACTGAACTAATATTCACACGTCAAAAAGTGTGAAACATCACATGAATAGAATGAAAGATTAAAAACATATGATCTTCTCAATAAACACAGAAAAAACATTTGACAGAATTCAACATCCATTCATGATAAACATTCTCAACAAACTGGGTATAGAGGGAACATACCTCAACATAATAAAGGCCAACTCTGACGAGCCCGCAGCTAACATCATACTTAGTGGTGAAAACTGCAAGCTTTTTCCAGGATCAAGAACAAGACTGCCCACTTTCCTTACTTCCATTTAACATAGTACTGGATGTCCTAGCTATAACAGTCAGGCAAGAAAAAAGAAACATCCAAATCAGAACAAAAGAAGTGAAACTGTCTCTTTCTGTAGACAATGCTTTCACATATATATATAAATATAAATCCCCAAAACCATCAAAAAACTGTTTGAACAACTAATGAATTCATTAAAGTTATAGGACGCAAAGTCAACATAAAGGAGCCGTGTTTCTACACACTAACGATGAGTTCTGTAGAATAAATAAAGAAACAATGCCCTTTACAAGAGCATCAAAAAATGACAAAATACTTAGAAATAAATTTAACAAAGGAGGTAAAAGACCTGTACTCTAAAAACTATAAGATGTTAATGACTGAAACTGAAGATACAGCAAATGGAAAGATATCCTGTGTTCCTGGATTGGAAGAATTAATGTGATTAAATTGTTCATACTAGCCAGTGCCGTCTATAGACTTGATATAAACGTTATCAAGATTCCATTGGCATTTTTATAAAAATAGAAAAAAAATCTTAAAATTCATGTGAAACTACAAAAGAGCCAAAGCAATCCTCAGAATGCCAAAGCAGGAGGCATCACATTCCCTGATTCCAAACTATATTACAAAGCTATAGTAATCAAAATAGTGTGGTATCGGCATAAAAATACAGACACCAATCAATAGAGGAGAATTGAGAGCCAGAAATAAAGCCACACTAATGTCGTCAACTAATATTTGACAAAGGAGGCAAGCATACTCATTGTAAAGAATTGGATCTTTAATAAATGGTGTTGGGAAAACCGGATGCTAAGTCACTGCTAAGTCACTTCAGTCGTGTCCGACTCTGTGCGACCCCATAGACGGCAGCCCACCAGGCTCCCCTGTCCCTGGGATCCTCCAGGCAAGAACACTGGAGTGGGTTGCCATTTCCTTCTCCAATGCATGAAAGTGAAAAGTGAAAGTGAAGTTGCTCAGTCGTGTCTCACTCTTATTGACCCCATGGACTACAGCCTACCAGGCTCCTCCGTCCGTGGGATTTTCCAGGCAAGAGTACTGGACTGGGGTGCCATTGCCTTCTCCGGGGAAAACCAGATAGTCATGTGCAAAAGAATGAAACTAGACACCTATCTCAAATCACTCACAACAAATATCTCAAAATGGTTTAAAGGTTTAAATGTTAGACTTGAAACCATAAAACTCCTAGAAGAAAGCTTAGAGAGAAAAGTCTCCTTGATGTTGGTATTGGCACTGAATTTTTGGATATGACACTGAAAGGAAAAACAGCAAAATAAAAACAAACGTACAAGTGGGAGTATGCCAGAAAAAGTTACTACATGACAAAAGAAACAATCAACAAATATAAAAGGTAGCCTATGGAATGGGGGAAAATATTTGCAAATCACATATGTGGTCAGAGATTGATACACAAAGTATATAATGTAAAATAGATAAGGAACTCACACAACTCAAAAACATAAAATCAAATAATCCAATTTTAAAAAACGGGCAGAAGACCTAGAAAGACATTTTTCCAAAGAAGCTATTCAAATGGCCAACAGGTACATTGAAAGATACTCAGCATCAACAGTCATCATGCTAAGTGACATCGGTCCTATCCAGCTCTTTGTGACCCTATGGACTTTAGCCCACCAGGCTACTCTGTCCATCGATTCTCCAGGCAAGAATACTGGAGTGGGTTTCCGTGCCCTCCTCCAAAGGATCTTCCCAACTCAAGGATCAAACCTGTGTCTCTGATGTCTCCTGCATTGGGAGGCAGGTTCTTTACCACTAGCACCACCTGGGAAGCTGTCCCTAATCATTAGAGAAAGGCAAATTAAAACTGTTAAGTGCTATCACCTCATAACTGTTAGAATGGTTATTTCAAAAAAGACAGGAGAAGACCAGAGCTAACAAGCCATGGAAAAACGGAAATCTGTGTGTACTCTGGGTGGGAGTGGAAATTGACACAGCTAGTACGGAAAACAGTTTGCATATAATTTTGAAAACAGAAATAGTAATATTAATTAAAAAGAGAAATGCTGTAAGATCCAGAAATTTGTCTCGGGTAATATCTGAAGGAAATGAAGTCACTATCTGGAAGATACATCTTTTCATGGAAGCATTATTCATAGTAAACATGGAAGTAACTAAATGTTAATTGGTGAATGACTGGATAAAAAAAATGAGAAATATACATATATTGAAAGGCAGAAGTTTATTGTTTTATATATGTACATATATAAATATATATGATACACATGTACATACATGCATGTGAGTATACACACCACACACACACACACCATACAATGAGATGTTATTCAGTAGTAAACGTTTCTGATGTTTTGTGACATGAGTAAACCTTGAATGCATTGTGTTAAGTGAAACAAGTCAGACAAAGACAAATAATGCGTGATCTCAGAGGCAGAATCTAAACAAAATGAACTCATAGAAACAGAGATTGGTAGTTGCTAGAGGTGGGAGGCAGAGGTAAAGGTGGGCTTCAAACTCCAGTTACAAGAAGAATACATTGTAGGGAATATGTCAAGGCTGCATATTGTCACCCTGCTTATTTAAATTATATGCAGAGTACATCATGTGGCATGCCAGGCAGGATGAATCACAAACTGGAATCAAGATTTCTGGGAGAAATATCAATAACCTCAGATATGCAGATGACACCACCCTAATGGCAGAAAGTGAAGAGGAACAAAAAAGCCTCTTGATGGAGGTAAAAGAAGAGAGTGAAAAAGCTGCCTTAAAACTCAACATTTAAAAAACAAAGATCATAGCATCTGGCCCCATCATTTCATGGCAAATAGATTGGGGAAATAATGGAAACAGTGACAGATTTTATTTTCTTGGGCTCCAAAATCACTGCAGATGGTGACTGCAGCCATGAAGTTAAAAGACACTTGCTCCTTGGAGGAAAAGCTAAGACAAACCTAGACAACCTATTAAAAATCTGAAACATCACTTTGCCAACAAAGGTCCATCTAATCAAAGCTATTTTCCAGTAGTCATGTATGAATGTGAGAGTTGGACCATAAAGAAGGCTGACTGTGGAAGAATTGATGCTTTTGAACTGTGGTGTTGGCAAAGACTCTTGAGAGTCCCTGGGACTGCAAGGAGATTAAACCAGTAAATTCTAAAGGAAATCAACCCTGCATAATCATTGAAAGGAGTGATTCTGAAGCTGAAGCCACCTGATGTGAAGAGCTGACTCACTGGAAAAGACCCTGATGCTGGGAAAGATTGAGAGCAGGAGGAGAAGGGGGCGACAGAGGATGAGATGGTTGGATGACATCACCGGCTCAATGGACACGAGTTTGAGCAAGCTCCAGGAGATTGTGAAGGACAGAGAAGCCTGGTGAGCTTCAGTCCATGGGTTGCAAAGAGTCGGACACAACCTAGTGACTGAGAAGCAGCAACATTACAGCATGACCACTGCAGTTAACAACACTGTGTTGTATTTTTGAAAGTTGCTAAGGGAGCAAATGTTAAAAGTTCCCAACATACACACATACACGGTTGCAACTAGTTGAGATAATGGAACTGTTAACTAACTTTATCGTAGTCAGCATTTTGCAATATATACACCGATCAGCTCATCAGTTTGTACCCGTTAAACTGACACTGTGTATCAATCACATCTCAATCTTAAGCTAGAGAAAATGAAATATAAAAAATAAAAGAATACACACACACAAACCAATTTGAACCATATGACTCTTTAAAAAAAAAAAGAAAGAAATGAAGAGTTTTAGACCCCACCCCAGATCAACTGAGTTGGAAAATCTGTAGTGTGGTCGTCATCTGGATTTTTAACAAAACTACCAGGTGATTCTGTTTCCTGCTCCACTGCTCTATAGTATGCTACTTTTACAGTCTTGTATAAGAATAACTAATTTTGGGGGGGATAACTAATGTTTTACGAAAACGATCTTATGTTAAACAGCTTGTGGATGCGTGCCACAACAAATGGACTGATCAGGAAAGCCTGTGTTTGTTGGAAAGTGGAACTGGCACTTTATTCCCACTGTGACCATGTGCCTCACATTCCACAGTCAGAGAAAATAACTGCGAACTAAGACAGAGTCCAACTAACAGGATCACACTGGCTGCTGCAGGCAGGCCCTCAAGAGAATAAACCTGTACTCTTTTTATTAGTATCATCCTGGACTCTCAGAAAAAAAAAAAAAAATAGAAAAGGAAAGAAAAGGATATCATTTGATCCCTGTATTTGCTTCTTCTGATATCTGAAGATATGTTATAACCTTCTGGAGCATGAAAACCATCTAAGAAAGTGACTTTTTTCACCATGATCAGAATAGTATAAATATGCTTACATTTGTAATTTTATATATGTGCATTTTAAAACACTTGGTGTGTGTTTTATTTGGTGAGCCAGGAGATCAAAGTTTGATTCTGTTCCATTTATCTATTGTTTCATAATAAACTGCTTTGTAATTCTGTATAAAAATTGTAGGCAGACCCACGTATATATGATTCCTCTGTATCTTCCACATCTAGAGATGCAAACAATCATGGATAATTCAGTATTTACTATTGGAAAAAAAAAAAAAAAAACTGCATGTAAGTGGACTCACAAAATTCAAACCTGTGTAATTCAAAGGTCAACTGTATATACTCCCTTATGGGTCTGTTTCTCTGGAGAATACAGATAAGCTTTTAAAATAGAGTTTGAGCCCTTTAACAAAATTTGCAGGGCCCTCTGTGGTCTGGTTCTTACTCCGACCTCATTGCTCATCATTATCCTTCATACTTTACCAGTCGTAGTCAACTGTTTCATTCTGGTTTTCCTTTTCCTCTGAGACTGCATGTACTGGACTTCCTGCCTTGAACACCTTTTCTCCAGAGCTCTTCTCCTCTCCCTCTTATACATTAGGCTATAATCAAAGTCTCTCATCCCATTTTGAGCTTCTGTCATTTCGTTCTGCTGTTAGATCTGGAATTACACCATAGTCTCTCCTATTCCTGGGCCCTTGGACGTGGTTTTCACTCCTTCCTGGTCTATTCATTTTTCCAGTCTCGTGTATCTGGCACTTCATTTAGAAAGACGTCTGTTCTCGTCTCAGGATGGGTGAGGTGCTTTGATCACCAGTCCCAAGAAACCTGCAATGCTTTGGTGCTTACACTGCATTGTCCTCACTTGTCTGTGGGAGCATAAACTAAGTCGGCAACCTTTCTGTAACATCTGCTGTCTGTGATAAGACGGCAGAGTTGAAGGATGTGCACTCATCTTCTCCTGTGAGAACTCCAAAACTGCAACGAACTGTTGAACAGCCATCCACAGGAGAATGCTGGATCCCACCAAAGAAAGATACGCCACATCCAAGTGTCAAGGAGAAGCCCCAACAAAATGCTAGGAGGGGAAAAATCACATATAGAATCAAACCCATCTGCTCCAGAGATGCTCAGAGGGCTCAGTAAAAACCCTCTGCCCACCAGAACACAGGGACCCAACAACAGGCTGAGTGAGACATGCATTTGAGTGTTTGAATGTCTCCTGCAGAGGCATGGGTCAGCAGTGGCCTGCCACAGGGACAGGGGCTCTTGCTGCAGCAGACCTGGAAGGCACTGCATGTGAGCCTGACCTGGAGCCACCGAGCAGACAACCCACAAGCTGGAGAACAATTCTACCAAAGAAATTCTCACACTGTTATGGAAGTTCTAGGGCCCACAACAAATTTCCCAACCTGGGGATCTGGCAAAGGAACTAAGACCCCTCAGGGAATTTGAATTTGGAGGCCAGTGGGATTTGACTACAGAACTTCCACAGGACTGGGGAAACAGACTCTTGGAGGGCATAAACAAAACTTTGTGTGCACCAGGACCCAGGAGAAAGAAGCAGAGACCCCACAAGAGACTGAGTCAAACTGGTCTGTGAGTGTCCAGGAGTCTCTGGCAGAGTCGTGGGTCGACAGTGGCCTGCTGTGGGGTCAGGGGCCCTGGATACACCAGTCCTAGTACAAGTCCTTTGGAAGGATATTGCCATTATTGCCATTACCCCTACCATACTTTGGCCTCAGGAAAAACTGTAGGGAGGGAACACAGCCCCACCTATCAACAGAAAATTGGATTAAAGATTTACTGAGCATGGCCCCACCCCTCAAAGCAAGACCCAGATTCTGCCACAGCCAGTCCCTCCCATCAGGAAGCTTCCACAAGCTTTTATCCCTACCCATCAGAGGGCAGACAGAATGGAAACCACAATGACACAAAACTAATCAAACATCACTTGGATCACACCCTTTTCTAACTCAATGAAACTATGAGCCATTCGGTGTAGGGCCACCCAAGACAGAGAGGTCTTGGTGGAGAGTTCTGACAAAACATGGTCCACTGGAGAAGGGAATGGCAAGCCACTTCAATATTCTTGCCTTGAGAACCACAAGAACAGTATGAAAAGGCAAAAAGATACGACACTGAAAGGTGAACTCCTCAGTCAGTAGGTGCCCAATATGCTACTGGAGAAGAGAGAAGAAATTACTCCAAAAAGAATGAAGAGTCTGAACCAAAGCAAATACAATGCCCAGCTGTGGATGTGACTGGTGATGGAAGTAAAGTCTGATGCTGTAAAGAACAATATTGCATAGGAACCTGGAATGTTAGGTCCATCAGTCAAGGTACATTGGAAGTGGTCAAACAGGAGATGGCAAGAGTGAACATTAACATCTTAGGAATCAGTGAACTAAAATGGACTGGAATGGGGGAATTTAACTCAGATGAGCATTATATCTAATATGGTGGGCAAGACTCCCTTAGAAGAAATGGAGTAGCCATCATGGTCAACAAAAGAGTCCAAAATGCACTACTTGGGTGCAATCTCAAAAAGGACAGAATGATCTCTATTTGTTTCCAAGATAAACCATTCAATATCACAGTAATCCAAGTCTATGCCCATCCACTAATTCCAAAGAAGCTGAAGTTGAATGGTTGTATGAAGACCTACAAGACCTTCTAGAACTAACACCAAAAAAAAGTAGTCCTTTTCATCATAGGGACTGGAATGCAAAAGTAGGAAGTCAAGAGATACCTGGGGTAACAGGCAAGTTTGGCCCTGGAGTACAAAATGAAGCAGGGCAAAGGCTAATAGAGTTTTGCCAAGAGAATGCACTGATCATAGCAAACACCCTCTTCCAACAACACAAGAGAAGACTCTGCATGTGGACATCACCAGATGGTTGACACCAAAATCAGGTTGATTATATTCTTTGCAGCCAAAGATGGAGAAACTCTATATAGTCAGCAAAGACCAGGAGCTGACTGTGGCTCAGATCATGAACTTCTTATTGCCAAATTCAGGCTTAAATCAGAGAAAGTCGTGGACACCATTAGACCATTCAGCTATGACTTAAATCAAATTCCTTACAATTACACAGTGGAAGTGACAAATATATTTAAGGGATTAGACCTGATAGAGTGCCTGAAGAATAATGGTTGGAGGTTCATAACATTGTCCAGGAGGCAGTAATCAAAACCATCCCCAAGAAAAAGAAATGCAAAAATGGAAAATAGTTGTCTGAGGAGGACTTACAAATAGCTGAGAAAAGAAGAGAAGTGAAAGGCAAAGGAGAAAAAGAAAGATATATTCATCTGATTGTAGAGTTCCAAAGAATAGCAAGAAGAAATAAGAAAGCGTTAAGCCTTCCTCACTGATCAATGAAAAGAAATAGAGGAAAACAAAAGAATGGGAAACTAGAGATCTCTTCAAGAAAATTAGAGATACCAAGGGAGTATTTCACACCCACATGGGCACAATAAAGGACAGAAATATTATGGATCTAACAGAAGGAGAAGATACGAAGAGGAGGCGGCAAGAATACACGAAGAACTATACAAAAATAAAAGGCCTTAATGACACAAATAACCACGATGGTGTGATCACTCACCTAGAGCCAGACATCTTGCAGTGTGAAGTCAAGCGGGCCTTAGGAAGCATCACTACAAATAAAGCTAGTGGAGGTGATGGAATTCCAGTTGAGCTATTTCAAATCTAAAAGATGATGCTGTGAAAGTGCTGCACTCAATATGCCAGCAAATTTGGACAACTCAGCAGTGGCCACAGGACTGGAAAAGGTCCGTTTTCATTCCAATTCCAAAGAAAGGCAATGCCAAAGAATGCTCAAACTACTGCACAATTGCACTTACCTCACACACTGGCAAAGTAATGGTCAAATTCTCCAAGCAAGGCTTTAACTCTACATGAACTGAGAACTTTCAGATGTCCAAGTTGTATTTAGAAAAGGCAGAAGAACCAGAGATCAAATTGTCAACATCCATTGGATCATACAAAAAGCTAGAGAACCCCGGAAAAACGTCTGCTTCGTTGACTACACTAAAGACTTTGACTGTGTAGATCACAATAAACTGTGGAAAATTCTTAGAGAGATAGAAATAGCAGACCACCTTACCTGCCTCCTGAGAAATTTGTATGCAGGTCAAGAAGCTATAGTTAGAACGGGACATGGAACAACAGACTGGCTCCAAATCGGGAAAGGAGTACATCAAGGCTGTATATTGTCACCCTGTTTATTTAAATTATATGCAGAGTACATCATGCAAAATGCTGGGCTGGATGAAGCACAAGCTGGAATCAAGAATGCTGGGAAAAATATCAATAACCTCAGATATGCAGATGACACCACCCTTATGACAGAATGTGAGGAGTAAATAAAGAGTCTGTTGAAAGGGAAAGAGGAGAGTGAAAAAGTTGGCTTAAATCTCAACATTCAGAAAACTAAGATTACGGCATCTGGTCTCATCACTCCATGGCAAATAGATGGGGAAACAATGGAAACAGTGACAGAATTTATTTTCTTGGGCTCCAAAATCACTGCAGATGGTGACTGCAGCCATGAAATTAAAAGATGCTTGCTTCTTAGAAGAAAAGCTGTGACAAATCTAGACAGCTTATTAAAAAGCAGAGACATTGCTTTATTAACAAGGTCCACATAGTCCAAGCTATGGCTTTTGCAGTAGTCATGTATGGATGTGACAGTTGGATCATAAAGAAAGCTGAGCACCAAAGAATTGATTCTTTTTGAACTCTGGTATTGGAGAAGACTCTTGAGAGTCCCTTGGACAGAAAAGAGATCAAACCTAAAGGAAATTCTAAAGGAAATCAATCCTAATTGTTTATTGGAATGACTGGTGATGTGGCTAAAGCTCCAATACTTTGGTCACCTGATGTGAAGAAATGACTCATTGGAAAAGACCCTGATGCTGGGAAAGGTTGAAGGCAGGAGGAGAAGGGGACAACAGAGGATGAGATAGTTGGATGGCATCACTGACTCGATGAGTTTGAGCAAGCTCTGCGAGTTGGTGATGGACAGGGAAGCCTGGCGTGCTGCAGTCCATGGGGCCTCAAAGAGTTGGACACACCTAAGCAACTGAACTGAATGTCTGCTGCATATCAAACATCCCATAAATTATGGCTGAAAAGGCAAATAAAACTAATGCAACATTAAGTCCATAAGATTTTCTCAATGCTGCAAATGAGAGATACAGTAATTACTAGAAATTTGGGGGGAAGGGGACTTCTCTGGTGGTCCAGTTGTTAAAACTCCATGCTTTCAGTACAGGCAAAGCAGATTTGATCCCTGGTCAGGGAACTAAGATCCCACATACCCTGATATGCAGCCAAATAAAAAATTAAAACAAGCAAAACAGAAACTGGAAAGAAGTGCAGCTGACATGGGATAAAATCAGGAAATGGAGAAGGGCTATTGGAAAGTGCCACGCAGTGAGGCACATCCTTACTGGCTGCTGTGCAAGTGTATTTGGTATATGTCAAGGCATAGGGTTAAGTTCACTCCTGCTTCAAAGAGAGGAAGTAAACTGTGACCGCACTTACACAAATATTAAATGATATTTTAATAGTCTCCAAATATTATTGTCAGAATTATCAGCATTTGTGGTGGGTTCATTTTTCCATCCCAAAGAGAAAAACAGCTTGGGAGCTTTCTTAAACAGGCAAGTGTTCTTTTCTGGGAGAACGTTTGGTGATAAAGGTCACCGTGATCTTGTAGAGGAGCTCGGTGGGATGGAAGCAGCATTTATTCATGTGTATTTATTTGCTTATTCATTGATGGCTTTGCTGAGGAAAGCTATATTGTCAAGTGCCCTAATTAAGAAATAATAATGTAATTGATTTTTTATGGATTATCTTCAATTGAGTCCCTTTACAACAGCAAACTCTCATTGACTAGTCGGGATAATTGATGGCTTCTCAGCACAATGCCCTTGGCTGACTACAGAACAGCTGATGCTGGGTCTGACAGCGATCTCCAGCTGTCTCTGTTCTTGCCGTGGCAAACCCCAGAAAAGCAGCAGGCTGAGGTGAAAAGGGTACCGTCAGTTCATGGAGCATCAAGGGTCAGCTCACTTCATTTTTGTACATGAGGGGCTGAACTAAACCAATGACTTGGAAATAAAAATTCAATAGAACGCCTCCATCAGACAAACTCCATGTAGGAGCTGTGTGTGTAAAACAAGCCCCAGTGTGTTGCCTCTCACTGAAGCAAGTTTCAAAGTGTAGGATTTGACCCAGTCTCCCACCACCCAAGAAACTCTGAAGGACTCCAGGAAAACACATGTTACCAAAGCCAAGCTTGTGCTGCTTGCTGCACAATAGGCCAGTAGATCAACAGATGAGGTTGATGTGATGTTATGTGGAACGAATAGAGATGTTATGTGGAAATCCAGCACATTGCTAAGGTGGGGGACTCGTGGCCCAAAGAACCACCTTGCCAAGGTTTGGGTGCTCGTTTCATTCATAGAAAAGATTGCAGGTGAGGAGGAAGAGTTAAACAGTGGTAAGTTGTTGCAAATATTTCTTGGTTCTGGCCATACTTTGGAGGGGAGGTGCTAATTTCTTTTTGACTGCAGCCATTTCTTGGTGAGCCTGGTCAGAATGATTCCTGTGAGCTAAACAAAGGTATTTTAGCTCACCATTGGAGGAAGGCTTCTGAAGGATGGTCCATTATATATACTTTAAGAAGTAGGCACTATGACTTTAATGATTAACTTGTAGCAAAAACAATAGAATACAAAGGTTAAAGTACTAGGAACAGGTCCAATATGGAGTCAGATTTGTTCTTCCCTGTTACTTGCAGTTTGAAATCTGCTGGGCAAGATGATCTGCAAGAATAAACCAAAGTATTCATTTGTCTCATCTTTGGAGTAGATGTGTCTTGAAGCATTTTCCATTGTCAGTCAGTTTAATTCAGTCACTCAGTCATGTCTGAGTCATTGCCACCCCATGGACAGCAGCACGCCAGGCCTCCCTGTCCATCACCAACTCCTGCAGTTTGCTCATATTGATGTCCATTGAGTCAGTGATGCCATCCAACCGTCTCATCCTCTGTCACCCCCTTCTCCCGCCTTCAATCTTTCCCAGCATCGGGGGCTTTTCCAATGAGTCACTTCTTCACATCAGGTGGCCAACTTCAACATTAGTCCTTCCAAAGAACACTCAGGACTGATTTCCTTTAGGATGGACTGGTTGATCTGCTTGCTGTTCAAGGGACTCTCAAGAGTCTTCTCCAACACCACAGTTCAAAAGCATCAATTCTTCGGTGCTCAGCTTTCTTTATAGTCCAACTCTCACATCCATCCATGACAACTGGAAAAACCATAGCCTTGAGTAGATGACCCTTTCTTGGCAAAGTAATGTCTCTGCTTTTTACACGGCTGTCTAGGTTGGTCATGAACTTTCTTCCAAGGAGCAAGGGTCTTTTAATTTCATGGCTACAGTCATAATCTACAGTGATTTTGGGGCCCCTCAGAAAGTAAAGTCATCCTCTGTTTCCACCGTTTCCCCATCTATTTGCCAGGAAGTGATGGGACTGGATGCCATGATCTTAGTTTTCTGAATGTTGAGCTTTAAGCCAACTTTTTCACTCTCCTCTTTCACTTTTATCAAGAGGTTCTTTAGTTCTTCACTTTCTGCCATAAGAGTGGTGTCATCTGCATGTCTGAGGTTATTGATATTTCACCTGGCAATCTTGATTCCAGCTTGTGCTTCATCCCACCCAGCATTTTGCATGATGTGCTCTGCATATAAGCTAAATAAGCAGGGTGACAATATACAGCCTTGACATACTCCTTTCCCGATTTGGAACCAGTCTGTTGTTCCATGTCCAGTTCTAACTGTTGCTTCTTGACCTGCATACAGATTTCTCAGGACACAGGTCTGATTGTCTGGTATTCCCCTGTCTTAAAGAATTTTCCACAGTTTGTTGTGATCCACAGAGTCAAAAGCTTTGGCATAGTCAATAAAGCAGAAATAGATGTTTTTCTGGAACTCTCTTGCTTTTTCGATGATCCAACAATTTGGCAATTTGATCTCTGGTTCCTCTGCCTTTTCTAAATCCAGCTTGAATATCTGAAAATTCATGGTTCACGTACTGTTGAAGCCTGGTTTGGAGAATTTTGAGCATTACTTTGCTAACTTGTGAGATGAGTGCAATTGTGCAGTAGTTTGAGCATTCTTTGCCATTGCTTTTCTTTGGGATTGAAATGAATACTGACTTTTCCAGTCCTGTGGCCACTGCTGAGTTGTCCAAATTTGCTGGCATATTGAGTATAGCACTTTCACAGCATCATCTTTTAGGATTTGAAATAGCTCAACTGAAATTCCATCACCTCCACTAGCTTTTTTGGTAGTGATGCTTCCTAAGGCCCACTTGACTTCATACTGCAGGATGTCTGGCTCTAGATGAGTGATCACACCATGGTGATTAACTGTGTTGTGAAGATCTTTTTTGTACAGTTCTTCTATGTATTCTTGCCACCTCTTCTTAATATCTTCTCCTTCTGTTAGGTCCATACCATTTCCTTTATTGTGCCCATCTTTGCATTAAAAGTTCCCTTGCTATCTCTAATTTTCTTGAAGAGATCTCTAGTCTTTCCCATTCTATTGTTTTCTTCTATTTCTTTGCAATGATTGCTGAGGAAGGCTTTCTTATCT
Organism: Bos indicus x Bos taurus; assembly: GCF_003369695.1. Lineage (NCBI taxonomy): Eukaryota > Metazoa > Chordata > Mammalia > Artiodactyla > Bovidae > Bos > Bos indicus x Bos taurus. The sequence continues at coordinate 155,312,845 of NC_040076.1, forward strand.
CTCCTTGCTATTTTTTGGAACTCTGCATTCACATGAGTATGTCTTCCCTTTCCTCATTTGCCTTTGGCTTCTCTTTTTTCACAGCTATTTGTAAGGCCTTCTCAGACAACCTTTTTGCCTTTTTGCATTCCTTTTTCTTGGCAATGATCTTGATCACTGCCTTTTGTACAATGTCATGAACCTCTGTCCATAGTTCTTCAGGCACTCTATCAGATCTAATCCCTTGAATCTGTTCATCACTTCCACTGTATAGTCGTAAGGGATTTGATTTAGGCCATATCTGAATGGTCTCGTGGTTTCCCCTATTTTCTTCAATTTAGGTCTTCAATTTTCCTTCGTAGTCGTCTCATAATATCGAGTTTGGCTCAGAACACCCAGACTGTGATTTAAGCAGAGTGAAGCTGTTTATACCTGTGACTTTGGTGATTTCATGTCTGTGTGTGTATGTCTGGTATACACACATGTGTGAGATAGTCTGCAATCTTACAGGAGCTTTGCGTCTTCTTATTTTAGCAGATTTTTGTCAGATTGTGAGGATGTTGCAGTTATGTAGGAGAAGGAAGCAACAGCTGCTGAGTTCTGTGCCAGATATTTTTCATACAAGGAAATGTGTTAACCACTTCATTCTTAATATAATCAAAGTTCAGAAATGTCAACCAAGGTCACTGTTAATTTCTGTGACTCCAAAACTCATACATGCATGTATGCTAACCTGCTTCTGTTGTGTCTGACTCTGCGACCCTATGGACTATAGCCTGCCAGGCTCCTCTGTCTATGGGATTCTCCAGGTAAGAATACTGGAGTGGGCTGCTATTCCCTTCTCCAGGGGATCTCCTGGACACAGGGATTGAACTCATGTCTCTTGCATTGGCAAGTGGGCTCTTTACTACTAGCACCACCTGGGCAGCAAGCTCATGTTTGTTACTAAATGATGGTTTGTAGAGAAAGAAGAGAGACCTAGTCGGATTATTTGAGGAGAGAGTTAATTTAGATAATAGTCATTTAGAAAAACAAAAGTTTACTGTAGTAAAATCACTAGTAATTTCTATCAGAGTAAATCTAGTCTTTGAGGGTTTGAAAGAATAGGGTAGTTGAATCAGATTCCATTTCCATTAGAGTGTGCTTATATAGTCTTTGTCTAGAACCATAGTTCTCAACAAGGCATGATTTCACCTTCCACGGGTACATTTGGAAGTATCTGAAGACATTTTCAGTTGTCATAACTTGGGTGGGAGGTGTGTATCATTGGCATGTACTGGATGGAGGCAGGGATACTGTTAAACAGCCTGCAGTGCACACAGTTATTTGACCCCAGACATTGATAGCATCAAGCTTGAGAAACTCCAATCTAGAGATATGGATTGCAAGATAAGAGGGTAAAAAGACATGAATGGGAAGCCACATACAATTTTTAACCTACTTGAATTTTTTTTTTTTTTTTTTTTTTGTGCCAATCTGCTCTAAAGCGTCTTAGCTAGGCAATAATGCCCTGATTTAGTTTTCTGGGAATGATGATTAGCCCTGTTTAAAACCAAACCAAACCCCATACATATTACAAGATATTGTCATCAGTCATCTGGAGTAGAGGTTACAACGATCAGATTTCTAGAAACAGCATCCTCTGAGTCTGTGTTTGACCTTACGCCAATTCATAAGATCATCTATTCCTCAAACAGGAAGGTGACACCTTTTGCCCATCAGATGTCCAAGCTCCTCCGTTCCCTTGCAGACACCCTTCCTATAAAATACAGACAAAAGTAAAACCTGTGTTCACTTTAGGCTGAGTGGAGGTTGGTATGTGTGGTAGGAAGAATATTGCTCTTGACCTTCCCGAGGATATCCATGTTCTAATTTGGGGAACCTGTGGTGAAAGGGATTCCACTCATGTGATTAAGTTAAAAGTTTTGCCATGGGGAAATTATCCTGGATTATGTGGGTGGCCCTGAGAAATGGAATATGGCCTGCTATATTAGTGAGCAAATGATGTCATCATTGAGAGCTGGTGAGCCTTAAGGAATTCAGAAAGGAAAGAATACCTGCCATTTAGCAGCCATCAGCCAGCCCTTAGGAAACTCAGGATGTAAAAACAGGATATTGGCCCAAGATAGGTGAGGTGCATGTCAAAGGAATGATTTCAGTGAGCCCAGACTCTTCTTCTCAAACAAAGAAAAGCACGAAATTCCTTAACTTGAGATATCCAGATTTTCTTTAACTAATAGTAAGTTTTTGATGCTCAGACTGCCTACCATTTGTTGCAAAACTATACATCCTGGCCTCCCCCCTTGCCTTCTCAGAGCAGTCTTCTAAGAATTACTTGAGATGCTGCCTCCCAGGCTTGAAGTCCTAAAATTTTTCACTGAATAAAACATAACTCTCAAATTTTAGGTTGTACACTTATTTTTCAGGCAACAGCCAGAGGAATTGCAAGAGGCTTTAAATTGAAAGAGAAAGGCAGAGGAGTTTAGAGGGATGTGGCGTGTGGACTTGATCTGTTTATGTTGACTCTGAAGATGGAGTAAGGAGCTGAGTCAAGGGAGGTGTGCAGCTTCTTGAAGGTGGAAAAGGGAAGGAAACAGGTCCCACCCAGGGTTTACAGGAAGGAACACAGGCCTTTTCAGGCCTTGATTTCACCCGATCTGAGTCAGCCTCAAACTACAGGAATGTAAAACAATCAACGTTTTGTTTGAACCATTGTTTGAGTTCGTTTGTTACGGAAGCAGCAGAAAGCTAGTACAGTGAGTACAGTGAGTTACCTCCACCAGGTGAGACAGGACGATCTGCTTAAACCTTAATTAACTTCGAAGGACCCACCCTACCCCCCAGACATCTGTTTTAATTCTTTGATATGTTTGCAGAAATTAGATTCTTGTGTGAAGCTGAAGGAGGAGATTGCCAGACAGAGACAAGAGGAAGAGGAAAAAACTGGGACCATACATATCAATGAGCTTTTCCCAGGTATTGATCTGAGAGCCCGAGGCACTGATGTCTGATAGAATTTAATGTAAGCCACACACGTATCTTTATTTTTAGTAGCCTATTAAAGCAATACTAAGACACAGGTGAAGTTAATTTTAATAATGTATTTAACCCAATTTATCAATCCTGTCATCTAAACATACCAATATAAAATTATTGATAAATATTTTGCATTATTTCCGTATTAAATCTTTGAAGTGTATGTGTCTTACACTAAGGCACATCTCCATTTGGACTAGTCACTTTTCAAGTGCCAAATAGCCATGTGTGGACATATATTGGACAGTGTGACTCTAGATGAGAGAGGCAAGGATTCAATGAAAAATGCACTGTTTTCTTCTTTTCTTTTAACTGAAAACTTCCAAATGCATTTTATTCATAATGTAACCATATTCAAGATGCTGGAGGAAATATCCATATTTGTGAGTTCTTGTTGGCAGAAATTCTTTATTAATTATTCTGTCCAGTCTCACACTCAGAAGCCACGTTGGATTTGTCAGATGCCTCATGTACCTGCATAATAAGCGTTAGGTGGTTGATGATTTTCTTGTCTGCTCTGCTAACTTACGTCAGCAGATGTGTGGCTCTTGTTCACACTGACCAATTCTCTGATGCCAGCTGTGCCCTACAGTTTAGTTTGTTCTGACAGTCTGCATGGTGTTAGCACCGGATGTTACAAGCTGAGGGTTCAGTCCCACAAGACTGAACCCACATCAGACGCCACTTGCAAGCCCCAGGTTTGCATCTGTACTTTCGACTGACCAGCTGCAAATCAGGGTCCCCATGACCCCCGCCTCATGTCCAGTAATTTGCTAGAATGGCTCCCAAAACTCAGGAAAATAGTTTACTTACTAGATTACCATTTGTTATAAAAGGATACAGTTTAAGAGGTATTAGGCTAAACCCATGTCCTCTGCAGGCACCCACCTTCCTTTTCTGCATGTCCACCAAACTAGAAGTCCTCCAAACCCTATAGTTCAGGGTTTCTTATGCAGGGAGCCTTCATCTCAAAGCTGTGATCAATTATTAGGTCAACGTAACCTAAACCTTCTCTCCTCCTTGGAGGATGGAGAATGGAAATGAAAGTCCAAACTTCTAATCCTGACTTGGTTTTTCTGGTGACCAGCCCCCATCCAGGATCCCACCAAGAGTCGTTTGAGCTAAAGTCCCTCCCATCAGTCAGGAAATTCCAAGGAATTTAGGAGCTCTGTGTCAGAAACCTGGGTCCAAGATCAACTATTAAAATAAAAGATACATCTAGCACCTTTATTGCTTAGGAAATTGCAACAGGTTTTAGGAGCTCTGGCCAGGATCTGGGAACAGAAACCAATATATGTATATATACATATATATATATATTTCTTATAGCACCGTATCACAGAGGTGCAGGCTAGCTTGAGGCCATCTTGATGGAGAGATTTGGGAAGCTCAGGAATGGGAACTTTTGCCTTAGGAACTAGGAGAAGAGGCAGCGCAATGGGATAAGGAACACCTCTTTCTAATGTTCCCATGAATCTGCAGAAGATCCAGTGTCTGCAGAAGGATCTGGAGGGGATTTTGGAGAGGAGAATAGTCTTGTGAAGGCTTTCTGGCACCACGTGATCTGAAGACCCCTCAGATGAACTAAGCGTACTTTGTGGGATGAGGGAGAGAGCAGTGCATGCATATATTACATACCTGTGTATCTTGTCTCCCTTCTGCCCATATTTTAATTGGAAAAGATCCCTTAATGAGCTTCTAGAACATTTTTCTCATTGGAAGTGATCTACAAGTCTCTTGAAAATACAAATCATCAAACAGATGAATCTAATTTACTTAACTGGACTTGGAAGGTTTAATTACTTTCTTATCGTAAAAATTAGCAAATATCCCAGCCAAAGAAATGTTTTTGGAATTTGCATGTGCATGCTAAGTCACTTCAGTTGTGTCCGACTCTTTGCAATCCCATCAACTATTCCCTACCAGGCTCCTCTGTCCATGGGATTCTCCAGGCAAGAATACTGGAGTGGCTTGCCATGCCCTTCTCCAGGGGATCTCCCTGACCCAGGGATCGAGACCCATGTCTCTTGTGTCTCCTGCATTGCCAGGTGGGTTCTTTACCGCTAGGTGTATTATTTAACCTGTACCAAAATGCCTGGCATATATAGGCGATATTTGTTTGTAGAATAAAATACCAGGTGTTTAGTCAGAGAAGCCAAAATGCTAAAACTAGTTGAGCAACTAATAATGTGTTTGGCTAAAGGAATATCAGCATAGAATATTTTTAATAAGAAAGGCAGTGATTCTGTTACTCCCATGGAAGAATATACCAAAGCAAGAAAATCTAATACAAAAGAACTTTGTAGATTTTACTGTTAATAGCCCCAGTGAGTGCTGACGATGGAGTTTACCACAATGCCCAAATCAGAACCCTCAAATGGGATGACCACAAAGGCTATGAACTCTCAAGCCAGTAAGCTAATGGACGAGATACTAAATATCAACCTAGGACCAAGATATATTTTTAATTACGGCTGGCATTTTGCTTCTGCTTAATCGATTACATAGGAGCCAAGACTGCCTTTTCCCCCCAATTTCTGACTTCATCCATTGCTGGGACTCGGTTTCAGTCAGTACCATTAGGTAGGAGGCCAACCACTAAGGAGAGGGAAGGACTGACCTGGATGATACATCAGCACCACAAACAAAACCAAATGAACCCACGGCAGCGCGCAGGCAAGGTCCTCAGACGAGCACTGCTCATGCCTGGCAGCATTCTGCGGTTCTCAGACAAGGTGCTCTACTGAATTCCAGGTTGGGATAAGCCTTTTTGCTTTTCCTGGTAAAAATGAGATGAAAAGCATTGCTGTATAAAGGGCTAGATCTCAGAGGAAAAGTCTCAGAGACAACTTTTTTGCAGCAGATGAGGCATTTAACCTTTCTGAGCTTTGTCTAATTTATGAAATAAAAAACAATACCTTCCCTGTTTTCTTCATTTGTATATTGTGAGGGTCAAATAACAAAAAGTGCTATTATGTATACTAGATAGGTTTTCATTTTTGGAGTAAAGGGTAATAGAAATGTGAGTGACCCCATGATTAACATCACAATCCTAGCTACTGATAGGGTGTAATGAGACCACGTCCATTTGTCCACGGTGAGTTTCCTTTGCTCATTGTCTAACCTTGTCTTTCTCCTTTACACTGGTCCCCGGTCAGATTTTTTTTTTTTTCCTTTCATCAGATTGTTTTTTTAATCAATTCCCCTCGATATTTTCTCTCTGTCTAGTGCTTGCCCAGCGGAGCCAGAAATCTCAGTTGTACACAGGGTTGCTGTGGTCGTTCAGTCGCTCCGTCGTGTCTGACTCTTGGCGACCCCATGGACTGCAGCACGCCAGCCTACCCCCGTCCTTCACCACGTCCTTGAGCTTGCTCAAACTCATGTCCATTGAGTCAGGGGTGCCATCCAAGGACTCAGGGAGTATTCAGCAAATCCTCTTCAGAAGCCCACTTACCCTTTCTCCCAAATCTTCTAAGAAATGGTATCAGTCAGATATTGCTGCAGGATAATCACAGCAGCCAACACCAGAAGCATTTGCTTCTCCCCGCTATGTGGATCGGCCGAGGCTGGCGTCTCTAGGCTGAGCTCTGGAGGCTGGATCTGGCTGTAGGTCCAGCTGGGTCTGGTGTTTTTCGTTTCAGCTGGTCCTAGGTCTGGTGTTCTTGTCTTCAGCCTGGGGCCAGGGCTGAAGGAGTAGCTCCTAACCCTGGTCAGTTTTGTCTCATGAAGATACAAACGGCATCGAAGGGCAAGCACACGCACACGCCGCACGCAGCGTCTGCGCCGCTCATCTGTTGGTGGTCCCGCTACAACCTGCCTCAAGACACAGCAGCCTATACAGCGAATGGGGATTTAGATGGTGCTCTTCTGGGCAGCACTTCTACGTGGTATCAGCTGAAATTCACTTAGCTGTATTCAGCTCCTGATAAGGCCAGGCCGGAAGATCTAAGCAAGCTTCTCTTGCACACCTGGCACTGACTGCATCTCTCCTCCCAGCAACTTCTCTCCAAGTCCTCGGGCTTCCTTACAGCGTGGAGGTGGCACGGGGTTGGGCGTCTTATCTGGTAGCTGGCTTCCGGAGTGACGGTGCTAAGAGGTGAGGGTGAGAGCACTCAGGTTCTCAACTGTTACGTCACAGTGATCAAAGGGTCCAGCAATTGCCATTGGATCATCTTTGAGATTTAATAATTTTTAATAAATAAATTTAATAATTTTTCATGACTGCTTTCACACAGATGAGCCTGTTTTAAGATATCTTAAGACTCATCATCCATGAAAGCTAAATAGAATGCTTCTTCCCACATTCTACTGAATGGAACAAGTCCCAAAGCTACCCCAAATTCAAGGAGAGGGAAACAGATTCTTTCAGTTGGATGAGTGGCAAAGAATGTGCAGCAATTTTAATATTTTAATTTACCACAATATGTTTCAGTGTATATTTTAAAGCCCATAGACATCAGCCAGTCAGTGATAGAAAAATGTTTGCTAATACACCATAAAAATTTTGATTCCAGTTCACAAAAATAATCAAGTTACTGAGAAATATTGAGGTAAGAAGCAGTACTTTTAGAAATAAAAATAGTTTTCTTTAAAAAAAGTGAACCTTTCATCACAAGCTCCTAGGTTTGCTGTAAAGCTCACATTTTTGTAACACAATGTGTTGTTAATGAGAAAAAAACAGCTCTGGACAGTGTGTTTAATCACCTGCACATGTCCTAACTGTCAATTTGTGGACAGGCTATTTTCTTCATGCATGCTTTGACATATACATTAAACCTGTTACTAGGCTCCTGATGAATCTAATTCCCATCAAACCTGTGACATAACCTATAACTATCACCAGCTTCTTTGTGGGAGTTTACGATCTTTGTGATATATGCCTTCTGAAATATACGTCTGTGGGCTTATGGTAAAATTAATAAAGCTGAAATTAAAACTGACAGCTCTGAAATGTTATGCTACCCTTAGCATATGGAATAACCACCGTGCACACTTCTGGGGTTTGTTGAAAGATTATAGACAGTTACCCAATGGGGGATAACTTCTGAACTGTGTGGCTAAATCTCCTTTGACAGGTTTTGGATTTGGTATAATTTTTCTATAGCATTTGAGTGTTGTGCGAGCAATCCGTTAGCTGTGATTCGGAAGATGTTTCATGCCTGAGCCCTTCAGTGCTTCCCCTCCAAGTCTGCCCTCTCTTCCCATCAAGCCTCCTCTTTCCTTCCCTCCTTCTGTATACACTCCATCTTATCTAAATATTTTAGGACTTAGTTCATGGCCAGGGGATTCTTTATGAAGTATGATAAAACAAAACCCTTTTGTCTGCCTGCACATCTGAGGGCACATATCAGAGCTTTATCTACTCAATATGGATTTATTAAGTTTTTCTTTCCCATACCCAAATGTTTCCTCTTTTATTTCTTCTGTAGTGGTAGAAATGCAAATTGCAAGAATTTAGTCCCAGATCTTGTGTTCAGTGATCTAGCCTTTTATAAAATCTGTCTTGGCTCCACTTTATGAATAAATGTGTATATACGCCTGCACAGAGACACACACAGGTACACACACACTGCCTAAAATGTGTTTACTTTCTTTAAATGGGTATATTTATTTCTTATTCTGCTGAATGAAGGGCTGCCAAATAGATGATAACTTTGTAAAGAATGACGCTATCTCTACAAAAGACTTTTTCAGTTTGGTGAAAAACAGATAAGGAGTGGTTGCTTCAGTAGCAAAGAAATAGTCATATATTGTAATGATGTTAGAACTTCAGGATTCCATATACTGAAAACAATGTGGGATTATTAATAGATGAAAATAGGAAATGGGGCCAGAAGGAAATTATGTGCTTGGAGCACAGTCGTGTCCAACTCTTTGTGACCTGTGGGCTGCACCACACCAGGCTCCTCTCTCTATGGGGATTCTCCAGGCCAGAATCCTGGAGTGGGTTGCCATGCCCTCCTCCAGGGCATCTTCCCAACCCAGTGATCGAACCCAGGTCTCTTGCATTGTGGGGGGATTCTTCACCATCTGAGCCATCAGGGAAGCCCAGAAGGAATTGGAGGTACTTTAAATGTTTTATTCCTCTTGTATATCAATTTTGCCTTGAAAATGCAGAAGTTATATAATATTATTCAAACAAATTAAATGAAAACAAATGCATATTGACAAATTTAGTGTTTTAGATAGGAATATGACTCCTCTTTTAAAGTCACGGGCCTTTCCAAAATTCGTCTCTAATAAGGTAGACAATCGCTTCTGATACAGTTTAGGTTGAAGCTGCCTTTAACTACCTTTTAATAAGTGCTCCTAAATGATTTCTATCCCCACAGGGATCATCCTTTGATGTGACACTGTTTTTATAAATAATAAGAGACCACAACAATGCTGAAGATGTTCTCGGTTACCTATTCCACAACCAATTCACTCTTGTTTCTTGGCAACTGGGATAGTACGAGTCTGATTAAATGTCCATGTCCTTTATTTCAGTTAAGAGTGAACCTGGCTTTGAACAGGAGCTTTGTAAGCAGAGATCCATGAGTCATATCTTAGACATGTCAGTCCCCAGCATTTCTCCCTTCTTGCCGCCTTGAATGAGTTTGTAGGAGCTGACTTGTAGCAACCACCTTGTGACTATACGGAAAAGGTTCATATAAAGTACCAACCCAGGGCCCTGGCAATGGGCAACTGTTGAGTCCGTGCTAGAAACTTTCTTCTTCTGACATTTATTACAAACTAAAGTAACAGCAACTCTCTACTTCTTTCAACTATTATGTCAAATTTGTTGCTATCAGCCAATCCTAACTACTTTAAATGAACTTACATAAAGAGCTCACTTGTGGATATTAAATTTATAATTTTGAAGTTAAGTTTTCTGTGGTTCTTATTGGTTTGCCTGTACTTTTCTCTATTCTTCTATTCAAGAGGTATGTATGCTTTGATACATAAGGATGTTTGCAATATACTACTTGGGTGTTTCCTTCAAAATCTTATATCCACTGAGGTTTAGATTTGAAGGAAGGAAGGTTAGAAGGAAGGTTTAGATTTGAAGGAAGGTTTGGATTTGAAGGAAGGTTTAGATTTGAAACTGCTTCACTCTAAAAGCAGTTTTCTCTTTTAAGGGAGTCCAGAGGCGCCTGTGGGTCTCATGAACCCTGAGGATTAAAAGTTGCGAGGATGGACTTCCCTGGCGGCCCAGTGGTTAAAATCTGCCTGTCAGCGCAGAGAACACGGGTTCGAAACCTGTTCCAGGAAGATCTCACAAGCTGCAGGGCAGCTAAGCCGTGCATCACAACTCCTGAGCCCACACTGTAGGCCTGCAGGCCCAGAGGCTCAGCAGCAAGAGGAGCCACCACCGTAAGAAGCCGCGTGCGACAACCGGGAGTAGCCCCCCGCTCAGCGCAACTAGAGAAAGCCCACGCACAGCAATGAAGGCCCAGTGCAGCCAAAATAAAATAATAATAATTTAAAAAGAGTGGTGAGGATGTGGGTTTGTGGAATATCACCAAGAGGAGGCATCTGAACTCCAGGAGCCTCACCACCACTTCTCCGACGTCCTTACCATGTGCCCCGCGGGTGGACTGTCTCCCGGAATTCCACGCGGCTCCACGGGCTGCTCGCCCCACGCTCTCTTAGGACCGGCGGGGACTCAAGAGGCCTCTGCGGGGCTCTTAGGCTGGTCCATCCAGCAATCAGTCAAACGCCCCTCCCCACGCTCCCGATTTATGAGCAGGAAGACCATCTGCTGAGACTTGCTAACACCTGGAAAACTAGAGCAGAAATAAGATTAAGGCCCCTCCGCTCTGAGAGCCCTGAAATGGTTCCATCGTCTTTCCTTTTCTTTGTCAATATCCTGGGATTGGGTAAGTGCATGGGCCAAGACCCTTATTAGAAAAATTGGCTTGTTTTCTACTATGAATCATAATTCCCTTATAAAAGTACACAAGATGTAAATACATAGCTCAGTGAATTCTCACAAAGTCAATGCCTATGTGAAACCTTCCGGTTCAAAATGTAAAACATTGCCAGATCCCCAAAACCCTCCCAACATTCATCATTCCACCCAAATATGATCCTGATTTTTCAATAATTTCTTCTTGGTTTTATTAATATTTTCAACTGCTTGAGTGTGAACTGCTAAACACTAGCTTTGACTCTTTTACAAATTTTACATAAAAGGAATAATACGGTACGTGTTTTTCATCTGTGGCTTTTCTCACACACAAAACTTACATTTGTGAATTAATCTTGGGAAACTGATGCCTATGATTGTGTGTAGCTGCAATTCATTCATTTTCTATTTCTGTGTGGTGTGCTATTCTACAAAACATCACAACATATTTAGCTATTTTATTGTTGAAGGACATTTTTATTGCTTTCAGTTCTTTGAATAAAAGTCCTATGACTTTAGCAGGAGCTGCTGCTGCTGCTAAGTCGCTTCAGTCATGTCCGACTCTGTGCGACCCCATAGACGGCTGCCCACCAGGCTCCGCCGTCCCTGGGATTCTCTAGGCAAGAACACTGGAGTGGGTTGCCATTTCCTTCTCCAATGCATGAAAGTGAAAAGTGAAAGTGAAGTCGCTCAGTCGTGTCCGACTCCTAGCGACCCCATGGACTGCAGCCCACCAGGCTCCTCCGTCCATGGGATTTTCCAGGCAAGAGTACTGGAGTGGGGTGCCAGTGCCTTCTCCGTTAGCAGGAGCACCCAGTTTCAAAAGTGATGCATGTAGGCCCTTCACACTTTCCCAGTCCCTGCTATACTCACTTGATGGACTCCCTTGTTAGCTGACTGATCCTCGATCGAACCTCTGGCAAGAATTAATCACAGTGCCCTCAAGATAGCTTTCCTAACTGGCCATGATGGACTGGTTCCAGAAGATATTTGGCCTCAAGTTTTTCCAAAAATTCCTGGGAATTTTGATTTGGAACAGGAGGGAGTATGTCTCTGAGTTGCTAGAATATAATGCATAAATCCAGGAATTATTGGCAGCTCTGTTTTCCAAATGGAAGGAGAAAATATTTAAAAAGGAAAAAAAGGAGCTGTCCATAGGGGCAGAGATGTAAGATTGCAGAGAACCCTTATGAGCAGATTCCTGGTGTCAATTTGTCCTGGAGCTTCTATATCTTTATGACAAATTCACTGATTAGAGTTTGGTTTGAGCTGCTTTTATATGCAAATATAAGAGCCTTAACATTACAGACATTTATTATTATATTATAATTATAGTTAATTTAAAGTAATTTTATATGTGAGGCTTTAAGTATCTACTGCTGCTGCTGCTAAGTCGCTTCAGTGGTGTCCAACTCTGTGAGACCCCATAGACGGCAGCCCACCAGGCTCGCCCATCCCTGGGATTCTCCAGGCAAGAACATTGGAGTATCTGGTAAGATACAATGGGTTGAATGAACTCGGACAGATAAAAGTACTTCTCTATAACTCAAATTACTCATTAGTAACATATGGGAGTTTGGATAATAAGATCTCTACGAGTCCACTTCATATCAAATACAAAATTATTCTATCAAAGCAACAGCAGAAAAAGCATTATTTGCACTTGACTTCTTAGAGGCGATCCTGGAAAAAAAAAAACAATTTATTCTCAAAAATGTTTAAACCAAAATATTTGAGAACTCCTCTACTGGATGGCATCACTGACTCGATGGACATGAGTCTGAGTGAACTCCGGGAGTTGGTGATGGACAGGGAGGCCTGGCGTGCTGCGATTCATGGGGTCGCAAAAAGTCAGACACAACTGAGCGACTGAACTGAACTGAACTACTTCTTAGTAAATGGTACATTCTGCATTAGAATATTTCCTGGTGCATAGCAGGCACTCAATAAATATTTGTCAAATGAAAGAATAAATGAATGAGTATCCATTTGAGATATTTTATATCCCAGGATCTAGAACATTAAGCACATATTCTAATGATGTCAGTTTTTATTTGACCCTTGCCATAAATCACTAGTCTTTACAAAAGTCAGACGCAGTCTTCCAAGCACGCGGTCCTCTGCCTCTGGGCTGATTCAGAACCGGAGGGGTTAACAAGGAGCCGGCTGTCTCCATAGGATTGCTGGGAAGCACTGTGAAAAAAGCACACAGGAAGAAGTGCGGTGCCAAAAAAATCCCCTGAAGAGTAAACAAAACTTGGAACTGTGGCAAACAATAAATTGTCAATACCGTATAGAAGCGATGGATAATGAAAACTTATCATGCCTATAGTTAGAGTCCTCTTTACAAGAATTTACAGAGTCTATGAAATTAAATTCTGTGCACAGTTCTCTTAATTTGTCCTTAATTAAACAATACTCCATAAATGGTGCATTCAGTGACCAAATGTTCAGAGACAGCAAAATGGTGGGTCCCAAGCCATTAGGAATGAAATAAAGGCAATCCCTGGAGAGTCTGCAAGAATCTGGTCTCTCTAAGTGACAACTGATGGTTTAGGAAAGATAATTAACTTTGCAATTACAAACTGCAGCTTTCACCAATGCTGTTTTCCCCCACTATAATCTTTTAAATGTTGGATTATTTCCTATAACATGAAATAGTTTCCTTGGAAAGGGGAAAAGCAAACAAATATACCCTACCTTAGGCTGCTGAGTTCATCAGGAATTAAGTCCTTATTGATTAATTTAATGGGTATTTTTATTTCTAATGTTAGATCAATATCCATTTAATGTGCCATGCTATGCAGATTCTCAACACTAAAATTTCAGCAGTAAATTTATACATGTAACGAAACAATATTTAGATTTTACACAAATCCAGGAAAGATAGATCTTTTATTTTTTATTAGGAAATAAACATGAAATTACTATTTAATAAATTAAGAGCCAAAACTTTTAAAGAACTCTTATTTTGCTATAGATTTAGTAACTTCATACCATTCTTCCTGCTTAAGTGATTCTCTGAAAATCTCATTACTTTATTTATTATGGATTTTAAATTACCTTCATACTGGAGTAATCCAGTTTTCCTCCTCTCCCCCCAAAGAATTCAGTCTCACATAGCTCCACCTGGCCAACTTTTCTCAATGGCCACTGACACCATGCAGTGGGCACATGTCAATGGCAAATGAAAACTGCTCTTTTTCTGATTGCGGGAAGGACTTCTTTGTTGTGTCTATGCAGACACAGTAAATGTGAACTGTACGAATGCCCTGGACTGAGTTTAGACTCCAAACACCTATCTTCTCCTCAACATTTCTCAGTTTATCAGAGGACAGTGCCCATCTCTGCTTTGCTTCATTTTCTGACTATTTTTGTCTCTATAGAGTCATCCCTTGATGTCCAAGGGGGATTTGTTCCAGGACCCCCTCTGATACCAAAATCTGCCAATGCTCAAGTCCTATATATGTATTTTATATATAGAATCTAACAGAAAAATCCAAACCAACTTTTTGGCCAACCCAGGAAGTGGCATAGTATTTGCATACAGCTTATGTATATCCTCTTGTATACTTTAAATCATCTCTAGATTACTTATAGGAGAAGGCAATGGCACCCCACTCCAGTACTTTTGCCTGGAAAATCCCATGGATGGAGGAGCCTGGTAGGGTGCAGTCCATGTAGTCGCTAAGAGTCAGACACGACTGAGTGACTTCACTTTCACTTTTCACTTTCATGCATTGGAGAAGGAAATGGCAACCCACTCCAGTGTTCTTGCCTGGAGAATCCCAGGGACAGGGAAGCCTGGTGGGCTGCCGTCTATGGGGTCGCACAGAGTCGCACACGACTGAAGCGACTTAGCAGCAGTAGCAGATTACTTATATAGCAAATACATTTATGCTATGCGAGTAATTACTGGTGTGATGAATGTAAGTTTTGCCCTTGGAACTTTCTGGGATTTTTCCCTCAGTATTTTCAATCTGTGGTTGATTGAATTCACAAAAGCAGAGCCTGCAGAAGCTGACAGCAGGTTCTGGCTGACTGTAGACAGGCCTTCATGTTAGTGTTCAGATGGGTCCTGCATTCACAGAAAACGCACCGGACAACTGTTACTGAAAGCTGACTCACACATGCAAATACCAGATTGTCTTTTGCTTACACTATGGGATAAAGATGAAGAATTAGAAGATGTCAGAACAAAAGATATACTGGGTTTGATTTGGTGCCTCAAAAATTCATAGAAAAGTTGAGAGGTCATGGCTCATGTCATTAGGCATTCACATAATGTCCTTAGGTTTTATCAGAGACTCTCATGATGTCAGGGTTTCCTAGGTGGACCTAGTGGTAAAGAGTCCACCTGGCAATGCAGGAGACATTGGAGATGATGTTCGATCCCTGGGTCGGGAAGATCCCCTGGAGGAGGGCATGGAAACCCACTCCAGTATTCTTGCCTGGAGAATCCCATGGACAGAGGAGTCTGTTGAGCTACAGTCCACGGGGTCACAAAGAGCTGGACAGGACTGATGTGACTTAGCATGATGCACTCATGATGTTAAATGATCTTTACGTGTTCTCTGATCTTTGGCAGGGTTTCCCTTTCTCCCTACTTCCCTTCCTCTTTTCTTCCTTTCTCCTTCCATTCACTCATCAAATATTCATCAAGTTCATACTATGTGCTAAACCCGCATCCTAGTACTGACCCAGAATCTGTGGGTACAGAGATGGACATGCCACAGCTGAGGAAGTTACCGTTAATAGAAGTTGAAGCTCTTTGCTTCTGGATCCCTTAAATATACGCCACAGGGGTCTTCTAAAGACAGGAATATGAGCTCTTCTATTCCTGGAGGTCTAGCTTCAACCCTGCCACAGAAAGCCCAGACAACTTTCCACAGCCAAGTCCATGTCAATATCCCCCTAGGGACCTCGCCACCTCTCCCTAAAGAAAGCAACGATGGGAACAAAGTGCCATCAGGCCCCCTGCCAGAGGCCTCTACTCCCTGTGAGACCATGCCTGTTTCCAGCCTCATCAGGCTTCAGACTTTAAGGACGCTCCATCTCCAGTGCCTTTAACCTCACTTTCCTCCCGTTCACACCTGTACAGTAACCTGGCCTTGGTCACACACATGTAACTGCAGTCTTAATGGCATCTGTACATCTCCCACTTGCCTAAGTGTGACTTCTCTTTTCTCTTTGTCCTCTTTCCTTGACCAGCTTTTCACTTTGCATCGCACCTCATCTTCCAGTTGGGTCTTTCCTTCCAGCCCTCTTACAGGTCACGGAGTTTGCATTCAGTCTCCCATCTTTGACCTTCTGACGTGTCAAGAATTACCCAGGGTTTAGCCTCTGCCTCCCTTGGCGTCTCTTGGGATTCCCCAGCTGGCCTGGACCCCATCATCCCCACTGAAGAAGGGGCATAAAGGAGCACATTCACTGTTAACCCTGAACTCAAATTTTTGGACAAGTGTAGACGCTTCATTGCTTGTTTCTCTATCCTCCTTCCTGAACCCTCAAGTCTGAGATCTGCCATTTCAAGAGGAACATGTCTACGGTTGTATTCTGATTATATTGCTCTCCATCTCTGAATCACGATTTAAATCGGGCTTTTTTCACTACATAGCACTACGTTACTCGTAGTCTGGAATGTACACTATTCATCTTCGTGTTTCCCCTATAGCTACTACAGAATGTTGGCAGAGCACTTCTTGAAATTCATCCGTCGGGTGCTGGATTTCTCCTGGATATCAACCTGCATGTTGCACAGTTTTCCACCAGTAAATATAGGAACCACCATGTTAAAAAACTTAGGTAAGTTAACTTGACTGCAGGATCTCCCTGAGACTTGAGTGTGGTGAAGTACTTGGTGTGTTCACAGAGGAAGAGAAAGGATGTACTCTTGGACGGAAGTCCCTTTTCCCTAGGAGATCTTGCCTGGCTAGTGCTAGTGCTTTGTGAAGTTTAGTGAGATCATGTTTAGTGAGATATTATTCAACAAAATAGTTTCGTATGTAGAGTAAAAAAAAGGCTTCCCTAATTTGTTCCTTCTTCATCCTCCCATTCCACCTTATTGATTTTCTACACATTTCCTCTTACTAACTCCACATCGAGAGCTGCCCAGGTGGCACAGGGACAAAGAACCTGCCTGCCAGAGCAGGAGACGCAAGCGATGCGTGTTCCCTCCTTGGGTTGCAGAGATTCCCTGACATATAAAATGGCAGTGTGTTTCAGTATTCCTGCCTGGAAAACTCCATGGTCAGAGGAGCCTGGCAGGCCACAGTCCACAGGGTTACAAAAAGTTGACTATGACTGAGCAACTGAGCACAGTGCTGTGTTGAAGACTATGCTATTCAAACACATCCTACGCTTTTCTGAACACCTGGGCTTTTCCCCACTTTTTACCGCCCTCCCATCCAAACTTCTCCAGTTGATTTTATCCATCATTGAAACCCACAGCCCTGCCCAAGAAATGTCTTCTTAACCATAAAGAGGACTTTATGGTTATTTGTAACTTTAAATGAAACTTCATGGTTACTCTGGCTTCTTGTTTAACTCAGTATGGCTTCCCTGTAGTCTCAGATTCTGTAAATACCGTGTTATGACCTTATCTCGATCCGTTAGATACTGTGGGCCATGGGAACACCTTTCCACGATCAGGTTACAAATTCATTAAGGAGTGCTGTCACATGTTGAGTCTTACCATGAACTGCGGCAGCCAGTCTTAGAGGCATTGCATTCATTCACCCTCTCATACTCCTCCTATCCTCGATCCATCCATCCATCCATCATCCTGAGTGAGCACCAAAGCCTGTTCTGGGGCCAGGCTTTGGAAATAGAATGGAAAACAAGGTAGACGAAGCACATTCCCTTGTAGAACGTATGTTCTAGTGGAGGAACATGGATCATAAACGTGAAAGGAATAAATAAGGCAATATACAGGGCAATAATTCCCCAAGCAGATATGAAACGGTCAGAGGGACCAGGAAAAGCTGACTGGGGAAAAGAAGTTCGGTCCATATGCTTCTGTCTAGTAAATCAGAGACCACAGTAAAAGAGCTGGAGAAGGAAATGGCAACCTGCTTCAGTGTTCTTGCCTGGAGAATCCCAGGGATGGGGGAGCCTGGTGGGTGCTGTCTATGGGGCTGCACAGAGTCGGACACGACTGAAGCGACTTAGCAGCAGCAGTTGATACGTAGAAAATAAAACAGAATAATGGTCCAGAGGACAGCAACTTGGGAGGGTACGAGTGCATGAGTTAGAGTGGTCAAGAGCTTTTTGTACATGCCAGTTCATTTCATGCTCAGAATGAATGCTCTGAGCCACTTCTTACTATTATCAGTGTGTGTGCTCAGTGGCTGGAGCCGTGTCCAACTCTTTGCAGTCCCATGGACTGTAGCCCACCAGGCTCCTCTGCCCATGGGATTTTCCAGGCAAGAACACCAGAGTGGGGTGCCATTTCCTCCTCTAGAGGTTCTTCCTGACCCAGGGATGGAGACCGTAGCTACTGCACCTCCGGCATTGGCAAGCGGATTCTTTATCACTAGGGCCCCCTGGGAAGCCCTGTTATCAGCTTACACAGGAGCAAACTGAAGTTAAGCTCACAGATTGACAAGGTCATTTAGATCTTAAGTGTTTGGACAGGGTTAAGGTCTTTGATCACATAGGTTGTACATCGCAAAACTCTCAAGAGAGTTATCCATGTCATAGTCTACATGAATGGTCTCTCTATTAGCTGGGATTTGATAGGTAGAACCACTAAGAGGGATGTGGGATAAGGGATCTGGTGAGAGATTGGATCTTGCATAATTATGAGAGCTGATAAAGAATCTCTGCAAAGTTGTCTCTTTGTCTGGTGTGGGAGGGGACAATATAAGTGACTAGGGCTCACAGTCCTAAGACAATTTTATGTGAGTGGACGACAAATTGGAACCCAAGGAAAGCGTGGGTCCCCCCAGCACACACTGGATCCCACGAGGAGAAACTGGAGCCCGTGTCTGTCTCCCTGCCCCCAGTCTTGATAACGTGGGCAAAGTGAAGGAGGAGCTGGTGCCCTTTCCCATGAGGCTATACAGCACCTGGACCATGTCCTGATAGAAGCTGAAGGAGATGGGAGGGATGGGGACTGTGGCCTGGCTGCTGCTGAGGCCCTTGAGGTGGGCCCTGAGGTCAGGGACGATGGCACAGGATGCAACGCCGTGTGCGTGATGGCTGCTGCTTCCAAATCTTGCACAGATTTCTCCTGTGCCCATCCCTTGCTAGAATCATACGAAGAACGGAATGACTGGAAATCTAGGTCAAGTTTGGCTAAAAGATGCAGTAGCCCTAGGGGTCTGCAATCAATGCAAACTGAGCACAGCCACACCCAGCATCCTTTGCAGCAGAGGTGGGCTTTCATCCAGACTGTGGGACTCCAAAAGTTGCAGGCTTTAACGGCAGTGTTACCTCCATCAGATGAGATGCAGTATGTCTCATATTCATCCATCTCATAATACCTACCACAGAAAGTAAGTGCTTACTAAATATTTAGTAAATAAATAATTCACATGGCATTGCATAAGCCTGACCTGAAAGTAACTACAGACAAAAAAATACTCTTACATTCTCTCAATTGCCTAGGCTGTAGCAAAGCACACAGGCTGGGAAACAAATAACCATTTTTGACCAGAGAAAAATAGAATGATCTATTTGTCACTGAAACACTTGGCTTTCAGGACAGCAGGACTGTTTCCCGTTTCTAAGTGTAAGCATTTGTGTTCTGGCATCGCCAGACCAGCATTACCTGGAGACAGAAGCATCAGCATGAACCTGGACACTTGTGAGAAATTAACATTCTCTATTACTCACCTATGAAAAAGAACACATTTGAGTCAGTTCTAATGAGGTGGATGAAAGTGGAGTGAAGTAAGTCAGAAAGAGAAACACCAATACAGCATATTAATGCCTATATATGGAATTTAGAAAGATGGTAACAATGACCCTATATGCGAGACAGCAAAAGAGACACAGATGTAAAGAACAGACTTTTGGACTCTGTGGGAGAAGGCGAGGGTGGGATGATTTGAGAGAATAGCATTGAAACATGTATATTACCATATTTAAAGTAGATGACCAGTCCAAGTTTGGTGCATGAAGCAGGGCACTCAAAGCCGGTGCTCTGGGACAACCCAGAGGGATGGGATGAGGAGGGAGATGGGGGGGAGTTCAGGATGGGGGGACACATGTGCACCGTGGCTGATTCATGTCGATGGATGGCCAAAACCACCACAATATTGTAAAGGAATTAGCCTTCAATTAAAATTAATTATTACTTTTTTAAAGAAAGAAAGTGCAAAAAAAAAAGAAATTAACATTCTCATGTTTCACTCCAGATTCACTTAATTAGAAATTCTGGGGATGGGGCCCAGCAATCTGTGTTCAAAAAAGTCCACCCTCGCCCCAGCTCAACTCCAGGTGATTTTGAGGCATGCTCAAATTTGAGAATCACTGATCCAGAAACGTGAATTCCTGGGCAAGTGAGAAAAAGGAGAAGTGGAGGCAGGTTTCATTTGGTGAATCTACACATTCGTTGAGTTTACGAAATGATGCAAGAAACAACAGAGCTGTGATCGAGAAAATTCAGGTTTGGGAGGCCGAAGTGGGAAGGGCACGAAGCAGCCAGTAGGAGCAAGTGATGTTTGCAGCAAGCGACCCCGTGAAGCTGCAAAGAAAAGACAGTGTCCCTCGCAGGCAGCCTAGGGGACTTCTCCAGTGGGGTAGGGCCAGACCTCTCCAGACGCTCCTGCTGGCTGATTTCCTGTCGTGGGACAATCTCCGGCGAAACTGAAGGCTGACATGTGGGTTCCCACCCTGTCACTCAGACACTCTGATGGAAAGGTTCATGAAACATCAGTACCGCTGAACTGCCATCTCAAGCTCATGTGTGATCACGTCTCTCCTTGGGAATATCCCTGTCTGTCCAGAGGAAAGCCAGTCCTTGGGGATTCAGTCGTTATAAAGGCCAGGAGATGACTTGATTCTGATGAGGGCTGGCGTTCTTACCTGCTTTCCCTCCATCTGTCGGAAGCGCCTCTTCAATCCAGTCTGAATTTCACGAGCTCTGCATTCCTGCTCCATTTCCTCTGCATAGCCATGCGCTTAGCTTTCCAACTCAGTGCATGA
This sequence comes from Bos indicus x Bos taurus, assembly GCF_003369695.1. Classification (NCBI taxonomy): domain Eukaryota; kingdom Metazoa; phylum Chordata; class Mammalia; order Artiodactyla; family Bovidae; genus Bos; species Bos indicus x Bos taurus. The sequence goes on from NC_040076.1 coordinate 155,333,903, forward strand.
TCTTCTAGGGGAATAATATTTTAAAATGTGAATCACTGTGGAGGTTTTTCACCCTCTGTTTCCTCTCTGCTCCTCTCCCCTGTGATCAAAACTGAAGATCGAATTCTCTGTGGTTTTTCCATCCCTCTACACTAACACTTTAGGGGACTTCAGCAAATGTATCAAATGGCTGAAGAAGTAGGATTGAGCTGTAACCAAGTTGTCAGTGAAAAACATAAGGGGGAAGAAATAGGATTTTGAGTGAGGATGGGAGAATCAAAAGGGAAGGACATGGGAGGATTAGAGCAGAGTTTCCATACAGTCTGGTAGTGATGAAGGAGTTCAGAAAGAAAATGGCTCATCAGGTATTTCTAAGCCCATAGGAGCAGAGGAAGCTTCAAAGAAGGATGCTAGGTCTTGAGCCCAAAAAAGATGAAGTAGAGAGCTTCAGGGACAGTGCTGACCTTGGCATAACTCTGTGGACAAACGACCCATGACTCGTCCCATAGCAGCTTTTCCAAGCACCTTGTCACAGTGAAAATCCAATACTTTGGCCACCTAATGCAAACAGCTGACTCATTGGAAAAGGCCCTGATGCTAGGAAAGATTGAAGGTGGGAGGAGAAGGGGACGACAGAGGATGAGATGGTTGGATGGCATCACCGACTCAATGGACATGAGTTTGAGCAAGCTCCAGGAGTTGGTGATGGACAGGGAGGCTTGGCATGCTGCAGTCCATGGGGTTGCAAAGAGTCGGACACGACTGAGCGACTGAACTGAACTGTTCCTGTGTAAAATTTGAGAAGTGGAACATGGAAAATGGATATGGTCAAATTTTCCTCTGAAGCTATGAAATGGGTTGATTTATGGAAAAAAAAATAGTAGTGTTTCTTGCATAATAATTCTATGAAATTAATGCTTTCTTAAGTCTGCAGTTTTTTTCTCACTATGATTATATCTTTTCAATTCCTTTATTTTGATAAATAATGTGTCATATACAGAAGACCTTTTATCTGGAAATAACTTAAACATCGCTAGCTTGGCTGCTTTTAGAGTTCAGTTGCTAGTGACAGGGGCAAAAGGAGGAAGAGGCAGATTTAATCAAACACCGGCTTCAGTCCTTCTAACTGGGTACCTGGATTCTAAGCTGGAAGGGCAGGCTAGCACCGGCTTCAGTCCTAACTGGGTACCTGGATTCTAAGCTGGAAGGGCAGGCTAGCAGTGCCTCTGCAGTGGTCTAACTTGGGAGTGCTGCTCCTTAGAGGAGAGTCAGGTGAGTGTAGATCTACAGACAGAACGCAATAAAGAATGCTATTCTAGGTAAATGAGATTAAGTCCAATCCACCAGAAAGAGAGAAGGAAGTGATTACATTTGTGTATTAGAGGATGTATCAGTCAAGCTCCCGACACAAAACAGATGGGCCATTTAAAATAGAATAAATCTACGAGGAAGATTTTTAACAAAAGTATGGGTATAAGGAAATACGGAGCGACAAGACCTCACCCAGGACATGTAGGAAGCTGCGCTGTCCTCACCCAAAGTCCGAAGGAGAGGGAGAGCTACCCGGGGTGGGGGGTATCTGTAGAGTCAGAGGCCTCGCGAGGAACAGCACTGTCCATCTGAGACTAAGCCAGACGCGGGGTTACAGGAACAGCTTCACCCCGCTGACACCTTCTCGCAGAGGTCCCCGCAGGCTGAACCCAGCCTGATCACAGGACCCGAGGGCCCAGTTGAGGTACTCCATACTCGTTCGCCATGAAACCAAAGACGTTTAAACTTTAACACTCCCAATTACATTCACTCCTTTTAAGGCCTAGTGCCTAATTTTATATTCTTAATTTGAATTATTTTTCTTAAAGGGAGCACCCAGATTATATAAGCTTTGGACCCCACAAAGCCTGGATTCACTTTTTATCCTGGGCTTCCCTGGTGGCTCAGATGGTGAAGAATCTGCCTGCAATGCAGGAGACCTGGGTTGGGAAGACCTCCTGGAGAAGGAAATGGCAACCCACTACAGTATTCTGGTCTGGAGAACCCCATGGACAGAGGAGCCTGGCAGCCTACAGTCTGTGAGGTCTCGAAGAGTCAAGGAAATACGGAGCGACAAGACCTCACCCAGGACATGTAGGAAGCTGCGCTGTCCTCACCCAAAGTCCGAAGGAGAGGGAGAGCTACCCGGGGTGGGGGGTATCTGTAGAGTCAGAGGCCTCGCGAGGAACAGCACTGTCCATCTGAGACTAAGCCAGACGCGGGGTTACAGGAACAGCTTCACCCCGCTGACACCTTCTCGCAGAGGTCCCCGCAGGCTGAACCCAGCCTGATCACAGGACCCGAGGGCCCAGTTGAGGTACTCCATACTCGTTCGCCATGAAACCAAAGACGTTTAAACTTTAACACTCCCAATTACATTCACTCCTTTTAAGGCCTAGTGCCTAATTTTATATTCTTAATTTGAATTATTTTTCTTAAAGGGAGCACCCAGATTATATAAGCTTTGGACCCCACAAAGCCTGGATTCACTTTTTATCCTGGGCTTCCCTGGTGGCTCAGATGGTGAAGAATCTGCCTGCAATGCAGGAGACCTGGGTTGGGAAGACCTCCTGGAGAAGGAAATGGCAACCCACTACAGTATTCTGGTCTGGAGAACCCCATGGACAGAGGAGCCTGGCAGCCTACAGTCTGTGAGGTCTCGAAGAGTCAGACGTGACTGAGCAGCTAACAGCTGTTTTCTTTTTCACTCTTTCTCCCAAGATCTGTTTTAACCTCCAAGCTCAGCTAGGTACTCAACGTAGATAGATGTGATATCTTTATATCCTAATTTACTCCTAACATGCTTTCAAATGCATTGTTCTTTAAAAAAAAAAAAAAAGCCATTAAAAATAAGTTCAAAGGAAGGAATAACAAACAGAAAGAACGAACAACTTGGAGAGTCCTTGAGCATAGAGTGTTCCAGGCCCAGTGGGATTCCAAAATGAGGACAAGAAGCCTTGTCTAATCTGCACCAAATGGTAATGTTTATATTTTATATTTATTTATTTTGTACGACAGTTCCTATTTCAGGTGAGTTACCTCAGGGAGAAAGTCCATTGCTAATGCTCCTTGTCTCCTACCATTTTTTTTTTTTCTTCTTTTCCCAGATTGTGAAACCTCAGTTGCTCTGGAAAGAAGATGGAACCAAATTAAAACTATGGTCATTAACATATCTAAATGCAAGCATCCTGCCTTACTGTGTGCATTCATTGGGAGTGAGCTCCAACAGATCCCAGAATTTGCCTCATTAATTAGGTGGAAGACTCACGCACCTCCTCGGTATACCTCGGCACGGTGGGAGGAGCTGGGTCTCACGGCCCAGGTGGCCACACTTCTAGGGGCTTCCTGTCCCTGTAATTTGTACACCCTCTGCAGCATGGGCCCTACTCCCATCTGTCATTAAAATAACCGTCTTCAGGCATCACAAGTGTGTACTCAAACTTAAATCCTATTTTAGAAGAAGAGCTCACATCTCTCAAAAAACCCCGCTGGGAGTTAGGCAAGGCAGCTGAGATCGTCTCAGAAAAAGGAAGCCCATTCGGTTCTGTTTATTTTGTTTTGTTGCCCTGGGAAGCAACATCCTGACACTTTTCTGGGCCATGTTGACTAATGAGAAGTTGTAGAGTTTGTGCACATGATCTGATGTTTTGTTTGGCAACCGCTGCCTGTGACTTCGGCCTCAGATTTTGGTGTTTGACTTTTCCCCTCAAGCTCCTGCAGGAGGGGGCTCTCCCTGAGACTCAAGCTGCACTCCACCCTCTCCCCCATTCTTCCCCAAGGAAGGAGAACTCATCTCATCTGTGAACTTGGGACAAAGACCTGGGAGCTGTTGGAGCAGCGCCTTCCTCTTCCTCTCTCTTTTTTCTAAAATTGATTGTATCGGATTATAGCTCATTAATAATGTTATGCTAATTTCTACTATATAGCAAAGTGATCCGGTTGTACATATAAATACATTCTTTTTCACTATGGTTTGGTACAAGATATTGAGTATAGCTCCCTGTGCTCTACAGCAGGACCCTGTTGTTCATCCATTTTACACATAATAGTTTGCATCTGCTAACCCCAAACTCCTAATTCATCCCTCCTTGCCTCCCTCCCCTCCCACCCCCTTGGCAACCACCAGTCTGTTCTGTGTCCGTGAGTCTGATTCTGTTTCATAGACATGTTCATTTGTGTCTTACTTTAGATTCCACATATAAGAGATATCATATGGTATTTGTCATTCTCTTTTTTACTATTGCACTTAGTATGACAATCTCTAGGCCCATCCATGTTGCTGCAGAAGGCCTTCTTTTGTTCTTTTTTATAGCTGAGTAGTATTCCATTGCCTAATTGTACCACATCTCCTTTATTCATCTGCTGATGGACGTTTAGGTTGCTTCCTTGTCTTAGCTATTGTTAATAGTGCTGCAATGAATCCTGGGGAGCATGTATCTTTTTGAATTACATACCTCAGGAATGGGATTGCTGGATCATATTCGTATAGGAACTCTATTTCTAGCTGTTTGAGGAGCCTCCCTGTTGCTCTCCACAGCGGCTGCACCAATTTATGTCCCCACCAGTGACATAGGGCCGCCTGCTCTCCTTTGCATCCTGGTCTGCAGCAGGCACCTGTGCTGTCTGCTGTCTGCCCTACCATCAACATCCCTGGGTCAGAGTGACTGTCTCGCCCTACTAATGGCTGGTTGTGTGAGGCAGGAATTGTCTCAAAAGGACAGGCTGCCGGCAATTCCTCCTCTGCCTGCCTATTTTATCAACAAGAAGTGGCATACGTTTCCTAACCCCTGAAGTTCAGCCTGGCCTTCTGACTTGCTTACACCATGAGAATGAAGAGAAAGTGACGTTTTACTAGTTCTAGGTCTTACCCTGGAAAGGCCTGACAGCTTCCATTTCTCCCCCTCTTGGAATCTGGCCATGCTATGAAATCTCAGGCTGTCCTGCCGGAGAGACAGAGTGTGGAGAGACAGTGCCACACAAGGTGAGGATCCACCCAGAGGAGAACCAAGGGCCACAGCCAGCTCCCGGCACCAGAGCCTGGGGCGCACTGGAGCTCTCGAGGGCCATCCAGCCCCACACAGCCACCACCCAGCGTGGCCGCGAGGACAACTCCCACCGACCCACACGCAGCAGCCGTGTCCTGTCAACCCACAGACCATCAGAGGCAACAGAGCATTTGGGTGAGTGACACTTTGGGGTATCTACACTAGCAGGAGATAACATATCTCTTTTCTGGTAATTTTAGGGTTGCTGCTGCTGCTGCTGCTGCTGCTAAGTCACTTCAGTCGTGTCCGACTCTGTGCGACTCCATAGACCGCAGCCCACCAGGCTCCCCCGTCCCTAGGGTTCTCCAGGCAAGAACACTGGAGTGGGTTGCCATTTCCTTCTCCAATGCATGAAAGTGAAAAGTGAAAGTGAAGTTGCTCAGTTGTCCGACTCTTAGCGACCCCATGGACTGCAGCCCACCAGGCTCCTCCATCCATGGGATTTTCCAGGCAACAGTACTGGAGTGGGGTGCCATTGCCTTCTCCGATTTTAAGGTTGAAGACTTAGCAAACCCACTTGGACATATACTTAAATCTTATTTTGCAAACAGCTTTATGAATGATTAAGCTGACATCTTTTTAAATTTCCATGTTTTACTGTAGGGTTTGCTTGTCAATTGACTCTAAACTTTGGTGAGAAAGACAGCAGGTATATTGACCGGTCAAGACTCCTCCACTGTACTTTTGTATCTACCCGAAACCTTCGTCTCCTCCAAGAATCAGCCCAAAGGTCGCCCTGAAATATCCCCACTGATTCCAGCCCTGCTCTTCTGTGTTCTACCAGAGGACAACTTTATCACAGCACAGACTTGCTGCCTTGTTTTCCATGCTCCTCTGTGCTCACTGAAGTCAGAGGATATGTTTTATTTGAATTTACATCCCCACCCTCAGCATCAACTCTAGCCCAAAGGTATGTTTTGGAAATGCTTATTGAATATAATACTTGAGAAACTTTACCTGACTTGCTCTAGTAGATTGTATGAAACTAGTCTTCCCCAAATCTTTTTTTTTTCTAAAAAGTTTTCTTTCGAAGCTCTGATCTACAGTTTCAAACTTATCTCTGCTACCTTTTTACGTATGTAGCTTTGGATAACCACTTTCCAGCTTTGAACTTCACTCTTTTCATTATAAGATACAAATGACTGTTCATAAAGTTTCAGGAATGGATTTTTTGAACTGTTTTATTGAGATAATTCATATATCATACAATTCACCTATCAAAAGTGTGCAATCAAGTGAAGTAAGTCAGATAAAGACAATAATCATATGATATGATTTATATGTGGGATCTAAAAAGTAATGCAGATTAGCTTGGTTATATAACAGAAATGTACTCACAGGCATAGAAAACAAATTTATGGCTACCAAAGGGGAAAGGGTTGTGGAGGGATAAATCAGGATTTTTGGATTAACAGATACACACTACTGAATATAAAACAGATAAACTACAAGGCCCTACTGTGTGGCACAGGGAACTATATTCAGTATCTTGTAATAACCTATGCTGGAAAAGAATCTGAAATATGTATATATATGTTGGTTAATCAACTCATGGTACACCAAACACATTGCAAATCATCTATACTTCAATTCTAAAAATTAAAATAATAAAAATGGACAATCACCGTGAGCTAATTTTTAAATACTCCCAATACCGGTCAGCAGCCCCTTCCTGTTTCTGTCTGCCTCTTAGCCCTAAACAAGTGCTAACTGGCTTTTGCTCTCAGAGAGCTGTCTGCTCTGATATTTATCACAAGTGGGGTCACACACGGCATGGTCCTGCGTGAGCGCGCTCTTTCACGTAACCGTGCTGTCATCGTGCTGTCGTCTGTGTCAGTGCTCCATTCCTTCACGTTGTTGAACAATACCCCACTGTTTGCTAACCACAGTTTTGTTGGCCTTTCGTTAGGTGATGGATACTTGAGCTGTTTCTTCTTTTTGGTTTTAATGCTGCTATGCTGCTATGAATATTTGTGTATAAGCTTTTGTGTGTACATAAAGTTTCATTTCTCTGAGATATACACCAAGGCCTAGAACTGGAATGCACAAGCATTCTAACTTCTCCACATTCCCATCGACACTTGTGATTCTCTACCTTTCTTGCTTGAGTCATCCTAACAGATGCCAAGTGGTATCTCATGGTTTTAATCTGTATTTCTCCAGAGAACAATAACGTTTAGCATTTTTCTTGTGCTTGTTTATCATTTATTTTTTTCCTTGGTGAAATGTCTATTCACATTCATTGTCCATTTTTTTTAAGTTGGGTCACTTGTCTTTTTATTGTTGAGCTATAAGATTTCTTTATATCTTCTGAATTACATTTCTCTTATCAGATATATGATTTGAAAGATTTCCATTTTGTGAGGTATCTTTGCACTTTATTGATGGTGCTTTTTGAGATGCAAAAATTTCTAATGTTGACGAAACGTAATTTACCTATTTTTCCTTTAGCCACTCACGGTTATGGGGTCTGTCTAAGAACAGCTTGCCTATTTTGCCCATGATGCGTGGCTTTGTGTGTTGCTCCTGAGGCTGCAGCCTTGGAGATGCACAGGTCACCCCGCTTTCCTCCCCTCTCCATCACCCCTAGGTTAGCAACAATTAGCCAGGTATCCCTGATGGTCTCTTTCTGATCTCCCTGATAAGCTCCTGGCTGGCCTGCCTGTATTGGTAATACACCCAGTTGTTGAGTGTGTGTTAGTCACTCAGTCATGTCTGACTCTGTGACCCCACGGATTATGGCCCACCAGGCTCCTCTATCCATGGAATTTTCCAGGCAGGAATACTGGAGTGGGTTGCCTTTCTTGTTAGTCTTCATTAATTGCTAGTCATCTGCTCTGTTGTTTTAACAATGTCCATGGCGTAAGCTGCTCCCTACTAAATGGAGTCCTTTCCAGGGAAGCTTTCTCCTCCCTTTGAATTGGTCATCACCAAAATCTCCATTGTCTTTGACAGTTCCCCACCCACAGCTCTATCTATTTGAAGTTGAACTTCCCTATGCTCAGTCCTGAATATTCGTTGGAAGGACTGATGCTGAAGCTGAAGCTCCAATACTTTGGCCACCTGATGCAAAGAGCTGACTCATTTGAAAAGACCCTGATGCTGGGAAAGATTAAAGACAGGAGGAAAAGGGGACGACAGAGAATGGGATGGTTGGATGGCATCACCAACTCAATGGACATGGGTTTGGGTGAACTCCGGGAGTTGGTGATGGACAGGGAGGCCTGGCCTGCTGCAGTCCATGGGGTCGCAAAGAGTTGGATAAGACTGAGTGACTGAACTGACTGATGTTCTGTTCCAAATAGAGGTGGTCTCCTTACGGAGGGCTGTGGTGCACTCTCACAGCCTGCTTTTCTCCCTGGGAAGACCCTCAGGGTCGTTGCTCTGGAGCTGGAGCATGAGTGTTGTCCTCTCAGAACAGTGCCCCTGCACCTGGAGTGGAGCACCACATCCAGAAGGCAGCCCTATGAACGGGCTGAGATGAGGGCAGTAAGCATCTGATATTCTTGACCTCAAAACCTTGGATAGAGCTCCCACCCTACAAAGAAGCTCCAAACCTTGGGCCACACTGGAATAGAAATTCTGCCAGTGGGAACATGGGAGAGGAGAAACGCCAGTATCCTGTCTCTCCAAGAAGAAACCTTGGCCCTAGACTGAGCACCTGGAGGAGACAGTGCCCTGAAATGTTGCTTCTTCTACCAGAAGCAGAACTTCCTCACTCTAAACCAGGTCAGAAAGGGAGTAAAGCTCGTTGTAGTTTGATTGCCACAGACTCTCACTGTTCTTACCAAGACTTGGTAAAATTTTAAAAATAAATTTCTCTTCATTTGTTGCATGCCCTTAGGATAATTTCCAAAAACTTTAAATATATTTTTCTTAATGCAATTTTCACCAGTTATGGTTGCTTTTGTGGAGGAAAGCATCTGCAGAGTTCTTCATACTGCCATTCCAACCCAGTAATGAATTTGTGTTCAGTTCTTTATGAGTTCAAAAAGCTTCCAGAGTCTTGTTCAAAATGGGAATTTTTCATGTTTGTAAACAAATCTGAATAGAAATGTATCAGCTTATTTTTCTTCCTATTTGTATAATGAGTCAGAGTCGAGGGTATGAAATCTTCAAAATCAAGAATGGAAACTGACCAATGCAAATTGGGGAGTATCCAGAAATATTTAGAAGAATACCATTATCCTCACAGAAATGATCATGTAATTAATACTGCTACTGTAAAACCACAAAAAAACTGAATAATCTTGTGGTCTAGTCTAAATCTGAGATACAGTTTAAAAATTAGTCCAATGTTTAATTTAAAGTGAAATTTGTTTTTTAAAGGCTTCTGTAAATCTGATAAAAGGATGCCATTTGATATCATTGTGTTTTTACGTTCTTATACCTTGACAATTCTTTCATGTAAGTCAGATTGTAAATCTTCTATTCTCTCTAAAAGCTCATTGAATTCCATCCCCCACCCTCCAGAAAACAACCTACAAGGGCTTTTCTCTTCTCTATTTTTTTAAAAAATATTTGTATACATTCCTTTCTCTTCTACCATTAACCTTATGCTTTTTCCAATGTCAATCACTCAAGCAATTGCCAGTGACTTGCTGTTCTCAACTGCAGTTATTTTCATGATTCTCTACAAGAAAGAGTCAGGATCCAAGCTGGCAGACACAGATTTCTCCTTAATAATGTAAAGGGATAAGAGGTTTTGGGTTCCTAGGCATTAATTTTATGTTTCCTGTTCACTAGAAAAAAAATTGTCTATGTTGAAATCCTTCTGAAGTGGTAAAAATGTCAATCATGGGAATGGTGGGCTTTCGTCAACATACAGTGTTGGATTATCTGTTTTAACTAATCACTTATTCTCAACCACTTTGAGAAAACTAAGGCATTTTAGCAGACATTTTAATAATTCCTATTTTGTAAAAATTAAATTGTATAGCTAGCATAAAAACCACTTCTTTAATAGGTATTTAATTAATGTGGTTGTACTTCTATTCTCTGCCTACTCTTGGGGAGCAGAATTTATAAATACAAAGAATGGGAGAGTGTCACACCCTTTCTCGAGACTTCTATTGGCTCCTTTAGATCTGCCTGAAGATGTTAAAATATGCCTAGAATGCTGGCAATGACTTTCTAGGAATTAGCAGTTGAGAAAAGAATCTCTGACAGTGGCTTAGGGTTATTCACTAACATATTTACTGTACAGATGTACGTTGGTAGAATTCAAGCAAGAACTGATACAGTGTTCCACATTTGCATTAATTAACACAACACTGGCAAGTGACACTGTGGACAATTTTAAAAATATTTTTTAACTCACTCTTGTTTATGTTGACCTCTTGAAAATATAATATGGAAATATTTTCCTTACCAAAATAGTTTTTCTTCTGTTTTATGAGCCTTCTGTCTTCCCATTGGAGGTTTTCTCCTAATTGTTTTCTATCTTGTAGAGTTAAAAATTGAGTAGAGAATGATTAAAGATAGACCAGTAGATAAATAGACTTATTTTGATGTTCCGAGGCACAAAGTTCACATAAAATACTAGAATCTAGAGGTAAGCACACTTGAGTTGGAGAATGTCTGTTCTTAAAATCTACACAGAATGGCGTTTGCTGGGAAAGTGAGTCTGGACTCTACAGGGCTATGAGAACATTCTGCCATATGCAGACATATTCCAGGTCATTATCACAGCTACCGTTTCTAGCACGTCATTGTCCTATCTCACTAAGAAGGGTTACTGAGTTAGGAGAACTCAAGGGAAGCCGTTTTATCAAAGGCATAGTCTGTGTCTAGCTAGTTTAGCTAGGGTGGAGCTGTGGAAATTTTCGGTTAAACTCCATTATTTATCCGTCTTTTTAACGTAGGAAGGGTCCTGCTTGACTTTGATCATTGGCGATACCTAGTGCGAGTGGGGAATGGCATTGGCAGCTTTAAACCACTGAGATTTCCCAGTTTTCTGCGGCTGTAGCAGTACGTGGCCTTTCCTGACTAAGGCAGACTCTGCGTTCAGTCATGGCAGGTACAGGTAAATGCTGAGTCAGTGCTTAAATCAACAGACTGTTTCTGAGTGCCTGTTATGGGGGAGAAGGTGTTGCACACTGGTGATGCAAAGATGCAAAATGTTGTAGCTGACCTCAAAGAACTCACAGAGTAATGAGCAAGGGAGAAAGGGGGAGACGAGACAAAGGGAACGTCGTGTAGTTGATGCTCTGATAAAGGAAAGCACAGCAGAATATCGTGGGGGAGCAGGAAGGAGGTAGGCTTAATGACATGTAATGAGGGGTTACGCGAAAGGAGGAGGAAGCCGCATGAACACGAGGACCAATCATAGCAGCGTCGGGGCGAAGGGCAAGCTTCCGTGTGTGGACGGACGCGAGGGTTAGAGGGAAAGCCGTGAGAGGTGAGGCAAAGGCAGGACGGTGGACGACTGCCGCGTGTGCTGGCACTTTCCCTTAAGGGCAATGGAAAATCAGGTTGTAGTTCTAAAATGGAGAAGAATGTAACAGTTTTCAGTTTAGAAGATCACACCCGCCCTGCAGCTGCTGCTTTTGTGCCCAGCCCCACATCCCCCCAGCCCATCTGATTTTGCTGCCCCTGAGACACCCTGCTCTGCGCTCTTCTGCCCACTCACCTCCCCACGTGCGCACCATGGTGTTCACACTCTTCTGCCTCACAACTTTTAAAACCATGCAACGTACAAGAGAGTTAATGCTGAAACCGAGCAGGACCCTATGGGTCTCTTGGCCGTGAAAGCTGTTCTGAGTCCCCCATCTCTTGACTTCCCCTTCATTCCAAAAGGCAGGTTGAAACAGTTGTTGATGAGGGAAGAGGGCAGATACGGAGACAAGGGGGAGACATCCAAGAAACGACAGTGCAGCCCGAGAGCAGGGCCCTGGGTCCACTCAAGAGACACAGATGACAATATTTTTGAGCTCTTCTGCTGAATGAAAGCCCCAACAACTGGAAGATGTCAACAACTTGATGAAGCACTCTTCACTCCAGAGAGAAGGTCACAGTTTGATAACCCTGAGAGCCAGAGAAGCTCATCCGGAGACCATCTGAGGCCAGATTAAAGGGGTGCAGGCCCTGCACACACCCCAATCCTTCTCAGCAATCCCACCCTTGAACCCTTGCTGTAAAACTCAGCAAGTCCCCCTTGATTGAGACACACAATTTTTAAGGGACAAATCCATTGTGTCCCTCTTTGCCTAGCAAAGCAATAAAGCAATTCATTTTCACTTCACCCAAAATTCTGTCTTCAAGATTTGACTTGGCAGCAGGTACCACAGACATAGGCAAAATTAAAGACACAAATGGTATGGATCTAACAGAAGCAGAAGATACTAAGGAAAGGTGACAAGAATACACAGAAGAACTGTACAAAAAAGACCTTCATGACCCAGATAACCACAGTGATGTGATCACTCACCTAGAGCCAGACATCCTGGAATGCGAAGTCAGGTGGGCCTTAGGAAGCATCACTAGGAACAAAGCCAGTAGACGTGATGGAATTCCAGCTGAGCTATTTCAAATCCTAAATGATCATGGTGTTAAAATGCTTCACTCAAAATGCCAACAAATTTGGAAAACTCAGCAGTGACCACAGGACTTGAAAAGGTCAGTGTTCATTTCAATCCCAGGAAGGGCAACGCCAAAGAATGCTCAAACTACCACACAGTTGCACTCATTTTGTATGCTAGCAAAGTAATCCTCAAAACCCTTCAGGCTAGGCTTCAACAGTATGTGAATCAAGAACTTCCAGATGTACAAGCTGGATTTGGAAAAGGCAGAGGAACCAGAGATCAAATTGCCAACATCTGTTGGATCATAGAAAAAGCAAGAGAATTCCAGACAAACATCTACTTTTGCTTTATTGACTATGCTAAAGCTTTTGACTGTGTGGATCACAACAAACTGGGAAAATTCTTAAAGAGATGGGAATACCAGACCTCCTTTTCTGCCTCCTGATAAACCTGTATGTGGATCAAGAAGCAACAGTTAGAACCAGACATGAAACAGTGGACTGGTTCAAAACTGGGAAAGGAGAGCATCAAGTTTGTATATTGTCACCCTGCTTATTTAAATTATATGCAGAGTACATCATGAGAAATGCCAGAGTGGATGACTCACAAGCTGAAATCAAGCTTGCCAGGAAAAATATCAATAACCTCAGATATGTAAATGACACCACTCTTATGGCAGAAAGGAAGAGGAATTAAAGAATCTCTTGATGAAGGTGAAAAAGGAGAGTAAAAAAGATAGCTTAAAACTCAATATTCAGAAAATGAAGATCATGGCATCTGGTCCCATCACTTTATGGCAAATAGATGGGAATCAGTGGAAACAGTGAGAAACTTTATATTTTGGGCTCCAAAATCGCTGCAGATGGTGACTGCAGCCATGAAATTAAAAGACACTTTCTCCTTGGGAAAAAAGCTTTGACCAACCTAGACAGCATATTAAAAAGCAGAGACATTACTTTGCCTACAAAGGTCCATCCAGTCAAAGCTATGGTTTTTCCAGTGGTCATGTATAGATGTGATAGTTGGACTATAAAGAAAGCTGAGCACCAAAGAATTGATGCTTTTGAACTGTGGTGTTGGAGAAGACTCTTGAGAGTCCCTTGGACTGCAAGGAGATCCAGGCAGTCCATCCTAAAGGAGATCAGTCCTGAATATTCGTTGAAGGACTGGTGCTGAAGCTGAAACTCCAATACTTTGGCCACCTGATGGGAAAAGCCAACTGATTGAGAAAGACCCTGATGCTGGGAAAGATTGAAGGGGGAGGAAAAGGAGACAACAGAGGATGAGATGATTGAACAGCATCACCAACTCAATGGACATGAGTTTGAACAAACTCCGGGAGTTGGTGAAGCACAAGAAGCCTGGTGTGCTGCAGTCCATGGGGTCACGAAGAGTCGAACATAACTGAGTTCGACTGAACAACAACAGCAACACAGAGGCTGAGTTTGTGGCATCAGTATCCATTGTGTAACCCATACTGGGGCTTGATCCCATGCCTGGTAGGACTTAATGAAGCTCAGGTTCTTGATGTCTCATCACAAAAGAATTCAGTGAGAGACAAAGTGATAGGCGGGAAGTAGATTTATTTAGAGAAGCACACAGTCTACAGACAAAGTGTGGGTCATCTCAGAGAGCAAGAAGCACTGAAATAAGGCATGGTTAATTTTTATGGGCTTGTTTATTTCATAGGCTAATGAGTGAAAAATAGTCCAACTATTTCTGGGAAGGGGCAGGGATTTCCAGAAATTGGGCTACCACCCACCTTTTGGCCCTTTAGAGTTATCCTCAGAACTCTCATGGTGCTGGTGGGTGCCTTATTTAGATTTTAATGTTTTCCGCTGAGTGTGTAATGAGGTGCAAGGTCCACTGGAAGTTAAATCTTTTACCATCTTTGCCCCAGTTGGTTCTAACCAGTTTCTGTCATGTCCTACAGCTTTGTCACACTTTTAAAGTTGTGCCCTGCCCACTTCCCTCCTGTTTCAAACTTATAGGAGACAGTGGTTGGAAGAGAAACGTCCCAGCCTTTTACACTTTGGGCGAACGATTCTGAAGTTGCTTAGTCTACGGAGTTCCTGAGAGGTTCTGGGTTCCCACAGTGGTAACCGATTCAGTTCAGTACCTCCGTCGTGTCTGACTGCCGCCCCATGGGCTGCAGCATGCCAGTAGCACATCCTTGACTGATTCTTCCCTTCTTGCCCGTGTTGCTCTCCCCACATCACCATCATAGCTTCCTGGTGTCACCTCTGGATAAAGACACCAAATTTGCGCCTCAGGCTCTGCTTTCTGGGAAATCCAAATGAAGATAAATAGCAAAGTCAAGTAAGATGTGTTATGTGTTAATTTTTTTTTAAGATAAAACGATGAATATCCAACAAACAGGAAATGAATGCTTGTCAAAGATTTTATTTAACTTATTAACTAATGAGGAAACTAACATCTTACAACTAGTTTAAAGGAGAATTCAAAACATTAAACAAAAACAGCTCAATACGTATTACTGAAGCTAATATACTGCAAAACTCGTGGCATCGCTTTTGTTTTTGGTTCATTTTTGGAGCAGAAAGGTCAATTGATCCTTCACAAGGCAGGATAATTTGCATGTATATGAACCGGATCCGTTGATATTGCTCTCACTTATCTATAAAGAGTTGTAAATAAATCAAAGACAATGGAATGAAGAAATAACCCAGAAGCATGCCAAATGGGGCACTGGGTAATCTAATTCCCTCAAGTCTTCTGCAACTTTTCTTACAGATGAAAATAGGAAAAGCCAGCAGAGAGCCCTGGGTGGGATCTAGCTGGACATCTACAGGACAAATAAGCAGTGCCTTAACTAACTGAGAAACAGATAAACTTTCGAAAGGTAGAAAGAATGTCTTGTCAACTGTTTGGAGGTGGGGAATGTAGATTGGGAGGCTGAAAACTTGCACCATATTTGTGAAAGGTATTTAAACATTCTCACTTACTCAACCAAATGGAATAAACGGAAAATTATGTGAGCAGAAAAAATGTTGAAAACTTTGGTAGACAGCGGTAGCTGTCCCTCGCCAAATCTGGTGTTATCAACGTCTTACTGCTCTTCTTTAGATTAAGAAGTTAGGAAGTGGGAGGCTGCGTAGCTTAGTAGTTACAAGCACAGGTCTTGAAGTCAATCAAAAAAGTGTTGAGGTGTGATTTACCACTTCCTCTCTATGTGCGTTTGAGAAGCTGTGTAGCCATTCTGAGACGCAGTAGCATTTTTTCCAAAGTTTATGTAAGAATTAACCGAAATATTGTTTGTAAAGATCTTATCTTGCTGCCAAGTAGGTAGCACATAGCTATTTCTTCATACATACTATGATTATATAATCAAAATTGGAGGAATATTTTGGGCTCTGACTACAAGCACCAAAGGTCTGGAATCATACTGTTGCAGAATTAAAGTTATTAAGCCCTCTATGTGGATTTCCCAGGTGGCTCAGTGGTAAAGAATCTGCCTGACAGGAAGATTCGTGGAGATGTTGGTTCAATCCCTGGGCTGGGAAAATCCCTTGGAGAAGGAAATGGCAGTCCACTCCAGTATTCTTTCCTGGAAAATCCCTTGGATGGAGGAGTCTTGCAGACTACAGTCCGTGGGGTTTTACAGAATCGGACACGAGTTAATGACTAAATGGAAATCCAGCAGTGGATTTCCTATGTATAACCTGAACACTTTTATCTTTGAAAGTGTTTTACATTTCATAGTTAAAGATGATTTATATGAAGTTAGAACTTTTCTGAAAATGGGGAAAAGGCCCATCACCACAATGCCCAGTTTAACATGAATCATTCATGACTATACCAGGTCACAAAGAGATGTCACTATCATTTTAAAATTCAAGCTGAAACGTTAGTGTCAAACTGACTTAATCCAGTCATTCCTGATTATATTCCTCCTTCCCCATATACCATGGCAGTTCAGTTTTGTGTTGGAAGAGTTGATGTGGTGAAAAGACTACGCAGTATTGTGCAAGGGAAAAAAAAATTTGGTACCTAAATTCATCTTAGTCAAAAATGCCATTCAGACTTAGAGTTTTGCATGGTCTGTCTCATGCATGTCTCTCTTTCTTCATAAGAATAACAAAATCTCCCAAGATATTACAAGCCTGACTCATCTTTGTCTTCTTCTAAGAACTATAAAATGTCATGACTGCTGATGTTGATGGCATGCGTGATGATGGTGGTGATGATGGTGGTGATGGGCCTGGCAATGATGATGTTAACAATGATGATGGGCCAATGGTGATGTTAACAACCATCATGGTGCTAACTCTGATGGAGGATTGTTATAACTTATGCTTATACATGGGCACTTGTTCCCTAGATTGGAAAAGGGTCGAGATTAACACATCTCTGACCAGACAGTCTAACTTGAGTATGCGATGGGGGTACGAGACAGGGGAGCCTCCATTGTCACCAAGGCATCTTATGACCCTGGTAGGACTCCGAACCAGCTGAACCCCTGGATGAATGGAAAGGTTACTGGAGAAGTCCAGATGATGGGAAGTCATGAACCAGCAATGGTGGAAGGTTTTTCTCATGGTTTCATTGTTGGGAGGATAATAGAGCCTTTGGGTACAACGTGTGTGTGTGTGAGAGAGAGAGAGAGTGCAACACTGATACTAAATAGAACTTTTTAGCTTATTTACAGCAAAATATAGAAATGCAGCAAAATATAGAAATGAATCTTGGGTTTGGACCAAGAATAGATGATGATGATAACAAAAAAGTAGGAGGTATTAACAGTCATAAAGTCTCTTTACGCCAGACCAGACCACCTGAACTGCCTCCTAAGAAATCTGTATGCAGGTCAAGAAGCAACAGGTAGAACAGGACGTGGAACAGCAGACTGGTTCCAAATTGAGAAAGGAGTGCATCAAGGCTGTATATTGTCACCCTGCTTATTTAGCTTATATGCAGAGCACATCATGCAAAATGCTGGGTGGGATGAAGCACAAGCTGGAATCAAGATTGCCAGGTGAAATATCAATAACCTCAGACATGCAGATGACACCACCCTTATGGCAGAAAGTGAAGAACTAAAGAGCCTCTTGATGAAAGTGAAAGAAGAGAGTGAAAAAGTTGGCTTAAAGCTCAACATTAAGAAAACTAAGATCATGGCATCTGGTCCCATCACTTCATGGCAAATAGATAGGGAAACAGTGGGAACAGTGGCTGACTTTACTTTTGGGGGGCTCCAAAATCACTGCAGATGGTGATTGCAGCCATGAAATTAAAAGACACTTGCTCCTTGGAAGAAAAGCTATGATCGACCTAGATAGCATATTAAAAAGCAGAGATATTACTTTGCCAACAAAGGTCCATCTGGTCAAAGCTATGGTTTTTCCAGTGGTCATGTATGGATGTGAGAGTTAGACTATAAAGAAAGCTGAGCACTGAAGAATTGATGCCTTTGAACTGTGGTGTTGGAAAAGACTCTTGAGAGTCCCTTGGACTGCAAGGAGATCCAACCAGTCCATCCTAAAGGAGATCAGTCTTGGGTGTTCATTGGAAGGACTGATGCTGAAGCTGAAGCTCCAATACTTTGGCCACCTGATGCAAAGAGCTGACTCATTTGAAAAGACCCTGATGCTGGGAAAGATTGAAGGCAGGAAGAGAAGGGGTCGACAGAGGATGAGATGGTTGGATGGCATCACAAACTCAATGGACATAAGTTTGAGTAAGCTCCAGGAGTTAGTGATGGACAGGGAGGCCTGGCATGCTGCAGTCCAAGGGGTGGCAATGAGTCAATACGAATGAGCGACTAAACTGAACTGATCCTGGGAAAACTTTACATTCTTAGAACAACCCCAAGATAGCTACTACAAAATACAAATACAAAAAATTTTTAAATACTGGAGAATTTAAGTAGGTCATGCAAGATGAAGAAGCAAAAGACTTATACAGCCAGGACTAAAGTGTGGCTCTGTTCGACCCCAAAGTGCCCCATTTAATAGTGATAGCAGACACTTTGGTATCTGAACTCAGTGCTGGGTGGAATTAAGGGGTGGAAACACCAGAAGACTAGCACTGAAAACTGAGAAAAGTGGCTCCTGAAGGAAAGGTATTTCCCTCAGAGGTTTGTAATTCTGGTTCATAAAGCTCTTCCTAGGGGAGGAGAGGGTGAAGCACTTTCTTCTAATTAAGCCACGAGTCATTTGGAGGTGGGCACTCACACAAGGATGAGGACTTGTTCCTATCAAAACAGCGCTGAGAGCTGTGAGCTGTGGAGGACCAGCATGGAGTGACGAGGGAGCTATTCCAGAAAGTGCAGAGGCAGGATAGGCTGCAGAGTGAGGAGTCTTCAAACGAGCAGGGCCATCTCTCTGTAGAGATGGAGACTGAGAGTTCCGTGCCTGCTTGAGAGTTTTCAAAAAGCTGACTCTGCCCTGGAGCCACCTTGAAATCCCCTGGTGCCTCAGGCAGCCTGACAGCCTGCCAAACTGAAGTTTGGAAGAGGTGACAAAACCTGACAGAATGTGAGCGCTGAAAGGGATCTCAGAATCGTCTTGTCCCACGGCTTGCCAAGCTCTCGATGGGGAAGCTTTTTTAGCCACCCAAGTCCTCACCAGAAACCAGGCACCCAAGAGAAAAAACAGCCGCTCTTCTGGCTGGAGCTGAGTTGGGACACTCTTGTACAGTATATTCTTTTTCATTCCTCTCCATTTTCCCTCCAAGGTTGGTCTGTTCAACCCCAAGGTCGGCATGGCTTTAGAAGGGCTAGTTTGAAAACCTCTGAGAGTCTGAACACTTTATTTTTTGGTGAGCAAGCCGAATGCTGAGAAGACAAAGAAGCTTCCTGGAGGCCTTGATCGCACTTCTTCTGATCTCTGAATTAATATTTTTATTCACTTTTATAGGTAGATTTCCCACACACTCTTCTATCTCTTACATATCTCATTAACCTGCAGAAAGGATGAGTACATTGTGCTATCAGTTCTCTGGCAATAATACTAATTCACCTGGTGCTTTTTTTATGCCAGGATACAGGGAGTGGTTTATCTACATTATTATATCTTCACACTGAATTAGGAGCTAAGTTTCATCCCCATTTTACTGATGAGGAATTTGAGTTCAGATAAACTGTCTACCTGAGATTACAAAGAAGTCCATTAGGGAGCCAGAATTTGAAAGCAATCCACCTGATTCCAAAATTTGTCCTTCTTCCCACTGCATCTAATTGGGATTCCAATAGAGTATTTTATGTTCCTGGGTTCCCATCCCAAAAGTCTATCTGAATGAAGAGTATCCTATACTGAAATTCAATCCATGTTAAATTTCCTCTTTATTTCTCTCATACACACAGAAACATACATATCCAGACATAGTGATCATACAGGTCTATATTTTTTAAAAAAATCAATTCAACAGTTCCAATTCCCTAATTTTATATACTGGAGAAGCCAATGAAAATTGTTCTAGAGCCCCATGAAGCTACAGCTTCTGTACTTGGATGAACAGTGTCCCAAAACCTCATGGAAGGCAAGAGACAAGAGAGAGGTAAAGAGAGGGAAGAGACCACGCTTGAAAACACTGCAGTTCTGAGCTCAGAGCTCGCTCCACAGGGGTGCCAAGCAAGATGAGAAACTGACCCTATATGTTCAGTGGGAAAATCAAAAAGTAGGCCAAGTGCACATTAGTTAATATTAAAGTGAGAGTCTCTGGAACTGTTTCTGCAAATCCCTCACTCACTGGTCTAATTAGGGAAAATGGAGGATCCCAATGTATCAGTAATTTCACACCAGTGGAATGCGTTGGAGTTACATAAATGTTTACCTCAATAATCCAGGCGCGGGGTTATGCTTGCCTCCAAACAGGGTGTGAAGCAGGAGGGTAAATGAGCCACTGCCAGAGGCTGGTGAAGTTGCTCCTCAAACCAGAAAATCAGTGCCAGCCTCGGGTCTTTGGCCACGCTCAGCACAGTGTGAAACAGCACGACTCCCCGGATCCCATTTTCCCGTTGCTACCTAGCGGGCTGCTTCTCTCCCACTCAGAACCCACCTTCACGTCAGGCAGGGGCAGAGAGGCAGGGAACGCGGGTCATCTGTCATTTCTGGCTAGGCAGCTCTAAGGTGGGGAAAATCAACTGTCCCCTCTTGTCTCCTTCTCCTCTTCTTTACAGTTAATTGTCTTAAAATATCTCTGGAAACATATGCAATGAGTGACTACAGAAAACAGCATCACTCACCATCCCAATATTTTTTGTCCCCAGCTTTTGCGCAATAATAATGCATATTTGCATAGCTCTGTATGGCTTGCACAGCTCTTTTTTACCAGCATCAATTAATTACACTCTCATTTGAATCCAGCTGGGAACCAGGCAGCATTTTTAAGCTGGAGACGTAGAAACAAACTCTCAGACAAGTTTAGCAACTTTTCCAAAATCACACAGCTTATGTGTTGAAAAGCCAGAGTTAGATCCCTGGGGTCTTTAACGTCTAATTCAGCTGCATTTCCCTTGCTATTCTACTCTTAACTCTTCTGTCACCAAAACATTCATTTTCTCTGTCTTTTGTTAACTGTGTCTCTCCTCATAAACATCCATCTTCCAGCCCAGGGTAAGGTAGTAGTTTTTTTTTTTTTTTTTCCCCAATCCTCACTGAGTGATTTTCCAATAATTTTTAAATACTCAACAGTAAAACATTTCTACAAGGTTATTAAGTCCTTCACAAGCATGTTAGAGGACCACTTCACTGGCAGCCAAAAAATGCATTAATACATTCTTGTGTGTGAAGTAGGTTAAAAATAATATGTACAACAGAGATAATGGAAACATGTTGACATTATTAAGGTTATAACACATTTGAAGTTACCTTAATTGTAATATCGAGCAAATTAAAGATTATCAAGTACTGTGTCCCTGAACACAGGAACAGCATCTTTCCCCAGCTGACTAATTGCTGACACTTGAGATCTCAGTGTGATGTTTTCCTCCACACAAGCGCACAAGCGGAGGCCACCACACCTCTTTAGAGAAACAGGCAGATGTGCTTAAATAATAAATTAATTTATCAAGAGAACTCAGAGCTGCAGCCCTGATCCTTTGGCTCTACCAGAAACATCCTTTGCGGGTTGAAGGAAAGGAAGGCGCCTGCGATGCTCTGCTCCACTGAGTGTGTGTCAACAGGAGAACTGCCCTTGCTGTGGGACCTTGATGAGAGCCCGGGCGAGCCCGGTCCCTCCCTGCCACCCACATACGACTATGATGCTGTGCAGGGGTCAGCAATACTTTTTCCCCAGACAGTAACCATGTTAAACCTTGCCGGCAGGATGGTCTCTGTCACAGCAACCCAGCTCTGCTGAGGAAGGGAGAACAGAGCTGAACACATGGGCGTCGCTACGCCCGCGTCTCATTTCCAGAAACAGGCAGTCGCTGGATTGGGCCAGTGGGAGGGCTGTCAGTGTCCTACCCCATGATGCAGTGGACGGACCACTGGTGGCCTGGGGGTCAGGAGAGGGAGGCTCATTCAGCCTTGAGTCAGCGATGCTGTGTGACCTCAGACAACTTACTTGTGTTCCTCTGCCTTCACTGAGGTCATTCTGTCTTTGACCATCTGAGACTGAAACTATACTTAGTTAGGACCCAGAAGACAGTCTAAATCAGGGATGACAATTTAAGTGGGTTGTCGATCCTGCCTTAGTTTGAGTTTCCCCCAAAACAGATCTTGAGGCAAGGATCTGGGTACAATAACTTATTTTGGAGGTGACCCCAGGAAGCATGTGAAAATGTGAAGACTGGCTCTAGAAAGTGAATCCCACCAGAGTGTATTAATGAGTGGGTCACCAGAGCGGGCACCAAGGGCTCCATCCTGCCGGGAGCTCTCTGTGAACCTACCTGGAAACACGTCAGAATGGTCCCACTGAGGTGGCAAGAAAGGTGTGGTCTTTATTCAACAACTCCCATCTCTCATCGGTGGATGGGAAGAGAGGGCCTCCGGCCGAGAGTCCCAGGAAGATACCCACACTGTCTGCAGGCAACCTCTGAGCAGGTCAAGGGATTGCTCTAAGGCTCTGACGGCGCCTGCTACTGGTGGGCTCGTACAGGAACCATGAACAAGGAAACAGGCCTGTCAAGGAGGCCACAGGGAGCTGTAGGAGTTGGAGGATGATGTCTCAGCTCAGAGCAGAGAGAGAACCACGTTTGCCAGCAGGCAAGGGCAGGAGTGGATGGTGTCTCAGCTCAGAGCAGAGAGAGCAAGTTCAGCCTTCCTCCACCCCTGCGCTCTGTTCAGGCCCGATGACGCCCAGCCGCATCAGTGAAGATGAGTTTTTACTTAGTCTGCGGATTCAAATGCTAACTCCTTCTGGAAGCACCCTCACAAACACACCCAGAAATAATATTGTACCAGCTATCTGGGCATCCCTCAGCCTAGTCACGTTAACACACAAAATTAACCATCACACAGATGTTTCAATTTTTCAACAGCAGTCAGAAATCCAGATTTTTATGTAAAATGCTTCTTATTTTTAAATCTTAACAACTAACTCAAAATGTTAAACACACAGTGCTGGCTAAGAAAAAAACGTCGGGGATGCAGGACTATGATGGTGAGAAAAAGCCTCTTCTTATGGCAATATAAAAGCCAGGGATCCAACTTTCAAAATGAATTAAATGGATGAATGTCGGTTCAGCTACTTCAGGATCATTTCTTTTCTCTATGTTCTATTTCCAAGCCTACTTATTTGAGTTACTGGTCCCTACTTTCAGCCACCTACTTACTAGAGCCAGAAGAGAGATGTTTTAGATGTTTTTCTAATCCCTTTCTAACAGTCAAATATTTTTTTGTTTTATTTTCTGGGTGTTCTTGAATCCTTTTCTATCGTTTCCATCCCCAATGCCTCTGTTTCCTTAAATCAGGCACCCGTCCCTTTTTCCCTCTCTTTTGTGACTTTATCACTTTTACTACTGGCTTAGGCTGTGAGCAGATCATCCCACTGCTAGTAAGGTCTTCAACCTATGTTTCAAACTATAAGTAAGTTTCTCTCAAACACTGATCTGACGGTATGATATGTTTTCCCAAATTAAAACCCATGGGGCAAGTTCCATTGGCTAATTATTTAGCCAAAGCATAAATCCCTGGCGTGGTTTGTGATGGGCATCACTACATTTGGCTGCATTGGCTCCCCCTCCCCGAGTGCAGGGCCACACCAGCCATGGGCTAATCCCCATGGCCTTTTACCCACTGGCTGCATTCTCTTACCAGAACCCAGATTCATAGGCACACCCTGTCTCCATCTCCCAGTACCCATGAGCTACCTGGGCTTTTCCAGATACCAGATAACAGAATGACCCATCGTTCATGGAAAATATAAAGAAATATGATGCCCACATTCCCTCAGAGGGAATAGGATCTTCCAAGTTAGGCTCAAAGGAATAAAGTTTTCCAGATGCTTACACATGCCAGGTACCTCTTCCACACTCCACTCTCTCTGGATCCATACACTTCCTCATTTATCCCACTCCCAGTATGAGGGCAGTCTACTTGTCGTAATCAACAGTTACCCTTGACTGTTTCTTTCTAGGGGTGCCATGAGGTGGCATTTCTTGAAGCTTTGGGAGATCTTTGTGTTTGCTCTGTGCAGCACCTGCCAATTAGCTCTGTAACTGTCCCCAGATGCA
Source organism: Bos indicus x Bos taurus (assembly GCF_003369695.1). Lineage (NCBI taxonomy): Eukaryota > Metazoa > Chordata > Mammalia > Artiodactyla > Bovidae > Bos > Bos indicus x Bos taurus. The sequence goes on from NC_040076.1 coordinate 155,358,118, forward strand.
TTCGGGTGCTCAGACATGGAGGCACCAGCGCGTCCCTTCAGTCTGTGCCTGTCCTCCCCTGGCCACCCCACCTGGAGCCACACATCAAATTAAGAGGAGAATTACAGATACATAAATCTGACATAATAAATGTGGACAGACGGAAAGATCTCTCCACCTGACTATCTACTAATCACAAAGGGGACTGTTTGATCAAACCGAGGCAAAAAGGAAATGTGGAATGCTACCAGAAACTTATATGCCAACTGTTGGGTGGTAACTATGACCCATTATAAATGTCCTAACAAGGGGGACCCACAAATTCAGGGCGCAATCTAAGTAAGTCCAACAGCTCTAGGACATCTGCAGTCCTGAAAAAATGCAGAATATAAGAGAGATTATAAAAGGGCCAAATCTGAGAACAGAAGAATATGGAGGTGGGAACAAGTCAAAGTGGGCCTGAGATCCTTTGCCCCTGAAGTTGGAACCAACTGCAGTTTCCCTTATTTTGTTCACGTAACCCCTTTTTTTTTGGAAAAGCCAATTGCATGTCGTGTACCAAGAATGCCCCTTTCTCTCTCCACATGGGTCGGTGGTCCAGATGCTTCTCAGGTGTCACCCCTGGAGAGCCTCCGTCTCCAGAGTTTACTTCTTCATTGACTCTGCTCAGAACTTTGCAATAGCTTGTTACTATACATGAACCTTCATCGCTCCACTCCGCTCAGAACTTTGCAATAGCTTGTTTCTATACATGAACCTTCATCGCTCCACTAGATTTCGAGCCCTTCCAGAGGACGAACTTGACTTCTACAAATTCCCGGACTCTTAAACTACTGACCTTCAATAAAAGTCAGTGGAATAAAGGAGCAAATGAGTTTCAACTGAAAAGCTAGCGGCCACCTCTGGGCCAGATTACCCCGTGGAAACCAGGCGTGTGGCTAACACGCCAGCAAAGTGGAGGCCCCCCAAAATTAGAAAAGTATTTTGAAAGATTTTATTTCATGACCTTATTAAAAAGTACCATGGGAGAAATTTCAATGTTATTGGATTTTCTTACTCTTGTTTTATAGTTCAGAATTGCTTTTATATTATTTTGAATTACATAGGGAGGCTTATCATCTTTTCAAAGCTTAGAGTCTTAAAAATCTAAATTCATCCCTGAGTCTCTCTCTCTCTTTTTTTTTTAATTTTATCTTTCAACAGTTTAACCCGTGCACAAAGTATCAAGAAACTACTGTATAACAAGCCTTATGTTCAGTGCTGGAAATTCAAAAGCATGTTGTTCACCACTTTTATTTCCATCCGCTTCGGTATTGTAATTTAATGTTATACATTAAATGTTCTCCTGTCTAATGTTTTTAAGAAGACCATCAAGTATTTCCTTTTGGAATACACCTCCTTCAAGATCTTCACTCTAGAATTGTGCCTTATCAAGCATCTAGCCTCTGACAAGGAAGATACTGCAAATTTGTGAATGTATGTTTGATGGTACTCACAACTTTTCCCAAAATATAGGAATACATCTGTCATAATAAAGCACTTAAGAACTCATTTTGGCTCTCTGAAATATTTGTTACAACAGACTCAAACTTGTTCAAAATTTTTTGCTTTTGATTTGCTCCCCAAGAAGCATAACTATTTGTTATTATTGCTGAGGAGATAAAATATGATGCGGAGATATCAATGGAAGAGACTTGTTTCCTTAGGGGCCTGGAGGAATAAAGGGAAGCTATGAGATAGTAATCTACAACCATAGTGCTTTGCTGCGTGCTGGTGAAGAATGCTAACGTTTTTGTCAAATTCAGTTGATTAATGGATCCACCCTTTGTTGTTGATAGAGATTCTTAAAAATGTGCAGGTGTTCCTATATGTGAACTTGTTTTGGTGAAGGAAAGAGACAGTTCAGATAAATTTTTTTTTTGATCCCTGATGATGTGCCCAAAGGCACATGCAACAGAGGGTTACCCAACCCTATTCACATTCAAGGGACCTGGAAATATGAGACGAGTGTGTCAGTCATGATTCCCAACAGGACGATCACAGTCTGGAAGCCACGTGGGTTTCCTGAGCTGTGGCATTCATTAGATCAGATCCACCTGGTTCATTTCTATGTCCTGAAGATCAGAAGGCAGAGGGGATGCCTGCCCAAGTTATCAGTGAGGCCTAAACCATACTTTCAGTTCAGTCACTAAGTCACGTCCAACTCTTTGCAACCCCATGGACTGCAGCACGCCAGGCCTCCCTGTCCATCACCAACTCCCGGAGTCCACCCAAACCCGTGTCCAACAAGTCGGTGATGCCATCCAACCATCTAATCCTCTGTTGTCCCCTTCTCCTCCTACCTTCAATCTTTCCCAGCATCAGGGTCTTTTCCAATGAGTTAGCTCTTTGCATCAGGTGGCCAAAGTACTGGAGTTTCAGCTTCAGCATCAGTCCTTCCAATGAACACCCAGGACTGATCTCCTTTAGGATGGACTGGTTGGATCTCCTTGCCATCCAAGGGACTCTCAAGAGTCTTCTCCAACACCATAGTTCAAAAGCATCAGTTCTTCGATACTCAGCCTTCTTTATAGTCCAACACTCACATCCGTACATGACTACTGGAAAAAACATAGCCTTGACTAGATGGGCTTTTGTTGGCAAAGTAATGTCTATGCTTTTTAATATGCTGTCTACATTGGTCATAGCTTTTCTTCCAAGGAGCAAGTGTCTTTTAGTCTCATGGCTGCAGCCACCATCTGCATAGTTTAATACCTTTTAAAAATAAAACTTTGTTCCCAGTACTGGTGTAGTAGCATATGTCCACATTAATGTGTAAAAAAGCAATAGCACAGAATTTTAATTCATTTTGCAATGGTAAAAACTGCTGTTCCCTTAGGATATCTGCCTTTTAGCTCCCCTATTTATTCGGATTTGTTGATCTCAAGATACAGATCAAGAAAGTGTAAATCCAATGTTGTCAGATTTTTTTTTTTTTTTTTTTTGAGGATGTAAAGCGTGAGGAAGATGACAGTATGATTAGCCTAGGTAATCTGCTCCCTTATGTCCAGGGGAAGCTGAAACTGGAGAAAATGCTACTAGTGGCCAAGGAAGGAAGGGGAAGAAGACAGACAAGAAAGAGAGACGCAGTGCCTACTACGTGCTAGCCGCCGCCCTCAGCGTCTCTGAACCCTGTAGTAAAATTAGTGTTTATTTTACTGATGAAGAATTTATACTGGAAGTTAAATAACTTGACCAAAGACTCATGGTTACCTACCGAGTGAGAATTCAAGCCAGGAATGTATGACTCTTCCCTATACCGCCTCCCCACGGAGCCTAGGCGTGATCGCCAGTTACAATACTGAACAGAACAAAGAAAAGCAGACAGACATGCATCTGAGTTCCTACATCTTGAGGCTTTTTCCCTCCTCCTCTTCCCTCTCTTTTCACCTTTTGTTATACGTAAAGTTTCCCATTCCTGGCATGAATTCCAAAATGCACCCAAACTCTTGCTCTGTTCTCTCACAAAAGATGAAATGACTGTTTCTCCAGACACTTTGAGTTGGAAGTGTGGCAATCAAGACAAGTGACAGATGATTTCATAAGTTAAAAAGAGCTGTAATACATCTTTGGAGTCTAATATACATGTATTTGAGCAGGCAGGGCTACTGCTGTTTATATTTTTCCAACTTTATTTATTGAGATATAATTTACACATAACACTGTGTAAGTTTAATGCATGCATTGCGATGACTGTATTACCACAGTAAGGTCAGTCACCACACTTGTGCTCATACACAGTTACAATTTGTGTGTTTGTGGTGGGGGAGAACCTGCTACTCTCCTAGCGACTTTCAAGCAACAATACAGTGTTGTTAACTGTAGTCACAGGACATTCTCAGAACCATTCGCCTTATAATGGGAAATGTGCATCCTTTACCCATCTTCACCCTTTCTCCCACTCCCCACAACCCTGGCAACAACTGATTTACATGTCTATGAATTAGGGTTTTCTAGATTCTACACAATGAGACCATGCAGTATTTGACATATTTCACTCAGCATAATGCCCTTAAATTTCATCCATGTTGTTGAAAATGACAGGTTATCCTTCTTACTTTAGGTTGATTGATATTCCATTATGGGGTTGCAAAGAGTCGGACATGACTGAGTGACTGAACTGAACTGAACTGATGTATATATGAAAATTAGTGCTCCGTTATCTGTATCTATATCCGTATCTACTTCTATACATAACAAACTTTCTTTATTCATTTAATATCGATGGATGCTAAAATATTTCCACATTTCAGGTTCAGTTCAGTTCAGTTGCTCAGTCGTGTGTGACTCTCTGCGACCCCATGGACTGCAGCACGCCAGGCCTCCCTGTCCATCACCGACTGCTGGAATTTACTCAAACCTATGTCCACTGAGTATGTGATGCCATCCAACCATCTCATCCTCTGTCATCCCCTTCTCCTCCTGCCATCAATCTTTCCCAGCATCGGGGTCTTTTCAAATAAGTCAGTTCTTCACATCAGGTGGCCCAAGTATTGCAGCTTCAGCTTTAGCATCAGTCCTTCCAATGAACAGTCAGGACTGATTTCCTTTAGGATAGACTGACTGGATCTCCTTGTGGTTCAAGGGACTTGCAAGAGTCTTCTCCAACAAAATAGGCTGTAAATAATACTACAATGAGCATAGTCATGCAGATATATTTTTCAAGACCCCAATTTAATTTCCTTTGGATATCTAACCCAAAATAGAACTGGTAGATCAAATGATATTTCCACTTTTTTTTTTTTTTTGAGGAAATACAAACTGTTTCCACAGTGGCTATTTACATTCACACCAACACTGCATATGGATTCTCTTTTCTACACATCCTTGACAACACTTATTAGCTCTTGACTTTTGAGTAGCAGCCATTCTAAAGATGTGAGATGATATCTCATTTGTGCACTTGATTGCATTTCACTGGTGACTAGTGGTGTTGAATGTCTTTTTGTATACCCATTGGTCATTTGTATATGTTCTTTGGGAAATATCTATTAAATTCCTCTCCATTCAGTTCAGTTTAATCACACAGTCATGTTCAGCTCTTTGCTACCCCATGGACTGCAGCACGCCAGGCTTCCCTATCCATCACCAACTGACAAGAGCTTGCTCAAACTCATACCATCAAGTCGGTGATGCCATCCAACCATCTCATCCTCTCTCGTCCCCTTCTCCTCCTGCCTTCAATCTTCCCCAGCATCAGGATCTTTTCCACTGAGTCAGCTCTTCACATCAGGTGGCCAGAATATTGGAGTTTCAGCTTCAGCATCAGTCCTTCCAATGAATATTCAGGACTGATTTCCTTTAGGATTGATTGGTTTGATCTCCTTATATTCCAAGGGACTCTCAAGAGTCTTCTTCAACAACATAGGTGAAAAGCACCAATTATTCCCTGCTCAGCTTTCTTTATGGTCCAACTCTCACATCCACACATGACTAGTGGAAAAACCATAAGTTTGATGGTATGGAGTGTTGTCGGGCAAGTAATATCTCTGCTTTTTAATATACTGTCTAGGTTGGTCATAACTTTTCTTCCAAAGAGCAAGCATCTGTTAATTTCATGGCTGCAGTCACCATCTACAGTGATTTTGGAGGCCAAGAAAATAAAGTCTGTCACTGTTTCCCCATTTATTTGCTATGGAGTGATGGGACCACATGCCATGGTCTTTGTTTTTTCATCAAGAGGCTCTTTAGTTCTTCTTCACTTTCTCCCATAAGGGAGGTGTCATCTGCATATCTGAGGTTATTGACATTTCTCCAAGCAATCTTGATTTCATCTTGTGCTTCATCCAGCCTGGCATTTCTCATTATGTTCTTTGCTTATGTTAAATAAACAGGGTGACAATATACAGACTTGACATACTCCTTTCCTGATATGGAAACAGTCAGTTCTTCCATGTCCAGTTCTAACTCTTGCTAAGTCTCAGGAGGCAGGTCAGGGGGTCTGGTATTCTCATCACTTTCAGAATTTTCCACAGTTTATTGTGATCCACACAGTCAAAGCTTTGGCATAGTCAATAAAGGAGAAGTAGGTGTTTTTCTGGAACTCTCTTGCTTTTTTGATGATCCAACATTTATTGGCAATTTGATTTCTGATGCCTCTGCCTTTTCTAAATCCAGCTTGAACATCTGGAAGTTCATGGTTCATGTACTGTTTAAGCCTCACTTGGAGAATTTTGAGCATTACTTTCCTAGGGTGTGAGATGAGTGCAATTGTGCGGTAGTTTGAGCATTCTTTGGCATTGCCTTTCTTTGGGATTGGAATGAAAACTGACCTTTTCCAGTCCTGTGGCCACTGCTGAGTTTTCCAAATTTTCTGACATATTGAGTGAAGCACTTTCACAGCATCATCCTTTAGAATTTGAAATAGTTCAACTGGAATTCCATCACCTCCACTAGCTTTATTCGTAGTGATGCTTCCTAAGACCCGCTTGACTTTGCATCTCATCATGTCTGGCTCTAGGCGAGTGATCACACCATCATGGTTATCGGGGTCATGAAGATCTTTTTTGTACAGTTCTTCTGTGTATTCTTATCACCTCTTCTCAATATCTTCTGCTTTTGCTAGGTCCATACCATTTCTGTCCTTTATTTTGCCCATCTTTGCACAAAATATTCCCTTGGTATCTCTGATTTTCTTGAAGAGATCTCTACTCTTTCCTAGAGATCTCTTGTTTTCTATTATTTTCTATTGTTTCTATTGTTTTCTGTTGTTTTATATTTCTATTCTGTTTTTTCCCTATATTTCTTAGCATTGATCACTGAGGAAGGCTTTCCTATCTCTCCTTGCTAGTCTTTGAAACTCTGCATTCAAGTGGGTATATCTTTCCTTTTCTCCTTTTTCTTTAGCTTCCCTTCTTTTCTCAACTATTTGTAAGGCTGCCTCAGACAGCCATTTTGCCTTTTGCATTTCTTTTCTTGGGGATGGTTGATCACTGCCTCCTCTACAATGTCATGAATCTCCATCCATAATTCTTCAGGCTCTCTATCAGATTTACTATCTTGAATCTGTTTGTCACTTCCACTGTATAATCATAAGGGATTTGGTTTAGGTCATACCTGAATGGTCTAGTGATTTCCCTACTTTCTTCAATTTAACTCTGAATTTTTGCAATAAGGAGTTCATGATCTTAGCCACAGTCAGCTCCCAGTCTTGTTTTTGCTGACTGTGCAGAGCTTCTCCATCTTTGGCTGCAAAGAATATAATAAATCTGATTTTGGTATTCACCATCTGGTGATGTCCATGTGTAGAGTCATCTCTTGTATTGTTGGAAGAGGGTGTTTGCTATGACCAGTGTGTTCTCTTGGCATAATCTGTTAGCCTTTGTCCTGCTTCATTTTGTACTCCAAGGCCAAACTTGCCTGTTATTCCAGGTATCTCTTGATATCCTACTTTTGCATTCCAGTCCCCTATAATGAAAAGAACATCTTTTTTTGGAGTTAGTTCTAGAAGGTCTTGTAGGCATAATCTACAAGTTCTTGGGCATAGTAATAAAGCAGAAGTAGATGTTTTTCTGGAACTCTCTTGGTTTTCAATGCAAGTGGACTGTTCAGTTTCAGGATCTTCAGCATTACTGATTGGGGCACAACTTGGATTACTGTGATACTGAATGGTTTGCCTTGGAAATGAACAGAGATCACTCTGTCTTTTTTGTGACTGCGCTGAAGTACTGCATTTCAGACTCTTGTTGGCTATGAGGGCTATTCCATTTCTTCTAAGGGACTCTTGTACAGGGGCTAGTGGTCAAAACCATCCTCAAGAAAAAGAAATACAAAAAGGCCAAATGGTTGTCTGAAAAAATGAAAGTGAATGTCACTTAGTCATGTCTGACTTTTTGTGACCCCATTGAGAAGTCCATGGAATTCTCCAGGCCAGAATACTGGAGTGGGAGTGGGTAGCCTTTCCCTTCTCCAGGGGATCTTCCCAACCCTGGGATCGAACCCAGGTCTCGCTCATTGCAGGTGGATTCTTTACTAGCTGAGGGTAGTGCTGAGCTGAGCTGAGCTGAGGGGGCAATGCTTTCAGAGTGTAGCCACTCCAGTAATCCTTCTGATGGAGTCCTTCCATTTCCCTCTGTAGTCCAGGGAGTGCTTCATCCTCACCTCTGAATTCTTGACTTTTCACAGTGGTGTCTTGTCTACGGGTAGTTCCCAGTTGGTCCTCTCATGAAGGGAAATGAAGTCAGAATGGACCTGTGTCACCTCCTCAATGACATTGCTGTGTTAATATTCTCTGCAGCCAGGATGGCCAGGAGACTCAGTAGCAACTCAGTTTTAGAAAGAAATTTCGCCTATCATATCTTCTTCAAAAATTAAGGTTTTCTTCCTGATTTTTTTGGCAAGCAGGGAAATTTTGTGTGCCAGCAAAACAATGAGTTACTCAAGGTCACATAGCTAGTAAGTGGAAAAGCCAAACATTCAACTTAAGGCCTGCCTTATTCTGAAGATCATGCTCCTAAAGTACTCTGCCATAGTGATGATGACCCTCGTGTTAACCTGATGTTAACCCATCACCCACACATCTATTCACATGTATACACACATATGCATGTTTTTCCTTGGGAAAAAAGAGGGATACAGTTTTCCAATTTCTCCTGAGGCTACCTCGAGATCTGTGCTATCTAACACCACATGGATACAAGCCACATGCTGCTATTTAAATTTAAAATAATTAACATAAATTCAAGGTACAGGTCCTCAGTCACACTAGCCATGTTTCAAGTGCTCAGTCGCCTCAAGGGGCTCGCAGCTCCTGCACTGGAGGATAGCACAGACACAGTGGTTCCCATCACTGCAGAAAGTTGTATCGCACGGTGCTGCTTTCATGTGTTCAACTGGACTTGCTGGTGGTACCGTGGATAGGAATCCACCTGCCAATGGTTCAGTCACTGGGTGGGTTCAATCCTGGGCCGTGGGCTCAATCCCTGGGCCGTGGGCTCAACCCTTGGGCCATGGGCTCCATCTCTGGGCCGTGGGCTCAATCCCTGGGCCATGGGTTCTATCCCTGGGCCGTGGGTTCAATCCCTGGGCCGTGGGCTCCATCCCTGGGCCGTGCGCTCCATCCCTGGGCCATGGGCTCAATCCCCGGGCCGTGATCTCCATCCCCGGGCCGTGGTCTCCATCCCTGGGCCGTGGGCTCAATCCCTGGGCCGTGGGTTCAGTCCCTGGGCCGTGGGCTCCATCCCTGGGCCGTGGGCTCCATCCCTGGGCCGTAGGTTGAGTCCCTGGGCCGTGGGCTCCATCCCTGGGCCGTGGGTTCTATCCCCGGGCCGTGGTCTTCATCCCCGGGCCGTGGTCTCCATCTCCGGGCCGTGGGCTCAATCCCTGGGCCGTGGGCTCAATCCCTGGGCCGTGGGCTCAATCCCTGGGCCGTGGGTTCAATCCCTGGGCCGTGGGCTCCATCCCTGGGCCGTGGGTTCTATCCCCGGGCCGTGGTCTCCATCCCCGGGCTGTGGTCTCCATCCCCGGGCCGTGGGCTCAATCCCTGGGCCATGGGCTCAACCCCTGGGCCGTGTGCTCAATCCCTGGGCTGTGGTCTCCATCCCTGGGCTGTGGGTTCAGTCCCTGGGCCGTGGGCTCCGTCCGTGGGCCGTGGGCTCCGTCCCTGGGCCGCGGGCGCCGTCCCTGGGCCGCGGGCGCCGTCCCTGGGCCGTGGGCTCCGTCCCTGGGCCGTGGGTTCATTCCCTGGGCGTGGGCTTCGTCCGTGGGCCGCGGGCGCCGTCCCTGGGCCACGGGCTCCGTCCCTGGGCCAGGAAGATCCCGCGTGCAGTTAGCGTGCCACAACTACTGAGCACAGCGCTGCGCCTGCGGAGCCCGTGAGCCGAGAGCCTCTGCTCCGCAGTAAGAGAAGACACTGCAGTGAGGAGCCCGTGCACCCCAGTGAGGAGGGGCCCCCACCAGGCACAACTGGAGAGAGCCTTCAGGCCGCAGCGAAGACCCAGCACGAGCAACAATAAATAATATAAGCACTAAAAACAATCTTTTCCTTTGGCATCTTATGTAAAGAGAACTGGTCATAACAGACCATGTAATGTAGGTCTCATCAGGTGTCATTATTTAAAGACACTAACTTTCTCCATTAGGATGCATTTACTTTGGCTGAAAGAAAAGGTTTTAATTCATTTACACACATCGTAAATCACTTAACATTTTTCCTGAGTATTTGCTATTTACTTGGCACTGTGAAGAGTCAGTTGAATACAAACACAGTCCCTTTCCTGAGAGCAGCCCCTAAGCTAATGCCAGAAGCAAACATAAAAATAATGCAATTTCTGTGTCGTCTGGAGCATGGTGTCATAGAAGTGCGTGTAGCAGCAGCAGGGCACAGAGAGGCTCTGACCGGTGGCACGGCCACTGACGCTGGAGGCACTAGGGCTGGCCCTCTGTTCTTTGTCGAATCCAACAGGGCTGCCTTCAACAAATAACTCAGTAGGAATTGCACAAATTTCCCTCGCCAGTCCATGTTCAGCGGCTGTCCTTGGACGTGATTCTTTTCATTGCTGCGGAAAATGGTACCAGGCAGCTGCGTTAAACTCCAAGGAGCCCTCTCCCCAAAGCAGGTGGGCATTTCTCTTCTTCCTATTGCTCTTTTACAACAGAGGCTACCGTCTTCCAATCACCCCTGAGACCCAGGAAGCCGAGTACAAACAGACTTAGATCAGATGGGCCTCCCACTTGTCCCCAATAAATCATCTGAAATTAAGAGCACTTCCATTTGGAGCCAAGCGACATGGGAACGCTAGAGGGTAAATGCCAGGCTACACGGAGGACGTGAGAGCTGGCCCACGGGCAAGGGGGAGGCCCCACACTGCGCTGCATTAAGATGCCACTGTTATTATAAAGGAGAGTGAGCAATCTTTATCCGGAGTCTGTGTGTGTTGGATTGTGGCTTTAAATAAATAATTCCTAGCTCAACGTTTCAGTCTCCCTTGTCTAGTTAGAGTTGCAAAGGGGAAAATGAAATGGCAAAGTTGTACCATTGGATTACCCCAAGGAAGGATCTTAATATTTGACTTGCAAACTCTGATTAATACTGCATAGGTAATGCTTTTCGTGAAAGGCAGGGATAGCGATCCACATGTTGTTTGGGGAAAGGGAAGCCAATTGCACAGAAAAGAAATCCAAAGAGTTCCTCCTTGGGGTCAAAGAGTCACCGTGGCTATCTGAAGATTCCATAATTCTTTACTTGAAAAAAAAGGGAGCCCTGAGCCATCAGCAGAGAGAATCATGACAGCGTTTAGGAAGGGTGCTCGGGTGGGGGTGTTTCTTCCACCAGACCATGGAGTCTGTTTCACGTTTTACTTGCCACCAGTTCTGAAGCTCATTTGCATATAAAGCATCTGGAATAAGCAAAACTAATTTGAATCTTCTTTTATAAAATGTTAGTGGGATTAAAGGATCAGGTAGCTGGTTCCCTTACAAGATTCACTGGAGGGAAGTCAGAGACAGAGATAAAATCATTAGGCCAGTCCCACACTGGCAACTGTTCCCGTGTAAACTCCGTCTCTGTGAAGGCTGTATTGATCTGGCAGCTTCTCCTCCCCCTTCCGGCCTGCAGAGTGGTCTACAGCACGAGAGCGTTAACTGCAGACACACCTGTGGCACTCTTACCTTCCCCCACTTGCGTAGGCCCTCTGATCTTCAGCCTCCCCACAGGGCCGTGGGCACCCCCCTGAGTGCCCTACTTAAACACCTGGGCAGGCCATCTCTACGGTTTTTATCAGAGACCCGTTTGCTGGGCTGTACCTCGCCCATCCCTATCTCTGGGGAGAAGGCAACATCTGGCAAAAGCGGCAGGGCCCCACTCGTGTGTCTAAAAGAGAGCTTGTTTTTGAGTTTACCTTGTAAAATTCGTAACAAAACACAGGTTTACAGATGGCAGGAATCTTAAGACCTTGCAGTTAATTCTAACTCTTTCATTTAAATAAAAGAAAACCCTCAAAACTCAAAGAGGCAGACACTGCTTCAGGGTCATAGACCTGGTTAACGACTGAGTCACTTAGAATTCAAGGTTTCTTACTTTTAGATTACGGTTTTGTCCCTTTTGGGCTCCTTTGATTTATGTTTTTAAAACAGTTATTGAGAAACACCCATGAGAAAGGCAGAGAAGGTACTGGCAACCCACTCCAGTACTCTTGCCTGGAAAATCCCAGGGACGGAGGAGCCTGGTGGGCTGCCATCTATCGGGTCGCACAGAGTTGGACACGACTGACACGACTTAGCAGCAGCAGCAGCACCATGAGAAACGATCACGTCCTCACCCTGGGGAAATACACTGATGACCAATGCACAACCCTGTCCCCAAGGGTTTATGGTTGAATAGCATAAAATGAACACCATTCAGTTCAGTTCAGTCGCTCAGTCATGTCCAACTCTTTGCGACCCCATGAATCGCAGCACACCAGGCCTCCCTGTCCATCACCAACTCCTGGAGTTCACTCAGACTCATGTCCATAGAGTCAGTGATGCCATCCAGCCATCTCATCCCCTGTCGTCCCCTTCTCCTCCTGCCCCTAATCCCTCCCAGCATCAGGGTCTTTTCCAATGAGTCAACTCTTCACATGAGGTGGCCAAAATACTGGAATTTCAGCTTTAGCATCAGTCCTTCCAGTGAACACCCAGGACTGATCTCCTTTAGAATGGACTGGTTGGATCTCCTTGCAATCCAAGGGACTCTCAAGAGTCTTCTCCAACACCACAGTTTAAAAGCATCAATTCTTCAGCGCTCCGCTTTCTTCACAGTCCAACTCTCACATCCATACATGACCACTGGAAAAACCATAGCTTTGACTAGACGGACCTTTGTTGGCAAAGTAATATCTCTGCTTTTTAATATGCTATCTAGGTTGGTCATAACTTTCCTTCCAAGGAGTAAGCGTCTTTTAATTTCATGGCTGCAGTCACCATCTGCAGTGATTTTGGAGCCAAAAAAAAAAAATAAAGTCTGACACTGTTTCCACTGTTTCCCCATCTATTTCCCATGAAGTGATGGGACCAGATGCCAAATATCTTAGTTTTCTGAATGTTGAGCTTTAAGCCAACTTTTTCACTTTCTTCTTTCACTTTTATCAAGAGGCTTTTTAGTTCCTCTTCACTTTCTGCCATAAGGGTGGTGTCATCTTCATATCTGAGGTTATTCATATTTCTCCTGGCAATCTTGATTCCAGCTTGTGCTTCTTCCAGCCCAGCGTTTCTCATGATGTACTCTGCATATAAGTTAAATAAGCAGGGTGACAATATACAGCCTTGACATACTCCTTTTCCTATTTGGAACCAGTCTGTTGTTCCATGTCCGGTTATAACTGTTGCTTCCTGACCTGCATATAGGTTTCTCAAGAGGCAGGTCAGGTGGTCTGGTATTCCCGTCTCTAGAAGAATGTTCCACCATTTATTGAGATCCACACAGTCAAAGGCTTTGGCATAGTCAATAAAGCAGAAGTAGATGTTCTGGAACTCTCTTGCTTTTTCCATGATCCAGCAGATGTTTGCAATTTGGTCTCTGGTTCCTCTGCCTTTTCTAAAACCAGCTTGAACATCTGGAAGTTCATGGTTCACGTATTGCTGAAGCCTGGCTTGGAGAATTTTGAGCATTACTTTACTAGCGTGTGAGATGAGTGCAACTGTGTGGTAGTTTGAGCATTCTTTGGCATTGCCTTTCTTTGGGATTGGAATGAAAACTGACCTTTTCCAGTCCTGTGGCCACTGCTGAGTTGTCCAAATTTGCTGGCATATTGAGTGTAGCACTTTCACAGCATCATCTTTCAGGATTTGAAATAGCTCAACTGAAATTAATGAAAGCCAAAGAAGTGGCCTAAGAAAGGGAGATAAAGCTATCTCAATAGAAGTTCAGAAGAAGTAGAAAATGGATAGGGTTTTAGGGTTCTAGGAGATTTGAACACAGAAGGGTAACTCCATTATCATACTGGGTGAGTTCTTCCATTGCTTCAGCGCATGAGACCAGGCCTTCCACCTTCCTAAGGAACCCCCTGGTAGGGGACCATGTTCCTTCTAAGGAGACCATGGGCCGCAAGCGTGCACGGGGACGAGGCGTGATGTAGTGCAGCCTAGCGATGCCTGTCCTCCCCCCGTCTCCTTCCTTTTGTTAGGCTTCCTGGACCTTCAGGACCTTTCCCCTGGACTGCTGAAGACGTGAAGAGTCTTGCGGAAGATCTCCTGATCTGCTTGTTTGCTGAGCACCTCTATCATGAGTGGCTGCTGCAGTTTGTTAAATGATTTTTTCTGCCTCTATTGAGATGATCTGATCAAACGGTTTTTCTTTTCTTTGTTAATATGCGGAATTACAGTGATTGACTTTTGAACATCAAGCCAACTGTGAATAGATTGTTCCCAGACCGTTCGCCTGCTGTGTCCCCTCTCCTTCCCTACCCTCCCTCTCCTTCTCCCTCCTTCTTCCTTCCTTCTTCCCTTCTTTGTTACTCTTCCTTTTCCTCCTGCCTTTTTTCAGACTATTTCTCATGCCATTTGTTTTCATCTTCTTCCTTAATATGGGGAGTTCTCTTAAAATGCCATTGTTTTATGCATTGTGGGTACATTTTCCTTAACACTCACTATTCGATCCAAGGTCTGTTTCTTTTTGCAAAGCAAGGTATAGTTCCAAGACTGTGCATAACATCCTTTCATCACCTCTGTGGCTCTACAGTGCTGAGAGAGATGGAGACAGAAAGGATGTGGTGAGTGTGTCTGTGTGAGTGCGTCTGTGTGAGTGCGTCTGTGTGAGTGTGTCTGTGTGTGTGCGTCTGTGTGACTGCGTCTGTGTGAGTATGTCTGTGTGTATGTGCGTCTGTGTGAGTGCGTCTGTGTGTGCGCGCATCTATGTGTGTGTCTGTGTGAGTGCATCTGTGTGAGTGCGTCTGCGTGAGTGCGTCTGCGTGAGTGCGTCTGTGTGTGTGCGCGTCTGTGTGAGTGCGTCTGTGTGAGTGCGTCTGCATGAGTGCGTCTGTGTGAGTGCGTCTGTGTGAGTGCGTCTGTGTGTGCGCACATGTGTGTGTGTCTCTGTGTGTGTGCTTGTGCTGATGGGGAGACGATGGCTCAGCTGGGCTGTGTCCTCCTTTTGCAGGGTGACCTGGGCTCTGCTTCTTCTCCTGACAGGTTGTTCTACATCTGGTACTAGGGTTCACCTCCCTATTCAGGGATGTTACTTCCTTTCTAAGAGAGGTATCACTAAGTTTTAACTCTTTTGTCTTAGCATGGAGGCTTTAAAAATGGTAAATCACACACGTTTTGACACTAATTTAGTAGGAACAGTTTTCACTCATGGGATTTTCTCTTGGTTTCCTGTTGGGGTGAGTTCGGAGGGAAATGTTAGGATGTTTTATTCAATTATTTAAAAAATTATCCTATTCCATTCATAGCACTTATGAAATTGTGAGACGGAATACTGAAAGGTGGAAGACCCAGAGATGTGTGCAACAAGATCAGACCGCCTCATTCTCTTTCTCGCCCGCCGCAGTTGGACGTTCACCCACTTCCTTGTTTGATGATTGATAGTCTCACGTTTGTTTTAAACTCAACTTTATTTATGTATTTAGATATTTGCTTGTTTGGCTGTGCCAGGTCTTAGTTGGGCAGGCAGGCTCTTTCTGGTGTTACTCAGGACCTTTCGTCGCGGCGAGCACTCCGGCTGTGGCGCACGCGTTCAGACCACGCAGACGTCAGTAGCTGCGGCGTGCGGCCTTACGCGCTGCACGGCGTGTGGGACCTTATTTCCCTGACCAGAGATTGAACCCGCATGCCCTGTACTGCAGTGCAGATTCATAGCCACTGGACCACCAGGGAAGCCCTTTAAACCAAAGTTTAAGTAATTGCACCATGTATTTGAGGCAGTGAATTCTACGATTCGGCTTCACCCTTGTTTATACTTCACAGAATTTTCTGTTATTTTTTAAAGTGGAAAGCAGAAATACATGCGACTTAGCAGCAGCAGCAGCAGCATCTTTGCACAATTTAAAGTAATATATGCACACTGCATGCACAGAAGGTCTTATAATGAAAAGTTAGTGGTCGTGAAAGTCGCTCAGTCATGTCTGACTCTTCCTGACCCCATGGCCTACACAGTCCGTGGATTCTCCAGACAAGAACACTACAGTGGGCAACCTTTCCCTTCTCCAGGGGATCTTCCCAACCTAGGGATCGAACAGAGGCCTTCTGCATTGGCAGGTGGATTCTTAACCACTGGACCACCAGAGAAGCCCCCGAACCCTCCTGCTGTTGAAGAAAGTGAAGCAAAAGTGAAAGTTACTCAGTCACGTCTGACTGTTTGCAGCCCCATGGACTATATGGTCCGTGGAATTCTCCAGGCCTGAATACTGGAGTGGGTAGCCTTTCCCTTCTCCAGTGGATCTTTCCAACCCCAGGGATTGAACCCAGGTATCCCGCATTGTAGGTGGATTCTTTACCAGCTGAGCCACAAGGGAAGCTTTGTGAAAATAATGAAAAATTAGGTTCTTCTATTTCACAATCCCAAAGGTGCAATTTTAGCAATTTCTATATTTATTTGTTGATTTTTCTTCTTACTGTTAAATAATAGGGTTTTACTGCATCTTTTGAGTTGTTAAATTTAGATAATACTTAGGGACTCTGCACTCCAGATGAACTGCTGAAAAGAAATGGTCCTCAGGTCAAAGTCTATCCTAAATTGGATTCCACAGGAAATCATTCTGAGAAAGAGGTTTACATGCAGGAAATTTATTGAAATGGTCATTTAGAGTTGTCCTCAACTGCACAGAGCAAGGGAGAAGGACATTTATATATCCTCGTAGACCCAGCATGGGCTGCAGGCTGCCTTTGAAGAGGGGCCTTAACTTTGGGGGAAGCAGTTTCATCTGGCAGATGGAGATTTTTAGAGTGGGACTCGTTTGTGAGCCACCAGCAGGCAAGTCTCTGTGTCCTTAATCCTAAAGAGGGGCCTGAGTGGCACACCCTAGTAAGGTATCCACTGCACTTTTTTATTAAAATACCATGAGGTCCTATTTAGACTATGGGCTTTTTGCACATGTTTGATTCTCTTGTAGTTTCTGTCTAACTCAGTTTTTCTTGGTGATAAAAGAAATAGACATATTCTAGTCTGAGATGAGCAAAGTGCATTTCTACAATTTAAAAATTACTCCTTATGGAAAAGAAACCCTAGCATCACTAGTGTCCAGCGTCAAGCACCTTTTCCTTTCTCAGCTCATTTTCATAAGAGAAGACCACTCATGGTTCGGTTTGAGGATTAATGAGATCATCCCCAAGCTGACTCTCATCAAATAAATTTTTCACCCAAAAAAAGAGCAGACATTCTGTTCACACTGCTATACATAGCTCACTTTTTTAATTGTTATGCATAGATTGGCTTATTTTAACATGATGTAGATGAAGCAAATGAGAAACGTGGAGATGAAAAGTTAGAAATTTTTTGAAAGTAATAATTTCAGCTCAAGCTAAAATGATTGAAGACAAGATCTGACATCCCCACTATGTGTTATGGATTCCCTTCTTTATGGATGTATTGGGATTTTGAGCACAGTTAATTAAAGAAATTCAAATGCTCTGTTAGTGAAAAAGGTTAATAGTTGGGAGGGTCAATATGTATGCTTTTAGCTGAAGTAAATGGCTAAATAAATACATAACTTTTTTCTATATTTAGGTTGGCCAAAGAGCTAATTCATTTTGCAATATTGCTCTATTTGACTGGAATTCTCTGTCTCCCAATCTAATCTTCTTTTCAGCTCTTAAGAAACATTGTCTTCTCCTCCACTTGTGTGCTGTCACAATGACTCAGAGAGTAAAGGATTAATTGGAAGAAAAGATGCATCAGCCATGAATCTATATACTTCTATCTCTGTCTTTGGAAAGTATCTGCTGAATCCACATCAGATTATTTGCATTTGCTATCTTTTGAGTATGGAATTATGGGACACTTCCATTTTCTATCTTGTACACGTTGTATGTCAACTTTGGGGCATATTTTCTTGCTGTATGATTACTGAGGTATTTCAGTTATTTTCCCTGAACTGTGAAGGAAAATTGTTGGATTGGTAGATTTATCTTGTACTTTGTACAAGATAAGTACAGCATAAGAAGTGATAACTTTCTTTATTAAATTAAACAAAGGCATTTTTATCTTCTGTCAGTGAGTATTCACAAACATTTCTTGGTCACGTGACTATTCACATTTAAATTTTCAATGAACTTTTCTTCATTTGTATTATTCTGTTCTTTGGATTTTTTCAAATAATAAAAATATTTCAAATGGGTCATGAAAATGTCTTTGTGGATATAGATTTTTATCCCATTTCACTTTGACTATTTTTCCTAATTTCTGAGGAAACTTTGGAGGTTGACTACCAGCTTTTCCTCTGAGAATATGGTTATCAACGGATTTTGGAGAGAGAACCAGAATGATATCTAAAATGAAGATCTACTGGATTCTACAGTCATACCTGGGCTTTACCTGCCACTTGTCCAAGGAGGAGATGGCCTTTCATAAGAATATTTGACTTCCCTCTGACTACCATGAGGATCATCAAGGTCTCAGGGGACTTAATTATTGACACGTAAAGGCCTGAAATTGGACGACCTTTTACTTTAGGGAAAGTCATATTCTTGGGGCTCTTCTCTTTTAAAGGAAAACAATAAAAATCTATAATTAAAATTTAGCATTCTTAACTGAGCATTGCAGCCATAGAAAATAGCTAATTATTCACTGAGGGTGATATAGTAGAAATCAGATTTGCTGATTAACAAATAAACTTACAAAATATTTCCAAAAGGTTTTCTTATAAACCTGCCAAGAATTCATTTAGTCTCGGAAACCCCTCCAGATCTGCAAGTTACTCTGAGATCTCTAATATAATCCCCTCAAACACATTCTTAAAATCCTTCAGAAAGCACTGGTACTTATCAAATATATTCAAATATTTGGTAAGAAAATTAAAATATGAAAACTAATATAGCAATTGCCCTCAAACACAGTTTGCCAAGTAGATCTTGGTGATTCAGAAAAAAAAAAAAAAAATCTATGAAGACTCTTTGGTATTTAAATGATAGGCATATATTCTGACAGTGTCTTTTATAAAAATAAACTGGTCCAAGAATATAATAAAAATAATCCATATAGACTAGCTATATTTTATCTGAAAGACAGGGAACAGGAAGAGCAAAGTTACCTGCAAGGTTATTTTCAGCTAAGTAAAGTTGATGTATAAAACTCATATTCATAAATCAAGCATTTGGGGAGAGTATTTATTAATTTATAAAATAACTCACCATAGAATATTTTTTTAAAATAACTCTGCTTATGCATTGAAAATATGATTCAAGGAAATAATTTTTAAGTTCATCTTTTTAGGAATGCAAATTTGACATGAAATTAAATGTAAATGATTGTTTTAAACATTCATTTTCAATCAAATTAGCTGCACACACGTGTGTATGCATTCATGCATTATGTATGTAAATATGTACATATGTGTAGAGATGACAATAACAGTATTTGTATTATAATTCACCAAAGGAAGTAAACTTTGGGGTCTTTAACAAATTTATATGGCAATAATACACACAGGTAGTTATGGCTACAGAACGAATAGCTTTCTTCTGTTTGTTTTTTTTTTTTAATTGACAAAATAATTACAGCAATGGCATTTGAGTATGTATATTAAAAATGTAAACAATATAGATGGAGATATGTTACTCTAAGCTGTCACCTCTGTTCCTATATTTTCCCAAGTGATACCAAAGATTTTTATTACTCGTAAGATCACTTTGATATAGGAGTTTCTTCTATGAATGGACACAATAATAATTTGTTGGCCAAAAAATCCATTTGGGTTTTCCATAACATCAAACAGAAGAACTTGAACAAACTGTTTGGCCGACCCCATATATAGTTGTATATGGTTTTATTTTGCATGAATTTTTAATGGTAAAGTATCATATTCATTTTTCTGTAGTGCTCTTGTCTCTCAACAGTATGTCCTGATAAAATTTTCATATTGTTTACATGAATTGACCACATTCAACCCAAAGTACATGTGAGGCTCTGTTGTTTAGCTGCATCTTTTCCTTTTCATTCTGATGAGACATTTCCCCCAAAATGTTCTTACCATCACAAGAGTAGATATCAATGCATTTTCCTCTTTACGCTCACATTCACGTGTCTCCCACATTAGATCATGACAAGTGGAATTCCTGTGTTCATTTATTTAATTTTAAAGAATTCAGAAAAATCCTGTCAAAGTGGCTGTGCAAATTGATGTATTCATCAGTAGTATTACAAATACCCATTTCCTTACGTTTCACTGCCTCTTCATGTTATTAAGCTTTGAGAGTTTACCAGTCTCCTTGTGTTCTGTGGCATTTCCCTAGTTATTAATGGTGCCAACCATCTCTTAAGTGTTTGTCATGAATGGTCTGTACACATTCTTCACCTGCTTCTTTTTTTTCCCCAGTTACATTGATTGTCTCTTTCTCAGTAATCTTTAGGAGTTTAAAAATATAGTATTTTTGGTTAAAAACAATGAAAGTACAGTAACCCCAGTCTGTGCTTGAGAATTGCTTTCAGTGTCTATTGTGTCTTTTGTCTTGCTGGCCTTTTCTTCAAGTGTATGATACAGTAGAGTTTTTCCAGAATGGCCTTTTCAGTTTATGTCCTATTTAAGAAGACCTAGCCTGTCCTAAGATTCTAAACACTTTTGACACAGTTCCTTTTAAATAGATTTATATATGTAATTATATATAAATATAATATGTACCTAACTACCATCAGGATCATCAAGGCCTCAGGAGACTTGACTATTTAATCCATTCAAAATTTTGTTTTATTGGGGGAAATGGTAAGACATATCTTACTAAGATCTAAGATTATTATTTTATATTTTTATAAAAGAATCGTCAACTGTCATAACACCATCTTTTTTCACAGCATGCAAAATAGACAATTCTCATGTATACATAGATCTGTGTCTGAGATTTCTACTACTTTTCACTGGTCAGAGTTTTTTATACATCAACACTACTCTGCTTTTACTGCAGAGCTTTATAATATCACATAAAATTTGGAAAAAAGGGAGCTCTTAATATTTCCCATGTTCCAAGAGATCTTGGTTTCAGTTGTATTCATTCTCTTACAAGTGGATTTAGAGAACTCGATTCTCAAGTCACAGGAAAGATCACAATGAAATTTTGATTGAGATGAGATTAAATTTATGATTATGTTGAGGGTAATTGACATTTTTCAATATTAAGTCTTCTCATTAGCCTGACTATTTCCTTTTCATTGGTGGTAGTCTTTTAAGAGCTTCTAGACTTGTTTTTGTTATTTGGATGTGCCTGTAAAATCTGCCTATTCAGATTTTCATTACCATCTTGAGTCAACTTTGGAAATTTGTTTTTTATAACATTCACTTCATCTAGGTTTTGAAATTCATTGGGATGACATTACATCTCTGTATATACTGGGTGGATCACAATACACTGTGGAAAATTCTGAAAGAGATGGGACTACCAGACCACCTAACCTGCCTCTTGAGAAACCTATATGCAGGTCAGGAAGCAAGTTAGAACTGGACGTGGAACAACAGACTAGTTCCAAATAGGAAAAGGAGTACCTCAAGGCTGCATATTGTCACCATGTTTATTTAACTTATATACAGAGTACATCAGGAGAAAAGCTGGGCTGGAAGAAGCACAAGCTGGAATCAAGATTGCCGGGAGAAATATCAATAACCTCAGATATGCAGATAGCACCACCCTTGTGGCAGAAAGTGAAGAAGAACTAAAAAGCCTCTTGATAAAAAAGAAAGAGGAGAGTGAAAAAGTTGGCTTAAAGCTCAACATTCAGAAAACGAAGATCATGGCATCCGGTCCCATCACTTCATGGCAAATAGATGGGGAAACAGTGGAAACAGTGTCAGACTTTATTTTGGGGGGCTCCAAAATCACTGCAGATGGTGACTGCAGCCATGAAATTAAAAGACGCTTACTCCTTGGAAGGAAAGTTATGACCAACCTAGATAGCATATTCAAAAGCAGAGATATTACTTTGCCAACAAAGGTCCATCTAGTCAAAGCTATGGTTTTTCCAGTGGTCATGTATGGATGTGAGAGTTGGACTATGAAGAAAGCTGAGCACCAAAGAATTGATGCTTTTGAACTGTGATGTTGGAGAAGATTCTTGGGAGACCCTTGGACTGCAAGGAGATCCAACCAGTCCATCCTAAAGGAGACCAGTCCTGGGTGTTCTTTGGAAGGACTGATGCTGAGGCTGAAACTCCAATAGTTTGGCCACCTCATATGAAGAGTTGACTCATTGGAAAAGACTGATGCTGGGAGGGATTGGGGGCAGGAGGAGCAGGGGACAACAGAGGATGAGATGGCTGGATGGCATCACTGACTTGAGGGACATGAGTCTGAGTGAACTCCGGGAGTTGGTGACGGACAGGGAGGCCTGGAGTGGTGCGATTCATGGGGTCGCAAAGAGTCAGACACGACTGAGCGACTGAACTGAACTGAACTGATACCCAGGTATGACCTCTGACATGGAACTGATACCCAGGTATGACCTCTAACATGGAACTGATACCCAGGTATGACCTCTAACATGGAACTGAACCCAGGTATAACCTCTAACATGGAACTGATACCCAGGTATGACCTCTGACATGGAACTGAACCCAGGTACGACCTCTAACATGGAACTGATACCCAGGTACGACCTCTAACATGGAACTGATACACAGGTATGACCTCTGACATGGAACTGAACCCAGGTATGACCTCTAACATGGAACTGATACCCAGGTACGACCTCTAACATGGAACTGATACACAGGTATGACCTCTAACATGGTTGCCCTGAATAAGCAGTATTCCTCTGGAACCAGACACTCCAGAAATGTTGGTCTCTCCAGAGAACAAACTTTTAATTTTATTGGCTAATATTAATACCTATGGTTTCTTTTTTGTTGTTCTGGTTTTACTATTTCTCTAATGTATCTTTTATCTTTAATTCTACTTTTTGGAGCTTTTGCTGATATTTTTCCAGTTTTAGGAAGCTATTATATTTTAGCTCATTTCTCTTCATACTTTCTCTATTTCTAACACATGCTCTTCAAGTTGTAAACTTCCCTTAGACACCTTCCTGGTACCATACCATTGGTTGACATGTAAAACGTGTGATAGCATTTACTTATCGTTTCTTTTTCTCTGTAACTTTGGGTTTTGTATTCATAATTTAAAATTGCATAAGAATTAAAAAAATAGTACAAATACTGCTTAATACCTCTTATCTAGGTTGCTGGTTGATAACATTGTTCTTCATTTCCTTTATTGTTCACTGTCTGGAGATAACCAAGCATATGTATATATCTTTCTGTATAAACATGTGTATGTGTATATATGTAGATGTATGCATACCTATTTTTTAAAGAATTTGAGAGTCAAGTACAGACATTCTGCTCCTGCACTCCTAAGTACCTCTTACATGATCACAATTGGATTTTCAAACTTTGAAATATAACATTGATTTAATTTTATTATCTGATCTTAAGATCATATTCAATTATACTAGTTATCCAAAAATTTTTTTTTCTGATCAGGATGTAAGCCAGTCTTCTTGTTGTATTTCTCAAAATTCCTTTAATCTGGAAAATTTTCTCAGCCTTTCTTTGTCTTTCATGACCTTGAAATTTTTGAAGAGTAAAGGTCTGTAAGCAAAACTCTTATCAGTAGGTTCGTTTCTCATGGAGTTACGGGTTAACCATTCTGAAACTGCTTCTTAAACTTGAGGAAATGAGTGAATATATTGTGATTAAAAGGGTCAGGTCTCTGACAGAGAAAGAAGTTGTAAGTATGAGAAAGCAGAAGATGAAAATGAATTCTGCCTCTGAGAAGCCTACTCATGAGAAGCTCATGAGTAGTGAGCATGCCTAGCCCTTGACTTTTGAATCCAATTCCTCACGAAAGGAACCGGGGCTCCTGGGAAGTGGTACTTACAGAGCTGGGGCGGGGAAGGCATGAGGCGAGCCTAGGCTATCTGTGGCAGGAAACCAGTGCTCACAGGACAGAGTCACGGCAGAAAGACCCAGGAGCCACCTTGAAGTTTTCCTGTTGTTAGAGCAACGTTGAGGTCAAAATCATGATTATAAAATTTTTTTCTGAGTGAAAATACAATTCATGAGCTAGTATAGATATAGACAGATAGATGATGGATAGCAAGGAAGAGAGGAGAGAGGGAAGAAGGGAGGGAAGGAAGATAGGAAACTCTTCCTTACAGTGAAATGCCATTTATTGCTAGGTTGTCTATACTATGAATTTTATTTTTTCTTTAATTGGAGGTTCTCAGAAGTTGTTGTTTTAAATGTTCAGCTGAATAAGTTTGGATGATAAGGTGTGTGTGTTGACCGTGGTGGGAGTAACTTTCTTATTATTATCGATTTCTGATTTTATTAAATTATTATCAATAGAAGAGGTCCAAATGATTTTCACTTTTGTGAATTTGTGGGGATATCATTTGGAGCAAAAAGTATAAGCAATTTTTTGTTAATCTTCTCTCCATGTTAAACACAATTGTCATTTAAATATGAATTCTCTCATTTAAGCTGTAAAGTACATGAAATGGCATATATATACATATAACTACACATAACACAACCAAACAAAAAACTATTTTTCTCACTGTATAGGAAGTCCTGTGGGTTGCAGTAATGTCACAATCTCATTAAGGTCTCAGGCTCCAGTCACCATTCTGTTACTCTGCTCTCATCAGGCTCCTTTCTTCCTCACGGCTACCTCTGTTCCCAACATAGGTTTTCTTTCTTTTTTTTCAACTTCCGGTCTCATATGATTTCCCGTACAAGAGCAGGAAAGACAGCCCTTTGGCACTTATATCACAAAGACTGAAAACACTAAGAAATCCCGATTAGCTGTCCGCACATATCTCATAGGCCAGCACCGTGGTAAGTGGCCAAGTGGAGCTTAGGGGAGAGATCTCAGGTGCAGAGCCTGTTTGGGCAGTTCCAGCAGGGGATGTCACTTGCAGTTTTGGGGTGGATGAAATGAACTCCCCAAGGACAGTATGCAGAGAACAAATGATTTAGGCCAAGGATCAACACCAGTGGAAAATGATGAACAGAGTCTGCAAAGGAAATGGATAAAAGCCAGCCAAGAATACTGGGCAAAAGCTTGGAGACTTTGGAATCCTGTAGCCATGGGAAGGGAATATTTCAAGAAGGACTGGGAATAAATAATATCGAGACTTGCTCAAAGCGAAGGGTGGAATCATGTATTTCTGTCCCGCGTCCATAAATATGGTGGTTTTCACCTTTCCTTTTTTTTCCTGTGCCAAGGCATGACCAGAAGGCATCATTCCCCTGCAAGGTGCCCCCTGGCACACAGCAGGTCAGCCCTGAACTTAGCTGTCGTCAGACCTCATCCTCTTCTATTTCATACTTTCCTCTGGAAACATAAAGAAAACGTTGTAATGGGATTTTTGAAAAGGAAGCTCAAGTTCATTTTCCAGCATGAACGCTCTGTAAGCCATTTGTTCAGAATGACCACTTCCGGGGATGTGTCTAAACAGCAGCCCTTTGGGGCCAAGCAGAGGGCACCATTCCTTGCTTATATTTTGTTCTCTTCCTATCACACTCAGCTCAAAAAAAAAAAAAAAAAAAACAACAGCAGGGAAAAAAAGGAGGGGGCTGGAAAAAAAAAAAAAAAAACCCTTATCTGCACAGTTGTGATGAATAGACTTGATTGGGCTCTCACACAGCAGGCAGGTGATGGCCATTGCCTGTCTATTTCAGGACTAAACTTTCCACTGGCCACAGGTGGTTTTCCTTTTTTGGCTCTGCGGCCCTGCCATCATTAAGTTTGCCTGAAGCAGCAGACGGCTTCTGGGAGACCAAAAGATGGGGGAGGCAGGGTGCAGAGACAATCCAGCTGACATTTTAAGCAGGAAATGCAACCATCTGAATGTAAAGGAGATAAACCCTGTCTCTACACAGACTGTTCACTCAGGGGAAATTGAGGTAAAACATTATGGGATTCAGAAAGGGGGACGCCAGAGTGCATGCCTTTGAGACCACCCCTGCCCTTGACACTTGATTTCTAGGAATGCCTTCCCTCACCTAGAAATGCCAAAAGAGGGGAGCAGGATGCTCTAAGATATACTGGAAATGTATAATTTGGTGGAGACGTTTCTCTTTCTTATATTTAATAATTATTTTGGATATAGGATTGATCCTTGGAAGGAAAACTATGACAAAACTAGACAGGGTATTAAAAAGCAGAGACATCACTATGCCGACAAAGATCTGTGTAGTCAAAGGTATGGTTTTTCCAGTAGTCATGTACAGATATGAGAGTTGGACCATAAAGAAAGTTGAGTGCTGAAAACTTGATACTTTCAAATTGTGATGTGCAGAACACTCCTGGGAGTCCCTTGGACTGCAAGATCAAACCAGTCAATCCTAAAGGAAATCAGTCCTGAATATTCATTGGAAGGAGTGTTGCTGAAGATGAAGTTCCAATACTTTGGCCACCTGAGGTGAAGAGCTGACTCATTGGAAAAGACCCTGATGTTAGGAAAGATAGAGGCCGAAAGCAGAAAAAAAGTGGCAGGGGATGAGATGGCTGGATGGCATCACCAACTCAGTGGACATGGCTTTGAGCAAACTCCAGGAGACACAGAGGACCGAGGAGCCTGGCGCACTGGGTCACAGAGTCAGACTCAACTTAGGGACTGAGCAACAACTTAGCCCAACAGTGCAAACAAGCACAAAGTCAGCAAGTGGGGCTTCTCAGTAATACAGGCAGACTTTGTTACTGAGTATCGAAAGTATCCTGGAAGTGTGGTTTCTAGGATGCTGAAGACCACATCATACGCATTTTGTGTTTGTTTTGTATTGCTAGGCTAGTCGTTTTTGTTCAGTCCCTAGGTTGAGTCTGATGTGACATACAAGGTAATAGGGAAGTGATTGCATTATCTTGTTTTTATACTAGAATGTACCTGAATGACACGGTAGCCTGAAATCAGGTTTTGATAACAGGTCATCTCTAAATTAGACAGGACATGATATGACAATTGCATAGGCAAATATCACTGAGAACTTGACATGATTCTGGACTTTCTTCATCCTGATGAGTTTGTAAACTTCGCCCTCGAGGATATATGAGCAAATGTATGCAAAATGCACGTTGCATTTCTGAATATGAAGATTTTTAAGCCAGAAGAGGAAAAAATTATGTGAAATAAAATGAATGCCATTGCTTATATAATTCCTAAATATAGCTTAAAAGTACAGATTCAGACACTTTTTAAAATATAGGGATCATGGTGAAAGTAGCTTTGTTTGCTTATTTTTGGGTTTTTGCTTTTCAGAGTAGATGGATTCTTTTCCAGTTGTTAAAAGGCAATTTTGGGGGCACAGAAAATCATGATTCTTAAAGATAGAATATTTTATTTAAGATGACCTTAAAAGTTTGGCTTCCTTGGTGGTTCAGATGGTAAAGAATCTGCCTGCAATGTGGGAGACCTGGGTTTGATCCCTGGGTTGGGAAGATCCCCTGGAGAAGGAAATGTCAAACCATGCCTGGAAAATTCCATGGACAGAGGAGCCTGGTGGGCTACAGTCCATGGGGTTGTGAAGAGTTGGACACGACTGAGCAACTTCACTTAAAAGTTTATGATAATCCAATCACTTATTTTGTGATTGAAATGTGTTATTAAGAAAATGAGAAAACATTATCCACAGTGACATACCTGTACTTTTAGGGAAGAAGATGATGCCCTCAAATATTAGAACAAATATTTTTCAGAGATTAGCCCAGCAAATTGTCAGCATTGCCAAAGTTAGAGCGGAGAGATTTGTCTTCCAGGTCCCTGTTCTAATCTGCTGGATGGTCTTTTTTTTCAGTTATCACATAAAACCATTCATGTAGCTCCAGAGTGTGTGGGTGAGTGATTTTTTTTTTTTTTAATTAAGGGAGCCAGGGACATTCCAACAGCCATTCTCTAACTTACCACCAAGACACTGTTACTGCAAAGTCATCACCTCCACCCCATCCCAATGGCAAATTGATTTCAAATCAGATACATATGGCTCTTACAGAAGCAATGGGTCTCGATGACATGACTACATGTTACAATAGGAGTAGGTAATGTTTATATGACTGTATATTTGCATGTGTTGTTTCCTTTACAGAGGCAATGCTCCCATGGGGAGCTCATAATGTAGATTGTTTCCTCTACTCAGATGCTGCTGAAGAACCTCCACATTTGGAACCTGGGATGGGTTTTCTCAAGCTGGAAGCACTTAAGGACGCTCTAGGGGAAACCTGGATGCTGATCGGCAAGTATTGGACTTGCATGTAGAATCATTGCTTGGAGGAGCTAATGATGATAAACAGTCATTGACTTTGAGTTTCATCCCAGAATATGTGTGCTGGGCTAATGGATAGCAGAAAAGGATTAGGCAATTCAAGTATGCATTCCAGTGGGCACACAGGCAGGCTTAGCCCATTAGAAGACTATGTCCTGGTATGGGATGTCACTCTGATACTTTCAAGGGTGGACAAGACAGGCATATTTTCAGGAGTTTTAATGTTCATATTTATGAATTATAGAAGTGTACAATTCAGCCCCTTTGAATGGATTAACAATAAAACTAAAACGAAAGAAATCATAGTTATAAACTAGCAGTCTTAAAACATAGTACTAGGGATACAAAAAGAATATCTCTATTTCCATTTCTCCATTAACAGTTTTGCAAGGGCATCATCTTCATGCTGGCCAGTTTCTTTAGAGGAAGTTTCAAAATTATGGGCGAATCAATCATGTTTATTAAAGAAACTTGGTTGAAGCCTATGCTGCTTGGGAAGTATTCTGATTTTAGGCCATAGAAGGAATAGCATTAACTGTTCCTAGAGCTTCAATATACCAGGGAAGATTGTTGTTGTTGTTGTTCAGTCACTAGGTCACGTCCGACTCTGCGACCCCGTGGACTGAAGCACACCAGGCATCCTGGTCGGTCCTTCACTGTCTCCTAGAGTTTGCTCAAAGTCACATCCATTGAGTTGGAGATGCCATCCAATCATCTCATTCTCTGTCATCTCCTGCTCCTCTTGCCCTAAATCTTTCCCAGCATCAGTAAGGAAAATTGGCTCTTTGCAGTGAGTCAGCTCTTTGCATCAGGTGGCCAAAGTATTGGAGCTTCAGCTTCAACAACAGATCTTCCAATGAAAAGTCAGGGTTGATTTCCTTTAGGATGGACTGGTTTGATCTCCTTGAAGTCCAAGGAACTCCGAAGAGTTTTCTCCAACACCACAGTTCAAAAGCATCAATTCGTCAGTGCTTAGCCTTCTTTATGGCCCAACTCTCACATCCACACATGACTCCTGGAAAAACCATAGCTTTGACTATACAGTCCTTTGTCAGCAAAATGATGTCTCTGCTTTTTAATACACTGACTAGGATTGTCATAACTTTTCTTCCAAGGAGTAAGCAAGTGTCTTTTAATTTTATGTTGGTGGTCAATATCCACAGTGATTTCTGAACCCAAAAAATAAAGTTTGTTGCTGTTTCCACTTTTTCTTCATCTATTTGCCACTTGAAGTGATGGGACCAGAGGTCATGATCTTAGTTTTCTGAATGTTGAGTTTTAAGCCAGGTTTTTCACTCTCCTCTTTCACCCTCATCAGGAGGCCCTTTAGTTCTTCTTTGCTTTGTGTCAGGGAAGATGGTAAACACAAACATGAACAAGAATGTGGAATAAAATTCACTGAGGTCAACAGAGGAAATCCAGAGGAAGAGCTATGGAAGCCGAAGGTACACAGAAGGGCTACTCATAGCCACTGGCAAGGAAGGGAGACTTCTTTACAGCGTGAGGTGAGATTGTTGCAGTAAAGACTCGGTGGTGGGATGTCCCTGGCAGGCCAGTGGCTGAGACTTTGCCTTCCAGTACAAAGGATGAGGGTTTGATCCTTCCTCAGACAGCTAAGACCCACATGCCTCACAGCCATAAAAAAAAAAAAAAAGGCTAAAACAGGAGAATATTGTAACAAATTCAATAAAGACTTTTAAAATGGCTCACATCAAAAAACAATCCTTAAAAAAAATAAGGAATAGGTGGAATTTGAGTATGTAGAGTTGAAAGTGAGAGACAGAGGAGTGTTAGATGGAGAAACCAATGCCATCAAAGGCTTGGAGAGCCAGTGGAAAAACAACCAAGTTCTGGAAACAGAAGTTCAGTTTAACTGTTTTATTTTTTAAATTAATCAGCTTGCAATTACATTTGGTTAGGATGCCTAGTGAAATGTATCTGGTTGAAAGAATATGTTTTACCTACTTGACATACAAGATTAATTAATGTCTTGGTAAGAGAGAGCAAATGGTTATGGAGACCCTACAGAGCAACTAAGTTCTTGATGGAAAAGAAAGAGTGTTTACTTGGGGGGAGGGTGATTGCAGTAGTGACTCCTGCATCCCAGAGAAACCTATTTGGAAGTAAGTTTGTTCAGCATGTGGAATGTTCCGTTGCTGAACATTCCTCAGGTAAATTCTTTGGGCCTCTAAATTTTATTTTTTTCCTCAGTTATTCATTAAAAATTATTCATTTCAGTAAAGATATGCCTATTCTTTGTTGGTTTACTATGGGGTCACTACTATGCCTCATTTTCAGGAAAACTTAGGTCTGTCTTTCGAGGTTCAGCAGCCAGTGCTATGTCCTTCACGAAGTCTTCTTTCCTCAATCCTTCCCTGCAAGTGTCTATCTTACTGCCTATCAGACACGAATATAATCCTTTGGAACCTGTCTACTTTATCCCAGCCCCCACCCTAAAAGTGGCACTTGCTCATCCCCAACATCACACAGTACATGAACCAAGAACTTCCAGATGTTCAAGCTGGACTTAGAAAAGCTGAGGAACCAGAGATCAAATTGCCAACATTCTTGCATCACAGAAAAAGCAAGAGAATTCCAGAAAAACATCTACTTCTGCTTCATTGACTACAAACAAGCTTTTGACTGGGTGGATCACTTCAAACTGTGGAAAATTCTTAAAGAGATGGGACTACCAGACCACCTTACCTGCCTCCTGAGAAATTTGTATGCATGTCAAGAGGCAACAGTTACAATCAGACATGGAACAACTGACTGGTTCCAAATCAGGAAAGGAGTATGTCAAGGCTGTATAGTGTCACCCTGCTTATTTAACTTATATGCAGATGTACATCATGAGAAATGCTGGGCTGGATAAAGCTGGAATCAAGATTGCCAGGGAAATATCAATAACCCCAGATATGCAGATGACACCACCCTTATGGCAGAAAGTAAAGAAGAACTAAAGATCCTCTTGATGAAAGTGAAAGAGGAGAGTGAAAAAGCTGCCTTAAAACTCAACACTCAGAAGCCAAGATCATGGCATCTGGTCCCATCACTTTATGGCAAATAGATGGAGAAACAATGGAAACAGTGAGAGACTTTATTTTCTTGGGCTCCAAAATCACTGCAGATGGTGACTGCAGCCATGAAATTAAAAGATGCTTACTCCTTGGAAGAAAAGCTATGACCAAACTAGACAGCATGTTAAAAAGCAGAGACATTACTTTGCCAACAAAGGTCCATCTAGTCAAAGCTATGGTTTTTCCAATAGTCATGTATGCATGTGTGAGTTGGACCATAAAGAAAGCTGATCATCAAAGAACTGATGCTTTTGAACTGTGGTGTTGGAGAAGACTCTTGAGAGTCACTTGGACTGCAAGGAGATGCAACCAATCAATCCTAAAGGAAATCAGTCCTGAATATTCATCGGAAGTACTGATGCTGAAGCTGAAACTCCGGTACTTTGGCCACCTGATGGGAAGAACTGACTCATTGGAAAAGACCCTGATGCTGGGAATGATTGAAGGCAGGAGGATAAGGGAATGACAGAGTATGAGATGGTTGGATGGCATCACCGACTCAATGGACATGAGTTTGGGCAAGCTCTGGGAGTTGTCAATGGACAAGGAAGTCTGGTGTGCTGCAGTCCATGGGGTCACAAAGAGCTGGACACAACTGAACGACTGAACTGAACTGACTGAACATCACACAGTAAGTTCTCAAAGAACGTTGCTGACTGGCAGAGAGAAAGTGAGGAATAAAAAAATAAGTGATTAAAGGATTTATTTTTAAATTGCTATACTGTTTGCTATTTTATTATGAGCCATATGTGACTGTGTTGATCCCACTTCCCTTCCTATGAAAAGCTGGTGGTCTGACTGGCTAACTCTTCTCAAGGACGTAGATGTCTACCCAGCATGTGTCATCTGTTCACCTGCCAAGCTCACCTAGCACGCTGGGCTTTACAGTCAGTGTGCCAAGTGTGTGCCCGGCCACAATGCTTCACCAGAGTTGAACAAAAGGATCTACTTACCAGACCTGGGGTGTTGGTATGTTGGGCATGAGGGAAAGTGTTGTTGCGGTGGAAATACTGTCTCAGTTGGACAATAGCCTGCCCACTCTTTCAGAAGCATTTCTGATGGTTTCACAGTCAATTCTAATTTGTTCTCTTTCTAGAATTCACTTCCTCTTCCTTCCTTTCCTCCCCTTTGGTTTTCGTTGCCCACTCTCACTGTCTTGGTATCTTCTTGACTCTCAGTAATGCTGATGGTCTCCAATTTCCTCCACTTTTTGAGTATCGCTTTTTTTTATAGTAGCCTATAAACTACCTCATTAATCAGATAGTGTAAAATCCAATTAGAGACATTAGAATCCAGAAATACAAGTGTTAAGGAATGTGTTTCTTGATTGACAAGGAAGCCAAATAGACCCATCTATTTAGAATCTTAGCAACAATTAGCCGACTTAGTTTCATTTATTGTGACATAAAAAATCTGGTTTATCGAGAGCTCTATTGAAGAAGATTTCTATGATATGCACCATGAGAAAATATCTTCAAACTAAAATGATTGTTTTGCTGTAATAAATTGAACCATATGTACACTATGTTATTCAATCTTTTTTCTTCAAGGCATAAATTGATATTAAAGAACATTTAAGTCATAACACATGGTTATCCAGGCATGAACGAGGCAATAACCCATATAAGTTGTCAAGGTGAAGCCAAAGCATTTATTAGAGGTTTGTGTTGTTTTTGAAAAGTGCATGGTTGGATAAACATGGATTAGTGCTATTATGCTGCTACGATGACTCAAGTGTGTTTTTACAGTGTCAGTAATTTTTATGTTTAAAAATCACTGGTGCAGTATATTAGCTATAATTTATGTTTATCATCTTGTGTACTCTAATAGGTTTCAACAAACCATTTAACACTTCAGCTTGTGCATATACATTACTTAATAGGTATTTATCTTAAAAAAGAGATACTTAACGGGACTTTCAAAGCTTGCAACTGCATGCTAAGAGAGAATACTGCAGTGTTTCCATTAACTTTCTTCTCCCTATTTGCAGTTAACTTTGAGCATTCTGGCCACTTGCCTCTTTGTGCAATGTGCCACCAAACGACACAAGTGGAAGCGAGTATGTTAGTGTCCTTGTCAGCGGGAATGACATCACGTTCTCCCGGCACGGAGTGTCCGTCACACTTGCTAAGTAGGGTGGCTGCACGATATAGCCAACACAGCTGAAAGTATGATGAAGGTCCAGCCATCAGTTGCTGCATTGGGGTGTCCTTTCAGGGGTCTAGTTTGCCTCTGACTGTAGCTGCGTCTATGAGGAGTTTTGCAAACTGTGTGACCTAGACTCTTGTTTTAGAAGAGTCTCCGAGAGAACCCTAGGAGCTGAGTAGATGGGAGGAGGGATGGCAGGGAGTCAGTTGGGACTTCCGAGTCACAGGAGGTTTGCTGCAGCAACACAAGAGGGGACTTCATTTATCATGACACTATTGATCCTTCCAGAGAGTACTATGCTTATTGTTTTTGCTGCAATGATGACCTATTTCTCTTTTGGATATTCTAGGTAGATGAATTACTGTGTTTAGTCTTTTCATAAAGGAGATTGATTCACCTTTAAAATGTACCCAAAGTTGGTGATGCAGTGATATGCTTTTGGTCTTTTTTTTTTTTTAAGTTATATACTTTTTGGCTTACTGATAGTCATGATAGAAATGGATTTGGAGGGGATGTGCTCATGAAACTCTAGCTACCACTTAAAAAAAATGGTGCCATTTTATTCCTTTGTGACATGGCTGGATGAGAGTTTGTTTGGAATCTTGAAATTATGAATATACTGATCCACTCAGTAATAAATTTTTAGAGACTATAAATTCTCGAGTCAATCAAGCACATCAGTTGGCTGAGTTAGCAAACTAGGAGGATTTATTACTCCCTGGAGACAAATCAACCAGGATGAATTGTTTACTATTGAGAACTACTTTTTCCCTTGTAAAAGCCGTGGTGACACTTTGACATCTTATCAGAGAGAACTATCACATCTTGATGATCTTTTCAGTACCGGCAACCTCCGGTAACTGGACCAAAATTGTTTCCTAAATATTTCAGACTTCACTATTTTCATGACAACATCAAAAGTACGTGGTGAACACCATAGGCAGTTTATGCAGAAATGTATGTGGAGTGTGTTTTCAATGAAGAGAATTAAAGGGAGACTTTCATTAGCATCCTGGATGGACAGTTACATCATTTCAAATGGATCAAGAAAGATAATGGTTTAGCTCAAAACTTCCATTAGAGGTAGAACTTTCTAGAATGATGTAGAACTTTCTGGAATGAATCAACTTCTGGATCTGAGCTATCCAGTACATTAGCCCCTAGCCACACATGGCTGTTGAACACTTGAAATGATCAACTTGAGATGCTAGTGCAACTGAACAACTGAATTATCCATGTATTTAATTTCCCCTGGTGGCTCAGATGGTAGAGTCTGCCTGCAGTGCAGGAGACCCGGGTTTAATCCCTGGGTTGGGAAGATCCCCTGGACAAGGAAATGGTAACTCAGTCAAGTGCTCTTGCCTGGAGAACCCCATGGATGGAGAAGCCTGGCAGGCTGCAGTCCATGGGGTCACAAAGAGTCGGACACGACTGAGCGACTTCATTTTCACTTTCTGGAAATAACCATAGGTAGCTAATGATTGCCATATTGGATGGCGCAGGAGCATTAGCCCCTTTAAGAAAAAGCCTGAAGAACAATTTAAGCACTGGGTTAAAGCAGCAGTTATAGATGTTGGCAGGCAGGTATCTGCTTTTAAAAGGCAGTTTAGGACAAATCAGAAAACTTAAGGGAAATGAAAGCCATACAGATTTTGAAATCTAAATAGCAAGAGATCTTACCATAAGAGTGAAGTTATCCATATGAAACTTAGTAGCTTTACAAGTGGGTAAAGATAGGACTGCATTTTATGAAACATGAAGCAGATGAAATATTTTTAACACATATATTTAGAAAGTAGAGAGCATAATAACAAAACATTTTAAACTACTTAGGTGTCAGTATCGGATGTACACCATGGTTATCTTCTGGCTGACACTTTTTCCTTTCCTCTCTCTATTCAATCCTCCCTACATGTACCAAGGTAATGCGCCTCACCTGCCTAAAATTCTTCAAGAATGCTACAGACTGAAAAATAATATGTGTCAAAGTATAACTGAATCACCTTTCTGTGCGCCTGAAAACATGGTAAGTCAACTACACTTCAATAAGATATATGTATTAAAAAAAAAAAAAAGAATGCTACAGACAATATTTGTGTCTCCCTCCAAATCACGTGTTGAAATCCTATACCCAATATAAGAGTTTTAAGATGCAGGGGTCCTGGGAGGTGATTCAGTCCTGAAGGTGGAGCCCCATGAACGGGATGAGTGCCCTTGGAAGAAGAGAAGCAGGGCTTGCATCTCCTCTCTGTCGTGTGAGAGCACAAGAGGACAGCTGTCTGCAAACCAGCAAGAGCGCCCGCACCACATCCTGGCTCTGCTTAGCACCTTGATCTGCAACCTCTCAGCCCCCGGAACTGGGAGAAATGAACGCTGAAGCCGCAGTGTGTGGTATTCTGTTATCACAGCCTTAGACAAAGGCTTCCCATCACCTCTTAGTTACCTTCCAAGATGATGAGCATTTGACTTCTACCCACGGCACAGTAAAGTGAATGAATTGCCTAGGGGTGGTCAGAAGGGTGCACACGGAGCCCAGAAACTGTCCACAGCGCCTGATTTAAAATTCTGCCTTCAACACATTTCCCCACAGAAGCCCGCAGACCACACATAAACACACTTCTTTTTTATTTTTTAATGGCGGCAACAGCAGAACCCAAGAACATGTCCCTCAAGGCTGCGCAGAGCATCAAGCCTTGAGCTCTGACTCTGGCGCCCCCGCAGCCGCTGCGCGGTCCCTGGAGGGTGGGAGGTCACGGGGTCTAGTGCTCGGCACGCGGGTCCTCCACGCTCAGGCCTCGCGTTTGCAGTGATGATTCCTCGGCTGAGGACTTACCAACCCGCAGGCAGGAACAGCGGTTCTAGAAGCTGCTCCCCCGCTCCATCCCCTTCCAGTCTAGGGGAGGTGCAGTCTCCCCGTAATCAGGATCTAGCCCGAGGTGGCTTCTCTCCCACTGCGGGTTTTCCTTCGTGGTAGCGGAGTCCGGACAGATAGTGTGTACCTCTGAGCGGGTCCTACCCTTGGCCGGGCCTCCCCTGGGCGTTTTCCATTCAACGCTCACTTCATTCCTCCCGTATCCCGGCACCGGTCCAAGCGAAGACTTTCCATGCCGACAGTCGTCGGCCCGCTTCTGGAGCGGAGCTGGCTCAGGGCGAGAGGACAGACGCTGGGCTCTGAACGTGCTGGGCCCCAAGCACATTTCTGCTGCTCAGTCTCCTCGACAGTAAAGTGGATAAAAACAGTACCTGTTTCAGAAGGCGGCTGTGAAGGCTAAATGTGATTTCTCTAACACACTTAGAGATCTTGGCTTATCGGAGATGCCAGTGTATGTTTGCTATTATTATTTATGAGCCTAAAGCCCATTTGCTATATCACATCATACTCCGTGCTATCCAAGAGAACTGGAGGAGGACATGGCAGCACACCCCAGTGCTCCTGCCTGGAAAATCCCATGGACAGAGGAGCCTGGGGGGCTGCAGTCCATGGGGTCGTTACAGAAGAGTTGACATGACTTAGCCACTAAAATACAACATCAGAGAGCACATACCTTTTGTTTAGAGTGGAAGGCCCCTGTCCCCGTTTTTAAATAGCTTGTGTGATGGTCTCTGTTTTATGCAGTGGATAGGCTGTCCTTTAAACAAGAAGTTCTTATGTTTAAAAAGCAAAATAGCATACTTTGTTCTTTTTCCATTGTCAGGAAGGCAAGTGTCGACAGCCTCACAGGAAAAGTGGTGGAAGCTCCCCTGTTTGTGTATTGAATGGATTATAAGAACCCAGATAACATCTTAAAGACCAGCAGGCTTATGATTGTTTCATTTACCTGTGGAGAAACTTGGGAAA
Organism: Bos indicus x Bos taurus; assembly: GCF_003369695.1. Lineage (NCBI taxonomy): Eukaryota > Metazoa > Chordata > Mammalia > Artiodactyla > Bovidae > Bos > Bos indicus x Bos taurus. The sequence goes on from NC_040076.1 coordinate 155,395,578, forward strand.
TTTGGCTGCAGTCTCGTTGTTCTATTGTAAAAGAAAAGGGGGTTCTTTGTGGACATTCCCCTGCTCAAGGTGCAGATAAACATCTGCCTTGGATGAGAAATAATGTGAAGCTCGAATCTGAAGACCCTTTCCTATCATCCCAGAATTAATTTCTACATACTTGACGAACAGCCATAAAGTCTATTCTTTAAAGGCAAAGGGAGCCAGTGAGCTGAAGAAAACATGCGAAGAACTGAGTCAAGCAATTCCAAACGTGGAGACACGTGGAGAAATATTCTGCCCACCATCTTGGGCTTTTCTTATTTCTAATGCCATACCAAACAATCCTGTGACTGTGTAACAGCAAGAAAAAACACACAAATGTAAAATCTGTATCTTTGCCTCTTCGTCCAAGATATCCAAACTTGTAACTATCTAAAGATATTAGAGTCTTAAACTTCATAGCAATCATTTTAAATCCATTTTTTACTAGACAAACTCCCACACTGCTCTTTATTGTGCTTTATGTATAAAGGTCTCCAGAATCATTGCTGAACAGTTAAATTAAAAAAATGGCGTAAATATTTTACTACTTTAATTTATGGGTCTTAAAATATCAGTATTCCTAGCAAATAGGTGGCACTCACAATGATTATCAATCATTTTTACCTTTATTCCCACTTCACTTACTTACACATTCATTCAGGCAGCTACTCACTTGACACTCAGTGCGTCTGGCACCTGCTAAGCGTCGGGAATGCAAAGGCAGGTGGACTTTGACGGTCGTGTGCTCAGTCGCGTCTGACTCTTTGCGACCCCATGGACTGTAGGCCACTAGGCTCCTCTGTCCATGGGATTTTCTGGGCGAGAACACTGCAGTGGGTTGCCATTTCCTTCTCTGGGGGACCTTCCTGACCCAGGGATTGAGCCTGTGTGTCTTGCATCTCCTGCACCGCCAGGTGGATTCTTTACCACTGCAACCTCTGGGAGGCCAGATTTCAGAATACTCGAGTGGGTTGCCGTTTCCTTTTCCAGGGGATCTTCCCAACCCAGGAATCGAACCCAGGCCTCCCTCACTGCAGGTGGATTCTTTACCAACTGAGTCACCAGGGAAGCCCAATAATACTTGGTAACTGTCCTCAAAATGCTCACTGGCTATGGACCTAGAGATTATCATACCAAGTGAAATAAGTCAGAAGGAGCAAGACAAATATCATAAGATATCGCTTATATGTGGAAGCTAAAATATGATGTAAAAGAACCTATCTACAAAAGAGAAGCACACTCACAGATGTAGAGATCAGACTTGAGGTTGCCAAGGGGGAGGGAGGTGGGGAAGGAAGGCAATGCCTGAATTTTTGTGCTAAGTAAACATCGGTAGAAAATCAGGGAAGCAAACCTAGAATCTACTGCTCATTCTGTATCCCCATGACAGCTGGGGACTCAGAAGAACTTCTGGATACAGCGTATTCTTGGCTGTTACAGGCAGAATGAGAGGTTCTCTGAACATAAAGATGGGTTTGACGCTCACGGTGGGAGAGTGATTTGTAAATATATAGATTAAGTTTCCCCATAAAATTAGGTTGCAAACCAAGAATGGATGTATTTACTAAGAATGCTGATGCAAAAGTACGTTGGAAAGGAAAGGTGTGTTATTTACTTACATAAATATGGCTCCAGGTCTGCCTCTCTGGTTATTACAGGCAGCTGGTAAAGAAGGTCTGTAATACCTGATGAGCTGTCTCTCACTTTGGATCTGCCTGATCTCATCCTGGGTCAGCCTCTGGAGACAGACACTGCAGCTCCATGGTAGCAAAGTCCAGCACACGGATCTGAGCTGGAGTTTGAGCCTTGGGAGTGCATTGCTGTGAGCTTCCAGGCACCTTTCCTTGCTGACTTACCATCTCTGGGACCTCAGGCCGTTTCTGTGAAGTCCCTGAGCTTCCGTTTTTCTCGTGGGTAGAATGAAGACACAAATTTTTAACCTTGAGGATTCCCCGTGATAATCTGAGCATTATCAGAATGGGGAATTTGCCTTAGCTTGCACTGATGCCCAGCTCCTAGAAGAGTAGGCTCTTCATAAATAGCTGTTGATTGAATTAATGAATGTGTGTATGTAAAGGATGTAAGAGTGTCTAGAATCTAATAGGTTCTTAATAATCATGTATTGGTTCCTTTTCCCTTCCATAAATCAGCATGGGCGTTTCCTCCTTCCAACTCCCAAGTTCAGCTGAATGTCCTGAAAATGGACAGAGAAAGTATCATCGAATGAAATCTTGTTGCAAACCAGTATTCCACAGTGTTCCACTGGTTTCCCAGGACAGTTCATAGAAGCTATTTAAGAGTATAACTGTGTCAGGTCTGAGAAGGTTGGGGGATGTGGCCTTAAACGGATTTCTTTACTCTGGGGCTGTTCAAAGCCCTTACTGTTCATGTATGCGTGTGTGCATTCTCCATGCAAGAGGGGATCACAATACACAGCTTCCCAATCACATTCGATTAGAGGACCCTTTGGTCACAGAGTAACTCAGGAACCTCGTATGAGCAAACTCCTTGGGAAATGTGGATCGAGTCATTAGCTTGAAGAGCAGACACAAAGCAAAAAGCGTTTATTTTTATAGGACAGTAAAACGCTTTTTTTTTAGGTCAGGGAAGGCTTATTTAAGAACGAGATGTGGAGTTCTCACAACCCAAGACAGTCATCGAGGAAATTTCATTTCAATGAAGCATTTAAATGAGTGGAAACAAATGAACATAAAATAAGTATATAATAACACCTTGGGAAAATTAACCATCTCTCCATTTAACATCTGTCACATAGGTAATCGCAGCAACTAGATTGATTATGGAATAGGAAACTGCAAGTTTAAAAAAGCAGCAGCTGAGTTTGCTCATGTCACCTGCAAAGGGACTACTTCTTTGGCAGATTAATATTGCACAAAGGTTTGAAGTTTCATTAAAGAAGCCTGGTTGGATGGTGTTAACAGTCAGTTACAGAATGTGTGTGTGTAATCAGACAAAACATTGCATTCGGCTATTAGAAGATATAATGGCATTATTTATGCACTCTGGGTCGTGCTATGCCTTAAGTGACGTCTTTTCACAAGGAAGCTATGTAACATTGTGGCATATCTGTAACAATGAAAATGTAATCAGCACATTAATTATAAAATGGCAGGTAGATTCCTCTGCATCATGATTTGGTGTTAGTTGGGAATTTTTTTTCTTGTGCAATTTTATAATACTTCAGTGTCTATTGTAGTTTTGAAATGTGTACATGTTTGCATTTTCTGAAACGTTTGGTTATGGATAATGAAAAGAATTTTTTTTTAATGACCAAAACCAAATAGCACAACAAATACCTTACATTGAATTCTTTTTTACTTAAATTCTATATCAACGGGTGTCCACACCGGCAGATTACACTCCTTTCTTTACATGTAAACTTCCTGCTGAAAGCAGGTCAGAGTTAACAGTTGGAGCAACTTGGAGACTTGTTTTTTAAACAATTAGTTTTATGTTCTTTTAAATAATTGCTTCATTATATTTTGTACATCTGTGCAGGGGTTCGATGACAACATTGGTAAATTTCCAAATAGTTGTAAAACTGGGGAATACCGGTTAAGCAATAATGTAACCCACCTGTGGGCGGGAGAAGAGTCTTTATACAATAGCAACCCTGCCCTCCCCAAATTCCTTCAACAAAAGAATTAATTCTACTCCGTGAGGAAATGGTTTTGATCCAGGTGAGGATATCAGACACTGTATTTTTAAAGAAGATAGGCTGTAAGTCGCTCAGAAGAGACTGACAAAAATGATAAAAGATTTGGAAAACAAGACCTATGAGAGAAGGTTAAGAGCATGGGGATATTCATTCCAGCTGAAGGAGGCTGAGGGGAGAGATAACTGTCTGCCTAAAAGTTAAATAATGATACATGCAAAGGAGGCATAACTTATCATTAGTGGAGAGAGAGGGCGGTTAAAAGAGAAGAACTACACCAATTTTACTTAATATTAGGAACAGTTTTTGTGATACAAAGAGCAATTACATGAAAGAGTTAAATGCCAGGAAAGTCTAGGCTTTGCAGCCATGGAATCAAGAGAAAGTTTGTTGCAAATCCTTTAGAATACATTTGAAACACACTGAAGCTAGTCTGTGGCCTGGAAAATGGGCTGGAACTCAGCTCCTCTGTTGAAAATGATGGTGTGAGTTCTTCATTGCTGTAATAACTTGTTTAGTCAGGAAGGAAAGGTGTATCAGGACATTCATAGATCCATAAATCCTTCCTAAGGGACAAGCATCAAAATTCAGCAAAAATATTCTTAAATATTTGACTTAGAAATTACTGATGTTTTCAGCAGAGAAGCATAGTTAGCAAACACGAGAGCTCCGTGTAACCTTGACTTGGGGAAACCACACCGCTCTCAATCCCAGACCACCCTGTCCAGGTTGAGTCCACCCCACTGCCCAGCCCAGGCGCCAGCCTGGGGCAGGACATGTCCGCTGCATCCCTGGCCACGGCGGCTGGCTCGGGACAGGACCCTGAAGCCAGCCCTCAGTCTCGTGCCGGAACTGTTAAGAGGGCGGCATCCTCTTTGCTCTGCCGCTTCTCAGCTGGTAGAAAGTAACCTGGAACTGCTGGAGATCATGCCGCTGCGTAGAAAAATTTGTCTCAGAATGAAGAGGAAAAGTGAAGCAGAAAGATGAATAAAGAAAACAGGAGATTGTGTGGATAATACATGTGAACCCCTGAGTACAGTCATGCCTGAAGCTGACTATTTTCAGACTTCTACGTGAATTAATGAATTCCTTTTAGTTGTTTTTAACAATACTTTTTAAGGCAATGATCTCTGCCCCATAAAACTTAACTTTTTAGAGTGGAGAGACAGATAATAAACATTCAGTTCAGTTCAGTCACTCAGTTGTGTCTGACTCTTTGTGACCCTATGGACTGCAGCATGCCAGGCTTCCCTGTCCGTCACCAACTCCCGGAGCTTGCTCAAACTCAGGTCCAATTGAGTCAGTGATGCCATCCAACCGTCTCATCCTCTGTCATCCCCTTTTCCTCCTGTCTTCAAACTTTTCCAGCATCAGGGTCTTTTCCAATGAGTCAGTTCTTTGCATCAGGTGACCAAAGTATTGGAGTTTCAGCTTCAGCATCAGTCCTTCTGATGAATATTCAGGACTAATGTCCTTTAGGATGGACTGGTTGGATCTCCTTGCAGTCCAAGTGACTCTCAAGAGTCTTCTCCAACCCCACAGTTCAAAAGCACCAATTCTTTAAATAGTGGATCATATAAACAGAAGGAGATGAGTGCTGTAGAGAAAGGACAAAAGTAGAGCAGGTCAAGCTGTGTGTGGGGGACAAATTTGTAAATGGGTGGCTAAGCTAGGACCTTCTGAGGAGGTGACAACTGAGTAAAGAAGAAGGATATGGGGGGAACATCTGGAGAAGAATTATTGCTAAGATGTATTTCACAAAGTCTAGATTTTAAGACAGGACATAAATAAAGGGCACTAAGCAACACAAGCATCTCTGCCCTCCCCTCTTTTCTCAGACAGAAGCATGTGAATTTTAGCTGACCTTGGGCAGTTATTCATTAACAAGGAGTATAATTTCATTCTCAAAAGAGCCTTCTAGATTTTAAAAGCTGAAATCTAGAGCACACTTGGTTTGTCTAAATACACGCATATAATTCTTCTCATATAGATGTATATATACGTATTTGCATGAAAACTTTAATTTTTCTCAGTATTGCTTACAGGTAACATTTCTGCTTATGGGCAAATATGAGCTATTCACCCTTTGCTTTACTTTTGAAGAATAAATCAAAATTTAAGTCTGGTACAATGATTCCACAATCAGAGTTTAGAATATTTTCTAAACAACCACTTAGAACAAACTCTACTAAGGAAGAAAGTATCAGCTTTAACAGAAGCAATCCTGGCAAACAATTATTTTCATTACAGTGCTGACAATTATGTAAATGTGTCTTGAACTGCAATGGGCACCTAATTATGACACCTAATTATGCCAATTTATTTATACACCTCCTTGAACAATATTTTATTTATAACTCCCCCACTCAGCCCAAGACAAGACAATGTCAGGAAGCATCATTCAGAGATGATTACCTCATGTTTGCGATACCAACACAGCTCATCTCTATGAACCGGGACAATCTGGGGTGAGCCCTACTTATGGGACAGTTTGCTTTTTGCCAGTCACTTTGGGATATCAGAAGGTGAGCAGACATGACTGTGGCTCCAGCTGAAGCAGTAATGGAGCTTGCTGTTCTAGGAGATGTTCCTAGCAGAGGAGGCTATCCCATCACATCTTACTTAGGCAAAAAATCAGCATCAGTAATTCTTTCTACTATGTGTGAGCAAATTATTCGATTCTAAACCACTAACAAGAGATAAGCAGTAACACTATATCACAGGGTCACTTTTATCATTTTAGATGGGATTTTTTTCTTTCCTTTTTTTTTTTTTTTTCTTTTTTCTTTCTTTCTTTTCCTTTTCTTTGTAAAACCCAATTCCACTTCTTGGAATTAGATGCCGTTTCTTGAACTTGGTAGATAAGAGTTATGGCATCACTACCTGGATCACTTCCCCAGAGGCTCTGCATCTAAGTGATTTATTCGGAGAGTGATGTCAGTTAAGGGGGATGAAGGAAACAAGAACATCAGGGGAAGGGATCAGGCGAGGAAGTGAACTTGGTTGGAAACCATCTCCAGCCCGACCAAAGGGGGTCCTCTGGAGCGTGGGTTTCCCTACAGAGTCGGCCTCTCCCTGAGGCTCCTGTTTGGATGATCTAGTCACCTGTCTCGGTCTGGGGGCAGTGGGGCTGGGGATGGAGGGAAGGGGTTGGTAGCCTCCCAGGACAGGAAGTTCCCCTTTCCCCCGGGAACATTTCCCCCATCTATACTCACAGCAATAGTGGATCGAGAGCTGGCTGAGGTCCAAAAAGCAGCCTCTGCAGGATCCCAGCATCCCAGGTGGCTGTCACACCACCCAGAGTGTCCTAAAGAGTTTAAAGACGGTTCCCTATACCGCCAGCATGGACTTCAGCTTGAGGAATGTGAAATCAAGCTTTAAATAAACTCTTATTCTTGAAATGCTGAGGCGATGCTGAAAGGGACTAAAAATATGGAAAATTCTAGGCCTTTGTAAAATTAAGAGGTCAGAGATAAGTGATCTCTCACTTCTGAACCCCTCAAATTCTACATGATTTTCAAGGACTTTTTTTCTTTCCAGAATGTCTACCTTGCTATAGTATTCTAAGATAACCTAAATTTTTGCTTACATATCTGACAACTGACTCATTGGAAAAGTCCCTGATTCTGGGAAAGATTGAGGGCAGAAGGAGAAGGGGGGCTCAGCGGATGAGATGGCTGGATGGCATCACCAATGCAATGGACATGGACTTGCCCAAACTTCGGGAGATGGTGAGGAACAGGGAGGCCTGGCCTGCTGCAGTCCACGGGCTCACAAAGTGTCAGACATGACCGGGTGACTGGACAACAGCAATGTGCATAGCTGAGGGACCCAAAGGAGCAGAAAGGGATCTACCCAGGTCTGAGACTGTATCTAGGCACTTGAAACTCAAAGTGTGGTCTGAAGACTTACTAGGAGCACAGCCCCCAACTCAGACCTACTGAACCAAGATTTTAACACAGATCCACAGGCTATTCACGTGCATATTCAAATTTGAAAAGGGTTAAGATATATGACCTTGTTGAAATAAACTGATGCTTTTGAAGTGTGGTGTTGGAGAAGACTCTTGAGGGTCCCTTGGACTACAAGGAGATCCAACCAGTCCATCCTAAAGGAGAACAGTCCTGGGTGTTCATTGGAAGGACTGATGCTGAAGCTGAAACTCCAATACTTTGGCCACCTGATGCGAAGAGCTAACTCATTGGAAAAGACCCTGATGCTGGGAAAGATTGAAGGCAGGAGGATAAGGGGATGACAGAGGATGAGATGATTGGATGGCATCACCGACTCAATGGACATGAGTTGGAATAAACTCCGGGAGTTGGTGATGGACAGGGAGACCTGGCGTGCTGTGGTTCATGGGGTTGCAAAGAGTCAGACATGACTGAGCAACTGAACTGAACTGAAATAAACTGATAATAACTTAACAATCCCTTAAAATTTTGGACCCTTTGGATGGAGAGGGAGTGGGGAAAGGGACTGGCAGTTAAGAGCTGAACTAAGTAAAATCTCCCCAAATGGACAAAATGGAACCGTTTTCTGACCCAAGTGAAATAGGGAAGGCTGCCTTGAGTGAGTCTGTGACTATTTTCATTTTGTGTTCAACTGTGAAAGAGCCGTGCACCTTATGAGCTTTGCCAACCTGTCACCTGCCTCTTCCGGTTCCTCTTTGACAGGTCAGGGACGACTTCTCTAGGAAACTATTCCACACCTTCTACTAAAACTCAGAAAGCCTTACTTTCATGGGTTACAGAAAGCAGAAAACAAAATTAAAGGGTTTTTTTTTTCATTAATTTTCATTGAAGTATTGTTGCTTTACAAGTGTGTGTTAGTTTCTACTTCACAGCAAAATGAATCAGTTATACATATACTTGTAGCCCCTGATTTTAACATGTCCTTCCCACTTAACTCACCACAAAGTTTTGGGTAACTTCCCTGAGGGATAGAGTAGGTTCTCATTAGTTATCTACTTTATACACGGTATCAAGAGTATGCATATGTTAATCCCAGTCTCCCAATGCCTCCTACTCCCCGCTTTCCCTCTTGGTATCCATACTCGTCTCTACATCTGTGCCTCTGTTTCTGCTTTGCACATAAATTGATCTGTGCCACTTTTCTAGATCCGACATATATGTATTATTATAGGATACTTTTCTTTTTCTAACTTCACTCTGTATAACATTCTCTAAGCCCATCCACATCTCTGCAAAGGACCCAATTGTGTTCCTTTTTAAGACTGGGTAATATTCAGTTCAGTTCAGTTCAGTCACTCAGTCGTGTCCAACTCTTTGCAACCCCATGAGTCACAGCACACCAGGCCTCCCTGTCCATCACCACACTCCCAGAGTGTGCTCAAACTCATGTCCATCAGGTTGGTGATGCCATCCAGCCATCTCATCCTCTGTCATCCCCTTCTCCTCCTGCCTTCAATCTGTCCCAGCATCAGGGTCTTTTCTAATGAGTCAGCTCTTCACATCAGGTGGCCAATGTATTGGAGCTTCAGCCTCAGCATCAGTCTGTCCAATGAATATTCAAGACTCGTTTCCTTTAGGAGAGACTGATTTGATCTCCTTACTGTCCAAGGGACTCAAGAGTCTTTTCCAACACCACAGTTCAATAGCATCAGTTCTTCAGTGCTCAGCTTTCTTTATAGTCCAACAGTCACATCCATACATGACTACTGGAAAAACCATAGCATTGACCATGTGGACTTTATTCAGTAAAGCAATGTCTCTGCTTTTTAATATGCTGTCTAGGTTGGTCATAGCTTTTCTTCCAAGGAGCAAGCGTGTTTTAATTTCATGGCTGCAGTCAACATCTGCAGTGATTTTGGAGCCCATGAAAATAAAGTCTGTCACTGTTCCCACTGTTTCCCCACATATTTGCCATGAAGTAATGGGACCAGATGTAATGATCTTAGTTTTCTCAGTTTTAAGCCAACTTTGTCACTCTCCTCTTTCACTTTGATTAAGAAGCTCTTAGTTCTTCTTTGCTTTCTCCCATAAGGGTGGTGTCATTTGCTTATCTGAGGTTATTGATATTTCTCTCGGCAATCTTGATTCCAGCTTGTGCTTCTTCCAGCCCAGCATTTCTCATGATGTACTCTGCATACAACTTAAATAAGCAGGGTGACAAAATACAGCCCTGACGTACTCCTTTTCCTATTTGAAACCAGTCTGTTGTTCCATGTCTGGTTCTAACTGTTGCTTCTTGACCTGCATACGGATTTCTCAGGAGGCAGGTAAGGTGGTCTGGTATTCCCATCTCTTTCAGAATTTTCCACAGTCTATTGTGATCCACACAGTCAAAGGCTTTGGCATAGTCAATAAAGCAGAAATAGATGTTTTTCTGGAATTGTCTTGCTTTTTTGATGACCTAACAGATGTTGGCAATTTAATCTCTTGTTCCTCTGCCTTTTCTAAATCCAGCTTGAATTTAAATTCAATTTAAATTCTAAATCCAGTCTTCACATACAGTTGAAGACTTGCTTGGATAATTTTGAGTATTAATTTGCTAGCGTGTGAGATGAGTGCAATTGTGTGGTAATTTGAGCATTCTTTGGCATTGCCCTTCTTTGGGATTGGAATGAAAACTGGTCTTTTCTAGTCCTGTGGCCACTGTTGAGTTTTCCAAATGTGTTGACATATTGAGTACAGCACTTTCACAGCATCATCTTTTAGCATTTGAAGTATCTCAACTGGAATTCCATCACCTCCATTATCTTTGTTCTTAGTGATGCTTCCTAAGGCCCACTTGACTTCGCATTCCAGGATGTCTGACTCTAGGTGAGTCATCACCCCATCGTGGTTATCTGGGTCATGAAGATCTTTTTTGTACAGTTCTTCTGTGCATTCCTGCCCCCTCTTCTTAACATCTTCTGCTTCTGTTAGGTCCATATCATTTCTGTCCTTTATTGTTCCTATCTTTGCATGAAAAGTTTCCTTGGTATATCTAATTTTCTTAAAGAGACCTCTAGTCTTTCCCATTCTATTATTCCCCTCTATTTCCTTGCACTGATTACTGAGGAAGGCTTTCTTATCTCTCCTTGCTCTTCTTTGGAACTCTGCATTCAAATGGGTATATCTTTCCTTTTCTCCTTTACCTTTAGCTTCTCTTCTTTTCTCAGCTATTTGTAAAGCCTCCTCAGGTGCCTTTTTGCATCTCTTTTTCTTGGGGATGATCTTGATCATTGCTTCCTGTACAATGTCTCAAACCTCTGTCCATAGTTCTTCAGGCACTCTGTCTATCAGATTTTATCCCTTGAATCTATGTGTTACTTTCACTGTATAATCATAAAGGATTTTATTTAGGTCATATCTGAATGGTCTAGTGGTTTTCCCTACTTTCTTCAATTTAAGTCTGAATTTGGCAACAAGGAGTTCATGATCTTAGCCACAGTCGGCTTCTGGTCTTATTTTTGCTGACTGTATAGAACTTCTACATCTTTGGCTGCAAAGAATATAATCAATCTGATTTCAGTGTTGACCATCTGGTGATGTCCATGTGTAGAGTCTTCTCTTGTGTTGTTGGAAGAGGGTGTTTGCTATGACCAGTGCGTTCTCTTGGCAAAACTCTTGTTAGTCTTTACCCTGCTTCATTCTGTATTCCAAGGCCAAATTTACCTGTTACTCCAGGTGTCTCATGACTTCCTACTTTTGCATTCCAGTCCCCTATAATGAAAAGGACATCTTTTTTGGGTGTTAGTTCTAGAAGGTCTTGTAGGTCTTCACGGAACCATTCAACTTCATTTCTTCAGTGTTACTGGTTGGGGCATAGACTTGGATTACTGTGATATTGAATGGTTTGCCTCGGAAATGAACAGAGATCATTTGGTCATTTTTGAATGCACCCAAAAACTGCATTTTGGACTCTTTTGTTGACTGTGATGGCTACTCCATTTCTTATAAGGAATTCTTGCCCACAATAGCAGATATAATGGTCATCTGAGTTAAATTTGCCCATTCCAGTCCATTTTAGTTCACTGATTCCTGAAATGTTGACATTCACTGTTGCCATCTCCTGTTTGACCACTTCCAATTTGCCTTGATTCATGGACCTGACATCCCAGGTTCCTAGGCAATATTGTTCTTTACATCATCGGACTTTACTTCCATCACCAGTCGCTTCCACAACTGGACATTGTTTTCTCTTTGGCTCTGTCTCTTCATTCCTCCTGGAGTTATTTCTCCTCTCTTCTTCAGTAGCATATTGGGCACCTACCGACCTGGGGAGTTCATCTTCCAATGTCATATCTTTTTGCCTTTTGATACTGTTCATGGGGTTCTCAAGGCACGAATACTGAAGTAGTTTGCCATTCCCTTCTCCAGTGGACCACATTCTGTCAGACCTCTCCACCAAGACCTGTCCATCTTGGGTGGCCCTACGTGGCATGGATCATAGTTTCATTGAGGTAGACAGGCTGTGGTCCATGTGGTCAGTTTGGTTAGTTTTCTGTGATTGTGGTTTTCAGTCTGCCTGCCTTCTGAAGGATAAGAGACTTATGGAAGCTTTCTGATGGAAGAGACTGATTTTTGTGAACACCGGGTTTGTTCTGACGGGCAGGGCCGTGCTCAGTAAATGTTTAATCCAGTTTTCTCTCGGTGGGTGGGCATGTTCCCTCCCTGTTGTTTGACCTGAGACCAAACTATGGTGGGGATAATGAAGATAATGGCGACCTCCTTCAGAAGGTCCCATGCGGGCACTCCCGCACTCCATGCCCCTAACCCTGCATCAGGCCACCGCCGACCCACGCTTCCACCAGAGACTCCTGGACACTCACAGACAAGTCTGGGTCTGTCTCCTGTGGGGTAACTGCTCCTTTTCCTGGGCCCTGGTGGGCACAGGTTTCGTTTCTACTCTCCAAGCGTCAGTTTCCCCAGTCGTGTGTAGGCTCTGGCAGCTCTAAGGTGGGGCTAATGCTGACCCCTCCATGGAGGGGGACTTACGCCATGTTCAGCTCTGCTGCACCCAGAGCCCCTGCATTGGTAGGTGGGTTTTGTTTTAAACCACTAAGGGCTTCTCTCTAGCTCAGTTGGTAAAGAGTCTGCCTGCAATGCAGGAGACCCTGGTTCGATTCCTGGGTCAGGAAGATCCCTGGAGAAGGAAATGACAGCTCACTCCAGTATTCTTGCCTGGAGGATCCCATGGACAGAAGAGCCTGACGGGCTACAGTCTGTGAGGTCGCCACACAGCACAGCACAGCTCTTTACCACGAGTGCCTCTGACACTTGGGAAGTCACAAAACGTACTTGAGAAAACGTCCTGGAGAAAACCTTGGGTGCAAGGGCCATTGTTTGTGCTCGTGGGGGCCGTCCCTTCAAGAGGTTGTTATTCCGCACTCACTGACCAAGCTTAGCATTGCAGGTGAGTTGGAATTCTTTGCAGTCTGTAATATTTGGCAGGATTCATTGGGACTCAGTAGGCCTGAGGGCCCCCGTATATTCCACATGATGTTTTTTTAAAATATGATCAGCTTTTTAAAAAAAAATGCAAATATGTGTAAGAGCTATAAATTCTCCTGTTTTAAATATCATGTTGTCCCCTGGGAGAATCTCATGGGTATAGATAATTACTTCTATATGGGGAAAATGAATCACAACATTTTTGATGCATATCTATATTCTTTTGGCAGGTCTCTGGCATGAATCACAGCAAATGAATGAAACATTTTCTGAATTTTACTAGCACCAACATACTATACCTCAAACTCAGAAAATATATGTAAGAAAGAGAAAGATAAAATATTTCTCCCCCATCCATTCTATCCCTCTTAAAAGTATAATTAGAAAACAATAGAATAGATCAATCTTCCATCTCATCTGTGGAAGATGCCCAAGAACAAAGCCTTCCACTGATCAGTGGCCTAGGACAAGATCTGTTTAGGGTGGAAACAGATTATCAGAATGTTTTTTAAATTCTAAAGACCCCTTAAGTTCTCAGGTGGATCCCATGACAGTTCTCTTGGCTTCCCAATACCATGCAATATATGTCTTTTATTCTGTCAGCCATCATGTATTATACCTCTACTAAATGGCTGGCACTTGGCTAGCTTTCTGAGAGGGTCTTAATAATGTGAAGGGTCTCATGTCGGCTCTTAATAATGTGAAGTTTTAACAGAGGAAGCAAACACTGAATCCAGTATTTAATTTTATATCAGTCATATCTCTATTAGGTAAATGAACAAAGCACTCTAGGTATACAGAGAAGGAGGCCCTCCCTCTGCCAAGTCACCGATGGGTTCCCAAAGAGGACAGTCTTTAGGAATGAGATTTCTCCAGGAGGATGAGGGGGAGCACTCAGATCATCATAACAATAATAGCTAATTTTTGTTGCAAACCTACCATGTGCCAGAGCCTGACCAAGCACTACTCTTGTGTTAACTTACTTTAATCTTCACAACATCCCTAGAAAGTATCTAATATTATTAGCTACTCACAGTATATGAGTAATTTGTTTTCTATGGAATTCATTTCTTTAAAAAATCACACTCATAGTCACAAAAGTATGTGAGAGTCTTGTTTCCAAGTGCAAAATCTTGTCAGGTATGATGGAAGCAACTTGAATATGGAGGAGGTGTGTCGGAGACAAGAGTGGAGCACTCCTTGGGCAAGGTCATGGCGAACTTGTCCCCATGCTAAGGAGCCAGGACTACATCCTGTCAGAGATGAGAATGCTTTAAGAGTTTTGAAGCAGAATGACATTTAAGACTAGTTTTGCAGTTAAAAATCAGTGACTGTGTGGAGCATGAATTGGGAAAGAGTCAGATTTGCTGCCTTGCATTAGGGGACTTCTTGCATTGCTAGGCATGAAAAAATAATAAATGTCAGGAAAGAAGCTGGTGAAATTGAGAGGTATATCTGAGGCACCCTAGGTAGGTCTTGAGGATTCATTGATTGGTGAGTTCTCTGATGTATATAAAGAGATTCAGTTCAGTTCAGTTCATCTCAGTCACTCAGTCATGTCTGCCTCTTTGCGACCCCATGGACTGCAGCACCCCAGGCCTCCCTGTCCATCACCAACTCCTGGAGTTCACTCAGACTCATGTCTATCCAGTCAGTGATGCCATCCAACCATCTCATCCTCTGTTGTCCCCTTCTCCTCCTGCCCCCAATCTTTCCCAGCATCGGGGTCTTTTCAAATGAGTCAGTTCTTTGCATCAGGTGGCCAAAGAATTGGAGGGATTCCTTTTCAAATGAGTCAGTTCTTCGCATCAGGTGGCCAAAGAATTGGAGGGATTCCAATTAAAAGATGACTTTTAAATTTCTAGACTGGATCTCTAAACTAGGCAAATGGCTAGACTGGTTAGGTATGTCTCCCCAGTGAGGATGTAGGAAAAGAGGATCCAGTTTTGGGGACTGTGTGAAGCATTTGCACCTGTGGAGTTGTTAGGACTGGAATGACTTTGGGACATCCAGTGGAAGGCTCCCAGCAGGTTGTTGGAGAGAAAAGTATGAAATGTCTGCACACACGCACATGCCTATACAAACACACGGCTGGATTCACGGGTTAGACACGCTGTCGTGCATCTAGTCAGTCTCTCACTGAAAAACGTTGCTGCAGGACCTGAATGCTCCACATATTGAAGATCCTTAATAAATCAATGAGCATTTGTTGAGAGAATGTCTGAATTCTATCCCCCAAAAAGGAGACAAAAGTTCTGTGGTCAAAGTAGGTTTTAATCCACATGACCACAACTCATCTTGATATTTCAAGGAAAAATGATTCTTGTCCTCTTCTCCAAATATGACATGTTGTTTGATGGGGGGGTAAAATTTGCTGCCCTTCTTTTTATCATAATTCAGAGTTTTGCAGGCTGGGGGCAAAGTAAATGAAAAAAAATTCACTTTCATTGAGTGGCTGTAGAAAGAGTATTCTGAAGGGTATAGAAATTAAAATTTACAGTTGGTGTAAGTTTGATATAAACCTTTAAACTAATGTGTATGTGAGAAAATCTGTTTTATCATCTCTGAATATTCTGAAATTTCTCAAGAGCTAACCTCTGTTTTATTAGAAAAATCACAGGCACATCTCAGAGTCTCCCATTCCTTCCTAAAGTGAGGAATGGAAAGTGATCCTGGGCCAAAAGTGAGCCTTTTGCCATTCAACAAATATTTATTTTGTGAAACATCTTGTAAGGAAAGACCTCTACAGATTTTCAGATCTTATGGACTCTTTGGATATCCTAAAATGGATGAATCTCATGGTAAAAACTATTACATTTTTAAAAATGCATTCACTTATACTAAATATAAGTGTAGCTTGGAGGCAAAGCTTGTTTATATGATGCTTCTCAGTCTTGCCACATATTAGTTGAAATCCCACACACAGACCCAAACAGAAAGGAAAACCCAGTATTTCAGACAAGGTTTGCTTTTCCCTCTTGTTTTCCTCCACTTTACTGCCTGTGAAGTAAGTTGCTGGGAGGCATGGTTCTCCAGACAATGTAGCTGACTGCTTAGCAGTAGTGAGAGTGAGGCTCAGAGGAAATCCAAAGATAAAGAGGAGAAAGAAAATGGAGCAAGGGGGAAACTGATCCAAATAGGCGCCAACATCCTGAAAACAATAATAAGAAAATCTTCGGGGGAGAGAGAGCTTCCAGAAGAAAGGCATGTCCAAACGCTTAACACCAGGCAGAAAGTCATCTATAACCCAGAGGTATGGGGTAGCAGGGGGGCGGGGGGTGGTGGGTGGGAGGGAGGTTCAGGATGGGGAGACACGTGTGCAACCATGGATGATTCACATCGATGTGTGGCAGAAACCACCACAATAGTGTAAAGAGATAGCACGCTTTAGTTGGATATTTGAAGACATCTACCTCCTTCTGAAATGTGAAAAATAAAAGAATGCACTCTCCTTAAGGAGAAAAATACCCTTGTAAAGGATATGCCTGCTGGGTTCCTGCCTAATCCAGGATGGCAGTATTTCTTCAGACTTGGTTTCTTATCATCTACACAAAGAGGGTCTTGCTGTTTAGAATTTCGTCTTCGTGGAAAAAACAAAGGACTTGAATTAGCCTATGTGGGATGGAGGTCCAGACTCTGCCACTTTCTGCAAGACTCATCGTATAGAAATCTCCCTGGGACTCGAAGTCTCCGTTTTCTCATCAGGCAAATGGAAAAAAGTAAACCCCATCCACTCCTTACGAAGTTTAAATATGAGTAGCCAGGAGAAGGTACTCCCTGTCTCATCAGATTCTGCTTTGAAAGCGTTCTCTCAAGAGCCCACTGCAGCTCTGACAACTTCAGAATCGAAGAAGCTGCCTGAAGGGTTTCTCCAACAAGCAGCTCACAGCAGCCTGTGCTAGGACTATTGCAGAGGCGATGAGAGAGGAAAGCACGCACCTGGGAACCTGCCCTTTGCTCCTTAGCTAGACTAGACATTGATGAAATAAGAGTTCTCCTTCAGGTCTTCTGTAAGACAGTGTTTCACTCTGAAAGGCAACGAGAAAAGCGTGTGCATGAGAGCACTTGGAAATCTGCAGCACTCTTTAGTATATGACATTGTGATTATTGCTGAAGCCCGAGCCAGGTATGCAGGTACCATGTTATGCTGGCTTTGGACAGTGTCCCTCTCTTCACTGGAGCGCTAATGCCTGACCTCCTGCTTGACTTGAACTACTGAATCTTCTATTATCCTCTTCATTGATTTGGAGAAGCCAGCACAAATAAAACCCACACGACTGTCTCCAACAACAAGGAATCTTTAACTGTGCATCATTTGGCAGTGGCATTATCTTAAGACGATTATCCAGTGTATAAATGTTTATTGCCTTGCTTTAAGATGCACAATGCAAGATTAACAATCGTGGTGTTTTTTTGTATAAATGCAATATTTCTGCTATTGTGTTTGTGGAATTCAGCTAGATAATAATTGATTCCGTGACAGGGATTGGCTAATTTGCCAACAGTATAGTATAAAACACATTTATACAGTCAATTACACCCAAGTGCATGGCCTATTTGCTTTATAATTTCATAAACTTGCCAGCAATTTAAATAAAAAAGTTCCATTAAATTATCATATCATGTGATGGAATGATATTGCCAAGTATATTAAACCATGTGTGTTCAGCCAGAATTAATTAAATATTATTACTTTTTTCTTATTAACACATTGAACTTACCCTTCCTACTCTCTACTCGAAATAGAAGCCTATTAGTGAACAAAGTAAACTTAAGGGCAAAGTTTAAACATTTTCCTGAGGGTGTTTCATTAAGAACCCTGGTTCTTTTGTTTAAACATTTGCTCTTGGTAAATGTACTTGTATTGTGAAAATATTTTATGTTCTTAGATATGAATACTGGGAAAGTTTAAAGAATACCTTTACTTGAATTATTCAGGTATTCAAAAAGGGAACGCCGATGTCTTTAGCATAGAGAAAGTCATGATATAAATTATTTCAGTATTCTTTATCATTCTATTGTTATTTGTAACTCTATGAATCTATTCTTAGTAAGGGAAAGATACAAGACTGGATAGTTTAGCAATTCAAAAATGAATAATATCTAATACTTTCTGATACAGAAGATACCTGTTTCATATGAAATAAATTAACCAGGCCTCCCCAGGGGACTCATAGTTCAATAAATCTGCAGTGAACACTAAAAATTAAACTCTTAATATTAAAAGCCCTTGTTTTATTTTATGAAAAGCAAAACATAGAGGTGAACTTCTCCTGGACACATACTAATTATGCTAATCAGGTGCTCGTGATTATACACATACTCTGACCTTTATTCTTACTCCTGTTTTTTTTTTTTGTCCATATCATAACTTACTAGGTTGCTCCACATTGAACTTATGTGGCTTTACAAGGGATTTTTCCCCTTCTTTTTCTTCTTCTTGCTTTTGTAGTCAGTGTTTTGGCTTTTATTTCTAAGTAGCATAGGTTATTTCTTTCATTAAATATATAGAAACATAGTTTTGGTCTCTTATTCATAAAGCAAACATGCATATCAGTGAGAAGTAGACTCTTGTCCATCCAAGGCAAGGGGACATGAGCTAGAAGCAGAGCGAGAACTCGCAGAGTTTTTTAAGAGCTGGAGTCACGTCATGGGAACAGTTGGGTTTCATGCCATCTCTTCCCCTACAGCTACTTCCTCCCCTGCCTCTGAGTCACTCTTTCACGTCAAAGCTCTGGGAGAAAGAGTGGCATGTGTGTGTCTTATTGTTCTGAGTTTAAAGCAAGATCTGGCTTCTTCAATACGTTTGTGAGGGTGGACACTGCTCTCAGCCAAGAGGCTTATGGAAAGAACGCTCTCAAAAGGGAGATAAAGGTGAAAAAAGAAAAGTGAGTGTTTGAAGGTTGCAGCACAATACCAAAAAAATATACATACGTACATGCATGCATCCCTGGAGAAGGAAATGGCAACCCACTCCAGTATTCTGGGCTGGACAGTCCTGTGGACAGAGGAGCCTGGCAGGCTAGAGTTCATGGGATCGCAAGAGTTGGACACAGCTTAGTGCTATCTTTATGTTATTTATTTACTACATGCATGCATACATCTATAATATAGACTATTCCTGACCCTTATGGCAGAAAGTGAAGAGGAACTAAAAAACCTCTTGATGAAAGTGAAAGAAGAGAGTGAAAAAGTTGGCTTAAAGCTCAACATTCAGAAAATGAAGATCATGGCATCCGGTTCCATCACTTCACTGGAAATAGATGGGGAAACAGTGGAAACAGTGTCAGACTTTATTTTTCTGGGCTCCAGAATCACTACAGATGGTGACTGCAGCCATGAAATTAAAAGATGCTTACTCCTTGGATGGAAAGTTATGACCAACCTAGACAGCATATTCAAAAGCAGAGACATTACTTTGCCAACAAAGGTTTGTCTAGTCAAGGCTATTGGTTTTCCTGTGGTCATGTATGGATGTGAGAGTTGGACTGTGAAGAAGGCTGAGCGCCGAAGAATTGGTGCTTTTGAACTGTGGTGTTGGAGAAGACTCTTGAGAGTCCCTTGGACTGCAAGGAGATCCAACCAGTCCATTCTGAAGGAGATCAGCCCTGGGATTTCTTAGGAAGGAATGATGCGAAAGCTGAAACTCCAGTACTTTGGCCACCTCATGTGAAGAGTTGACTCATTGGAAAAGACTCTGATGCTGGGAGGGATTGGGGGCAGGAGGAGAAGGGGACGACAGAGGATGAGATGGCTGGATGGCATCACTGACTCAATGGATGTGAGTCTCAGTGAACTCTGGGAGTTGGTGATGGACAGGGAGGCCTGGCATGCTGCGATTCACGGGTCGCAAAGAGTCAGACACCGACTGAGCGACTGATCTGATCTGATTCCTGACCAAACCTTGCTAATGGTGAAAACTTTAAATAACAGTAAGTAAATATAATAAAAAGTGAATATGCCTTCACAACTGGAATACCAGAGAGCAACAATTTTAATGGCTTAGTTTATATCTTCCAGTCTTTCCTACTTACATATGTAAATATAAATATGTATGTATATTATATTATGTATATTATTCTGTAACTCCTCTTAAACTTTAAGCATTAAATACTAATCCTTTTTCATGTTAATTATGTATAGAGATTAATGCATTCCATTTTTATGGCTTCCTAATATTCCATTATTTGAATTTTCAAAATTAAACTTTTCTCCTATTGATGGGTACTATTTTTTGTCTCCCCACTATTACAAATGTCTTTGCACATTCACCTTTGCCTTCTTCTCTAATTATTTCCTTAGGAATAATTCTCACAAGTGAAACTTTTAAGTCAAAGGGTATTCTCATTTGAAAGATTTTGCCAAATTGCCCTCCAGAAAGACAGTGACAATTTACACCCCCACAAACAGTATGTGAGATACAGTCATCAACATCATCAAATTCTTCATAGGTTTTCCTTCTTAATCACCAGAAAGGTGTGAAAAAAGCCCTACACTTAAACATAAAGGTTTATAATTACTAGCACTTACCTTAATAAGACAGTGCTTAGGATTGGGTAAGCATAACTTTAACAGTCTCCTCAGACTCAGCAGAAAAACTATTGCAGATATTTAATTATTGTAGTCAAAATACCTATCTACCTTGAATAACAGTGCAGACAGGAGTCTTTCCCAAACCATAAATTTTAGCTTGCTTCCTGTGTACTTTTTTCAGCATAGTATTACTTTTTCTATGGAGATGACTTTAAATTTATGTAATTGCACACATCAAAGCTGTGTGTCAGCCAGAATTCTGCTTACTTGTGATGAGATAAGACAGATAAAGAGACTGCCCAGTAAATTTAAGTTTGGATGGTCATCTTTCCCCTTTTACATGATTGCTAAAATCCCCCTTATTTCAATAATCACTCAGAAAAATTCTCACATTTTTGGAATCTGTCTCCTTGAAGTTTCATTGATGTTTATCTTGAAAATTTATAGCATTTCCAAAGCATTCCAGAAATCAGGGAAACTCTCTTTACAAGAGGAGACTGTGTTAATGCCAAGCCCGAAAATGTGAAGATTTTTGCTTATTCGAGTGAGTGGTGGTTTTGAATAAGGCAAAATCTATAATCTTAGTAAATATTACACACTATTATTAAAGAAGCAAAAAGGAATTGTGCTGGAGTTAATTAAGGCTTTAAGAAATGCCTGCTTTTATTGGCAAAAAAAAATTTTTGTTGCAACAAGAAAACTAAAAATTAAGAGGATGGTTGGCAGCAATATTGATATGCTAATGGATAAACATGCTAATTTAGAAAAAAACTAATCAGCAAAGACATTACTAATGGAAATGTACAGGAAAATGGCTAATGCTGTGTGCAAACCTGGCATCTACAAAATTAAGAAGAAACCAGTTTTGTTTGCGTAATTGTAACTTGAGAGTTAGGACTTCTTGAGCTGAGCTTAGCGACAGGAAGATACTGACAAACTTGCTGGGTGCTAGGGGTGTTATTTCATACACACGCATAAGCACACACACACACACAAATACACACATACATACACACACACACACAAATACACACATACACACACATAAGCACACACGCACACACAAATACACACATACATACACACACATACACACACAAATACACACATACACACACATAAGCACACACGCACACACAAATACACACATACATACACACACACACACACATAAGCACACACGCACACACAAATACACACATACATACACACATACACACATACACACACATAAGCACACACACACACACAAATACACACATACATACACACACATAAATACACACATACACACACATAAGCATACATACACATACACACACATAAGCACACACACACACAAATACACACATACACACACACAAATACACACCTACACACACACAAATACACACCTACACACACACAAATACACACATACACACACAAATACACACCTACACACACACAAATACACACATACACACACACAAATACACACATACACACACATAAATACACACACACAAATACACACACACACATAAATACACACATACACACACAAATATACACATACACACACATAAGCACACACACACAAATACACACATACACACACATAAATACACACACACATAAATACACACATACACACACATAAGCACACATACACACACATACACACACATAAGCACACATACACAAATACACACATACACACACATAAGCACACACACACAAATACACACATACACACACATACCCACACACAAATACACACATACACACACATAAGCACACATACACACACATAAATACACACATACACACACAAATATATACATGCATATCTGCATATACATATGTATGTAATTATTTTTGTATCCATAGGGCACTAAGGTTTCATGTCTCCCAGTCTCACAGGATGGGGTCCAGGTGGTAACCTCCTAAAAGCAAAGCAGGCAGGAAAAGACTTCTTCTTTCTGAATTTGATGGATATGAAATGGTAAATCCATTGACAAATCAAGTTGATAAATGTAATTTTTATTTTGCAGACACGCATACATCTTCTGAGCAATTCCTTTTCCTCATTTTGCCCTCTAAACCTAAAGACAGACACTTAAACACCTCTGAGCTCCATGCTAGTAGTTTAAGGGAGTAAAGTGGCCCGGGTGCAAGACACTGAGGAGTAGCAGAGACTGAGGCAAACTGGAGAACTGAGCTCATAGGGGCAGGCAATGCTCAGTTGTATTAGGAGAACTTGAGGCCAAAAGGATGCCCTGGTGTCACCAGATCTTCTGATTTCATTAATACAAAGCAAACTGGAAATATAAGCCTTTAAATGAAATCTCCCCAAATTGAAAAATGGTGAATCAGTCCACTTAAGTTTAAAGCCACTCAATTGTAGGTCTTTCTCCTTCCATTCTCATCTTTCATGGTTAATGTCTAAATTCCAGGGGAACATGTGTCATGGCGTTGGGGAAGATTCTCAACCCAGTGCTCAGCTTCTGTTCTCCCAGGCATCTGCTGAGACCTACAACTGCATCATGTTCTTAGGGATGAGACCAAGAGTGAGAATGAAGAGTGCAGCCTTCTTTTCAGAGCACCTCTAAGCACTTAATCCATTTTTGCTTCATTTCTGACTCTTCTGGCCAGCTTCTGTGATTGCTATCTAGTTCGGGCTTGGTGGCAGTAACTAACTGACACAAGTCTTTTTGTAACTTTACTTTGGGTTAGTGTCTTGGAATATGATGCTCAAAATTACAAGCTCTTAATACTACTAGGAGTTCATTTTCTTAATAGTATTACCTGTCTGCCTTGGCATTACAACATCTTCTTAGAAGCCCATGAGCTTACTATTGTTGATTTCTTTTTTAATTTTGCAGTAGCAACTGTGTCCTGAGGACAATGTGGGTCATTGCTTTAGAAGCTATTTTGGGAGATGGTATTGTTTGCTACATTAAAATATCCCAACTCATTAGCTATCATTAAAACAATTTCATTTTACCTTAGAGATTCAAATATCTTATTGATAAATGATAATTACCTCTGTGTCTAATGAAAGAAGGATAACTTGGTTCAAATAAATATGTTATTAGAGTTGACAACAGAAATACAAACAAGAAAGCAATTAATGAATGTAAAAATTGTCCCTCCTTGATATCTATGCCTTAGATTTTACTTCATTTTATAGATATACATAATTCATAAACGGTCTTCCTTTTTAATGTACCTTTTCAAGGATATACCCCAAAACTGCATGTCCCATATAAAAAAATACCACCCCCCTCTGAGAGTTACAATTGACTTATCACCTCCAAACTTAAGCATTAATATCTCTGAATAAACCAACTGTTAACTTTCGTCTGGAATCGATAAAAAGTTTTAAAGACAAGAGCCTATTGGATGGATTTTAGTTGCTACTTTGGTTGGGTGCAAGGTTCCGTTTGTTGCTGTTTAGGGTTAAATCTACTCTCCTTTAGGTCAGAATTCTTGCCTGGGAGCTTCTGTCATAGCTGGAAGTAGCTTTGGGGGTTTTCAGAACTTAAACAGGATTCACTGCTCAGAAACACAGAGGCAGAGGAACAGAGTAATGCAGAGTCTATCAAGGGAACTGAGCCCAATTGCTGGAAAGCAAAAAAAGAGGAAATTTAAAGTTGTCATTACTCGGGTCAGTGGTCAATATCAAGAACACTCAGCCAAAAGGTTAGGAAGAAATTACAGCTAAAGTAAGTCAGGGTCATAAGAAGTATACACATACTTCTTACATACACAGTCATAAGACATATGCACACTACCAAATATAAAATAGATATTCAACAAGGACACTGCATATCACAGAGAACTCTATTCAATATTCTGTAATAACCTTCCTGGGAAAGAATGTGAAAAAGAATGGATACATGTATATGTATGACTGAATCACTTTGATGTGCATCGGAAACTAATACATTGTAAATCAACTGTTCAGTTCAGTTCAGTCACTCAGTCATGTCTGACTGTCTTTGTGACCCCATGAACCACAGCACGCCAGGCCTCCCTGTCCATCACCAACTTACAGAGCTTACTCAAACTCATGTCCATGGAGTCAGTGATACCATCCAACCATCTCATCCTATGTCATCCCCTTCTCCTCCTGCCTTCAATCTTTCCAGCTCAGGGTCTTTTCCAATGAGTCAGTTCTCATCAGGTGGCCAAGAAAAACAATGGATACACGTATCAGTTCAGTTCAGTTCAGTCACTCAGTCGTGTCTGACTCTTTGCGACCCCATGAACCACAGCATACCAGGCCTCCCTGTCCATCACCAACTCCCAGAGTTTACTCAAATTCATGTCCATCGAGTCAGTGATGCCATCCAGCCATCTCATCCTCTGTCGTCCCCTTCTCCTCCTGCCCTCAATCCCTCCCAGCACCAGGGTCTTTTGCAATGAGTCAACTCTTTGCATGAGGTGGCCAAAGTATTGGAGTTTCAGTTTCAGCGTCAGTCCTTCCAATGAACACCCAAGACTGATCTCCTTTAGGATGGACTGGTTGGATCTCCTTGCAGTCCAAGGGACTCTCAAGAGTCTTCTCCAACACCACAGTTCAAAAGCATCAATTCTTTCGCGCTCAGCTTTCTTCACAGTCCAACTCTCACATCCATACATGACCACTGGAAAAACCAAAAGGCCTTCACTAGATGGACCTTTGTTGGCAAAATAATGTCTCTGTTTTTTAATATGCTATCTAGGTTGGTTATAACTTTCCTTCCAAGGAGTAAGCATCTTTTAATTTCATGGCTGCAGTCACCATCTGCAGTGATTTTGGAGCCCAAAAACATAAAGTCTGACAGTGTTTCCACTGTTTCCCCATCTATTTCCAGTGAAGTGATGGAACCGGATGCCATGATCTTAGTTTTCTGAATGTTGAGATTTAAGCCAACTTTTTCACTCTCCTCTTTCACTTTCATCAAGAGACTTATTAGTTCCTCTTCACTTTCTGCCATAAGGGTATGTAAGTGGTAACTCTATAAAAATTGAAGCCAGTTAAAAAAAAAAAAGTAGTAGGAAAGAGGATATCCAGGGAGCCACCTTGAGGTCTCTTCCAGTTTGGATTCCTTTGAAAGCAGAGGCAAAACAAGGGCCTGCATGTGAGCCATTTACTTTGGAAGTGGTCCTGGGTCGCGGGGACACGAGACCAGGGAGAGCAAGGTGGGAGCTAGCTTCTTGCTAACGCAAGAAGCCCTTACAGTACTGCGCAGTTGGGACTCAGTAACGGGAAATTCGGGAAATTGTGAGCAACTAAGTAAAAAGCTCCTTAGAGTTGCCCTGCTAAGGGCCAAAAGGCCAACATCCACGAACATCCACTCCTCACTGGTTGAGAGATGGTCCTGGGTATCAGCAGCCCCTCACCTCCAGGGAGCGTCCGCAGGCCTGCTGAGCACGCTTACGTGGCTTCCGGTACAGCCGCAGGACGGGCAGCGCACGCAGGTGCTGCGCTGGAGGGCTGAGACCGGCTGTGGTCCACACGCACACGACTGCACACTGTGGCCGCGTGGATTAAGAAGTGTGCTGAGGGCACGTGACACAGGACACAGAAAATCTGATGCCAGCGCCGCGTGGCTCTTGCCCGTGTAGAAGTGCAGGTTTGGGCGTGGCTGTTACAAGAACAAACGAAGGGACGTGAAGAACGCCTCCCAACCCACCGCACCCTTGGTCAGTACCATGTTCAATGTTCTGCTCTCGGGCGCCCTCGTATTCGGATGACATAACGTGCTTCCCTGCAGCATGACGTCTTCTGTTACTGCGTCACATTACGTGATGAAAACCCTTGATGATCCCCCAAGCCCAACAAGAAAGTCAGAATAACTGCTCAGAATCTGGGCACTTTCTAAATCTTGGACCAGTAGTTTGCCTATCTGAAAGATCCTTCTCTGTTTTCCCCTGTAAATAACTAGATACTTGCCAGAGTTGTTTATCTCCGCCTTTTGTGTTGTGTTCTGGACCTTTCTTAGGGCAGATCACATCGCTTTCCAAGTCTCATCTCTCCAGGATTTCCCAGCTCTGTCATTCCCTCCCAGTCTCTCTTGAGAAGGCTTGTGCTCCCTCTCTGACAAACGTCCTCATTACATCTATGCTATTCTGGCATTTCTGCCTTAAACTTCCCCCAGAACCCAGCTTTTGACTTTAACCCATGACTAGGCCCTTTTCTGGTCATCATTTCTATAAGTATTGAATTTCAAAGTGTAATTGAGTCACTCAACCATCCAACTAAACCAGTTGCCTGCAGTTCAAGCAAACAGAGCTTCGATGATTTACACTGGTTATCCAGCCAAGTTTGTCATAGTTGGGCATATTCCCCCAATTATTTGTATTTTCTATTTGCTCATATCCAAATGGTAAGAGAATATGTTTTTTGCTTAGCTTTTTTTTTCTATAAATAATACTTAAATTGGAAGTCTTTTTTCCCTTTAAATAATTCCATTGTCCCACCTTCTAAATGCATAACTAACTTTTAAACTTTACTAATTTAAACTTTACCTAATTCAGTGCTCTTTTCAAACTTGATTCGAAGAGACTTAAACATATATCATGTACCCAGTAGGGCTTCCCAGCTGGCACTAGTGGTAAAGAACCCACTTGCCAATGCAGGAGACATAGAGACATGGGTTTAGTCCCTGGGTGGGGAGGATTCCCTGAAGGAGGGCATGGCAACCCACTCCAGGATTCTTGCCTGGAGAATCCCATGGACAGAGGAGCCTGGTGGGCTTCAGCCCATGGGGTTGCAAAGAGTTGGACACAACTGAGTGACTAACACTTTCAACTTCCATGATGAGCTCCAAGTGAAGATCTAATAGCAAATCAAGTCCTAAAATATGCATTTGTCAGTCTGAAACCTTTCGATGATCCACATTTTCACACATGAATTTGGCATATCTTTGGACTCCGAGGACACAGAGCTCAGTAAAATATTCAGTGGTTTGTCAAGACTGTCCTTTCATTGAATTCCAAGCTCCTGCTCTGGGAAGTTCATGCTGGTATAGCAGGCATCTGTTTCCAAAGTGGTCCCAGTGAGAGGGTGTCCTTGCTGACTTGTCTGCAAATGAAATTCCAGGTGCTGAGTTTTCATCTAGGTGCCCTTGGCTAGTTTGGTGCTGTGTTGCCCTAGAAAGGGTTTCTCTTCATGATGTTCATGGAAGACAAGATCAGGAGGCAGCTGGACATTTTCCTAGATAGCACTGCTCTTGGAATTTCCTTCCTCAAGAGCTTTCTTTGGCTCAACTCACTGCAAAATATACCTCAAGCTGATGAACTGGAGGGTGCAGAGATCTGGAGTAGAAAGTGCATCTGGAATGTCTTCCTCCTCCCTCCTTCCTTCTCTCTCTCGTCTTTTCTCCCCTCATTATTCCCTTGCAGCCCAGTTAACTATAGCCTGTCGTCTCTTCTCCTTCGCTCTCTGCCTCCCTCTCTGCTTCCCTTCTCTCCTCCCCTCTCCTCCCTCCCCACTCTTCGAATCTACCCACTCCTGCTTCTCTTCCTCTTCCAGGAACACACACACACACACACACACACTCTCACACACTCACACACACACACCCTTCTCTTTTCCTTAGACATCAGCGCAAACTTGCTGGAAGTGCTTAAGGCTAAACCAAAAGTGAATAAATGTTTCCTTTCCTGGGAACTTTAACTTTTTCTTTGCAGTTTAATTTAGTTCCTGAATGTTAAAGACGACATATTTGATATCTGTAAATCTGTCTGTACACGTCTGTGCATGTGAATATATATACATGAGCAAACTGAAAAAAAAAGAGAAAAAAAATCCCTCAAACTTCTGCTTTGACTGCAAGATTAGAGGTTCTAACTTCTTGATTATTCCTTAACAAGAACATTTTAGAGAAATCAGTATCTTTTGTCCTCATTCCATATAGATTACTGCAGTTTGCAGACAGCGTTTTTTGCATATTATGTAAATAGAAAGTTACATTAACAACACTGTAGGTAATGTAGGAACATTTTTTTTTAATTTCCCTTTTTTTCTTGCAGAAAGAGCTTCTGATTAAGAGCTGGGAGTGCTGTTCATCTTTGATTCCTTGCTGACTCCCGAAGATCTGTCTGGGATGTCTCAACGACTTTCTGGAAAACCATCAGTGTGCCCATTTGCATCCAGCACCCTCAATCCTGGCAAGACCACAACTTGACCCAGTAGAAGGCATAGACTTTTGAATAGATCTTGCTTCTAGTTGCTTAGGTGAGGGCTAAAGTGGGAACTCTGGGGGGCAGGTTGTCAAAAGAATCTAGTATCCAAAGGTAACCTTTTTGTAAGTATTGGGAGTCTGAGAGGTGGTGGGAGGAACAGACTTTCAGAGCACTTCAGAGCTGGAGAAATAAGCTCTAACTCCAACAGAGAACAGGTGGGAGTAGAAGAGGGAAAGAGTGCCCTGATGCTCTTTACTGGGTGTCGAGTTACACACGCACAAATAGAGGCCGCGTGTTGGTCCACGCGCGCTGTGAGTTTCGCAAACTATTGAAATTATGCAATGCTACTTGATAGCTTGATAGCTAATGAATGCCTTTAATCGGTGCACAGAGAGTGCAAGGTGTAACAATTTTCACCCCCAAGAATAATGTGGCAAGAGGTACAAAAAGCTTCCTATAGTGAGTGACCTCAATTGCTAATGGAAACAAAACTTTCAACGTGCAAACTCAGTTGGTGGCCCTGGCTCCTGACCACCAGAAACTGGAGAGATGTGGTCTTAACCCAGTACTGGCTTTCTTAAGGTCCTTAAAAATCTTTGCACATGAATGCTCCACCAGCTTTTCTAAGGATGTGACTTCCACCTTAATGTAGAGAAGACAGTCATTCTATAGAGCCTAGGAGGAGAAGCGATTCTAATTCACATCGCTACCAAACACGTTATACAGCCCCATCAGTTGATGAGACTGTCTCACCTTAAGAAGTCATAAAATTCCTCTCCTTGAGCAAATAGAGTTTATAATGTTTCTAAACTATCGGTGTGGAATGGATTCCTCCATGCTCTTTTTGGAAATGTTTGTTGTGATGGCAAGTGACACAATTTACTTATTACTGTGGCAGAAGTTTAGCGTGATTGAAAGCCATCAACAGGCCCAGCATCTGAATGTCAAACATGACTTGTGTCTATAATTGCAGACAATGATCTGGACGCCTGTTGACGTTCTTTCTCATCCACATTTTTTCCCCTTCCCACTAAGTGGCACTGTGTTATTTGCATTTTTTTCTACTCAGGTCAAAATATCAGAAATTTGGAATGCTGGTCTAAAAACCAGTTTAAAGCTTTGTTGTAAATTTCTGCTAAAAAGGCTGGATGAGAAAAAGAAATACGCAGCAATTAAATTTTTATAAGAAAAAACTTCCACGAAGCTTCACTCTTTTCTGTATTTAACTCTTTCCCACTTTTTCTTTCCAACTCCATTAGCCTCCAAATAAGCATACCATATTATATATGTCAAAGGAAGTTTTATTTAGACTTATAAGGGCTGATCTATTCCCATACTGTTTAAATTAATGTTCAAAAAAGAATTCAAACCACATTCTAACATTTGGACTATGTAAGAAGGAAACAGATTTTCGGGGAAAAAAAAAAAGATGTTGTTTTAGCTAGGCAGAATGGGCTGTAGGAATGGAGACACGTGCAGACGGGATTTCTAAATGTGTGTATTATCTGATAAGATCTGGGCTGCTCGCATGTCAACTCAGAGAGTAAACGAGTGCAGAATCTGCAGAATTTGCTTCTCCCCTTCCTTCCTTCCTTCTTCCCTTCCTCCCCACCTTCCTTCCTCCCTTCCTTCCACTTCATTTTTTCTTCCTTTTACTTTTTCCCTCCTCCTCTGCCTCCCTTTCTTTTTCTAACAGCTTGGGCTTGACTTTTATCTCAGCCACCTGCAGCCTAAGGCTTGGAAACACTCTGGTTCTTCACCTAAGTGGTTACTTTTCAGACCAAATTAGCTCCAGCAATGGAAGGTGACTTTGGGAAAAAAGAAGTTAGAGTCTCTGGAAAAAGAATATCTTCCATTTGCATCAAGGTGAACATTTTGAGAATGAAGTTCTGATTACCCTCTCCAAATACAGCACACCACTGAGGGACAGAATGCTTTGTTATGTTGGCATCTATCAACTATCCTAGATCAAAAGAGAATCATGGAAAAAAACCTCGTTACTGATTTTGAGTGTGAGGGATCACCTTTAGCTTTCAATACAATAGAGTTTTCCAGTTTCTCAAGTGCATCGAAAACTCTGCCAGATAAGGAAACATAAAAGCAACCATGGAAAGGTTATGAGACCAGAATATTTTCTGCATGTGCGATTTTATGTTTTGTGTGTGTGTGCATGTACATAAAGTGAGTTCTGTTTGGAATTAATGAATTATATTTCAATTAGCCAGCGTTTAGCAGCAGTTACTTTCTTTGGTGTGTTGGCTTCTCTTTGTAACATGTATGGTAGTATTTTTCTCATAAACGAAGTGTGTTTTCTTGATCAAAAAGAGAACAGAAATTAGTGAGCCAGGAAAATGTCAAAATCTACCTTTTTAGAAAATATATCATCTTCTAGAGAATAACACCCTGCTTTCTTTCACGTGCAAAATATCACACACTTGCCTTTGAGACTCAAGAGGAAAAGGAATTCATTGAGTTCCCTCAGAGAAGCTGGTTTATAGGGAGCCCTCAGACGAGGATGAAGCCTGCTGGGCTGGTGAAGAGTTGACATGCAGTTCCTGGAAGGTAAGGCCTTTGGGATGATTTGCAAACAGAGAATACTATATTGAGGATGTTTTCATTTCTTTACAACAGGCTGTGAGGATTCACCAGCCATTAGTGAATCTGAAACTGCCTAGGTAGATTATTTAATTTTGTTGGAACTAACTTTCCCCAAATTAGTTTGGTCTTGGATCCCTTTTTGCACATCCCAGGCACTGCATTCCCTGTGAACTAGTTTAGCAGTCAGGATACGCAAGGTGATCATGAGGTAACAAAGAGCCCCCAGCTCTCAGGGGTTTATTTCAGTAAAGGTTCATTTCCAGCTCATGCGCCCTGCCCAGCAGGTCCTCAAGGAGAAGCGGGAGTGTTGCGTTCCTTGTAGTCTGTCATGGACCAAACCTGGAAAAAGGGCAGGCGTATAAAGTGGGCCAGTTCGGAGAAGGCTCTGAAAAGTCTCAGACACATATTGACCCACGAATGCCCTCAACCAGAGGTGACTCAGAGCACTTCTGATCACAAGTAATCATGGAGAACTAGGCGGATGGTCCCATTCAAACACAATAGGGTGGGAAATGTAATCCCAACACGCACCCCAGAGGCAGAGGTTCTAAAATAATTAGGAAGAGCACTGATCACTGCCATGCCTAGTATTTTTTCAGAATACATTTTAAGACTCTGGACAATTTACATCATTTAAATGATCCAAATCCAACTGCTGTATGTTTCTCCAAGATCAAGAAGTGTTACACCTGGGAGAACTGGAGGAGAGATTACAATAGTACACTGAAAATAATTCGGTTACGTGAGCACCTTTTTGCCTTTGAACTTCATAACGACCCAGTTATATGAGTAGGACATAGATTTTCTTATAGGAAAGTGAGACGTGTAGAATGAACTTTGTGAGCTGATCTAGTATTCGAACTGTCTTTGTAAGTCAGGAAGAAATGTTTAGATATGGAAAATGTGAGCTGGTTCAAAATCTGGGGCAGCTGAACCAGCAAGAATCATCACCACAGTCCAGTTCTACGCTGGATTCTACCAGATTTGTCCAGGACTTGTCCAAGCGTTGGCGAGATTATTCAATAGAAATGCAATGAGAAATGCAAAGCTCACTAACAAAAATGTGAAGAAACGCAGTTTTGGTAGGAAGCCAAGAGGCTGTGACTTATTTCATAAATATCTTGAGAGCTTCTGGCCACTGGAATCAATGAGCTCTGAATCACTAAAGAAAACATTCAGATGGTGCCATTGGAGAGAAATTTTTAACCTATCATTTCAGCCTCTAAAAGGATGGTTAAAAGTAAGAGGAAAAAAAATAAAAATAAATTCTGCCCTTTTTATGGGCCTGTAGGACTCCTGTTGAGGAAAATAAATTCTGATTTATTGCTGTCTGCCTTGGAAAAGTTGGAGGCGCAGAATGACATTTTACAGCCGTGTTTGGGTTTGTCAGTGTAGGTGGGGGACCGATCTGGGGGAGCCGGTGTGCCGTGACTGCCGCCAGCAAGCCACAAGCCACCTCGCATTACCCACTCCACGCCCTGCCTCACCTCCATCGCCCCGAACCCCCAGATCTGCCATAATTAGTCTTGCAAGGCTTACGTTGCCACAGCCGCACGCCTGAGGCATTATCTCCTATCTGCGGTATTCAGTGCTGTAATCCCACAGCTAAATGTGGTAACCCAAATTTCACAGAGGCTCTGTAGCCGGCTTGCTGAGATAACCCATCTCGGTCTGTGGGGTGCCAGGTCGCACGGAGCCTGTAGGCTTGGAGCGCTGTGGATGCTTGTGTAGTTTCATCCCACGCACCCTATAGCTTACCCATCCTTCCAGAGATCACAGGAACCCTAAATAGCAAAGATGGCATCCTAACTAGAACACCACCTGTTTTGTGCAAGTGTGCAGGGCTTCTGCCACCCTGCTGCCTCGCGCGCGCTCGCTCGCTCGCTTTCTCTCTCTCGGTGGAGAACAGACGAACTTTCAAGCCCTTCTCTGCGGTCTGGCCGACCAAGTAGATGTAAAACTGGGAGACGGAGGCTCCTTGTCTGTACCCAGGCCAACGGCCCCTACGCCACCTACATGACAACAGTGACCTACATACATCTCTCACGCTCGGCGTGCTCAAACAGGCTTGCAGGTGCTGGAATCCTAGGCAGTAAAGATCGTTGCTTGTCAAGCCTCTTTGTTCTACATTTCAAACATTTCTGTGGCTGTTTGTTGTCAAAAGACATGTATATTTCCTCTCTCTCTCTTTCTCTCTGTCTTCCCCTTCTTCCTCCGGCGTGGCATTGCTCAGAAACATGCCAGTTCTGACATATGCTTTTACCTGAAAATGTATCTACTCCTGCTGCTTTATTGGACCCCTTAATTACTTGTAAAAAAATAATAATAAATTGGGCAGGTGTTTGCTCTTCCAGTTGATTAATTGACAATGATTTCAGTACAATTGATGGCAGAAAGCTAGGAAGCTGCCGGTTGGAGCTCAGTGAGGAACACATATTTTTCTACTCAGCCATGTGAATCAGCTCGAGAGGAGAATTTACAGAAGGCTCTGGTTGCCAGCAAACTATATGTTTTTCATTCCAGGCTTGGAGACCTCTGAGTCCCAGTGTTGAGCTCTGTCACATATATAATTCTGTTACATACACGTGAAACTCTGGTACTGATAAAATGAGTTGAGAAATGTTCTTCCCCCTAAATGCAAAAGATCACCCAGATCAGTCACTACTGTGTGTAGAAGGCAGTACATTACAGCAGGAACAATGAATCTGCTGTAAAGTTGACTGTGCCTTTTCGCTGTGTCCTTGATGTTTCAGATTTCCGTTTACCAGCGTCAGAAGCAGCAGCAGCAGCCCAGGATGGCCCCTTAGGACTGTATCTCCCAGATTATTAGCATAGCAAAGTTGGGGCCATTCTGTACTAATCTTTTTTTTTTTTTTTTATGGCTTCAAAGACAACCACACAAGGTTTTCAGACCAGTGACTGAATAAAAATAAAGAGACTTAAATGTTTAGAAGTAGAAAATCAAAGCTAGACACTTTTCTTCGTTTTTGATTGATACAAAAACTTTCCACGTTTTACAGGGAACCTAGTGATCTAAAGAAGACATAAAATATTATATCATTTTAATTAAGAAGAGTCCTGAGTATAAAGTTTAATTTCAGATGGTCAGGTTTTCAGAAAAGAAGTTTCTTGGCTACTAAAATTTTGTATGAAATAAGAAAGTGGTGAACTACGTAGAGGAAGTTAGATTCAGGGTTTGGCTGGAGTTCAGGCCGTATTTTTATGTTGATCCTTAGAACTCCTTCATTCACTCTATTTTTGTTTTACAGCTGGGCTTGTAAGCATGAATAATGTAGATACACAAACAGCATAGAAAGTGAGTGTAGCCAGGAGGTAGCAAGAGAGAGAAAGAAGAGTCCATATTTCCTGAAAACAACTCCAAATAGGAAAGATATTTTCATGTCTTTTTAAAGACAATAACAGAGAAGTCTTCCTGGCAATGCATATCAACTCAAAGTAAGCCTTGAAACTTTTTTTTTTTTCCTAAACGTAGATGTTAGGAGACTATCTTACAGGAAATTACCATGGGCATTTTATGGTATTTTTTTTTTTTTTTTTACTGATCAAATTTATAAGAGGAAAATAATCACATTCCAGACTCATATCAATGAAATCATGAAGTCATGACCTGTCACCTTTCAGAAACTCAACATCTGATTGAGATTTAAAATATTTTAAAGGAACATTTCAACAAAATTATGGGTGGTTTCAGAAAGAAAGAGTATGTGAATTCACTCTTAAACGTTTGCGGAAAGGAATCATATTCCCTTTGATGAAAGCGATAAGGTGTAGACACTTTTAAATACTGTGCATTTTTCAGTAGAGGGCTCTGAGTCACGTCTTCCTTCACTGAGACTCTGCTCTTTGGCTATAAAACTCACTCTGGTTACTTCGATAGTCTGATTTGCCAAGCAGATACAGGGTTCAAATTTTCTAACTTGTCCTTTCACAAGAAAGAACTTGAAAAACTCAGAAACATTAGATTGTAAATTGTTTTGGAGAGAGTATGCATTTCCTGCCCATGCTCCAAGAGAAAAAAATCCCTTCTCTGCATGCACCTTAGAAGAATTCACATGATCCATTTCCCTGCAAACTCCTCAAACTTTCAACCTCTCAAAATTTGGATCCGATGTGCCTTTCTTTGAAGATTTTGCAAGCCAGCCTCTTTGCCACTGTCAGCCTGGGAAGTAACGTAGGCATCTGCGGTAAGCTTCAGTGATCCTGGGGCTGGACTTCTGCACCCAACTTTAGCGATGTGTTCCGAGCGTTGAAACTTCCCTAAGACAGTGGCAGCAACTTCCAAACTCTGGCAGTTAAAAATGATATTAATATGTTTTATATCAGTGAATTTGTCAAATTACCCCAAGGAAAAACACACAATGACCACTAGCATGACTTTCAAAACAGCGCAAATCTAATTTCAAAAAGGATTGAGAACCCGATGCTCGAGCACTTTGTGCAGATGTACAGTCTTCCTTTTCATAAACTTCTCCATTTCCCAAGTTCTGCCTAAACGTCTTGATTGCTTTATGGATTAAACTGTGTATATTCAATGTCTGCTCAGGATAGGCTGTGAGTCGGGGAAGACACAAAGCAGACGGGCATAGCCCAGCTGTAAAATTGCACATTCTACCATAAGTGAGCAATCCAGACTACCCACTTCATCTCCTTCTACCAAAATATTGCATTTTCCCTCCCAATAAAGATGTTTTATAATGGCAATGAGGTGCCGTAACTCACGGAGGTTCTACGGCTTACTTGCTCTCTGTGTCCTGTGACTCCCACTCTACCGTGAGAACATATGCTGCATCTCTGCCATGAATTATCATTTGGCGATTCCACGTTGGAATTTGCGCTTGGAAGGCAGTTTCTCCACCCCCACTACAAAGATTCCTGCTCATTCGTAGGAGGTCCATATTGTCTAATGTCTTCCATGTTGTAAAATGATTCCTTAGGTACCATATCCGGGGGCTTGGTCTCCTAAATTCTCAATTAGCGAAACCATCCTGAACTTATATAGGTACCTCAGGTGCTGTGCCTCTTCATTTCGAATCACCATTTACATGTGCTACATGTGAGAAGACAGTTCGCTGAACAACAAGCACACCTGAGGGCAAAGCGTTTCAGGAGGCAGTGATAAAAGTCTCACTCACACAAATCAGGGGCAAGTCACCTGTTTTTTAATGCACTGCTTTTACCCTTTTCCCAAATACTAAGTTTAGAGGCTACAGAGTAACACAACCCATTTTGTTGAAAGGTCTTTGTGAGTCTGACTTTCAGCCAGGAGATTCCAAACTGTTTCCCTAAGGGTCGTTTTCTTCCAAGACCATTGGGCCTTTCCTACATTGAAAGCTGTTCACACTGGCTCCTAGAAGCTGAGTGGGCACATCCCCACTCACCTGGGCATTGAGCAGATGACTCATCGCTAAGTTGAAATAAGCCATTGTGAGAGTAGTTATACTGGGAGAATCAACCAATACCACAAATCAGGGCTTTCTGGGGGGAGATGGGCGTTAGTTGCTAACAGTTACCAGCATCTCCCTGCCTCCTGCGCGGCAGGTCAGGTACTACAGGTGGGCAGGTACTGCGTATGGCGGCCTTGTGTGCTCCGTCACTCAGTCGTATCCAATTCTTCTGCAGCGCCATGGACTGGAGCCTGCCAGGATTCTCTGTCCAGGGGATTTTCCAGGAAGAATCCTGGAGAAGGTTGCCATTTCCTCTTCCAGGGAATCTTCCCGACCCCAGGGATCGAATTCGCATCTCCTGCGTTGTTAGGTGGATTTTTTACCACTCAGCCACCTGGAAAGCCTTAGTGGTAGCCTTACCACCAAAGTATTACAAAGTAATATATAAAACAAGCTAGTGACAGCTAAAATTCTTAGTAGAAAAGACGTCAGATT
The DNA here is from genome assembly GCF_003369695.1 of Bos indicus x Bos taurus. Taxonomy (NCBI): domain Eukaryota; kingdom Metazoa; phylum Chordata; class Mammalia; order Artiodactyla; family Bovidae; genus Bos; species Bos indicus x Bos taurus. Next base: position 155,432,870 of record NC_040076.1, read on the forward strand.
GGCAGTGTGACTTACTGGTTAAGGACCTCAGCCTGGTTCAGCTTGGGTTGGTCTTCTTACAATTAAATATAGTTAAGTGTCCTTGAGCAACTCACTTCTTTGAACCTCAGCTCAGTCTGCTGTAAACTGAGAATAATAAAAGCTAGCCTCCTTACATGGTTATTTGAAATTCATTGAAATAAGAAATGAATGAGGGTACTAGGACTCATACTCAGAGACCAATTCATTTTAACCTAATTATTATTTTTTAATTCATTTGTTTTTGGCTGTGCTGGGTCTTCATTGCCACGTGAGGGGCTTCTCTAATTGGTGCACGAGCCCTAGAATCTGTGGGCACGGAGGTTACCCTCAAGGCTTACTTGCTCCATGGCATGTGGGATTTTAGTTCCCCGACCAGGGATCGAACCACTTTCTGGGCATTGGAAGGCAGATTCTTAACCACTGGGAAACCAAGGAAGTCCCTTAGGCAATATTATTAGAGACAGGTAGTTGAAAAGACATTTCGTTGTTGTTCAGTTGCTAAGTCATGCTGACTATTTGTGACCTCATGGACGGCATGCAGCACGCCAGGCTTCCCTGTCACTATCTCCCGGAGCTTGCTCAAACTCATGTCCATTGAGTCAGTGATGCCATCCCACCACCTCATCTTCTGTCACCCCCTTCTCCTCCTGCCCTCAATCTTTCCCAGCATCAGGGTCTTTTCCAATGAGTCAGTTCTTTCCATCAGGTGGCCAAAGTATTGGAGCCTCAGCTTCAGCATCAGTCCTTCCAATGAATATGCAGGGTTGATTTCCTTTAGGATTGACCAGTCTGATCTCCTTGCTGTCTAATGGACTCTCAAGTCTTCTCCAGTACCACAATTCAAAAGCATCAATTCTTCGGCGCCCAGCCTTCTTTATGGTTTAACTCTCTTATCTGCACATGACTGCTGGAAAAGCCATAGCTTTGATTATGTGCACCTTTGTCGGCAAAGTGATGTCTCTGGTTTTTAATATGCTGTCTAGGTTGGTCATAGCTTTTCTTCCAAGGAGTAAGCATCTTTTAATTTCATGGCTGCAGTCACTATCTGCAGTGATTCTGGAGCCCAAGAAAATAAAGTCTCTCACTGTTTCCATTGTTTCCCATCTATTTGCCGTGAAAAGTTGAAAAATTATCAACCTCTTCTTAGTTGTAGTTACTCGTTTACTTTGTCCCAATCAGATCACTTTTCTATTGTCCTCACATATACCAAGTTCCTGACCCTGAGCTTTGCAGCACATCTTCATGCTATCTGCAAAATCTCTCCCTAATCTTTGCCTGGGTGTCTCCTTCTCCTTTTTCTGGCCCCAGTTCAGATGTAAGCTTTTCTAAGAGGACTTTCTAGGTCATACTTCTTTGGCTTACCTTGCCCACATTCTCCATCTAGTCACCGTGTTCCAGGTCTCCTGTTCTATATCTCGGCAGATCTTGTCATCCATAGAAGTTTCTGCTTTATTGGTAACATGCTTACTAACTCTCTTTCTTAACAAATCTGAGATCCATGAGAGAGTAGCCTGCATTATCTTTTCACCACTTAATCCTGATGCCCAGGAATGGTGTCTGTCATGCAGTAGACAGGCAAGAAATATCAGTGAATTATGAATAAATAAATGGTGGCTTCAGAGCCAGAAAAGTTAATTCACTACTTAGGTGGAGCAGATAGATCTACAAGTCTATTTTTAGTCCAATTAAGGGTTGTTTTTTATAATAAAATAGAAATATTTATGGATCCACAGGAGGTAGAGAAGTTCATTAATGCTCTGGATAAATAACAGAATGAGCAGTAGAAAATCTATTGACAGATTTAATCAGGAAATTGTGAAAACAACCAGATATAGCTGATTTTGCAAGACATAGAAAGATTAGATTCAGAATAACTTGACTGGGTGAATTTGAAAAGGTTTTCTTTCCCTACACACCACTAAAAGTTTATTTATTTCTCTGATCTTAGCATAATGATTGGAAATAAAAAAGCAGAATTTAAATTCCCAATCATTAACCATCCTGATTATTGTAATTTGGGCTGGGAGGAAAGACATAATATGAACTAGCCTTCTTGGTATGCAAGAGTTCCATAGACTCCATGCAGGTGTGTGAGTGACACTTTCCTCATGCTCATCATGTTTGCCTGAGCCTGTGTGGAAGAGGAGATGTGGGCACTAGAGCAAGAATGTAGTATGGGCCTGTCTGAATAAGTGCTTTCTAAAGTGTGTGGTACCAACTAACAGCTTAAGCATTTCTATGTGAGGAGATATTTTCTGAAGAGCATGAGGTTTGGAGAGCTTTTCTTAAAAAAAAAAAATCATTCTAAAAGTGAAGGAATTTAATTAATGGGAAAAAATATTTCCTACATAATATACTCATACCGTGGAACTAGGAAGTGTTATGCACGAAGAAATAGAATTTTAGCATAGTCATTTGTTTCTTGTCATGTTAGGGAAAGGACAGTTTATAAGTGGAAAAAAGTGATAGTCGCTCAATCGTGTCTGACTGTGCAACCCCATGGACTATAGCCCACCAGGCTCCTCTGTCCATGGAATTCTCCAGGCAGGAATACTGGAGTGGGTTGCCATGCCCTTCTCCAGGGGATCTTCCCAACTCAGGGATCAAACCTAGATCTCCTGCATTGCAAGCAGATTCTTTATGGTCTGAACCATCAGGAAAACCATAGGTGGAAAAGAGAATATAAATCCAAGGTATGTCAGAGTAGAATAATTTATCTTATAGCTGGATTAAATGCTTAAAGTCCAATTTTATTTTTATTTTTCAGATTAGCTAGGATAGAATGGGGATAACATACATAATGTTAACAGGGTTTTCAATTAATTGTGGATATATAGTTAGATTGAACATTTGAAAGAATTACATTAAGTTCCAGGTATCAGATGCAGTAGATTTAAAAGTCAACTTATGCACATATACATGTTCAGTCATTCCTCAGTATCCATGGGCGATTGGTTCCAGGACACTCCCTCCCATACCAAAATCCTCAGATGTTAAACTCCCTTATATAAAAGGATGTAGTATTTGCATATAACCTGTGTTCAGTTCAGTTCAGTTGCTCAGTCGTGTCCGACTCTTTGCAACCTCATGAATTGCAGCATGCCAGGCCTCCCTGTCCATCACCAACTCCTGGAGTCCACCCAAACTCATGTCCATTGAGTTGGTGATGCCATCCAGCCATCTCATCCTCTGTCATGCCCTTCTCCTCTGTCCCCAACCCCTCCCAGCATCAGGGTCTTTTCCAATGAATCAACTCTTCGCGTGAGGTGGCCAAAATATTGGAGTTTCAGTTTCAGCATCAGTCCTTCCAATGAACACCCAGGGCTGATCCCCTGTGTACATACTACCAAATACTTTAAATCATCTCTCGATAGCATAAGTTACCTAATACACTGTATGTGTCATATAAGTATTTGTAAATGAAATATAAATAGTTGCCAGTATGTGACAAATTCAAATTTTGCTTTTTGAAACTTTCTGGGACTTTTTTTCTGAATATTTACCATCTGAGGATGTGGAACCATGGATACAGAAAGATGACTGTGTATACACTGCCCCCACCACACACACACAATCATCATTATCACCATTTTAGGACAAATAATTCAGATATATATACATATATGTGTGTATATATATATATCTGCCTAATTCCCATGCGGTCCTTTAGGTCTATTTCATTACCTACTTGAAGAATTTTAAGGTATTATTTTCAGATTCTTAAAAATATAAAAGCTCTGACTTCCTCTTCCAAGAATTCTACAATTGTGCTTGCATGGCCTAAAATATAAGCAATTCACTAGAATGACATTTACATAGAAATAAAGAAGCTCCTAACTATGGCACACAGGATCTATCATTTACCAAAATGTATAAGCACATACTACATACAAATCTGGGCTTCCCTGGTGACTCAGGCAGTGAAGAATCTGCCTGCAATGCAGGATATGAATGTATCATTTTATTTTGCAATATATTATTTTATATCTAGTATCTTTATTTCCTCTTTCTTATCCTCTTATCATATAACATAAGATGTATTGAAAATATAGTATTTAAGAGTCAAATTTACATTGTAGTGTTTAAATTCTGAGATATCAAAGAAATGAGTAAAAATCGTCAAAGGGCTTTGCGCCCTCTCCTGAGGAAGGATTAGTATGTCTTCACGTGTCCGTGGGATAGTCACACCATGTTAGGTGAACATATGACCTTGCCACTGTCTTTGACTGGAGATTAAGGACAGGGCAAGGATCTGTGTGTGGGTACCAGATTCATGGGGCTGGGCTTGGGATGGCAGCTTTTAATGTGTCAACTTGGCTGGGCCTCAATGCTCAGATTTGTGGTCAAACCTCATTCTGGATTTTTCTGTGAGGGTGTTTCTAAGTGAGATTAACCTTTAGATCAGTTGACATACAATAAAGCTCATTCTTCTCTATAATGTGAGTGGGCCTCGTTCAGTCAGCTGAAGACTGACTAGAACAAAAGATTGACTTCCCCAAGCAAGAAGGCCTGGGCAGCACGTGGCCTTGAGCTTGACCTGACCCTGCAGATGTTGGACTTGCCAGTCTTCATAATCATATGAGCCAATTTCCTAAATCTCTTTATATATACAAATCCTATTGATTCTATTTCTCTAGAGAACCCTAAATAACATGCAATTTGTGAAAAAGAGACTCAGGTCTCTACTATATAGATGAGAAGGATGACGCTCACAGAGGTTTAATTACCCAAGGTCATAAAACCAGCGAATTGTGGTGTCAGATTCTGAACCCATGTCTTCCAATGTAAAAGCCGACATTCTTTTGTATCTTTTCCATGATCCTCAATACAGGCTGCTAATAGTGATTTCATCATTCATTGATCATTGGGGTGCACGATTAATTACTGATATGATCACCTCTTAATTTGTAAACTGAAAGGGCCAGAAACATCCCTTAGCTGTCTCTCTGGCTATGTCTAACAGTGTCTGATATAGAAACTCCCAGAGAACATACATCCCCGCCTCGTAGTCTACCCACATTACAAGCACACGCACATTGCCTACAGTGAAAGAATCTAATTCAGGAGCGTCTACCATTGATATAAACGTGGGCCACGGCACATTCCTTGCCTCCAGTGCTTTATCTCAGGAGCAACAGTAAGGCAAGTCTCCCTAACCTCTCTGAGCTTCCATTTTCTGCTAAACGTAAGTTTGGCCTGCGAAAGGGTTGCCCAAGTTTCGGACATTTTCAAATCACCCTCCTCCTGTCTGCCTTATTCACATGCCATCACGGCGGCATAGTGCTCTGCTGAAAACGAGCACTACTTAAAACATTGATCCCAACTGCAGCAGTAGCATTGGCGTGTCTTTTGAATATCCAGTAAGATGAGCGAATAAATATTAAAAAAATTAAGTTGTCTATGTAAAATCCGAAGCCATACACTACCATCTGTGATAAAGTTGTGCACTTGGGTGGGGGGAGATCTAATGTAGAACTTAAAGTCTTGCCGAGTTCTGTCTCCATAGGTTTATACATTGACTCCTGAATTCTGGGTAATTGTATAATTTATTCCAGGTATCACCTTGCTATTACACCTTCAAGATCTAAAAGTCTCTAAGTGATAAAACCTCCACATCCCAACCTTCTCAGAGCTGGTCGTACACTGCTGCAGGATTCGCAGGCCGTGAAGGGGACCTGGACACATGAGAACATGCACGTTTAAAACTTCAAGGGGCCTTGCCTAGTGTGTTTTTTTTTTTAATCAATTTTTAATCACAATTCACATTATGAAGTGCAGTTACATTATGACACAATAGAGACACGTGTGTGTATATACTATATAGATACAATTAAAGTAAAATTTTAATGAAATATGCTTACACGTCCTCCTATTCTATTCATCTATTCTATTTCATTTTTTAAATTGCAAATTGGCACTTGCCAAATAATTTATAACCTATTATATTATCTGCTGCTATGTAACAATATGGCCACAGATTTATCAGCTTAAAGAAGACAGTTTTGTTGCTCATAGTCTCTGTAGTTCTAGGATCCACATATACCTTGTCTACCAGGGCTGTGATCTGATCTGAGATTCAACCAGGGGAAAATTCTCTTCCTGGCTCATCTGGTTTTGGCCGCATTAGGCTCCTGCAGGCTGCGGGAATAAGGGCCCATCTTCCTGCTGGCTGTGGCCTGGAGGTCGCCCTGAGTTTCTTGCCATGTGACCTGTGCTTCCAGCATGACAGTTTGCTCTTTAAAGCCACGAGAACATGAATCTACTTGCAAAACAAGACTACAATCTTATATGAGGTGGTCACACACATGGAATCACATGTGCCTTGTCACCATCACCATGTTCTGTTGGTCAGAAGCACATCACAGATCCTATACACACTGAGATGGAATCGACTTTGTGAGGGGTTAGTACCAGGAGAAGCGAACTTTGGGGCCCACCTTGTTGCTGCTGTTGCTGCTGCTAAGTCGCTTCAGTCGTGTCCGACTCTGTGCGACCCCATAGACGGCAGCCCACCAGGCTCCCCCATCCCTGGGATTCTCCAGGCAAGAACGCTGGAGGGGGTTGCCATTTCCTTCTCCAATGCATGAAAGTGAAAAGTGAAAGTGAAGTCGCTCAGTCGTGTCCGACTCTTAGCAACCCCATGGACTGCAGCCCACCAGGCTCCTCCGTCCATGGGATTTTCCAGGCAAGAGTACTGGAGTGGGGTGCCATTGCCTTCTCCGACCCACCTTGTTAGATGGCCACAAAAATAATATGTTAATTATACATTACTTAGACCTAGAGCCAGACATCCTGAAATGTGAAGTCAAGTGGGCCTTAGGAAGCATCACTATGAACAAAGATAATGGAGGTGATGGAATTCCAGTTGAGTTATTTCAAATCCTAAAAGATGATGCTGTGAATGTGCTATACTCAATATGCCAGCAAATTTGGAAAACTCAGCAGTGGCCATGGGACTGAAAAAGGCCAGTTTTCATTCCAATCCCAAAGAAAGGCAATGCCAAAGAATGCTCAAACTACCACACAATTGCACTCACGTCACATGCTAGCAAGTTCAGTTCAGTTCAGTTGCTCAGTCATCTGACTCTTTGTGACCCCATGGACTGCAGCACACCAGGCTTCCCTGTCCATCACCAACTCCTGGAGTTTACTCAAACTCATGTCCATTGAGTTGGTGATGCCATCCAACCATCTCATCCTCTGTCATCCCCTTCTCCTCCTGCCTTCAATCTTTCCCAGCAACAGGGTCTTTTCCAATGAGTCAGTTCTTCACATCAGGTGGCTGAAGTATTGGAGTTTCGGCTTCAGCATCAGTCCTTCCAACGAATATTCAGGACTAATTTCCTTTAGGATGGACTGGTTGGATCTCCTTGCAGTCCAAGCAGCAAAGTAATGCTCAAAATTCTCCAAGCCAGGCTTCAGCAGTAGATGAACTTTAAACTTCCAGATGTTCAAGCTGAATTTAGAAAAGGCAGAGGAACCAGAGATCAAATTGCCAACATCTTTTGGGTCATCAGAAAAACAAAAGAGTTCCAGAAAAACATCTACTTCTGCTTCATTGACTACACCAAAGCCTTTGACTGTGTGGATCAGAACAAACTGTGGAAAATTCTTCAAGAGGTGGGACTACCAGTTTCTCAAGAGAAACCTGTATGCTGGTTAAGAAGCAACAGTTAGAACCAGACATGGAACAACAGACCGGTTCCAAATTGGGAAAATGGTATGTCAAGGCTGCATACTGTCACCCTGCTTATTTAACTTCTATACAGAGTATATCATGCAAAATGCTAGGCTGGATGAAGTACAAGCTGGAATCAAGATTGCCGGGAGAAATATAAATAACCTCAGATATGCAGATGACACCACCCTTATGGCAGAAAGCGAAGAAGAACTAAAGAGCTTCTTAATGAAATTGAAAGAAGAGAGTGAAAAAGTTGGCTTAAAATTCAACATTCAAAAAACTAAAATCACATCATCCAGTCCCATCACTTCATGGCAAATAGATGGGGAAACAATGGAAACAGTGAGAGACTTTATTTTCTTGGCTTCCAAAATTACTGTAGATGGTGACTGCAGCCATGAAATTAAAAGACACTTGCTCCTTGGAAGAAAAGCTATGACCAGCCTAGACAGCATATTAAAAAGCAGAGAGAGTACATCTCTGATAAAAGTTCTTCTAGTCAAGGCTATGGTTTTTCCAGTAGTCATGTATGGATGTGAGAGTTGGACTATAAAGAAACCTGAGTGCCGAAGAATTGATGCTTTTGAACTGTGGTGTTGGAGGAGACTCTTGAGAGTCCCTTGGACTGCAAGGAGATCCAACCAGTCCATCCTAAAGGAAATCAGTCCTGAATATTCATTGGAAGGACTGATGCTGAAGCTGAAACTCCAATACTTTGGCTACATGATGCAAGAACTGACTCACTGGAAAAGACCCTGATGCTGGGAAAGATTGAGGGCAGGAGGAAAGGGGACGACAGAGGATGAGACGAGATGGTTGGATGGCATCACCAACTCGATGGACATGAGTTTGGGCAAGCTCCGGGAGTTGGTGATGGACAGGGAAGTCTGGCATGCTGCAGTCCATGAGTTCTCGAAGAGTTGGACACGACTGAGTGACTGAACTGACTGATTGACTGATACATTAATTAATTTATCCAAAATTATTTGCCACAAAAGTTAATATATCAGTCTCTTAAATTTGCAAAAATACTGTTCTAACATGTATACTCTCCTCTGATAATAACTCTGAGCCTCTGTAGACCAGGAAGACAAGAACTGTCATTCATAATCCTTAACACTCTGTATGATCTTAGTTCATACATATATTTCAAAAGAATTAATCACACCAATCTTAACCACATCTACTTCTCTACATGTTTAAAAGCAAATGTTTTCTTACAATCTAGAAAGAGGGACTGGGTATAAATTCTATGCAGTAATAGTTAAAGAAAGCTTAAAAATAAATTTTATGCTAACCTATATGTTTATTTATAAGCCTATATTGACTCATCAGCTTTGATCTTATCACTATTGTAAAAGTTTTAAGAAATTTTGAAAAGATATCAACTTATGCATAATTATTTCATCATCCTACATTTTAAATAAATTTAGAACAATATTTATTACCCACCACCAATGCCCCAAATAGGGCCAACTCTGAAATGAGTGTTTGAGGAGATTTTAATTTGTAAATTAAGCATCTTAATAAGAAATGGCTTTTCATTCTGTCTCATTTTCTTCCAGATAATGGTCATTTGAACTGTCTCTGAGTTTGGAGTTTGCTGTTGACAACCCAAATTGTATTACTGCTGGGTTAATTAATATTCACATTAGACTTTCAAAACAGTGAGGAGAAAATGGTCAGCTCTTTGATGGAATTTATGAAGGATACACAGCTGGGCTAATGAAGACAAAATGTCAAGCCTTGAACCACAATGATTTTAGGGATTTCTGAGACAGCTATTTTAGGGAGTTGATTTTGTCTTTGGTGGTTACAGTCTGAATTACTGATGATCCCCTTTACAGAGACAAGATTGAAGCAGAAGGGTGCATGCGTGTGGTGGGGAAGAGGGTAGCTAGACTGGATAAATAACTCTAGGAGTAGTCAGACAGGAGCAATCTTTTCTGAAAGGATACAGATACCATGAAATTTGGGGATGGAACTGGCAGCAGGAAGGGTTAGAAGAGAAAATGAGGAGTCAGTATCATGAAGATGCAACAAGCATGCATCTTATGAAGAGTCTTGGAGCTGCCGCTAAGATGAGCAAAGTAACGAGCCGTTTCTCTCGCCAGTGTCTAGTCATTTCTTGTCAGAGGTTTTAAGCTAGACATTTCTCCTTAAAACTCTGATGAGCAGAGCTCCCTAGAGTCATCCCATTTTAACTTCTAAACTCAAATTATTTTCATGTCTTATATTCATTCTGTAAGAACCATGTTTATAGAGAGAAAGGAAAATGTTAAATGTTTGTATTTTTCAAAGACTTCTACAAGCATTCCAGTTTGTAAGACAGACTCAGGAAATTAAAGTACTACTCTACTGAAAAAAACTTTCACAATGGAAATTACACAAAAGAAAAACTTCCCTTTGTAACAGGCAAAGTTTATATTTTGGAGGTTATTGTTAATCAGAACTATCATTAGAGTGAAGATATCATTTGTCAAACTTCAAGAATGTTCAGTTACAAGAAATTTCAGATCTCCATATGAACCACTGATAACACAACAGTCCAGTTTGGTTAACGCCTCTTCATGTAAATCTTTTCTCACATCTGTATCTGAAAGCGATATTGACACCTCATGTCCTCCTTGAATGTTCTTTTTAAATTAAAAGTAATTATCATTCTTCCATTTCTGGCAAAACTGGAGTAACAGGGGCCAAATTACCTGCCCACCTTGTCTACTAGCTTAAAAGCCAAGATATTTTGTCCAGGTTTTTGTTTTATTTTTTTTTTTCAGGTACAACCACTTTAGAAGACAATTTTGCAATTTCTTTAAAAATAGGTGGGCATCTATCTCTACTTATTTAGAAATTCCATTTTTATTTATTTACCCAAATTGAATGAAAGCATATGTTCACACAAAGACTAATCAGTAATAAAAAGCAATGGACCCTTGATTCATGCAACAGCCCGGATGAATCTAAAAATAATTGTGCGGGTTTGGCTTCTCCGTCTCCATGGAACACAAAGCAGAAATGAACCCACAGGCACAGAAAGCAGATTGCCTGAGACCAGGTCAGAGGTGAGGAAGGTATTAGGGCCAATGTGTCCACTCTTGATTTTGGCAGTGGTTTCATGGTTTTACACATCAGTCAAAGCTATCAAATTGAACACTTTAAATCTGTGTAGTTTACCCTTTGTCAATTATGCTGAGATAAAACTGTTAAATTTTTGGTAAGTAATTATTGTGAATAGAATTTAATCTAAGCCATCGGACAGAGGCTCTTTCCAAGCTCTCCTCTGATCCCAAATTATGATATACCACTTACAAGAGTCCCCCTCCTCCCACCTCAATTCCCCACTAAAATACCAAATTGCAAAAGGGAAAGGATAGCGTCCTCAAGGAAGTCTGGCTCCCAGAAGATAGAATTTTAATTCCCTATGTCATTTGGATCTTTTTTAAAATGATGGAAAGTTACTTCCTTTAAAAAAAAAAACAAACTGTATTTTTCTTCTCCACAGGTAAGTCTTTTTAAAGGAAACTGTACTATCAATATCTGATTGAGCAGATTTCTATTCCCTCTAGGTTTAATGTTTTCCATCTGCAATATAAAAGGAAGATAATGCACAATTATGCTAGTAAGAGTCTCTCTTTCAATAATGTTTGCACTTCTCAATACCACATTTAAAAAGGAAATAGTAGCACTTGAAAAGTTAAGTAAGATGAGCAAAATTGAACAGAGGGAAAAATAACTGTCTGAAGACATGCTGAAAACACTTTTAAAGACTGTCTGAGACAGCAGCTGATCCAGCCAGCCTGTCTTTCACAGAGCTGAGCATCATTCAGGTGCAAATATTTGACCTGCAGACTGGGAGGAAACAAGGAAATCTAATGAAATATAATGGAATAAAGAATTGCTTCATCCCAGAAATCAGGCAGAGGAGGTCCATAGTGTTCTATCCCTCTGCATAGGTAAGTTGTCACATCTTTTCACTGTATGTTTTAAATATACACATACCCCTCACAATGACTCTTACTTATTTCGGAAAACTTTATCCCTAAGGGAAAAGTTGTTAAATTACAAAAATAATTTTTAAAATTTTAAATAGAAAAATGATGGCATGTTCCATCCCAACCCATTATACCCCCAATACATCAATCATATACATATATAATTATCAAGTATCAATATACATGTATCCATCAATTATCAGTATATTTCAAATATACCAATTGAAAATAATCTGTTGAAAAATATACTAATTGAAGAGTGAAAGCAAGTCTGTGTAAGTAACAAAAAGTAACTTGAAGGTTAATGAGGAGCTTGTACTTAAAATGCAATGAACTGAAAGTTCGTGGCACTCAGTACAGGAGGAAGAAAAGACTTCATACGAAGTGGTGGGTGGGTGCTGTACAAAGTAGAGAAGAATTATAAAGGAGCTTTTTTTTTTTGAAAATGCATTTTTCTTTCTGCATCACCCTGTACTTATATGCATGGCAAATTATTTTGGACTCAGCCAAGCACAGAGGCAATTCAAATAATTCCAGGTGACTCTTTTTCTGATTAGAAACTGGTGGAGTTTACTGGTGAGTGCATCTTTACCTAAAACAGTAGTGTGAAAATATCGTTTCTGATAGCCTGCTTAATTCATTCTGGTGGAAAAGTAGTTCTATAGAATAAAGAGGAGCCATCTGAAAATAAGTTGTGAACATTTCCAGCATGATTACAAGGAGAGTTATGTGAGAAAATGTGAGGAACATCTGTAGCACACTCAGGAAGGAGCACTCTGTTGACTCAACTGATTTTCCCCCGTGTTTTTCTTCTCCAAGAGTTAGTAGAAGTCTGAACGGTGCTTCGAAAATTACCCCAGTCCTGACATCCAAGACATGCCCATCAACACTCATCCTGTGGTTCATTCAGTGTGAGCCTCACCAGGTCATGTTCCCAAACTTTGGGGTTCTTTCTCTCGTCAGCCACAGAGAAGGCATTATATTCTAACCACCTCCATTCTTTCTGATTTGAGGGTGTACGCGTCAATATTCTACAACAACCTAATTGGGAAAATAATTTAAAAATGTTAGATACATGTATGTGCATAAATGAACCACTTTGTTGTAGACCCGAAACTAGCACGACATTGTTAATCAACTGTGCTCCAGTATAAAATAAAACGCAAAGGAAAAACCCACACTCGATAATACGAAAAGAAAAACAATAACAACAACAAGAGAAACTGGGGTAGCACAACATTGTTAATCAACTGTGCTCCAGTATAAAATAAAACGCAAAGGAAAAACCCACACTCGATAATACGAAAAGAAAAAACAATAACAACAACAAGAGGAACTGGGGTAGAGTTACAGGCTTTGCGGCCTCCACCCTGGAGGAGAAAACGGCAACCCACACCAGTATCCTTGTCGTGGAAATCCCACAGACAGAGGAACCTGGCGGGCTACAGTCCATAGGCTTGCAATGAGACAGACATGACCGAGCAGCTGATCAAGGTGGGTTCCAAGGAGAACTTGAAGTCTCATTGCCACTGCATCTAATCCAGGGGGCTGAGAGGCACACACTCTCATGGACTGTAGACTTGGCCTTCCCTGGAGACAGTGCACAAGCTTTAACTCGGTGAAACTGAAGGCTAAGTTGAGTGAGATGACATGTGTCAGCAGTGAGCTTGGCCAGTAAAGGGCTCCTGCCTGAAGACACTTCTAAAGCCAATGAACTTATATTATTTTTCTTCTCACAAAGTGGAATTCCAAATGAGAAAATGAAAGCAGTGTCCATGTGAATAAACTTTGGAGGTTATAACAAAACACGCAAGGCCTTTATAGATACACCAGTGTCAGTGTGTTTCCCCTCGCTTCTATACAGAGTGTAAAGGGCAGCTGTCACTATTTGGGGACTTCCCCGGTGGCTCAGATGGTAAAGAATCAGCCTGCAATGCAGGAGGCCCAGGTTCTATCCCTGTGTTGGGAAGATCCCCTGGAGGAGGGCATGGCAACCCACTCCGGTGTTCTCGCCTGGAGAAATCCATGGACAGAGGAGCCTGGCGGGCTACCATCCATGGGATGGCAAAGAATCAGACACGACTGAGCCACTAACAGGCACACACATTGCTACTTTAGTGCCGTTCAAAAAGGAGGAAACCAAACTCTAAAGACACACTGTCAAAACACATCACAGTGTCCATGAAATCCATGAGTTTGGGTTTCAAAATCAGGTCTTTAGTTTGTAAATTTAGGCTTTCTCATGTTGCCATAAACTCCAAATAAAGTTAATTCCAAAAAGGCATGTTTTCCCCCAATCACCACAGTGTTCACTGATGGAAATAGAAATAATTTACCTAGAAAAGGCATTCCAGTTCAAATAAAACATATTTCATAAAGGCTATGAAAACATGATAATGAGATAAATTATTTTAGTCATCTTTCTTTATATTGACAATTATACTTTTATTTAACTTTATTTTTTATGTGTACTTTTTTTTCCCCCTCAAGTAGAAAAAGCCATACATGCCCACTAAGGAAAACTTGAGCAAATATAAAAAGTGTAAAAAAGTTAACAGGGAAATTTCTAAAGCATTCAAAAAAGGACAAACGAAGTGACATCAATTAGGAAAGTATGCCTCAAATGTACCATGGAGATAACTGATTAGCTTAGAGCTGGGAATCTCAAAATGCAGTCCTCAGACCATATCACCTGAGAACTTGTTGGAAAAGTAATCCTTGGGTACCACTCCAGACCTGTGAATCAGACGCTCTGGGGTTGGGGGTCAGCAATGGTGTTTTACCAATACTTCAGAAGATTCTGATACAGCTGAGTTTGAGAAACACAGGCTTAGGGAGGATTAAGGGAATCATGTTCATATTTTTAAATAATTGAACGTTTTTCTTTAAAGTAAAACATTTATTTGTTTGTATCTCAATGTTCAGAACAGGTTCAGTGAGTGGGCATTTTGAGAAGGTAGATTTTTACCTCACCCAAGTAAGCACTTCCAATTGAATGAAGCTGTCTGGGCATGAAACTGACCTCACTTGAGGACCACAGGGTATCTCTAGACTGAAGCTAGAGACATGTGTCTATGTTGAATAGGGAGCAGGTTTGACCTAAGGGATTTCACTGGTGGCTCAGATGGTAAAGAATCCGCCTGCACTGCAGGAGACATGGATTCAATCCCTAGGTTGGGAAGACCCCCTGGAGGAGGGCATGGCTACTCACTCCAGCATTCTTGCCTGGAGAAATACATGAATAGAAGAGCCTGGCGGACCACAGCCCATGGGATCGCAAAGAGTTGGACACGACTGAGCTACTAACACTTGACCTAAGGAGGTAAGTGTCTGGGGCCCTCAGAAAATGTGCATGGTTCTTTACAGTTTTGCATTGCTACTACTCTGTTTTAAACTCTGCCTCAGTATCTAATGTCTCAAGTTAGTGAGGCGAGGACTAGATAATATTAACAATTATGCCATTGCTAAACGGAAGCCCAGAGTCATTTTGCTCATTACCTTACAGCAATGCCTCATTCTTTAATCTAACTCTCTTCTGCACTCTAATACATGACCCCGACTTTTCTTAGTAAAAGTCCTCTGACCTAAAGCCCAACACAAAGTGGTAATGATTTACCTGAAAGCATCAGCAGCTCGAGTTTTCCATTCTGGTTCTCCCATCGTGTAGTCCTGGACCTCAGTTACTTCTCTGCAAAATTAAATGGTTGAAATAGATGATTTCTTAAGTCCTATTGTCTAGGTGGTGGCTCAGACGGTAAGGCATCTGCCTACAATGCGGGAAACCCAGGTTCAATCCCTAAGTCAGGGAGATCTCCTGGAGAAGGAAATGGCAATCCACTCCAGTATTCTTGCCTGGAAAATCCCATGGATGGTTGAACCTGGTAGGCTACAGTCCATGGGGTCGCAAAGAGTCAGACACGACTGAGAACGTCTTACTGCATGCTGAGTTTCTCTCCCATACACCTGACACATTCAACAATCACCCCACCAGCTTCTAAGATTCTGACGGAGTAGGAGGGTGCCAATCTATATGCTAACCAGAATAATCTACCATCTAAGCAAGAAACTCATGATCTTTACAGCTTTGGATTCTTCCCAGGTCCTAGGCACTGGCCCACAATCAAATAAAAATCACTGAACCAAAAGAAATGCTTATGGAACAATTTCTTTGTATATACATAGGCTCAATATGTAGACGGGCTGCAAATGGCCAGCAGATAGTTTCTTTATCTGGAAAAAGTTCTAAAATGAGGCTTGGTGGACTAAGTATCTCTTGCATCATTACAAAGAGGAAAATGGAGAAATCTCTTAACTGAAGAAAGTGAAATCCACTTTACTTAATGCGGACCTCTGTCTCTGGTGTGCAGGTCCTCTGTGTCCAAAGATAATTAGCACTTTATAATGCTAATTATTATAATTATGTCTGAGAAAAAAATCATTAGGGGGTAGGTCCGTTCACTGATTTTCAATTGCCCCCTCTATTTAAAAATAAGGTCACTTTTCTATGAAATAGCTTTAGGAGCGCAAAGCAGAAAGAGGATTATGGGAAACTCTGTGTAGCTATAGTCCTGAGTTTTTAATATTCTTATAAGTCTGTGATGTGTCTGGGAACTGAAGAGGGAGGGAAATAATGAAGCTATTTAGTCTAAGAGACCAAAAATCAGGACCCAGAAGAGCAAATGTTTTCTGTAAGAGTTAATCATCAAATAGGCATTTGCTTACCATCCACCGTGTGCCTGGCTCTGTGTGCCTCTGCAGTTTCTAGATGCTAACTCATTTAACAATCTTCACTGCTTTTCCATCAGACATGCACTTGTAGCTCACTTTTATTTTTTTACTGATAAGAAAGGGATGATTCCAAAATTATGTTTGTAAGAAGTAGAAAGCTGGATTCTGACTTGAGGTTGCTCTCTCCAAAGTTCATGCTGTTAACACTTCACTACTTCATGTTTATGAGTAATGCACCATTTCTGTTGTTGTTCAGTCACTCTGTTGTGTCCAGCTCTTTGCAACCCCATGGACAGCAGCACGCCAGGCTTCCTCGACCTTCACCCAGATCTTGCTCAAACTCATGCCCATCGAGTCAGTGATGCCATCCAACTATCTCATCCTCTGTCGTCCCCTTCTCCTCCTGCCTTCAATCTTTCCCAGCATCAGGGTCTTTTCCAATGAGTCAGTTCTGCACATCAGGTGGCCAAAGTATTGGAGCTTCAGCTTCAGCATTAGTCCCTCCAATGAATATTCAGGATTGATTTGCTTTAGGATTGACTGGTTTGATCTCCTTGCTGTCCAAGGGACTCTCAGGAGTCTTCAAAAGCATCAGTTCTTCAGTGCTCAGACTTCTTCTTTATGGTCCAACTCTCACATCCATACATGACTACTGGAAAAACCATAGCTTTGACTAGACAGACTTTTGTCGGCCAAATAATGTCTCTGCTTTTTATTACGCTGTCTAGGTTTATCATAGCTTTTCTTCTGAAGGCCAAGCATCTTTTCATTTCATGGCTGCAGTCACCATCTGCTGCGATTTTGGAGCCCAAGAAAATAAAGTCTATCACTGTTTCCATTGTTTCCCATCTATTTCTGTTAGGGTTATGGAAATATGAAACTAATGTTTGGGGAAGAGGGTCCCCATTTAGAGGCAGAGTCACACTTTGGGCTTTTGAACCTGCAGGTTCTGTGTCCGCAGGTTCATCCAACTGTGGATGGTACTCAATTGCCATTTAATAAATGGGACTTGAGCCTCAGAGTCTTGGTATCTGAGGGTGGGCCTGGAATACCCCAGCATGGAAAGATGACTGTATCTGCATGATAAGTCGAGAGGCCCACTGTCTGGTGTTAGGATATCAAACCCACAGGAGAGCTAAGAACACTTTCTGAGAGCCCCGGAAATACAGCTACGGCACATAAGGAAGACTTTAGGTCATGGAGGGAAAAGAGCCTGTGAAGACCAATTCCATCTCTGCCTTTCTGGGCGCCATGAGACTCCCTTCACCCTGCCAAACCTCAGTTACTAATTCCTAACACACCAGCTCCTGCATTTGCTACTTTTTCTGCTGATCCTACTGTTATGACCACCATGATCAGTGGCTGAGAACTTAGTAGGCGCCAGGCAAAGTGCTAAATATATCATACCCATTATTTTATTAAATACTCACTAAGTGTTACAACTAATCCAGTTTCATACATAAGAAAAATTCAAATAATTTAAATAACTTGTATATAAGCATATTTTATTCCATGTAAAACACCATACACAGTAGATATCATTTTTGCAAAGAAACTGTCAGCTGAGGAGGAGGAACTGGCCTTTCATCTTTATAAGATGAACAGTTGTCTTTCCGTTTAATGGTTTTTTAAAAATCCCCTTGTGACAAGCTCCAGAGGACAAATAATTTATTTCTTGTGGTGTATGGCTCTCTAAATGAATTAATTGATAGGCATCCCATTGTCAGTCTGAGGGATATGGAAATAAAACAGACATGAGATGTTCTGTACCAAACTAATTTGTACTTTAAACACATAAATACTATTTTTTAAGTAAATATATGTTTACTTTCTCTCCAGCTTCTCTTCAAATGGGGGAGCCTTTGTCTTTATGTGTCTTTGTGCCATCAGTTGAGAAGTTTGTTTCTCTTTCTTGAATATTAGTAAGGAAAATTAAATATTGCTTGGGGGGGGTGAAAAATAATTCTTTTAATCCATTCCTATCCCCATTCATTGAAGATGGAATAGGAAGAATAGTTTTAATAATTGTAATAAAAGTATGATAGCAGAACCCCTCTTTCCTTTTGGCTATAAGGCCAAAATTATTTTTATAGTAATATTAAGATACTATCTGCCTTATCACTGTGCTGATACTTGCATGAATTGTGCAAAAGCAATGGTAACTTAAAACAAATTAAGACCATGGAGGGGAAAAAAATACTGTACTGATGGTAATTGTGGTCTTCACCAACTTTAAGTTGCAGAAAAAATAAAGCTATTAAATAGTTTCATTTAAGAAAGTCCTTGCTGAAGTAGTAAAAATGTTAATTTCATTACATCTCAACCCTTGAGTATGGGTGTTTTTAATATTCTGCGATGATATGGGAAGAACATTAAAGCCCTTCTATTGCATATAACAATTGTTGTGAAAAAAAAAATCACTTTGAGATGTGAACTGCACTAGCCATTTTTACTCGGGGGCCACATTCTTACCTGAAAGAATGATGGACAGACAAACTGTGGGTATTCAGAGTTATACTTTGGAGGATATTGTCTTGAAAATAAATGGAGTCTGTGGCTTCAACGAAAACAACTGACAGCATTTAGGCCAATCACAAGATCCAAGCTTTGAAGAAACACCATTTTGACAGCTGCCTAAGACTTAAGGCTTCTCTGATGAGATCAATGATGATGTTAATAAATGTGATTTTTTTTTTTATATTCTATAATGAAATGTGTCAAAGACTGGAAGACCTGCATAACTTTGGAAATCAAGATTTCTTTAACACATGATTTTACATAATCACGAATGAGTAAAAGATTCATTTAAGATAGACCGTTGAATTCTAACTCAGCAGAATACAAAACATTGAGTTCTGGTTCCAAATTGCAACCAGCCTTTAAGAAGCTACCACTCATTGGACTTCAGGTAGTTTCAAAGAAGTATAGCTACAATTATCTGAAAAGGCCATTAAAAAACTTTTCTTCTTTCAGCCACATTTATGTGTGAATCAGGACTTTCTTTGTATATATTTCAACCAACGGCAGATTAAATATATATATAGAAGCAAGTATGAGAATCCAACAACATTCCATTAAGCCAGATGAGACATTTTTAGTTTGAAAGATACAATTATTTTTCATAGTATTACTTTTATTACTATATAAGCTTATTGTTATTTTAAAATAAATTAATATATAGACATCTACAGTCTTCTCAGTTTTAATTTCACATGTGCTAAATATTTATATATGTACATAATACCCACTTAAGTCAAAGAACATTGGTGAATCTCAATAATTTTTCAGAGAAAAAAGGAGTCTGAGACCAAAAATTTGAGAAATCTGGTCTAAGGAAGTAAGCAAATGCATAAACTGCCCTTGGATGTGTAAACTGATACAGCCTTTCTGTAGAGCAATTTAAATTATCAAAGCTAATAACATTTGAGCAACTTTGATCAAAAATTTCCACTTGTAATAGTCTATCCTTAACAAAGAATTGTAAATTGATGCAGACATTGATTTATTAGAATTTTCATCATGATACATTCTATAAGACCAAAATCATCTGTGAACATCTGAGGAATATTCAAATTTAATAATCCCTTAAAATGAAATATCATGCAACATTTAAAAATATGTTGAGATATGTAAAAGAATAATTGATATGAAAAAGGATAATTTATAATATTGGAATATTAATAATATATTAAATTTTAAAATAACACAAAATAGTAGCTATAAAATAAATGTATTTTTAAAAACTATAATGAAGATGCTCTTTCCCCCCCTGTATTTGCATGCTGTATTTCTATATCTTTCTACTTACCTAGGAAATGTTGGTAATGAATTTGGAGGTAGATAGGTAATGTTTAATTACAAGAGTTTTTCAATCTTTGTATTTTCCTAATTTTGTACAGAAAATTAACTTAATTTTAATCAGGAAAAATTGTTTACCGAAATGTAGGAGGTGAGTCATGATTTTCAGATTTTTGTTTCTGTGTTTTCAGTCTTTTTCTCCTGAGCTTTAATAGAGTAGAGAAAACATGCGACTCTAAGGGGAGAAGAGCAGCGCGTCCTGGGAGCCTGGGAAATGGCACCGTGGGAGAGGCAGCGTGCGCTCAGAGAATCGGCTTGCATTAGCGACTTCTACTGGCTCGTTTTATTAGGAGCAAGGTTGAAAATATGCAATTGCCATTTTTGCAGGTCATGAGCGATTGAAAATCAGTAATGGTATATTGTTCAAATAAACAGCTCATTTCACAGAAAGTATAGAGAAAACAAATTTTAACAGGAGTATTTCAATGAAAAGACCTAGAAATTAGTAAAAAAAAAAAAGAGAGAGAGAGAGATAAGAAAAACCAAAGAAAGAAAAAGTCAGGAAGCCAATTATAGAAACAGGAAAAATAATATAGACTGTAACTCATGTTAGATAATGTGTGCTATTGAATTTCAATAAAGCATGTCCAAGTAGGAAAAATGTTTTATTCTGTGCATTATACAGTTGAGGAAATGAAGCTGAAAGGTTAGATGCCTTGCTTATAATAACACAAGCCCATGTTTTTTTCTGGGCTTCCTTGGTGGTTCAGTGGTAGAGAATTCGGCCACCAATGCAGGAGACACAGGTTTGATTCCTGAATCGAGAAGCTCCTCTGGAGAAGAAAACGGCAACTCACTCCAGTGTTCTTGCCTGGGGCGTCCCGTGGACAGAGGGGCCCGGCGGGCTACAGTCCCTGGGGTCTCAAAAGAGTCAGACACAACTTGGTGACCAAACAGCAGCAACAGCAATGCTTTTCCGAGGCAGAGGCTCCTTTCTTCTGAGTGTTCTCTTAGCCCACCTTGAAGGGAGCTCTTCTAAATAGGCATATGGGATGCCTTCGCAAACCAGAAGATTACATATAATTCTTTTCAAGAAAATCTTTGTTTCCACATCTAGGATGGTGGAAGACCAGCTGAATGTAAATGCAAAGGTGATTAAACACAAAGGTAATTAAAACTCTCTATCATGCCCTTAGTTAAGCACTAGGTTAGCTATTAATAAAGTTGACAAAAACAGCAGCAGAACATTCAGTTATAATAAATGTACTATGAAAAAAGACCAGATAAGTTTTCAAGATTTTACTACCTGGTCTTTCAAAAAATGACTTTGAGACCTAACTTTGAGGGGAAAGTAATATAATTATCTATAAAGTTCACCATCTAGCCCCTTCCCCCCAAAATAGCTGGTGTCATGCAACAAGATATGAAAATGTTAACTGCATTTGGGTAACAGAAGCAAATAGGAGCCCCTTTTAAGCTAAGGAGGAAAAAAAGCAAAGAAAAGAGAACTGGGAGGAAATTCTAAGAGGAAGAAGAAGGAAAATATTGGTAGAAAGAATAGAAGATAATATAGAAAACTTAGAGTGGATCCAGCCCCTTCACAAAAAATTCAAAAATAAGAATAGACAAATCTTAATTCAATTGAAAATTCAGAAGCACACTCTACACAATCAGTTCAAGAAGGACCAGAGCAGAGGTGACCTTGAGAAGGGAGACGCCTAAAGCATTTAGGTGAAGCTACCCCAGCTGCACACGGGTAATTTGGACATAGCATGTCCTAGGCAGAACCAGAAGCCAGAGGTGGAAATAAACTGATATGAATATAGATGCATGGACCTGAGTGATAAGAGAGAATATGTGATTCATGACAGCATCCAGATGATGGAGCCAGCTTCGTTCTGAAGTGTGAAATAGCAATAGAGACATCCTTTGTTTGGGGTATGGAAGATATGACACAATTAAACAGAAATTCTCAGGACAAGAACTCTCTTAAGGAATTCCAGTGTGTGATGTGGCTTCCTCAGGTGCAGAAAAATGACAGCATTTTTCTGCTAAAAGAACAAGATCTCCTGGAATAAGTGTTTTGTGAAAACCATTTAGCCAAGAACTGGTCTGATCTCTAAATATCGTTCCTTGAATTCTTAAATTCAAATTCAAAGAGGTGAAGTGACTTTCCCGAAGAATGTAGATGATTCCAAATTAAAACACAACCCAGATCTCCTTTATGCCAGTTTATAATTTGTTTACATGTTTTCATTGAGTGTCATGTGGGCAAACTTTCCTCACACCAGTGCTTTCTCATTTTCATTCCATTGTCTAAGTCAGCTATGAGAGAACAGCGGAGAAGGAAGTTACTAGCAGTGAGCATTGGTGTGGGGTGGCTTGTCTAATCCTATCTGGGAAAGGAAGAAATTGGGAAGACTGTAGGTTATGCTCTTAAAATGATTATGAACTCAAAAAGTAAAGTTGGAAGGGAACTGTTGATTTATTTGAGAGTCTGAGGAAGGACCTGTTAGTGCGTGGAAATGCAAACTCCAGTTGGAGTTCCAATTCAGTGAATAAAGTGTCCTTCAGGTTGCTGCTGACACGGTATCTACACCAAAGTGTAAGATATAACGATGATGCGTGTAGCAGTCCTATTCTCTGGCAAACCAGATAAGCTTGACTTGAGCCTTCAGTTTCACCACTGTGAAATCTAGCACCTTTCTCCAAGATTTCAGCAAAGTTCCAAAGTTCCTGCCTTGCACTCCCCGCCCCCCACTTTTGCTCCTCTGTCCCCTGCTGTCTTGGAATAATTCCATTCCATCTAGTATACTGACTTCATCCCATTCACTCTTTCCCTTGAGAAACCCAGTTATACTCGTGCTATCCTGAAGTCAGTAACTTCAGTGAACACTTACAAGGCCTTGGGAAAAGCTCACCTTGGGCACCACCCAAACGTCTATCATTTCCTAGCTCCCCTCCCCACATTCTCTCCTAGTCTCCTAAAACCCAGTCCCTAAACGTTAGAGTGACCAAATGATTTATTATTGCTCGAATCAGGACATTTTGAAATTGAAAGAGCATGCTGTGAGTAATAGGCTCAAGTGATAAGTTTAAATTTGGACCATGTGGAAGAAAGCAAGACACAGGTTTTCTGACCAATATTTGATCCTCCTTAACTTCTGTCCTGTGGGAAACATGGTTCTGTCTACTCAGCTTTGAAGGTAATCCTGATTGGATTGGTGGACTTTTCCCAGGACCCTGGCATATTCTGAAGTATCCATTTTTCTCTAACTCATTACACTTGTTTGATTCTTTAAGTTATCAGCAATGGATCACCTCTCCCCTTACCATTTGTGCCTCCCATAACACTTCCGTCTTTTAAGGTAGAACACAATTAATTAATCTCAATATAATCAGTTATGTACACATCTATCTTTCCCACTAAATAATAAGTTCCTTTGGGGCAAAGACTATATCCAGTTCATTATAGCAAAATGTTCTACTTGTCTCCCAGCATCCCTTGGGTTGGCCAAAAAATTCATTCATATTTTTTCATAAAATATTATGGAAAAACCCAAAGGAAATTTTTTGGCCAACCCAGTATTTTCTCTTTTTTCTATCCTAATAGAATCTTAACTTTTAGTTAAGCACATTGTCACCCAGAATTAAAACTATATATCTCAACCAGCGGCCTTTGAAGCTAAGAATAATCATGAATAAGATTTATACATGGAGTGAGGGTACAGGCTATGTATTAAAATCTTCTGGGCATTCCCTACCTTTGACAATTTGTATTCCTGGCAGATGGCATATGAATATGGTGGTTTAGCAAAGAATATTAGTCACCGATTGCATGGTCCTCTACACTTACCTTCCTTCCATGCCAACAAGCTGGCACCAAGCGCCTGTCATGGACATAATGTGATCGAACCACGAGTTATGTGATTTCCAGAGAGAGTCAGCTAAAGCCCAGTGGACCTAGAGGCTGTGCCCCTGAGTGAAGTCAGGCAGAGAAGGAGAGACAGCGTATGACACCCCTTACATGTGGAGTCTAAAAAGAAATGATACAACCGGACTTATTTACAAAACAGAAAGAGATTCACATGTTTAGAGAACAAACTTATGGTTACAGGGTGGGAAGAAGGGGGCGGGAGGGACAGTTAGGGAGTTTGGGATGGACTGTACACACTGCTGTATTTTGAATGGAGAACCAGCAAGGACCTACTGTAAGCACAGGGAACTCTGCTCAACATTAAGTGGCAGCCTGGATGGGAGGGGTGTTTGGGGGACAGTGGTACATGCACGTGTATGGCTGAGTCCCCATGCTGTCCACCTGAGACTTTCACAGCATTGTTGCTCAACTACACACCAATATAAAATGAAAAGCTAAAAGAGTAAAACCCAGTGTTCCTTCTTCATTGCTCTTCATTTTGCCACAGCGACATTGGAGTTACTTGACGGGAGTAGATACTGGGCCATCCTGGGCCATAACGTTAAGGCCCACACCTCGGGGATAACAGAGCCACCGTTCAGATGGATTGTAGGTCCCTGACACTGTGGAGAGATTACACCACCTCTGAACTATTTACTACTGGGTGTGATGTGAGATGCAAATATCCACCTTGTTTAAGCCAACACTAGTTTGGGTCAATTTTGTAGCAGTCTAATCCATTCCCAATATCTTTGCATTTTTCACTGTGTCCTGAATGGTATCACAGTTATCAGAGATACTCAAACATTTGGTGAATTGATATTAAGAGAGGAGGAGACATGTAAGAGTGTAAAAGTGTTTTTGACAAAAGTAGATTGAGAGGCAGCTCTCTGAAGATAAAAACTATCCAAAAAGTCTGAATTTCTGGACAAACATTCCTGGCATTTCCTGGCATATCCACTTGGGATAGAGTCCTAAGCCAGAGCTATCAACGCATGGAGCTAATCACACCTATGAACGAGCTTTGTTTGCCTTGCACTACACTTTCTTTAAAAACGTGAATTAGTTGCCAAGGTTTATAAGCAGGAAAATTTTACATGGAAATCAATATTTCTGGCTTCTTTTGGGGAAAAAAATGGGCGAATGAGGGCACATATTCCTATCTGGTGACATACTGGCCAGGACTGTGGTTGCCCTTCCAGGCAGGACACGAGTGACCAGGTTGTGATGACTAGGACACTGTCTCTCGGAAGTTGAGGCTCGCGTCAGTGAACATCTATGCGACGATGCTTCTTTCCTTGCCTTTTAAAAACTTGGCCTGCTTCCACAGGCAACTTTACAAATAACTGAGATTGAGAGCTTCACCTGAAACACTGAAACACCTGCCTTTGACGTTAGCCTAAGGGGCAAGATGCGGAGCGCAGGGGTTGAACAGCAGGAAGAAAAGAAGACGGGAGGAACAAAAGAAAGTGGGAGACAGCGGCAGAACAACGCCGCCAACAGAGGGACTCGGGCACAAACTCCGGACGGCAGGAGGCGTTTATCTGAGCAGGTGCGAGGGGAGGACAACGATCCCAGCAGGCCTGTGACCACCGCACTCTCTGCCGGCTCTCTTAGCCCCACCAAAGATGAAGTGGCCCCCAGACCCCAGGTCTAATGTAAGAACCATATGCTGTTGTGCTCCTCCGAGCCCTGCTTCTAGATCTTGATAGAATTCTTGACAACTTGAATGGTGATTGGTGCTTCTCCAAAGACTTGAAAGATTGAGAGGAAAATAGATAGTCCATACGTCTTCCCCCACTCATCCTGGTTTTCAATAAGAAATGTGAAGATGGAAGGTGAAATACAAGTGGAGACAAAATGAGGTTGTAAATCAAACACGTTCTTGCTTTCATTGCTGAGAAAAGCCTGTTGAGTGCTTAAGAGAGCAGGAGAAAGGGGAGGATGTGTGGAGGGAGGGAGGGTGGGAGCGAGAGAGGAGCCTCACATCGAGGCGAAGGGAAAGTTGCATTGTTGCAGTTAATCTCTTGAAGTTGGTGGGTGTAGAGCCCCAAATGTCAGAGCTAATGCAATATGCATTAGTCCATCACGTGGGGAAATCTCTAGTCCATGCAACAAGGAATTAATAAATCCAGTAATTGTGTCATGTCTGCAATATAGGCGAGGGAAAAACTCGTGTAAAGCATCTGATAGATGTGCATGCCCGGACAGCACGTGTCCCTGAGCCCTTCCCCGGGGACTGGCCTACAAGGTTGCCCAGGCGTTGCTTCTCTTCTGCTGTGCCCTCTGCAGCAGGAACTGGCGTGCCACAGAGTGGTGCTGTATAGAGCGTGGCATTGGCATCCAATTAACCAGCATACAAAATCGATTCTCTATGCTTTATTTCTTATCAAACCCCTCCCCAGAACACTAGTTCTCTAAGGCAATTAGAAATAATCACAAGCTTGCCAAAATGTTCTTTTTGATTTTCTAAATATTAAAATTAAAATGCGGTTCAGTTTTAGCTTTTAAGAGACTCTGGGTTTTTTCCTTAATAAAATGAACAGCTAAGCAGTTGTCTGCAGCATCAGGATACTATATATGTACCCGGAGTGACATATGCAACATGCCTTCTAAAACATTTTTGAATTTCTCTTTTGAATTTTCTGCAGCATATTGAAGAGTATGAAAATAAAAATCATTGTATCACATTATCATCATTGATTTTTACCTCTTCAGTGTGCTAAATTCTACCCAGAGGTATGCACATGGAGAAGTAACAGAAGTCTGGGATGTCAAGGGAGTCTGGAAAGGAAGTGTCTTGAGGACAGAATCATATTTACCACAGTGGCATCAACTTATTTGCTAGAAGATCCGTGTGTCATTTATGATGACAAGTTGTATAGGCTTCAGTAAACCAATCCTTGGAAGAAAGCTATGGCCAACCTATACAACATATTAAAAAGGAGAGACATTACTTTTCCAACAAAGGTCTGTCTAGTCAAGGCTACGGTTTTTCCAGTGGTCATGCATGGATGTGAGAGTTGGACTATAAAGAAACTGAGTGCCAAAGAATTGATGCTTTTGCATTGTGGTTTTAGAGAAGACTCTTGAGGGTCTCTGGGACTGCAAGGAGGTCCAACCAGCAGTTGGAGATCCAACTAAAGGAAATCAGACCTGAATGTTCATTGGAAGGATGGATGCTGAAGCTGAAACTCCAATACTTTGGCCACCTATTGCAAAGAACTGACTCAATAGAAAAGACCCTGATGCTGGGAAGGATTGATGGCAGGAGGAGAAAGATGACGACAGAGGATGAGATGGTTGGATGGCATCACCGACTCGATGGACTTGAGTTTGAGTAAACTCCAGGAGTTGGTGATGGACAGGGAATCCTGGTGTGCTGCAGGCCATGGGGTCACAAAGAGTTGGACACGACTGAGCGACTGAACTGAACTGCAACCAATGAACAACAGAAGGCTATGTCCCCATGTGTACCCAGGGTGATTAATCTCTTGGAAGCTGAGGACACAATAAGTTGAAGGTGTCACATATCACAGTCAATGCCAGTGATTATTGACGTTTGTCTTGGATGGACCCTTTGGTGGGACTGACTCGTGCTGGTCAGAAAACCAACATCACACACTAGCATAAATATGTCTTCTGTCATTAGCAATTTTTGGAAGCAAAATCCACACCCACAGTCTTCTTAACATTAGCTTGATTTCATCTTTTTCTTTCTAAACTATGAATCCAAGGGGGTAAAAGATCTTTGTCTTATATACCAATTTGGATACATGTATTTGTTGTACCTCATAGGGCACTGGATTGAGGCTGTTTACAAGACTAAGACTGACTAGCTGTGTTCAGTGTGAGCAAGGAAAAGGAGGGTTGCGACACTTCTCTGGGCGTCTGCCAGGCCTGTCCTAAGCTGCTCGCTTTTCACTTCTAGGGCCGCTGCTGCTGCTGTGCAGCTGTCTCCTTCCCAAACTCCCTATGGTCTGCACTCTCTCCTTTCCACGCCAGGAAGATGGAGCTTAGAATCTTATCAGAAAGTCTGACTCTCCTAGGTCAGACCCTCCGTTGTCCCTGGATAATTACCATGCCTTATTCAAACTACAGAAATCATTTTGTATAATAGTGTGAAACATAATAATCTAAAAGTTAATCTAAAATGAACGAATGATCTTCTAAGAGTCTGGAAAATAAACTCTAAAGTATAGGCCTGGTGAGAGCTGGGGAAAATGACAAGAAAGTGGAAAAGGCAAGAAAAAATGAGAAGAGTTGGCTGAACTTCATATTTGAAGTGATAGAGGAGCCAAGGAAATATTTGGCGTCAAGAGTGAAGAGAAAATTTCCAATCAGAAAAATATATTAGTCAGGTTCTCCAGAGAAACAGAGAGAGAGAGAGACTGAGACAGAGATAAAGACAGAAACATTATAAGGACTTGGCTCATGAATCACGGAGGCTAAGTCCTAAATCCACCATCTGCAGTCTAGAGACCCAGGAAAGCTAGCCGTGTCATCCCAGTCTGGACGTGAAGGCCTGAGACCCATGCAAACCAATGGTGTATATTCCATTCCAAAACCAGGGAAAGCAAGTTCTCCCTCCCTCTGCCTTTCTGTCCTCTTCAGACCCTCAACAGATCAGATGATGGCCACTCACACTGAGAGAACCTTCTTCACTCAGCATGATGCTAAGCTCTTCTGGAGTCACCTTACAGACACGTGGTCACCAAATATCTGGGCAGCTTGCAACCTATGTGTCAAGTTGACACAGACAATTAACCATTGCACATATTAAAAGCATGTTAACAGGCTAGATGTCAGAGGTTAGATATGACATGAGATGTTAGAGAGTGATATCACTTATACGTGGAATCTAAAAAAAAATGACCGAAATGAACTTATCTTAAAACAGAAGTAGACTCACAGACAGAAACAAACGCACAGTTAGCAAAGGGGAAAAGCTGCTGCTGCGGCCAAGTCGCTTCAGTCGTGTCCAACTCTGTGCAACCCCACGGACAGCAGCCCACCAGGCTCCTCTGTCCTCAGTGTTCTGCAGGCAAGAACACTGGAGTGGGTTGCCATTTCCTTCTCCAAAGGGAAAGGGGAGAAGGATAA
Source organism: Bos indicus x Bos taurus (assembly GCF_003369695.1). NCBI lineage: Eukaryota > Metazoa > Chordata > Mammalia > Artiodactyla > Bovidae > Bos > Bos indicus x Bos taurus. The sequence goes on from NC_040076.1 coordinate 155,462,109, forward strand.
ATATATCTACATATCACTATATACAAAATAGATAACCAGCAAGGACCTACTGTATAGCAGAGGTAACTATACTCACTATCTTGTAATAACCTGTAATGGAAAAGGCTCCTCTGTCCAACGCTGCACCAGGGAAGGAATTCTGTAGGGCCTGAAAGGGCACAGTGTCTAAAGTCTCTGTTGCCCAAACCTTTAGGAAATCACACAGCTTTGAAGAGGTAGAAGAAGAAAAGCTAAATAGACTCTTTCTAGAAGCAGAGGTGCTTAGGAAAAAATGTAGAAGCTGGAGAGGGACAGCCCCCTACACACACACACACACACACACACACACACACACACACACACGGAAGCACGACTAGAAGAATCCTCTGGAATGAGGCTGGGATGGAGAGAGAGAAGAGATCTGAAGGTCTTGCAAGCAGAGGGGGCTGTGTGCACTGCCTGGCAGCAGCTGAGGAGGCAGGAGGTCTCCAGAGAAGGGCGGTGAGTCTGCACAGTGGGCTTCCGGGAGCCCTCCAGAGAGATCCCTGTGTCTGAACATGGCACAAAGCCCCAGAGAGTTACTCAGCAAAAAAGGACCTGAAAATCAAAGGGAAAAAAAAGTGAAAGGATTTTTGGTCTTCCTAAGTCTGTGAAGGGTGATTCATAGCCTATATTGGGAGTTAGAAGTGATCAGATAGAGCTCAGAAACTGATGGATTGAGCTTCCACAATTTGGAAGTGATTTTTTTTTTTTTTTTTGCCTGACTTGAGAGCAGAGAGAGTTTGCCAGAAAAAGAGTAATGCGAAAATTCATGGGGAATAAGAAAAGAAAACAGTACGCTTAGAAGATGGTCCTCTTTCCAAATTACATAGGTTCATGTGGATGCTAAAGAGAAAGGAAGATTGTGTGTGTGTGTGTGTGTGTGTGTGTGTGTGTGTCTGTGTGTGTATATGTCTGTGTGTGTGTATGTCTGCGTGTGTGTGTCTGTGTGTGTGTCTGTGTGTGTCTCTGTATGTCTGTGTGTGTGTGTCTGTGTGTGTGTGTGTGTGTGTTAGAAAGAGAGAGATTCAGGGACAGGTCAGCGCAGGCCACACCAGGGCCCTTTTTGCCAAGGGCTGCACCGTGCAGGGACAGGCCTTTTTCCTTTTCTGTGAATACGACAACTTTGCGGCTGGACAGAAGTGAGAGGCAGTCCCACCGAGGGCGCAGAGGGCCACTGAGGCACAAGCAAGCATGACAAAATGAGGCCGTTGTGTAAGAGGCTTCTGGAGCTTGGCCCACGTCGTGAAAAGCAGAGCAGGGCCAAATATCTGGACAGGACCATTCGAGTGCTCATCAAATTTTCCTCAGGATCTCCAGAGACACCGAGGGGCTGAAGTTTTAAGTCATGCACAATGAGACAAGATACCAAGGGTATTTTTTATTTGCCATAAAAGTGACAGGATATTACCCATTAGGCTGATCAAGTTTTGAAACACTCAGGCTCTGCAGTCCACTTTTTTGGAATCCAGAAAAGCATTCTGAAACAAGCCTAGGACGCAATGTGCAGCAACTGAGTCTCTGCTAGACCACGGCACACAGCTAATGCCGTGACTCTTGGCAACCGTGAGATTTCATCAGAAAGCTTCCTTTCTCTCTATTTCTCAAACCATGATCTAAATAAACACTGCCTCTTGCAATTAATCTGTCTTTCCCACACAAATGTACGAAACTGTGATAGTTTCTCTCTAGGGGCGATTATCACAATCTGGTTTGGATCAGCCTGTGATGTTCATGGCTGACTCCCCCCAAGAGAGGCTGGAGCTCCTGAAGGTCAGTGACCTTGCCCTCTGCACTGTGCGTCTCACAACTCCCCTTGGAGAGACTGTGTGTGACATTCATCCATTCACTGAAAATACATACAGAATATCTGCTTGGAGCCCAGCATATGGTCCTCAATAAATGGCTCTGTGAATTGAAAATAAAAGGTCTCTCAATTGTGGTAATGAAGCTATCTGAAAAACTGAGATGTTTTTCCAAAAATATTTTCTAAAGAAAAAGAAATTATAAAGAAAACCTGTCAGGGACTTCCCTGGTGGTCCAATGGTTAATATTACATGATTCCTCTCCAAGGGCGTGGGTTTGATCCCTCACTGGGGAACTGCTGCTGCTGCTAAGTTGCTTCCGTCGTGTCCAACTCTGTGCAACCCCACAGAGGGCAGCCCACCAGGCTCCCCCTTCCCTGGGATTCTCCAGACAAGAACACTGGAGTGAGTTGCCATTTCCTTCTCTGATGCACAAAAGTGAAAAGTGAAAGTGAAGTCGCTCAGTCATGTCCAACTCCTAGCGACCCCATTGACTGCAGCCCACCAGGCTTCTCTGTCCATGGGATTTTCCAGGCAAGAGTACTGGAGTGGGGTGCCATTGCCTTCTCCACACTGGGGAACTAAGATCCTGCAAATTCTGCAGGATCACTTTAAAATTTTTTATTTAGGACAGTTGCCTCTACGCTTAAAACAGAGGTGGACCTACAATTTTCAGTTTTTGTACTAACTTCGGTATTCATGTAAAGGTTATAAAAGGTTTGTATCTTATGTTGAAACACTGCGTTTTTAATGATCTTTAGTAGTTTTTACGACTTTGTAACCTGTTCTTTTAAATTTAGTAGTTCATTGAGAAGATCGCTAGGGTCTAACGCGTGAAATGTTGGAGACCCTCACTTTTGTCATCACAACAGAATGGAACAGACTGAAAATCAATAACTCTTCTTAGATCCACCAGAGACTGAGGCCTCAGGCCCCTGAACTGGAGCGACAGATAAATAGAGAGAATCACTCCTCTTTGGAAACAGAAGCCACAAGGCCCAGGACCTGGTAAGAACACAGAAGCGGTAGCTTACCAGTTGCTGGAGACAGAGCCTGGACCAGCTTAAGAGTTTTGAAAAAGGCTTCTGGAGACCCAGCATTAGGTAGATCCCCACAGTTGTGAGTTTTACCCTCATGAACCTCCCAGCTTCTCATAGTGAAGATGAGAGAACCACCCCACTTCTACCCTGCTGCTTCTGGCAGAGGAAGGGGGAAAATCACTATTTTGAAATACACCCAGGGCATTCTGTTCTCCTAAACAAAGGCTTTCCTTCCAGGGAAATGATTTCATCAGACCTTAGCCGATAGGAGGCAAGTGGAATGTCCAAAGCCAGTTTCTTCAAGCTTTTCATACAGAAGAATGGAATGTACAACTCCAGGGCCTTCCTGACTCACTGAAGGGGAGTATTTTTACTCAATACATCATGTCCAACTTTCAGTAAAAATTACAAGATATGATAGAAGATAAAAAAGACAAACAGGAAAAACCCCACAGTCTCAAGCGACAGAGCAAGAACCAGAACTAGACTCAGAAATGACAGGAATTTAAAATACCTGTAATTAGTACACTAAGAGCTCTGAAAAAAAAATGAAAACGTACAAGCACAGATGGGCAATGTAAGAGAGAGATGGAAACTCTAAGAAATTATCAAAACTAAATGTTACAAACAAACAAAACAACAACAAAAAAACCGGTAAGAGAACTGAGAATGCCTCTGATGGCTCATCAGTAGAAATAGCTGGGGAAAGGATCAGTGATATATGACATGAAGACACGTGAATAGAAACCTCCCAAGCTTAACACAAAGCGAAAACAGGCCAAAGAAAAGGGACAGGTATCTAAGATAGATACGGCAGGTTTTATTTTTTTATTTTTCTTGGGCTTCAAGATCACTTGGAACAACGAACTGGTTCAAAATTGGGGAAGGAGTACCTTCCCCAATTTTGTCCCCAATATTGTCACTCCACTTGTGAAACTTCTATGCAGAGTACGTCATGCAAAGTGCTGGGCTGGATGAAGCACAAGCTGAAATCAAGATTGTCAGGAGATATATCAACAACCTCAGATAAGCAGATGCCACTCTATTGGCAGAAAATGAGGAGGAACTAAAGAGCCTCTTGATGAGGGTGAAAGAGGAGAGTAAAAAGCTGGGTTAAAACTCAACATTCAAAAAACTAAGATCATGGCATCTGGTCCCATCACCTCATGGTAAATAGATGGGGAAAAAGTGGAAACAGTGTATGACTTTATTTTCTTGGGCTCCAAGATCACATGCAGATGGTGACTGCAGCTGTGAAATTAAAAGACGCTTACTCCTTGGAAGAAAAGCTATGACCAACCTAGATAGCATGTTAAAAAGCAGAGACGTCACTTTGCCAACAAAAGTTAATGTAGTCAAAGCTACGGTTTTCCAGTAGTCATGGGGCATAAAAAACACTGAGTACTAAAGAACTAATGCTTTCGAACTACAGTCCTGGAAGAGACTCTTGAGAGTCCCTTGGACAAGGAGATCCAACCAGTCAATCTTAAAGGAAATCAACTCTAAATATTCATTGGAAAGACTGACGTTGAAGGTGAAACTCCAATACTTTGGCTACTGCTGGGAGCGAGCTCCGCCCGTGGCAAAGGTCATGAGGAAGGAGGCTTGGCATACGCAAAGGCGGGATCGAGCCTCAGGAGTCCCCCTGGAAATTCTCGAGCATCTACCCCCAAAACCAGAGTCTGCCTACTTTCTGCTTTGTGCTTTCACCTACACCTCTGACTTTACGGGCGGCTGTCCCCCAAAACCTCTCTCTGAAAAAAGAGTTAGCTTACAGCTCCAGTTAATAATTCCTGGGTGTGACAGTGTTTCAACCTACAAACTCCTTTGGAAGTCCTCTAGCCTGCCTGAATAGGTTTTTCCGGCCACATGTGATTGTTCAGAGCCTCCCAACTGTGAGAGGCAGGAGATGTTCTAAACTGTCTAAACACAGATTCCTTTGAGTAGTTAAAAGATTGATTAGAAATTGTATTGGTGAAGGGATTTTCACTTGTTGGGCCAATGTTTGCTGCTAAGTCTCCATATCCCTTACCTACTGTGTCCTTGGCAGTGTATTGATTGATATAATGGGTGTATAGAAATGTAAGTAGTAGCCTCAATGTTTGTAACCTTGGATCCTTGAGTTAATTCTTTTCTTGATTGAGCCCACCACACCTTTGCCCTATAGGAATGCAACTTTATCCAATGCTTTTTGGAGGCTGGCGCCTGACTTTAGAATAATCACCTTTAGAGAAAAATAAGTTTCTTAAAATGTTAACAGGCCTCCTGGCCAGAAGATGATGTAAATCACCTAAACTTTTGCATATGGTAAGTTTGAAAGCCTGGCTTCTATTAGGACCAGGAGCTGCTGTCCTTGCATGACTCTACCCCTTCCCCCATTATCCTCTATGTACAACTTAAGGTATAAAACTGCTTTGGAAAATAAAGTGCGGGCCTTGTTCGCCGAAACTTGGTCTCCCCGTGTCGTTCTTTCTTTCACCTTCTGGCTGAATTTTTCCTCTGAGGCGGGGAAGCTCGTCAAGCCTACTAATTTTGCCTGGGCTTCTAAGATCTGACCGGGGAGGCCTTAACGTCTCCTTTCCTTCGGGAGAACGGGAGGACGCCTGCGGCCTTCATAGGTGACGTAAATTCCCTGCTTTGGAATTTTATTCAGCCTCTTTTCTTCACTGAATTTCCTCACTGAGCTATCCTTTTTTAAGCCACTTTTCTCCACTGAATTTCCTCACTGAGCTATCCTCATTCTATTACTCATTATATCTTTGATGAATATTTAAATAAATAGGTCGCCTATGCCGTCTCTCCTTCGAATACCCTGGATCGGCCGGGGCTGGACCCCGGCAGGCCACCTGATGCAAAGAGCTGACTTACTGGAAAAGACCCTGATGCTGGGAAAGACTGAGGGCAAGAGAAGGGGCAGCAGAGGATGAGATGGTTGGATGGCATCACTGACTCAATGGACATGAGTCTGACCAAACTCTGGGAGATACTGAAGGACAGGGAAGCCTGGCAGTGCTGCAGTCCACAGGATGGCAAAGAGTTGGCATGACTGAGTGACTGAACAAAGCAGTAAACACATTTTTCTTATTCTTAGCTTCTCTAAAAGATAGCTATGATTATAGCTTATAAATATATGAAATGAAGGACAGCAGTGTTAGAAGGGATGACAGAGAGAAATTGGACCTCATCTGTTAGAAAGTCCCTGCTGTACTTGTGAAGTGGCATAGTGTGTATTCAAGAGTAGGCTTAGATTAATTGTAAATGTATGTAGTAGTCTTTAGAGCAACCACTAAAATACTTTACAAAGTATAATTGATATGCTAAGAGAGGAGAGACTATAGAAAAGGTAGAAAACAGTATGAATAGAGCAAAATAACAAAAGAAAAGTGTGATGAGTTTGAAAACAAAAAGGTGGCAAATATGGTAGAAATTAATACAGCTGTATCAATGACCACTGTAAACGTGAATGGTCTAAATACAGCAAGTGAAAAACAGAAATGGACAGTGGATCAAAAAACACACGACTGCTCAGCAAGAAACTCACTTTCATAATTTACAGAGAGAAGAGAGATTAAAAGTGAAGGGATGAGGGCATCTCTGGCAGCTGGGGTGAGTTTCCTGTAACACTCGGTCAGCAGCCTGGCTTCAGACACCTTGGGCAGCCCTCTTCGGATGCGCTGGGCCATGGCCGCGGGTCCAGCCTGCCAGTCTCTGGCCATGACTGCTTGTGTGTCTCATCTCTGGAGGGTCTGGGAGCAACTCTGGTCCAAGGGATGGGCTGCAGCCGTGGCTTCTTGGGGGCGTGATCCAGCGCCTTCAGAGGAGGGGCATCCGGCTGGTGGGGATGAAGACGCTGCAGGCACCAGCAGTATCTTCACTGAGCCCTGCCAGGACCCACAGAGGAAGCCCTTTCACCAGCCCTCATCAGCGACATGAAGCCTGGCCCCGGTGGCTGTGGTCCCGCAAGGCCCCCAGGCGATCTACACTGGAGGGCCAGGGAGGAAACACTAACTCTGCCGAAGCTGCCCCTGGCACTGGTGGAGATTCCAGGGAGACTTCAGCCCCCTCATTAGAAGACACCCAGAGGTGGTAACACATGAGGGTTGGGGTGAAAATTGGGCTGGGCTGATCCAGGAGTTTGTGGGAACCTCATCCAGGCCAGGGCCTTGTGCAGGGGCCCAGCGGGAAAGTCACCTGTGGTTCAGGAGCATGAGCTGGTGGCCTGGGCAGAGGGAAGTAACCACAGCAACGTGTGCTCGGCCTGGACTCTCAGGCTGCCGTGACTCTCCAGCATTCACCCAGGACCAGCACCTCTGTCGGAAAGAGCTTGAGCTCACACCCATGGTCTGCCCATCTGTCCCAGAACACTTCCCTGTCCACCTTCAACCTTATCCCAGTCCAGAGTGGTTTTGAGCTACCAGATTTATGTTTCAGGATCCTAAGTAAGAAGGAAATTGGACCAAATCCTTTCTGTACCAAAGTGCCAGGCAATATTTTGGGTGTTTCTGAAAGTGGGCTTCTGCCTCCCTTAGGTTCAGATGGTAAAGCATCTGCCCACAATGATGGGAGACCCAGGTTCAATCCCTGGGTTGGGAAGATCCCCTGGAGAAGGCAATGGCACCCCACTCCAGTACTCTTGCCTGGAAATCCCATGGACGGAAGACCCTGGTAGGCTACAGTCCATGGGGTCGCAAAGAGTCGGACACAACTGAGAGACTTCACTTTCACTTTCAAATGTGGGCTTCACGACTTTTCCTCCCCTGAAGGTGGGAGATTGAAACTTGTTGTGCTATGAAAAATTTTTAAAGTTAAGGAATAAAAGATACACAATCCCAAAATGAATCAAAAGAAGCAGAAGTGCCTATACTAATGGCAGATGAAGCTGACTTGAGAAGCAATGATAACTTTCAGGGATAAAGAGAGTCATCACATAAGGATAAAGGGGTCAATTCACCAGGAAGACACAGCAGCACTTAATGTGCTTCTTCCTTAACAACAGGCACCAAAACACATGAGGCAAAGCTGATGGAATTTCAAGGAGAAGTCGACAAATCCAGAAAAATAGCTGGATATTTTAAAACTCCTCTGTCAGTACCAGACAGGTATAGGATGCAAAGGAAAACTCAGATACCAGTTAAAATATCAGTTCTTCCCAATATTATCTAGAGATGCAATGGAATCTCAGACAAAAATCCCAGTAAGTTATTTTGTACATGTTGGTAATTCTCCAGTTTTTAGTATATCAAAAAGAAAAAGATCTGGAATAGCCAAAACAATATTGAAGAACTAATCTGTAGAATGACACTATCTGACTTCAAGACTTACCATAAAGCTACGGTAGTTAAAACTATGGAAGCAACCTAGATGCCCATCAGCAGATGAATGGATAAGAAAGCTGTGGTACATATACACAATGGAGTATTACTCAGCCATTAAAAAGAATACATTTGAATCAGTTCTAATGAGGTGGATGAAACTGGAGCCTATTATACAAAGTGAAGTAAGCCAGAAGGAAAAACACCAATACAGTATACTAACGCATATATATGGAATTTAGAAAGATGGTAACAATAACCCTGTGTACGAGACAGCAAAAGAGACACTGATGTATAGAACAGTCTTATGGACTCCGTGGGAGAGGGAGAGGGTGGGAAGATTTGGGAGAATGGCATTGAAACATGTAAAATATCAGGTATGAAACGAGATGCCAGTCCAGGTTCGATGCACGATACTGGATGCTTGGGGCTAGTGCTCTGGGACGACCCAGAGGGATGGTATGGGGAGGGAGGAGGGAGGAGGGTTCACATGTATACCTGTGGTGGATTCATTTTGATATTTGGCAAAACTAATACAATTATGTAAAGTTTAAAAATAAAATAAAATTAAAAAAACAAAACTGTGATATTGGCAAAATAATAGATCAGTGTAACGGAAAAGAAAGAGCACAGAAATAGACCCACACAAACATAGCTAACAGATCCTTGACAAAGAATAAAATAAATTTAATGGAAAAAAGAATGATCTTTTAAAAAATGCTACTGGAAAAATGAGACATGTACATGGAAAAAATATGACACAGACCTAACACCTTTCTAAAAAGGAACTCAAAATGAGTCATAGACCCAAATGCAAAATGCAAAACCATAAAACTTGTAGAAAATAACATAGGATAAAATCTACCTTGAGTTTAAAGATGCATTTTTTAGAAACAAACCAAAATCACAATCCATGAAATAAATGAAGTTGATGTCAGACTTCTTTTAAAAGAAAAAATTCTGCTCTTTGAAAGTCACTGTTAAAATAATATAAGTACAAGCCACAAAGTAGGGAAAAAAATTTTAGAGCTCATATCTGATTAAAAAAAAAACCTTATATATAAAATGTACAAAGAACTCTTAACACTTAGCAATGAGAAAAAAACAACCCAATTAAAACCTGGGCAAAAGATATGAATAGATGCCTCGCCAAGAACATATACACATGTCAAACGAAAAGGTGTTCAACATCATACATCACCAGGAAAGTGCACATTAGAACAATGAGATACCATCGCACAACTATCCGAAGGGTTAATACCCAAACGTTGACAACACCAAATGCTGGTTGGAGGCAGAACAACAGAACCTCTCACATGAATGCAGAATAACACGGGACTTTCTCACAAAGCTGAGCACAGGCTTCCCAGGCGGCACTAGAGGTAGAGAGCCCACGTGCCAATACGGGAGATGAAAGAGACTCAGGCTCCATCCCTGGGTCAGGAGGAGCCCCTGGAGGAGGGCATGGCAACCTGTCCAGTATTTTTGTCTGGAGAACTCCATGGACAGAGGAGCCTGGCAGGCGACAGTCCAGAGGGTTGCAAAGAGTTAGACACGACTGAAACAATTTAGCACGCACACATGCAAACTAAGTTTACCATACAATCCAGCAATTCCAATCTTAAAGGTTCACATGAATGAGGTGAAAACATGTTTGCACGAATTTGCACAAATTTTTACAACAGGTTGATTCATAATTGCCCAAACTGGAAGCAACCACCTTCTTTAAACAGTGACTGGTTAAATAAGCTATGTTATTCCTGTACAATGAAATAGTATGCAGCATCAGACAAATGAGCTCTCAAGCCACAAAATATATGTGGGAAACTTAAATGCATATTGCCGAGTGAAAAAAGACAGTCTTTCCAAAAAGGCTATGAACCGTGTGATTCCAATCAAATGATATTTTGGAAAAGGCAAAGCTATGGATACAGTGAGTAGGTTATCATTTGCCAGGGTGTGAGGTGGGGAGATACGAATAAACAGAGTGCAGAAGACCTTTAGGGTAGTCAAAGCACTCCACATGATCTTATAATGATAGTCAGTGATGCCAGGGTGTGAGGTGGGGAGATATGAATAAACAGAGTGCAGAAGACCTTTAGGGTAGTAAAAGCACTCCACATGATCCGGGGGACAGAGAAACACACAGGTGGAACACAGGAGATTTCTATGCTGGCGAATCTGTTCTATGTGGTGTTGTAATGATGGATGCGTGAGATTATGCACTTGTCAAAAGCTGTGAAATTTACGCTTATTCCTTTGATCAGGCTTATCAAAGACTTTGTATTTATTAGCTTTTACCAAGAATTAGCATTTAGTTTATACTTTTTTATATAGTTAATTCTTTTTCCTCTTAATTTCTTCTTTTTATATTTTTGCATATTTTGTGTTTTCTACATTCTTTAAATGAATCCACGGCATATTTCTTTATGGTTTCCTAACAAATATACTTAATATTAGAACATTTCACCTGAGTACCACTTTATAAGATATGAACATGCAGACAGACAAACACATATTGCTGTCATTATTTATTTATAAATATTTGTAATTTACACCCAGATTTCCTCTATGACTGTAGATATTTAGAAGAGTATAATAGCATTGTTTCCAGAAAATACGGCTTGCACTGACTTCTGATTTGGTAAATTTGTTGACACATTCTCTAAGATATAATAGAGGGTCAGTTTTTAGTGCATGTTTCATTAAATTTTTAATGGAACAGAAATTATTTTGCATATATAAAGTCTTACACATCTATTTCAATTACTTCTTGAATTTATATGAAATTTAGTTTGATATATATCAAAGTTATGCTGTTAGGTGCCTTGAGGTTTATAACTCATATTTTCCTGATGAAATTTGCTTTTTACCAACATGACTTTATCTCACTTAATGCATTAACTGCTATTTTCTCTGGAACTAAAATTGGCACATACCAATTTTTAATAGTTGTCAAATATAGTTTTTCCTTCTTCCCTTTTAAAACTGTAATACAAATATAAAAAATAAATGTGCTTTTGAGATGTAATTACAAAACAACTTTTCTTTCTATATATCTATCCCTTTAAGTGTAATTTAAGGTATCCCCTGCTCCTGGATGAAAACTCAGACATATCATATATTAAAAATATTTTATTTAGTAATAAAATCTTTGATCATGCACTGAATTATTTCGGTCATTCAAATGTCTATTTCCATGTAGGAAACAACTTTCAATCTCCTTACAGTTGTTACTTCTCATCGGGTTAAGGCCCCAGGTTTGGGGGAAGCCATTCATCAGAAAATGGGGCTTTCTTTACTTTTGCTCCTTCAAAGGTCAGTTTTAATTCCAATCCCAAAGAAAGGCAATGCCAAAGAATGCTCAAACTACTGCACAATTGCTCTCATCTCACACACTAGTAAAGTAATGCTCAAAATTTTCCAAGCCAGGCTTCAGCAATATGTGAACCGTGAACTTCCAGATGTTCAAGCTGGTTTTAGAAAAGGCAGAGGAACCACAGATCAAATTACCAACATCCGCTGGATCTTGGAAAAAGCAAAGAGTTCCAGAAAAACATCTATTTCTGCTTTATTGACTATGCCAAAGGCTTTGACTGTGTGGATCACAATAAACTGTGGGAAATTCTGAAAGAGATGGGAATACCAGACCACCTGACCTGCCTCTTGAGAAACCTGTATGCAGGTCAGGAAGCAACAGTTAGAACTGGACATGGAACAACATACTGGTTCCAAATAGGAAAAGGAGTATGTCAAGGCTGTATATTGTCACCCTGCTTATTTAACTTATAGGCAGAGTACATCATGAGAAATGCTGGGCTGGAAGAAGCACAAGCTGGAATCAAGATTGCCAGGAGAAATATCAATAACCTCAGATATGCAGATGACACCACCCTTATGGCAGAAAGTAAAGAGGAAGTAAAAAAGTCTCTTGATGAAAGTGAAAGAAGAGAGTGAAAAAGTTGGCTTAAAGCTCAACATTCAGAAAACGAAGATCATGGCATCTGGTCCCATCACTTCATGGCAAATAGATGGGGAAACAGTGGAAACAGTGTCAGACTTCATTTTTTTGGGCTCCAAAATCACTGCAGATGGTGATTGCAGCCATGAAATTAAAAGACACTTACTCCTTGGAAGGAAAGTTATGACCAACCTAGATAGCATATTCAAAAGCAGGGACATTACTTTGCCAACAAAGGTCTGTCTAGTCAAGGCTATGGTTTTTCCAGTAGTCATGTATGGATGTGAGAGTTGGACTGTGAAGAAAGCTGAGTGCCGAAGAATTGATGCCTTTGAATTGTGATGTTAGAGAAGACTCTTGAGAGTCCCTTGGACTGCAAGGAGATCCAACCAGTCATTCTAAAGGAGATCAGTCCTGAGTGTTCTTTTGAAGGACTGATTCTGAAGCTGAAAGTCCAATACTTTGGCCAACTCATGTGAAGAGTTAACTCATTGGAAAAGACTGATGCTGGGAGGGATTGGGCGCAGGAGAAGAAGGGGACAACAGAGGATGAGATGGCTGGTTGGCATCACCAACTCGATGGACATGAGTTTGAGTGAACTCTGGGAGTTGGTGATGGACAGGGAGGCCTGGCATGCTGCAATTCATGGGGTCACAAAGAGTTGGACACAACTGAACAACTGAACTGAACTGAACCCTCCTACTTAATGCCCCTTTATCTCAAGAGTGATAATCTCTGACTTGAAATGGAGGGAATGGGCAGAGGCCAAGAAGCAGGAAATTTCTGACTTACTAGTACCATTGTAGTGATCTACCAGCAGAACTCTGTTGACCTGGAAAATCTTTAAGTCTGGTTATTCTTCCTCTCCTGAATCATAGTCATGGACCCATCTTGGGAGAGTCTCTCAGATACATTTCTTTGATGTGGGTAAATCTGTCTCTGTTTTATGATTGCTTCTTCTTTCTTGGATCTACAAGCATTCTCTGACACCTATCTGTACATGGTCTGCCAGTCCTCCAGACTCCTTCTTGGGCAGGACCTAAAATGACTTCATGCCAGTGCCCTCTTTTCCATGGCCCACAGAACACGCTTTATTAATCTTATTTTTAAATTAATTTCAGAAGTATGGGTCATACTACAAAGCCTGCTCATTTATTCCATCATCAAAACACCTAACAAAGCCATCTCTTGCCATTTAAATTTCAAAAGATGGAGTCGGATACACCAGATACCCCAAATTCTTGGGATTCACATAGTAAGTTCTTCAAGTGGTCTTCTTGAGGAATTTCTTTCATTTTGGAGTGGAACTCTCCAAAAGTTCTCTACTTATCCCTAAATCTAACCCTTTTCTAACTTACTGGTGGGCAAAAGATGGAAAGGTTGTATAACGACTCTAGTCACCTCTCTTGAAAGTCTCATTCTGATCCAGCATCCTATATTATTCATGGTTTATGTGATTCACCCCAAATCATTTTAACACTCTGTTACACAATCTTTCCTTATAACTTACTTTTAGATATGTGTACCTCAGGGTTTTTCGGTGAAAAGAACAGTAGTTGCAAGATTAGTTAAGCAGAATAGAAATTTATTTAAGAATATTAAATAGCTCACAGAGTTTGTTCACAGAGAATGACCAGATACTCAGACTCAAGGAGGTTCCTCAGTGGATCAGATGGTAAAGAATCTGCCTGCAATGTGGGAGACCCAGTTTCCATCCCTGGGTTGGAAAGATCCATGGAGAAGGGAATGGTAACTCACTCCAATATTATTGCCTGGAGAACTCCATGGACTGAGGAGCTTGGTGGGCTACAGTCCATGAGGTTGCAAAGAGTTGGACATGACTGAGCAACTAACGCTTTCACTTCAATTTCAGACTCAAGGCCTACTTAACAGGAAAAGCTCAACCACAGTGCAAGGGCTGCACTAGCGAAGAGTAGAAATGCTGCTTCTTTTCAGCATGGATACCCAAGTCTCAGATCCCACCGGAGGCTAAATGCCAGACTGCAACTAACCTCTGCGAAAGCCAATGACTCTTACTCAAAGACTGAGAGCTCTTTTGCCACTCCCCGGTTTATCACACACATCTGCGATAATCCCGGAAGATGTTGGGAATATCCACTCTGTAAATGAGAGACTTACAATAGAGAGAGTCTCCAAAGAGGACAGCTGTCTAAAAATGATGAGTGTTTCACAAAAAGATGAGTGTCTACTTCGTTATATCATCTTCAAATGGTAATAGTTGGATTCTTTTTAACCAGACAGCATGACCTTAATTGAGAAAATTAGCACATTCACACTTATTGTGATATTGAGATTATTCCTGTAACCACACTTAATATTCTCGAACACTTTCCCCCTCTTTTTTGCTTTTTAATTATTTATATATATATACATGGCTATGCTGGTTTTTGCTGAGCACAGGCTTTCTCTAGTTACCATGAGCAGGGGGCTCTGTTTTGCTGCTCACGGGCTTCTCATGGTGGCTCCCGTTTTGCAGAGCACCGGCTCTAGAGCCTGGGCTCCAATAGTTGTGTCTCAGGGGCTTTGGTGTCACACAGCATGTGGGATCCTCCAGGACCAGAGATCAAGCCCCAATCCTCTGCATTTGCAGGTGGATCCTTAACTGCTGGACCACCACGGGAATCCCTGAGAATTTTATCTTTATTATTTTATATATTTTTAAATTTTTAATTGTAGGATAATTGCTTTATGATGTGGTGATGGTTTCTGCTGTACAACAGTGTGAGTCAGCCATAACTGCACATGTATCCCCTTCCTCGTACACACTACCTCCCCCTCCATCTCACCCCTGTAAGTCATCTCAGAGCGCTGGGCTGAGCTCCTAAGTGCACATGTATCCCCTCCTTCTTACACCTCCCCCCACCTCTCCCTCCATCTCACCCCTCTAAGTCATCTCGGAGCGCAGGGCTGAGCTCCTAAGTGCACGTGTATCCCCTCCCTCGTACACCTCCCCCCACCTCACCCTCCATCTCACCCCTCTAAGTCATCTCGGAGCGCTGGGCTGAGCTCGCTGCCACGCAGCAGCTTCCCACCAGCCGTCTGTTTTACGCGTACGCAGCGTACATACGGCACCGCTACTCTCTTGGTTCATCCCACCCTCTCCTTTCTGCACTGGGTCCACAGGTCCGTCCCCTACATCTGCATCTCTGTTCTTGCCCTAAAAATAGGTTCATTAGTACTATTTTTCTAAATTCCATATATAATGACTTACTATATGACAATCCATTTTTGGTGAATGGTTTAGCTTTTATTCTTTAAAAAAATTTTTTCTTTTTGTTAAATTAATGCATACATTAGTAACAAATCAAGTAGTACAGAGGGTTTATGAGAAAAAAAAGGAAAAAACTCTTGGAACTTTATTCTCCCCATTCTCCAGATGATCTAAAATTTGGTTTTAGTTTTTTTCTAACAAAAGTACCACAATGCTGATAGTTATTATATTTTTAATCTGTTTCTCTCTTAATTTAGGTAAAGTTTAGAAATTTCTCATTTAAATATTCCCTTAATTACTTTATAATACACATTAGATTTTTGGAAGAGCATTATAAGTACTGTAGATTTCTTTGTTGTTGTTCAGTGGCTAAGTTTCCAACTCTTTGCGACCCCATGGACTGCAGCAAACCAGGCCTCCCTATCTATCACCATCTGCCTCAGTTTGTTCAAACTCATATCCATTGAGTCAGTGATGCCATCCAACCATCTCATCCTCTATCGTCCCCTTCTCCTCCAGCCTTCAATCTTTCCCAGCATCAGGGTATTTTCAAATGAGTCAGTTCTTCGCATCATGTGGCCAAATTATTGGAATTTTGGCTTCAGCATCAGTCCTTCCAATGAACACTCAGGATTGATCTCCCTTAGAATGGACTGGTTGGATCTCCTTGCAGTCCAAGGGACTCTCAAGAGTCTTCTCCAACACCACAGTTCAAAAGCATCAGTTCTTCAGCACTCAGCCTTCTTTATGGTTCAACTCACACATAGTTTCAGAGAAGGCAATGGCACCCCACTCCAGTACTCTTGCTTGGAAAATCCCATGGACGGAGGAGCCTGGTAGGCTGCAGTCCATGGGGTCGCTAAGAGTCAGACACGACAGAGCGACTTCACTTTCACTTTTCACTTCCATGCATTGGAGAAGGAAATGGCAACCCACTCCAGTCTTCTTGCCTGGAGAATCCCAGGGACGGGGGAGCCTGATGCACTGCCATCATGGGGTCGCACAGAGTCGGACACGACTGAAGCGACTTAGCAGTGGCACAGCACACACAGCTTAATAGATATTATCATTTTTATCATTGGACTTTTAGACAACTTACTATCAGCTCTTCTTAAGGCTCATGCTGTCTTCTCTCTTGGTTTACTTGCAAATTTTAATGGAAAATTTCTGGAATATCTGTGAGTCTTTCTCATTTCATTCTTTAGTATTTTCCTTTAGTATTAATAATTTTTTTTTCTTATATCTTCTTGGCTTTCTCATCCTGAGACCTCTATTGTTTTCATGTTGAGTCTCTAGGATAAGCTTTTATGTGTCTTATATGTCCTCTCACTTTTTCACTTTGTCTTTTCCCCCCACTTTTTTGGATACATTTGTCCTATGATAGCCTTCTAGCCTCCCAACCTCTGCCATATTACACGCTGAGATCATCTGGGATTTGAGATCCAGATGGCTAGGTTATTATCTTCATAGATTGCGCATAAACAATTTTTTAGAATTAGCTAAATGTTTTATGCATTTCTTTGGACTGAAGTTTTGTTTGCTTATTTGCTGGTTTATCTCATGAGTTTATTGTGCATACATATGTGTGCACCTATGCGTATTTATTTTTCAGTTCTTTTACTAATGATTTTTTCAGAGTTTATATGTGGCAAATGTTTTTAGAGCTTTTAATCCTAAACCTCTCTGTAGGCCTTTCAAGTTTCATGCCATTTTCATTGAATATAAAATTTTAGGTTCAAAATCATTTCCTTCAGAAAATGTCAACATTTTACTCCAGTGTTTTCTAATTCATATGGTTTTTGATGAGAAGCATGATATCAATTTGATTGTCATTGCTTTGTAGAAAATCTATTTTTATGTCTCTGGAAACTAAATTTTCTCATTATTCTCAGTGTCTTTAAAATATCTCCTGAAAACTGAAATTATTGCATATACTCTGCTTGATATTAAGTTTACTTCAAAAACTAAAAAAATCATTTATTTCATTAGCTTTGAAATTATCTTATACCTTTTGTGTTAATAATTTTCTCTGCTCCATTTCTTCTCCTCTACTACAATTTCAAAATTTAGATGGAATTTCTCTTGATATTTTTATATTTTATTTCTGAGACTCACATGATTTTTTTAGGCATATTATATTAGCTTATTCTTTTGAAAAAACATTTAGGAGTATTATCCTGTTTACTTATCCTAATTCATAGATATTTCTCCGATAGTGATATGAGTGGAATAAGATATACTCTTTGCTATAATTCTGACTGCAGAAGTTTCTAAGTCCTGTTGAAAGTTGCCCTGTGCCTGAGTGCACATCAGCTTCTCCCAGTCACTTGCTATTTTAACATGTCCCACTGAACCAGGTCACAAGGGAACAGGTAATCTACCCAGGTGTGCAGGACCTATTTCCTTGAGTTACTGGATTCACCATTGTCCTTGGGTGCCCTCCTCTCACAGAGTCTTTGACTCTTAGATTTGAATGTCTGTAGAACAACAGCATCTGCCACAGCTTTCAGTGTTGCTATGTATCCAATTCTATCTGCTTTATATATTTTTTAAGAATTTCTTGAAATTTCTGCTTCACTGAGTTTTTTCTTTTAGCATAGTAATTATTTAATTCTTTTAAAAATCAAATGTTGAGTTAGCTATGTGCTCTCATTTTACTGTCTTAATCCAGTTTCCCTGGAACACATTCAAATATACTGTTTTTAAGAAGGATACTCTTGGTACCAAGTTCATGCTCAATACCATTCATTATTTTTATAGTCCTGAAGTCTGACTGGAACAATATAAGCATGATGGCCAAGAACAGAACACGTCAGGGTTTGAAATGGACTTTGGCTGAGTCTGGGATATTATAATTGCTATTATTTTTTCTGTTTTTATTTTTTTGTCCAGAATAATTAAATGATCACTTTCACAAAGTGGATAGTCAATCCCTTTTAAAAACACATCATCTGAGTATTTAAAAGCCATTACATTTAAAGGAGAAATTGTTTAATCGCACACGCGTAGTTTCATCTGCAAGTTGCATCCACAAAAAATAAAAGCGTGTTTGAACTTCAAAGTGGATTGTGGAAGAATCAGAATAATTTTGAGAACTCTGAGGTGATAACTTTTCTTTTACCAATTGATAACAACTTTTTAAAATGAAGTAAGCATTTAATAGTCAAAACAATAGTATCTAAGGCTAATTGGTTTGGTCTTTTGATGTTTGATAGCAGACTATTTAATTTTAGAAAATGTTTTCCGAGTGCAGTAGAGAAACACCGTACTATCAGTGGTACTGCCTGGGAGATAACAGCCAGGAACGTGCCAGGCCAAGGACTTGAACGAGTTGAGTTTTATTTACTTGGTCGATATGATAGACTCTCACCTCTCAGCCCTCTGCAATCAGTATTAGCTCAGAAAGAAGAGATACAATTATTAAAGCCTAGCTCTCTTTTTTCTTCAGGAGTGGGATTGACACTACAGGTTTATGACCAAAACTGAAAGGTAATATTGTATGTAAAAGACTGTCAACTTTAGATCTTTCATATCAGCAAACTCCGGGAGACGGTGAAGGACAGGGAAGCCTGGCATACTGCAGTCCATGAGGCTGCAGAGTTGGACACGACTGAGAGCCTGAACAGCAGCAAATCAGAACACTTGCAGGTGGGTGATGATCCATACGTCTCTAAAAAAGAGAATGGGAATGTAAGTGACCAAATAATAAATGGATAAAGATGCTTGGAGTATGTTAGAGATCATTTATTCCAGGGACCCTTAACCAGCGGTCCATGGATCCTCAGAGCCTGTGACTCACTTGAATCTAAATGCAGGACTTGGTAGCTGCACATGCATATCTAGCTTTCACTGGGCTCTCAAAAGCCATGTCAGACCCCCAAACTATGTAATCTGTGTCCTCAGTGATTAGTGACCAAGGGTCTATAAGTTTGTAGAAGTCTGACCGATGACTGAGCTGTGTAGGTCCCCAGGAATACTTGGGCTTGTTGACATCAAGACCTTGTTGACACGTGTCTCATTTTCTACCTTAAGTCATTATTTGAGTCTAAAGGTTTTCTTATCAAATCTACAAACATAAAACAATATAAATTATACTGCTCTACCCACCTTGAAATGCAATACTTGATACCCAAACTTCAGATTTATTGTCTGTTTTCCATTTATTTTACATCGACGGTTTTTATATTAACATTATTTTTATAATTTTTCTAACGCTAAAATAAATGCTCTTGAAAAGTGCACCATCTGTGCTTTGTCTGATTATCTGGTCCAAATGGAATGGTTGTCAAATTCTGAGTCCCTTTTATTTTTATGAAAATAAAAAGAAGCTTCACTTCCTACTCAGCTTTATGAGTGAATCAACGAGAAGTCATCTACTGCATAATCTTCCCCCTAGAAAGTGATAAATATTTACAGTATATAATGAGATTTCATGTCAAAAATTGATGGTATTTATTGTGTTTTAATAAAAGCAGATTTTGAAAACATTAGTTTTATTAAACAAAAAAGAATATTGTTTTAAAAATTGCCATTTTCATATTTGCTTTTTCTGTGGAGACCTTATATAGAAAGGCAGATTTTTAGCTAACTATATTACTATGGAAATCAGCTCCAACTGAATAGAAATAGTACAAAATAATGAAAACGCTAATACATCTTTACACATTGTATTATTCATCTATCAATTACTTTCCCTATTGTGAGCCCCACTCTTCAGGTTTGGCTGCTTAACAGTCATATTTTTCCAATATTTATTCTCAATTTCTTTTCTCAATCTTGATCCTAAGAATTAACTAAAAAAGAATATTTAAAAGGTCATGTTGTCCCTTCCTGTGCAAATCTGGGAGATAAGGCTGTTACTAACGCATTTTCTAATTTTTTAAGTAAATGTTAAGGGGAACATTTGGTTCTCTTATGAAAAGCTTTTCACAAACAGGTCAAATATGTTACAGGTGGTGGAAACACAGACTCTCCTTTCTAACCTGCCTGGGTCCCCCAACTCCTGAGCGAGTGGGGTTGAAAGGGTCATCTCTAATGTTGGTTAGAGGATCACCTAACACTTTGCGTTTTAGAAGTTGATATTTTTCCTATGGTGAAAAGGTTCTAAGAGATTGATATAGAGAAGACTGGTTTCTACAGTCAGTGATGAGACTATCTGATCACAAGTGACTCTACACGAGAGAGGATAGCTAAAATTCTTTTCAGTGTCTGCTATAAATAATTGATGGATAGTGACCACAACTAACTGGAAAATGCAGGCTCACATGGACTCTAAGACTTGCACTTCAAAACAATATTGTGCTGGTCACACATGTGCTAAATTCAGTCAGTTGTTGCTGTTCAGTCGCTCAGTCGTGTCCAACACTTTTCGACCCCATGGACTACGGCACACCAGGCCTCCCTGTCCTTCACCATCTCCAGAGCTTGCCCAAATTCATGTCCATCAAGTCGGTGATGCCATCCAATCGTCTCATCCTCTGTCGTCCCCTTCTCCTCCTCCCAGCAATCTTTCCCAGCATCAGGATCATTTCCAGTGAATCGGCTCTATGCATCAGGTGGCCAAAGAATTGCAGTTTCAGCTTCAGCATCAATCCTTGCAATGAATATTCAGGACTAATTTCCTTTAGGATTAACTGGCTTGATCTCCTTACTGTCCAAGGGACTCAAGACTCTTCTCCAACACCACAGTTTTTCAGCACTCGGCTTTCTTTATAGTCCAGCTCTCACATCCATACATGACTACTTGAAAAACCATAATTTTTACTAGATGGACCTTTGTTGGCAAAGTAAAGTCTCTGCTTTTTAATGTGCTGTCTATTTTGGTCATAATTTTTTCCTAGGAGCAAGTATCTTAATTTCATGGCTGCAGTCACCACCTGCAGTGATTTTGAAGCCCAAGAAAATGAAGTCTGTCACTGCTTGCATTGTTTCCCCACCTATTTGCCATGACTTGATGGGACAGGATGCTATGATTTCATTCCTTGAATGTTCAGTTTTGAGCGAGCTTTTTCATTGTCCTCTTCACCTTCAAGAGGCTCTTTAGTTCTTCTTTTTCTGCCATAGGTGTCACCTGCATATCTGAGGTTATTGATATTTCTCCTGCAGTCTTGATTCCAGCTTGTGTTTCATCCAGCCAAGCATTTGCTTCATCCAGCCTAGCATTTCACATGATGTACTGTGTGTATAAGTTGAATAGGCATGGTGACAATATGCAGCCTTGATGTACTCCTTTCCCAATTTTGAACCACAGTCCATTGTTCCTTGTCTAGTTCTAACTGTTGCTTCTTGAAATTTCTCAAGAGGCAGAAAAGGTGGTCTGGTATTCCCATCTCTTTAACAGTTTTCCACAGTTTGTTGTGATCCACACAGTCAAAAGCTTTGGCATAGTCCATAAAGCAGAATAGTTGATTTTCTCGAATTTGTTTTTCTGTGGTCCAGTGCATGTTGGCAATTTCATCTCTGGTTCTGCTGCCTTTTCTAAATCTAGCTTGAACATCTGGAAGTTCTCTGTTCATGTACTGTTGAAGCCTCTCGGAGAACTTTCAGCATTACTTTGCAAGCATGTGAAATTAGTGCAATTGTGCAGTAGTTTGAACATTCTTTGGCATTGCACTTTGGGATTGGAATGAAAACTGACCTTTTCCAGTCCTGTGGCCCCTGCTGAGTTTTCCAAATTTGCTGGCATATTGAGTGCAACATTTTCACAGCATCATCTTTTATAGGATATAAAATTGCTCAGCTATGATACTTCCTAAGGCCCACTTGACTTCACACTCCAAGATATCTGGCTCTAGGTGAGTGATCACACAATCATGATTATCTGGGTCATGAAGATCTTTTTTTGTATAGTTTTTCTATGTGTTCTTGCCACCTTCTCTTAATATCTTCTGCTTCTGTTCTGTCCATACCATTTCTGTCCTTTATTGTGTCCATCTTTGCATGAAATGTTCCCTTTGTATCTCTAATTTTCTTGAAGAGATCTCTAGTCTTTCCCATTCTATTGTTTTCCTCTATTTTTTTGCATTGATCAATGAGGAAGGCTTTCTTATCTCTTCTTGCTATTCTTTGGAACTCTGCCTTCAGATGGGTATATCTTTCCTTTTCTCCTTTGCCTTTAGCTTCTCTTCTGTTCTCATTTATTTATTCATGAAGCCTCCTCAGACAACCATTTTGCCTTTTTCCATTTTTTTTCTCTTGGGTATGGTTTTGGTCACCACCACCTACCATGTTGTGAACCTCCACTTGTAGTTCTGCAGGTTCTCTATTAGATCTAATCCCTTGAATCTATTTGTCACTTCCACTGTATAATTGTAAGATTTTATTGAGGTCATACCTGAATGGCCTAAGTGGTTTCCCCTACTTTATTCAATTTAAGTCCAACGTTTCCAATAAGGAGTTCATGATCTAAGCCACAGTCAACTCCCAGTCTTGTTTTTGCTACTATATGGAGCTTCTCCATCTTCAGTTGGAAAGAATATAGTCAAACTGATTTCATTATTGGCCATCTGGTGATGTCCATGTGTCCATTGTATATCATAATAATCCAATGTCAAAGTAGCTGAAGTTGAATGGTTCTATGATGACCTACAACTCCTTCTAGAGCTAACACCAAAAGAAGAAGTCCTTTTCATCATAGGGGTTGGAATGCAAAAGTAGGAAGTCAAGAGATACCTGGAGTAACAGCCAAGTTTGACCTTGGAGTACAAAATGAAGTAGGGCAAAGGCTAATGGAGTGTTACCAAGAAAACACATTGGTCATAGCGAATTCTGTTAGTGGGGTCCCAGCTTTTGACCCCCACACTACACAATACGTCATAGCTTATGAGACTGCCTTTGTCTTTCTGCCATTCACTCATCTGTGAGTCTACTTGTAATTTGATGGATGTATTTCCCCCTCCCCATCAATGTTTTTTCTTGTTATATTTATTCTTCACTGAGGGTTTTTTCCAAAATAAATAAGATACTCACGTGATTCAAAGAGAGGAAAATAGAAAGTGATGGACAGTGAGAGCCTTTCTTTCTTCTACCCCTTCCTTTATGCATCCAGTCCCCATCCTGATTTCCATACCCTGACAGATAACCTTCATTACTGGTTTTGGTGTTTCCACAATGTTACTATATTTGTAAGCAAGCCAGTAAACATATACACACAGACTCTCGTGTTCCCCATTATAAACAAACTATTTTATGATATGTATATATTTTTCCTTTTTAAAACCAGCTTTTAGAAAACCACTTTTTATTTTAAAATAAATGCATGAATGTATAAAAATATATTAATACATACACATTTTTAATATAAATCTACCCTATTCACACATACACAAACACACACACACATATATAAAATGTTTCATCATTCTTTTATACAGTTGCATTATATTTCTTTTCAAGTTATATATTATAATTTATCTAACTAGTTCACTACTGGTGAATAGTCACATGATTTTCAAACATTTTCTATTACAAAATATCCTCTACACATCATTTGGTATGATAGCAATCTGTATGCATTATTTTGCACTTGTACAGGTGTACCTATAAAGTAAAGAGTGGGAAAATGATGGCCAGGTCAAAGGTTAAAGTATTTATTAATATAATTTTGAAAAATATTGCTAAATTACCCCTAGAAATCATACTAGTCAGGTCAATATCTGTTCTCACTATATCTAGTCCACTATTTTGCAAATGAAAGGTGCCATTAAACTGCTCAATTTTTCCTCTTAATAGTTAGCAAAAGCTATTCTAGTGCAGTTTTAGTGCACATTTTAAGACGGAGCATCTTCTCATGTGTTTTAAAGCAATCTATGTTTATTTTCTCATTAATTTTGAAAATTAAAAGATAAAATGTACCAGTATCCTGTTTCCTAGTTAATTAATCCATGTTGTAATTATCACATAGCAAGCAATCACAGGCCCTCCGTGGCAGACCCTCACTCTTGAAATCAGTATTTGCCGGGGTAGTTCCTCTCCAGGCTTTGGTGGCTGAAGCACTTTCGTTCCCTCCTCCGTGTCAGTACATGATGCTCCCCTCCGTGTACATCTCACCCTCCTCCTGAGCCAGCGGGTCAGTTGAGACCTGTTGTTTCATGGCAATAGTAGAAGCACACAGGGCTTGCCTTCTTGCACAAGCGAACTGCAAGCCTCTACTTATCCCATCTGCTGGCTTCCCATTTGCCAAAGAAGCCACACATCTGAGCACTCAGTCTAGAGGCAGAGGACACACACAGGGAGAGCTGAACAAGCGGGATCGGCATTCAACCTGCCAAACGCCCTCTGCTTCCCTTCAGTTTCCTTATATTCCTTGTCCTGACTTTGTTGGGTTTGATACCTATTCATGACTCTAGTTTCTACTGACTTTAAGTATATTAAGATTGTGAACCTTCTAAACCCTACTTTAACAACATCCCATAAATTCTGTTTTTATTACATTTTTATATATGATGAGATCTCATTTTTTAAATTACTATTCAACCTAGACTTTAAGAAAATATTCTTACTAATTTCAGTTAAAAGGGCCTCTTTGTTGTCTAGTTTTATTGCATGAGGGTTAAAGAAGGTTGTGTCTGAGATTCATATTTATTTTCAATTCAGAATAGATAAAGAATTTTCTGTTGGTCTAATATGTGGCAAATTTCCCCACATATTCCCAGGATAATTCAAAATTAATAAGGTACATGATTATCTTATCAATTAGCTCTACCTTATTGTTTATGTTATTTCAATATTCTATATACTTAAGTAGAAAGGAGCAAGATGGCAGAGGAGAATGTGCACTCATTTCTCCTGTGAGAACTCCAAAATTGCAGCTAGCTGCTGAGCAACCATCGACAAAAGAATGCTGGACCCCACCAAAAACATATACCCCATGTCCAACAGCAAAGAAGAAGCCCCAGCAAGACGGTAGGAGGGGTGAAATCGCATTTAGAATCAAACCCATATGCACCAGAGATGCTTAGAGGGCTCAAACAAAGCCTTGTGCACACCAGGACCCAGAGGCCCCACAGAGACTGAGCCAGACCTGCCTTTGAGTGTTTGAATATCTCCTGCTGAGGCACGGGTCAGCAGTGGCCTGCCACAGGGGTAGGGACTCTGGATGCTGCAGACCTGGGTCATTCAGTGGATGGCATAAGCCCTCTTGGAGGAGGGTGCCATTAACCCCACCCTAGAACTGCCAAGCAGATGACCCAGATACTGCAGAACAATTATACCAAAGAAATTCTCACACTATTAAGAAAGTTCTCAGACCCACAACAGATTTCTCAACCTGGGCATTTGGCAAAGGGACTGAGAACCCAAAGGGAATTTGACTTTGGAGGCCAATGGGATTTGAGTACAGAACTCACAGAGGACTGGGAAACAAACAAAACCCTGTGTCACCAGGAACCAGGAGGAAGGAGCAGCACACCACCAGAGACTGACCCAGACTTGCCTGTGAGTGTCCAGGTGTCTCTGGAGAAGGCGTAGGTAGACGGTGGCCTGCCGCAGGGGCAGGGCACTGATCACAATAGTGCACGCATGAGACCTTTTAAGGACGACACCATTATCTTCATTCCTCCTACCATAGTTTGGTCTCAGGTCAAACAACAGGGAAGGAACACAGCCCCAGCCTTCAACAGAAAACTGGATTAAAGATTTACTAACCATGGCCCCATCCATCAGGACAAGACCCAGTTTTCCCCACAGTCAGTCTCTCCCATCAGGAAGATTCCATAAGCCCATTATCCTTCTCCATTAGAGGGCAGAGAGACTGAAAACCACAATCACAGAAAACTAACCAATCTGACCACATGGACCACAGCCTTGTCTAGGGCCCCCCAAGTCATGCTGGAGAGTTCTGACAAAATGTGGTCCACTGGAGAAGGGAATGGCAAACCACCTCAGTATTCTTGCCTTGAGAACCCCATGAACAGTATGAAAAGGCAAAAAGACAGGACACTGAAAGATGAACTCCCCAGGTTGGTAGCTGCCCAATGTGCTACTGGAAAACAGTCGAGAAATAGCTCCAGAAAGAATGAAGGGATGGAGCCAAAGCAAAAACAATACCCATTTGTGAATGTGACGCGTGATGGAAGTAAAGTTCAGTACTGTAAAGAACAGTGTTGCATAGGAACCTGGAATGTCAGGTCCATGAATCAAGGCAAATTGGAAGTGGTCAAACAGGAGATGGCAAGAGTGAACGTCGACATTCTAGGAATCAGCAAACTTAAGTGTACTGGAATGTATGAATTTAACTCAGATGACCATTGTATCTGCTACTGCAGGCAGGAATCCCTCAGAAGAAATGGAGTAGCCATCATGGTCAACAAAAGAGTCTGAAATGCAGTATTTGGGTACAATCTCAAAAATAACAGAATGATCTCTGTTTGTTTCCTAAACAAACCATTCAATAGCACAGTAATCCAAGTTTATGCTCCAAACACTAATGCCAAAGAAGTGAAGTTGAAAGGTTCTATGAAGACCTACAAGACCCTCTAGAACTAACACCAAAAAAGTTGTCCTTTTCATCATAGGGGGCTGGGATGCAAAAGTAGGAAGTCAAGAGATACCTGGAGTAACAGGCAAGTTTGTTCTTGGAGTACAAAATAAAGCAGGTCAAAGGCTAACAGAGTTTTTCCAATAGAACACAATGGTTATAGCAAACACCCTCTTCCAACAACACAAGAGACAAATCTACACATGGACATCACCAAATGGTCAATACCAAAATCAGATTGATTATATTCTTTGCAGCCAAAGATGGAGAAACTCTATATAGTAGCAAAAACAAGACCGGGAGATGACTGTGGCTCAGATCATGAACCCATTATTGCAAAATTCAGACGTAAATTGAAAAAGTAGGGGAAACCACTAGACCATTCAAGTATGACCTATATCAAATCCCTTATGATTATACTGTGAAAATGACAGATAGATTCAAGGTATTAGATCTAACAGATGGAGTGCCCGAAGAACTATGGATGGAGATACATGACATTGTACAGGAGGCAGGGATCAAGACCACCCCCAAGAAAAAGAAATGCAAAAAAAGCGAAATGGTTGTCTGAGGAGGCCTTGCAAATAGCTGTGAAAATAAGAGAAGCTAAAGGCAAAGGAGAAAACAAAAGATATATCCATCTGAATGCAGAGTTCCAAAGAATAGCAAGGAGAGATAAGAAAGCCTTCTTCAGTGATCAATTTGCCTTGATTCGTGGACCTAATATTCCAGGTTCCTATGCAATATAGCTCTTTACAGCATAGGACTTTGCTTCCATCACCAGTCACATCCACAACTGGGTGTTGTTTTTGCTTTGGCTTTGTCTCTTCATTTTTTCTGGAGATATTTCTCCACTGATCTCCAATAGCATATTGGGCACCTACTGAGCTGGGGAGTTCATCTTTCAGTGTCCTATCTTTCCCAAAAAAAAGCAAGTAGAAATTAGAAGGCCTTCCTCAGTGATCACTGCAAAGAAATAGAGGAAAACAATAGAATGGGAAAGAATAGAGATCTCTTTAAGAAAAAGAGATGCCAAGAGAATATTTCATGCAAAGATGGGCACAGTGAAGGAAGGAAATGGTATGGAGCTAACAGAAGCAGAAGATATTAAGAAGACGGGGCAAGAATACACAAAAGAACTGTATAAAAAAGATCTTCATGACCCAGATAATCACGATGGTGTGATCACTCACTACATTCAGACATCCTGGAATGTGAAGTCAAGTGGGCCTTAGGAAGCATCATTACCAACAAATTAGTGGAGGTGATGGAATTCCAGTTAAGCTCTTTCAAATCCTAAAAGATGATGCTGTGAAAATGCTGCACTCAGTATGCCAGCAAATTTGGAAAACTCTGCAATGGCCACAGGACTGGAAAAGGCCAGTTTTCATTCCAATCCCAAAGAAAGGCAATGCCAACGAATGCTCAAACTACCCCACAATTGCAGTCATCTCACACACTAGCAAAGCAATGCTCAAAATTCTCCAAGCCAGGCTTCAGCAGTACATGAACCGTGAACTTCCAGATATTTAAGCTGGATTTATAAAAGGCAGAGGATCCAGAGATCAAATTGCCAACATCTGCTGGATCATCGAGAAAGCAAGAGAGTTCCAGAAAAACATCTGTTTTTGCTTTATTGACTATGCCAAAGCCTTTGACTGTGTGGATCACAACAAACTGTGGAAAATTCTTAGAGTTGGGAATACCTGACCACCTTATCTGCTTCCTGAGAAGTCTGTATGCATGTCAAGAGGCAACATTTAGAACTAAACACAGCACAATAGACTGGTCTCAAATAGGAAAAGGAGTACGTCAAGGCTGTATATTGTCACCTTGCTTATTTAAGTCATATGCAGCGTACATCATGAGAAACACTAGGCTGGATGAAGCACAAGCTGGAATCAAGATTGCTGGGAGAAATATCAATAACCTCAGATATGCAGATGTCACCACTCTTATGGCAGAAAGTGAAGAACTAAAGAGCCTCTTGATGAAAGTGAAAGAGGAGAGTGAAAAAGCTGCCTTAAAACTCAACATTCAAGAAACAAAGATCATGGCATCCGGTCCCATCACTTCTTGGCAAATAGATGGAGACAAAATGGAAACAGTGAGAGAGTTTATTTTGGAGGGAGCTCCAAAATCACTGCAGATGGTAATTGCAGCCATGAAATTAAAAGACGCTTACTCCTTGGAAGGGAAGTTATGACCAACCTAGATAGCATATTAAAAAGCAGAGACATTACTTTGCCAGCAAAGGTCCGTCTAGTCAAGGCTATAGTTTTTCCAGTGGTCATGTATGGATGTGAGAGTTGGACTGTGAAGAAAGCTGAGCGCCGAAGAATTGATGCTTTTGAACTGTGGTGTTGGAGAAGACTCTTGAGAGTCCCTTAGACTGCAAGGAGATGCAACCAGTCCATCCTAAAGGAGATCAGTCCTGGGTGTTCATTGGAAGGACTGATGCTGAAGCTGAAACTCCAATATTCTGGCC
The DNA here is from genome assembly GCF_003369695.1 of Bos indicus x Bos taurus. Classification (NCBI taxonomy): domain Eukaryota; kingdom Metazoa; phylum Chordata; class Mammalia; order Artiodactyla; family Bovidae; genus Bos; species Bos indicus x Bos taurus. Next base: position 155,491,442 of record NC_040076.1, read on the forward strand.
ACCTGATGCGAAGAGCTGACTCATTGGAAAAGACCCTGATGCTGGGAAAGATTGAAGGCAGGAAGAGAAGGGGACGACAGAGGATGAGATGGCTGGATGGCATCACCGACTCCATGGACATGAGTTTGAGTGAACTCCGGGAGTTGGTGATGGACATGGAGGCCTGGCGTGCTGCGGTTCATGGGGTGGAAAAGAGTCAGACATGACTGAGTGACTGAACTGAACTGATGTACTTAAGTATTTCCATCCACTTGATCTGACACAGACCAAGAGAGGTAATTAATGTTTTTCACTAGTGCTTTTTGTCTGTTTCTACTTCTATCATCTGTAATTTATACGTTATAAATGTTTGGTGCACAGATAGTTGTAACTTTATTATGTCCACTGTAAATAACACACTTCTGAACTATTAGGCTTTCTTTTTTTGTTTTAGTTTGGCTGATATCTCTACTTTATTGTTGTTTGTATTCTCTGGTTTATAGCTCTAATTTTTTTTTTTTTTTTTTTTTGCCTTTCTGGAATAATTATTTAATTGAATCTACAATGCACACCATAGAATTGGGTTCTGTGATCCTTCTGGAAAGTTTCTTCTTTTAAAATCTAAGCCTTTTAGTAGGTGAGTTATTGATATAAAACTTCCGTTTTGTCTTTATTCCATGGTGTTTCTTGTACTCCCTTGTCTCTGTGATTTTGAAGTCTTTCATTTCCAAGTCTCTTTTCTTTGCTTTTTCTGTGTTGCTTTTCTGTTATTCACATTATGTGTTTTTTCCTTGAGTTGTGATCTTTATAATAATAAAGATTTGTTTGAGACCCTTAGACTTGTATTTCTAAATTCCCTGCTATCAATAATGATTAAAAATTAAGATATTTCCTCTTCCTTTTCCTTCTACTCCCTCTTTTCTCTCTGCTGACTTTAGTTACTAATTCTATTTACTTTTAATAAGTAAGAGAATGAGTTTATGGGGTTTCTGACTCCCTTTCTCCCTTGCCTATCCATTTTTTATTATATAATTTCTACATGGTCAAGGCACATAATATTTATATTTATTCTGACATCTCAGCCCCCATACTTTTCTTGCCTAGGTTCTACAAGTAAATACTTTCAATATTTATTTCTAGTGCTTTGGTCACTGGTTATCTAGTTACTTTTTAGTTGGCTAAAATTCAGTGAACCCTGCAGAAAAGCTCAACATCACAATATTCTCCGAGCTCTTGCAAGGCCAAAACAGTTCATAGATTTTATAATTAAGTAAAATTTTGGCAGTTAAACAGTAGGGCTTCCCTTGTAGTTCAGTCGGTAAAGAATCTGCCTGCAGTGCAGGAAACCCAGGTTCGATCCCTGGGTTGGGAAGATCCCCTGGAGAAGGAAATGGCGATCCACTCCAGTACCCTTGCCTGGAAAATCTCATGGACAGCGGAGCCTGGTGGGCTGCAAAGAGTCGGGGTCGCAGAGTAGGGCACGACTGAGCGACTGACGCTTACTCACTTAAACAGTCTTCATCTCACACTCTTTCCTTGGGTATCTTGTTGCTCACTGCCTTTATGTACTAAATGTTGATAAGCAGAAATGCAAGACCAGTAAGAATTTTTAAATTTTTCCCCTTAAATGCTGCTACAGTGGTGGCTCCTTTTCCCCCTCCTCTTCTTCCTCCTTTTTCTTCATTTTTAAAGTTCAAGTGTAAGTCTTCAAGTTGACCATACTGGATCCATTTTCCTCGTTTACTCGGTGTCCTTTGAAAATGTTGAATTTTACTCGAGCCTTGTGATCCTGGAAAATAGCAAAGATTAAAGACATGTCACCACCCTTTTGTATTCTGGGAAACTACTTATTATAAAGAGTTTCCCTTTGGTATATAACTTGGAAAAGGCTCACAGATTACTTATGACAGCAGAGACATTGGCCTTCCAAATTCCCATCCTTTGCCTCATAAATGGTTAGATAAACTGTATTGTCCTCACTGATCAGTCACAGCGAAATGTTTGTGAACTGAACTTTGGTTTAATTTCTCTCCTTCCCCAAGGTATCTGAACTTTAACCCATCCTCTGCCTAAACCAGCACACAACCCAGCTTCAAGGGCTGCAGGAAAATAGGCCGACCTTAAAGTAAAATACTCCCTGATCATAGAGATTGCCTCTGCTCCTGAACCATCTGGGCACAGGGAAACTTAAATCTTGCCTCTATCCTAGGTGCTAGTTATGAAAATTTACATGGTTCTAACTTGTATTCAAGTCCTCAAATTCTCAGGGTAGTCTATTATGCTGTCTGGGATTAAACATAGATGGGAGATGAAGCCTGGAGAAAGAGTGAAATACTCAAGATGCCTTTGCTGGGATACATCATCATCCAGTTTTCTTTTGTATCCCCCATTCTCTCCCTCATTCTTCCATTTCATGAAGTCTTATCTACCCTCAATGGTAGGAAAAACTGAAACAGGTCTCTTTATTCTACCTGTTTTTATTTTGAACTTAAAACAGGGCTTCAGAAAGTCAAAACTTTTCTTTTTCTCCAGTTTTCCTGCATTTTCCTCCCTTGACATAATCAGTACTAAATGAGAAGTCATCGATGCTTGAACGTGGAGTAAGGAAGTGAGAGACAGGAATTACAGAGGAAAGAGCAGAATAGCAGTCTGCACATGGCTGTTAGCTGGGAAATAATTCTGTTAATATTACAAAAGAGCCTTGAGTCATAGACACTCTCATCAGTTCCCCTGTTCTCCCAGGGCCCAAGAATCTGCAAGAGATCTGGATGAGTTTGGGGAGGAGTATCTGTGTTCGGTAGCTATCAGACATGCGTGGATACCACCCCATCCTGGAAGGGGTCATCTTTCCCTCCCAAACTTGGACACTGGTAATCAGAACATGCCCAGACATTCTCCCTCTCCCAGTCAAGGCTAAGCTTGCTGCTGTTTAGTTGCTAAGTTGTATCCAATTCTTTGTGACTCCATGGACTGTAGCCCACCAGGCTTCTCTGTCCATGGGATTTCCCAGGCAAGGGTACTGGAGCAGGTTGCTATTTCCTTCTCCAGGGAATCTTCTTGACCCAGGGATCGAACTCATGTCTCCTGCTTGGCAGGCAGATTCTTTATCATTAAGCCACCTGGGAAGCCCAAAGCTAGCTTAGTCAAGGCTTAATTTAAGGCTAAGTTTCTGGCCTTATCAGGCCCAAGCAAGATAAAACCTCCTGCACAGGCTGGAGCAAGTGTGCCAAGACCTGAAAGGTGATTCAAAGTGCCCGGAGCTCAGTGTGCCCTAACTGTAATAAGCTAGCTTTGCATTTTTGCCGTGCCCCCCGCCTAGTGGGTTTGGCTTGGGTGCTTATGGGTAAGTGCTGCACACTAAGTGAAAGGTTATAAAACCTGAAACTGTTAGTCAGCTTATCAGTCCAATGAGGTAGCCTGTGGGGCGGGACTTGACTCTAAAAAACTGAACCCTGCCCTCACTGCTGCTGTTTCCAGGCGGAGGCAGCCTGCTCTTTCCCCTTCTCCAGAGTGTTCTTTTGCTTTGCTTAATAAACCTCCTTCTGCCTGAAACTTCTTTATGTCACTCATCTGAATTCTTACCCTTGAGAGGACAAGAACCAAGAAAATCACTGTTCCATCAGCAACATCTCCATTCCTTGGATAGAGCCGAGAAACATCCTGGAATGTCTCAAGCTCAAGTCCTAGAGGTAATGCACTTTGGAATTACCTTATTCCAGCCCGCTTTGCCACATTTGGCCAGATAATACCCATTTATGCTTCTTCCCTCTATTTTATTATATTTTCTTCAAATACCCAAGATGTGGTTTATTAACCACTCAGTTTTCTGTGAATTACTTCTTATTTTTCAACCCTCCATTACATAGTTCTCTTTCTTTGATAATAGAAATTGCTTCTACCTCTCCAAATCTCTATTTCTTCATCTATAAAAAGGAAGTTATTGTATCATCTTTATAAATGTCATACCTATGACCTTATAATGAGAATATGCTTAGACTGGAGATCTGATCACATTGAGTAAATTGGAAATTACCATATCAATATCAATTATAAACAGATGTTTATAATATACAGTTATTTTAGAGTTCTTGCTGGAGAAGATGGGTACACGTCCTTCTATTGCATCAAACAGAGATGGTAAGGACCTAACAGAAGCAGAAGATGTTAAGAAGATGGGGAAAGAATACACAGAAGAACAAAAAAAGATGCAAAATAGATCTTCACGACCCAGATAATCATGATGGTGTGATCACTCACCTAGAGCCAGACATCCTGGAATGTGAAGTTAGGCAGGCCTTAGGAAGGATCACTATGAACAAAGCAAGTGGATGGGATGGAATTCCAGTTGAACTATTTCAAATCCTAAAAGATGATGCTGTGAAAGTGTTGAACTCAATATGCCAGCAAATTTGGAAAACTCAGCAGTGGTCACTTGACTGGAAAAGGTCAGGTTTCATTCCAATCCCAAAGAAAGGCAATGCCAAAGAATGCTCAAACTACCACAGAATTGCACTCATCTCACACGCTAGTAAAGTAATGCTCAAAATTCTCCAAACCAGGCTTCAACAGTTCATGAACCAAGAACTTCCAGATGTTCAAGCTAGATTTAGAAAAGGCAGAAGAATCAGAGATCAAATTGTCAACATCCATTGTATCATCGAAAAAGCAAGAGAGTTCTAGAAAGACATTTACTTCTCTTTAATGACTATGCCAAAGTCTTTGACTGTGTGGATCACAACAAACTGTGGAAAATTCTTAAAGTTGACCACCTTACTTGCCTCCTTAGAAGTCTGTATGCAGGTCAAGAAGTAACAGTGAGAACCAGACATGGAACACTGACTGATTCCAAATCGGGAAAGAAGTACATCAAGGCTGTATATTGTCACTCTGCTTATTTAACCTGTATGCAAAGTACATCATGCAAAACGCTGGGCTGGATGAAGCACAAGCTGGAATCAAGATTGCTGGGAGAAATATCAATAACCTCAGATATGCAGATTACACCACCCTTATGGCAGAAAGCAAAGAAGAACTAAACAACCTCTTGATGAAAGTGAAAGAGGAGAGTGAAAAAGTTGGCTTAAAACTCAACATTCAGAAAACTAAGATCATGACATCTGGTCCCATCACTTCATGGTAAATGGATGGGGAAACAATGGAAACAATGAGAGACTTTATTTTCTTGGGTTCCAAAATCACAGCAGATGGTGACTGTAGCCATGAAATTAAAAGATGTTTTCTTCTTGGAGAAAAGCTATGACCAAGCTAGACAGCATTAAAAAGCAGAGACATTTGGACCTTTGCCAACAAAGGTCCATCTAATCAAAGCTGTAGTTTTTCTAGTAGTCATGTATGGATGTGAGAGCTGGACTATAAAGAAAGCTGGGGGCCAAAGAATTGATACTTTTGAACTGTGATGTTGGAGAAGATTCTTAAGAGTCCCTTGGACTGCAAGGAGATCCAACCAGTCCATCCTAAAGGAAATCAGTCCGGAATTTTCACTGGAAGGGCTGATGTTGGAGCTGAAACTCCAATACTTTGGCCACCTGATGCTGAGAACTGACTCATTGGAAAAGACCCTAATGCTGGGAAAGATTGAAAGCAGGAGGAGAAGGGGACGATAGAGGATGAGATGGTTGGATGGCATCATCGTCTCAATGGGCACATGTTTGAGCAAGCTCTGGGAGCTGGTGATGCACAGGGAGGCCTGATGGGCTGCAGTCCATGGAGTGGAAAAGAGTCAGACACGACTGAATGACTGACTGAAACTGAATATACAGTAATTTTCATAATTATGAAATATTAGAAAGCAGGTCTGAAGAGGTATCTAAAAATACAAAGAAAGACACTGGGAATGATGATTCCCCAAGGCCTCTCATGCCCTAGGGCTGTGCATATCTTCAGAAATGGTATATTCTGGGGTTTTGTCTTAAACAGGTGCTTGTCTGGACTCAGTGTGCAAGTCAGCTCTCATTATAGTAATGTGACCAGGCTCAACCAGCTGAAGTGTTTCGGATTACAACGCCTGTATCCATCAAGGCAAAACTGTCAAACGACTTGTAGCTCTGAGCTGCAGAGAGGCTACCTCCTGCAACATGTTCTATCTGGTGTTTTAACTGGCCTGATCCATAAAGTCTAACCCACACTGGGCACTTCCTCAAATTTCCTTAAAGAATGGTAGACTGGGAGAGGAGTTGTGTGGCTTCTATAAGTTTATTTTCAGTAAGAGGAAGGGAGCCCTAGAGTCGAGCATGAGGTTTCCTTCTGGTCCAGGATGAGCAGACATCCTGATTCCTCTGCGGCCGCTGATGCCCATCACTGGGGGATCACTGTGACTTGCTTGGCCAAGTCGTGACAGAGCTGCTCATTGTCAGGGAACCCAGTGCAGAACTGCCCAGTCAAGGAGCAAGATAATACCCATCTCTAAATCACAGGACGAGACAGCTGTAGTCCTCTGCTGACATTTTTTTCTCTTAAATAAGAGAATGAGGTTTTATCTGCAAGCAGGTGGAAGGAGGTACCTTACAGGGCCTCCATGATTGGCTCCCAGCCAATCTTATCCATTTTTCACAGCTGGCATCAAGATAAACTAATTTTTTTACTTAATTGACCCCTATTACTTTCATTTTCATAGCTCACCACCGATTGATGGAATACGATTTAATACAATGCAATTCATGTTAGAGGATCCTTCATAGAAAAGCATGAAAAAAATTAGTTAAAACCTAAGTGCCCACCAGTGGGGGTAGGGGAGATGGAGATAGGCATAAAGAAGACAACATAATTCTAAGAGAAAAGAGAGCTCTACAAAATAGGAAAAGAATTGGTGCTGCCTGTGCTGAGAAAGAGATAAAGAAAAAGCAAGATGGACAACAAGTCGTCAATAGTTACTTCACTGAGATGCTTCTAAGAATTCAAGAAAGCTTCCCAAAGGAGGTGGAATGTGGTTGAGCCTTGGGAAGGAGTGAGGGAAGCAGACACCAAGCTGATGAGGACAAGGGAAGCTGTTCCAAGCAGGGGGGTGGGAGAGAGGCGGGTAGGAGAGAAAGGGGCTGAGCACGGCAGGAGGGTTGTGGAAAAGCGGGCGGCCCCCACCGCGTGAGACGCCTGCTTCCCCTCCCCATCCGCCCCTCCCCCACCCCGCCACCTGCCAAGTGTGTTCATCCGTTTCTCTTTATATCTGTTTGGATCTGTGTATTTCGGACTTGCATGTTTTTATTTCCTTCCATGAAACTTGTTTCTGATTTTGGAAATCGGACTTTTTCATTCTTTTGGAAAGCAAGAAATACACACACATACACACACACACACACATGCATGCACACTCATTTCTGTATCTATTTATATATTATAAACAATGAATCTACCTGATGATTCCAATTCCAGTGCAACATTCCTCTCTTTATTCTAGCTGCCTCTTTTCATATTCACAGTGCCAATAGAGACAAATCTGGCATCATTATCATCAATATGCTTACACACTTGCTCAGTCACAGGACACGGAGTTATTTCAGAATTGTTTGGCCATACCACTGTGAAAGTCATCCCCACTGAGTATACTTTAATATCTGGGTTTTTTACATTTTTTATTGGAATACAGTTCATTTACAATGTTGTGTTAGTTTCAGGCGTACAGAAAAGTGAGTCAGTTATGCATGTATATTGCGTGTGCATTAGTCGCTCAGTCGCGTCTGACTCCGTGTGACCCCACGGACTGTAGCCCCCCAGGCTCCTCTGTCCATGGGATTTTCCAGGCAATAATACTGGAGTGGGCTGCCATTTCCTTCTCTAATATACATACATATACCCATTCTTTTTTAGATTCTTTTCCCCTATAGGTGGCTCAGAGGTTAAAGCGTCTGCCTCCAATGTGGGAGACCCGGGTTCCATCCCTGGGTCAGGAAGATCCCCTGGAGAAGGAAATGGTAACCCACTGCAGTATTCTTGCCTGGAGAATCCCTTGGACGGAGAAGCCTGGTAGGCTACAGTCCACGGGGTCACAAAGAGTTGGACACGACTGAGCAACTTCACTTATAGGCCATTACAGAGAATTTGAGTAGAGTTCCCTGTGCTGTACAGTAGGTCTTTATGGGAGGAGGGGGAGTGAGGGAAAAAATTGGAAGACTGGGATTGATATAAACACACTATTATTCAGGAGGCTTTTGAAGATCATAAACTTGCAACAAATTGGAAGGAATTACTATAACCCAAGTGACCCAACTGATATCCCAAATCATAGGTTTGTATGAACTGGAAAGTGTCTATTTCTTGGGTTTTGTCACAAACCTTGAAAGTGACATTCTACTGTGAAATGATAAGATTTACTATGGCTGTTAATGGCAACCATCACATTAAGTGAACATTTAACTTGGCTTGAACAATAGAGGAGACATTCCAGAATACTTGGAGTTTTAAAGATCATATGCTATTTATGTCATGGGGAAAAAGCATGGAGTCGTGCAACAAAAAGTTTATATTTGCTCTCAGGTAACAAAATTCGTCAACTAATGACAATTGCTTCAAAAATTACTGTAGTGTATCAGGATTGCAGCTTATGTGGCTTAGCTTTATTAAAATACTTATAGGTGCTTTCAACTAGATTTTTCAACTCTTAAATCAATATACATAATAAAGTTTAATAAAATTAGTGTATCAATTTAAAATGGAACTTGGAAAGTTATTATAATACTATTATAAAATAATATCCATTGTTCAGATCAGATCAGATCAGTCACTCAGTTGTGTCTGACTCTTTGCGACCCCATGAATCACAGCATGCCAGGCCTCTCTGTCCATCACCAACTCCCGGGGTTCATTGAGACTCACGTCCATCGAGTCAGTGATGCCATCCAACCATCTCATCCTCTGTCGTCCCCTTCTCCTCTTGACCCCAATCCCTCCCAGCATCAGAGTCTTTTCCAATGAGTCAACTCTTCGCATGAGGTGGCCAAAGTACTGGAGTTTCAGCTTTAGCGTCATTCCTTCCAAAGAAATCCCAGGGCTGATCTCCTTCAGAATGGACTGGTTGGATCTCCTTGCAGTCCAGGGGACTCTCAAGAGTCTTCTCCAACACCACAGTTCAAAAGCATCAATTCTTCGGCACTCAGCCTTCTTCACAGTCCAACTCTCACATCCATACATGACCACAGGAAAAACCATAGCCTTGACTAGACGAACCTTTGTGGCAAAGTAATGTCTCTGCTTTTAAATATGTTATCTAGGTTGGTCACAATTTTCCTTCCAAGGAGTAAGCGTCTTTTAATTTCATGGCTGCAGTCACCATCTGCAGTGATTTTGGAGCCCAGAAAAATAAAGTCTGACACTGTTTCCACTGTTTCCCCATCTATTCCCCATGAAGTGATGGGACCGGATGCCATGATCTTCGTTTTCTGAATGTTGAGCTTTAAGCCAGCTTTTTCACTCTCCTCTTTCACTTTCATCAAGAGGCTCTTTAGTTCCTCTTCACTTTCTGCCATAAGGGTGGTGTCATCTGCATATCTGAGGTTATTGATATTTCTCCCAGCAATCTTGATTCCAGCTTGTGCTTCTTCCAGCCCGGCGTTTTTCATGATGTACTCTGCATATAAGTTAAATAAACAGGGTGACAATATACAGCCTTGACGAGCTCCTTTTCCTATTTGGAACCAGTCTGTTGGTCCATGTCCAGTTCTAACTGTTGCTTCCTGACCTGCATACAAATTTCTCAAGAGGCAGATCAGGTGGTCTCGTATTCCCAACTCTTTCAGAATTTTCCACAGTTTATTGTGATCCACACAGTCAAAGGCTTTGGCATAGTCAATAAAGCAGAAATAGATGCTTTTCTGTTAGAGATCTTTAAAAGATCAGTCTTTATCCAGAAAATATAAAATATAAATGATAAAAATTAATTTCCCAGGGCTTACACTTTTGGCTTAGTTAATGAAGGTAAAAAGCATAACTTGATACATATAAAACATGGTAGGATATTCACAGGGATTACTCCATAGGGGTTACAGTTCACAGGGGTTACTTCATGGCATTCATTCTGTTTGATAAGCTGGTGATTTGGCCTGGCTTCACTCCTTCTATTTTTCAGTATGAAAATAGCATCATGCTTTGCACTGATGTCAGTCGTGAAGTCCTTCAAAGTGAAACTGCTTTAGATTTCACGTCCAACTTGCATCATCAAACTGAAGAACACAAATTTTAGAAACGACTTTCTAAAGAACTGACAGTTTTAATTGTTCTTACCAAGTAACATTGTGTATAATGCAAAATAATTTTACTAGTCTTAAGATATTGTGCCTTATAGTTCTAAAACGTTAATGAGAAAGTAAGGTTTAAGGTTGAGAAGTTGGAATAGCATAAAAACAGGGGAGGGATACTTATAATAACCTTTCTTAAGAACAAAAGTGTTGGAAGAATATCCTCATCTGAACAGGAGAAACAGCCAATGCTTTCTATCCTTTTTAGTTTTAATTTTAGTCTCTAATAGTAATTCTGCAAGTTTCTAATAGTTATTTCCCCATCCATATAGCATAAGAAATTACTTAAGCTTTAAGAAATTCTTTTCTCTTTATGTTTCCATTATATTGCACATTACCAAGTCATTTCAAAGTTTACTTTTTTAGAGAGTACTTTTACTTTTTTATATTTTTAGTATATATTTTAGTATATATTTTTATATTTTTAGTATATATTTTAGTATTTTTATATTATTTAGCCTTTGTTTTAAATTGATATATCCACACATTTTAATCAAATACCAATAGGTATAACCATAAAGCATATGGAGTAGATGATATTGACTGGGACCAGAATCCAAACAGCATCTTTAGGAAAGCAGATGGCTCTGAAGTCAGCTTCTTAGAGGGCGACAGGTAGGTGAGACTTTAATGTTGATTTTTACCTTTTTAATGTGAACTGCTTAGACCTTAGAAGACATCTGAAATATCTTCAGTAGAATTGTTTAACAGGAGTACATATGGAAGAAGTTGCTCTTAAAGCTGTACATATTAATAAATGTGCTCATCGGGGCTCCCTGGTGCCTCACTAGTAAAGAATTTGCCTGCCAAGCAGAAGACGCTGGTTCGACCCGTGGGTTGGAAAGATCTCCTGGGGAAGGAAATGGCAACCTGCTCCAGTATTCGTGTCTGGAAAATCCTGTGGACGGAGGAGCCTGACGGGCTACAGTCCACAGGCTCACAAGAGTGAGAAACGACTTAGCGACTAGACGACAACAACAAGTATGTAAAACATTAGGTTTTATGGTAAAATGTATATACAGTAAAATATATAAATTTTAGGTGTACAATTCAATGAATTTTGATAGATGCCTGCATCCATATAATTCATATTTCTATTAAGATATAAAAAAAGATTTTATTATTGTAGAAATTCCCCTCTCTCCTCTTCCTGATAAATACCCAGTTCCAGTAGATTAGTGTTTTCTTTTCTAGAAATCTATACAGGCCAAATATATTTCATACATATGAAATCATACAGTGTACAGTGTTCTGTTCCTGGTTTAATTTTCTTAGTATATTTTTTGAAAAATTCATGTTGTTATATGAGCTCAATAGTTTTTCATTTTTGTAGTCTGTATTACTCAATTGTATGAATATATCAGAATATTTATCTATTCTTTTCTTATAAGCATCTGAGTTGTTTATACTTTGGAACTATTATGAGTAAATCTGTTACAAACATTTCCAATATAGTCTGTGCGAAAATATATTCTAATTTTTCTTGAGTAAATTCCTAGGAGTGAAATCATTAGATCACAGGAGGATATATTCTCAACCTGAAGAAGAAAAAAAATACCTAACAGTTTTCCAAATTGATTGTAGTGCATTACACCCCTCCATCAGTGTGTGAAGTGAAAGTGGAGAGTGAAAAAGTCGGCTTAAAGCTCAACATTCAGAAAATGAAGATCATGGCATCTGGTCCCATCACTTCATGGGAAATAGATGGGGAAACAGTGGAAACAGTGTCAGACTTTATTTTTCTGGGCTCCAAAATCACTGCAGATGGTGACTGCAGCCATGAAATTAAAAGACGCTTACTCCTTGGAAGGAAAGTTATGACCAACCTAGATAGCATATTCAAAAGCAGAGACATTACTTTGCCAACGAAGGTTCGTCTAGTCAAGGCTATGGTTTTTCCTGTGGTCATGTATGGATGTGAGAGTTGGACTGTGAAAAAGGCTGAGCACCGAAGAATTGATGCTTTTGAACTGTGGTGTTGGAGAAGACTCTTGAGAGTCCCCTGGACTGCAAGGAGATCCAACCAGTCCATTCTGAAGATCAGCCCTGGGATTTCTTTGGAAGGAATGATGCTAAAGCTGAAACTCCAGTACTTTGGCCACCTCATGCGAAGAGTTGACTCATTGGAAAAGACTCTGATGCTGGAAGGGATTGGGGGCAGGAGGAGAAGGGGATGACAGAGGATGAGATGGCTGGATGGCATCACCGACTGGATGGACGTGAGTCTGAGTGAACTCCGGGAGTTGGTGATGTACAGGGAGGCTTGGCATGCTGCGATTCATGGGATCGCAAAGTGTCGGACACAACTGAGCGACTAATCTGATCTGATCTGATCTGATCAGTGTATGAGGAGTTTGCTTGCTTCATACCCATGACAACTTTTAGAGTGACTGGTCTTTTTAAATTTAACCATTCTACTAAGTATGGAGTGATAACTATTCGTGATTTAATTGATTTTCCTTCTGACTAATAATGTTGAACCTTTCATTCATTTATTCATTGCTCACATGTACTTCTTCCCTTGTGAAGTCTATGTGGGGCTTTCTTGATTGAATTGTCTTCTTATCAAATTGTAGGACACAAGTTCTTTTTTGTTTGTTTTTTTCCAGTTATATTTTGAAAATAATTTCTCACAAAATCCTCAGTCATGCAGCTATTTTCTTAGGTTTTCTTTTATAAGTTTTACAAGTTTAGAATTAAAACTAGGTCTGTGAGCCATCACAAATTACCATACAGCCTGATAGAAGCCAGTGTTTATTTTCCGTGTGTATTCTCCCTTGTCCAAGCATCATTTATGGAAATTCTCCAGTAGTGTTGTCAAAAATCAATTGACTGTGTGAGTGTGGATGTATTTTTGAATTCTCCACTCTATCTTAACTATCCTTTCATAAATACCACACTGTCATGATTAATATAGCTTCATAGTAAGCCTTGGGGGAAGATCCCTTGAGCAGGCCACGGCAATCCACTCCAGTATTCGTGCCTGGAGAATCCATGGACAGAGGACCCTGATGGGCTACAGTCCATGGGGTTGCACAGAGTTGGACACGACTGAAGCAACTCAGCACACATGCACACAGTAGGACTTGAAGTTAGAAATGTAAGCCTTCCTGTATTATTTTCCTTTTTCAAGGTTATTTTCACTCTGCAGGCTATTTCCACTTCCATGTGAATTTTAGAATAGCTTATCAACTTCTAACATAGGAAAAAAATTGCCAAGACTATGATTTGGCTTGCATTGAACCTGTACAACTTGGGGAGAACTGACGCCTTGACGACATGATGCTCCCTATCCATTCGCATGGTATACCCCACCCTTTATTAATGATTTCTCTTTTCTCATCTTCTATGGATTCAGTGTAGAGGTTTTTAGTGTATTACTGCATTTATCCTTAAGCATTTATGCCTCAGTGCTATTTTAAATAGAGCTTTTAAAATTTGACCTTCTGAATCTTTGCTTCAGGTATATTATTAATAACTTTGTGTGCTGTGACCTTACTAAATTAACAGTTAGGTTTAATAGATGTTTCATGTATTCTTTATTATTTATTATACAATCACATCACTTGCGAATATTAAGTTTTAATTCTTTCTTGTAATCTTCCCTTGCCTTAGTTCACTTTCTTAATCTTCTACTACCATGTAGAACAGAAATGATGGGAGAGAATACACGTGCCTTCATTGTACTCTTAAAGAGAAAGCAGGAACCGTTAAAAAGAAAAACGTGAAATTCTTTGTAATTTTTATGCAGCCCAAGGTTCGTGGTAGTTCTCTCTGTACTGTTCTAATATTAGTATGTATGTTGTCAAAACAAGCACATATTTCCTCTGCAAATCTGTGACTTTCTTGAGGTCAGAATTTAGGATTGAGTCATTTTCAAATTCTAGAACCTAGAAGAATGCCTTAAACATGTAAGAATTCCAAAAGCACTTTTAAAACAAATAAATAAAATTAATTTTAAAAGAGAGATTATTTTTTAAGTGATAACTCTCGTAAGAGCATAGGACCTTATTTTCCAAAGGATTTCCCATCCAATACTTGTTCTGAGAGAAAATATAATGTATTTTTTTAAAATATGTTTTTAGAAGAATAAATTTGGGGGACTCTGGATTAAAAGAGGAATCAGATTTATTTCTGTATACAGTAGATAATTTACACCTACAACTCACTTGGATAAAATTCTATGATATGTCTACATAACTAGATTTCTTTATAATATCAATTTCTAACAATAGGTAGAAAATAACGTGAAATTTTCAGTTACAGGTAGTTCAGTCTTTTCCAATTGAAAATCTTCTCACTCAGTTTAAAGATTAAACTCCTTTTCAAACCATTTTCCTCTTCCAGATCATCTCCCATAATTTCTTTTCCAAAATTGTGTCTGTATGGAGCTGCAACTGAATGATTTCTGGGTGTTCCATTGTTGAACTCTGATCACCTAACTGTGGGAGGTGGTCTTTTGTTCTAATTGCGTCTGTTTCCCAAGGTGTTACTGATTCATTGTCTGCTCTCCCAGGAAAAGCACAGCTGTGAGCACATTCCACTGTCACTCTGCGAACTCTCCCTCTTTCTGCTTCCTGTGTCTCAAAAGGGATCAGCTTGTCGTTTACTCAAGATGAACCACAGCAGATCCACTCTCTTATTTAGCAACAATTTTCAGTTGCCCGCACTGGATCATGCAAGGACTTTGATTCCGTCCACACCAGACGTCTGTCAAGGCAGTCTCCACTGATAAAATCCCCCGCTGTTTTCTGCCTAAGTGTGTGCCTCATCTTTTCTCTTGCACTACACTCATCTTATATTGGCACAAAAGGAGACTTGCAAATCAGTGTCCTTCTAAAACTGCTATCAATAAAGAGTGCTCACATCTTGGATTTCAACCTCCCTTTCTGCCTGCCTGGATTTTTACCTCACCTCTTTGGTGCTCCTTGGATCAAGGTCCATGGAGGTGAGCGTACTGAGTCCCTGAACAATCCGGCTGCATCCTTATCTTCTACCTACCCCTTCCAAATATTGCTTCTTCCTGTCCTGAAAAATATCATGTTCCTTTCTCTCTCTGGAAGGCATTCCTCATACACCACTGCTTTCTGAATAACCTCTCAATATTTTTTGATAAAAGGAACTAGAGACTATCACACTAATGAAGTGAGTCAGATGGAGAAAGACAAATATCATATGCTCATTTCAGTTCACTTTGGCCGCTCAGTCATTTCCGACTCGTTACGACCCCATGAACTGCAGCAGAGCAGGACTCCCAGTCCATCACCAACTCCCAGAACATGCTCAAACCCATGTCCCGAGTCTGGTGATGCCATCCAACCATCTCATCCTCTGTCGTCCCCTTCTCCTCCCACCTTCAATCTTTCCCAGCATCAGGGTCTTTTCAAATGAGGAAGTTCTTCACATCAGGTGGCCAAAGTATTGGAGTTTCAGCTTCACCATCAGTTCTTCAAATGAATATTCAGGACTAATTTCCTTTAGGAGTGACTGGTTGGATCTCCTTGCAGTACAAGGGACTCTCAAGAGTCTTCTCCAAAACCACAGTTTAAAAGCATCAATTCTTCAGTGCTCAGCTTTCTTTATAGTCCAGCTCTCACATCCATACATGACTACTTGAAAAACCATAGCTTTGACAAGACAGACATTTGTTGGCAAAGTAATGTCTCTGCTTTTTAATATGCTGTCTAGGTTGGTCATAGCTTTTCTTCCAAGGGGCAAGTGTCTTTTAATTTCATGGGTGCAGTCACCATCTGCAGTGATTTTGGAGCCCAAGAAACAAACTGTCACTATTTCCATTGTTTCCCCACCTATTTACCATGAATTGATGGTACCGGATGACATGATCTTCGTGTCTTGAATGTTGAGTTTTAAGGCAGCTTTTTCACTCTCCTCTTTCACTTTCATCAAGAGGCTCTTTAGTTGTTCTTCACTTTCTGTCATAAGGATGGTGTCATCTGTGTATCTGAGGTTATTGATATTTTTCCAAGCAATCTTGATTCCAGCTTGTGCTTCATCCAGCCTGGCATTTCACATGATGTACTCTCCATATAAGTTAAATAAGCAGGGCAAGAGAATGGGAAAGACTAGGAATCTCTTCAAGAAAATCAGAGATACCAGAGGAACATTTCATGCACAGATGGGCTTGACAAAGGACAGAAATGGTATGGACCTAACAGAAGCAGAAGATATTAAGAAGAGATGGCAAGAATACACAGAAGAACTGTACAAAAAAGATCTTCATGACCCAAATCATCACGATGGTGTGATCAATCACCTAGAGCCAGACATCCTGGAATGTAAAGTCAAGTGGGCCTTAGAAAGCATCACTATGAACAAAGCTAGTGGAGGTGATGGAATTCCAGTTGAGCTATTCCAAATCCTGAAAGATGATGCTGTGAAAGTGCTACACTCAATATGCCAGCAAATTTGGAAAACTCAGCAGTGGCCACAGGACTGGAAAAGGTCAGTTTTCATTCCAATCCCAAAGAAAGGCAATGCCAAAGAATGCTCAAACTACCACACAATTGCACTCATCTCACACGCTAGTAAAGGAATGCTCAAAATTCTCCAACCCAGGCTTCAGCAATATGTGAACCGTGAACTTCCAGATGTTCAAGCTGGTTTTAGAAAAGGCAGAGGAACCAGAGATCAAATTGCCACCATCCACTGGATCATGGAAAAAGCAAAAGAGTTCCAGAAAACATCTATTTCTGCTTTATTGACTATGCCAAAGCCTTTGACTGTGTGGATCACAATAAACTGTGGAAAATTCTGAAAGAGATGGGAATACCAGACCACCTGATCTGCCTCTTGAGAAATTTGTATGCAGGTCAGGAAGCAACAGTTAGAACTGGACATGGAAAAACAGACTGGTTCCAAATAGGAAAAGGAGTTCATCAAGGCTGTATATTGTCACCCTGCTTATTTAACTTATATGCAGAGTACATCATGAGAAACGCTGGACTGGAAGAAACACAAGCTGGAATCAAGATTGCCGGGAGAAATATCAATAACCTCAGATATGCAGATGACACCACCCTTATGGCAGAAAGTGAAGAGGAACTCAAAAGCCTCTTGATGAAAGTGAAAGTGGAGAGTGAAAAAGTTGGCTTAAAGCTCAACATTCAGAAAACGAAGATCATGGCATCCGGTCCCATCACTTCATGGGGAATAGATGGGGAAACAGTGGAAACAGTGTCAGACTTTATTTTTCTGGGCTCCAAAATCACTACAGATGGTGACTGCAGCCATGAAATTAAAAGACGCTTACTCCTTGGAAGGAAAGTTATGACCAACCTAGATAGCATATTCAAAAGCAGAGACATTACATTGCCAACAAAGGTTCATCTAGTCAAGGCTATGGTTTTTCCTGTGGTCATGTATGGATGTGAGAGTTGGACTGTGAAGAAGGCTGAGCACCAAAGAATTGATGCTTTTGAACTGTGGTGTTGGAGAAGACTCTTGAGAGTCCCTTGGACTGCAAGGAGATCCAACCAGTCCCTTCTGAAGGAGATCAGCCCTGGGATTTCTTTGGAAGGAATGATGCTAAAGCTGAAAGTCCTGTACTTTGGCCACCTCATGCGAAGACTCATTGGAAAAGACTCTGATGCTGGGAGGGATTGGGGGCAGGAGGAGAAGGGGACGACAGAGGATGAGATGGCCGGATGGCATCACTGACTCGATGGACGTGAGTCTGAGTGAACTTCGGGAGTTGGTGATGGACAGGGAGGCCTGGCGTGCTGCGATTCATGGGGTGGCAAAGAGTCGGACACGACTGAGCGACTGATCTGATCTGATCTGATCTGATGTGCTCCTTTCTCAATTTGGTACCGTCCGTTGTTTCATGTCCACTTCTAACTACTGCCTCTTGACCTGCATATAGATTTCTTAGGAAGCAGGTCAGGTGGTCTGGTGTTCCCATCTCTTTCAGAATTTTCCACAATTTGCTGTGATCCGCACAGTCAAAGGCTTTGGCATAGTCAATAAAGCAGAAGTAGATGTTTCTCTGGAATCTCTTGCTCTTTGGATGATCCAAAGGTTGTTGAGAGTTTGATCTCTGGTTCCTCTGTGCTTTCTAAATCCTCCTGGAACATCTGGAAGCTCTTGGTTCACATATTGTTGAAGCCTGGCTTGGAGAATTTTGAGCATTACTTTGCTAGAATGTGAGACAAGTGCAATTATGTGGTATCATGAACATTCTTTTGCATTGCACTTCTTTGGGATTGGAATGAAAATTGACCTCTTCCAGTCCTGTGGCCACTGCTGAGTTTTCCAAATTTGCTGGCATATGGAATGCAGCACTTTCACAGCATCGTCTTTCAGGATTTGGAATAGCTCAGCTGGAATTCCATCACCTCCCCTAGTTGTGTTCATAGTGATGCTTCCTAAAGCCAGCTTGACTTCACATTCCAGGATGTCTGGCTCTAGGTGAGTGATCACACCACTGTGGTTATCTGGGTTATGCAGATCTTTTTTGTATAGTTCTTCTGTGTATTCTTGCCACCTTTTCTTAATATCTTCTGCTTCTGTTAGGTCCATACCATTTCTGTCCTTTATTGTGTCCATCTTTGCATGAGATGCTCCCTTGCTGTCTCTTTTTCTTGAAGAGATCTCTAGTCTTTCCCATTCTATTGTGTTCCTCTATTTGCACTGATCATCAACGAAGGCTTTCTTGTCTCTCCCTGCTACTCCTTTGGAACTCTGCATCCAGATGGGTATATCTTTCCTTTTTTCCTTTGCCTTTAGCTTAGCTTTGGCTTTAAATATCATATGATATCACTTAAACATGAAATCTAAATAAAAACAGTACATATGAACTTACAAAAAAAAAAAACATAGAAAACAAACCTATGGTTACCAAAGGAGAAAGGAAGGAAAGGATAAATTGGGAATTTGGGGTTAACATACACACACTGCTATGTATAAAATAGATAAGCCATAAGGACATACAGTAATAGAGAACTATACTCAATATTTTATAATAACATATGATGGAAAAAAATATAAAAATAATATACATGTGCATTTATATGTATAACTGAATCACTTTTCTGTATACCTGAAAATTTTTAATAAACTATAATTCAATAAAAATTAAATTTAAAAAAATTGAGCTATGATTCCACTAAACCTGGATCTTGATATGAAACATATTTTGGAATTCATAAGCCTATTCTTTCTCAATAAAGCAGGGGTTTTGACTTTCTAGCCATCATCTTCATAGTCCCTTTTTGGAAGTTGAATGTTGACTGACTCTCTCTCTCTCCAAATCTTCACTCTGTGCTGTGCTGGACTTAGTTGCTCAGTCACGTCTGACTCTTTGTGACCGCATGGCCTGTAGCCCGCCAGGCTCCTCTGTCCATGGGGATTCTCCAGGCAAGAATATTGGAGTGGGTTGCCATGCCCTCCTCCAGGGAATCTTCCCAACCCAGGGATCGAAGCCAGGTCTCCCGCATTACAGGCAGATTCTTTAGCATCTGAGCTACCAGGGAAACCCCAAAAGTCCCTACTGTAATTATCTTGATTTTCCCTAAGGCCCTGGGAGCTTCAGAGTAAACGAGGTGATCATGGGTAATGCAGAAGACAAAAGCACCGTACTATCTTCAAGGTACTCAAGACTCCTCAAAGTTTTAATGTGCTAGTAGGGTTTATGACTGCAAGCATGGAGGATATGGTACAGCATTTTCCAAATTATTTAAACATAAATCATTTTCTTTAAAGAACATTTCTAAAACAGAGCTACCATATGATCCTGCAATCGCACTCTTGGGCATATACCCAGAGAAAATCATAATTCAAAAAGATATATGCACCCTAGTGTTCATAGTAGCACTGTTTACAATCCAAGACCTGGAAGCCACCAAAGTATCCATCAGTAGATGAACTGGTAGAGAAGACGTGGGACATATGTACAAGGAAATAATGAGTGAGATAATGCCACTTACGGCAACAGGCGTGGACCTAGAGATTAGCATCTAAGTGAAGTAAATCGGAAGGAGAAAGACAAACGTCGTATGATATCACTTATATGTGGAATATAAAGAAAAAGATGCAAATGAGCGGTGCTGGTCACTCAGTTGTGTCCGACTCTTTGTGATCACACGGACTGTAGCCCACCAGGCTCCTCTGTCCATGGAGTTCTCCAGGCAAGAATACTGGAGTGGATAGCCATTCCCTGCTCCAGGGGATCTTCCCGACCCAGGGACTGAACCTGGGTCTCCTGCATTAACAGGCAGATTCTTTACCATCTGAGCCCCCAAAGAAGCCCGACATACAGATGAGATGATTTACAAAACAGAAACAGACTTAGAGGCACAGAAAGCAACTTAGGGTTACTAAAAGGGAAAGACGGGAGGAGGGCTAAATTAGAGGCTCGCGATCAGCAGATACACACTATTATACATAAAACAGATAACCAGCATGGTCGTCCTGTATGGCACAGGGAACTCTGCTCAATGTCTTATAATAACCTATAATGGAAAAGAATCTGAAAAAGACTAGACAGGAACTGAATCACTTTACTGTACACTTCAAAGTAACACAACATTGTAAATTAGCTACAAGTAAAAAACAAGAAGAATGCTTGGCTAGGCAACTACTGCACTGGAAATATTCTGAAGAGCAAAAGGGTACATTGCAAAACAGGGAAAAATGAAAGCAGGGGTGTCACTTAGGAGGTTACTTTGTTTGTCCAGAAGAAAGTGATAAAGATCTGAACTGGAGAAATGACGGTACCCAGGAATTGGAGAAACAGATTCAATAAGTAGGTAGAAAATGAAGTTACCTGATCCAGTGAGAATATTCACTCTAATGAAATGGGTCCTAGATGCTTCTAACAATATGCTTTGTACATTTTTAAATTTCAAGGAAGCAGCTACATGAAAACCAGAGGCGTTTCTACATGAGGTAAATACTTATAAAATAGATTCGGGAGGAAAACGTTTATCTTTTTGGTTCACATTGAAGGGAAATTTTCTTAAAATATCCAATTATGTTTTATTCTGTCCCTATTAGTCCATGAAATGTATCAGACAGGTTTCCCTTGACTTCTCAAGATAAATACTTGAGAAGTATTTATTCTCATTTTAAATACTGACCTGTCAATGAATGAGAAAGATGGAAATGAAATAATTCTCAAATGAGTGGGTCAGTGAATTCTGGATTGAAAGCAATTTCAATATTTTAAGCACCAAATATTTTTTTTAACATTTTAGAATATCTCTCATTAGTCACCACTGAATTATACTTTTCACTTCCTAAGTCTAGTATGATGTATTTATTGTAATGTAATTTGAAATAAGGGGGGAAAAAGAAGGTAACTTTAGTCATAAAACCACATTAATGAATATTATTAAATGTGTTATATTTACCACATTCCAAATGTTTCCAGCTTAACAGAT
Organism: Bos indicus x Bos taurus; assembly: GCF_003369695.1. NCBI lineage: Eukaryota > Metazoa > Chordata > Mammalia > Artiodactyla > Bovidae > Bos > Bos indicus x Bos taurus. The sequence goes on from NC_040076.1 coordinate 155,513,064, forward strand.
TAGAACTGACTCATCAGAATAGAATGAGTAATTTTAAAACGAGAAACAAAACAATATTGCTGCTTCCTTTGAGCAAGGGCAGTGACACTTAGATGGAAATTACTAATAAGTCTAATATACTCGGGGCTTCCCAGGTGGCACTACTGGTAAAGAAGTTGGCCAATGAAGGAGACATAAAAGATGTGAGCTTGATCTCTGGGTTGGAGAGATCCCCTGGAGGAAGGCACTGCAACCCAGTATTCTTTCCTGATTCGAATCCCAGGAACAGAGGAGCCTGGTGGGCTACAGTCCATGGGGTCGCAAAGAGTAAGACATGACTGCAGCAACTTAGGACGCCCGCACTAATAAGACATATTTCAGAAAATGGCTTTTTCCTCTGTATCTTACATAAAGTGACAAAAAGTTATAATGAAAAATAGCCACGAAGAAAACAAACGGGGGAGTGTGGCAGATTGCTGGGGAGAAATGGCCGTATTTATTCCCCATCCTCCCTTTTATTTACTCCTTTGCAACGTGGCTTTGCCACTCACGAATCAAAGGTGGGCCCTGCTTTCCCTCCTTTGAGTCCCGTCCGATCCTGCAACTTGCTTTGACTCACAGACACAGTAGAAGCGACACCACGCCCGCCAGGAGCCGAGGTGTGTCTCTCGCTGCAGGAACTCGCCCTGCTCTCAGCGTCTCCAGCCTGAGCCCGCCTGGACAGTGACGGAACACGCAGCGGTGCTGTGCCATCCCAAACGAAGCCCTCCTAGGACAGCCGGCACTGATGCCTCATCGAGACTGGAAGTGCCTTCCGGATGGGACAAATCCAAACTGCCAGCTGTAAAACTAAGGGGTGAATGAATGGTGAGTTTTTAAGCTGCTAAGTTTAGGGATGGTTTGCAGCTCGTGGCTTCCCTGGGGGCTCAGAGGGTAAAGCGTCTGCCTGCAATGCAAGAGACCCCAGTTTCAATCCCTGGGTCAGAAAGATCCCCTGGAGAAGGGAGTGGCAACCCACTCCACTATTCTTGCCTGGAGAATCCCATGGACAGAGGAGCCTGGTGGGCTACAGTCCATGGGGCCGCAAAGAGTCAGACATGCCTGAGCGACTTCACTCACTTTGCAGTTCAGTAACCAAATCAGTGGGTCAGATGATCTCTCTTCTGACTATGTTAATCACCTCTCAGTTTCCACCTCCCCACTATCTTTCTACTCTCATCCCACTCATATATTGCTGTCAATTTAATTTCCTAAACACAATTCTCATTCTATTGCTTCTTACTCAAAAAACCTCCAGTGGCTCCTGATCGCCCTTCTAATAAAATCTCCACAACCTTAATCTGTTATGCAAGGACCTTTCCTGATTTCTCCACAACTTAAATGTCAAGTCTCAGCTTCTGTGTCTTTTTTCTTCATTCACCCTTGATTTTGTCAAGATGAGTTGCAAGCCCTCGATGAGGAGGCACCACTGATTGAAGACTCCATTATTCATTTCTTGCACGTCTTACTCCACAGCCTAATGGATGGTAAGTTTCTTCTGAAACTGACTCTAAGATAATGCATGGTATTCTGGACATTAAAATGTGAAAAGATAATGTGACTGAGAAATAAGGGGAAAGGCCTCATTGTTTTCCACATTTCTCATACTTCCTGCCTCTTGTCCCTGGCTAGAACAATTCCCTCTGCTTTCTACTGCTGCAGGACTACATAACCAAATCCCACCTACCTAAAAATCTATCCAAATAGAAAAGAAATCCTTGAGCATCTTTCTCTTCACTGAGCTACTTGAACTCCCCAAGAAAATGACTAGAACCACTCATCGGCACTTGTCACTCCCCACTTGATACTGACAACTCTTTCTTTAATATTAGATTGTCTGCAGGTTGAGGACAATTCAGGATTTATTGACTATTTCACATTCTCTTTTTGCCATGCCAGTGCAACATTCTAAATACAATGTCTATAAGATACTATGCAACATATATTTGTTAAGCAAATCACTCAGTGACAAACACACGTTTAATAAACCTCGGATTTATAACACTTCATTTTCATTCTATCACTAATTAACCATGTGATCTGAGACAATTTACTTAACCTCCTAAGGCTGAGGTCTCAGATGATACAATAGATGAGATAATGGGTGTGTGAATACTCCGTAGAAATCATAAGATCAGTTCGCGGTACTGGCATTGTTTTCTTTTCTGAGAAACGAGACGATGGAATCTGATCTATTTCAAAAACAGTCTGTGAGGACCATTCCACAACAATAGGACTGCAAATTTTTGCTTTTTCCTCGAAAGCACGAGGTGACTTAAGCGATCAGAGAACCTGCCTCTCACAAAGCTTCTCTGGGTGCCTGGTGCACCTGTGAATAACCCTGCTGTGATCATTCCAGACAGCTTTGCACCCTGTGGCAGGGTCAATAAGACCAGAAGTATTATGAACCGACACTTACTAGGCCTCTCTCTCATACTCTGAGGTCAAAGGAGCCATTCTCGGGACTTTCCTGGCAGCTCAGTTGTTGAGACTCACTCTCCAGTACAGAGAGTGTGAGTTCAGGCCCTGGTTGGGGAACTAAGATCCTACGTGTCATGCAGCACAACCAAAATAAAGAAATTAAAAAAGAACAAAGGAGCCACTCTCACCAAGAAAGAGAGAGGTGTTATTACAGCACATAAATCACCCAAGAGTTTGGTTCAAAACTTTTTTATTAGCTAAAACTTTTATTAATAAAAGTAGATTAAAAACATATTAAGAGTTCAATATTTTAAAGAATCACCCTTAGGAAATAGGCATATGGTGACTGGTGTTAGCTGTATATACCATAATTAACACTACAGAGTCTTGAGCCTCACATTTCTGCCTTGAGATGGATTTCCCACTTTGGCTCGATACCAGTCAATTCCCTTTGATTCCATTTATATTTGTTTCCATTCAAGATTATATCATGATACCATGGGTAGAATGCAGGCTTTATCTCAGATCTTAGAACTCAGGGGCTTCAACTCCAACTATTTGTCTGACATTTTTAAACTTATCTAATCTCTCTGAACCTTAATTTCCTCATGTGCAAAATATTAGGCACTTCATAATAATGTCCCCAGCACATAGATCATTTCATCTTCCTCTTACTACTTTAATTCATGTCAGTTCAACTTGACTTAATTCAACAAACATCAACTATTATCAGTTACAAAGCTGGGACATCACAACAGCGTCATTGCAAACGTGGGATTCTGAGAAGCCAAAAGTTTATGTTTAGGAAAATATGTATAACTTGCTTAAGTAAGGAATGAGGTTGTATTGGGGAGCGATACAGATGTATATGGCATGGAACACAGGTGAAGGGAGATTTGAGCATTCCATGCTTATGAACACATGAAGGTCTTCAGAAAATTCAGTTGAAGACATCACACTCCGGCGAGTGTTGGAATCTCAACCAAAATTTCCCAATTTCAATGAGTTCTGACTTGACAGGAGATGTTAGAAAGCTTTCTACCAGCTCTCAATGTTTGTACAGCTAGTACATTCCCTCGTTTAGGAATTTAAATGTTCTCGGCATTGATTACACTTATGGCATAAGTCATTTATAGCCGTTCTCCTCACATTTGTTTACAATGCACAAGGAATTTGCAAATGTATAAGCGCATTTTGGGGGCTTCCCTGGTGGCTCAGATGGTAAAATGCAGGAGACCCCGGTTTGATCCCTGGGTCTGGAAGATCCCCTGGAGAAGGGAAAGGCAACCCACTCCAAGGTTGTCACCTGGAGAATCCCATGGACAGAGGAGCCTGGCAGGCTATAGCCCATGCTGCTGCTGCTAAGTCGCTTCAGTCGTGTCCGACTCTGTGCGACCCCGTAGACGGCAGCCCACCAGGCTCCCCCGTCCCTGGGATTCTCCAGGCAAGAACACTGGAGTGGGTTGCCATTTCCTTCTCCAATGCATGAAAGTGAAAAGTGAAAGTGAAGTCGCTCAGTCGTGTCCGACCCTCAGCGACCCCATGGACTGCAGCCCACCAGGCTCCTCCATCCATGGGATTTTCCAGGCAAGAGCACTGGAGTGGGTGCCGTCGCCTTCTCCTCTGTAGCCCATGAGGTCACTCAGATCCCCGCAGCCAAACGTGTGAAGTTCATTATTTTCTTGTGCAAAGTCTGCTATGTGCCGGGTGATTCTCCCAGAAGGCTCTCCTCCACTGATGGCTCAGTGATCCAGGCTCTTGGTTTTTTGTCCTCTCAACAAACAGCTTCCATGTTTTCCATTCAGGATGAGATGAGAAAGACTGGACAATCGTGGGAGGACTACTCTTTGCCTTCAGTTGAGAGGAACACATCCACTTATGTTCATTGGCCATAATCAGTCACATGACCCTGCCTTACTGCAAGGGGACTGAGAAACACTGGCTCTGGTATGTCAGAAAAAAAGAAAGAAAGAATGACCATATACTAAAGGAAGATCACAAAGGAAAGCCTGATGCATCTTTGCTCTGTGAAAATTTGGGGTAAGATCAGAGGGGCTGTAGTGTGGATGGGGGCATGCCTCCTCCGAGTGACTGGAATTCCCTGGAATTCCTGAGTCACTGTGGCAGAGCAGGACCTAGATTAAGAGGAGACTGGTGCAGGAAGAAGAGAGACTGGAAGATGGAAGCTGGATTTACCAGACGAATCTTCTAGACTTTAGGCAGGTAGGAAGGGCAGACTACAGGAGGCACCTTGTTAAACAGCGCATGGCAGAGTGGCCTGGGGCCCTGGAGTGCTTCTGGTTGTCTTGGTGACTCAAGGATGGGAAACCAAAGCCACTCTGGCAAGGGCTTTGTGAGAACTGGATTTCTTGACTTTGGGATCTTGTGATGTTCTGCTATGTTTATTCAGCTGAGCTGGAGCTTGGTTTCCCAGAATCCCTTTCCCTTTAGGGCTGAAGGCGAAGGTCGGCCACCAAAAGAAATACATGGATAATGGATACCAAGGGAGAAGAGGCTGCAGGAGGAACTGGGAGCTTGGGATTGACACATATGCACCACTGCTGCCACGGATAAAATAGGCAACTAGTGAGAGCCTCCTGTGTAGCACAGGGAACGCTACTTGACACGCTGTGGTGACCATTATGGGAAGGAAGTCCAACAGGGGGAGTCCACATGAATATGTGTGACTGATTCCTTGTGCTGTCACCAGGAGTCAGACGCGACTGAAGCCACTCAGCACGCATGCGTGCAGCACGGTACCCTTGCTCCAGCCTCTCATCCGGGGCATGACATACAGGGATGGAGCCCTATAGAGCTCTGTAAAGCTCAATAAAAATTAACTGAAAAAGAAAAAAGCTTCTGCAGGAATTTTTCATTTGCTTATCATTGGCTTCTGCAAAGCGCGAGTGAAGAAGCGGCGTCGGAGTGTCCGCTGGAGAGCTGGAGCAGGGTGGCGGCGGGGCGTCGGCCTGGGTGGGCAGATCCCGAGGCCACGGGGAAGCAGAGGCCAGGCCGCGCTGCCCACTGCTCCCAGGCAGCTCCTTCTGCTTCTCTGGCTCCAGGCCGTCTTCTGGGTCTGCTGGGTTCTCCTGCAGAGCGCTCACGCGGACAAAGCCGGGGGCTCGGAGGCCGGGACAGCCCCGCAGGCTCTGCCTCGCCCTCGAGAATGTCCACATGCCCGGCCTCCCCCATTCCACAGCTGCCTTTTCTGGCTGCTGTCATCCCCATTGAGGTCACGCCCGGGACGGGATGCCGACGTGACGATTGTATGATGCATGCATGGTGCTGAGTCCCTTCCATCCTGTCTGCCCTTTGGGAGCCTACGGACGGCAGCCCGCCAGACTCCTCTGTCAATGGGGTTCACAGTGAGGAATGCTGGACGGAGTTGCCATGATCTCCTCCAGGGAATCTCCCCGACCCGGGGATCAAACCCAGGTCTCTTGTATCACTGCATTGGCAGGTGGGTTCTTTACCAGGAGCGCCACCTGGGAAGCCGGACACCGTGATACCATAGCCAAAGACAGATCTGTTTCCCCTCGTTGGACCCGAGGTGTTCCAATCTGCCTTGGGCTGACTTCACCTGCGCTGCGTGGAATACGCGTGGGGAGAAGGGGGCGGTGGGGTCGGGGCGACGGCTTGTGAGCCGATCGTTCAGGGGCGCCCCTGGCGCTAACACAGCAGCAGGGCCGACATCCCCCGCATCCCTGTGGGGCGGGAGGACGTTAAAGAAAGGGATGGGGCGGCGGGGGCACAGGCTTCTCAGGGAGGGCGGCCAGACCCCCCACCCCGCCCCAGCCACGGTCCCCAGGTGACGACAGGGACACCCAGCACCCTAGATTCAATCCTTCTGCAAAGCTGGGGCTCACATTTCTGTGCAGTTTCCCCATTTCAAATGTATGTAACAACAACAAAACCAAGCACTAAATCTTATTTCTAAGTCAATGTTTAAAGTTAACAAATCTTGTCCAGAGGACAGATTGATCCAAGATTAGGCTTGTGCCCCAGAGTTACATTAATTACCTTGCTTCAAATCCAACCTCCATCACTTACTAAACATGGAACCTCCGGCAAGTTAGGTCCACACCTCCACACTTCATCTGGAAAACGAGAAGAGTAACACCCCTCTTACAGCACGTCTGAGGATCAAATGAGTTACTAAATACCTTTCCTTGTTTCTAAGACACTACTGAATGTGAGATGAACGAATATTTTTTTGTTTCTGTGAGAAAGAAAAAATGGTGGCTAATTAACCCATAGCACAATTCTTTCTTATCACTTAGCATTATTGTCTTATAATTACTGAAAAAGCTTTTTCAGTTATTTTGCCATAGATTTTTTTTTATCATTTATCACTCTGAGCACACATATAAAGGAAATGTAAGTGAAATAATGGGGTTTGGTATTCTTAAAATCTCGCTACGCAGTGTAATACCTGAGTTAGTGTTCATCTCTGTTTTTCCACGCAGTATTCTTGCTGGTGCTATTAAAAGCATGGTTGACGCGGCACTTCTTTGACACTGCTCCTTCATTGTCTCCAGGAATTTTCTCCAAGCTGCTGACACCCCTGGTGAGAGTTTTCTTAAGGATACTCTCTTGATTTTACCAGAAGATGTCCCATGGAAAAATTTCAAGCAGCGGAAAGTCTTGTTTTCTTTTTTAAGTGAGATGAAATTTGCTCAGTCATGTCCGACTCTCTGCGACCCCATGGACTGTAGCCCTCCAGGCTGCTTTATCCGTGGGATTCTCTGGAGAATACTGGGGTGGGCTGCCATGCCCTTCTCCATGGGGTCTTCCCAACCCAGGGATCAAACCCAGGTCTCCGAAACTGCAGGCAGATTCTTTACCATTTGAGCAGCCCAGGAAGCCCATTCTTTTTTTAAAATGGCCCTTAATTTAGAGATTGTTGGCTAAACATTCAAAGGATTTCAGTTCTTCAGTTATTCACCAGGAGTAACAACAAAAAAAGATGATGCCTATAGAAACAGTGGCAGCTGCATAGTAACTGTTATTTGGTTGAAGGTGGCTGTCCAAATGTCATCAATTGTATCATATTTTCCTACATATTAAATATAAAAAAAATAGTGCATTCAGTTTCATCCAATGGAGTCTCTGCAAAGCTCTTAGAAGATAATGCAATATCAAAGTGTTTGATAAATAAAGATAGATAAAATATGCATAAAGGGAAAAAAGTTAGCCTACTTAAGTCTCATTCTGTCATGAATTAGCTGTGTGTTCTTCCTTGAGACATCCATCTTTTCGTCCATGAGACGGCTACAGTCTGGGTTGTACTGACCACACGTGACCGCACCTGGCTGAGCAGAAGGTCTCCTGCAGGCCGTTACATTTGTGTCAGTTCCAGCCAATCAGAGTCTAAGTGTGGAGGGGTCAAACCTAGAAAAACAAAGGGGCACAGATGGTTCAAAATCAGGGTCTCTCGGGGAAGGGAAGGGAAAGCTGAACCAGCAGAGTTCCTCAGAAAAGTAAAAGCAAAAGGCCTATAATAACTGTTCAGGCCACAGATGTAAGCTGCTGAGAGTGAGAACAAGTAAAAACCCTTAGATCTGAAAAGAGAGAAAACAGCAAAGACAGCACATCCCTGAGTTGGCGGTTCGGGTAGAGGGGTCTCAGGAAGCTTGAGTCAAAGCCTGACCTACGATGATCTGGCCACCAAAGTCCAGGAAGAGCCTCTGTGATGTGGGGTCCTGGGGCCCCTGTGTCCGTTGAATCTGGAATCCAGAGATCCTCCCTCCAGAGAGAAAATCCACTGGCCTCAGCTTTCCGGTTCCTCCTCATTTCGGTTCAGCCTCCCTGCACCCTAAACCTGGGACCTGTCAGGACCTAAAGAAGGACCCCAGTGCTGGGGAGAAATCAGGCCTCCCCTGTCCTATCCCACCTTCCACGATTACAAATGGTTCTGCAAGCTGAACGGGATTCTGCCCGTCTCACTCACAGTGATTGTACAACAGCTGTATAATCGATGTTGCTGAAGACCCGCGCGGCTCAGAGTGTAGCACAAACGTCCACAGTGAACCGCAAATGTGAATAAGAGTGGCCCGGCCTGCATGGTAATTGGTATTATTATTGGAGTGAATGGGAAAGCCACATATGGATGGAGGGGCGGGGCTGTGCTGGGTGCAGCGTGCATTTTCTCTTCTCTGTGTCTGTTCTCTCAAACAACCAGCCAGAGCGGGATGAAAGCAAAGAGGCACCAGGTGGGAATGTCGTGAAGAAGGTGAGGCTGATTACCCACAGCCCAGTAGCCTAGCCTTTCCTCTCCGTCGGAGCCCACGTCCATGAATCACAATGCAGCGTGTGGCATGAGTTATCTCCTCCCTGAAAAAGACTCTGTTACAAAAGGGTAGAGGGCTAGACTCGGGTGAAGGGGGCAGGCTGATGGGGAGACGGGGAAGAGAAACACTTCAGGTTAATTGGAGCTGAGAATATAAAATACTTGTCTTAAAGTGTGTGCTTCAGTTATGAGCAGGAAAGTGTCACGATCATAATGTTTTCTGTGCGGGATTCAACACAGCATGGGTGTTTTAAAACAAGCGGTAATCATTTCTCATGGAGAAATTACAAGCTGCAGCTCCGGGCTCAGGACAAGCGCCTGGGAGACCCCTGGCCCCTTTCTCCGGGGAGACACCAGGAGACACACATGGTAGTTAGCGGCTGAGTCTCTTGAACCAAATGGTAGAGTTAGTGACGGAGAGAATTGTACAGTTTAATTCAATCAGTGCTTTATTCATTCAGAAAGAAATGACACAGAATTCTTCCAGAATTCTGGCAAGTAGGAGAGAAGGAATTTTGGTTTGGAGAAGCAAACTGTCTGGCTTCTAAAGAGACTGCAAAGCAAACTGGTCAACTTTGCAATAGGGAAATTAATGCAATACAGTTACAATGATTCATTTGACAAAGCTGGTTGTGTTGTGTATTTCTTTTAAAGGAGACCGTTTGAGCCTGATGCAAAAACACCTCTGCCCTGTGAGCGCTGTGCTCTGCCTGCTCTCAACCTGGGTACATTCTTGTGGCATCAATGTCGTGGCGAGGTCTCTATTTAAAGATTCCTTTCTACCAGCAATGATTTCTCTAAAGTAATGAACAATGCACTGTACAACACTAAGTTAAAAATTCTTAGAAATAAATGCAGAGGCATTAGTCACAATTATCCACACAGTTCTTCAAAATGGTAGCACATGAGAAGAAAAGGGGTCCCTCTCACCCTTTTTCTGAAGACCATCTTTGTTTACTTCATTCTCAAGTAGTAAGAGATTGCAGGAACCATTTGCATAGGATAACTAACATATACCACATCATTTGCACGTCTGCAAGTACACGTGAGTAACCGTAATTACACGTGACACCAATTACTCTATTACTTTGTATTAAATTATAATGGAAAATTCCACTAGAGAATTGAAGCCTAATTGCATCTTAATTTGCATAATTTTGCATATTAATTACATCTCAGATGAATAATAAATTTCAGCAGATTTTTAATTTATGCATAGACACAAAAACAAGTGGAGAAATAATTTAGAAAAAAAAATACCAGCAACTATTACTTAGGGCATTCAACTAATTTTGCTTAGTTTAGCAAAACAAAACTTGGTTTGTTTAATATAACATCTTTAGGCTGACTGCTGTTTATTGCACAAGATGTCAGTCTTGAAACATAGGTGCAGACATGGCTTTTCTTAATAAAATAAAGTGTTCAATTATGGCACTTTAAGTTTGAATTTTATATTTTGATAAAACTGTCTCTAGGATAGCATCATGTAGTTGGAAATATTTTTAATTGTTATGCATTTGTATTTAGGCTTAATTTTTGTGGCAGTTATTTTAAATGCAAAAGATGACCAAAAATAGACCACAAAAATATCCTGGTGAAGGAAATCACTAATAAAAAGGTGTCAAATGCTTTCTAATTTTGAGTCTACTATGAAGTCACCCAAGATTGTTTTAGTGATTTTGTATGAATGGTTCAGAAGGAGAAATTCCCTACATTTTTTTTTTGCAGAGTAAAACAATTCATAGGACTGGCTTCTAAAGATTACTATTATTTTCTAGCTGTTTTCTCTGTTTCTCTTGCCTGCATGGTAAACAGAAACAAATCGTGCCTGCTAGAGACCTTGGTTTTAAATTTAGTCACCCTTGCTTTGGATTTATCAAACAGAAGGTTTATTTCTCTGAGATAAATAATGCATTTTGGTTACATAGCTGTATCTAGGTTGACAGTCATAGAAAAGCAACACCAAGTCTTCCTCAAATGACAGCATGTAACTTAAAATTCATTTCTTCCATCTCTTGCCTAAACCCAAGCCTCAGAGCTTCCTGCCTGCTGCCACTGTTAGAGGGAGGGGAGAGCTAGCTCTGCCTCCATGAAGCCTAATACTGTGATCATTTACCAAATGATACAAAAGCAGAGAATGACGACGTCCTAATAAATCAGGAATCTGTCAAAATTAATAATCTCAGCCGTCAGCTGTTTTCCTGTGAAGGTCCTACCGGCATCAAATACTTTCCAGTTCGTTCTATAGATTCTCAGTGCAGAAACTGTGCTTGTGCTGCCTGGAGCTGGGTGACCTCCAGAGACCATTCTATACGTGTGTTATCATATAAATCTGGAGTCCACAACTGTGCTGGTTCAGAGGGCTAGGGGCAGGAATTCTTTGCACGCGCCCTCCTCCAGCTACCGATCCCTGCTCTTATTTGCTATCTGATGGATGACACTTGGAGCTAAGGGTTTGGATTTGTCTTTGTTACCTTATATTTCAATATTTTCTGTTTATCTTCAAACAAGTTTGCCTTGTTCTTAGACAAACCAAGACCGATGAAAAAAATCGAAGGCATGCCAAGTACTTCCTGTATCACATGAATTTCTATCCGAAGCTCAACTCCTGCTCGGTTTCTGTTAATCAAGTTACAGTCCTACGAACGCCTTTGATGATCTGAATGTCTAAAACCTGAAATACTTCAGCTATCAAAAATAGAACTGCATCGATGATTGCGTCCGTCCCTTTACTTTTTTGTTCAACCCTTTAGACCAGGTTCTTACATTCAAGACAGCTTTGAGCCGGACCAATTCCTCAAAAGACACAATCCTCCCAACATTTAAGCAATGGTTCCCTCTTGTGGCCGTGCCTGAGTACTGCGGTCTGAGAAAGGCGGGCTGGGAAGAGGGACTAAAAATCTCCTAGGATGTTAAATTATGAAGCACAGTATTCATCTACTTGCAGATCGTATTTGGAGGTCTTCTCAGGTCTCCCGGCCTTTCTTACCAGTTTCCAGCCAGGCGCAAGTTTTAGAATTTACGGAGAGAAAAGCAAGCAACTTAATGCTGATTACTGGCAGTATTCGGACAATAAAACAAACAAAGCAAGAAAACACACACCAGCACCTCTTTGGGATGTAGTATCCATACTGCAGCACAGTTTTCAAGATGATAACATGGGTGTTGGAAAAAAGAGCTTAGGTTTTCACTGAAGGCTTTGGAAATTTATTTATGTATTATTTTTATTATTATTTATTCATATTCATTACCTCCTGAGGGAACCTTATCACAAGTGTAGACATAAATCTAGATTCTGCTGGTTCTTTCAGGAGTTTTATCCTCAAAGTTCATCTGAAAGGGGGTGGGGGTGGAATCTTACACTTATCCAGTCACTCAAAGATGGTCCTTCCTAGCACCTCTGTTAGATGCTCTCAGAGATGTATTTTGAGTCAGATTTCCCCCGAGGCCACCATCTGACACTCTCCGGATGACCGTGATACCGCGCATTCTTCTGATTCATCCTGTAACTGCTCATGAACGCTTTCCCTCAGTGTTAGGCTGTGCTCAGGACGGCACAGCCAAGAGATGTCCCTTAAGTAGATTTCTTCCTTCAGATCGTGTTTAACGTAAAAGTAAAGAGTTGTTAGTAATAGAGATAAGAGGTTGCCCCTGTGGTCACGTAAGAGTCAGTACCCCCGGAGGAACGGCCGCCGTCCAGGCAAGGCTCATGCGATGTTTGCAGAGCATTTCCGAAAAATCCTGTCCTGCAAAGGCCGCCCTTCCATCCCACCCCAAGGATCCTGCTTAAAGAGGGAGAGCGTTCGCGTCTGTCGAGCCATTTCCAAGCCACAACCCTGCTTCCTCGCCACAGAGGTTATTTACTTAAAAGTTTCAACAAGAGAACTGAGGCTCAGCATGAAAATGGGTCCTGTTTGGGGTTGGAAGAGGGCTCATTTCCTGGAAGCCAAGGCCTAGAGATCTAGAATAACTAACGTGGGGACTGTGTCACTCTCCTGACTGAGAAGAACTGAGCACCTTCCCATCGCCAGGCCAGCCCCGGGCTCAGGCACCGGATTCCAAGTCTCTGCCCTTCCCCATGGGAGGGGAGCTTGGGAGAGAATGGATACTGAGAAGTGCGGTTGAGTCTCTCTGCTGTGCTCCTGAAGCTACACGGTAATTTAATTGTCTATACTCTAATATAAAAGAAAAAGTTAAAAAATAAGAAGAAAGTTGTTTTTTTTTTTAAAGTCTCTTCCCTTCATTGCCAAGGCAGCGAAGACCCCTGGCCGTCTCACAGGTCTCACCAGCCGGAGGGCATCTGAGCTGCACGGGCGGTGAATTTTTAGCTATCGGTTAATGCAAAAAAGCAAAATGGCTGTCTGGGGAGGCCTTACAAATAGCTGTGAAAAGAAGGGAAGCAAAAAGCAAAGGAGAAAAGGAAAGATATAAACATCTGAGTGCAGAGTTCCAAAGAATAGCAAGAAGAGATAAGAAAGCCTTCTTCAGCGATCAATGCAAAGAATAGAGGAAAACAATAGAATGGGAAAGACTAGGGATCTCTTCAAGAAAATCAGAGATACCAAAGGAACATTTCATGCAAAGATGGGCTCGATAAAGGACAGAAATGGTATGGACCTAACAGAAGCAGAAGATATTAAGAAGAGGTGGCAAGAATACACAGAAGAACTGTACAAAAAAGATCTTCACGGCCCAGATAATCACAATGGTGTGATCACTGACCTAGAGCCAGACATCCTGGAATGTGAAGTCAAGTGGGCCTTAGAAAGCATCACTACGAACAAAGCTAGTGGAGGTGATGGAATTCCAGTTGAGCTATTCCAAATCCTGAAAGATGATGCTGTGAAAGTGCTACACTCAATATGCCAGCAAATTTGGAAAACTCAGCAGTGGCCACAAGACTGGAAAAGGTCAGTTTTCATTCCAATCCCAAAGAAAGGCAATGCCAAAGAATGCTCAAACTACCGCACAATTGCATTCATCTCACATGCTAGTAAAATAATGCTCAAAATTCTCCAAGCCAGGCTTCAGCAATATGTGAACCGTGAACTTCCTGATGTTCAAGCTGCTTTTAGAAAAGGCAGAGGAACCAGAGATCAAATTGCCAACATCTGCTGGATCATGGAAAAAGCAAGAGAGTTCCAGAAAAACATCTATTTCTGCTTTATTGACTATGCCAAAGCCTTTGACTGTGTGGATCACAATCAACTGCGGAAAATTCTGAAAGAGATGGGAATACCAGACCACCTGATCTGCCTCTTGAGAAATTTGTATGCAGGTCAGGAAGCAACAGTTAGAACTGGACATGGAAAAACAGACGGGTTCCAAATAGGAAAAGGAGTTCGTCAAGGCTGTATATTGTCACCCTGCTTATTTAACTTATATGCAGAGTACATCATGAGAAACGCTGGACTGGAAGAAACATAAGCTGGAATCAAGATTGCTGGGAGAAATATTAATAACCTCAGATATGCAGATGACACCACCCTTATGGCAGAAAGTGAAGAGGAACTAAAAAGCCTCTTGATGAAGGTGAAGGAGGAGAGTGAAAAAGTTGGCTTAAAACTCAACATTCAGAAAACGAAGATCATGGCATCTGGTCCCATCACTTCATGGGGAATAGATGGGGAAACAGTGGAAACAGTGTCAGACTTTATTTTTCTGGGCTCCAAAATCACTACAGGTGGTGACTGCAGCCATGAAATTAAAAGGAGCTTACTCCTTGGAAGGAAAGTTATGACCAACCTAGATAGCATATTCAAAAGCAGAGACATTACTTTGCCAACAAAGGTTCATCTAGTCAAGGCTATGGTTTTTCCTGTGGTCATGTATGGATGTGAGAGTTGGACTGTGAAGAAGGCTGAGTGCTGAAGAATTGATGCTTTTGAACTGTGGTGTTGGAGAAGACTCTTGAGAGTCCCTTGGACTGCAAGGAGATCCAACCAGTCCATTCTGAAGGAGATCAGCTCTGGGATTTCTTTGGAAGGAATGATGCTAAAGCTGAAAGTCCTGTACTTTGGCCACCTCATGTGAAGAGTTGACTCACTGGAAAAGACTCTGATGCTGGGAGGGATTGGGGGCAGGAGGAGAAGGGGACAACAGAGGATGAGATGGCTGGATGGCATCACTGACTCAATGGATGTGAGTCTGAGTGAACTCTGGGAGTTGGTGATGGACAGGGAGGCCTGGCGTGCTGCGATTCATGGGGTCGCAAAGAGTCGGACATAACTGAGCGACTGATCTGATCTGATCTGCGGCCAGAGCCGTACAAGAACTCACCTCACACAGGAGGCTTATGCATTCAGGAACTAAGACGAGCATTAATCCTTAGGTCCAAAATGGAAAAAATAAAGACTTTCTTCCAACAGTGAACTTTCGGAAAGAAAACTGTTTCCTGTGGTGGTTCTGTGCCCCCCCTTGCTAGACTCACCAGGGTTGGAAGTGCCCCTTTCACACGCCCTTTGTCACGGCCCCCAGGTTCAGTGTGAGTTCCCATGGGAGCTGGTGCCCAAACAGCCACCCGGGTTTGCTTGGGCTCGAGTTTCTTTCTGCCTATGACAGAAATGAAAACTAAGTGAAATGTAGTGACACACTCCCTCTTACAAGTGCAAAATTATTGCATCTTCTAGATATGTATTTTCTATATTATATAATAAATTACTAATATCATATATGGGCTTCCCTGGTGGCTCAGCAGTAAAAGAATCTTCCTGCAAAGCAGGAGCCAAAGGAGACACAGTTTCAATCCCTAAATTGGGAAAATCCCCCTGGAGGAGGGCACAGCAACCCACACCAGTATTCTTGCCTGGAGAATCCCATGGACAGAGGAGCCTGGCGGGCTACAGTCCTTGGGGTCAGAAAGAGTGAGACATGACTGAAGTGACTTAGAATATTACATGTAATATTATGTATAATAATGAATCACCAAGAGCTGTTTTCTACAGCATATGTTCCCTCACACCTTTAATCTCTCCCGGTACTTGCTCACCCTCTGTCTGTGTCTCTCTCTCTCTCTCTGAGATTAGCAGGGCAATCCATTAACACAGAAAAAAATACAAAATAAAAATCCATTTGCCTCTTCACCTTCCTTATCTGAGCATAGAGGCCCTTGGAAGTTTGCAAAACAAATAAGGAAAAAGGGAACTATAACCCAGAGGAACCCAGAGTTTAGATTGAAAAGTCCAGGAAAATGGCAAACAAAATATCCAAGATTTGGGGCTAAAATATATTTTCTGGCTTTTTATTTTGTCGAAGAATTTTTTAAAACCCAAACTAAAAATAATAATATATTCTAACTATCATTTATAAAAGAAAAGATACCTTAACAACAAATGAATAAGGAGAACACAGTCTCCAGAAGTTAAAAGGGCATCCCCTTGTGTTGGGGATTTAGCTTTAGAAAGCAGTCACTCCACACTTTCTTTCTCTGTGCTATCGTTGGTTAGATCAGTTAAATTTCAGCCTAGAGCAGGGCTCGTCACAGACCAGCATCTGGGACTCACTGTCTCTCCTCCCTGGTCCCTCGGGGCTCTGGTCAGATGCCATCTCTTCCAAGAGATGCCCTTCATTCCCCAATTCACAGTGAAAGTGTGAGTTAGTCACTCAGCGGTGTCTGACTCTTTGCAACCCCATGGACTTTATGCCACCAGGCTCCTCTGTCAATGGAATTTCCCAGGCAAGATTACCCTGCCAGGCTCCTCTGTCCATGGGATTCTCCAGGCAAGAATACTGGAGGGGGTTTCCATCTCCCTTCTCTGGGGGATCTTCCCGACCCAGGGATTGAATCCAGGTCTCCTGACTGCAGGCAGACTCTTTACTATCAGAGCCACCTGGGAGCTCGGCATCTAAGTTCTCACCATCGTTTCATTTTCATCATTTTCTTTTGAAATTGGTGTTTAACTTCCCTCCATCTCCAGATGGCTAACTCCTTGAGGTCAGGAATTCCTATAACTTAAGAATTTTTTATAAAACACTCCATAAATCTCAACTGGTCACATGAACCCAATGTAAAATAAAATGCAATGATTCATACAAGAGTCACTGTTTTCCTCCTAAAGACTAACAACTTCTTTTGTGTGCTCAATCACTTGGCTGTGTCTGACTCTTTGCAACCCCATTAAGTGTAATCCACCAGGCTCCTTGTCCATGGAATTGTCCAGACAAGAAGACTGGAGTGGGTTGCCATTTTCTACTCCAGGGGATCTTCCCAACCCAGGGATCAAACCCACGTCTCTTGGTCTCCTGCATTGGCAGGTGGATTCTTCACCACTGCACCACCTGGGGAACGGGTTAGAAACGCTAGAGGATAGCTCACCACACGTGCTGGCAATGAGGACCAGCAGCCACGACATGCATTTCCCAGCTTCTTCTTCCCTTTTCCAATTTCCAAATCATGACATCACTATGTATATCCATATATGGTGAGATGTATATGGTTCAGTTCAGTCACTGAGTCATGTCCGACTCTTTGCGACCCCATGAATCGCAGCACACCAGGCCTCCCTGTCCATCATCAACTCCCAGAGTTCACTCAGACTCACATCCATCAAGTCGGTGATGCCATCCAGCCATCTCATCCTCTGTCGTCCCCTTCTCCTCCTGCCCCCAATCCCTCCCAGCATCAGAGTCTTTTCCAATGAGTCAACTTTTCACATGAGGTGGCCAAAGTACAGGAGTTTCAGCTTTAGCATCATTTCTTCCAAAGAAATCTCAGGGCTGATCTCCTTCAGAATGGACTGATTGGATCTCCTTGCAGTCCAAGGGACTCTCAAGAGTCTTCTCCAACACCACAGTTCAAAAGCATCAATTCTTCGGCACTCAGCCTTCTTCACAGTCCAACTCTCACATCCATACATGACCACAGGAAAAACCATAGCCTTGACTAGACGGACCTTTGTTGGCAAAGTAATGTCTCTGCTTTTGAATATACTATCTAGGTTGGTCATAACTTTCCTTCCAAGGAGTAAGTGTCTTTTGATTTCATGGCTGCAGTCACCACCTGTAGTGATTTTGGAGCCCAGAAAAATAAAGTCTGACACTGTTTCCACTGTTTCCCCATCTATTTCCCATGAAGTGATGGGACCAGATGCCATGATCTTCGTTTTCTGACTGTTGAGTTTTAAGCCAACTTTTTCACTCTCCACTTTCACCTTCATCAAGAGGCTTTTTAGTTCCTCTTCACTTTCTGCCATAAGGGTGGTGTCATCTGCATATCTGAGGTTATTGAGATTTCTCCCGGCAGTCTTGATTCCAGCTTATGTTTCTTCCAGTCCAGCGTTTCTCATGATGTACTCTGCATATAAGTTAAATAAGCAGGGTGACAATATACAGCCTTGACGAACTCCTTTTCCTATTTGGAACCCGTCTGTTTTTCCATGTCCAGTTCTAACTGTTGCTTCCTGACCTGCATACAAATTTCTCAAGAGGCAGGTCAGGTGTCTGGTATTCCCATCTCTTTCAGAATTTTCCACAGTTTATTGTGTATGCTAGGATACATAAATATCTAAATAGATATGCATGAAGCACGAAATGGCAACCCACTCCAGTATTCTTGCCTGGAAAATCCCATGGATAGAGGAACCTGGCGGGCTACAGTCCATGGGATCACAGAGTCCGACACGACTTGGTGACTAAACCACCACCACCATATAGATATGCATGTATCTATATATTTATTATGAGCTTCCCAGGTGGCTTTAGTGGTGAAGAACCTGCTTGCCAATGCAGGAGATGTGAGAGATGCAAGTTCAGTCCCTGGATGAGGAAGATTCCCTGGAGGAGGGCATGGCAACCCACTCCAGTACTCTTGCCTGGAGAATCCCCATGGACAGAGGAGCTTGGCAGGGTATATTTCTCTTGGAAATTCCTTGGGCAGAGAACCCTGGTAGGCTACAGTCCAAAGGGTTGCAAAGAGTCAGACACAGCTGAAGAATCTTACAGGCATGCATGCTTACATCGATTATATATATAGAGAGAGATCAAAAAATGTCTGGAACTTGCTCTAGTTAAGACCACAGTCTGTGGCTCATGTGGGGAGAAAACGTGTACTTCTTCCTAGTCTTGCTCTCAGCCAACCACTGCCATTATTTCCCGGATTGTCTTGGTGAACTTGATCCCTGATGCTGGGCTTCAGGGGCCCGTGGGTGCCACACGCTTGCAGTTCTTAGGCTTAGGAAGCCTTTCGGAAGTGCTCTGCCTCAGTCTTCCAAAAGGAAACGAGACTCAGAGAGCAGAGGAAGCCGGACATCTGACTCCCCAGTGGGTGCTTCTCCCCTCAAACTATTGGAAAATCACGTGGCAATTTGTGCTTTTTAAAAGAAAAAGTTTAGGGGTAATCTAATTATTTTCATATCGCATCAAGAAAGGAAGAAGGGAAGGCAGAACAAGCCGCCCAAACCAACCAGGTGAACTCTAGAGAAATCTGATTTTCACCACAAGTCAGAGCCTTGGGAGCCAGATCAGTACCCAGGGGAGACTAGAAGATGGATCCGTCCTTGGCAGAGACTGCTTTTTGGGTGAGTAAGCCGCCCACTAGCCTTTTTTGTTCCCCTCCCATCTTCTAGATAAAAATGAGTGTTTAAAAACTGTGCTAAAATTTTCAAAAACACCTTAAAAAGATTCCATTACTTAAAGTGATTTGGATAATTGTGTTCAATGGTAGCCATTATTTAAAAATATAATTAGTTGCTGAACTCAGAGAAGGAGGGAAATTTCTGCAGGTGTTTCTCATTATTTGCTATGCATACAAAATATCTGCATAAATTACCATTATTATTCCAATGTATACTAAGAGACAATAAAGCATTAGCAAGCAAAGAAGAACGCTGTTGACCCACAGACTGAGAGAGAGGCCTGGATCGGCGGTAATCGTGTGCTGGCCTTCAGAGCTACTGCCGCACATGTGCGACCGCATTCAGGATTGAAAGAAACAATTTTGCACCTGTAACAATATTACATATGGAACGTAACTCCATCAGACAGATATTGAGCGTGGAGGAGGGGCGGGGAGAAACACGCTCCAGACAATGTGGAGAGAAGCAGTGTATGTGCTAATTGTTTCCAAAGGTTTACACATTTCACACATGCTGAGGGTGGGCATTTGGGATATTTCTTTGGGTTGAAAACCCCCACAGAACACACAAATGAGGTGTTTTTTTTTTAAGTATGAGGTGCATTGCACATTTTCTTTTACGATATTTTTAGAGTTCAACAGCAATGTCATTGTCAGCTCAATCCAACAGAACATTCTGTGATGGTGGAAATGTCATCCAGTACCAGCAGCCACTAGCCACGGACGACTACAGAGCACTTAAAACACGGCTGGTGCAGCTGAGGAACTGCTCTGTCTAGATTCAAACCAATTTACATGCAAATAACCACATGAGGTTAGTGGTTGCTGAACTGTGCATCACAGGACAACTTGATGATTTGAGCGAAAATGCAGGTCCTAACCACTAGCCAACAAAGGTCCATCTAGTCAAGGCTATGGTTTTTCCTGTGGTCATGTATGGATGTGAGAGTTGGACTGTGAAGAAGGCTGAGTGCCGAAGAATTGATGCTTTTGAACTGTGGTGTTGGAGAAGACTCTTGAGAGTCCCTGGACTGCAAGGAGATCCAACCAGTCCATCCTAAAGGAGATCTGTCCTGGGTATTATTTGGAAGGACTGATGCTAAAGCTGAAACTCCAGTACTTTGGCCACCTCATGCAAAGAGTTGACTCATTGGAAAAGACTCTGATGCTGGGAGGGATCGGGGGCAAGAGGAGAAGGGGATGACAGAGGATGAGATGGCTGGATGGCATCACCGACTGGATGGATGTGAGTCTGAGTGAACGCCGGGAGTTGGTGATGGACAGGGAGGCCTGGCGTGCTGCGATTCATGGGGTCGCAAAGAGTTGGACACGACTGAGTGACTGAACTGAACTGAACCACTAGACCTCCAGGGAATTCCCTCTCTACGCTCTTCCATATACTGACTTTATACCATACACGGGGCTAAACATTATCTCATTTAACAACCCCAACAAGTTACGAGGTCAGCACTCTTATGTCTGAGGAACCTGAGTTCCACAGAAATTGTTGCTTATCTTGAAGTCATCAGACTAACATGGGAGGGAGTCAGGATGTAATTTAGAGTCTGACTTCAGATCTTTCCTTGTGGAACTCTGGATAAAGAGTCATCAAGAAGCACGCCGTTGCATTTATTCTACTCATTCACAATGAATCGGCTTCTGAGGCTCCAGAACATGAGGTCAAATGATGACTGGGTGGCTGATACAAGGAGGTCCATATTGACAGCGAATCCAGTGGTCCACCTGGTTCATAACATTGACAAGAGGGAAGCCCAGAAGAGCTGAGTTCAAATGTACCAGTCAGTGGTTAGGGAGCCTGGAACCAACGCCACTGAGACAGACGTTTACACTGAGTGCCCTGGACGCACAGCACGTGGCAGACACGCGTGAAACGGTGCCTGTGCCTGCTCTAGGGAAGTCCCCCGCAGCGACCAGCGGGCAGACACAGGACGTGGAGGGGCCTGGTCTTTTGCTGACGAGGCCTTGTACAAATGGAAAACAGGAGCTGCAAAACGAAAGCAAATCACTCGCCCGTTTATCCACAATCCTGCTTTTCGTGTGTTATCCTTGCTTCTTAGAAGTGATGTTTCACCAATGCAGCCTCATAGCCCCTCATAGTCCAAAAATTCACAAATGGCCTCATGCTTAAGGCTCATCCAAGAAAGGAATAGCGCTAAGAGGTTAGTCAGGGAATGAGGAAGGCGGAACGTCGGTTCAGCTCATTTTTGTCCCTCTGTCGGGGGTACGGACAAACAGCAAGGTGGGGTCTCACTATCATGGCCTTTGCAGTATTCTTAGAATTCATGTAGTCTTCTTGAGAGTTTGACACACGTACACATCTTTTGGTTAAGGGGCCCAGAGAGGTCCAGAACATAAAAGAAAACTCTTTTCTCCTAACTGTGTATTAGGCACTTTGTATACTTAAGTGAAACTGCCTCCATTGAACTGTACAGACATTAAGTAACTTTCCCCAAAATCCCATGGCGAGTGAGTTAGAAAGCCAGGATTTGAATGCAGAGCTACTGAGTTCCTAAAATTGCCACTCTCTTTACTTCTGGGACCTGCTCCTCATTGGCATACAGTAAGGTTTGTGACCCAGGCTTGAAATCATGAGTATAATATGGCCTCACATACGAGGGTCAGCACAGCCAGCGGCTTCAAGGACACAAACCAGTTCATTGGTCGTGCCTAATGACTTGTCTCAAAATCCGTGCAAATTCTGATCCTTCCAACCAAGTGAGCCTCCACACTCTGCCTCGTGTCATCTCCCAGAAAACTTCCCAAAGCTACGATTTTTCACACTGATTTTGCAGCTCACATGCCCCACTTACTCTTCAGAACCGGGTTGACAACCCATCGGTTGACGGCCACTGTGCCGCGCCTGCTGCTCGTCACTATGGTCATTTGTTCAGGCACTTCTGCCTTTGCTGTCTTTCTTTTCTTTCGCCTGTACCTTCCGCTCTGCTCCTCAGTCGTGAGTTCCAACCCTGCCCCTTTCTGGATCTCCAGTAACCGAGAAAGTGCCAGCACAGTGTGGGCACTTAAGTATGTCTTAACCGAACCAAGCAGCAAGTTCTACACAAAGTCTAACCAAATCCTAGTTAAAGCAAGATATACCTTGTTTCCACACTGACAGTATCACTGAGTGAGCTAGCCACAGCGGTACAGCTTCACAGACGTGCGTGCGTGTTCCCTTATCACTGTTACCTTCTAACTGTTCCCCACAGCACTGTGAGCCTTTGCGAGAAGGATCTTGTTTATGTCAAGGTCGCACAGAGTCGGACACGACTGAAGAGATGCAGCAGCAGCAGCACATATGTTAAAAGCACAGACTCTGGAGTCGACAGCCCAAGCCCACCCCTCTTCACCTTATCAGCTTTATGCTTGAATGGTACCTGAGGCTGAGTCTATAACAATGACTGAGTGTCAACATGGAGAAGTTGGTACCATTGCAAGAAACAAGAGGCAGGACAGGCCCCTGAGGGCCACGCGGGAGGCACCCGATTGAGGCCAAAGAGGAGTGAGGGGTAAACCTCAATCAGAGCTTTTATCTGGGTTTCTGTGGGAACGGCGAGGCAGCACAGCATGAATATTTTAGGATTGGCTAGCTTGGGCTTCTCCAGTGGCCCAGTGGTAAAGAATCCGCCTGCGATGTAGGAGACACAGGAGGCATGGGTTCAATCCCTGGGTCAGGAAGATCCCCTGGAGAAGGACACGGCAACCCACTCCAGTATCCTTGCCTGGGGCATCCCCACGGACAGAGGGGCCTGGCGGGCTACAGTCCACGGGGTCACAAAGAAGTGGACATGACTGAGCGACTTTCTCTTCACTTCATGACAAGCCCACTCCTGGCTGAGGCCTTTTCTGTCTCTGAAAATTGGCTACCCTGAGGAGGGGAGGCAAGATTTTTAAGACGTCAAAATGTCATAAGATACAGAAGATAAAAAATACATGGTGAGTACATGTTTTACTTCCCTCATTTGTCAAATGAGGATAACATAATTATACAATTACAACATCATACAGTTATAGTAACTACATACTGCACAGTATGTGACACATCAGAAGCACAGTGTAGAAATGAGCGATAGTATTAGACACGACACCAGCTCTCACAATGCCTCCCAGAGTAAGAAGTGCCCCGAAAGACATGAATGGGTGAACGAGTGAGTGAGTTCCCATGAGGATTCTCCTTAATGTTAGGCAACCAACATTCTCCATGTCTTAGACACAGAAAGTGAATCCATGGATAAAGCTGGCAGCAGAGAAGAAGGAGGAACCAGACCTACAGAAGGAATGTGGCTCCCAGCGATGAGAGGCTTCGCTGCCGTGTTCTGAGCCTGCTCCCTGCAGTCCATCTATCTCTGTCTCAGTGTTTAAGGCAGGCATTTGTCTTTGAGCCCTCTTTTGGCAGTTCCGCAGTCCTCCCATGAAATGTAATCTCCCCATCCATAACCAGTGAGGTTTCCTACCTCTGTCCCAGTGTTTAAGGCAGGCATTTGTCTTTCAGCCCTCTTTTGGCAGTTCCGCAGTGCTCCCATGAAGTGTAATCTCCCCATCCATAACCAGTGAGGTTTCCTACCTCTGTCCCAGTGTTTAAGGCAGGCATTTGTCTTTCAGCCCTCTTTTGGCAGTTCCGCAGTCCTCCCGTGAAGTGTAGTCTCCCCCATCCATAACCAGTGAGGTTTCCTACCTCTGTCCCAGTGTTTAAGGCAGGCGTTTGTCTTTGAGCCCTCTCTCGGCAGTCCCGCAGTGCTCCCGTGAAGTGTAGTCCCCCCATCCACACTTCCGGCAGTCCCGCAGTGCTCCCGTGAAGTGTAGTCCCCCCATCCACACTTCCGGCAGTCCCGCAGTGCTCCCGTGAAGTGTAGTCCCCCCCATCCACACTTCCGGCAGTCCCGCAGTGCTCCCGTGAAGTGTAGTCCCCCCCATCCACACTTCCGGCAGTCCCGCAGTGCTCCCATGAAATGTAATCTCCCCATCCACAACCAGTGAGGTTTCCTTGGACTTGGTGCCGCTACCCTCACTCCCAATCTAAAACAGAAAATTTGCATCTTCAGACATCAGCAGCATGAGACAACCTAAGAAATAAGTGTGCATTAGGCTTCTAAATAGACTTTTCCCTTGTTATCTGTGTACAGCATCTGTCTAATGGAAAATGAAGCAACAACATCCATCTCTTTCAATGGCCATTAAAGTTCAGTGGAATCCACTGAACTCTCCTTGTTACAAGCGTAGGATCTGATACCATTCACCACTTCTAATGAACCTGGATCTTAGAGGCTTAGGCATTTAGAGCTGGGGGACTGGATGGTATGCAATCTACTCCCCGGATTTCCAAAGAAGAAAACAGAATCCAACGTCACATCTGCCATCTCTTGTCAACAATCCTGGAAAAAGGGCTCATTTGTGTGTGTTTAGGTTACCCAATAAAGCTAAGTTTTCTTAAATCAGTATTTGGTCAATGAATGCAGACATTTTACTAGCATTAATACAAGAAACTTATTCAATGAAGAATGAGGCTTGGAAATATCCATATAAGGTCCCTTTGATGCCTGGAAGAAATAATTCACATTAAAACATGGGTAAGAAACTAACTCCCTTGTTCATAGCTATAAATAGCTGTCTTCAAAACAGCATTGAATAGTGCCTTTGGCAGTCCATATCCACCAACGTCTAGCCATGTGACTTTGTGTGAATTATTTAAAGACTCAGAGGGTCTGTTTTCGTATCTGTAAAATGAAGACGTTAAACCAGATGTTTGAAATTTTAGCATTTCCCAGTTTGATGAGAAAGTTTATACTCAAACTTTATGGTGCTAATTACCTACAGGTCAGCGCACCGACTATCAATATCATTTCAGAATACGAGACAATACCAGACTCAGAATAGAATTCTCATAAATATACTTTTTATATACTCTCATGATCTTGCTTAATCTTTTGAGGCTATCGAGAAGTCCAATTTAAAAGCAAGTTGAGTTAGAGGTCTTCATATAGCATTCATTCCCACACACTCAAAATAGGAAATGTTAGCTGTTTAATTAGTCAGGTTCATAATTTAGTTTGTAAACTCAGAGACCATATCTGGGTTTTACATAATATTGATTACATGATCAGGATTCATTAAAGGATAATAATTTAAAAATCACTTTTAAGTGTTAGGTTTTTCTAGCTAATTTCCTTTCCATATGAATGCTTCATATTTTAACATATCATCCTTTTCTCCTACTTATTTATTTATTTTTGCTCTAGAAAACCAGGGAGAATTCATCTAGAATGATGATAAAATTAATGGAAATTTAAATGAAAGTGCAATCTTATTGGAATTTCATTTTTGATGACATAATAATAGGCTTATAGAGCACCTTTCATCTATGGACCTCTAAGCACTTTACAACGTTAGTTAATTCGCACAACAATCCTGTGAGGTTGGCAATTATAATCAGCCCCATTATGCAAATCAGGGAAGTGTGATGCAGGGAGGTGAAGCTCCCCAGGCGACGGGAAGCCAGGGGCAGAGGCACAAGCTTCCGGGTCCTTAGCACTGCACACCCAAAAAGGCTCTTGGAAAGCCTTCCGTTCTCATTGGTTGCCACAAAAAGTTCTCTTTTCAAAAGAAACAAAGTCACAGGGAGAGTTTAATTCTGTCCCCTTGTCAGTGTTCCACATGGGATATGAAAGAATTTGAAGGATGGGGCAGGACAGAAGGGAGCGTGCCTTGCAGTGTGAACAGAACTTACTGTCATGAATTTTCCTACCGGAATAAGACTATGATACTCATTTACTCATCAGCAAAATTTGAAGGAAAAAATATTGACCCCAATACTAATGTGAGCCTTGTTTATGAGAGCAGGGCTTCCTTATTGATCACTGTTTGCTTAGTGGGTCTCATACTAACAATTTTGTGTGTGCTCTCTCTTAATCCTTGTGAAACCTAAGTGTCTTGCTTAGCCAGTGCTGTGTAACGAAGCACCTTAAAGCTCAGGGCCTTCAGAATACACGTGCTCATTTACTTGTGGTTCAGCAGTGGGTTGGTTGCATAGGCTGCAAGCGGTCCCACAAGCCTCTCCTGTTTAGCTAGCAGCCAGAGCATGGATTTCTCATGGCAAGCATTTGCTTAACTACTACTGCACACTGTCTACCAATATCCCATGAGCTGTGCAAGTTACGCGGCCAAGCACAACACCAAACTGCAGTGAGGTACACGGTGCCCAGCGTGTTCAGCCCAGTTCAGTTCAGTCGCTCAGTCGTGTCCGACTCTTTGCGACCCCATGAACCGCAGCACGCCAGGCCTCCCTGTCCATCACCAGCTCCTGGAGTGCACCCAACCCATGTCCATTGAGTCGGTGATGCCATCCAGCCATCTCATCCTCTGTCGTCCCCTTCTCCTCCTCCCTCAATCTTTCCTCACCATGAGGGCAGTCCAGTTGTATAGCTAAACCCATCAGTGTTCAGGAAATTTTATTCCTCCCATGAAGGTGGTAAAAAGTGTGACTAGCTTGAGTAAATAACCGAACCTAGCTTTGTGCTTATTCTTGTTCTCATTTTACATGTAAGAAAGCAGGCTGCAGGTAGGAAAGGCTTAGGAGTTTGACTTTATGTACTTCTCCTGACCCCTGCTCTCACGGCTGTTTCTCTTTAAGCAAAAAGTACCTCACAGGCTGCCTTCTCGCCCCTTGGATCATCCACACAGAGCAACGCAGACCCACCTTATCCTCCTCGCTGGAGACCAGTGACGATTTAAGTTACAGGGCCGTGGACCTCTCCATTCCGGTTATGGCTTAAGCAGGGGTTAAACAGCCCTTTTTGATTCTGTGCCTAGAGCTCCTCATGGGACCAGAAGCCGTGAACCCTCCTCATCCCTTCATCACTAGTGCATTTAAGCCATTAAACCATCCTGCTGCATTTCAAAGAACGAGGCAGACAGGGCACAGAAAGCACCCTTTAGCTTTAGGATCTATGAATTAATCATTCCAGCGAACCAGATACAGGGTTCACCTTAGGTCTCAGGCCTCCTCAAGATAAATACTAAACATATCTGACTAATTCTGTAGAAGCAATGCAAATTACCAACAGTCCCAAGGTCGAGGATCTGAGAAGTGATAAGAAGTTCAAATAAACTAGCTCCTGAGGTCAGGCAAGAATATTATTACTGGTGTGACTATCACACATCGTTCACACATACTGGCTCCTGCCAGTCCCGGCAGGGACACCAGGAGGTGTGAGATGGGCTGGTTTCAAATCCCATACTGTTATTGGCTCATCTTTCGGCTCAATTTGCATTCTGCAAAATCATGAACACAAGAAAGGAGAAAGATTGGCAACTTTATCAGTGTATGTCTAGCAGTTTAAAAGGAGCTAATAGTGTGTAATATCTGTGAAAGTGGGAAATGGATAGAAGCTGCAGCATTCCAATATTTGCTTTTCAAATTCCATTTTGCAGAGTGCAAGGATTCCCTGGCAGGGCTACAGGAGCAGCTGCAGGAGAAAAACGGCGAGGCAGAGGTACAGTGCCCTTGGACTCCCCTTACTCTATCGGAGCAGCTGCATTTTTATCTGCTTTATCAATTGAACTCCATGTACAATTACATTTGAATAAAAGCATTCTGCTGCTTAAAAATGGTTAGAAACCATCGGTTTGGATCATGGCTTTCTGTGCCATAACACCCATTTTTCTGCACCCAAGAACAGCACTCGTCTTAAACATGCCCTTAACGTTTATTGATTGAATGTTGGCTCTTTATGTAGCAGCAAAGAATGGGATTATTTTTGCCATGCTTTAGCATTTTTTTTCCCCCAAAACATGCCCCGTTTTATTTTGATTCCTTTAATCTTTTGTTCTCTTTCCCTTATGTTCAGCCTCAAAATTGCTATTTTACTCCTTGCCTAGGGACAGGCATATTTGATACCATTTCAAATAAATAATCTAACTGGAGATTGGAGAGGAAAACAATGCGATCTCTCAGGTCTAGGAATGGTTGTGTTTCACTTAATTTATGCAAAGCCTTCTGTAGCACACTCCCAGTAGAATTTCCTCTGGAAGCCTGGTGACTACCTTTCAGGACAGCAGGGTTTCCTGGAGCACACGGATGGGCATCACCCAAGGGCTTTCTCCAGTCACTTCTACTTCCCGTCTCTTTTTTCTAAGTGTCATGTTCAGATAAGCAGGGAGACTGCAGGCGCACAGGCTGTTCCCTGCAAGCCAGAGCGGCTTTGTGTCTATTTATATGTGTACACGGTGAGATTGCTTGGACAGGCACTTCACTGAGAATGCCGCAGCCTTCTCTTTTACCATGATATTCGAAGCCTCCTTTTTCTCACAGCATTGAGTACTCTCACATGAGAGCATCCCTCATCTTCTTGGCCATCACAGTTCAGAGAAGGAGGAACCACGTTTAATCTTTGAGGGTGCCCAGTAACTCCTTCTGTTCTCTTTGGCACCAGGCCTAGGGGCACATCTCTGATCCTAGATTTAGACACCTGTGGCTTTAGACTTCATGAAAATCTCCTTGCTGGCACCTTTTCAATGGTCTTTATAGCTACAATCATGTTGGAATAAAATTCATGATTCTTCTTGGTCACATTTTGGGGTTGTTGGAGGAAACAAATTGGAATTATTAGAGAAAGCAAAACAAAACTACAATGAGGTACCACCTCACACTGGTCACATGGCCCTCATTAAAAAGTCTACAAGTAACAAACACTGGAGAGGGGATGGAGAGAGAGGGATCTTCCTATACTGTTGGTGGGAATTTAAGTTTGCACAGCCACTGCAGAAAACATTATGGAGGTTCCTCAGAAAACTAAAATAAGAATTACCATATGATTCAGCAATCCTACTTCTGGGCAAGTGTCCAGAGAAAACTACAATTCAAACATATATGGGCACTCCTGTGTTTATGGCAGCACTATAGCCAAGATATGGAAACAGCTTAAAGCTTAAATGTTCATTAGCAGAGGAGTAGACAAAGAAGATGTGGTGTGTATACTATACATATAGAAACCTGTATGCAGGTCAGGAAGCAACAGTTAGAACTGGACATGGAACAACAGACGGGTTCCAAATAGGAAAAGGAGTTCGTCAAGGCTGTATCTTGTCACCCTGCTTATTTAACTTATATGCAGAGTACATCATGAGAAACACTGGACTGAAAGAAACACAAGCTGGAATCAAGATTGCTGGGAGAAATATCAATAACCTCAGATATGCAGATGACACCACCCTTATGGCAGAAAGTGAAGAGGAACTCAAAAGCCTCTTGATGAAAGTGAAAGTGGAGAGTGAAAAAGTTGGCTTAAAGCTCAACATTCAGAAAACGAAGATCATGGCATCCGGTCCCACCACTTCATGGGAAATAGATGGGGAAACAGTGGAAACAGTGTCAGACTTTATTTTTCTGGGCTCCAAAATCACTGCGGATGGTGATGGCAGCCATGAAATTAAAAGACACTTACTCCTTGGAAGGAAAGTTATGACCAACCTAGATAGCATGTTCCAAAGCAGAGACATTACTTTGCCAACAAAGGTTCGTCTAGTCAAGGCCATGGTTTTTCCTGTGGTCATGTATGGATGTGAGAGTTGGACTGTGAAGAAGGCTGAGTGCCGAAGAATTGATGCTTTTGAACTGTGGTGTTGGAGAAGACTCTTGAGAGTCCCTTGGACTGCAAGGAGATCCAACCAGTCCATTCTGAAGGAGATCAGCCCTGGGTGTTCTTTGGAAGGAATGATGCTAAAGCTGAAACTCTAGTACTTTGGCCACCTCATGCGAAGAGTTGACTCATTGGAAAAGACTCTGATGCTGGGAGGGATTGGGGGCAGGAGGAGAAGGGGACGACAGAGGATGAGATGGCTGGATGGCATCACTGACTCAATGGACGTGAGTCTGAATGAACTCCGGGAGTTGGTGATGAACAGGGAGGCCTGGCGTGCTGTGATTCATGGGGTGGCAAAGAGTTGGACATGACTGAGCGACTGAACTGACATGAACTGAACCTTCCATGTGACACAGAAATAAGCCGTATGGAGATTCTACCAATGTTTTAAGTTCATGCTCTAGCACCACATGGGTTTATGAGAAAATCCAGATTCTGCATAATGCTAGTTGCCTAGCAGCCTGTGACAGACCCTGTCTGTGTCTCACTCATGTCTGCACCTACATGTGGTTTGCACACCTTGGGCCAACTTCCAACTGCTAACTCCTGAACATCTTTGTCTAAAGGCTTTCTCCAGTGACCCAAAGAATGTCCCAAAAGTACAAAGCCCAACAGCCAGAGAATTAGTGCCCTTTGGGGTGCAGCCCCAAGCTTGACTGATGGAAGTTTGGACTACAAATATTGCCCTTCTGATATGACAGCTCTGAGAGGCGTATGCTTTCTCTGGCTTTTAGAGTCCACTCCTACCCCATGGGCTGAACTTAAGTTCCCCATGGGTGCAGCTGCCTTGATCACATCATTTTCTGTTTTCTTCCCTTCTCTGACTGCCTTCCCCAGCTTCCTGTTGGCATCTTCAAGAATCATCTCTCAAATAAACTCCTTGCACTTGGATCCTGTTTCAGGGTTTACTTATAGAGTAACCCAAACTAAAACACTGCTATAAGCCTCAAATTAATCATTAGTATGGGATGGGAAATGAACTCCCTCATAGCTTTGAAAGGATTAAATTTTAAAACGGCTATATAATCATTGGGCTTCCCTGGCAACTCAGCTGGTAAAGAATCTGCCTGCATTACAGGAGACCCTGGTTTGATTTCTGGGTTGGGAAGATCCCCTGGAGAAGGGATAGGCTACCCACTCCAGTATTCTTGGGCTTCCCTGGTGGCTCAGTCAGTGAAGAATCCACCTGCAATATGGGAGGCCTGGCTTCAGTCCCTGGGTTGGGAAGATTCCCTGGAGGAGGGCATGGCAACCCACTGCAGTATTCTTGCCTGTAGAATCCCATGGACAGAGGAGCCTGGCCGGCTACAGTCCATGGGGTCGTAAAGAGTCAGACATGACTGAGCAACTAAGCACAGCGCACACACACTTCTTACCACTACTATTGCTGCAGAGAAGGCATTCAACATATTTTAGTTATCCATAGAATCCCCCTCCTAATCCCAACACCTTGATTACCTGACTTCCTACCACTTTATCCCCTACTCATTTCAATCAGGACACAGTGGTTTTCTTGCAGTTCTTCAAACGTACCAAGCACGCTCCCCACTCGAGGTCTTTGCACCTGAATGTCTTCTTCATAGGCATAGCTTTCCCCATTCCTTCTTTCAAACCTTGTTCAAATGAGATCTGACCAATGAAAGACTTCAAGCCCATCACATATAAAGTAGCAAGTCCCGTAAGATCCCAGGTTCCCCTTTAACCCATTTTATTCATCACTCTCCACTAGAACAGAAGGTCCACAATGACAAAAGCCGTGTCTGGTGTGTTTTCTGGTATATCCTCAGCATCTATATTAAGGCTGAGCAAAGAGTAAGCACAAAAGTAATATTTAAGAATTCATGAATGAGTAAACATTCAGTTCAGTCGTGCCTGACTCTTCGTGACCCCATGGACTGCAGCACCCCGGCACCCCTGTCCATCACCAGCTCCCGGAGCTTGCTCAAACTCATGTTCATTGAGATGGTGATGCCATCCAGCCATCTCATCCTCTGGCGTCCCCTTCTCCTCCTGCCCTCAATCTTTCCCAGCATCAAGGTCTTTTCAAATGAGTAAGCTCTTCGCATCAGGTGGCCAAAGTACTGGAGTTTCAGCTTCAGCATCAGTCCTTCCAATGAACACCCAGGACTGATTTCCTTTAGGATGGACTGGTTGGATCTCCTTGCAGTCCAAGGGACTCTCAAGAGTCTTCTCCAACACCACAGTTCAAAAGCATCAATTCTTCGGTGCTCAGCTTTCATCACAGTCCAACTCTCACATCCATACATGACCACTGGAAAAACCATAGCCTTGACTAGACGGACCTTTGTTGGCAAAGTAATGTTTCTGCTTTTTAATATGCTGTCTAGTTTGGTCATCACTTTTCCTCCAAGGAGCAAGTGTCTTTTAATTTCATGGCTGCAGTCATCATCTGTAGTAATTTTAGAGCCCCCAAAAATAAAGTCTGTCTCTGTTTCCATTGTTTCTCCATCTATCTGTCATGAAGTGATGGGACCAGATGCCATGATCTTGGTTTTTTGAATGTTGAATTTTAGGTCAGCTTTTTCACTCTCCTCTTTCACTTTCATCAAAGGGCTCTTTAGTTCTTCTTCACTTTCTGCCATAAGGGTGGTGTCATCTGCATATCTGAGGTCATTGATATTTCTCCCAGCAATCTTGATTCCAGCTTGTGCTTCATCCAGTCCAGCGTTTCTCATGATGTACTCTGCGCATAAGTTAAATAAGCAGGGTGACAATATACAGCCTTGACGTACTCCTTTCCCAATTTGGAACCAGTCTGTTGTTCCATGTCTGGTTGTAACTGTTGCTTCCTGACCTGCATATAGGTTTCTCAAGAGGCAGGTAGGTGGTCTGGTATTCCCATCTCTTTCAGAATTTTCCACAGTTTGTTGTGATCCACACAGTCAAAGGCTTTGGCATCATCAATAAAGCAGAAGTAGATGACATAATCCTAAATGGAAAAGGTATTTTAAAAGTATTCTTATATTGAGATATGTTGATGAGGAGAACCTTACCTGATTATCCTGATTATGCCAGTGGTATTCTGGAGCTGGCATGAATAAACTCATAAGAGCCAATTAATAAACAGTCAGTCGTTTTCCCAAGATTGTAGCACAAACAGAGTGCCTTCTGATTGACCAGAACAGAGCTTTACACTAAGGATAAAGGTTGATGCTAGTGAATATTGGCATCACGCCTTTATATATGTTCTACAGACTGAAGGCTTATATCCCCCCAAAATTCATATGGTGAAAACTGGTGCCCAGTGTGATGGTATCTTAATGAGACTTTGGGAGGCAACTAAGTCAGGGGGGTGGAGCCCCTTGAATGGGATCCATGGCCTCATAGAAGGGACTCCTGAGCGCTCCGTCGCCCCTGCATCATATGGTGATACAGGGAACAAGTGGCCACTGAGAACCAGGAAGCGGGCCCTCAGCAGACACTGAGCAGACTGGCACACGGATCTTGGGCTTCCCAGCCTCTGGAAGTGTGAGAAATGCATCTCTGTTGTTTACAAGCCACCCAGCCTATGGAGATTTCGTACAGCAGCCTGAACAGACTGTGACTGTGTGATGCGTAGAGTGGAATCATCCTCGAGGCAGATTTAGTAATGCTCTCTTCTGTGCTAACCACACCACGCACGCTTTACTACAGCTCATATACAGAGACACATAAGCAGTTGTCTCTGTAAGGACAAGGCTCTGTTCATCTTTATAATCCTCGAGACTAACAAAATCTGCCCATATTTTCTCAAATGTTTGAATGACACAATGACAGCACTCAAGGGTAAGAAGACGGACATAAGAAGTAAGGACTTATATAACTGACCCCATAACATTTCCTCTCATAGTGTCATACAGCATGAAATCGAGTCCAACCTCATCTTGAATTTGCATTAATTTCTGTGGAAATGATGAAAATAAATCAGTAGGCTCAGTCCATATTTTTTCACAAATAAACTCTGCTAAGGGGAGGGATTTTCAAGATATGAATCTAGTCAGCTCTTAAATACAAGCTGACTTCTGGAGCCACAGGAACATATCATAAAGAATGAGTGGAGTTTCCAGTTTTGATCTTGCCTGACATCAGTAAAACAGCTACTAGGAGTTTGTGTGAGATTTTCCCACTCAGAAGAGATTATGAAACAAAGCAGGAGAGATTACGCTGCAAAAACAAGTAAGCCTAAAACTTGTAGTGACAGAGATTAGCACAGATTGATTTTTCCTTTGAATCTCAGCCCTGTAAGGAAGACATGGCTTTCTTGGTTGGTCTCTCCATAGGCACTTTACCCACTTTCCACTGGCCAGAACACGGTCACATGGCCCTATTCTAATTTCAAGGCAAGCTAGGAAGGTAGTTTTTCTATGTATCATGGAAGAAGATATTATTCAGATGAACATATAGTCAGTCTCTATCACAATAGGGCTTAAAAACTATCAGAGATTTTTTTTTTCTACCTCTACCTTAATTTTATGGTAAATCTCATCTTCGACCCAAATTACCAACAACAGCTCACTTTTCCTGTGAGTGGGCCTGCCTGTCTGCTGCCCAACAAATAGCTTTCCCACTTCTGGTTGGGAGACTTGCACCCCTCCCTAGAGATTGGACTTCCCTGGTGCCTCAGATGGGAAAGCATCTGCTTACAATGCAGGAGACCTGGGTTCAGTCCCTGGGTTGGGAAGATGTCCTGGAGAAGGAAATGGCAACCCACTCCAGTATGCTTGCCTGGATAATCCCATGGACAGAGGAGCCTGGTAAGTTACAGTCCATGGGGTTGCAAAGAGTTGGACACAACTGAGCGACTTCACTTTCCTTTTCTTTATTTCTTTCTTTCCTAAAGGTTAACTCTCCTAAACTCCCTTTATTAAACTCACGAGTCTGAAAGAGAAATCTGGTCTGAGCTGCTGTATTCTGCATTTTTCCTCTACTGATGCGACCATGTGGTCTATGACCCTCATCTCATGCCAATGAGAGGAGACATAGCAAAAGCCCAGACAGTGGTCGGCGAAAAGACAGAAAGAACATGGTTCTCGATAACCAAGGAGACTCTGAATGAACTCCAGAATGTACTACACTGGAGCTCTTCTTATATGAGATGACCTAGTTTTTCGTAAAAAACACTTTTCCACTTACTTTTTATACAGTTTTAGGGTGTTTATGCTTTGATTCAACAGGTATTTATTGAGTGCCTAGCTGGCAGAAGATAGAGTGTTAGCCACAGAAAGGCATGTCCCATGCACTCCAGGTCTGCTCCTCTACCCAGAGTGATGCCAGGCGCTTATTTCTAAAAGATAAACACAAGCTCTCCCATGTTGAAACTTGCCCGAATATTTTGCCTGGAACCTTTCCATTGGCCAATTTGGGCTGTGCTAACAGAATACCATAAATTGAGTAGGTTATAAACAACAGAAATGTATTTTTCACAGTTCCTGAGGCTGGGAAGTCCGAGACTGAGGTGCCAATAGACTCTGGGTCTGGCGAGAGGCCTCTTCCCAGTTGCAGGCGGCTGTGTTTTCATTGCCTCGTCACGTGGCAGACAGAGAGAAGAGAGCTCTCTGTGGTTCCTTTTCAAGGTCACTAATTTTGTTCACAAGAACCCCACTCTCATAACCTAATCACCTCCCAAAGGTGCTCCCACCCCTTAATTCACACTAGTGCTTAGGATTTCAACATACGAATTTGGGGGAGGAGGGTAAACCTTTAGCTCATCATACTTGCAACCCCTGGAAGATGTGTAGTTTTAGAACTGCTGGAGTTTGTTGTGTCTTTTAGACCAAGGAGAAGAGGAGCGAGGACCAGGCCCTCAGCTACACTGATGTCTCAGCTGTGAGTGGGTGTTGTCTTCTTTTGCACGTTGATTTCCTCTGTGTTGTCTGCAATGGTCGGGCCATTTGTTGTACACAATAGACTTGAATACTGGTATCTTAGAGAATAAGGTGAACAGCTCATTCTGCTCTGCTCAAGAGCTGTCCAGTTTCAGTCCAGAAAGTCCTACATCCAGGAGGCAGGCAAGTCAGGGTGGTAGGCTGCCCCCCTTAGAGAATGAGGGCCAGAGTGGTGGTAATTAGATGATGAAAACTAATCTAAGTGGATTCTGGAGCAGGTTTTCAGCCAGAAGGTAACAGATACTGAGAGAATTAAAGTAGCTTCCTAGGCATCCTGAGTGATGCAGGACAAGTTGTCAGCTTTCCCCCGGAAGGGGGGAGTCAAATGTCCTATTTGAATGGCAGAGAAAGGGCGCCTGCAGAAGACGGGGAAGTGGAGAGCCTGATGGTGTCACTTACAGTGGCTGCAAGTGTCACTAAGAAACGAGGGCTCCCTGAGAGCCTGCAACAGAGAAGTCCATCTAGAAGTGTCTCCAGAGACCCCCATGAAGACGCGAGTCCCAGTCATGTGGGATCTGAGGTCTTCTGAGTTGATTCATTCCCAAACATCACTGACAAAAAATTGTGATTCCTGATGTAATTTTCAGTGACTCTAAAAAGAACTTAGAAACTAGTGTTAGAATCATTCAGTTCAGTTCAATTCAGTCGTTCAGTCATGTCTGACTCTTTGTGACCCAATGAACTACAGCACGCCAAGCCTCCCTGTAATTCTGATTTTAGCTACTTCAAGCAATCTTTTACAGGCCTTTTCTCCTCCTATGAAACTAGTCTATCCTCAAAATGTGCCAGGCTTGAATGTCTCTGCTTATTTTCTACACTGGGGATAAATTTTCCCCGTTAAGTCAATTCTGCATAAGGTGTTATCTGTTTGGAGAGCTGATTCTCCCTGGTACAGTCATCCAACGTAAAGGCATGGTGATGACTCTGATCACTTCGGATGCAGGGTAACGACACACACTTTTGACTCCATGACTCTCAAGGTCTTCCCTGAGCAGAGCCAGTTTCCAGAATAAACAAGAACAAGCTTATTTACAGCCACATGCAGAATGTTCCCTAAAGCCCCACTGAACTCTGTCACTTGACAACTTGTTGTCCATTCAGCAAAATATACCATGTGGCTTTTTCCCTGCTAGAGAATAAACCATTCTCCAACTTGTCAATCAAGTTCATTGTTACTGGCCTCATACTCCCTGTAATGGATTGTGAACATGTTCCTGCTATTTCTGCTTAGAAATGGTATCATTGCTGCTTATGAGGTCAAAAGACCACTAATAGAGCTTCTCTACCTGAGCAGAGTGCCCCAGAGGCATTTTTGAAATTTATTTTAAGAATCAGGCGGTTGAAAAAACAGATTGCAGTGAAGATTCTATAAGGCAGTTATTCTTCCGCAAAAACTTGCATGTGTTCTGAACTGAATAAATCTAACCCGGATTTTAAACATTGTGTTTTAAAAATAATCATGAATTGCCAGGCCTACAATGAGAAATAAAGACACTGAACAAACAGGCACAAGAGCCGGCTTCAGGCGCTTTCAGGCTCACAGGTGACAGCGGGTCGACAGAGGCAGACGCGTGCTCATGCCACGGGCAGAGCCCCCGGGCGCTTCCCAGCCTCCTGGCTCTAGGTTTTGATGATTCGTGGCCACCATCACTGGCTTCTCCGACTTGCACGGCAGCCTTACTGCTCATCAAGCAGCGACATTCAGAAAAGTATTTCAAAAGAAAGCGGTCAAAAATAAAGATTACCGCCACGGGACCAGCTAAATGGAACTCATGCCTCAGATTTAAGATGATCCTTCCGCGTAGCAGTTTTCAAAGAGCCCTAAGAGGCAGCAGAGAGGACTGGAGAGTCTGCGAAGCAGTCACTCTGAGGTCACAGGGTCAGAGTTTAGCTCCACCTCTCACCACCGTGTGACCTCAAGCAGGAGTCTAGAACCTTCAGCTGCTAAGTCGCTTCAGTCGTGTCCGACTCTGTGCGACCCCACAGACGGCAGCGCACCAGGCTCCCCCGCCCCTGGGATTCTCCAGGCAGGAACACTGGAGTGGGGTGCCATCGCCTTCTCCTTCAGAGTAGCATCTAAGCAAACCATCTGCGGCTACGCTGCAAAGGGCTGTCTTCTTTCCTGCACTTCGGTTTATACGTGTGTCTCTTTTTTCCGACACAGCTGTGACTTGAGGTAGAAGGGTAGAACCTCTCTTCCCCTGAAAGCAAAGCCCTCTGTACCGGGACTCAAGTATGGCTCAGTAAATACCTGATACAGAACTAAAAACCTGGTAGTGGTTTAATGTTTATGTTTCTGGTCTTTATTGCCCTGTATCACTTGGGAAACGAAAATAAAATTTTCTCAACTAAAATCTCTTTCTTGGGGTTCAGAATCTTTTTTGAGGCAGAACAGGGCAGTGGTAAGAACTGCTGTGCTTGAACCGACTCCCCATCACTTACCAGCTGTGTGATGTAGGGGCCATTTCCTTCTTTCTTTATGTGTGGTTCCTCATCTCTAAAATTTGAACAATAACAGTAACTCCATGACAGAGTTATTATAAAGATTAAATGAGTTAATAGATGAAACATGCCTAGAATGTGTTTGGTGCATAACAAGCCTTGATAATTGCTATATAAATAAATTTATAAAAATAGTATGCCTCTTAGAATTGATGTCAAGTCATTGTAACTTCTTCCCTTCTATCAAGCTTTTAGTTAATCTATGGTATATCTTACAATTAATAATACTTTAAAATTAAGGAAATACAGTAATTAAAGAAAAATAAAGAAATACAATAAGAAAATTCACTAAAGAAAATGTAGAGGAAGGAATGGAGATTCCTGGAAAAACTAAAAATAAAACTCCTTTCAGTCGGTTCATTTCAGTCACTCAGTCACGTCCAACTCTTTTTTGATCCAGCAATTCCACTTTTGAGCATATATCTGGAGAAAGTCTTAATTAAAAAAGGATATATGCAACCTGATGTTCATTGTAGCACTGTTTACAAAAGCCAAGACAGAGAAACAACCTGAATGTCCATCAACAGAGGAATGGTTAAAGAAGATATGGAATATATACACAGTGGAATATCATTCAGCCATTTAAAAAAGACCAAAATAATGACATTCACAGCAACATCAATGGATCTAGCGATTATCATACTAAATGAAGTGAGAAGGACAAATACTGCATGATATCCCTCATGTGTGGAATCTAATTTTAAAAGTGATACAAGTGAACTGGTTTTAAAAACAGAAAGAGACTTACAAACAGAAAACAGACTTATGGTCACCAAATCAGAAATGTGCGGGGAGGGATAAATCTGGAGCTTGGGATAAGCAGACACACACCAGTATGTATAAGACAGACTATCAGCAAGGACTTAGCGTATAGCACAGGGAATTCTAGTCAGTATTCTGTGATAACTTACACTTGAAATGAACCTGAAAAGAATGGAGATATACGTATAACAGAATCACTTTGCTGTACACCTGAAACTAATTCTATATTATAAATCAGTTATAATCCAAAAAAATTTTTTAATGGACAGGTAGGAAAAAAAGTGAAAGTGGAAAGATATACATAAGGCAAGCAAAAAGTCTAGCCCCTCATGGTTGCTTTATCTTGAGAATGATAGCGATCTTACAATTTGCACTTATGTAAGAGGATGATGTCCAGTGGTCACGTATGGATATGAGAGATGGACTGTGAAGAAGGCTGAGCACCGAAGAATTGATGCTTTTGAACTGTGCTGTTGGAGAAGACTCTTGAGAGTCCCTTGGACTGCAAGGAGATCCAACCAGTCCATTCTGAAGGAGATCAGCCCTGGGTGTTCTCTGGAAGGACTGATGCTGAAGCTGAAACTCCAGTACTTTGGCCACCTGATGCTAAGAGTTGACTCACTGGAAAAGACCCTGATGCTGGGAGAGATTGGGGGCAGGAGGAGAAGGGGACGCCAGAGGATGAGGTGGCTGGATGGCATCACTGACTCGATGGACGTGAGTCTGAGTGAACTCTGGGAGTTGGTGATGGACAGGGAGGCCTGGCGTGCTGCGATTCATGGGGTTGCAAAGAGTCGGACATGACTGAGCGCCTGAACTGACTAAGAGGATGGAGTAGCAGAGAACTAGGATGATGTTGGTATGGTTATGCTGCAGATCATCTGTGTCCCCCCACATCCTTGTTCTGAAATCCTAAGCCCCATATAATGGTGGTAGGCAGTGAGTCCCCTACCAGGTGACAAGGTCATAAGGCTGCAGCCCTCATGAGTGAGATCAGTGCCCTCAGAAAAGGGGCCCCGAGGGCTCCCTCGCCACTTCCACCACGTGAGGACAGGCCCTGTGAGGAGCACCATGGCTGTCTGTGAAGCAGGGAGGGCATCCTCACCAGACTCTGAATTTGCCAGGATCTTGATTCATGTACTTTCAGGCTCCAGAACTGAGAGAAATAAATGCTCATTTTTATGAGCCAAACAGTCCACATTATTTTGTTATAATGCCCCTAACAGACTGTGACAAATTATTTAGCCCCTAAAGACACAGGATTTGTTAAAATGACTTGATCACTTTTCTCCTCAGCTCCTTGTTTTCTGGCATTGGTGCTGTTTGTCAGAGGTGGTCAGGAAGGAAGGCCATGGCAGCAGCAAGGAACACGACAGGGACCAACTGTCTCACTGTCTTCTCTCCAGAATCCTCAGTACACGTATTATGGCCAAGCGTTAAAAGAGTGTATGAGAATCCTACAAAATCTATGTAAAAGAGACCGGCACCTTTCTAATTCATATTAATAGCATCCCAACCTTGTCCTAAAAATACATATACAAAAGTAATCAACTTCTCTTTTGAACCCTGGAGAAGGGAACCTGTATTCACTCCAGTACTCTGGCCTGAAGAATCCCATGCACTGTATAGTCCATGGGGGTCACAAAGAGTCAGGCACGACTGAGCGGCTTTCACTTCACTTCTCTTTTGAAAGCCATGACGTCTTTATCTTTAAGTCACGTTTAAAACGGTTTAGACCTGGCTTCTTGAATTACGTTCCATTGAACACTAGTGCCATGGTTTAAAACGGTTTAGACCTGGCTTCTTAAATTATGTTCCATTGAACACTAGTACCATGGCATGTGCGCTGCTGTTTTGTTTGTATGTTTTTACCTGCGCTTCACTCTCATCCATGGAGTTTTAATGTCTAATATTGTATTTGAAAATACTTCTGAAAATTCTAAGATCAGGGACTCACCTGGCGGTCCAGCGATTAAGACCCTGCTTCCGATGCACTGGGCTCAGGCTCGCCTCTTGGTGGGAACTAAGATCCCACACGCGGCACAGCAACCAAGCCGGCGCATCCAACTTGAGAGTCCGTGTGCTGCGACTGCTGAAGCCCAGGTGCTCTGGAGCCGGCGCTCGGCAACAGCATAAACCCACAGACCGAAACTGGAGAGGAGCCACCTCCCGCAAGAATGCCCTTGTGCCACAACAAAGAGTCAATCCAGCCAAAATAAAAAATTCAGTGATCAAAGAAGTAAGGCGACCATTAGCAAACCAAATGCAATGAGCCTCCTCCTGACGAAACTTTTCAGTTTTTAATTGCCAGCAAGCGTTGTGCATCTCCTAGGGGGAGATACCATAGGCCATTTTTTTTTGCCAAACGCACTCAGCCACACAACACTTACAGTGTTTTCCCCCACAGAGCATATGACAGATAAGTTTTAAGAAGAAAAACATTACAGTGGGCTAACTCACATGATACTTTACTCCTGTCTGTTGCCACCCCGGGGAGCAGTGACAGCATGCGAGGAAACACAGTTCCCTGGGCCTCGGGTTCAGGGGTCAGCAGAGAAGGGCTCTTTCTAAGGGGCCAGCAGCTGAGAGCGGCAGCCCTTCTGGAGCGATCGTTAGAGAAGATGGAGCAGCCTTTGGAGGCTGACGGCAAGAGAGTGGCCTGGGCTGGAAACGGGGGCTATGG
This sequence comes from Bos indicus x Bos taurus, assembly GCF_003369695.1. Classification (NCBI taxonomy): domain Eukaryota; kingdom Metazoa; phylum Chordata; class Mammalia; order Artiodactyla; family Bovidae; genus Bos; species Bos indicus x Bos taurus. The sequence goes on from NC_040076.1 coordinate 155,554,849, forward strand.
AGGCCTGGCCATTGCTTAGAAGATGGTGAGCAAGGGCCATGGGGACAAGGTTCTGGTCTCCTCGCTAGCTGGCGGCTGGGCGACCTTGCCTAGTTGTCACAGTTCAGCTCATGTGGATGAAAGACAGGCTTCCAATTCTGGAAAGCCAGTAAGAAACTGAATGGCCTGAGAGAAGAGAATCGTGGCCCCACCTCCTTTGCTTCCATTGCATTTGGAGTTTTAAGAGTAAAAGCCAGCCTCAATCATACATGGTTCAGCCCAGCATAGCAGGGTAGGAAAAACACTTGAAATTCAGTACCAAACACCATTTTCTTTTAAATTTTTATTTTATGTTGGAATATAATCGATTTACATTTTGTGTTAATTTAAGATATATAGCAAAGGGATTCAGTTATACATGTACCGCTGCTGCTAAGTCACTTCAGTCGTGTCCGACTCTGTGCGACCCCATGGACTGCAGCCTACCAGGCTCCTCCATCCATGGGATAGTCCAGGCAAGAGTGCTGGAGTGGGGGGGTGCCATACAGGTGTACCTATATATCCTGTTTAAGTTATTACAGAATAGTGCATAGAGCTCCCTGGGCTATACAGTGGGGCTTTGTTGTTTATCTATTTTAAATATAGGAGCATGTCTATGTTAATCCTAAATACCCAGTTTATCCCCCACCCTATTTATATTTGGGTGGTGCAACTTGTTATCATCCAAGTCTCCAAAGCTGAAAGGAATGTGCAAAGTCAAGTACAAACCAGGGCTTCCCAGGGAAGAGGATTTTATTCAGCCCGAAGTCAGTTAATCTCATAATGTGTTTTCCTGTGCTAAGTGGTATTTCACCATAGTTGTTTGAGCAGTACTCACTGGATTGCCAGCAGCCTCCAGAGCTGGAGGGAAAAAAATGATCATTTACGTATCTTGGTGGCTTATCAGGGAACAGAGAAGAATTAATGTATTTATTCTTTCTTCTGAGATTAAATGTAATTGCTTTAAAAAGATAATCACACTATTGTTTGAATTGTATGCATTTCTTATGAAGCTCTAATACATTTTCCTGTCATCTGACAAAGTGTACGGTCTCTTATCCTCATTTCCCTGTGGATAAATACTTCGTCAATTAATAAAGTATTATATGAGCACTTAGTGTCTGCGTTTAACAGTGCAAGGATTTCATTCAGATTATGTTAATAGATTGTTCGCCTTATTTCTTGCATTAATTACAACTTCTTTCTGTGGTTTCATCATAAGAGCATTGTCTCTGTGAATACAGGGGGCTTTTTGGATTACATTCTTGTTTGACTACTGAAGTGATGCTAGGAAAATATTATTATATTGAGAACTACTCTCTAGGACTTGGATCAAAAGACAGAAACAGAGATTCAATTATTTTCAAATCTTAGAGGCAACACAATTAGTTCAAGTCTGCCTTCATTGAATCAAAATCAAGTAAGTTGGGACTTTCTCGGGAACTCACACTATCTTAGAAACAAATTTGTAAGATTGGTATGCCACATCATGATACCTTAGGCATAATCATGGGAACAAAATTAAAAAGGTTTCCTCCTCGTAATGGATAAACGTGGAATTCAGATGAAGCAGATATGTGGAGTGGGTATGAATCTGGGGCCACAGGTGTGCAGGAAGTTTTACCTTTTTTCCCCCTCAAATCAACTTAGTTCTGACTCACCCTGCTGTGCTGCTGGGAAATTTCATCAGTTACGATGTGATTGTAACAATGTGACCCCCACCCTACCGGGTGTCACACAAAGCTTCCAGGGTCTTCGACAGCTTCTAGAAATGAAGGAGGTCCTGATGCATCAGTCCCAGCACATTACTCTTAGCACAGAGGCACCGTGGACCTGACTCCCAGGGTCTCTCCAGGTCTCACCTTGCTCTGTGCTCCAGCACTTTGCCCTGTTTGGGTAGGCTGGGGGTTACAGCCACCCCTCAGAAACACGTCCCCTCATCTGTCCACCCACTCTCCTAATCTCTGCCTCCATTTCCTTTTTTTTTCCTTATTCTAGGAATATTTCCTTCCTTCATGCTGCTGCTTTAAGTATTTATTCATTTGGCTGCCCGGGGTATTAGCTGTGGCAATGGGAATCTAGTTCCCTGACCGAGGACTGACCCAGGCCCCTATACTGGGAGTGTGGCGTCTTAGCCACTGGGTCACCAGGGACGTCCTGCACCTGCTGCTTTAATGGCCACTCTCCCCCGTGACGCCCCCCAGCCCCAACCTCGTCTCTCCTTGCCCTCAGAAGTGATTTTAGAATTATCTTTTTAGGCTTCTCCAGGTTGGGAAGACTAGTTCAAGGGAACTGAAGATTACTGCCAGGTTAAACAGCTTGGAACTCGATTTGCAAAAGCATCAGCTTTGTGCTTAGAATATAGGTGAGCAGGATGGACAGGGCAAGTGTCTTAATCCTGGAACACAAACTTTACAAAACACAATTCTACTGTCATGACTTCCCATCAAAGGAGAAAAAAAATTTATAAAAATCAAATTCATTAGTTTGAATTCAGAATGTACAAAGGCTCAGATTTGATGTTCTAGACGACAATGTGGTAAAACATTAACACTGGTGGTTTTATCTAATTACATTTGTTTATAGAAATGATTGCTATTTCCATTTTATTCCTTAAATATGCTTATGAAGCATAACTCCTGAAATAGGGAGGAAGTGGTTTTTCTCCCTTTATACTGCCCTCCCCCCCACACACAGACTGCCATCCTCACCTCTTGGTCTTTCTGTTCCAAGGCTTTCAAGATGGATTTAGGATCCCATGCGGTCTCTCTCACTCATGGCCACCCTGCCCTCTGGGTCTAGATTTCTCCTGTATGTAGAGTGGTAGATTTAGCAGGTAAAAACATACAACTCCAAAAAAAGTACACTAAGTGAACTCTGAATTTCTAATAATAATGTCGAATTCCTTAGCATCAGTATGCCCCATGGAACTTTAAGATGTACATACACTACAAACGTCTTCACGGTTAATCTGGATTTCAAAGTCATCTGAGCGGTCTGCATTTCGTCTGGCAACTCTACTCCTATCTCAGGTCACTAGCTTCTTCTTTTAAAAAAGTTTAATTGGAGGATAATCGCTTTACCGTGTTGTGCTGGTTCCTGCCATACAACAAGGAGAATCAACCGCAGGTATTCACAAGTCCCCTCTCTTGAACCTCCCTCCCAGCTCCCACCCCATTCCACCCCTCTAAGTGGTCACTGACTAGCTCTTTTTTTTTTCCCCAACTTCGACCTCCTTTCACAGAAAATTGCTCCATCGGAAGAGCCATTGCACTAAATGTGAAAGAATCTTCAACAAAAAACACTTTGGTTGTATAACCCCAAAGTCTCCGATGAATTTCTCAACCTGTGCTCCCAGGCTGGGAGCTGTCTGAGAAACAGGAAAACGGCCTTAACAAGTGCAATCAAACAGCTTCAGGATCCACTTCACAGTAGAAAGAGTCAAGATAAGGCATGAAACTCAGGGTAAGAGACTGCTTGTGCCACATGAGAAAGAAAACTTAAACAGTTTCTAATAATCAGGCATTCTGAAGTCTGGAAGTAAAGTGAAAACTCTTCCACTGCGCCCTTGAAATGAGAGTTTTTTTTTTTTTTTTTTTTCTCCAACCGATAGCACTTGATTGAGCTAGGAAAACAGGCTTGCTCCTTGAACAGTTCTCTTTAGGAAAAACCTGTTTGGACCATGAAGCCTCCTGTTATAAAGAGAGGTGTGGCTGGAGGAGGCAAGGGTCATTGAACTTGGCAGTTGTGCTTTATCAAGTTGAAGCAAAAGCAGAAGACTGTTCCTATAGGAAAAGAGAGTGAAAGTTACAGGCCAGGCTTTACAAATAAGAGTGAAAGGAAAAGAAAGCCAGGGGCTTTTATTTCAGGGCGAAAATGAGAACAGCACGGGATATGGGCCTTCTGGTTCAGCAAAGCCTCCAAGATGCCTTCCAGTTGAACCTTTTCCTGAGCATTGTAAGGATACTTCATAAATGGCTGTTCTTAAGCTGTTGCTTATTAAATCAGGTCTGAATCTGGCAAAAGAACAGCAGCAGGCAGAGCAAAGTCAGTAGATGATGCATTAATGCAGCCTTGAAAATAATTTTCAAGTCTTACTCAACAACAAAATTTGGTTATCTCCCACTTCGTAGGGATGATTTCATTCCTTTGTTTTCCTAATCAGTCCACCTTCTACAATAGCCTTTTAAGTCAGCATTAAGTTTAGCAAAAGGGCATTCCTTACTATAATTAATTCTAAGAGAAGACTACCACCTTCTTTAGCAAACACAGAGTGAAGAACTCTAACGTTCAATCATATTTGCACAGAAAGAAATTTGTTTATATAAGAAAAGAGACTGCAGATTGAGGCAGATCTGTGTTTAAAAACCGACTCCATCATGCACTAGCTTTGTGATTTTGAAAGTGAAAGTTGAAGTCACTCAGTCGCGTCTGACTCTTTGCCACTCCATGGACTGTACAGTCCATGAAATTCTCCAGGCCAGAATACTGGAGTGGGTAGCCTTTCCCTTCTCCAGGGGATCTTCCCAAGCCAGGGATCAAACCCAGGTCTGCCACATTGCAGGCGGATTCTTTACCAGCTGAGCCACAATGCAAGCCTTGATGTTAGATGGACCCATCAACCTCTTTGGGTCTCTCTCCTTAATGGTGATATGCAATAACAATGTCTCTCTCACATACATGACAGTTGTAAAAGTTTAAAATAATACATTTAAAGTGTTTCATACATAATAATACCTACCATTTAATGAAGTCTACTAGGACATCCTGAGGCTCATAAAGAAGAATTGCCAAGATTTCTTGGGTAACATTTCCCAAAATGTGTTGGGAAAACATGAGTCCTCAGAGATGGGTCTTATAAAAAGATTCTATTATCAAATAAGTGTGAATAATTCATTCTATAGGCACCAGTTAGAAACTGGTAAAACACTCATTCTTTTTAAAAACTCTGAGGATCTCTGCAGCTAAAATATCTGCTTAGCTTTGTTTAACACTGAGCTTTCTAAGCTTAAGAATCTGGTGACATTCATTTTGGGCTTCCCCTGTATTATGACTTCCCTGGTGGTTCAGATGGTAAAGCATCTGCCTACAATGTGGGAGACCTGGGTTTGATCCCTGGGTCAGGAAGATCCTCTGGAGAAGGAAATGGCAACCCACTCCAGTACCCTTGCCTAGAAAATCCCATGGAAGGAGGAGTGTGGTAGACTACAGTCCACGGGGTTGCAAAGAGTCGGACACGACTGAGCGACTTTCACTTCACTTCACTTCACTTTGTATTATGAGGCATCAACAGGAATTCTAGTCTTGGGTAAATCTGATTCTTGCAGCAAAAAAAGAAAGCAAATTTGTTGACATTTGTTCAGAGGAGGATGTATTTCCCACTTATGTTAATTTTAGCATCGTTGCCTTACTTTCCCACTGACTTCTTTTTAACCTCTAATTTTAATTCATGGAAAGAAATTTGGAGGAAGTGTCACCTATTAAAATGTACCAACAACATATATAGACTACTACTCAGCCATAAAGAATGAATAATGCCATTCACAGCAATGTGGATGGACCCAGAGATGGCCACAGTAAGTAAAGTAAATCCGACAAACCTCACACGGTATCACTTATCCGTGGGATCTAAAGCATGGCGTAGATGGCCACAGTAAGTAAAGTAAATCCGACAAACCTCACACGGTATCACTTATCCGTGGGATCTAAAGCATGGCGTAGATGAACTTATCCACAAAACATAAACAGACTCACAGACTCAGAGGGCAGACATGTGGAAGCCGCGGGGGCAAGGGCTCGGGGGAGACACAGGGCGGGAGTGTGGGATCAGCAGCGGGAAGCTGTTATAGACAGAATGGGCAAACAGCGAGGTCCTACTGTGCAGCACAGTGAGCTGTATTCAAACCATAATGAAAAAGACATGAAAAGGAATGTATGTGTTCGTGTGTGTTAGTCGCTCGGTCATGTCTGACTCCTTGCGACTCCATGGACTGTTGCCCGCCAGGCTTCTCTGTCCCTGGAATTCTCCAGGCAAGAATACTGGAGTGGGTAGCCATTCCCTTCTACAGGGGATCTTCCTGACCCCGAGGATCGAACCCGGGTCTCCTGCATTGCAGGCAGATGCTTTTTACCGTCTGAGCCACCAGGGAAGCAATTTTTACATGTATCAATTCATCTTATGACTGAGCAACTTTTTCTCCTGCAACTTTTAAATTTAAAAGTTTGTCTGGCCAGATCCATTTCTTGAAGGAATTATTGTATCTACAGCCTAGAAAATGCAGATCCTTTGCCTTTTGAGACAAACATGCTACGCTCACAGCTTCTGTGAATATCGAGCCTGGATTGTCCACGTCCACTGAAGCTTCTTTCTCAGCACATCATCTCATATTCCGTCAGCTTCTGTCCTCTGTGCTCTCTCCTGCTAGGCCGTCACTTAATCACTGCAGCATGAACATAATCCACTCTTCCGTTTGTTTTGTCTTCAAAATGTATCTCTTCCCCATCTATTTCACAGCAAAAGAAACAATAAACAAAATGAAAAGCAACCCACAGATTGGGAGAAAATATTTGCAAATGATGTGACTGATAAGGGATTAGTCTCCAGAATTTACAAACAACTTATGATGTTTAACAACATCAAAACAAACAACCCACTCAAAAACTAGGCAGAAAACCTAAATAGACATTTCTCCAAAGAAGACATACAGATGGCCAATAGGCACATGAAAAGATGTTCAACATTGCTAATTATTAGAGAAATGCAAATCAAAACTACAGTGAGATATCACCTCACCCCTGCTAGAATGTTTATCGTAAAAAAAATCAGTGGAGAAGGAAATGGCAACCCACTCCAGTATTCTTGCCTGAAAAGTCCCATGGACAAAAGAGGCTGGTGGACTACAGTCCAAGAGGTTCTAGAAAGAGTCAGACACAACTCAGCGACTAAACAGCCACCACCACTGTTACGTAGCCAGGTTGTCTGCAAGTCTTTTTCCTGATTTTAGCGAAGGTTATGAAGGGTGTAGCATTGCTTCCCTCTGACTTGTGACAAAGCTAATTCTACAACGTTTACATGATCGACCTCAGTTCAGTCCCTTCAGTTCAGTCGCTCAGTCATGTCCAACTCTTTGCTATGCAGTTCATGGGGGAGAAAATCTGGACCACATTTTGTGATATGTTATTAATATTTTGTAATGATCTTTTTTTTCTCCTAGAACAAAAACCAACAAACAATGATTGCTGGGGAGGGTGTGGAGAGAAGGGAAACCTCCGAATTGGTGGTGGGAATGTGAATTGGTGCAGCCACTACCGAGAACAGTACGGAGGGTCCTTAAAAAATTAAAAACAGAGCTGTCATGTGACCCTGCAATCCCACTCCTAGGCATGTATCTGGAGAAAAATTTGATCCCAGAGAATACATTAACCTAATGTTCATTGCAGCATTATTTACAACAGCCAAGACATGGAAGCCACCTAAATGTCCACTGACCCAGAAATGGATAAAGAAGATGTGGTACACATATACAATGGAACATTATTCAGCGTTAAAAGGAGTAAATTAATGCCACTGGCAGCGACATGGATGGACCCCGAGAGTGTCGCGCTGTGTGAATTAAGTCAGAGAAGGAGGAGTATTGTATGGCGTTCCTTATACGTGGGATCGTAACAGAGAAGGAGGAGTATTGTATGGCATTCCTTATACGTGGAATCGTAACAGAGAAGGAGGAGTATTGTATGACATTCCTTATATGTGGGATCATAACAGGAATGATACAAATTAACTTACTTACAAAACAGAAAGAGACTCACACACTTAGAGAGCAAGCTAATGGTTGCCATGGGGATGGGATGGTTAGAGAGTTTTGGATGGACATGTACACACAGCTATATTTAAAATGGGTAATCTGCAAGGACCTATTGTATAGGACATGTAACTCTGCTCAAGGTTATGTGGCAGCCTGGATGGGAGGGGGGTTGGGGGCAAATGAATACATATATGTCACTCAGTCGTGTCGGACTGTTTGCGACCCCATGAACACCAGGCTCCTCCATCCATGGGATTTTCTAGGCAAGAATACTGGAGTGGGTTGCCATTTCCTTTCCAATATGTATGGCTGCTGCTGCTGCTGCTGCTAAGTCACTTCAGTCGTGTCCAACTCTGTGCAACACCATAGACGGCAGCCCGCCAGGCTCCCCATCCCAGGGATTCTCCAGGCAAGAACACTGGAGTGGGTTGCCATTTCCTTCTCCAAATATGTATGGCTAAGTTCACCTAAAACTACCAGAACATTCTTAATCATCTATACCCCAATACAAAGCAAAAAGTTCAAAAGGAAAAAAGACAAAGAAAAAATGTATTTCTTCCCCATCTAGGCTCCCCATTCCCATGAGCACCTGTCTGTAAACAGCATTTCCATGAGCATCTGAAAGGAATGTGGAATGAACAGGCCACACCCCCTCCAGGCTGGACCTTTCTCTGTCCACCCAGCATCCACTTGACTCCCCTGCTTCCTAGGGCTCTGACAGAGAGATCTTCACCTGATCTATCCAAACTTCAAAAGTCAGATCCAGGCATTTTTAATAACCCAGAAGTAAACTGTCGGTGACCTGAGAATCTAGTGCTGCTGGTAATACATACACAGAGCAGCAGGGCAATGGTCCTGTGGATGGCAAAGTGCAGATGACTGGTCCTACAAGACGATGACTTATCTGTTAGCAGACTGCTCACACAGTCTTATCCATGTACTGTCTATGGCCTTTGGAAGAAGTATCCTATCGGTAATAACCCAGAATTTGCCAGCTTGCTCCCATTTGAGCCTTTTGGAGCCTCTCATACCTAGCCATCATGCAATGAGCCCAGAGATCCACAGCTCCCATCCCACAGGCCTTGGAGAAAGTGCCAGTTGTGAGGTTCAGCCAGAGCATCCATCTCATAATCTCAGCTCCTAGAACACTGAGCCATCAAAACAGCCTGCTGGGTTGGCAGGCTCTGAGCCGGTGTGTCCAAGCCCAGGGCCGCGGAAGGAGAGGGCTGAGGCGCTTTGGCACAGGGATGAGAGTGCTTCTCAGCACCTGCCCACAGCATGCTTGCTTCCAGGTGCTACGGCAAACACCTTGGCTTCTTTACGACTCTCTAAAATTATTCCTCAGCCCAACATGAGACTATAAACAAACAGGAATATGGATGGAGTCCCTGAACAGTGAAACATAAGACCCCTCTTAAAGGAATACAGCACACCCTCACGTCCTCAGCCTTTGGCTGTGTTTTCCACGCTGCTCACTTCATGGATATGAAAGCTTGCTATTGCAGAATTCAAGTGCAGGTTTTCCATCAGGTTTCAGCCTCCCAGAGCAGAAGGCTTCAGATAAAAAGCCCAACAGAGATGTGGATGAGCCTAAAGTCTGTCATACAGTGTGAGGTCAGAAAGAGAAAAGCAAACGTCATCTATTAACACATACATGTGGAATCCAGAAAAATGGTACAGATGAACCCATGTGCAGGCAGGAATAGAGATGCAGATGTACAGAATGGCCGTATGGACACAGCGGAGAAGGGGAAGGTGGGTCAAACTGGGAGATCAGGATTGACACATACACATGACCATGTGTAAAATAAACAGTTAGTGGGAAGCTTCTGTACAACACAGGGAGCTCAGCTCAGTGCTCTGTGATGACGCAGAGGGGTGGGGGTGGGAAAGAAGTGCAAGAGGGAGGGGATATATGTTTACATGCAGCTGATTCGCTTCGCTGTACAACAGAAATTAACACAGCATTGTAAAGCAGTTACAGTCCAACAGCAAGAGAAAAAAAAACAGTCCAGTGACCGGAGGAAGCTCACGTAGCGCTCGTCCAGTACAAGCCCTACTCTAAACATTGTACCTGGAGTGACTGCCTTCATCCTCCCAATAATCCAGTGAAGTAGATACTGCTATTATTTCCATTTTATGGACAAGAGGTGAAGGGAAAGAGCTCTGACTGTGGGTAATGAAGGTTTGCGGTTGATGGTGAGCCGGTATAGAATCGGTCGTCCTGCTGGAGTGAGGAGGTTGCTGGTGACCACAGAAAAGGACTTCAGGTTGACCAGAGGAGACTGACTGTGCCGCTGCCTCCATTATTGCTACAGGAAAGGCATTCTGCTCACAACTGGCCTCAGTTTCCCTGTCTGTAAGATGCACATACACTCATCTTTCCCCAGAGTATTTGAAGACATATTTTAAGCCATCATGGAAACCCATGACAATCACTATGAATACCATGGCCGCTACTGTTAATACGTGACTTGAAGCTGTGGAAACAGAATACCTGCTTCGAGCATCATTACCCGGCTCTGTGCAGCTCTGTGCCTCCTGCAGCCAGAAGTGGGAGGGGACTCAGAGCACACTCTCCACGACCATTCAGAGAACAGACTCCAGGGCAAACTCTCTAGGAAGGGAGGCAATCAGAGTCCCTTAGAGGTATTTTTCCAGTCATGGTAAATTACTAAGTTTCTGTTACTGTTCAGTTGCACGGTCATGTCCGACTCTTTGCGACCGCATGGACTGCAGGAAGTCAGGCTTCCCTGTCCCTCACCATCTCCCTGAGTTGCTCAAACTCACACCCATTGAGTCAGTGATGCCATCCAACCATCTCATCCTCTGTTGCCCCCTTCTCCTCCCGCCTTCAATCTTTCCCAGCATCAGGGTCTTTTCCAATGAGTCAGTTCTTCACATCAGGTGGCCAAAGTATTGGAGCTTCAGCTTCAGCATCAGTCCTTTCAATGAATATTCAGGACTGGTCTCCTTTAGGATTGACTGGTTGGATCTCCTTGCCGTCCAAGGGACTCTCAAGAGTCTTCTCCAACACCACAGTTCAAAAGCATCAATTCTTAGATGCTCAGCTATCTTTATGGTCCAGCCTTCACATCCATACATGACTACTGGAAAAACTATAGCTTTGACTAGACAGACCTTTGTTGGCAAAGTGATGTCTTTGCTTTTTAATATACTGTCTATATTTGTCATAGCTTTTCTTTCAAGGAGCAAGCATCTTTCAATTTCATGACTGCAGTCACCATCCACAGTGATTTTGGAGCCCAAGAAACAGCACAGACTGTTTCCCATCTATTTGCATGAAGTGATGAGATTGGATGCTATGATATTAGTTTTCTGAATGTTGAGCTTTGAGCCAGCTTTCTCACTCTCTTCTTTCACTTTCCTCAGGAGACTTTAGTTCCTTTTTGCTTTTTGCCATGAGGGTGATGTCATCTGCATATCTGATGATTTTAATATTTCTCCCATCAATCTTGATTCCAGCTTGTGCTTCATCCAGCCTGGCATTTCCCATGATGTCCTCTGAATAGAAGTTAAATAAGCAGGGTGACAATACACTGCCTTGATGTACTCATTTCCCAATTTTTAAACAGTCCATTGTTCCATGTCCAGTTCTAACTGTTGCTTCTTGACCTGCACACAGAATTCTCAGGAGGCAGGTAAGGTGATCTGGTATTCCTAGCTTCTTAAGAATTTTCCAGTTTGTTGTGATCCACACAGTATATTCAACCACTTTTGACTTAGAGAAATGACAATTTTATATCATCAATCTAACATAAAGTTCTAATCTAATGGATTCTTAAGAAAATTTAAGCTTGATTAGAAGGTAAGTTGATAACAAGTCTGAAATATCTAGCCCAAAACCAACTAACCTACATCAAACCTATAGCAACCTTGAATACATGATAGAGGTGTAAATATGCAAAGTGTACTCGTTCCTGTGGAAACCCAAATCAGTCTTGAGTGATACACCTTCCAGTGAAACACCTGGAAACCTAGGAGTTCTGTCTGCATGCCCAGGGCTCCAGGAAGCTTGGTGTAACGATGCTCATCCTTTCTAGCAGGCAATTCTAAACACAAATCTGTCATACCTCTTGTGAAAAAAAACAAAAAATGAAACAACAATAACAAATCTTCTTCCTATGATTGTTCTTTTCTTTTTTTGGAAAGACAGTGAGGTAATGTAATGGAACTCTGTAATGTACTTCTACGACTCCCATTGTAATCTGTGAGATATCCCCACAAAAACAGATTTGGAGTCACTCCAGCTCATGCTGCTGCTTTGGACTAAGATGGGCAGTACAAATGGGCAGACAATTTTTGATAATGAAATCCAGAAACTCATTTGGAAGACCCTGAGCAACGTCATTGGTGCTTGTTTGATACTGCAGGGCCATCAGCATGAAGTGGAACAGCTCTGCCTTTAAAGTGCCTGGCACAAAAGGAGGATGTCTCTGCATCTCCGGGGCATAAGCAATAAACATCCTGTTACTGTAAATTCCATTTTTTATAGCAGAGATTAATAATGCATGAGCATGCACTTCTTACTGCCATTCAAACGGATTTCCAGAAGACTTTTAATTCTAAATTTTAGAAGTTGTGTTCATGTTTTCCATATTGTCATGTGTGTGGTGTACCTGTATTAAGATGCAGAGACATAAATAGAAAATACACATTGTGAATCTCGGAAGAATCACCTTTCCATCCGCACACGTTTCTGGTGTCTCTGGAGAGATCAAAAGTGTCACTGCACATTTTTCAGAAAGGAAGAAAAGAACAGAAGCATAATGATGTGTTAGCTTCCTGGGAATTTCATTACTTAAAACAAGTGAATTGTGCAGGTAAGCACAAGAGAAAGATTTCTCAGCACTCCTCCAAGAAATCCCTAAGAAATCAAAAACTGATGTGAAGTTTGACTCTGAAATGGCTAGCCTGGAAAATGTCATTTATGCAGGGGCGTATGGTCACCCTGACATGCACACACACACACACACACACACACACACACAGAGAATATATGCACAAATAGAATGCAATAGCTAAGACAATCTTCCTGCAGTCAAGTTCTTAAATTGAGAAATTCATTTTTCAGTTTATGAAGTCATTCAACCTCACACTTAGACCACAGATGGAAAATTATGTTCGAGAGGGCCCCCTGAAAGCCCTTCTGTTGGCTGTGATTCGTTTAGCCAGCTACGGAGTTGGGTGAGAAGTGCTTTCTGTTCCCTGGCTTGGATTGCTGAGGAAGCACTGCAGCTTCTTCTGTCTCTTGTTCTGCCTCCTTCTCTTCTTTATAAGGCTACCCTAGATTTTTAATCCATCTTGTTTTTAGATGTTAGATAGGATCATCCCCAAACTCCCACCACACACCACAGCGTAGGCGGGCCTCTAATTGTAGAGACCAGCAGAATAGTATATGCCTCTCTCTAGGGCCCATTTTTTAGAAACTGATTTTATAAAATGACCTCAGAGGGCCATACCAAGCCTGCTGTGAAATAGTCTGAGTTTTACTTGTGCTCACCTTATGTAGTCCATGGTGATAATTGTCAATCTAATATTGATTCCTCAATCTCTTCCTCCTTATTCAGGGTGGCAATGTACCCAGCTGAAAATAGTCTGTTATAGGTAGAGATGGATTTGAACACAATTCTGGCTAATAAAAAAATAGCTGAAACTTACTTGGAAAGCTTAGATTTCTTAGGGTAGGTACCATTCCTTCCTGTTTAACCTTCTTTCTTCTCGCAGTGGAAGTGTGATGGGGGCATGGCAGCTATATTGCAGCCAAAGGTAGCCAGCATGGTTACAGAAGAATGCTGAAGCAGGAGGAAAGAAAACGCCTACCTAGGTTCTTGCATTATTGTTAATCAGTTGGAGGAGACTTGGACTTACTACCTCCACACTTTCTTAATATTTCACCAAATTAGGTTTATGTACTCAAGTGACAAGAGTCATATTTCCCATTGCTTGCAGCTGACCCTTCAGTTAACACACAGTATTAGTCAGAGTTCTCCAGAGACACAAAATGGTGACCTACCATAAGGAACTGACTTGAATGACTGGGGAAGCTGAGAAGCCCCACAGCCTGCCATCTGCAACATGGAGACCCCAAGATCTGATGGTGTGCTTCTAAGAGTGACTCCAAGACCTCAGAACCAGAGGAGCTGCTGGTGTAGGTCCCAGTTCAAGGGCAGGAGAAGACCAGTGTTCCCAGTCCATCAGCCAGAGGGCAAATTCTCCCTCCCTCTGCTTCTTGTTCTCATCAGTCCCCCAAAGGATTAAATGATGCCCACCTACGTTTGGGAGGATACTCTGCTTTACTCAGTCTACCAATTCAGATTCTAATCTTGTCCAGACACACCCTCCCAAACACACCCAGAAACATTTAACAAAATATCTGGGCATCCTGTGACCCATCCAAATTAACATAAAATTAACCATCACACATACCTTACTTACACTGCAGTAACCGTTTCAGATAACCACATGTGTTCTTTGTGGGTTGCTTGGGAGCTTTGGATAAGTGCTTGATGGGGCAAAACTGTCAGGAAAAAGTTTTTCTCTCCAATTCTTCCCTTCCGAGCAGGTTAACCCAATACCTCTTGAGAACACCCTTTGTTTTCCCCACTTATCCTTCTTCCAATTATGCTTTCTTGTTTGTTTGTTTTTTTCAGTTCTCTTTCAGCCAATGTTTCTATTTTGCTTCACAAGGGTAAACAGAAAAATTAGAGACACTGAAATGTGGCTAGATGTATCTTAGTTTGGGTTTCTCCAAAGCAGACCAAACCTTGCCACAATGATGTGATATGAGTCATTCACTCGGGGAGTGATTCTAGAAAACACCTATAGAACTGTGAAGAAGTGAGACAGGAAAGGGAAGAAGGCAAAGGAAAGCTGTGTTGTTTTTCAGGTAACCAGTGGGCATAAGTTGCCTCAGAGTTATCCCAAGTTGCCTAGACACACGACTCAGCAAGGCAGCTAGAGTATTTATCTACCAATTCCTGTTAATTATTGTCCAAGGGCTGTTGGGGAGGGGTAGTTATTCCCTGCCACCTTTTGTTCATAGGCTTAGAAGCTCCAGGTGAAGAGTTGCAGGGGGTTGTAACTGGAAGCTTTTGGGTCACTGTGCTCATGAATGGCTCGTGAAAAGCTGAGAGCTTATAGGCAAAGCATCATCAATATCTGTACACGTAATCCCTTGCCCCATTCACATCTGTATTTGTGCTACAATCTAAGTTCACTCTGTTAAGTTAATGCTTCTTCAAGGTGGTTTCTAGTTTCAAGGAGAGAAAGAGAGACTTACTTAGTAGGTTTAGTGGGAAAAGCTACTCTTCTTGCTGCAATTCATCCAAGATCTTAATTAACGTATCAGGAGTCTGTTTATCGCCTGGCCTTTGCAAGCTCCTCCACTATCAAATTGCCATTTCTGAGCCTTTGGGTGTCAATGTCATCTGAGATTGCATATCTAAGAGCTGTTGAAAGATCTCAGTGTTCTTATTTCCAGAGCTACTGTGACAAATACCTATAAAGCCCTTCGGAGAAGAATTGAGGAAACTGCTGACAACCCTTGCTGTGTCATTTCAAGGCTCTCTTTCAGAGGGACTCGGAATGTACTCCCATTAAAGAGAAGAGCTGTGTCATGCTTTCGTCTGAGAACTGGCTCGTGTTTGGAAGTTAGGTGAAGAATGGTGATTCCCATTTTTATAGCTACGATCAGCCTCATTGCTCACCTGCTTTTGATCTTTGTGGTTATGTTAGACAAAACTCTCATTGGCTACCCATCTACCTCACCACACTGCCCCTGTGTTCTCTCTGCCTTTGTCATGTGTGGGTCACAGTGGCCATGCTGATCGCTGTGAAATCACATCTATCTTGCCTCTAGTGTCTCAGTGCTGTCACCTGGTCCCTCTGTCCTGGTTGCTTATTATCCACATTGTCACAAGCAAGCCTACTTTCAAGGTGGCAGAGAACAGCCATCACTGAGTTCTCAAGGATGTCAGTGTTTCTTTCCCTAGCGATTCCTTATCATCTTCATGATGGGAGTATCTTCTTGTCTTTCCCTGGGAAAATATTCAGCTGGTTGCTTCTCTGATCTTATATCTCTTAGTTACTGAGTTAATTTTAGCACAACTTTACAGACCTTTTTTAACCACAACACATGGCATGCAGGATCTTAGTTTCCTGACCAGGGACCGAACCCATGCCCTTGAAATGGAAGCTTAAACCCTTACTTGAGGTACCAAGACATTCTGACATCTCTGTCTTATTTATTGCCATTGCTTCCAGCCCTGAGGAACCAACTCAACTCCAGAATGGTGAAAACAAAGGAGTCATTTACAGGGCACCAGTAAAACAGCTGCTCCAAGAAGAAGGAAAGAAATCCTTTCCAATTTTTTGCCTGATTTATGACTCTACATGCTGCACTGCCCACGAGAGTAACTGCTAGCCATAAGTGATTCTTTCACAAATAGTAAATGATATCATTTATCATACAAAAAGTGATGCAAATGAATCTATTGGGCTGGCCAAAAGTTCCTTTGGTTTTTCCATAACATCTCACAGAAAAGAAAGTGGAAGTAAAGGTCGCTCAGTCATGTCCGACTCTTTGCCACCCCATGGTCTATATGGTCCATGGAATTCTCTAGACCAGGATACTGGAGTGGGTAGCCTTTCCCTTCTCCAGGGGATCTTCCCAACACAGGGATTGAACCCAGGTCTCCCACATTGCAGGCAGGTTCTTTACCAGCTGAGTCACCAGGGAAGCCCAAGAATACTGGAGTGGGTAGCCTATCCCTTCTCTAGAGGATCTTTCCAACCTGGGAATCAAAGTGGGGTCTCCTGCACTGCAGGCAGATTCTTTACCAGCTGAGCTATCAAGGAAGCCCCTACACCTCACAGAAAAACCTGAATAAACTTTTTGGCCCATCCGATAAATGCAAAACAGAAACAGACTCACAGGTATAGAAAACAAACTTACCAAATGGAGGCAGGGGAGGATCCAATTAGGAGTATGGAGTTAACTGACACAAACTGCTATACATGAAATAGATAAGCAACAAGGATTACCTACAAAATAGAAGAAAATGTTTATATCTGGTAATAAGATATCACTTCACACCCACTCCAAGGGCTCTAACAGGAAAGGCATAATTAATAAGTATTGATAAGGATGTGGTGAAACCAGAACCCTCATACATTGTAGTAGAATGAATACAAAATAGTGAAGGCACTTTGGAAACTGGTCTGGCAGTACCTCCATAGACTAAACCTATAATTACCATATGATTCAACAACTCCACTTCTAAGTATATACTGAAGGCATGTTGCATCACACAAAACTTGTATGTACGTAAATAATGCTTATAGCATTGTTTACAATGGGCAAAACGTGGGAACAACCCAGAAGTCCATCACATGTATGGACCACACAGCGTGGCATGTCCGTACCACATGGAAGTAAAAGAGGTGAAATACTGATCCTTGCTGCCACAGGGATGAGTCTGGAAAACGCTGGGGCAAATGAAAGAGACCAGTCAGACTGTGTGACCCCATTTGCATGAAATGTCTGAAACAGGCAAATCTATATGGACAGAAAGCAGATTCCTGATCACCTATGATGGAAGGATGGGGTGGGGGAGGATTGGGATGAGAGATGATGCCGACAGGGGTGTGGGTTTTGGGGGCAGGTGATGAAAACGTTTGCGTGTGGTGATAAATGCCCAACTGTGAGTATTCTAAACATCATTGAATTACATATTTTGCATGAGTAGATTTTATGGTATGGTAGCCATAAGGCAGTTTAAAATAGAGTAGCAGCTAAATGCCAGGTTCTCTGTAAAATGAGAAAAGTAGGAATACATACATGAATACATGAATCACTGGATTTTCTTTATCCAATACAGGAGCCACCAGTCACAAGTGCCTGTCTAAATTCACAACATTCATTAAAATTAAGTACAATTCGAAATTCAGTCCTTTACTTGCAGTTACAACATTTCGGTCTTCAATAGTCACACATGGCTGGTGACTCCACGTTCAACAGCGTAACATACTGCATATTCATCATGTCGGAAAATTCTATTGGCAGCAGTGGTACCTGTAATTTTTATACCATAAGTTTATTTTTACATTTGTCCAGTGCATTATCTACTTAAGGACAATGTCTTATTTTGAAATGTTTGTCCTTTCTGGTTTTAAGTGACTTTTTCTAATAATAATATATTTTTAATGTTATTCTTTTTTTTAAATGGGTAATCTATATTAATTCTCTGCTACTAGTCCAATCTTATCAAAGATGTCAAGATCAAATGATGTAAATTATTTTCAACAGCACATTGGTTTGAAAGTTTATGCAGAAATGAAGTAGTCTGTATGACTGAAGAAAGATGAGAGTGTTGACATATTAAGATCTATCTTATTAGTATGTGAATATTGGGTATTAATTTAGAAACAAAGGTGGTTTTGACAGTGAAGTTCTAATATTTCAACCTCATCTGAAAGGAAAACATGCCTCTGATTGAATCAAAGGCATTCAAAAAGGAGGGTTATTTCAGTCTCTCTGTCACTCAAGAAGAAGAAAAGGGCAAAAGAAAATATTCTATTGATACGTGTTGTCATCTGGGTTTGCTCTTCCATGGTTATCTGTGTCTGCATTTGATTGTATTTTATATCACCCTAGTGAACAACAGCACAATATGTCAAGAACATTAGAATTCAACTACAAAGGAGTTAAGGAAAGAGTTCTGGTTTTCATGTTGATCAGCATATCCTGCTTAGATTTGAAGGCCTCAAAATTAACTCATACAATAAAAAAAAAATCAGACACAATGCAGAACAGACAGTCTCACAAAAGACTTCCTTTATGGCTCATCAGAGCAAATTTCTTGTCAAAATACTCTCATGCTTAGTAAAGGTTATCTATTCATACAAACACCTGACTTATAAAATCAATCAGGGCACAATAAGAAAGATGCTTGCTTTGTGTATGCATTCAAGTTGTGGCTTCCATGAACTTAACTTACTAAAAATATATTTCATTTTTTCCGTCTGCTCTGCATAACTCATTAACATCATAATCGCCAGCAATAATTGCCTGGAGTGAGGAAAGCAAATCATGAAAGATGAAGAGTTGAATTACCACTTAATGAAAGAAGAAAAAAAGAAGACAATTTAAATCAACAGTCTACGATACTGCCACCACTCCCTTTCTTGAGAAAATGTATAGTAATTGTGTTTCTTGGAGCTTGTTGTGTTTATAAATGAGGACGCTCAGACAGTGAGTTCTTGGAATGATTCTAAGGGCTTAATTGATGATATGAATCAGATGAACTCAAAATTATTTGCTCAGCAATCATAAGATGCATCTTTATAGCAAGTTGCAAAATAATACTCTTCAAAGTATTTCAAAATTATCTTGATGGCAATTAGAAACTCTGACCAAAATGAAATGCTCTCTTTTGGTCTCCAAAATTAGTGAAATCCTTCTGATGTGTTCAGTGTATTTGGGGACTTGATGGCTATCCATTCAAACAAGAGCTCTTCAGCTAGTGTTGATTTTAACCTTTAGGAAACATTTACTAATGTCCAGAGAAATTTTTGGTTATCACAACTTAGAGGATGCTAGTGACACCCAGGACAGCTGCCAACAAGAAAGAATCATCTCACTGAAAATATCAATGATATTGAATTTGAAACTCCTTATTTATACCAACAAAAGAACCTAAGAAAGCCCTAAAAAGGGTAACAAGTAAAATGAAGGGATGATGTGTCTTAATAACCAAAAAGTTCAATGAGTTTGACCATAGATAAAATAATTAATGCAATATTTTGCAAAACAATAATTTTATTTTACTGAGCAAACTGGAGGTAGGGAGATGAGGGAAGGCCTGATGACATATTACATTACCAGCTGCCCTGAGGGGCCAGCCTGGACCAGTCACCTGCGCAGTCACCTGCGACCCCTGGTGACTAAGCTCTGGTGAGTGTCAGACAGCAGGCTGTAGTTGTCCTGAAGTGCAATTGTGATTTATCACTTTATAGTTACTTCTTGAATCTGTGAACATATGAATTATTGTGAAAAACAGAGTAAGTGGGTTTAACAAGGCCAGCCAAGTACACGTGTAAGAGGGAACTAAAGTGGAATTTTGACAGATGCCCTCACATAGTGCTTTTCAAACATCAGCCTTCATTAGAGTCATCTAGAGAGCTTGTTAAAATACAGACTTTTGGGCTCCACCCCTAGAACTTCTGACCCAGGGGGCGTGGGGGGCTCTGAGACTTGGCACTTTTAATAAGTTCCCCAGGGATGCTCACAGTGCTGGCCTGAGGCCACTCTTTGAGAAGCCCTGTCTTAATTTAATGGACACTGCATCTTAAAATGAAGTCAAAGATGACCATGATGCAAATTTTTTTAGGGAGCGGAGGTTAAAGATCCTTCTCTGTGACATGGAGATACATGAGAAGAGATTCACAGGTGGGGGAGCTGGAGGCTTTAGAGAGAATGCTGGAATGTCTATGAGTCCCATCCCTTCATAAGGAAATACTCCCATCTGCTCACTTGGGAAGATATGTTCCTTACAGTTTGTCCACCCAGAATGGATTCGAGTTTTTCTCTCAGCTGAAAAGTCTAAACAGCAAGACACTGATTGGCTCACAGCTCTGAGGGCAGGGCAGATGGGAAGTGGGTTCTGGGTTGGAATTGGGCTGCACCACTGGAATTTGTCCAGGGAGAAGATGACAGACTAAGTCCCTACTTGCAGATTGGATATGGCTTGTATGCAGAAGACTCTGCATGCGTCTTCTTAAGTCCTGTCCAAGAAGGCAGCCTGTGGGGATAGGCAGAAAAAGCTGGAAGCATTGATGGATTTGTAAGGACTGGGAGGAAGTACCATGCCAGCCATGACCAGTGCAGTTCAGTTCAGTTCAGTTCAATTCAGTCCAGTTCAGTCGCTCAGCCGTGTCCGACTCTTTGCAACCCCATGAATCACAGCATGCCAGGCCTCCCTGTCCATCACCAACTCCCGGAGTTCACCCAAACTCGTGTCCATCGAGTCAGTAACGCCATCTAGCCATCTCATCCTCTGTCTTCCCCTTCTCCTCCTGCCCCCAATTCCTCCCAGCATCAGAGTCTTTTCCAATGAGTCAACTCTTTCATGAGGTGGCCAAAGTATTGGAGTTTCAGCTTTAGCATCAGTCCTTCCAAAGAACACCCAGGACTGATCCCCTTTAGAATGGACTGGTTGGATCTCCTTGCAGTCCAAGGGACTCTCAAGAGTATTCTTCAACACCACAGTTCAAAGGCATCAATTCTTCGGTGCTCAGCTTTCTTCACAGTCCAACTCTCACATCCATACATGACCACTGGAAAAACCATAGCCTTGACTAGATGGACATTTGTTGGCAAAGTACTGTCTCTGCTCTTTAATATGCTATCTAGGTTGGTCATGACTTTCCTTCCAAGGAGTAAGCGTCTATTAATTTCATCACTGCAGTCACTATCTGCAGTGATATTGGAGCCCAAAAAAATAAAGTCTGACACTGTTTCCACTGTTTCCCCATCTATTTCTCATGAAGTGATGGGACCGGATGCCATGATCTTCATTTTCTGAATGTTGAGCTTTAAGCCAACTTTTTCATTCTCCTCTTTCGCTTTCATCAAGAGACTTTTTAGTTCCTCTTCACTTTCTGCCATAAGAGTGGTGTGTCATCTGCATATCTGAGGTTATTGATATTTCTCCCAGCAATCTTGATTCCAGCTTGTGCTTCTTCCAGCCCAGGATTTCTCATGATGTACTCTGCATATAAGTTAAAGAAGCAGGGTGACAATATACAGCCTTGATGTACTCCTTTTCCTATTTGGAACCAGTCTGTTGTTCCAAATAAGAAAACAGTTCTAACTGTTTCTTCCTGATCTGCATATAAGTTTCTCAAGAGGCAGGTCAGGTGGTCTGGTATTCCCATCTCTGTCAGAATTTTCCACAGTTTATTGTGATCCACACAGTCAAAGGCTTTGACATAGTCAATAAAGCAGAAATAGATGTTTTTCTGGAACTCTCTTGCTTTTTCCATGATCCAGCGGATGTTGGCAATTTGATCTCTGGTTCCTCTGCCTTTTCTAAAACCAGCTTGAACATCTGGAAGTTCACGGTTCATGTATTGCTGAAGCCTAGCTTGGAGAATTTTGAGCATTACTTTACTAGCATGTGAGATGAGTGCAATTGTGCGGTAGTTTGAGCATTCTTTGGCATTGCCTTTCTTTGGGATTTGAATGAAAACTGACCTTTTCCAGTCCTATGGCCACTGCTGAGTTTTCCAAATTTGCTGGCATATTGAGTGCAGCACTTTAACAGCATCATCTTTCAGGATTTGGAATAGCTCAACTGGAATTCCATCACCTCCACTAGCTTTGTTCATAGTGATGCTTTCTAAGGACCACTTGATTTCACATTCCAGGATGTCTGGCTCTAGGTCAGTGATCACACCATCTTGATTATCTGGGCCGTGAAGATCTTTTTTGTACAGTTCTTCTGTGTATTCTTACCACCTCTTCTTAATATCTTCTGCTTCTGTTAGGTCCCTACCATTTCTGTCCTTTATCGAGCCCATCTTTGCATGAAATGTTCCCTTTGTATCTCTAATTTTCTTGAAGAGATCTCTAGTCTTTCCCATTCTATTGTTTTCCTCTATTTCTTTGCACTGATCATTGAGGAAGGCTTTCTTATCTTTTCTTGCTATTTTTTGGAACTCTGCATTCAGATGTTTATATCTTTCCTTTTCTCCTTTCCTTTTCAATTCTCTTCTTTTCACAGTTATTTGTAAGGCCTCCCCAGACAGCCATTTGCTTTTTTGCATTTCTTTTCCATGGGGATGGTCTTGAACCTTGTCTCCTGTACACTCTCACAAACCTCCATCCATAATTAAAGTCCCTTAAATCTATTTCTCACTTCCACTGTATAATCATAAGGAATTTGATTTAGGTCATACCTGAATGGTCTAGTGGTTTTCCCTACTTTCTTCAATTTAAGTCTGAATTTGGCAATAAGGAGTTCATGATCTGAGCCACAGTCAGCTCCCAGTCTTGTTTTTGCTGACTGTATAGAGCTTTTCCATCTTTGTCTGCAATAATATAATCAATCTAATTTCGGTGTTGACCATCTGGTGATGTCCATGTGTAGAGACTTCTCTTGTGTTGTTGGAAGAAGGTGTTTGCTATGACCAGTGTGTTCTCTTGGCAAAACTCTATTAGCCTTTGCCCTGTTTCATTCCGTATTCCAAGGCCAAATTTGCCTGTTACCCCAGGTGTTTCTTGACTTCCTACTTTTGCATTCCAGTCCCCTATAATGAAAAGCACATCTTTTTTGGGTGTTAGTTCTAAAAGGTCTTGTAGGTCATCATACAACTGTTCAACTTCAGCTTCTTCAGCATTACTGGTTGGGGCATAGACTTGGATTACTTGATACATTTTCCTTCATCAAGATGATGGTAGGTGGAAAGTTTTCTCCCCAGGTAAGGGACATGTTGGAGAGGCATCCCCACAATCCACTTTAGTGCCTCCAGAAAGTTCATTTTTAAATGCACTATAAACCTCAAGCACACTGAAACTAGATCAACAGAAGCCCATCTGTTAAGGGGGAATATTTTCCTTGTAGCACTTCTCATTCTCCTGCTCCAGTTCTGGAAGAGTCAGAAGCAAGGTCTGTCAGATGATGGAGAATGCATAGAGTACGGGAGAGATGTCAGCTCTGCCCTCTTCACTGACACTGGCCTTCCTGTCTGCAAGAGGCCTGAGCAACAGGAAGGGGAGATATGTTTAACTATGTGTGAGACTGGACTTTTAAATGACTAAACTGAGAGTGTGTTTGTGACTTTTATTTCACTGGAGCATTATCTGTTTTATTGAAGAAGGGCCAGAAAAGTCAAAGGCCTGCCTGAGATTTGATCCAGAGGAAAGGGGAAAGCTTGCCCAACACTGGGGATTTATGAGAATTGTGAATGAAACTTATCTATAAAGTAGAAACCAAACTCACAGAAACAGAGAAGAGACTTGTGGTTGTCAAGGGGGAGGGTGGTCGGGGAGGTATGGATGGGGAGTTTGGAATTAGCAGATGCAAACTATATAGAATGGGTAAACAGCAAGGTCACACCGTATAGCACAGGAACTACAGTGAACATCCTGTGATAAACTATCACGGAAAAGAACATGAAAAAGAACACGCGTGTGTGCCTAACGGAATCACTTTGCTGCACAGCAGAAATTAACACAGCCTTGTGAGGCAACTATAATTCAATAAAATTTTTAAAAATAAATAAAAGAATTTAAGGCTAAAACTGAACGCTTTGTCATACCCCTGTAAGTGACGTGTCTTCAGGGATGGTTTTTCATGCCTTCCTCAGGACTGTGAAGATTTCTGTTGCACAAATCTCTGTCTGACCCATGGCTGGACATTTGTCCTTCTTTACATTATGTTATAAAGTGCAGCTAATTGTAAACAAAAGGAAATCTGATAAATGGCTACCTGAAATCAGAAATACTATGTTCCAATCCAGGACAGATAGATAGCCTAAAGAGTTTACCAAGAGTTTGAAGTATTTTAATAACCCTAATTCCAAGATGAGCAAACTGAGAAAATCATGTGTGGGTTCAGCTTTAATTTACACAAACAAGTGCAGAACAAGAAAAAAAGAACATGTGAGAATCCTAATGGATACATGTCGTCATCCAGATCTGCCTTGAGTCTCGGGGATTTCAGTGTTAGGAGCTGTGACCGGCTGTCAGCTCCTCATCACGTGTCCTGATCTCTTCAGCTTCCATCTGAGTACACCTGCTCCCTGTCACCATATCAGTGTTGTGAACTGCAACGCCATTCTGATCAGATCCCCAGTCAAAATTGGTCAGTGGGTCCTTATCTCTGCAGAATAATAATAGTCCATGTTGGTTCGAGTACACCAAGTAGGGCATTCTCATGGACTATGCAGATGATCATTCTGGAACAGGATGTGGTAACTGGATCAGAGCCCCACCGGAAAGGCAGAATCAGTATTACCCAGTATTGCTCATCAATCTACCAACCTGACATATACATATGTGTGTACTTGGCATACATATGTGAGCACCGAAAAACTGATGCTTTCAAACTGTGGTGCTGGAGAAGACTCTTGAGAGTCCATTGGACTGCAGGGAGATCAAACCAGTCAATCCTAGAGGAAGTCAAGCCTGAATATTTATTGAAGGAACTGATGCTGAAGCTGAAGTTCCAATAATTTGGCCACCTGATGCAAAGATCTGACTCATTAGAAAAGACTCTGATGCTGGGAAAGATTTAGGGCAGGAGAAGGTGGTGACAGAAGGTGAGATGGTTGGATGGTATCACCAACTCAATGGACATGAGTTTGAACAAATTCCGTGAGACAGTGAAGGACAGGGAAGCCTGGCATGATGCAGTCCATGGGGTCACAAAGAGCAGGACACGACTGAGCAATGAACAACAAGTTGACATATATGTGTATGTGTGTATATATGCACATGTGTATATGATGTGTGTACATATATTAAAAAGAAAGATTGAGCAAGATGGCAGAGTAGATGGACGTGCACTCATCTTCTCTTGCAAGAACTCCAAAATTACAAGTTGCTGCTGAACAACCATCGACAGGAGAATGTTGGATCCCACCAAAGAAAGACATGCCACATCGAAGTGCAAAGGAGAAGCCCCAGCAAGACAGTAGGAGGGGCAAAATCTCATTTAGAATCACACCCCACACCCGCCAGAGATGCTCAGAAGGGCTCAAATGAAAGCTTGTGTGCACCAGCACCAGAGACCCCTCAGAGACAGAGCCAGACCTGCCTTTGGGTGTTTGAGTGTCTCCTGTGGAGGCATGGGTCAGCAATGGCCTGCTGTGGGGACAGGGGCTCTGCCTGCAGCAGACCCAGGGCACACAGTGTGTGGCATAAGCCCTGTTGGAGGAGGTCTCCATTAACCCCATTATAGAGCCACCAAGCAGACACCCCACAAACTGCAGAACAGTTGTACCAAAGAAATTCTCACACTGTTAAGAAAGTTCTAGGACCCATGACACATTTCCCAACCTGGGGATCTGGCAAAGGGACTGAGAACTCCCAGAGAATTTGACTTTGGAGGCCAGTGGGATTTGACTACAGAACTTCCACAGGACTGGGGAAACAGGCTCTTGGAGGGCACAAACAAAACCTCGTGTGCACCAGGACCCAGGAGGAAGGAGCATGTCCCCACAAGTGACTGACCCAGACTTGCCTGTGAGTGTTCAGGTGTCTCTGGTGGAAGCGTAGGTCGACAGTGGCCGGCTGCAGGATCAGGGGCACTGAATTCAAGAACTTTTGAAAGAGGTTGCACTGCCATTATCTTCATTACCCCTACCATAGCTTGGTCACAGGGCAAACAACATGAAGGAAACACAGCTCTGCCCATCAACAGAAAATTGGATTAAAGATTTACGGAGCATGGGCCCACCCATCAGAACAAGGACTAGCTTCCCCCACAATCAGCCTCTCCCATCAGGAAGTTTCCACAAGCCTCTTATCCTTCTCCATCAGAGGGCAGACAGGAGGAAAACCACAATCACAGAAAACTAGCCAAACTGATCACATGGACCACAGCCTTGTCTAACTCAATGAAACTATAAGCCATGCCATGTAGAGACACTTAACACAGAGGGGTCATGGTGGAGAGTTCTGGAAAAATGTGGTCCACTGGAGAAGGGAATGGCTAACCACTTTAGTATTCTTGCCTTGAAAACCCCATGAAGAGTTTGAAAAGGCAAAGAGATATGACACTGAAAGGTGAACTTCCCAGGTTGATAGGTACCCAATATGCTACTGCAGAACAGTTATTTCTTTCTGGAGATATAACTCCAGAAAGAATGAAGAGACAGAGCCAAAGCAAAAATAACACTCAGTTGTGGATGTGACTGGTGATGGAATGTACACATGCTGTAAGAACAATATTACAGAGAAATCTGGAATGTTAGGTCCATGAATCAAGATAAATTGGAAGAGGTCAAACAGGAGATGGCAAGAGTGAACATTAGCATTTTAGGAATCAGCGAACTAAAGTGGACTGGAATGGGTGAATTTAACTCAGATTACCATTATATCTACTACTGTGGGCAAGACTCCCTTAAAAGAAATGGAGTAACCCTCATGGTCAACAAAAGAGTCTGAAATGCAGTACTCGGGGGCAATCTCAAAAACAACAGAATGATCTCTGTTCGTTTCCAAGACAAACCTTTCAATATTACAGTAATGCAACTCTATGCTTCACAACTAATGCGAAAGAAGCTGAGTTTCATGTTTCTATGAAGATCTACAAGATCTTCTAGAACTAACAAAAAAAAAGACCTTCCCATCATAGGG
Organism: Bos indicus x Bos taurus; assembly: GCF_003369695.1. Taxonomy (NCBI): domain Eukaryota; kingdom Metazoa; phylum Chordata; class Mammalia; order Artiodactyla; family Bovidae; genus Bos; species Bos indicus x Bos taurus. Next base: position 155,582,059 of record NC_040076.1, read on the forward strand.
GACTAGAATGAAAAAGTAGGAAGTCAAGAGATACCTGGAGTAGCAGACAAGTTTGGCCTTGGAGAACAAAATAAAGTAGGGCAAAGGCTAACAAGAGTTTTGCCAAAAAAAACGCACTGGTCATAGCAAACACCGCTTCAAACAACATAAGAGACAACTCTACACGTGGATGTCACCAGATGATCAACACCGAAATCAGACTGATTATATTCTTTGCAGCCAAAGATGGAGAAGCTCTATACAGTAAGCAAAAACAAGACCAGGAGCTGACTGTGGCTTAGATCATGACTCCTTATTGCAAAATTCAGACTTAAACTGAAGAAAGCAGGGAAAACCACTAGATCACTCAGGATGACCTTAATCAAATCCCTTACGATTATACAGTGGAAGTGACAAATAGATTCATGGGATTAGATCTGAGAGACAGAGTGCCTGAAGAAATATGGATGGAGGTTCGTGACATTGCACAGGAGGCAGAGATCAAGAACATCCCCAAGAAAAAGAAATGCAAAAAAGCAAAATAGTTGTCTGAGGAGGCCTTACAAATAGCTGAGAAAAGAGAAGCTAAAGGCAAAAAAGAAAAGGTAAGATATACTCATCTTAATGCACAGTTCCAAAGAATATCAAGGAGAGATAAGAAAGCCTTCCTCAGTGAACAATGTGAAGAAATAGAGGAAAACAACAGAACAGGAAAGACTAGAGATCTCTTCAAGAAAATTAGAGATACCAAGGGAACATTTCATGCAAAGATGGGCTCAATAAAGGACAGAAATGGTAGTGACGTAACAGAAGCAGAAGATATTAAGAAGAGGTGGCAAGAATACACGGAAGAACTGTACAAAAAAGAGCTTCACGACCCAGATAATCACGATGGTGTGATCACTCACCTGGACATCCTGGAATGCAAAGTCAAATGGGCCTTAAGAAGCATCACTACAAACAAAGCTAGTGGAGCTGATGGAATTCCAATTGAGCTATTTCAAATCCTGGAAGATGATGCTGTGAAAGTGCTGCACTTAATATGTCAGCAAATTTGGAAAACTCAGCAGTGGCCCCAGGACTGGAAAATGTCAGTGTTCATTCCAATCCCAAAGAAAGGCAATGCCAAAGACTGTCAAACTACTGCACAATCGCTAGCCAAGTAAAACTCAAAATTCTTCAAGTGAGGCTTCAACGGTACATGAACCATGAACTTCCAGATGTTCAAGCTGAATTTAGAATAGGCAGGGGAACAAGAGATCAAATTGCCAACATCCATTAGATCATCAAAAAAGCAAGAGAGTTCCAGAAAAACATCTACTTCTGCTTTATTGACTATGCCAAAGCCTTTGACTGTGTAGATAAAAACAAACTGGAAAATTCTTAATCAGAATGGAATACCAGACCATCTGACCTGCCTCCTGAGAAATCTATATGCAGATCAGGAAGTAACAGTTAGAACCAGACATGGGACAACAGACTGGTTCCAAATTGGGAAAGAAGTACATGAAGGCTGTAATGTCACCCTGCTTATTCAACTTATATGCAGAGTACATAATGCAAAACGCCAGGCTGGATGAAGCACAAGCTGGAATCAAGATTGGCAGGTGAAATATCAATAACCTCAGATATGCAGATAACACCACCCTTATGGCAGAAAGTGAAGAAGAACTAAAGATTCTCTTGATGAAAGTGAAAGAAGAGAGTGAAAAAGCTGCCTTAAAATTCAACATTCAGAAAACTAAGATCATGGCATCTGTTCCCATCACTTCATGACAAATAACTGGGGAAACAATGGAAACAGTGATAGACTTTACTTTCTTGGACTCCAAAATCACTGTAGATGGTGACTGCAACCACGAAATTAAAAGACACTTGCTCCTTGGAAGAAAGGCTATGACCAGCAAAAACAGCATATTAAAAAGCAGAGACATTACTTTGCCAACAAAGGTCTGTCTAGTCAAAGCTTTTGTTTTTCCTGTAGTCATGTATGGATGTGAGAGTTGGACCATAAACAAAGCTGAGCACCAAAGAGTTGAATCTTTTGAACCGTGGTGTTGGAGACTCTTGAAAATCTCTTGGACTGCAAGGAGATCCAATCAGTCCATCCTAAAGGAAATCAGTCCTGAATATTCATTAGAAGGACTGATGCTGAAGCTAAAACTCTAATACTTTGGCCACCTGATGTGAAGAACTGACTTATTGGAAAAGTCCTTGATGATGGGAAAGATTGAAGGGAGGAGGAGAATGGGACGTCAGAGGATGAGATGGTTGCATGGCATCACCGACTCAGTTGACAGGAGTCTGAGCAAGCTCTGGGCATTGGTGACAGACAGGGAAGCCTGGCGTGCTGCAATCCATGGGGTCACAAAGGGTCAGACACAACTGAGTGACTGAACTGAACTGAACATATATATTTATGACACAATACATATATTAATGTATATGCCATTCAGACACACACACACACAGACACATATGTATATATGACAAGGAATTGCTAAGTGACTGTGGGAACTGGGTGGATGAATCTGACTTCTCTGTAGGGGAGGGCAGATGGAAACTCTCAGGCAGGAGCTGAAGCTATAATCCACAGAGGGAATTTCTTCTTCAGGGCACTCTCAATTCTGCTCTGAAGGCCTTTCAATGGATTGAATTAGGCCTAGCCAGAATATTGAGCCTAATCTCCTTACTCAGTTTTAACCAACTGCAGTTGTTAATCATATCTATAAATACTTACATAACAGCACCCACATATTTGGTCGAATAAGGGAACACTCTAACTTGGCTAAGTTGATACATAAAACTGTCCATCACAGCAGCATTATCAAGAGTCTTAGTGATTTTCCTTCTGAGGACCCAGGATTCTAATTCCTGAAATCTGTCCTGATGGAAATAAGTTCACTTCAGTTCAGTTCAGTCGCTCAGTCATGTCTGACTCTTTGTGACCCCATGAATCTCAGCACGCCAGGCCTCCCTGTCCATCACCAACTCCCGGAGTTCACCCAGACTCATGTCCATCGAGTCAGTGATGCCATCCAGCCATCTCATCCTCTGTCTTCCCCTTCTCCTCCTGCCCCCAATCCCTCCCAGCATCAGAGTCTTTTCCAATGACTCAACTCTTCTCATGAGATGGCCAAAGTACTGGGGTTTCAGCTTTAGCATCATTCCTTCCAAAGAAATCCCAGGGCTGATCTCCTTGGACTGGTTGGATCTCCTAGCAGTCCAAGGGACTCTCAAGAGTCTTCTCCAACACCACATTCAAAAGCATCAATTCTTTTTTTTTTTATTTTTTTTTTATTTTTAAACTTTACGTAATTGTATTAGTTTTGCCAAACATCAAAATGAATCCATCACAGGTATACATGTGCTCCCCCTCCTGAACCCCCTCCCTCCTCCCTCCCCATACCATCCCTCCAGGTCGTCCCAGTGCACCAGCCCCAAGCATCCAGTATCGTGCATTGAACCTGGACTGGGAGAATGGCATTGAAACATGTAAAATATCACGTATGAAAAGCATCAATTCTTTGGTGCTCAGCCTTCTTCACAGTCCAACTCTCACATCCATACATGACCACAGGAAAAACCATAGCCTTAACTAGATGGACCTTTGTTGGCAAAGTAACGTCTCTGCTTTTGAATATGCTATCTAGGTTGGTCATAACTTTCCTTCCAAGGAGTAAGCATCTTTTAATTTCATGGCTTCAGTCACCATCTGTAGTGATTTTGGAGCCCCAAAAAATAAAGTCTGACACTGTTTCCACTGTTTCCCCATCTATTTGCCATGAAGTGATGGGACCGGATGCCATGATCTTCGTTTTCTGAATGTTGAGCTTTAAGCCAACTTTTTCACTCTCCACTTTCACTTTCATCAAGAGGCTTTTGAGTTCCTCTTCACTTTCTGCCATAAGGGTGGTGTCATCTGCATATCTGAGGTTATTGATATTTCTCCCGGCAATCTTGATTCCAGCTTGTGCTTCTTCCAGTCCAGTGTTTCTCATGATGTATTCTGCATATAAGTTAAATAAGCAGGGTGACAATATACAGCCTTGACGTACTCCTTTTCCTATTTGGAACCATTCTGTTGTTCCATGTCCAATTCTAACTGTTGCTTCCTGACCTGCATACAGATTTCTCAAGATGCAGATCAGGTGGTCTGGTATTCCCATCTTTTTCAGAATTTTCCACAGTTTATTGTGATCCACACAGTCAAAGGCTTTGGCATAGTCAATAAAGTAGAAACATGTTTTTCGGGAACTCTCTTGTTTTTTCCATGATCCAGCGTATGTTGGCAATTGGATCTCTGGTTCCTCTGCCTTTTCTAAAACCAACTTGAACATCTGGAAGTTCATGGTTCATGTATTGCTGAAGCCTGGCTTGGAGAATTTTGAGCATTACTTTACTAGCGTGTGAGATGAGTGCAATTGTGTGGTAGTTTGAGCATTCTTTGGCATTGCCGTTCTTTGGGATTGGAATGAAAACTGACTTTTTCCAGTCCTGTGGTCACTGCTGAGTTTTCCAAATGGCATATTGAGTGCAGCACTTTCACTGCATCCTCCTTCAGGATTTGAAATAGCTCAACTGGAAATCCATCATCTCCACTAGCTGTGTTTGTAGTGATGCTTTCTAAGGCCCACTTGACTTCACATTCCAGGATGTCTGGCTCTAGATCAGGGATCACACCATCATGATTATCTGGGCCGTGAAGATCTTTTTTGTACAGTTCTTCTGTGTATTCTTGTCAGCTCTTCTTAATATCTTCTGCTTCTGTTAGGTCCATACCATTTCTGTCCTTTATCGAGCCCATCTTTGCATGAAATGTTCCCTTTATATCTCTAATTTTCTTGAAGAGATCTCTAGTCTTTCCCATTCTGTTATTTTCCTCTATTTCTTTGCATTGATCACTGAAGAAGGCTTTCTTATCTCTTCTTGCTATTCTTTGGAACTCTGCATTCAGATGCTTATATCTTTCCTTTCCTCCTTTGCTTTTCACTTCTTTTCACAGCTATTTGTAAGGCCTCCCCAGACAGCCATTTTGCTTTTTTGCATTTCTTCTCCATGGGGATGGTCTTGATCCCTGTCTCCTGTACAGGGATGTCACGAACCTCATTCCATAGTTCATCAGGCACTCTGTCTATCAGATCTTGGCCCTTAAATCTATTTCTCACTTTCACTTATAATCATAAGGGATTTGATTTATGTCATACCTGAATAGTCTAGTGGTTTTCCCTACTTTCTTCAATTTAAGTCTGAATTTGGCAATAAGGAGTTCATGATCTGAGCCACAGTCAGCTCCTGGTCTTGTTTTTGTTGACTGTATACAGCTTCTCCATCTTTGGCTGCAAAGAATATAATCAATCTGATTTCGGTGTTGACCATCTGGTGATGTCCATGTATAGAGTCTTCTCTTGTGTTGTTGGAAGAGCATGTTTGCTATGACCAGTGCATTTTCTTGGCAAAACTATTAGTCTTTGCCCGGCTTCATTCTGTATTCCAAGGCCAAATTTGCCTGTTACTCCAGGTGTTTCTTGACTTCCTACTTTTGCATTCCAGTCCCCTATAATGAAAAGCACATCTTTTTTGGGTATTAGTTCTAAAAGGTCTTGTAGGTCTTCATAGAACCGTTCAACTTCAGCTTCTTCAGCATTACTGGTTGGGGCATAGACTTGGATTACTGTGATATTGAATGGTTTGCCTTGGAAACGAACAGAGATCATTCTGTCGTTTTTGAGATTGCATCCAAGTACTGCATTTTGGACTCTTTTGTTGACTGTGATGGCTACTCCATTTCTTCTAAGGGATTCCTGCCCACACTAGTAGATATAATGGTCATCTGAGTTAAATTCACCCATTACAGTCCCTTTTAGTTTGCTGATTCCTAGAATGTCAACATTCACTCTTGCCATCTCTTGTTTGACCACTTCCAATTTGCCTTGATTCATGGACCTGACATTCCAGGTTCCTATGCAATATTGCCTTTACAGCATCGGACCTTGCTTCTATCACATGGAAATAAGTAGAGATATGCAAAACATTTGATATATTAATACACCAGCACACATGCATGCTAAGTTGCTTCAGTCATGTCCAACTCTTTGTGACACCATGGACTGTAGCCTGCCAGGCTCCTCTGTCCATGGGGTTCTCCAGGCAAGAGTACATCCATTGCCATGCCCTCCTTCAGGGGATCTTCCAGACCCAAGAACTGAGTCCGTGTCTCTTAAGTCTCCTGCGTTGGCAGGTGAGTTCTTTATCACTAGGGCCACTTGGGAAGCCCGATGCATCAGCAGCTCACTCCAGCTGCTCTCTCGAGTCAGAGCTCTGTCCTACCAGCCAGAGCCACATACACGCTACCCCAGAAAGCATGCTAATCTGGCAAATTCAAGCCAAGGTCGTCATTGAGTTACTGGTGTTCAAGCTGAATTTTTAATAAAAAGTGGAAAGGGTTAAAAGTGTTAAGTCTGCATATTGTGGTTATTTACTTCTTCACACTTAAACATTTCCCAAAGATTCCACAGTCAGAACGTTGTATACTCTGAAAAATAAACATTTTACATATAAATATAAATAACTGCAAGAGGCATTTTTAAGCACCAATAAAAGCAAAAACAACGTTGTAATTATGCTAAGTATAGCAGTCAGAATATGACAACATAATTTGTATGTATCACAATGTTATGACTTTAGTTCAGTGCCTACCACCATAGACAGTGTCTAATATTAGGGAATTAAAACTGGATATTAGAGAACTGAACTCGGACCTCTGGGCTCAGTGTCAGCTGAGCCAGTGATGACAGTAGCAGAGAGTACAATGGAAACAGCCTCCTGGGAATTAGTAGAGCTTGTACGGTTTCTTGCTTCTTTACCTGGTGTCTGGCTGGCCAAGGGCAGAGAAGACCAAGTACCAGCATAAACAGTCTGTTGCCCAAGCCCACTGCTGCTGAAAGTGCCTCGATCTATTCTTTGTCACCTGAAGGCATGTCTACTATTCTTATGCCAGCTTCCAGGGGGAAAAAAAAAAAAAAGGTATATAGGCTCATTAACTTTAGCATCCTCCCTACAAATCCAGAGGGAACTGCCTTTCATCCAACTTCCTAACTTCTACCACCAGCAAGGGTATGACTGGTCACAGCTCAGGGAATTCGTGGATCAGGTCCTGTGGCATAGTGGACAAAGCTGCTTTGACCTAATTGTATGGGCCCAGCTCATGCTCTCTCTTGACCTTCCAACCAGAGCCTTGAGTAGGGTTGGTCCATGGGACAAGTCAGTTAATATTTTGAACTCCCTTCCATTTTCTACGTAGCAGGCTGCATGGGCTCAGGGCCCTTCTGGGTGTGGGTGCTCTCTCTTCAGATCTGTCTAATCACATGGGTCCCAAATTTTTAAATTTGAAATTGAGAGTGGGGAAGAGATGGTCAGAAGCTAGAAGTTTCCACTCAGACCTCAGCTTTAGTCCAGTCCTCTACTTAAGCTTTTATGAGAGAGCTTTCACTATAGTATTGAATATTTTCTCAAATATCAATCAAGGGTGACTTTGATGCTAAGTTTCACAGTTTCTTTTGAACACAGATCCCCTATGAGAATCAATAAATACAATGTGCTTGGCAAGCAGGATTCAGACATTTCTGAATTCCTGGCTCTGATTTAAGCACACTTGAGAAGAATTAAAATCTCCCCTTAACCCCGAACAAGGCTTAAATTTGGACCCTCTTCTCCCCTCCCCCTTTCGTCAGTCTTAGGTGATATTGACCTCGTATTGATACTGGTATTGACCCCACATCACTCTCACCTCATCTCCAGACTGGATAGAACAACAGACCCAATTCCTGTATAAGTTACAGCTCTTTCTAATGACCTTAATACCTTTCATCTATCCTGAATCTCCAGGTCAAAGCCTCTCTATTCACAATCTCCATCTTTCCAAGTTACAATTTCAGCCTCCTTCAATAATGAGTCTCTTCCTGTTAGATCTTACGGTTTACCTCCTTCGTGCCTCCTCGGCAGGCAATCTTCCCCTGCTGCTGCTTCTTGAGTCCTGTGGTAGGCAGAATTATAAGACAGCCACAAAATTTCTGATCCTGTATAACCAATCCCCTCGCCTTAAGGTTGGGTGGGGTGTCACTCCATGATGAGTTTGCATTATACACCAAAAGTAAGGGATTTTGCCTTAAGGTCCCAAGTTAGGTGATTCTGAGAAAGTAAAAAATGAGATTATCCTGGGTGAGCCCCCTTTAAAAGAGGGTCTGGAGGCAAGAGATAAGAAGCAGCAGAGACAGGGAAGGAAAAATTAGGAGTTTGGGATGAACACAAATACACTACTAAACATAAAATAGATAACCATAAAGACCTACTGTATAGCACAGGGAGCTATACTCAATTTTTTTTGTAGTAACATATAAGGGAAATTGGGCTCCCTTGTGGCACAGCTGGTAAAGAATCTGCCTGCAGTGCAGGAGACCTGGGCTTGATCCCTGGGTTGGGAAGATTCCCTGGAGGAGGGAACAGCAACCCACTCCAGTATGCTGGCCTGGAGAGTTGGACACGAATGAGAGACTTTCACTTTCATATGTGTATGACTGAATTACCTGACCATACAGCTGAAACTAACATAAAAATTTAAGACAACTGTATTGTTATTGTTGTTTAGTTGCTAAGTTGTGTTCAACTATTTTGCAACTCCATGGACTATAGCCCGCCAGGCTCCTCTGTCCATGGGATTTCTCAGCAAGAATACTGGAGTGGGTTGTCTGCCCTCCTCCAGGTGATCTCCCCAACCCAGGGATGAAACCTGAGTCTCCTGCACAGGCAGGCAGATTCTTTCCTACTGAGCCATCAGGAGAGCCCAAGTCATCCATACTCCAATTTGAAAGAAAAAAAAAAAAAAGAGAGAGAGCAAGAAGCAGCTGAGATGCTCCCTGTTGGCCTTGAAGAAGCAAAATGCCACATGGTAGGAAGTACCATGTGGTTGACTATGTCTAGTGATCTCTGGGAAATGGGGACCTCAGCCCTTCAGGCGCAAGAAACTAAATTTTGCTGATAATCATGTGACTTCGAAGAGGAAGCCAAGCTCCAGAAACACCTACAGCCCAGTTAGCATATCGATTGCAGCCAAGTGAGATTCTGAGCAAGGGATGCACTTCAGCTGTGGCTGGACTCCTGATTCACAGAAGCTGTGAATTCCTGCACTGATAGTGAATGCATCTTGCTTTCAGTTGTTGAATTGGCAGTGCTGTGTTCTGCACCAACAGGAAACTAATTCCATGACAGGTTCCCAGGTTCTTTTTCCTACCAGAAGTGTGCCTGAAGACGGCCGTACTGAAGTTTGCACATGCAAAGCCAAGGTTAGCCAGAAGTTCTCTCAGAGCACCCCACGGCCCCCCAAAAGAAAAGCAAACACATTTCTTCATCTCTAAACTGCTGGATACAATTTCAGGCTCAGCTCCTCCTCCTCCTGTAGGAGACTGATACCCACTGACCACCTATCAAGACTTTTCTGAGTCACGAGATTCAAGAGACATTGTCCTTGGGGACTCACAGGCTCAGCTGGAGGACTTGCTTCCATTGATTATGGCACAAAGTTCCCTCTCGAATACGGTATTGTGAAGTCTGTTGTTGAAAATTGTATTCCTTTTGAAAAGTACCATTCATTCTGCTTCATAGCCAAATCATTTCACTTAGGAGCAAAAATATGATTTTCCACCAACTAAAGAAGGATCTCTTCATAATGAAACTAAAGAAGCGTTTCTTGAGCAAGACGGCCTCTCCTGAAGCTAAGCTCTTCCTGCACAGCTTAGGGGGATAATGGACAAATCGCATGTAGATGGAGAAATAAATCTTAGAGGGAAAGACAGACCTCCCTTTCTGTACCTTCCTATGAGTATCTTTTTCTTGTTTTGCTTGTAAAATGGGAAACAACTCCTGCATATTTTGTGAATAACTATATAATCCACCACTTCAACATCTAAATCTTTCTCTCTGATCTTTAATACCTCATAGTCTCTGTAATAAAACAATCAAATCAACTCAATGTGTCTCAAATATGCCATACTCTCTGGCATTCCTGTTTCAATCATTTTTTGGCTCCTTGACACTGTTGTTCCTTGATATTAATATATGCAATACTATATTTGCAGCTGTGAATTGTATTTGCAAGGTAGACTTGCAGTGATGATCTGTGTAGTGATTGGTAATGTGTGTCCCTCAATGCAACCCTACAGAAATAAATTGCATTATAAAACCACATGTGATGCCTCAATCAAGCCCATTCATTATAATTCTGAAAATTCCACCTTGCATAGGTCAGAGCTACCACTCTGCATTTATCAGTAGTTTTCCATCCTCATGGACTAGAGATTTATAAGTTTCTAATTATTTTCTAGACCCAACTGAATACCAATAATCAAAGAAAAACTGTTTAGTTTCTAACACTTATAGTAAAATACCTTGTCTGATTACAAAAAAAGAAACCAAACTTTTGATCAGAATACTTCCATGGGTACAAAAGCCCTGAAGTGGGTAATATATGGAGGAGAATCAGATTGTTTTGTGAACACAAAAGAAATGGGTATGATTCTTTTCTTTGCTTTGCTTTCTTTTTCTACCACCACTGGATAAGAACTGTTACCAACTCAAATGAATATGTAAATAAATGAAACCAAAGAGACATCACTTTGCCGACAAAGGTGTTATAGTCAAATATATGGTTTTTACAGTAGTCAAGTATGGATGTGAGAGTTGGACCATAATGAAGGTAGAGTACTGAAGAATTGATGCTTTCAAATTGTGGTGTTGGAAAAGATCCCTAGAGTCCCTGGGACAGCAAGGAGGTCGTACCAGTCAATCCCAGAGGAAATCAACCCTGAATATTCATTGGAGGGACTGATGCTGAAGCTCCAATACTTTGGCTGCCTGATGCAAAAAGCAGACACATTGGAAAAGACACTGATGTTGGGAAACAGAAGGCAAAAGGAGAAGGGCGGCAGAGGAAGAGATGGTTAGATAACATCACCAACTCAATGGACATGAGTTTGAGCAAATTCTGGGTGATAGTGGAGGACAGAGGAGCCTGGTGGGCTAGAGTCTATCGGTCACAAAGAGTCAGACATGACCTAGCAGTTGAAGTACAACAGAGATATCCTATAAATCCCACCATTTCTTTTGCAATTCAGATCATTGTCTTGGGTATTTCAGAATCTCACTAAGCATTTTGAGCTGCATTTAGGGAAAAATAACTTCAAAATGGCCAATACGCCAAGTCAAGAAATAGAAGAAAAACCTAGATCATCCCTTTTTTCACATTAGCCCCTTCCCCAAATATGGATTAGCACTGCAGTCTTCTCCCCTTTTTTGCCATGCCTAGGAGATGGTAGGCTCCAGGAAGACTGAAATGGTAACTTTCTTCCTCAATGTTATCTTGAGCAGAGTTAGACACATAGCTGGGAGCTTACAAATATTTGCAGGATACATAAATATCTCTAAACATTAATAAATTTGAATCTCTCTAAAACCAGAAAGTGGACTAAATAAACCATTTCATATTAAAATATCCCCTACCATCTGTACTACGTATCTTATAAGCAACCATCAATAGTAATGGTGTTAGTCACTCAGTCGTGACTGACTCTTTGTGACCCCATGGACTGTAACCTGCCAGGCTCCTCTGTCCATGGAATTCTCCAGCAAGAATACTGGAGTAGATTGCCATTTCCTGTGACTATAAGAACCCAGGTTCAAAAATAAAAACAATAAAGAGAAAAACATCGACAGACATCAGTGATCACACACTGCAGGAAATATAAACTACAGAATTAGTTTAGGGAAATCACCAAACAAATAAAAAGTGAAAGAAATAAAAATAGCAACATCCACTGCCACACAGACAGAAAATAAGAATTTAGAACAAACACTATATTATATTATATAAAAAATATATTACTAAAATATCCAGTTTTTTAAAAATCTGGTATTCAACAAAAAATACAAGGCAAAGAAATAAGACTATGTAGCCAATACAGATAAAGAAACTATCTCTGTTTCAATAGAAACTCTTTGAGTGGGACCAGATATTGGAGTTATCAGACAAAGAAAAGCAGCTGTTATATATGTACAAGGAAATCCTGCTTATGCAATTCGAGGAAAATATGATAGCAAGTAGAGGACATTGGTAAAGAGATGGGAATTATAAAAGTTAGTCAAATAAAATTTTAGGTATTGAAATTAAAGATCACTACGATAGCTCAATTGAAGATTTGAGGCAGCAGAAGAAAAAATAAGCAGACTTGACATGGATCAATAAAGATGGCCAACCTAAAGAATAGAAGGAAAAGGAGTTTCCCTGGCGGCTCAAGGAAAACGATTGCCTGCCAGTGCAGGAGACATGGGTTCCTTCTCTGATCAGATCCAGGAAGATGGCCCGCGCCTGCGGGCAGCTAAGCCCAGTGGGCCACAGTTACGGAGCCCGTGACCTAGAGCCTCGGAACTGCAACTGCTGAGACAGAGCACCTCAAGTCCATGCTCCCCAACAAGAGAAGTCACGACGGGAGAAGCCCACACCCACAACTAGAGAGGAGCCCCCGCCGCTGCAACCGGAGAAAAGCCCGTGCAGCAATGAGGACCCAGCACAGCCAAAACAAATAAATAAAACCAATTTTAGAAGAATAGAGAAAACAGATGAACAGAGCGTGTGGGGCAACCTAAAGTGTACTGTGTGTGTGAAGAGTACCAGAAAAAGAGCAGGAAAGGGGGTAGAAAAAATATAGAGAGACACAATGGATAAACACTTCAAAATTTGATTATTCCCTCTCCCCAAAAGCATTAATATATGTATCTAGAAAGCTTAATGAACTTCATGTAGCAGAATTCCAAAGAGACCCATATCTACACACACCATGGCCAAGTCAAGGAGGGAATCTTGGCGGCAACTCCCTCCCACCCCTTCCACATGCACACAGCAGCCTTGTAGGAAAAAGTTCAGTTCAGCTCAGTTGCTCAGTTGTGTCTGACCCTTTGTGACCCCATGAACCACAGCACCCCAGGCCTCCCTGTCCATCACCAACTCCTGGGGCTTACTCAAACTCATGTCTACTGAGTCAGTGATGCCATCCAACCATCCCATCCTCTGTCATCCCCTTCTCCTCCTGCCCCCAATCCCTCCCAGCATCAGAGTCTTTTCCAGTGAGTCAACTCTTCCCATTAGGTGGCCAAAGTATTGGAATTTCAGCTTCAACATCAGTCCTTCCAATGAACACTCAGGACTGATTTCCTCTAGGATGGACTAGTTGGATCTCCTGGTAGTCCAAGGGACTCTCAAGAGTCTTCTCCAACACCACAGTTCAAAAGCATCAGTTCTTCACTGCTCAGCTTTCTTTATAGTCCAACTCTCACATCCATACATGATCCCTGGAAAAATCAGAGCCTTGACTAGATGGATCTTTGTTGGCAAGCTAATATCTCTGCTTTTTAATACACTGCCTAGGTTGGTCATAACTTTCCTTCCAAGGAGTAAGCATCTTTTAATTTTATGGCTACAATCACCATCTGCAGTGATTTTGGAGCCCTCAAAAATAAAGTCAGCCACTGTTTCCACTGTTTCCCCATCTTTTTCCCATGAAGTGATGGGACCGGCATTGCCTTTCCTTGGGGTTGGAATGAAAACTGACCTTTTACAGTCCTGTGGCCACTGCTGAGTTTTCCAAATTTGCTGACATATTGAGCGCAGCACTTTCACAGCATCATCTTTCAGGATTTGAAAGAGCTCAACTGGAATTCCATCACCTCCACTAGCTTTGTTCATAATGATGCTTTCTAAGGTCCACTTGACTTCACATTCCAGGATGTCTGGCTCTAGGTGAGTGATCACACCATTGTAATTATCTGGGTTGTGAAGATCTTTTTTGTACAGTTCTTCTGTGTATTCCTGCCTCCTCTTCTTAATATCTTCTGCTTCTGTTAGGTCCATACCATTTCTGTCCTTTATCGAGCCCATCTTTGCATGAAATGTTCCCTTGGTATCTCTAATTTTCTTGAAGAGATCTCTAGTCTGTCCCATTCTATTGTTTTCCTCTATTTCTCTGCATTGATCACTGAGGAAGGCTTTCTTATCTCTCCTTGCTATTCTTTGGAACTCTGCATTCAAATGAGTATATCTTTCCTTTTCTCCTTTGCTTTTTGCTTCTCTTCTTTTCACAGCTATTTGTAAGGGCTCCTCAGACAGCCATTTTGCTTTTTTGCATTTCTTTTTCTTGGGGACAGTCTTGATCCCTGTCTCCTATACAATGTCATGGACCTCCGTCCAGAGTTCATCAGGCACTCTGTCTGTCAGATCTAGTCCCTTAAATCTATTTCTCACTTCCACTGTATAACCATAAGGGATTTGATTTAGGTCATACCTGAATGTTTTCGTGGTTTCCCCATTTTCTTCAATTTAAGTCTGAATTTGGCAATAAGGAGTTCATGGTCTGAGCCACAGTCAGCTCCTGGTCTTGTTTTTGCTGACTATATAGAGCTTCTCCATCTTTGGCTGCAAAGAATATAATCAATCTGATTTTGGTGTTGACCATCTGGTGATGTCCATGTGTAGAGTCTTCTCTTGTGTTGTTGGAAGAGGGTGTTTGCTATGACCAATGTGTTATCTTGGTAGAACTCTATTAGCCTTTGCCCTGCTTCATTCTGTACTCCAAGGCCAAATTTGCCTGTTACTCCAGGTGTTTCTTGACTTCCTACTTTTGCATTCCAGTCCCCTATAATGAGAAGGACATCTTTTTTGGTTGTTAGTTCTAGAAGGTCTTGTAGGTCTTCATAGAACCATTCAACTTCAGCTTCTTCAGCATTACTGGTTGGGACATAGACTTGGATTACTGTGATATTGAATGGTTTGTCTTGGAAACAAACAGAGGTCATTCTGTCATTTTTGAGATTGCATCCAAGTACTTTTATTGACCATGATGGCTACTCCATTTCTTCTAAGGGATTCCTGCCCACAGTAGTAGATATAATGGTCATCTGAGTTAAATTCACCCATTACAGTCCCTTTTAGTTTGCTGATTCCTAGAATGTCGACATTCACTCTTGCCATCTTGTTTGACCACTTCCAATTTGTCTTGATTCATGGACCTAACATTCCAGGTTCCTATGTAATGTTGCTCTTTACAGCATCAGACCTTGCTTCTATCACCAGTCACATCCACAGCTGGGTGTTGTTTTTGCTTTGTCTCCATCCCTTCATTCTTTCTGGAGTTATTTCTCCACTGATCTCCAGTAGCACATTGGGCACCTACCGACCTCTTGCCCGTGGCTGCTTCCTCCATCCTGGTTCTTCCAAAGTGCCCAGACCCAAAAGAGGAATTGATAAGCTCACCCCAAAATATGCTTTTTGGGACTGATCTAGAACCAGCATATTCTCTGTGAATCTCTGATTGCAGTTGAGCTAGACGGTGGAGCCAAATGCTATTGCCCTGTCTTCATCAACAGTTAATCAAGTGTTGCAGATATAGGAACATGGGGGATAAACCATCTGGATAACATGAAAGTGATGCTGGTGGCTAAGGGAAGGCATCTGGATTCTGTGGGAAGGACTATAGCTGATACATCTGTTTTCTAGTTGGAGGCTTCCCTGATAGCTCAGCCAGTAAAGAATCTGCCTGCATTGTGGGAGACCAGGGATCGATCCCTGGGTCAGGAAGATCCTCTGGAGAAGGGAATGGCAACCCACTCCAAGCTTCTTGCCTGAAGAATCCCAAGGACAGAGAAGCCTGGCGGGTTACAGTCCATGGGGTCGCAAAGAGTCGGACACAGTGCCTAATACTATACGAGACACCTACCGACGTGGGGAGTTCATCTTTCAGTGTCCTATCTTTTTGCCTTTCATACTATTCATGGGGTTCTCAAGGCCCGAATACTGAAGTGGTTTGCCATTCCCTTCTCCAGTGGACCACATTCTGTCAGACCTCTCCACCATGACCCCACCATCTTGGGTAGCCCCACATGACATGGCTTAGTTTCACTGAGTTAGACAAGCTGTGGTCTGTGTGATCAGATTGGCTAGTTGTCCATGACTGTGGTTTCAGTCTGTCTGCCCCCTGACCCCCTCTCTCAGTGCCTATCATCTTGCTTGGGTTTCTCTTATCTTGGATGTGGGGTATCTCTTCACAGCTGCTCCAGCAAAGTGCAGCCGCTGCCCCTGACCTTGGATGTGGGGTATCTCCTCTCGGCTGCTGCTCCTGACCTTGAACATGAGGTATCTCCTCACAGCTGCTGCTCCTGACCCTGGACATGGGGTATCTCCTCACAGACACTCCTGACCCTGGATGCGGGGTATCTCCTCTCAGCTGCTCCTGACCCTGGATATGGGGTAGCTCCTCTCGCTGCCACTCCGACCCTGGATGCAGGGTAGCTCCTCATGGCCACTCCTGACCTTGGACACAGGATATCTCCTCTCAGCCGCCACTGCATTGCACAGCCACAGGAGCAAGAGAGTGCCACTAAAACTAGCAGAGGACAGGGCAGGGGAATG
Source organism: Bos indicus x Bos taurus (assembly GCF_003369695.1). NCBI lineage: Eukaryota > Metazoa > Chordata > Mammalia > Artiodactyla > Bovidae > Bos > Bos indicus x Bos taurus. The sequence goes on from NC_040076.1 coordinate 155,598,548, forward strand.
GGATCAGAAGGCAATGAGATGGCATATTCAAAGTGCTAAAAGCCTAACACTGCTGCTAAGTCGCTTCAGTCGTGTCCAACTCTGTGCGACCCCATAGACGGCAGCCCACCAGGCTCCCCCATCCCTGGGATTCTCCAGGCAAGAACACTGGAGTGGGTTGCCATTTCCTTCTCCAATAAGCCTAACACTATCAGCCAATAATTCTATATATTATAGAATTCTAATATTCTATATATTATAGAATTCTAATATTCTAAGAAAAAACTATAATTCATAAATGAAGGCAAAATTAAGATGCCTCCAGATACAAAGATTGAAAGAATCCATTAGTAGCAGATTTTCATGAGAAGAAATGCTAAAGGAAGCACTTCACATTCAAGGGAAAGGAAATCACGTGATAACTTGAAGCCACACAAGGAAACAAAGAACAGCAGTAGCACTTATGTAAAGAAATATAGAAGACTAAGTTAGAGATACTTACATGTAATGAGATAGATACGTATAAATATATATTTGTATTTTTCTTGTCCTAACTGATTTAAAAGACAATTACATAAAACAGTTAGTTAAAAACTGTGTTGCTGGGCTGACAACATATAAACATATAGATATGTGACAAGGAAAGCATAAAGTACTGAGAAGGGAATAGATCTGTTTGATAAAGTTTCCATATTTCACTGGAATTAAGGGGTAAGATGCAACTGGAAACAAAGTGATGCTTTGGGAAGTTATTCCAATAGCTAGGAAATGGTCATGTAGGGATCACATAGGAATGAGATTGGAGACTATTTGAGTGGGATAAAGAAGGCTTTCCTGGTGGCTCAGATAGTAATGAATCCACCTGTGATGCAGGAGACCCAGGTTCAATCCCTGAGCTGGGAAGATCCCCTGGAGAAGGGCTTGGCTGCCTCTGCTGCTGCTAAGTCGCTTCAGTCGTGTGCGACTCTGTGCGACCCCATACATGGCAGCCCACCAGGCTCTGACGTCCCTGGGATTCTCCAGGCAAGAACACTGGAGTGGGTTGCCATTTCCTTCTCCAATGCATGAAAGTGAAAAGTGAAAGTGAAGTCACTCAGTCATGCCCGATTCTTAGCAACCCCATGGACTGCAGCCTACCAGGCTCCTCTGTCCATGGGATTTTCCAGGCAAGAGTACTGGAGTGGGGTGCCATTGCCTTCTCCTGAAGGGCTTGGCTACCCACTCCAGTATTATGGCCTGGAGAATCCCATGGGCAGAGGAGCCTGGCAGGACCCAGTCTATGGGGTCACAAAGAGTCAGACACAACTGAGCGACTAACACTTTCACTTTCAAAGAGATACAGTTAAGAAATTTGGCCAAGGATTAGAACAAAGGGACAGGCAAAGGGGAGGAAGCATAAGTTAAAGAGAATTTAAGTCAGTTGAAAGGGAAGAAGTATCTGTTAACAGAACTGGAAGTATTGGTACATTATTGTACGTTTACTTAGATTGTTTTCTAGTCTGAGGATTAACTGAAAGCCAGGTCCTGAGAAATGGAAGATGAAGCAGGTGAGTTTGATGAGACTAATCTCTCTAACCCACCCCATCCTTCTTACTATCCTGGGAAACCACAGTGGAGCGAGTCACGAGTTTCGGCAAGAAGAGGAAATGAACGCAAAAGATGCCAAGCTAGAGCGGCATTTAATGAAGTCCTTCATATTTCAAAACACTGGCACTAAAGCTGTCAAGGAGAATGATTCTTTATCGACTCACTTACCTCATCGTTTCACTTAATTTTTTAAAAACCTCATAGTGAGATAGGTTGATGATCAATACCGAGAAAATCACTAAGATTTCAGATCTGAAGAGAACAGGAGAGCAAGTGAGAAGAAAAGATTGAGAAATCGATGCAATTGGCAGGTTGAGAGGAGAATCAGGGCTTCCATCTAGTTACCCACCGAACCCTCACCTTCGACTTTGCTTCATTCTGTTCTTCTCTATAGACTGACGCTGCCTCATTTCTTCCTTTTGCCCTCCCAGTATTAACTACTATGAGAATAAGTTCCTGAATTTATGAGACCATTGTAAAAACTGAGGGCACATTTTTTATAATATTAAAAGATAAATTTTTTCCTATGGTTCATATTCTATTAAAATGGCCCCAGAGATTTTGATGAGACATCTGGCTCTCTGGCACCCAGGTATCTATGTAGATAAGCCACTGTGACCTAGAGCCTCTGGGCATTCTTTCCTTTGCAACTCCTATTATACACACAGGTAGGACTTGTGTGAAATATGCTTTTCTAGGTTAGAGAGATTCAGGGAAACAAGCAACTGTTTTAGTGCCTACAGAGAAGGCAATGGCTCCCCACACCAGCACTCTTGCCTGGAAAATCCCATGGACGGAGGAGCCTGGTAGGCTGAAGTCCATGGAGTCGCTAAGAGTTGGACACAACTGAGCAACTTCACTTTCCCTTTTCACTTTCATGCATTGGAGAAGGAAATGGCAACCCACTCCAGTGTTCTTGCCTGGAGAATCCCAGGGACAGGGGAGCCTGGTGGGCTGCCGTCTATGGGGTCGCACAGAGTTGGACATGACTGAAGCAACTTAGCAGCATAGTGCCTACAGATCAGACAAATCTCAGATTAATAAAAATGACAAGCAGTAATTCAAGAAAATAGCTTTTTCTATTTCTGTGTCTTCTTATTTTCACACTTCCTACTCCTTCATCATTCTCTGTTTATGGGGGAATACTGCCTTCTGAAAAATTGCTTTATCACCAGGAGAGGAAGTCACTATGAAGCTGTGGTCAAGCAGCTGTGATATAAATGCCTTCCCTGTTAAAATACGTAACCAATAATGATAATAACAATCTGAGATGGAGTTATAACACATACAGTGTGCCAGGGCATAGTCTCAGGATCCACACCTATAGAAGGGAAGGCAAGTGTCAACTGAAGAAATTCATGCATCCAGAGAGTGGAGAGTGATGTTGTTCAGTAAGAACTTTTAGGACTTAAGCTTAGGAGGCAGCATCTCAAGTAACCCTGAGAGAACTGCTCGGAGGAGATGAGGAGAGGAGCCAGGTTATGTAGAAGCCTTGCAACAAAGGGCAGGTTGTCTGAACATCAAAAATATTTTTGTGAATTAAAGAAAACCAGATATCTCACATTGAGGAATTCATCACTTTTCTCCTGTTGGGAAGATGCAAGAGTCTGGGCTCACTGAGATCACTCCTTTCATGCCTCTCAGCCCTCTCTGGTCAGAGCTCCTCAGTTCAGTTCAGTTCAGTCACTCAGTCGTGTCCGACTCTTTGAGACCCCATGAATTGCAGCACGCCAGGCCTCCCTGTCCATCACCAACTCCCAGAGTTCACTCAAACGCACATCCATCGAGTTGGTGATGCCATCCAGCCATCTCATCCTCTGTCGTCCCCTTTTCCTCCTGACCCCAATCCCTCCCAGCATCAGAGTCTTTTCCAATGAGTCAACTCTTCACATCAGGTGGCCAAAGTATTGGAGTTTCAGCTTCAACATCAGTCCTTCCAACGAACACCCAGGACTGATCTCCTTTAGGATGGACTGGTTGGATCTCCTTGCAGTCCAAGGGACTCTCAAGAGTCTTCTCCAACACCACAGTTCAAAAGCATCAATTCTTTGGCACTCAGCTTTCTTCACAGTCCAACTCTCACATCCATACATGACCACTGGAAAAACCATAGCCTTGACTAGACGGACCTTTGTTGACAAAGTAATGTCTCTGCTTTTGAATATGCTATCTAGGTTGGTCATAACTTTTCTTCCAAGGAGTAAGCGTCTTTCAACTTCATGGCTCCAATCACCACCTGCAGTGATTTTAGAGCCCAGAAAAATAAAGTCAGCAACTGTTTCCCCATCTATTTGCCATGAAGTGATGGAACCGGATGCCATGATCTTAGTTTTCTGAATGTTGAGCTTTAAGCCAACTTTTTCATGCTCCTCTTTCACTTTCATCAAGAGGCCCTTTAGTTCTTCTTCACTTTCTGCCATAAGGGTGGTGTCATCTGCGTATCTGAGGTTGTTGATATTTCTCCCGGCAATCTTGATTCCAGCTTGTGCTTCTTCTAGCCCAGTGTTTCTCATGATGTACTCTGCTCAGGGCTCACTGAAATCTCTCCTTTCATTCCCCTCTCAGCCCTCTGGGGTCAGAGCTCCTCAGGGCTCACCACAGGCAGTGGCGGGATGGCTGCCTGGAAGGGACATCCCATGGACAGAGGAGCCTGGCGGGATACAGTCCAGGAGGTCACAAAGAGTTGGACACAACTGAGCAAGTAAACAACGTCAATGAACCAGGCTCTAGAGTACCTTAAAAAGAAAGCATGGTGCTCAAGTAAACGCTTGGCATGGCTGCAGCAGCTGTGAACGAGATGTGTGAAGGAGCCAGGTACACCATGTTTCCCCACCATGTTCCAGACATAATAGCATCATTCAGGGAGCTCAGCCTGAAATGCAGGCAAGTGGAAGAGTACAGCAAGGCGCTGTTGTAGACAGTCCCAGAGACTTTCCTGATCCCTGGAGGTCGCTCTGCAGTCATGAGAGCCGGGATCCTAGAAGACTCCCTCTAGCTTTTGCTTCCCAACCTAAAAGGCAACCTTTGCAGCTTTGCAAGGGAACAGGGTCAGGCTTTTGTTTCCCCCCCAAGAGGTGTCAGATGGCTGAAGATTTATGGCAGGGAAGCCAGGGTAAGTGAGAGTGAGCTGAATGGGAGAAGCCAGGCAATATCCAAATCAGAATATGACGTCTTTAGGTTTGGGTTTCTTGACAAGCAGAGCCTGCGACTTAAGTGCAGGCAGATGTGGAAGGGGACAGGGGAGTTTATCCCAAGAAACAAGAGAGAAAAGTGAGATGAAACAAGGAAGGAGCTTCAAAAGGTGTCTGTTGTTCAAGCTGGTAACTGCTATAGGCAAGTGGCAATCAATCCTACCGAGAAACCTTGCCAGATGCATCTCAGACTTGTTCCCAGCAGGGACATCCCCGGCGGTCCAGTGGTTAAGATTTTGCTTTCCAGTGTAGGGAGTGAGAGTTTGATCCCTGGTCAGCGAGCTAAGATCCCACATTCCATGCAGTCAAACAACCAAATCATAAAGGAATATTGTAACAAATTCAATAAAGGCCTTATTGAAGGTCTCTGCATTTTGAAGCATCTGCATTTTTCAAAATAGTCTTAAAAAAAAAAAAAAAAAGAATTGTTCCCACCAAAGAATGAGTGCCTGGGACAAATTTTATAGGCACCCAGTCTCCCATTGTTCAATTGTGTCCCTAGGGTTAGAGTTAGGGACTTGCTGACTTTCCCACACTTCTTGAGCAAGTTCCCTTAGTTTTAGAAAAGTGTTGAGTATGAACAGTGATGAGTCCAGATGTGTGACTGTCAGCCTGCAGAGGAGCTGTCCACCACGGCTGATGCTGAAACCAGACAAGCTGAGGAAATATTGTGTGCAGCTTATGTAGGGGCTTCCCGGGTGGCTCAGATGGTAAAGAATCTGCCTGCAAGGCAAGAGACTTGGGTTCAACCTCTCGGTCAGTGAGATCCCCTGGAGAAGGGCATGGCAACCCACTCCAGTATCCTTGCCTAGAGAATTCCATGGACAGAGGATCCTGGTGGGCTGCAGTCCATGGGGTTGCAAAGAGTCAGACATGACTGAGCGACTGACACTGTCACAGTTTTCAAACATGTCGGCTGCAGCTGCGGGTCGTCTGGGTAGATGACCTCTCACAGTGAAGAGGCGCTCACCTGGATTGCCAACTCTCTTCCTCAGGGGTTCTGCTCTCCAGTATTCACAGGAGCTTCCCCCTGTGTCCACATGAGGAAATATTTTCACCCTTAGGAATAATTTCTCCAAGACCTTTGTGGGCTTCTTGCTTTCAGTTCTGGCTCAGTCCTCTGAGATGCAGAGTAATTGACCTAAACAGGGCCTCTCTCCTTATCCACAATAAATGTCAGCTCCTTCTGCTGCCAAGAGGAGCCGAGGTCAGGAGATCAACAGTGTTTGTAAAGCTGAGGAGATGTCTCCAAACCACACAGGTTTAAATGACTAGATTGATCAGTACTCTTAAGAGCCAGTTACCAAAAAAAAAAAATGTCATTTTAGTGACCTTTCATTTTGTCTGCTGATGTTTGGATATTGGAAAGGGCCTCTGGAGTTAGCTTTCACCATTAATTTTGTTGCATCATTGGGTCTCTGCACAACTCATTTCTAAATTCTATGATTTCACTTTGTATCATGAAGTGGGCTTCTGTTTTAATTTTTCCAATCGCTCAGACCGTTGAGATACACCATGCCACTTGCTTTGGATTCGGTGACTATAATGCAATAAAAGGTGAAGAGGGAGCTAAGCTCTAGGAGCAGACACCTTTTCACTGCAAACCAGCTGGCTTTTCTCCTCTTTGAAAAACTCTGATAACGTGGAGGCTTCCAGATTTCTCCCACACTCCTTAACTTTTTTGAATTATTTCACTGCATTGAACCTTGAAATGCATTTTTTCAGCACAGAAAACAAGGCTGCTATCGCTGGCTGATGTCAAGAGAACAAAAATAAACCTGAGGGTAAGTTTTAGGCTTCCTTCCTTATGTGATGTTAAATGTATGATTCTAAACAAGACCATTCAGACCCTAAAACTCTAATGCTGGCTATCCTTGGTTATTCAATAGAGGACATGATGCATAATTTTCGTTTTTTTTTAAAGTGCACTCGATTTCAGTGTGTGCCGTAAGTTTTACAGCATCCTTGTAATTACTATTTCTGGTCTCATCTATAGGTGGAGAAATGGAGACTTGGAGAGCCAGGATTCAATCCCAAGCAGCATGGCTTTAAAAAACCACACTTCTGGATTTCCCTGGTGGTCTAGTGATTAAGATCGTGATTCCAATGTGGGAAGCCCAGGTTCAATCCCTGGCCAGGGGCTTAGATCCCACATGCCTCAACTGAGTGCTCACACGCGACAACTAAAGATCCCTCATGCCAAAACTAAGGCCTGGTGCAGCCAAATAAATAATAAAGATTAGGGAAGGAAAAAAACATGCTTTTACTACCATCTCCTGCTGCTTCTTAGCTAAAGTGAAGTGAAAGTCACTCAATCGTGTCCAACTTTTTGCGACCCCATGGACTCTACAGTCCATGGAATTCTCCAGGCCAGAATACTGGAGTGGGTAGCATTTCCCTTCTCCAGGAGGTCTTCCCAACCCAGGGATTGAACCCAGGTCTCCCACATGCAGGCGGATTCTTTACCAGCTGAGCTACAAGGGAAACCCTTCTTTGCCAAAGTTTGCTCTGTAAAAGTCTTTGCCCTGAATTCAGTGCCACCTTGTCAAGCTATCAGGGAGTGAAGGATACTCTTGGTACTAGTCTAAAGAACCCGCCTGCCAATGCAGGAGACATAGAGACATGGGTTCAGTCCCTGGGTGGGGAGGATCCCCTGGAGAAGGAAACAGCAACCCACTCCAGTGTTCTTGCCTGAAGAATCCTATGGACAGAAGGGCCTCGTGGGCTACAGTCCATGGGGTCGCAAAGAGTCAGACAGGACTGAGTGTCTGACCAATGTAGCAATGGAATGTAACATTTTGGTAGAGTTTAAATTTGTTTAGAACTTATCAGTAAAGTAAGAAAATCTTTGATAATGCTCATCTTTGTACATTTGATCTAATTTCTGCGATCCTGATTTTCCCACAAATCAAAGCCCAAAGGTGTGCCTATGTATTTTTCTGGGATACTTCCAAGTACCCCAGATGTGAGGGCTGCCATTTGGAGATATCTCAGTCATAATAAAATGTAATTAAAATAGTAATTTTATTAGTGAGCTTTGATCTGCTGACATCTGAAAATCACCAGAAAAGCTTCCTGCTGCTGCTGCTGCTGCTAAGTTGCTTCAGTCGAGTCAGACTCTGTGCGACCCCATAGACGGCAGCCCACCAGGCTCCACCGTCCCTGGGATTCTCCAGGCAAGAACATTGGAGTGGGTTGCCATTTCCTTCTCCAATGCATGAAAGTGAAAAGTGAGAGTGAAGTTGCTCAGTCATCTCCTACTCTTAGCGACCCCATGGACTACAGCCCACCAGGCTCCTCTGCCCATGGGATTTTCCACCCAAGAGTACTGGAGTGGGGTAGCATAGTTAACAGTAGCAGCGTGCTACCCTGCCTGCACACTGCAGTTTCAGCCTGGTTCTTTTTTCTGGTTTAGAGACGTAATGAGGCACACAGAACACGAGATGGCGCCCTCGCCACATGAGCGCCCAGCCTTTGAGAACTGCTGTGAGAACAGTTCTTATTTCAACAAGGTGATAGAAAGTTTAATGAGGTGTGAATATAGGTCTAGAAATGTCTACTTCTTTGACTTGGGGATTAGAGGCCAAGATTTGTGGAAGGAAAGAATAACATTAAGGTGAGAGACTTACCCTCCACTCAACAACTCAATAGGAGTCAACAGGTTACCCTAGGGAGACTGTCCCTGTGATGCTTGGGAAGGTCACTTTCTGCCCCCTGCACAGAAGGAATCCTTGTAAAAAGCTTCTCTGGGGACCCAGCAAAAATATTTGTAATTATACACCAAAATAACTGATTTCTTGTAGCTCTTAAGTTACACAATGAATGTGTAAAAATTTTATTTTACAAATAAAAGCACATATAATTATATGATTATAAGATAAAATACTGCTAAACATTCTGTGTATAATGTTTTTCAAAACCTCCAGCTTCATCTAAAACATAGGAGACTTTATGGATAAATAAAAACATTCTTTATGACAGTAAAGAAACAGAAACACAGAGGCAGTAAAAGGAGAGTGTCGACCAAAGAATCAGTCACAATCTGAAAGCAACGTTACTTTATTCGGTGAGAACATTAGGACTTGAGTCCAGGAGACAGCATCTCAGGTGACCCCAAGAGAGCAGACTCCAAGGAGGCAGGGGAGGATCCGGGCTGTATACAAGTTTGCAGCAAAGGGCAGGTAATCTGAATATGCAAGCATTACTGTTAACTAAGAGAAAACTAAATCTCTCACATGAAGGGATTTAGTGATCTCTACGCCTGGGAAGATGCAAGCCCCCGCACTTGCTGAAATCATTTCTTTCACATGCATCTAGCTATCTTGGGCCAATCCTGCTTTCTTTATTGTTTACATACTAATCTCTTGTTTGTCCTAAGAGATGGCGATGGGGTGAATGGCCACCTCTCACGGATTAATTAAATGATTAATTAAGTGATGGAATGTTTCAAGTCCTAAATCACAAGAAACTGGAAAATTCTGAAAGAGATGGGAATACCAGACCACCTGACCTGCATCCTGAGAAACCTGTATGCAGGTCAATAAGCAACAGTTAGAACTGGACATGGAACAACAGACTGACTGCAAATCAGGAAAGGAGTACGTCAAGGCTGTATATTGTCACCCTGCTTATTTAACTTCTATGCAGAGTACATCATGAAAAACGCTGGGCTGGAAGAAGCACAAGCTGGAATCAAGATTGCTGGGAGAAATATCAATAACCTCAGATATGCAGATGACACCACCCTTATGGCAGAAAGTGAAGAGGAACTAAAGAGCCTCTGATGAAAGTGAAAGAGGAGAGTGAAAAAGTTGGCTTAAAGCTCAACATTCAGAAAGTGAAGATCATGGCATCCAGTCCTATCACTTCATGGCAAACAGATGGGGAAACAGTGGAAACAGTGACAGACTTTATTTTTCTGGGTTCCAAAATCACTGCAGATGGTGACTACAGCCATGAAATTAAAAGACCCTTGCTCCTTGGAAGGAAAGTTATGACCAGCCTAGATAGCATATTCAAAAGCAGAGACATTACTTTGCCATAAAGTTTCGTCTAGTCAAGGCTATGGTTTTTCCTGTGGTCATGTATGGATGTGAGAGTTGGACTGTGAAGAAGGCTGAGCACCAAAGAATTGATGCTTTTGAACTATGATGTGGAGAAGACTCTTGAGAGTCCCTTGGACTGCAAGGAGATCCAACCAGTCCATCCTAAAGGAAATCAGTCCTGAATATTCATTGGAGGGACTGAGGCTGAAGCTGAAACTCCAATACTTTTGGCCACTTGATGCAAAGAACTGACTCAATGGAAAGACCCTGATGGTGGGAAAGATCGAAGGAAGGAGGAGAAGGGGATGACAGAGGATGAGATGGTAGGATGGCATCACTGACTTGATGGACATGAGTTTGAGTAAACTCCGGGAGTTGGTGATGGACAGGGAGGCCTGCTGTGCTTTGGTCCATGGAGTCACAAAGAGTCGGACAGGATTGAGAGACTGAACTGAACTGAACTTCAAGTATTAAAAAGGCATCAGAAAGAATGTAGTGGCTCTCTCCACATTTTTTCTGCTGTAGAAAGATCTTTAGGACACTACTAAATGAAAATCAAAAGGCAAGTTGTAATCCAATTTACATGGCAAAAAAAAAAGTCAATATTATCATGTATGATCCCTTAATTACTTAACATCTATCTTTTTCCTCATCCCCAAAATGCCTCCTCTCATCTTCATCCCTGTTAAACCCAATCTAAAGCCAATGTTCTATACTAACCAATCCTCAGTAACCCCCAGCTAGTGAATCCATCTCGCTGTTAAATACAGGTTTAAGGGATTAAAAGGAGAAAAAGAACTTCTATCTCACAGAGTCCAGAGAGACAGGCATATTCCTGCCATCCCATGGGGAAACCTTGACCACATCGTCCTGTAAACACAAAGACTACTTCAAGCAAATTAGTCATTAAATAGGCTTTTGTGGGTTGGCTTGGGAACCAGCTACCATATATGAGCTTGTGAAAAGTAGGTTCGTTGAGCAGCGCATGCTGTTCAGACACCTGGGCTACAGACCGCTCCTAGATTGGAGCCCAAAAGTGATGTTTATCTCTTTCATTTTTGTTTTTATCAGATCTCCCAAGTCAGATGCCTGCTGATGTTCCAATTTTTTTATTGTTTATTAACAAGGTGATAATTATGACATAAATTCAGTGGGCAATACAGCTTTATGATTATCTTCTTAGAGATAAAAACAAAAAGCTTTCTGTAAAACCCTGCATTGAGTGGGGGGGGGTACAAAATCTAGGTGAGTGTTTAATACAATGTGCGGTAAAGACTCTGCCTCTAATGCTGGAGACCTGGGTTTGATCCCTGGGTCAGGAAGATCTGGAAAAGGGAATGACTACTGACTCCAGTATTCTTGCCTGAAGAATTCCATGGGCAGAGGAACCTGGTGGGTTACAGTCCATGGGGTCGCAAAGAGTCAGAGGACTGAGCAACTAACACTTTAACTTCACAAAAGATGAGTGATTCTGAAAAATCACCATCAAACTTTAAAGACATTCAAAAAAGGTTATATATACAACATATTTGCAACTCGAATAATTATAGACTTTCAAATCTTTTCATGTTCATATCTGTCTGCCTGCCTTCCTTCTTCCTTCCATCCTTCCTTTAGCAAAAATACTGGTATCTATGCATCAGTTATTGTATAAGGGCCTAGTCAGTTTGAAACACATTACAAAGCAAAGAACTCATCCAATATTATCTAGTAGATAACATGAAACCACAGAAAAGCTTTATATACAGATTGAAGTAGCATTTAAAGATGTGCAACAGTATTTCAAGCTCTTCCTTGTATGCTGTCATATAAATCTTAGCATTCAACTCAGAACAACTTTTGAGTTAAGAAAACAAATGCAAAGGAAACAGGACTAAAGGAAATCAGTCCTGGGTGTTCATTGGAAGGACAGATGCTGAAGCTGAAACTCCAAAACTTTGGCCACCTGGTGCGAAGAACTGACTCTTTGGAAAAGACCCTGGTGCTGGGAAAGATTGAAGATGGGAGGAGAAGGGGACGACAGAGGATGAGATGGTTGGATGGCATCACTGACTCAATGGACAGGAGTTTGAGCAAGCTCTGGGAGTTGGTGATGGACAGGGAGGCCTCGTGTGCTGCAGTCCACGGGGTCGCAAAGAGTCGGACACGACTGAGTGACTGAACTGAACTGAACTGAACTGAAATGGATGCAAAGAAGTCTTGTTCAACACTGTATGGTGAATTCCCCAGACAGAATCCAAATTCGGTTCTGTTGCATTAGTAACCAGTGTGCTTTTACTGGTATCAGTCACAAATGAATATTTAGATGTTTTCTCAGTTTTAAAACTAAATCTTTAAATGAGTGCCTCAGAGTATTCTCTGAGTGCCTACACCTGATGATGGTAAACTGTGATAAAAACTGCTCTGTCAAGGGAAACTGACTACTTATGACTATGACTCCATCAGCTATATGTTTAGTTTATACAAAGCTTCTCTGATGTTGAAAAGATGCATTCACAACTAAAATAGGTTTTCTGGCTATATGGTTACATACAAAGGAATATGGAATCAAAGTCAATGGAATCATTTATATTTCCTCTTGATTGTACCGAGACGTCAGCAGGACAAAGCTGTTAACCAACAGGGGCCCTATTACCATTTGTGGTCTGACTCCTTGACCCCCAAAGCTGGATGGGGCAAGTGCTGTTCCCAAGACAGGGTTAGTCCGGGTCAGCGTCTCAGCCCTGTTATATGCGGGTAGTTGGGGGGAAACCTACTTTCCAAGGTGTAAATCAAAACTCCTAATAACCTAACCTAGTGGGGATGGATTCCAGGTCTGTGTCAATTTTAACATGAATGAGCTTGAAGCCAAACTTTACCCATACTTCTGAAAGATAAGGAATATGACAGAGAAGAACCGTCTAGGGGTGAACTGAGACAGAGGACTCCGGGTCCACAGACACGTCAGAGGCCCATTCTGTTGCAGGCTCAGTCAAGTGGAGGTCATTCTGAGGCAGGAGGTAGATGCCCCTCTGGGCTGAGAAGCTGGTGTTTGTCAAGCAGAGTAAAATTGAGGTTTCTTTTCCCCCAGACACTCCAAGGACAAGGCTAGTGGCAGAAGCAGAGCTCTGCTGAGGAAGACAGATGAGAAGGAAGAGAGATGAGGAAGAGATGAGACTCCTGAGGTCAAGGGAAGCTTCCAGGACTGCACAGGCACAGGAGGTCTCCTTGGTGGTTCAAGTGGGAGGAGACACCACCCCATAGTAAGTGTGGACATGTGCCCACAGGCCTCTGGAGACACCACCCCATAGTACGTGTGGACATGTGCCCACAGGCCTCTGTGCTAGGACCATCTTAGCAAAAACTCGTGCACGTGTGTTGGGGAGAATCCTAGGCAGGTCACATGTGTGAAAAGAAACAAGATAATTAGCTAAAGGTAAGTAAAGGCCCAGAAGAATTGTCCCGTATAAGGAATTAAATCACCTCTTCACTGCACTCATCCTCCTTAGTGAGGGACACCCACACCCTTTCTCTCTGGGTGTGTATTTTCCCGCAAGTTTAAACAGTTTAAAAGGTTTCTCTTATCATCTAGCCCCTGGTGGTCTAGTGGCCAGGATTCCTGGTTTCCATCCAGGTTACCTAGATTCAATTCTCAGTCAGTGAACTAAGATCTCTCTTCAAGACCACTTATTGCTATCTCCCTGAGATCTATTTTGATACATTTCACTCACAAGATGCTTTCTGTTTTACAGTATTTGGCTTAGAGATGTACAAGGTGGGGGCCACCCTCCCCTAAGAGGAAACCTGGAGGGATATATGATGTCAGCACAGCAGCAACCTCACGAGAATGCCCAGCACTGGGCCTATGTCAATGTCCTCCAAGCCTCCCTGTGGACTCTCAGCCCTGGACCCAAGTGTAGCTGCCAACTGTGCTTGAGCTCATTGCTAGTCTCCTCCCTGCTCTCTGGAGCATCACCTGGAAAGGCTTTGATGGTGACTTGATGTCTGGGGACTAGAGTCATCTGCTCACCTAGCCACACGTCTGGTTGCTGATTTTGGCTATCGACCAAGCTCCTACCTGGTGTGGTCATTGAGAACATCTGTGACTGTAGCATTTTCATGTAGCCTGGGCTTTTGTGCAGCTTGGTGGCTGAATTCCAAGAGCAAATGTCCCAGAAGAGAATCAGGTGGACGCTGTTTCAACTTTCATAAATTAGCCTCAAATTCCACAGGGCATCACTTATACTAGAGTCATAAGTTTGTCCCAAAATAAAGGGGAAAGAGCATAATCCTACCTCTTCACAGAAGATTCAGGAAGGGAAAGAACATGTTCATCCTTGGAAAATTCAATCTGCCACACTAAGTCAACAGAATTCCTTCCCTTTCTTCTAATATCATCACTTGAATGCCTTGCATGTTTTTGAAAAGAAACATTGTATTGATATACTTAATGTGATTGATTGTATTCTTTAGACATTATTTATTTGGTCATGCCTTATACAAATAAATAATATATTGGCAGCAAGAGCAAAGTTACTTTTTGAATATGGATGTGATTCTGCATTTATATATATATATATATAATTTTATATTTACAATATTATCTATTATAATTTTATAATGTTAAGTGATTAGTGTAGTGTTATTATAAGTCCTGACCCTCCATCTGTAATTTTGATGTATTGGGCACCTCTAGAAAAGTATCATTTATCTTTTCAGATATTGAAAATCTTGGGTTACAATCATTAGTTTTATAATATAGGGATATATATGTGAGAAATTTTACTTTTATTTGTTGACTCAAATCAACAAAATTAGAAATGAAAAAGGACAGGTTATCACAGACAATGAGAAACACAAAGGAACATAAGACACTGCTATGAGCAACTTTATGCCAATAAAATGGACGGCCTGGAAGAAACCGACAAATTAACCTTCCAAGACTGACCAGGAAGAAACAGGAATTACGGACAGTCACACACAGAGAAATCAGAATTGTGATCAAAACTCTCACAAAAAAACAAAATCCCAGGGCCAGATGGCTTCACAGGTGAATTCTATCAAATGTTTAGAGAAAAGCTAATGCCTACCCTTCTCAAACTCTGCCAAAAATTGCTGAGGAAAGAAACTTCCAAACTCATTCTACAAGGCCACTGTCACCCTGATGCCCAAACCAGACAATGACATCACAGGCTACAAAGAAAAAAACCAGACGATGACATCACACACACAAAGAAAAGTCACAGGCCCGTATCACTGATGAACACGGACGCAAAAATCCTCAACAAAAGTCTAGCACGCAGAATCCCACATCCAAAGGATTGTGCCTCATGATAAAGGGGATTTCTCCCAGGGGTGCAAGGATAGCTCAATAGACTTGAATCAATCAATGTGATACATAGCATTAACAAACTGAAAGATAAAAATCATAAGATAATATCAACAGATGAAGAAAAAGCTTTTGACGAAATTCAGCAGTCTTTAGGATACTATCAAAAAGAGTTACTAGAGCTCATCAGTGAATTTCCTAAAGTCACAGGGTACAAAATCAATACTCAGAAATCCCTTGCATTTCTATACTAACAATGAAAAATCAGAAAGAGAAATTAAGGAAACAATCACATTCACCACTGCAACAAAAATTAATTAAAAACACAAGAGTAAATCTACTTAAGGAGAGAAAGTCTTATACACAAAAAACTATAAGACTGATGAAAGAAAGCAAAGATGACAAAAACAGAGTGATATGTCATGTGCTTGGATGGGAAGAATCAATATTGTGAAAATGACTATACTACCCAAAGCAGTCTACAGTTTCAACACAATCTCTATCAAATTACCAATGACTTTTTTTTTACAGAGCTGGAACAAAAACATTCACAATTGTATGGAAACACAAAAGATCCCAAATAGCCAAAGCGATCTTGAGAAAGAAAAATGGAACTAGAGGAATCAACCTTCCTGACTTCAGACTATACTACAAAGCTACAGTCATCAATACAGTATGGTCCTGGCAGAAAAGCAGAAATGTAGACCAATGGAACAAGATGAAAGCCTAGAGATACATCCATACACCTATGGGCATCTTATCTTTGATAAAGGAGGCAAGAATATACAATGGAGAAAGACAGCCTCTTCAGTAAGTGGTGCTGGGGAAACTGCACAGCTACATGTAAAAGAATGAAATAGGATGATTTTTAACACCATACAAAAAAATAAATTAGGACCTAAATTTAAGAACAGAAACTATAAAACTCTTAGAGAAAAACATAGGCAGAACACTCTGACATAAACTGCAGCAAAATCTTCTATGATCCACCTCTTAGCATAATGGAAATAAAGACAAAAAATATGAAGTAGAACTTAATTAAACTTAAAAGGCTTTGCACAGCAAAGAAACTATAAACAAAATGAAAAGACAGCCCTCAGAATGGGAGAAAATAATTGCAAATGAAGCAACTGACAAGGATTAATCACTGAAATATTCAAGTAGCCCATGCAGCTCAACATCATAAAAACAAACAGCCCAATCAAAACATGGGCAGAAGACCTAAACAGACATTTCTCCAAAGAAGACATACAGATGGCTGACAAACACATGAAAAACGTTCAACATCCCTCATTATTAGAGAGATCAAAACTACAATGAGGTGTTACACAATATTAGTCAGAATGGCCACCATTTAAAAGATCTACAAACAATAAATGCTGGAGAGGATGTGGAGAAAATGGAACGCTCTTGCACTGTTGGTAGGAATGTAACTTGATTGAGCCATTATAGAGAACAGTATGGAGATTTCTTTAAAAAAAAAAAACTAGTAATAAAACCACCATATGACCCAGCAATCCAATTACTGGGCATCTACCCTGAGAAAACCATAATTCAAAAAGACACATGTACCCCAGTGTTCGTTGCAGCATTATCATAATCGCTAAGACACAGGAGCAATCTAGATGTCCATGGGGAGATGAATGGATAAAGAAGATGTGGCACATATATACAAAGGAATATCACCCAGCCAGAAAACTTAATGAACTTGAGTCAGTTCTAGTGAGGTGGATGAACCTGTTATACAGAGTGAAGTAACCTCAGAAAGAGAAAAACATCATATATTAATGCACCTATATGGAATCTAGAAAACTGGTGCTGATGAACCCGTTTGCAGGGTGGGCATAGAGACACAGACAGAGAGAGCAGACTTGCGGACACAGCAGGGGGAGAAGAGGCAGGGACGGGTTGAGGGCGTGGCATTGAGACGCACGCACCACCAAATGTAAAACAGACGGCTGGTGCGAAGCTGCCGTGTAACAAGGCGTCCAACCTGCCCTCTGACAACTTAGAGGGGTGGGATGGGGAAGGGCGGGCGGGAGGGAGGTTCCAGGGGACACACCCACACTTATGGCTGATTTAAGTTGCTGTGTTGCAGAAAGCAACACAGTATGGTAAAGTAAATATCTTCCAATTTTTAAAAGAAAAAAAAAGTTGCCAATGCAGGGGACACCGGTTCTGTCCTTGGCGTGTGAAGATCCCATATGCCAAGGAGCAGCGAAGCCCATAGGCCACAGCTGCTGAGCCTGCGCCCCAGAGCCCCTGCTCCATGACGGGAGAAGCCACCGCAGTGAGACGCCCACGCGCTGCAAGGAAGGGTTGCCCCACGACGGGAAACGGAGAAAGCCCTCGTGCTGCGATGATGTGAACCGCGGAATGTGAGATTAAAACCATGACGCCGTTTACTAGCGTCCCCCACCAGATTAACACTTAGACATAGATCTAACAAAAGATGTACAATAATTTCATGAGGAAGGCTACAAGACTCTGATGAAAGATACCAGAGAATAATAAATGAAGAGACATTTTGTGCTCATACACAGGAAGACTCAGTATTGTCCAGATGGCTGTTCTTCCCAATAGGTCTATAGATTCCCTGCCATCTCAATCAAAACATAAGGAAGTAATTGTGTGGGTACTGTCTGATTATAAAGTTTGTGCAGAGAAGCAAAAGATCTAGAATAGCCAACACTCTATTAAAAGAGAAGAAGAGAGTCAGAAGACTGAAACTAACTTAAAGACTGAGTATAAAGATATGGTAATCAAGACAGGGTGCTATCGGCAAAATAATAGACAAATAGATCAATCCAGAAATAAATCTACATGAATACAGTCAAGTGGTCTTTGACAAAGGAGCAAAGGCAATCAGTGGAGAAAAAGAAAATAGTCTTTCAACAAAAGGTGTAAGAACAGATACCCACATGCAAAATCAAAAGCAAAACGGAATCTAGATACAAGCCTTACACATTTCTTCACTAAATGGAACTCAGAGTGGATCACCCACCTAAAAATCAAATGCAAAACCGTGAAACTGCTGGAAGACAGCATAGGAGGAAATCTAGGTAGTCTTGTTTATGATGATGTCTTTTTTGATACAACCTCAAAGGCATGACCCATATAAGAAATAATTGACAAGCTAAACTTCATTAAAGTTAAAAATGCCTGCCTTGTAAAAGAAACCATCAAGAGAATGAAAAGACAAGTCACTGACTGGGGAAAATTATTTGAAAAAAAAAATCTGATAAAGAAATATTATCCAAAACATATGGAGGATTCTTAAAACTCAACACTAACAAAATGAAGAGCCCAGTTAAAAAATGAGCAGGATGCCTGAAAAGATACCTTACCAAAGACCCACGTGTCACAGACACGCGTGTGACATGGACACGGTTGGGGGAGAGGGCACACGAAGCGAGAGTAGCGCTGACTACACTGTGAAGCAATTATATTTCAGGTTTTAAAAAGCATATGCAAAGATGATCAACATCGTGTGTCATTAAGGAAGCTCCAGATTAAAATAACCACGAGAGGCTACTATACTACACACCTATTAGAACAGCCGAAATTCAAAACACAACTCCAAAACCTGACAAAAATGTGGAACAATAGGAATTTCCACTCGCTGCTCGTGGGAATGCAAGATGGTACACATACATTACAAGACAGTTTGCAAGCTTCTTATTAAAAAGGAAAAACACTTTTACAGCCCAGAAATGGCGCTCCTTGTTATTTACCCAAACGAGTCGAAAACTTATGTCTATACAAACTGCAGAAGAATGGTTGTACCTTCATCCGTAATTGTGAAAACTTGGGAGCAACCAAGATGTTCTTCAGAAGGTGAATGAATAAATGGTCTGTGATCCACCCAGGCAATGGAATAGTATTCAGTTCTAAAAAGAAACAAGCTATCAAGCCAGGAAGAGATAGAGGAACCTTAAATACATGCTCCTTAGTGACAGAAAGAGCTACATGCTTTATGATTCCAACTATATGGCAACCTTGAAAAGCGAAACCATGGCGATAGTAGAGACCAGTGGTTTCCGGGGTTGGGGGAGAGGGTGGGATAAATAGCTGGAGCACAGAGGGGTTTCCAGGGCGCTGAAACTATTCTGTAGGAGCCTACAGCGGTGCCAAACCCCACAGAATGTCCAAGACCAAGGGTGAACGCGGGTGTAAGCGATGGGCCTGGGGGATACTGCTGTGTCAGTTAACATTCCTCAGTGGCGCCAAACGTGGCCCTCTGCGGCAGGGTGTCGGCGGTGGAGTCGGCGACGTAGGTGCGGGGGCAGGGCTATGTGGGATTCTCAGTACTTTCTGCTCAGTTTGAACCTAAATCTCCTCTAAACATAAGGTCCATTTTACAAATCAAGAAGAAGTTACGCTGTATAGCTAGTAATATGATATCACTACAATATTTATCTTGTTTTGAGTTACAGGGAATCTGTGATACCCCGGTGAATGGACACACCACGGCCACCATGCTGGAAATTAGAGTCATCTAAGTTCAGGTTTTTGTGGCAGCAGGGGATGCTAAACCCCATGTCTGAAGTTATGGAGGTTTCTGTGATTATTCTGACTCAGAGTTGGAGGAGGGACTGATGTGCTGTTTAAGCCAAGCCAGCTCCCTGCCACTTTATTTTCCAAGTGACAGTTTCCAAGTATGCCAGGGAGACCTCATCCATTGGGTTCTTCTCTGTCAGTGCTGGCTTGGTAGATGACACAGGACCAGATGTCCCATTATTTGAAAGGAGTTTTGCCATAAAATGGAAAAAAAAAAAAAAAAAAAAAAAAACACAACAAAACAACACTCTCATGGTCATATTATATCCCCCCTTGAACCCAAAAGGGGCATGCATAATTTTATCAGTAAATGTAGCATAATGTTGGGCATTTGAAACTCCGTTTCCCATCGCCTTGAAAAAGTGTCTTCTATAGACAAATGATACCTTAAAGGAAGAAAGAATCCTGAAAGGAAAAGAACACGCTAGCAATTCTTACAAACAGCAGTTTTAGTGTGTGAAAAACAGCTTTAGACTCATAGTTCATAGTCACCTTGAAAATATAATTTTGGAGCAAAGACTTTTCATATGCAGCTGTTATATTTTAAATATTTCGATAAAATCCTATGATACACATAAGCAATTTGTAAGAAATATATAGAAACAGAGAGCATCCCCAGTCTGCTGGGGAGTGAAAAAGAATCCTGATTTGGAAGTTGGCTTGGTGAGCTACACATTATTCTCATTTTCAACTGGTACATTTAATAGCCCTATTGTTACTGGAAAATTGCTTCCTCATTTGAATGACTAGAGAATGAGTCTTTTCAATCTGGATTCAGGAAGATGCTAATGTATTTTCTTAAACTCAGAAAGAATGTGTTTTCCTGGGGTCTAAATGATTAGGCTTCCCTTTTGCCAGCTGTGATTATATGAAGGTATTTCCTCTGGCTAACTTTTCTTGACTGTGACTCTGCACTCTCCGGTATAACTTGAGCCATCTCTCACCCTCAGTCCATCACAGAGGCAAATCTGGCAGGGATTAAAGGTGGACGATGAAATGCCAAGGAAGGGGGTCACCATTGTTCACTTCTCCCCAGTTAGAATCCCCACCTTGACACAGTTCTAGGAGCACTCCACACCTACCTGGGCACTGCCCTAGGTGTTGTTTCGACTGGTCCAGTCTTGCCTGCCCGTGAAAGGCAGCCCCCAACTCTCAGAATAACTCTCCTGCTATTTTATCTTTTTTTTTTTTTAAAGCCATTCTGCCTCAGCAAATGATCTGATGAGTCCCTTTCTGACATACTGCTCTTATGCCCATACCAGTATACCCAAACCAACGAGACAGCTCTGCATCAATCATAGTTTGTGAAGTATTTTCCCATATCACCTTCTGCTCGTGACCTGTTATCTCCATTTATCTTTCTAAAAGGGGGGACTCAGGGTCCAGGAAGGTTATGAAGTTTACCTCAAGGCCATGCAATAAACAAACTGTAGAGCCAGCCCAGGAGACCAGCCTTTCCAGCGTCTTGTTCCTGGCTCTTAAATCAAATGGGGATTACCCTCACTTGGAAGACTTGTTAGCACACGGATCCCTAAGGGCCACAAGCCGCGTTCCTGAGCCAGCAGGACGCGGGTGTATCGAAGCATTTGCCTTCAAACAAATTCCCAGGTGGTGCCAGTGCTGCTGGTCTGGGGACAGGTGGAGAACCGCTAGAAGGTGCCATGAGCCCAGGCCCGCGCTACTTGCATACCCCTCACTCCAGACCCAGAAAGGTTTCATACAGTGAAACAGTGTGTGATAGAAAGCAGACATGCAGGCTTGTCGCCTCCCTGCCTCTGGCCCCTCACCGAGGCTGGGGAGAGCCGAAGGTGTCACTGTTGACTGCTCCCTTCCGCACCTCCGCTTTGTCACCGGTGAGCAAAGACTCGAGCCTGAGATGAAGTGACATTAGCCCAACTTGAGGCTTTGATGGTTTCAAAGTGTTTTCAGAGACCCATTTGTCAAATGTTTCTATTAATGGAAGTTTCGGAGTTCTTAGTTCAGTGTTGAAAAAATGAACAACTTTAACATAGCAATTTCCATTTATAAGGAACTTTGTATATTATCCAGTTTGGTTCTTATAACAATTCATGAGCTAATTCAGGCAGTTATTACCCTTGTTTTTCCAAACACAGGACCTGATACACAGAGAAACTCCTGTTGAAAAGCTTATGCTTCATAAGTGACAAAGTTCAAACTTGAAGCCCAGCAGCCTACAGATTAGTACTAAAGAGCTAGGAAAATAAAGATTAAAAGGTCATTGAAAAGAAAGTGAAAGTAAAGTCACTCAGTCGTGTCCAACTCTTTGCGACCCCATGGACTGTAGCCTACCAGGCTCCTCAGTCAATGGAATTGTCCAGGCAAGAATACTGGAGTGGGTTGCCATTTCCTCCCCCTGAGGTTCTCCCCAACCCAGAGATCAAACCCAGGTCTCCCGCACTGCAAGCAGACACTTAACCATCTGAGCCACCACGAAAGCTCAAAAGGTCATTAGGGAGTTGAAAAGTAAGAAACAATATTGATAATAATATTAACATTTAGATAGCCGTGACTGTCATACACCTTTCTAAATAAAACCTACACACTGAATCCTTAAAATGACATCAACTTCACAGCATAAACAAAAATTAATTTGACACAGATCAGAGACAGAAGTATGAAAGATAAAACAACAAAGCTTCCAGAGGGAAACACAGCAGAGCATTTTCCTAAACTCTGAATGGGAAAAGATTTCTACACCAAAAGCCTTAGCTAGAGAATACTGTTAAGTTAGACTTTATGAAAGTTGAGTGTCTCTGTTCATCATACAGGGAGTCAAAACGCAACACGCAAACTGGAAGACGTTCACAAGACTTGTACGCAAGGAATGAGCTTTGCCCAAATATACAAAGAAATGCTAGAAGTCAATGATAGGCAAACCCGTCACTGTAAATGGATAAAGACTAGAAGAGGCATTTAGTAAAAGAAGATAACTGAATGGCCAGTAAGTGTGTGGGAGACGGAGTGCCACCAGCCATCAGGGACATGCAGAGTGAAACTTCAGGTCCCCCTCCTCCCCCATTGAGAGTCTAAAATGGAAAAGGCTAACTTGCTAGTCGTGTAACACATGTTGCATAACTGGAACATTCGTGCGTGGCTGGCAGGGGTGTGAACTGGGCCAGCCTCACCAAAGGGTTTCTCCCAGAACAGAACAGAAAACGGAGGAGATGAGAAACCTCCCTAAAGACAGAGGCAAAGGTCCCACTGCAGAATACGTAGCTGGCGTCAAGTCAAAACTGTCTGTAGGTCACCTGTTCACCACTAGGAATATTTATATTTCAAATACACTGAAGAAATTTGCATTGTAAGTGAACTCAGAAGTGGATGTATATTCCTTTTGTAATATGAATAAGCCACATTGTATCTGTTTTCTAATTAAATGTAATAATTGTATCTAACTAACGACATTTCTTGGAAGTCCAGTGCTTAGGGCTTCATGCTTCCACTGCAGGGGGCATGGGTTTGATCCCTAATTGGGGAGCTAAGATTCCCCAATGCCTTGCAGTGTGGCCAAAAATTACAAAAGAATTAAACAGACAAAAGTAGCATTAAAAATGTATCTAATTGACATGTTCACTTAGTCATTAAAACAGCACAAGATATATAAGGAAAATAGCTGACAACAACTCAACTAAAAAAATACAACTTGATTTAAAAATTGGCAGATGACCTGAATAGGCATTCTTCCTAAAACATACAGACGGCCAAGACACATGAAAAGATGCTCAATGTCATTCATCATTAAGTAAATGTAAGTTAAAATTGCAATGAAATACCACCTTATATCTGTCAAAATGGTTATTATCAACAAAGCAACAAATAGCAAGTAATGGTGAGGAAGTGGGAAAAGGGACCCTCCTGTACTGGTGGTGGGTTGTAAATTGGTGCAGGCACTATGGAAAAGCATGGAGGCTCCTCAAAAATTTAAAAAAAAAAAAAGGAGCTACCATATGATCCACCAAGTTTGCTTCTTAGTATTTGCTCAAAGAAAACAAAGAGAATAATTCAAAAACATATATGACTACAATTTTCATTGAAGCATTATTTATAATAGTCAATATCTGGAAGCAACCTAAGCATCCATCAATAGATGAATGGATAAAGAATATGTGATATATATATATACAGAATGGAATATTGTTGTTTTATTTAGTTGCTAAGTTGTATCTGACTTTTCTGTGGACCATGAACTGCATCCTGCCAGATTCCTCTGTCCATGGGATTTCCCAGGCAAGAACCCCACTGGAGAGGGTTGCCATTTCCTTTTCCAGAGTGGAATATTGCTCAGTCATTAAAAATATTTTTGCCACTTGCGACAATATGAGTGGACAAAATTCAGGGTATTATACTAAGTGAAATAAGTCAGACAGAGACAAACAAATACCTTTTGATCTCACTTATATATGGAATGCAAAAAGCAAAAACAGAACAAAACAGAATGGGAACAGACTCAGTGATACAGAGAACAAACAGGTGTTTGCCAGAGGGAAGAGGAGGAAACAGACGAAGGAGATTAAATGGTACAAGCCTCCATTTATAAAATAAACAAGCCACACGGATACAATATCCAGCACAAGAAATATGGTCAATAATATTGTAATAACTTTGAACTGGGACAAATTGTTACTGCACTTATCATGGGATCTTTCTTAATGTTTGAAAATTTCAAATCACCATGCAGTGCACTTCAAAATAACAATATTCTATGTCAACCATATTTCATTAAAAAATAAAAATAAAGACAGATATATAACTCAAAAAAAAAAGGTTAATAATCTCATTAAATTTTCCCTTCCCTTTCGTACTTCATACTCATGAAGTAACATGTGTAAAGAGCTGTTTCCTTTCTAAATTCAAACACGCAAGAAATTTACAAAAATAACAAAGATGTTTGTTTTCTGAAAATGGAGTGAACTGCACACATGTCTCTGAAACTTGTTTTTCTCACTGAACAATACATCGTAAATAACCCTAGCGATCAGTACACACATACCTAGTTTTCTTTGAATCAAAAGCTTCCCTTCTTCAGCTGCAGGGAATCTCAGCCTCTGACAGCAGTTCCCCCTGGGCACTACCCTAGCATCAGAAACTGCCTCACCCACGGTCACATCCCCTTCCAGGGACTGCCAGCAGCCAACAATCAACTGGTGTGGAAACACAAGGCCAACTTTTGTCTCAACTGGGGATGACCCTTGTGGCTTCACTTGGGGCTCAGCTGGTAAAGAATCAGCCTGAAATGTGGGAGACCTGGGTTCAGTTGCTGGGTTGGGAAGATCCCCTGGAGAAAGGAAAGGCTACCCACTCCAATATTCTAGCCTGGAGAATTCTATGGACTGTATAATCCATGGGGTTTCAAAGAGTCGGACTCGACTGAGCGAGTTTCACCTTGACGTTTTTGCAGATGACCCTGAAGGTCCACCTCAGCTCTGGAGCATCCTCACAGCATTCTCTGAGTCCCCAGTGGAAATCGATTGTGGGTCAGCTTGTCTCTTTGCCCAATTTTGCCTTCCCCCACTTCCTAACTGGGGTATCTCCTAAGATCTCTGTAGACATAAAAAATATTCACAACCTAAAAGCTGAGAGTTATACTTTATGCAGTGGGGATCTTTAGGACTTCAAGCCCGGGAGGCAGCATCTCAATTACCCCCCAAGAGACATGTTCTGAGGAGGTGGGAAGGGAGAGCCAGGTTATGTAGGAGTTGTGTAATTAGGTGCAGGTAATGTGAATGTGAGAAGATTAATGTTAATTAAGAGAAACCCAGCTATCTCAAATTAAGGGACTTAGCGCTTTTCTGTATATGGGGAATGCGGGAGTCTGAGCTCCCTGAAATCATGCTTCTGACATGCACCTGAGCTGTCTGGGCCCCTGTGTCCTGTATTTTCACATCCTGAGTTCCCTCAGGGCTCACCACAGGGAGTGGCTGCAGTCTGATGGAAGCTAGATGGCAGGAATTCTTTTCCTTCCTAAATTCCCTCAGGGCTCACCAGCTCACTGGAGGGCTGCCATCGGTGAGGACTATGACAGCTCTTGTTCACTGGTAAGGCTGGAAATATTTCATTTGCCATCTCTAACCAAAAAAAAAAAAAAAAATCATGCAACTCCCAGTCTCAGAGTCAGTTCCCACCTTACCTAAGACAACTGCCTAAGTGAGGGAAATAGAGGAAAAAAGTGGAGATGAAAGGAAATAAATAAAGGCAACCAAAAGACCTTATGTGGACCGATGATTTTAGTGCATCATGAACTTGGGCAGCGATGTGATGCTTGGACAAGCAGCAGCAGCAGCACCTAGAACTCTGTCTGCAGAGGAAGTGTCAACTTAAACCGCATTCACAATCCAAAACTTGAGAGTTATGTTTTATTCGGTGGGAATTTTTAGGACTTCAAGACCAGGAAATAGCACCTCAAGTAACCTTGAGAGAACTGCTCCAAGGAAGGAGCTCCAAGAGGAGGAGCCAGCTTACATAGAAGTTTAGGGACAAAGAGCAGATCGTCTGAACATCAGAAGACTATTGTTAATTAAGGGAAACCAGATATCCCAAGTTAAGGAATTTAGTACTTTCCTATGTATGGGAAGATGTAGGAGTCTGGGCTTACTGAAATCATTGCCTTCGTATGTCTCAGCTCTCTGGGGCCTGTATCTTGTGTTTTTCACATCCTGAGCTTCCTTGCTGCAGTGCATGGGGTCGCAAAGAGTCGGACACTGAACTGAACTGAACGGAGCTTCCTTGAGGGTCACCATAGGGACTGACTGCAGGCTGATGGCTGCCAAATCTCAGGTGTTCTTTCCCCCCGAATGCTCTTAGGACTCAGAAGCTCAGTTTGGAGGGCTGCAGTTGCTAATGACTGTGACATCTTTGCTTACTGATATGGCAGTAAATACTCCGTTTCTCAAAAGAATTACAAAATTACAAAATTCCCTGGTGGCTCAGATGGTAAAGAGTCTGCCTGCAATGTGGGAAACCAGGGTTTGATCCCTGAGTTGGGAAGATCCCCTGGAGAAGGAAATGGCAACCCAATCCAGTATTCTTGCGTGGAGAATCCCATGGATAGAGGAGCCTGGTGGGCTACAGTCCATGGGGTCAAAAAGAGTTGGACACAACTGAACAACCAATGTTTTCACTTTTTCATGGCAGGAAATACTCCATTTCTCAGAAGAATTACAAAATTGCAAAATTCCCTGGTGGCTCAGATGGTAAAGAGTCTGCCTGCAATGTGGGTAACCCAGATTTGATCCCTGAGTTGGGAAGATCCCCTGGAGAAGGAAATGGCAACCAATCCAGTATTTTTGCCTGGGAAATGTCATGGACAGA
Source organism: Bos indicus x Bos taurus (assembly GCF_003369695.1). Lineage (NCBI taxonomy): Eukaryota > Metazoa > Chordata > Mammalia > Artiodactyla > Bovidae > Bos > Bos indicus x Bos taurus. The sequence continues at coordinate 155,625,547 of NC_040076.1, forward strand.
GAGAGGAACCTGGTGGGCTATATAGTCCACAGGGTTGCAGAAGAGTTGGACACAACTTAGCGACTGAACAACATCAAAAATTCTCAAACCCCACTTCCAAATGACTTAGTCAGAAACCTTAGGGGCAAGGTTCAGTGATCTGTGTTAATGTCTGGGGACCACTGCTTTAGACCATCACCCCACTTGCTTTCCACTCTCTTGCTGATGAGAATGGGCCTCCGTATCACACTTCTTGGTAAAGCCTTCCCCAAACCCACAACCCTGTTCATAAAGCCAAACAGAATCACTGTGCGTTGCTGTGCCCTCTGAGCTCCTAGAGCACTTTGTTCGCGTGTACAAGCCGCTATCACAGGGCACATCACCTTTTCCGAAAGAGCAGTTTTCCACCCACATCTGTTTCCAGTTACCTTGGATCCTATGAAGCCCACCGCAGTGAAAAGGTGTCAAAGGCAAGCCTGCTGCTGCTGGCAGTGTTAGCCCAGGAGGTCATGAATGTGGAAGTGAGTCATCAGGGAAAGTCTGAATGACCCAGTCCTGAAATGTTCATAGAAGTTTCTTTCTCTATTCTCAAGCCTCAGGAGAAACACAAACCAATAAAGCAGTTATTAAGAAGAGAAAGAAGTTGATGAGCTGGAGAAGATTAAAAATCAAATCAGTGATCGGTAGGAGTGCTGAACTGTTGCCCTCTTGCTGGGTTTAGATGCTTTTCCTCTCCTTTATTAAGCTGTCTTCTTGCTGTTGCTGTTCAGAAAGCTTCCAACATCAGGGCTTCTTGTATGTTGGGTTGTGTATCTTCATGCTTTAAATGAATGATGGGCTTGCAAGCTTAGGAACCAGAGATGGGAACAAACAGATTCCCACAGTTTCAGCGGAATAGCTCCTTGATTATAAATTAGGTACTTTGGGGAACTGCAGAATTCCCTTTTTGCTAGTTGAGTATAATTAGAAAATTACTGCTCTAGCAAACTAAAAACAATTTTTAAAAGTAAATACCAAGGATGCAAATTCTGGGAGAATTCAATTCACTTTCCATTCAATGTTGATAAAACATAGCTGAATATTTGCAGCCATACCAGAAAGCTCTGCAAATCAATTAATCAATTCTTATTTTTCATTTTTTGTATTGGGATCAGCTCCATGAAATGCTTTTTGTACACTTGGGCTTTGGTGTGCTGGTCAATTAGACAGACTTTTCTTGCAGACTATTTTTGAAAAACTGAGCGTGGTTCTTCTCTTGGTATTCAAGGAAACCTAATGTCTTCTTTTCTTTAGCATCCACTACTTTGAAGTTTATTGATAATGAAAGCAAATAAAAGGCTTAATTGATAACAGACAATGAAGAGAAACGTTACAAAGTATTCTTACATATTTGCCGTCATTCACTTAGTTAATTGTGCTATTGTATACTGCCCAAGACAATAAAAACAAGCACTTCTCATTACTTCTGTTCATTTTTTCACATTAATTTTTATTAAATACTTTGTGAATAGATAACAAAAGGACATTTTCCCATTATGCTATTTTAAAAAGTAATAGTAAAAGGTGTGTATGTCTGTTTTGAATAATTAGGAAATAAAAGGATAAAAACCAAAAAGCCACAGTCACACATGATCCCATCACTAATGAAAAATTAATTATTAATATTTTTGTGACAATTTTTTCAGCTATTTATCTGAATGTGGGCTTAATTTTTCAGGTTTGGGATCATAAATGCAGTATTCTGTTTAATAATGCTTACTGTGTCTTGAGCATTTTTTAATATCTTTCACATTTAAAAAATTTTATGAGGTGGCCTTATTGTTTTCTAATGTCTTTTAATTTTATTTGTAACATGACTTTAAAATTATTTTGATTTTAGAAATTCCTCAAGTAGAAGAGAAACTCCAGCCCAGAACTATTGAAAAGAAAATATGGGCTGTGCATATAATTCAAAATTTTCTAGTAATTGCATTTTAAAAAGTCAAAAAAATGTTCAAAGTAATGTTAATAATACATTTCACTCAACCTAATATATCTCAAACCGTAATTTTGAAGTGCAGTTAATACAAATATAATTAAGGTGCTATTTTACATTCTTTTCCTCCGTCTAAATCTTTGAAATTTGGTGAGTATTTTGCACACAATACACCTTAATTCTGATAAGTCACATGGTGTCAATTGCCCAAAGCCACAAGTGGACGGTGGTCGCCATACTGAATAGGGTAGCTCTGTATCTTCTTACAGTTAGAACTGGACATGGAACAACAGACTGGTTCCAAATAGGAAAAGGAGTTCGTCAAGGCTGTATATTGTCACCCTGTTTATTTAACTTATATGCAGAGTACATCATAAGAAACGCTGGGCTGGAAGAAGCAAAAACTGGAATCAAGATTGCTGGGAGAAATATCAATAACCTCAGATATGCAGATGACACCACCCTTATGGCAGAAAGTGAAGAGGAACTCAAAAGCCTCTTGATGAAAGTGAAAGTGGAGAGTGAAAAAGTTGGCTTAAAGCTCAACATTCAGAAAACGAAGATCATGACATCCAGTCCCATCACTTCATGGGAAATAGATGGGGAAACAGTGGAAACAGTGTCAGACTTTATTTTGGGGGGCTGCAAAATCACTGCAGATGGTGACTGCAGCCATGAAATTAAAAGACACTTACTCTTTGGAAGGAAAGTTATGACCAACCTAGATAGCATATTGAAAAGCAGAGACATTACTTTGCCAACAAAGGTCCGTCTAGTCAAGGCTATGGTTTTTCCTGTGGTCATGTATGGATGTGAGAGTTGGACTGTGAAGAAGGCTGAGCACCGAAGAATTGATGCTTTTGAACTGTGGTGTTGGAGAAGACTCTTGAGAGTCCCTTGAACTGCAAGGAGATCCAACCAGTCCATTCTGAAGGAGATCAGCCCTGGGATTTCTTTGGAAGGAATGATGCTAAAGCTGAAACTCCAGTACTTTGGCCACCTCATGTGAAGAGTTGACTCATTGGAAAAGACTCTGATGCTGGGAGGGATTGGGGGCAGGAGGAGAAGGGGACGACAGAGGATGAGATGGCTGGATGGCATCACTGACTTGATGGACATGAGTCTGAGTGAACTCCAGGAGTTGGTGATGGACAGGGAGGCCTGGCGTGCTGCGATTCATGGGGTTGCAAAGAGTCGGACACGACTGAGCGACTGGTCTGATCTGTATCTTCTTGCACTGTTTGCTTGACTACAATAGATACCAAACAAGCAAAATATTTAAACTAGTGTGTGAAGATATATGAGTATCTCTACCTGTCTCCTCTGCCACACTTCTCTTTCCTCTATCACATTTTGAGAGTCTAAGAGAAGTTTCACATAAAAATCCCCAAAGACCTGAAGATGACCCCTCCTTAAAGACCCCCCATGGGACTCTCCCAATCCCACCCCCAGCAGCCCAGGTTTGTAGAGCAACATCCCTGGGCTACCCGCTTCAGCCACTCCATGCCCTTGTTCTAAAGAATTTCCTTTCTCTCTGTGCCTCACTCTCCCATCTCGTGCTTCCTTTGAGGTTATGCTTCCAGAGGGTATTTTCCCGTTACTCATTCATTACCCCTTCAGACACTGAGCAACTGGGCAGTCTGTCCTTCTAAGCAGTAATCTTCAGATTGGGATCTGGGAACCACTGGATTCCAAAGGCTACATGGCCCTATGGGCTTCCCTGGTGGGTCAGCTGGTAGAGAATCTGACTCCAATGAGGGAGACCTGGGTTTGATCCCTGGGTTAAGAAGATCCCCTGGAGAAGGGAACAGCTACCCACTCCAGTGTTCTGGCCTGGAGAATATACAAGACAAAAGACAGAGTGTTAGTTGCTCAGTCACGTCTGACTCTTTGCGACCCCATGGACTGTAGCCCACCATGTTCCTCCATCCATGGGATTTCACAGGCAAGAGTTCTGGAGTGGATTGCCATTTCCTTCTCCAGGGGATCTTCTCAACCCAGGGATTGAACCCAGGTCACCTGCATCGCAGGCAGATTCTTTAGCATCTAAGATAGAATGGAAGCTTGATAAACACAGCCATATAGATATTTCTAAAAGAATCAATTTCCAAATCCTCAACTTCCAGACACATGCCCAACTGAAAATACTGCTTGATTGTATTTCCCAGGTTGTCCTCTCTCTCCTCCTTTTTTACAGACACCCCTCAGCACAGTTTTCATGCATGCTCGGCATCTGCTGCTGTACCCAGGTGGCAGTCCTCAGGTGTGCACCACAAAATCATTTCTAAACGTCAGTGCGGGTGCCTGGAATGGATGCTTACATAGCAAACCCTTTCTCAGGTTAGGTGCTTTCTAATTCTCTGCTTTTTACAACTCCTCTGAGTTATAGCTTATACTTAATAAACATAACCTTTGATGATAGATCACTAAGAAATTTTTGTAATATAACTTTAAAGATATGTCAAAGAATCAAAGAGTCATTGCTAGTTACATAACTTTTTATTCTCATCTATTTATGCAAACACTCACAGGAAAAAAATGTTAAACAGGAATAAAACTGGCACTAAACCCTGTGTTTTTTAAAAAATAAGTAAAATTTACCCTGCATGCATGACGAAAATCCCTATTCATCTTCTTAAGAAATGCAATAAATTTTACATTTTATGTTGATTATTTATTAACATTTGTACTACTACTCTGTCATTTTTATTAGCTATATATTAATGATAACTGTAAGGAAAACTCAGTCTGGAGCCATATTGTCATAAGAAATAAAATATTTAAATTTCAGTTTATAACAAACACCATGGTGATTCAGAGAATTCTGAATCAATCCTTTCAAATATAAAATATATTTTAAAGAAAAAATCATGTGAAGGAAATAGAATGGAAATATGAATTCAAAGAAAAAGAAATTCAATGTGAAAAAATATGTCAAAATTTCCTTCTGTTAAAGAAAAACTTGCTTACATACATACTTCAAAAAAACAATAGTGGGTATCAAAAGGCTTTTATATTCAGGTTGGATTTGTTACAGAAAAGAAAAATGTCAGATTTCCATTATGCTAGAAGTTATAGCCTTTGAACTTCTTTAAATGTATGATGAAAATTTTTTAGTTACCAAGTAAAAAATGTGCACTGTGACACTGTTTCAAAAAAACGAGACAGTATACCTCTTAGTGGAGAAGAAAATGGCACCCCACTCCAGTGTTCTTGCCTGGAGAATCCCAGGGACAGAGGAGCCTGGTGGGCTGCCATCTATGGGGTCCCACAGAGTCGGACACGACTGAAGCAACTTAAGAGCAGTAGCAGCATACCACTTAGAATGGCCATCATCAAAAAAGTCTACAAATAATAAATGCTGGAGAGGGTCTGGAGAAAAGAAAACCTTCTTCACAGTTGGGTGGGGATGCAAGTTAGTGTAGCTGCTATGGAGAACAGTATGGGGAATTCCCTGGCTGTCCACCACTTAGGACTCCAGGCTCTCACTGCTGAGGGCCCAGGTTCAATCCTTGTCCCAAGAGCTAAAATCCCACAAACCCCCAGCAAAAAGAAAAAACCACAGCAGTGTGGAGACTCCTGAAGAAACTAAGTCTGTCATGTGACCTATCATATGGTGGATCTATCATGCAATCTCACACGTGGGCATACGTCTGTAGAAAACTCTAATTCAAAAGAATACACGCACCCCTATGTTCATAGGAGCACTGTTTACAACAGCACAAACATGGAAACAACCTCATTATCCATCAAGAGCTGAATGGATAAAGAAGATGTGTATGCATATATGCATGTGTACATGCAGGAATATTACTCAGCCATGAAAAAGAATGAGATGCTGCCAATTGCAGCAACATGGACAGACCTAAAGATTATCACACTGCAGGTGAAGTCAATCAGAATTAGAAAGAAACATATCTAATATCACTTATATATAAAATCTAAAATTACAATACAAATGAGCTTATTTACAAAACAAAAATAGACTCACATACACAGAAAACAAATTTATGGTTAGCAAAGAGAAACGGAGGTGGGAGGGGAAGGGATAAATTAGGAGTGTGGGATTTACAGATACACACTACTATATAGAAAATAGAAAACAAAGTCCTGAAGTACAGCATAGGGAACCATACTCAGTATCTTATAATAACCCATAATGGGAGAATCTGAAAAAGAATAGCTATGTTTAGCTGAATCACTTTTGTACACCTGAAACTATTACAAAATTGTAAATCATATATTTACATTTATATATACAAAGGTGAGACAATACAAAAAAACATTTGAACACCTCCTAAAATTGGTTTAGCTACCTTGCATGTGGTCTTCAGGGAGACCTCATTCGTAAGATCTTTTAACTTTCTGCAGCTCAGTCTCCACTTGAAATATTATGGTTGTCATCACGTTAATAACATGGACTAAGATCACTTACCTGACTGTGTTGTAAGGTTAGAATGAGATAACCTACGAAAAAGCATTTTGTAAACTATAAAGTATTTAGGATAAGTTTGGCATTAACAAATTTTTTTATTCATAAATTCCTTCACAAAAAAAATATGTCTTAAGTATCAGTGACATGAACTCTTTCATGTTTTAGGTACAAAAATGAAATAGAAAGAGGAAGTGTTTTGTAGACCTTATATTTCAGTAGGAAGGGCAGAATGTAAACAAGTAAACAAATGAATCAGATCAGTTCAGTCGCTCAGTCATGTCCGACTCTTCGCGACCCCATGAATCCCAGCACGCCAGGCCTCCCTGTCCATCACCAACTCCCGGAGTTCACTCAAACTCATGTGCCTCAAGTCAGTAATGCCATCCAGCCATCTCATCCTCTGCCGTTCCCTTCTTCTCCTGCCACCAATCCCTCCCAGCATCAGAGTCTTTTCCAATGAGTTGACTCTTCACATGAGGTGGCCAAAGTACTGGAGTTTCAGCTTTAGCACCATTCCTTCCAATGAACACCAGGACTGATTTCCTTTAGAATGGACTGGTTGGATCTTCTTGCAGTCCAAGGGACTCTCAAGAGTCTTCTCCAACACCACAGTTCAAAAGCATCAATTCTTCAGTGCTCAGCCTTCTTCACAGTCCAACTCTCACATCCATACATGACCACAGGAAAAACCATAGCCTTGACTAGATAGGAACCTGGAATGTCAGGTCCATGAGTCAAGGCAAATTGGAAGTGGTCAAACAAGAGATGGCAAAAGTGAATGTCAACATTCTAGGAATCAGCTAACTCAAATGGACTGGAATGGGTGAATTTAACTCAGATGACCATTATATCTACTACTGTGGGCAGGAATCCCTCAGAAGAAACGGAGTAGCCATCATGGTCAACAAAAGAGTCCATAATGCAGTACTTGGATGCAATCTCAAAAACGACAGAATGATCTCTGTTCGTTTCCAAGGCAAACCATTCAATATCACAGTAATCCAAGTCTATGCCCCAACCAGTAATGCTGAAGAAGCTGAAGTTGAACAGTTCTATGAAGACCTACAAGACCTTTTAGAACTAACACCCAAAAAAGATGTCCTTTTCATTATAGGGGACTGGAATGCAAAAGTAGGAAGTCAAGAAACACCTGGAGTAACAAGCAAATTTGGCCTTGGAATACGGAATGAAGCAGGGCAAAGACTAATAGAGTTTTGCCAAGAAAATGCACTGGTCATAACAAACACCCTCTTCCAACAACACAAAAGAAGACTCTACACATGGACATCACCAGATGGTCAACACCGAAATCAGATTGATTATGTTCTTTGCAGCCAAAGATGGAGAAGCTCTATACAGTCAACAAAAACAAGACTGGGAGCTGACTGTGGCTCAGATCATGAACTCCTTATTGCCAAATTCAGACTTAAATTGAAGAAAGTAGGGAAAACCACTAGACCATTCAGGTATGACCTAAATCAAATTCTTTATGATTATACAGTGGAAGTGAGAAATAGATTTAAGGGACTAGATCTGATAGATAGAGTGCCTGATGAACTATGGAATGAGGTTCATGACATGGTACAGGAGACAGGGATCAAGACCATCCCCATGGAAAAGAAATGCAAAAAAGCAAAATGGCTGTCTGAGGAGGCCTTACAAATAGCTGTGAAAAGAAGGGAAGTAAAAAGCAAAGGAGAAAAGGAAAGATATAAGCATCTGAATGCAGAGTTCCAAAGAATAGCAAGAAGAGATAAGAAAGCCTTCCTCAGTGATCAATGCAAAGAAATAGAGGAAAACAACAGAATGGGAAAGACTAGAGATCTCTTCAAGAAAATTAGAGATACAAAGGGAACATTTCACGCAAAGATGGGCTCGATAAAGGACAGAAATGGTATGGACCTAACAGAAGCAGAAGATATTAAGAAGAGGTGGCAAGAATACACAGAAGAACTATATAAAAAAGATCTTCACAACCCAGATAATCACGATGGTGTGATCACTGACCTAGAGCCAGACATCCTGGAATGTGAAGTCAAGTGGGCCTTAGAAAGCATCACTATGAACAAAGCTAGTGGAGGTGACGGAATTCCAGTTGAGCTATTCCAAATCCTGAAAGATGATGCTGTGAAAGTGCTGCACTCAATATGCCAGCAAATTTGGAAAACTCAGCAGTGGCCATAGGACTGGAAAAGGTCAGTTTTCATTCCAATCCCAAAGAAAGGCAATGGCAAAGAATGCTCAAACTACTGCACAATTGCACCCATCTCACTTGCTAGTAAAGTAATGCTTAAAATTCTCCAAGCCAGGCTTCAGCAATACCTGAACCGTGAACTTCCTGATGTTCAAGCTGGTTTTAGAAAAGGCAGAGGAACCAGAGATCAAATTGCCAACATCCGCTGGATCATGGAAAAAACAAGAGAGTTCCAGAAAAACACCTATTTCTGTTTTATTGACTATGCCAAAGCCTTTGACTGTGTTGATCACATAAACTGTGGAAAATTCTGAAAGAGATGGGAATACCAGACCACCTGATCTGCCTCTTGAGAAATCTGTATGCAGGTCAAGAAGCAACAGTTAGAACTGGACATGGAACAACAGACTGGTTCCAATTAGGAAAAGGAGTTCATCAAGGCTGTATATTGTCACCCTGCTTCTTTAACTTATATGCAGAGTACATCATGAGAAACGCTGGACTGGAAGAAACACAAGCTGGAATCAAGATTGCCGGGAGAAATCTCAATAACCTCAGATATGCAGATGACATCACCCTTATGGCAGAAAGTGAAGAGGAACTCAAAAGCCTCTTGATGAAAGTGAAAGAGGAGAGTGAAAAAGTTGGCTTAAAGCTCAACATTCAGAAAACGAAGATCGTGGCATCCAGTCCCATCACTTCATGGCAAATAGATGGGGAAACAGTGGAAACAGTGTCAGACTTTATTTTTCTGGGCTCCAAAATCACTGAAGATGGTGACTGCAGCCATGAAATTAAAAGATGCTTACTCCTTGGAAGGAAAGTTATGAGCAACCTAGATAGCATATTCAAAAGCAGAGACATTACTTTGCCAACAAAGGTCCATCTAGTCAAGGCTATGGTTTTTCCTGTGGTCATGTATGGATGTGAGAGTTGGACTGTGAAGAAGGCTGAGCACCGAAGAATTGATGCTTTTGAACTGTTGTGTTGGAGAAGACTCTTGAGAGTCCCTTGAACTGCAAGGAGATCCAACTAGTCCATTCTGAAGGAGATCAGCCCTGGGATTTCTTTGGAAGGAATGATGCTAAAGCTGAAACTCCAGTACTTTGGCCACCTCATGCAAAGAGTTGACTCATTGGAAAAGACTCTGATGCTGGGAAGGATTGGAGGCAGGAGGAGAAGGGAACGGCAGAGGATGAGATGGCTGGATGGCATCACTGACTCAATGGACGTGAGTCTGGGTGAACTCTGGGAGTTGGTGATGGACAGGGAGGCCTGGCGTGCTGCGATTCATGGGGTCGCAAAGAGTCAGACACGACTGAACGACTAAACTGATCTGAACTGCATTTTGGATTCTTTTGTTAACTATGATGGCTACTCCATTTCTTCTAAAGGATTGTTACCCACAGTAGTAGATATAATGGTCATCCTAATTAAATTCATCCATTCCAGTCCATTTTAGTTCCCTGATTCCTCAAATGCTGATGTTCACTCTTAGCATCTCCTGTCTAACCACTTCCAATTTATCCTGATTCATGGATCTAACATTCCAGGTTCCTATGCAATATTGTTCCTACATCACCAGTCACATCCACAACAGCACATTGTTTTCACTTTGGCTCTGTCTCGTCATTCTTTCTGGAGTGAGTAGCCATTCCCTTTTCTAGGGGATCTTCCCAACCCACAGATCAAATGCAGGTCTCCAGCATTTCAGGCAGATTCTTTACTGATTGAGTCACCAGGGAAGCCCATGATCAACGTAGCCAGCATCTTAAAAAGCAGACATTATTTTACCAACAAAGGTCTGTCTAGTCAAAGCTATGGTTTTTCCAGTAGTCATATGTGGATGTGAGAGTTGGTCTATAAAGAAAGTTGAGGACTAAATAATTGATGCTTTTGAACTGTGTTGTTGGAAGACTCTTGAGAGTCCCTTGGGCTGCAAGGAGATCCAACCAGTCCATCCTAAAGGGGATCAGTCCCAGGTGTTCATTGGAGGGACTGATGCTGAGGCTGAAACTCCAATCCTTTGTCCACCTGATGCAAAGAACTGACTCGCTGGAAAAGACCCTGATGCTGGGCAAGATTGAAGGCAGGAGGAGAAGGGGATGACAGAGGATGAGATGGTTGTATGGCATCACTGATTTGATGGACATGAATCTGAGCAAGCTACAGGAGTTCGTGATGGACAGGGAAGCATGGCCTGCTGAAGTCCATAGGGACACAAAGTGTCGGACACACTGAGCGACTGAACTGAACTGAAACAAATGAACAAAACATGCTAATTTGTTGGAAGTGATAAGTGTTAGGAAGGCAATATCAGGTATTTCAACTGTTGCTGAGTTTCCGTTTCACAGTTTTGGGGAAAAAAAAATACCATCACTTTCAAGAGACAAAACACCTCTTTCTCAATGTTTTAGAATAGCCAAAGATCTCACCATAGTTTCCATCCTGCCCCTGGCAGCAAACACCGTCTCTTTCCATGTTCCACATTGCCCCGTTTGTCCCAGCCACCATGACCTCCCTGCTGAACCCCGGCCAGTCCAGCCATGCTCTGTCCTTTCAGTGTCTGGACCGGCCATGTCCTTCCTCTGGGAGTGTGTGGATGCTCCACCCACAGTCTTTGTTTTCCCATTGGACAGTACATTCTAACAAACTATCATTTCTGTCTGGTCCTTCTAGGCTGTAAGCTCCACAAAGGGATTGGTCTCTGGAATTCTGACTCACTGTTACCATCCAATCACTAACAAGAGTTGAATTTAACTGTAATTCTCCCCCATATGGTAATCCTTGTTTTAGTATATGATTGCTGTCTAATTTAATTCCAACAGAATCACAGGAGATAGATTCTTTTTCTATTTCAGGTACCCGTTGCTACCTAAGACACACCTCCAGAATGGCAAGGATTGATGCACAATATCAGTCATTTCTCACTTTCCAGAGGGTCAGAAATTTAGTTCATCTGAGCTAGATGGTTCTCCTACTGCCTGGGGCTCACACACTCCTCTGACTTCAGCTCATGGTAGGGCTGATCCATGTGGACTCCACTCAGCTCTCTGGGGGGGTCTGAGTTCTACCTATGACCTCTCTGCCAATCCTGATTTCTCCTCCATCTAATCGTCTCATCTGAATGTCTTTGTAACACGGCAGCTGGCTTTCCTAAGCAGAAGCTACCTTAGCAAAGCTTCCTAAGGTTTGTTACTGGAAATGGAACAGAGTCATTTTCTCCATAATCTATTGGTAAAAGGAATTCATAAGGCTGGCCTATTTTCAAGGGGGTGGGAAACAGAATCTACCTCTTAATGGATGGAGCAACATGGATTCAGAGAAAAAGAAATGATAGCAATCCACTCTTGATGACTCTCAACTGCAGTTGTTCTCATTTTCAGATGAAGAAATTGAGACTCAGAGAGATTAGCCTGATGAATTAATAAGAGGCAAAGATGTGAGCCAAATCTCGTTTCACTGACTCCAGAGCCTTCATCCTTCAGCGCTCTGCTTTACAGGCTCTAGAAGAGGCCTGGGTCTCATAAGACACGCCACAGGGGAGGCAAATAGTAACTGCTTCAGGGCTCTCTCCTTCGTCAGTCAGAAGAATTCAACCTCAAACTGATTTACCCACTGAGTTTCCACAAAATTCAATTTAAAGAAGGGATTCCATTTATTTAGAACTCTGAAATAAAAGTGAGTTTAGATTTCTATGAGTTTAAGTCTCTGCTGCTGCTGCTAAGTCACTTCAGTCATGTCCGACTCTGTGCGACCCCATAGACGGCAGCCCACTAGGCTCCCCTGTCCCTGGGATTCTCCAGGCAATAACACTGTAGTGGGTTACCATTTCCTTCTCCAATGCGTGAAAGTGAAGTCACTCAGTCGTGTCTGACTCTTAGTGACCCTGTGGACTGCAGCCCACCAGGCTCCTCCATCCCTGGGATTTTCCAGGCAAGAGTACTGGAGTGGAATGCCATTGCCTTCTCCGAGTTAAAATCTCTAACATATTCCAAAAAAAATGTAACTTTGTCTTTATGATTGTTGTTATCATTATTTTGTTTATAAAGATGTGTCTTAAAGAGACAACAGTTCACCATTTCAAATAGGCATTTTATACCTAAGACGAAGGTGGTTTTTATACAGTGATTTAAAAATACCAGTTTTTTGGGAAGGTCTCTTTTGAGCTTTTTAAAAATATTGTAATATGTGATATATCCAATTTCAAACTGATAGGGAAACTGTACATTTCTGTTGTGCTCTTTCTAGGAATATAATTTGGGGAGAGATTTTTCATACAGGTGATGGACATGTTACAATTGTGTGCAGTTAGACATGACATTTTTGTAAATTTTAATCATTCTGTTTCTTTGTAATGCTGCAGATATGGGAGGAGAGGAAAATGATGAGCACTCATGCCGCCATGCTTCATTCAGAGGAATGCTCTTTTTTTTTCTTCTACACAAGGCATTTCTAGGCGAGATTTTGTTTGAAGAAATGTATTTGCTTCAAAAGAAAAATACAAGTTCAAAGCAGTCTCACTAAATGATCTCTAAGCCAAGGAGTTCAACTACTAAGTCTATGGCTTTTTAGTTACCAAGTAATTCCTTTGGCAAAAATTCATACCAAGTATATTCCTGGAGTGCTCATAGGATTTGATACTTTAATGAACATTTTTGGCAGTGATGACATTAACTGGAAATAAACAAGACAGAATGAAAAACTTCCCTCCACATGCTGCTTATGAGGTGGTATTGTAAAAATATTTTGCCCTGGTCAAATAGCTTTTGGGATTCCCAGGTGGTGTAGTGGTAAAGAATTTGCCTGCCAATGCAGGAGACACAAGAAATGTGGGTTTGATCCCTGGGTTAGGAAGATCTCCTGGAGAAGGAAATGGCAACCCACTCCGGTATTCTTGCCTGGGAAATCCCATGGACAGAGGAGCCTGGTGGCTATGGTCCATGGGGTTGCAAAAGAGTTGGACACGACGGAGCACACACACACTTGTAACTTCATTAAGGACCTCTCAAAGGTAGTTCAGATGCCCACAATTTCTCTAGAAAAATCCTGAACTTTCTAGAAAACTGCTCTAGTTGAGAAATGCATTGGTTTTCCACCCAAGAAATCAGTGTAGGGCAAGAATAACTGGCTTATTGCTAATCAAGAACCGCTGGGGAATGGAAACTGTCCTAATTCACAAGTGCCACAAGCTCAAACTTAATTAAAAATCCATTCCACCTTCTTGACTAGTTTTACTTTGTTTGCAACCAAATCACATTTTCAATAGCTGATTGTAATGAGCACAATTTTCTAGGAACAATTCCTTTTTGTTCCTGAGGTCGCAACCTGAGAAGACAGGGATCGCTTGAATTTCTTCTGGACTGGACAAGAGTGTACTGAAACTCACCCCACAGAGAGAGTGCTGGAGACTGTCAGGATCATCAAATCACTAAAGAAAATAAAGTTGCTCTAGACCTGGTTGACACTGGCAATTGATGCACATTGGAGCTAGAAAATATAAAACATTTCATATAATCAAAATCGATCAGTTCCCACAGCCTGGGGATAGTCTCTTCAAATGTTAGAACAAACAAAGAGATACCGAATTTCTAGCAGAGAGAAACTTTGGTCTCAAGGCAAAACATGTACAGAACTAGCTTCAGAAAGCTAGGTTTAGAAGCCACACATGCATGAAAGCTGTGCATGTTCTGGGTTCACAAACTTGAAAAGGAGCACTAAGATCAACACTGTGTGAGGCCAGTGATAAAAGCGATAAATTCAGTTAGCAGGCTACTGCCACAATCCAGATTAACATTTGCAAGGGAATGAACTAAGTTATTAATAGTAGCAAAGAGGATAGAAAGAAGGGGATGGATAAAGAGAAAAGTTGATGTAGGGTGACCAGCCATCCGGGTTTGTGTGGAACTGAGGAGTTGCCCAAGATGTAAGATTTTCTGTTCCAAAACCGGGATATTCCTGAGCAGATTGCCCAGTTTTGAGGAAATTGAGGGGTTTCCAGGTCTGCAGGGCTAGAACCGGGAAAATCCTAGGCAAAAGGGACAAGTTGGTCATTTAATCCAACCTGCCTCCGTTTTCCTGTAACGACACAGCTGCTTCCTGCCTTGGCCTCCTTGCAGAAGCTTTTCCCGCTGCCAGTGATTTGAGCTTATCCCTCTAAAACACTCAGTTACATCTGGAAAGCTTCAGACAATTCTATTCTAAATGTCATGAGAACATCTTGAGATGAGCCAGAGATGGAAAAACACATTATGTGAGTAAACAATGATTAGCATTATAACTGCTTTCTATCTAAATCAGTGAAGACCAGAAGACAAAAGTCTGGCATCTTTGAAATGCTGAATAAAAATAAAAGAAAATCTAGAGTTCTACCCCCACCAAAGTATCCTTCAAAACTGAAGATAAAATACATTTTTAGGTAAATAAAAACTGAAGGGCCACCAGATGAGCTACACGACAGAGTATGATAAAGAAAATTCTTCGGCCTGAAAGAGAGTGATATAAGATAAGAATTCAGAGAAATCAAAGGAAAGAAGAGCACAAAATATTAGAAACATGTATATAAATAAAAATAGCTATTTTCCATGCTTCTTAACTTCTCTTAAAGAGGACTTATTTATAGAAATAGTAGTAATAATGTACTGTGATTGATGTCTAGTTTCTACTCAGAATTGAAAAAGCTGGAAAAAGTTTCGTTTTCACTCTTACAATAAACACTTTACAAACAGATAATCTGCAAATTCACATTTTTCTTCTCAAGCCCAACAAGATAACTGAGGTTACAAAGCAAACAAAAAACCTGAAATCTAAGGGAAAATGAGCTCCTGGGATAAAGGGGACACGAAAAGCTGCCTACCTGGATCCCATACAACCCAAGAGAAGAATTCAAGCAAAACTTAAATCACTAAAGAACATATTTGAACTAACAGGATATTATAGGACCTTTGGGAGAAACAGACGCAGTAGTTTGACCGCCTATTTGAAGTCTTTTATCAGTAGATCTCCTGAGAGCCAGGAGACTAGGGGCAAGGAGAGAAGTCTGCGAAACCCCTCCCTGCCACGGGTGCAGGTCTGGGACAGGGTACGGCAGTCATTATGAGAAGCCCAGCAAGTCCTGCCCTGATACTTCACCCCCTTCTCCCGTCCTGAACAAAAGCTTCCAACCCCTGGGAGAGAGGCATCAGATTCTGTCGCCTTAGACCACAGATGAGAACTCACTGTCCCCAGAGCAATAGAACAATGACCTGGCAATGGCAGAAAGGCAAGGAAACACACTGAGCTCAGACTGTTAGAGGTTCCTGAGCATTAGGAGAGAGGCAGGGCCGCAGAGGAGACCTCAGGCCTGATGCCCAGAACCTTCAAACCCAGTAACACCGGACACACACCCTGCCCAGTACAGCCAAACCAGCAAAAGCTGAGTAGTCAGTCACAGAGCTCTCATTCTGGGACAGACGCAAGAATACGGACAGAGACTCTCTTTGAGGAGCAGATTCAAAGAGAGGACCTGAGGCCAAAGGTAAAGAGGACAGAGAAAACCTCTTTAATACACCAGCTTTCAGCTAAGCCAAGAGGTAGAGCTAAAAGCATCTGAAGGAACTCAGAGACAAAACTCAAATCCAGATCAAAGCCTCCGTACCAAAACCCAGTCAAAATACACGGCGTGCCGATGTCCACCCAAATACTATGTGTGTCATCTCTAGTATTCTGTACAATGTGTCAACTTTTAGTCAAAAACTATGCACCAAAGAAGTAATAGAGAAAACTCTGTTTAAACACACACACACACACACAAGACTCCCCTGGGGGCACAGTGGGTAAGAATCCACCTGCCCGTGCAGAGGACACAGATTGGATATCTAGTCTGGGAAGATTCCACATACCTGACCTCCTCCACCACTTTGGGGATCCCAGAGCTTTTTTACATCAAAGTAGGTAAAATGGACAGGGCACAGGAAAAGAAGAAAAAAGTCTTCTAAAAACCCTCCTCTAAGACCAAAGTTTGTTACCTGGATCCTGATGGAAAGTAAAGTTAGAGGTATAAAAGTTGGCAAAATTTGGGTAAAAGTACATAAAATAGTCATATTTAAATGGGCTTCAAATAAGATGGCTACACCTCTTGTTAAATTATATTGTGAGATGGACAAGGTATATAGATTGCCAACTGGAGAAGGAAATGGCAAGCCATTCACATAATCTTGCCTGGAAAATCCCATGGATGGAGGAGCCTGGCGGGCTACAGTCCATGGAGTCACAGGTCAGACATGACTGAGGGATTAAACCTACTACCTAACCTAAAGAAATAATAACTGTACTAGCCAATCGGAGAAGGCAATGGCACCCCACTCCAGTACTCTTGCCTGGAAAATCCCATGGGCGGAGGAGCCTGGTAGGCTGCAGTCCCTGGGGTCGAGAAGAGTCGGATACAACTGAGCGACTTCACTTTCACTTTTCACTTTCGTGCATTGGAGAAGGAAATGGCAACCCACTCCAGCGTTCTTGCCTGGAGAATCCCAGGGACAGGAGAGCCTGGTGGGCTGCCGTCTATGGGGTCGCACAGAGTCGGACACGACTGAAATGACTCAGCAGCAGCAGCAGTACTAGTCAATAGAGTTACCTGATTTATAAAAAATAATTGAAAACTGGGAACTAGCGTGGAAGCACTAAGAAAAGCAGAATAGTGAAGCTGCTTTGGTTTAATTTGTAAAGTCATAAGGGTCTTTGTTGAATGCCTTATACAAACCTGTGAAGACATGATAAATTAAACTCTAGCGTTATAGAACATAGAACTTTGCAAAATAAATTTCAGTTTAATTAAAAATCTTGTCACTGGCTTTAATATCTTTAGGTGACAAAACTGTTCTTCGGAAAACTAAAAGCAACTGTCTTTGTCTTGCAAATGTCTAAAACCCAGAAATATAAACACAGGCCACCAAGACCCGAGTTAGATCAAGAAGGTTAGACTTCAAAAAAAAGGGAATAAAACTGGCAGTTTTAAATTCAAACCGCTGAAAATGCTCCCTCGGCCAAACCTAAAAGATGGTAAGCCTGAATCGTCTGAGCAGGCAACTTTAGGGTATTCCAACAGAAGTTTATACTGCAACACCTGATTCTCACCTAAGCTGTTAGGTGAAGCCACGAGCTCTCTAGTTTGCCTGTTTATGTCCGTGTACACATTTCACAAGAGCTATCTCTACTTCTAAAAAGTACTGGTCAGCTTCAGCTTCTTCAGCGCGTGCTTGGGGCATAGACTTGCATCGTTGTGATGTTGAGTGGTTTGTGTTGGAAACGAACGGAGATCATTCTCATTCGTTTCTGAGATGGCACCCAAGCACTGCCTCTAGGACTCTTGTTGACCATGATGGCCACTCCACTTCTTCTAAGGGATTTGTGCCCACCGTGGTAGAGATAATGCTCATCTGAATTAAATTCCCCCATTCCAGTCCACTTTAGTTCACTGATTCCTAAGATGTTGATGTTCACTCTTGCCATCTCCTGTTTGACCACATCCAATGTACCTTGATTCATGGACCTAACATTCCAGGCTCCTATGCAATATTGTTCTTTATAGCATCAGACTTAACTTTCCCAACCAGTCACATCCACGCTGTGCGTCCTTTCTGCTTGGGCCCAGCCGCTTCATTCTTTCTGGCGCTGTTAGTACTTGCCCTCTGCTCTTCTGCAGTAGCTCAGTGGACACCTTCCCCCCTCGGGGCTGCATCTTCTGGTATCATGTCTTTTTGCTTTTTAATACTGTTCATGGAGTTCTTCTGTTCTCACCACAAGAACACTGGTGTGGTTTGCCATGCCCTCCTCCAGTGGACCACGTTCTGTCAAAACTCTTCACCGTGACCTGTCCGTCTCAGGTGGACCTGCACGGCACGGCTCATAGCTTCACTGAGTTATGCAGGCCCCTTCGCCAGGACAAGGTATCGCCAATATTAAAGAAAGTGTTTGGTATCACCTGAGATGTTCGTGCTTATCTCTCCTTGCTATTCTTTGGAACTCTGCATTCAGATGCTTACATCTTTCCTTTTCTCCTCGGCTTTTTGCTTCTCTTCTTTTCTTAGCTATTTGTACAGCCTCCTCAGACAGCCATTTTGCTTTTTTGCATTTCTTTTCCATGAGGATTGTCTTGATCCCTGTTTCCTGTACAATGTCACAAACCTCTGTCTATAGTTCATCAAGCACTCTATCAGATCTAGTCCCTTAAATCTATTTCTCACTTCCACTGTATAATCATAAGGGATTTGACTTAGGTCATACCTGAATGGTCTAGTGGTTTTCCCTACTTTCTTCAATTTAAGTCTGAATTTGGCAATAAGGAGTTCATGATCTGAGCCACAGTCAGCTCCTGGTCTTGTTTTTGCTGACTTTATAGAGTTTCTCCATCTTTGGCTGCAAAGAATATAATCAATATGATTTCGCTGTTGACCATCTGGTGATGTCCATGTATAGAGTCTTCTCTTGTGTTGTTGGAAGAGGGTGTTTGCTATGACCAGTGCATTCTCTTGACAAAGGCTTGGCATGCTGCAATTCATGGGGTCGCAGACTCAGACACGACTGAGCAACTGAACTGAACTGAGATGTTCTTTATTTTTTAAAAAAAGTTTTTTAAAAATTATCACTGGTGTTTATGCTCTCCAATCTATAAAATGCTAGTGTAAAGACAGTTCAGATTGCATACTTTTGGCTTTTACTAAAAGTTAAGGTTTTCAGAGTTGTGGATTCTTATTTAAACATGTAGCTAAACATTAGGAATAATACAGCAACATTCCAATGTTGTATAAGAAAAAAAAGTATAATTTCAGTAAAGAAAATATTAAAAATGTAATTACATTTTATTTAAAAAAAAAAGGAAAGAATCAGGTGGTAGATTTTATTTTGATGAGAACTGAGAGGAAGTAATGAGAGACTGTGGAAAGAAACCCTGAGGAAAAAGTTTTATGCATAGTCAAGATTAACGAAATTTAGAATCAGTTCAGTTCAGTTCACTCGCTCAGTCATGTCCGACTCTTTGCGACCTCATGAATCACAGCACGCCAGGCCTCCCAGTCCATCACCAACTCCCGGAGTTCACTCAAACTCACGTCCATCAAGTCGATGATGCCATCCAGCCATCGCATCCTCTGTCGTCCCCTTCTCCTCCTGCCCCCAATCCCTCCCAGCATCAGAGTCTTTTCCAATGAGTCAAGTCTTTACATGAGGTGGCCAAAGTACTGCAGTTTCAGCTTTAGCATCACTGGACATAGAAGAGCACTGAATTCCTTACTGTGATACATCTGTAATGTTCAGACTGGCTGCCCGTCTGTTACAAACTTTTTATAACCTGACTCCCTCCCCTGCTCCTCAGAGGAGTTCCTCAGAGCACATGAGATGCCGCCTCCCACATCTGAAGTCCTAAAAATCCACCAAGTAAAACAACTCTCTCTTGTCAGGTTGTGACGATTTTTTTAGTCAACAGGCACCGCGATTTTGGAAGACCGTTGTTTTTCATGAAATTACACATATACCCACTCTCCATGACCCAACACTTCCTAGGTATATATATACCCAAGAGAAATGAGTACAAATATCTTTACAAAGGATTTTTATGAGAATGTATCTTACAGATTTGATAACAATAGCCCAGGGCAGAGAACAACCCAAACGTTTATCAAGAGTTCAGTTCAGGCACTCAGTTGTGTCCAACTATTTGTGACCCCATGAACTGCAGCACACCAGGCCTCCCTGTCCATCACCAACTCCCAGAGTCCACCCAAACCCATGTCCATTGAGTCAGTGATGCCATCCAACCATCTCATCCTCTGTCATCCCCTTCTCCTCCTGCCTTCAATCTTTCCCAGCATCAAGGTCTTTTCCAATGAGTCAGCTCTTCGAATCAGGTGGCCAAAGGATTGGAGTTTCAGCTTCAACATCAGTCCTTCCAATGAATATTCAGGACTGATTTCCTTTAGGATGGACTGGTTGGATCTCCTTGCAGTTCAAGTGACTCTCAAGAGTCTTCTCAGACATCACAGTTCAAAAGTTAGTCCTATTTTACTTCACTCAAAATCCCGTCTCTGAGATCTGATTCTGTGGAGAGGCTGCTTTTGGTATCAATAATTTCTTGATCTGTGTAATAATTACTACATTGTGACAACTCCTTACACTGTACACTTAAGATTTGTGAACTTCCCTGCATGTATGATAGAATTCAATAGCATGTATATATTTAAAATAATAAAAACTAAATAGAGCAAAGTAAAGCATATTGAATTCCAAACTTGGGTAAAGTTAATGACTGTAAGATGGGCAGCTCCCTTGTCAGCACAGCCTGAAGGTCTCCCGGGAGCCCACATCCTGCACTGGGTGCATGGGTGTGGGGGGTTACGTCTCCGTCAGCAGCCCTGTGGAGCTAGGAGCGTGAGTCAGTTCAGGTGACACCAGCCTCCCTCTGAATGTGCGGTGCCCAGCGGGAGGCTTCCCTTTGCCCTTTTCCAGCATTCCCTCCCCGCTTATTTCATGCTCCCTTCCTGCTGAGAGGTCTCTGGTATTAACAACAAATAAATGGGCAGCTGTAAGCAACACAAAGGGATGCCTTAGGTAATCCCTTTGTGGCGAACCGTCTAATCTCTTATTCATTCGTGTCCTTTTTATTTCAGGGGAAGGCAGAGGGCACTGCCCGGAATCTCACCACTAACGAGTACTGCTTGCTGTTGATCTGCCAGTAATGCAGGGGATCAGTTTTTCTAGTGTGTATGGTGACTGTAACTATGCCTGTGCTCCTTTGTACGCAGCATTCCTGTGTGCATTATCTCACTTATCTTCACAGTAATTATGACAAAAGAGGGGGAAACATTCTTATCTCCCTTTTAACCAAGAGGAAACCAAAGTTCGGATAAATTTTGCAAAATAAACATTTTATTTGAATTGAGTAAGAAAAGGCGAAGCTTTCTTTTTTAAAAAAAAATGTGTGTTGTGGTAAAAGTCACAGAATACAAAACATACTATTTTAACCATATTGACTGGACAATCGGGGGCACTAAGGACATTCACATTTTTGTGCAATTCTCACCATCATCTCCTGAATTTTTCACTTTCCTAAACTGACTCTCTGTCACCATTAAACACTAACTCCCCAGCCTCCCAAACCAACACCCGCCTTGGCCCTGGTGTCTACAGATATATTTTCTGACACTATGAATTTGACTATTCTAGGTTCAGTTCAGTTCAGTCACTCAGTCGTGTCCGACTCTTTGCGACCCCATGAATTGCAGCATGCCAGGCCTCCCTGTCCATCACCAACTCCGGGAGTTTACTCAAACTCATGTCCATTGAGACAGTGATGCCATCCAGCCATCTCATCCTCTGTTATCCTCTTCTCTTCCTGCCCCCAATCCCTCCCAGCATCAGGGTCTTTTCCAATGAGTCAGCTCTTCACATCAGGTGGCCAAAGGATTGGAGTTTCAGCTTCAACATCAGTCCTTCCAATGAACTCTCAGGACTGATTTCCTTTAGGATGGACTTGTTGGATCTCCTTGCAGTCCAAGGGACTCTCAAGAGTCTACTCCAACACCACAGTTCAAAAGCATCAATTCTTCGGTACTCAGCTTTCTTTATAGTCCAACACTCACATCCATACATGACCACTGGAAAAACCATAGCCTTGACTAGATGGACCTTTGTTAGCAAAGTAATGTTTCTGCTTTATAATATGCTGTCTAGTTTGGTCATAACTTTTCTTCCAAGGAGCAAGGGTTTTTTTTATTTCATGGCTACAATCACCATCTGCAGTGATTTTGGAGCCCCCAAAAATATAGTCTGTCCCTGTTTCCACTGTTTCCCCATCTATTTGCCATGAAGCGATGGGACCAGATGCCATGATCTTAGTTTTCTGAATGTTGAGCTTTAAGCCAACTTTTTCACTCTCCTCCTTCACTTTCATCAAGAGACTCTTTAGTTCCTCTTCACTTTCTGCCATAAGGGTGGCACCTAATATATATTGGAATGTATTTTTAAGGTTAACTTAATACATGTCCTACAAACAGATTGTATGATTTTTTAAGTCAGAAAAAGAAAACAAATATCATATATCAGTGTATATATGTGGAATTGAGAAAAATACTACAGATGAACCTGTTTGCAGGGAAGTAGAGACAGACATAGAGAACAAATGTGTGGACACCAAGGAGGTAAGGGTTGTGGGTGGGGTGGATGGGTAGATTGGGACTGAGTCAGTACACTACTGTGTATGGGATAGATAGCTCGTGAGAACCTCCTGTATGGCACGGGGCGGGGGCGGGGGGAAGGGGGAGGTGAAGCTTTAATATCAAGTTTGGGGATATTCATTAAAAAGGGCATACAAATGAAATAGAGTGATTAAGATAATCCTAAAATGTGTTCCCATTTAGAGCCAACTCTGCTCAAATCATCATCATAATCCATATGTTCCTACCAGATACTTTCCTTGGGAACACAGATTTTCTTGTATGCCCAGAAGTTGTCTTTCTAACTTCCTCTATGCCCTACACATCTATTCTGCAAGTTTTAATATTTACTCTTTCTTGTGTATGATGCTGCTGCTAAGTTGCTTCAGTCGTGTCCGACTCTGTGCGACCCCATAGACGGCAGCCCACCAGGCTCCCCCGTCCCTGGGATTCTCCAGGCAAGAACACTAGAGTGGGCTGCCATTTCCTTCTCCAATGCATGAAAGTGAAAAGTGAAGTCTCTCAGTTGTCTCCGACTCTTAGCGACTCCATGGACTGCAGCCTACCAGGCTCCTCCATCCATGGGATTTTCCAGACAAGAGTACTAGAGTGGGGTGCCATTGCCTTCTCCGCTTGTGTATGATAGGCAATACTATTAATAAAAAAAAGTCACACATCATCAACCATGGATTTCTTCAAGAATCTCATAAAGCGTTTGGTTGCAGCTTTGCAAGAAAATGTAGAACGGGTTTACTCTCCCAGTGGAAATATTTGCTTTGCAAGTAGCAAATTCATGCCCCACTGCTTTCTCCTGTTCTTTTCTGGGTAGACAATAACTTTTCACCTTTAAATCATAGTGAAAATTTTAAAAGACAGCAACATAGGGTTTTTCAGTAATGTCCACAGCTCAGTTGATGTCATGAAAAATAACCAACTGTGATCAAGTTTTGGTCATGTACACAGGCAGGGAGAACTATGTCATGATTGTGGTCTGGTTGACAACCATTTGAAGATGCCTTAGATGGTATGTCACAATGCAATTTCAGAGGTATTCAGAGTGAATGAATGGAAAGATTCACATCTTATAGTAAATGAAATATGATGTCACATATCTAGTCATGCAGAATCAACTCAGCTCTACTATTCTGGTCTGCTTTCAATGCACTGCATGCCTTATTCCACTAAGGATGTTTGTCTCCCTCCATTTCATCACTATAGTTAGAATTCTTTTTAAATTCTTATTGTTTATATATTAATATTTTTATATTATAGATATATATGTTTAACTCTTTGGACATGAGAATCTGGTGTTTGTTAAAATACATTATAAAGTCTAAGAATTTTGATTATTTTAAGTCTTTTTGAAACCACACAAGTCAGATTTGGGACTTGAACCCATGGTCTCTTCACTAAGATCACATAGCCAGTCTCGGACTTAATGAAGCTCGGGTTTTTTATGGCTCGTTGTAGGAAGAAATCAGTGAGAGACAAAGTGACAGTTAAGTGGATTTATTTAGGGAGATGTACATTCTATAGACTGAATGTGATCCCTCTCTAAAGGTAAGAATGGCCTTGGGAGAAATGCATTCCATAGGAAGGAGCATGGGCCATCTCAGAAGGCAAGAGGCTCCACAACACAATATGGTCAGTTTTCTTTTTTTTTTTTAATTGGAGGATAATTGCTTCATAATATTGATTGGTTTCTGCCATACAAAAACATGAATCAGTCATAATTATATATAAAACTCCTCCCTATTGAGCCTCCTTCCCCTCTCCAATCCCACCCTTCTAGGTCATCAGAAAAATAAGCATCATATATTAATTAATAAATATGAAATCCAGAAAAGCAGTACTAATGAACCTATTTACAGGGAAGAAATGGAGGTATAATGTTGCATGGTTAGTCTTTTTCAGCTGGGTAATTTCATAGGCTAACAAGTGGGGTTCATTCCAGCTATTTTGGAAAAGGGGTGAAGATTTCCAAGAATGGGGCCACTGCCCACTTTTCAGCGTTTTACGGGCAGTCTTAGAGGTGTCATGGTGCTGGTGGTTGTGTCACTTGGCAGTTAATGCCTGCAGTGAACACATAATGAGACTCCAGGTCCACTGAACATCAAGCCTTCTGCTTGCTGGGACCTAGTTGGCTCTAGCCAGTTTTCTTGTCATGTCCTTGGGTTATGTTATTCTTTTCAAGGTTGTGTCCTGCCCCCTTCCCTCCTATTTCAGTTGGACATGATTATTTGGTGTTCTGTAAAATATATTCCAGCATCTAAGAATTTTAATATTTTTTGAATAAAATAAGATTTGAATAAATTGAGATGAATGTTCAATACAATAGATGCTGCGCTTTCCCTCACGGTGACCGGGCATCACTGGCTTACTCAGAAGACGGCAGACTAATGCCTCAAAATAAACATCTTATCTGGGTCTGGATGCCAGGCTCTTTTATAGAACAGAGATTGAGGGGAAGGGGGAAAACAAAGTAAAAAGACCATTAATCTTGGAAATATCTCCTAGAATGGCAAGTCTCAGGCAGGGGATGTGTAATTTCTTCCTTTCTGCCATCTACAGGTGGACAGGGCTCTGAACAGTGGTACTTTAATACTTAGGTAGAGGGGCAGGTTGCTCTAAGGCAAGACATTATGCATGATTATAATAGCAAAAGCAACAGAAAGCAAGTCAAAGAAACAGTTCCAATGAGGAGTCAGAATTGGCTTTTCCCTCCAATACACAGAGGTGGAACAGGGGCAGGATAACGTCAGGAAACTCTGCCATTAGGAAGGGCAAAAATGGGGGACACAGAGCTTGCCCTGGCTGATGGCAATTCTGACATCCTGCCCCACTTCCTACCCTGGATGCACATTTATGGGGCCCTAACTCAGCAATCAGGGAGGAAGTCCCTTGACCAGTGTTTCTCAGGGCTTTCCTTTTCAGTCTGCGTTCTGTCCCTTGAAGTTTGGGATTATTACGCTTTGAATAATCACAAATATTGTTGTATCAAACTCTTGATTTCTATAAGAGTGGAACTCTAAAACATTCAACACTTTTACTCTTGGCTCCATAAACCACCGCTCTCAGGTTCCTTACATTTTATTGCTTTCTTACCTTTGTCTTACCTCCATACCTGCTCACTTATGAGTAAAATGAGGGCTTCCCTGGTGGCTCAGCTGGTAAAGAATCTTTCTGCAATGTGGGAGACCTGGGTTCGATCCTGTGTTGGGAAGATCCCCTGGAGAAGGGAACGACTACCCACTCCAGTATTCTGAACTAGAGAATCCCATGGATTCAGAAGGACTGATGCTGAAGCTGAAACTGCAATTCTTTGGCCGCCTGATGGGAAGAAATGACTCATTGGAAAAGACCCTGATGCTGGGAAAGATTGAAGGCAGAAGGAGAAGGGGATGACAGAGGATGGCTGGATGGCATCACTGACTCGATGGACATGAGTTTGAGCAAGCTCCAGTTATCGATGATGGACAGGGAAGCCTGGCGGGCTGCAGTCCATGGGGTCACAAAGAGTCGGACACGACTGAGTGACTTTCACTTTCCTACCCTTCTCTAGCTTCTCTGGTTTGACGTAAAGGGGAGTACCTTCTGATTATTGGGCTGAATCATTTTAACTGGCTGCCTATATTACATTTATTGAAAACAGCCTTCTTAAATGATGTATCTTATACACTGGTGTCTAGAATCAGTCACCATTTCCATCTTAACAAGGTCTTGAATTTCTGGACTCTATTTCTTTTCATTTCAACTTATATCCCTGCCTGTTCTTAAAAAAAAAAAAAAAAAAAACTCAATATTTTCTTGAAATAAGTTGCCGAATGTAATCAACAACACCACCTCTATCACTAAGTTTTACCAAGTGTTCTGCCATGGGATAACATGGATCCCCATCTTCCTAGGCTCAGTATACTTTGTTTTTTCCACTTTCTACTGCCCATCTATTAACCTAATGGCACATATTTTAGAGTTTTATATTTCTTTGTTTTTACGGCAGAACTCACTTCTAGTCATTAATATTTGTATGGGTAAGTATATAGTTAGTTGAAGCTGAAGTGAGAAACAAATCTGAAACCTCAGTGGCTTAATATAACAGATTCACTTTTCACAAGGTTATGTTCTGTTGCTCTTTGGTGACTTTCCTGGTCAACAGGTGTCTATAAAGAATGTCTTTCTCTTTTAATCTTGGGATGAGGTTTCCAGTTTATGGCAGAAGGGAAGAAAGATCTGCAGAGTAACACCATTAACCAAAATTCATCACAAGGTCATGCAAACAGAAAGAGAGCTGGAAATTCTAAGGAAGCTTGTGGATATTTGTGAGTAATAAATGTCTCTGTCACCACATATGATGTTCATTAGTTATAAGTACTGAGCATTATATTGAAAAACCTAAATCCATTTTATACAAGTTATTACTGCCTCTCCCAAAAAGAAAAAATATATAATTTATTATTTAGAAGTCTATCAAGGAAGGAGAAAGAGCTAAAAGAATTTATTCAAAACTGATAAATGAAGAAATACCTGATGTTCAGAGAACTGTATTCTGATTTTATTTGCTTGTCAAATACATAACACAAAACTGACAACTACTTTAGGATATGTATTTAGACAACTTAACCTTTAAAAATTTTAGCTTCCTTGATAGCATAAACATTTATATTTGCAAATAATAATAAGATTAATGTTTTAAATTATGATATAACTTTAAACTTTGTTTTCTCATGAAAATACTTGTAAATTATGAAAATATAAAACAGAAAACTGAAGGAAAGAAAATGACGATTGTAACCGTTAGCAGTTACATTTTTCTTTAAGTTTTCCCTTTCATACATAGCTTACACTGTAGCTACAATATTCTAATATTATGTGTTATCTTTCATTTTGCTATATATTTAATATAGCATTTTCTTTTACTAGTCAAAATCATTTGTGAACATCATTTAATAGCTATTCAATCAAACACAGACATGTACCATATTTTATATAATTATAATCTATTTATTGGACATTCAGTTTTCCTTCTAAGTTTTTAAATTGGAAGTTAAAAGAAATGAGTGGCTTTACACATAAATCTCTGGACTTGTGAATATTTAATTAGCATAGATTCTAAGGAGTACAACTAACTGCTTGATCAGTGGGTATACATATTCAGTGGGTAAGTTTGCTTCCAGAAATATACTAATTTGTACCTCCCACCACTGGTGTACAAATATGTCCATCTTACCAAACCTTTATTAGCACTGATGTACACACACACACACACACACACAATATATATCTTTATCTTTGCTTAATGTGAGAGAAATAAAATATTACATCTTCTTGCTTTAACTCTATGTTTGTTATCTTTTGAAGTAACTTTTTATTTAATTGAAGAATACTTCCATAAAATAAAATAAGTACTTTAATGTTACAGTTAGATTGACAAATGTGTGTAACAGAGTAACTGCTATCACAATTGAGATAAATATTTTGATCAGTCCAGAAAGTTCCCTTGCGCCCATTTCAGGTCAATCCCCCCTAATAGACATTATTCTGATTTTATAGTTTTTAACATCAACTATATCAAAGCTGATATCAAAATGCAGCCATCTTACGTGTATTGCTCAAGGAGCTTTATATGTTTGTGTAACTAACACGCCAGTGAAGAAAAGGAACAGTTATCCCAGAAAAGCCTCCCTGTTCTCATCAGTTCCTTTACTTCTGGCCTCGGGCAGTCACTGATCTGCTTTCAGTCAGTGTAGATTAATTTTGCCTATTTTAGAATTTCTTCTCTAATGAATAAGTATTTAGGGATGGAATTGATGGGGCATAGACTCAGAGTATGCTTAACTTGAGCTCCTGCAAAACGGATTTTAAAGGGTATATTGATTCTGACTAGCATGTAGACATTTCCTTTATCCCACTTCCTTTCCAACATGTGAAATTGTCAATTTTTTTTTTAATTAGTTATTCTGGTGTGTGCACAGTGGTGTCATGTCAGCTTTCAACTTGCCTATGACACTGATGCTGTTGTGTGTCTTTCCACATGCTTATAAACCATTGCAACAAGATATCTGATTCTGTGAAGTGTCTGTAGATATTTTGCCCATCTTTTTTCTTTTTAAATTAAGTTGGAGCAAACTGCTTTACAGTGTGTGTTACTTCCTGCTGTACAACAACAGGAATCAGCTGTAAGTACACATATATCCCCTCCCTCCTGAGCCTCCCTCCTACTCACCCCCTATCTCAGCTCTCTAGGTCATCACAGAGCACACAGCTGAGCTCCCTATGTTATACACGCAGCTTCCCACTTTGTTGTTCTTCAGTCACTCAGTCGTGTCCGACTCTTTGTGACCCCATGGACTGCTGCACACCAGGCCTCCCTGTCCATCACCAACTCCCAGAGCTTTCTCAGACTCATGTCCATTGAGTCAGTGATGCCATCCAACCATCTCATCCTCTGTCGTCCCCTTCTCCTCCTACCCTTAATATTTCCCAGCATCAGGGTCTTTTCCAATGAGTCAGCTCTTCACATCAGGTGGCCAAAGTATTGGAGTTTCAGCTTCAACATCAGTCCTTCCAATGAACACCCAGGACTGATCTCCTTTAGGATGGACTGGTTGGATCTCCTTGCAGTCCAAGGGACTCTCAAGAGTCTTCTCCAACACCACAGTTCAAAAGCATCAATGCTTTGGCACTCAGCTTTCTTTATGGTCCAACTCTCACATCCATTCCTGACTACTTGAAAAACCACAGCTTTGACTATGCAGACCTTTGTCAGCAAAGTAGACTCTGCTCTTTAATATGCCATCTAGGTTGATCATAGATTTTCTTCCAATGAGCAAGCATCATTTCATTTCATGGCTGCAGTTACCATCTACAGTGATTTTGGAGCCCAAGAAAATAAAGCCAGCCACTGTTTCCACTGTTTTCCCATCTATTTGCCATGAAGTGATGGGACCAGATGCCATGATCTTAGTTTTCTGAATGTTGAGCTCCCCACTAGTCATCTATAGATAACTAGTTATCTATATACACATGGTAATGTATATATGTCAATGTTACTCTCTCAATTCATCCCACTCCTTCCTTCCCCTGTGTGTCCAAAAGTCCGTTCTCTACATTTGTGTCTCTGTTCCTGCCCTTCAAATAGGTTCTTCAGTACCATTTTTCTAGATTCCATATATATGCATTAATATACTGTACTGGTTTTTCCTTTTCTGACTTACTCCACTCTGTATGACAGACTCTAGGTTCCTCTACCTCACTACAGCTGATTCAGTTTTGTTCCTTTTTAATGGCTGAGTACTATTTTATGTGTGTATATATATATATATATATATATAGCACAACTTAGGACTGGAAATTCTGCAAGAGGTGGGAATACCAGACCACCTGACCTGCCTCTTGAGAAACCTGTATGCAGGTCAGGAAGCAACAGTTAGAACTGGACATGGAACAACAGACTGACTGCAAATCAGGAAAGGAGTCCATCAAGGCTGTATATTGTCACCCTGCTTCTTTAACTTCTGTGCAGAGTACATCATGAGAAACGCTGCACTGGAAGAAGCACAAGCTGGAATCAAGATTGCCGGGAGAAATATCAATAACCTCAGAGATGCAGATGACACCACCCTTATGGCAGAAAGTGAAGAACTAAAGAGCCTCTTGATGAAAGTGAAAGAGAGTGAAAAAGTTGGCTTAAAACTCAACATTCAGAAAACTAAGATCATTACATCTGGTCCCATCACTTCATGGCAAATAGATCGGGAAACAGTGGAAACAGTGGCTGACTTTATTTTTCTGGGCTCCAAAATCACTGCAGATGGTGATTGGAGCCATGAAATTAAAAGACGCTTACTCCTTGGAAGGAAATTTATGACCAACCTAGACAGTATATTCAAAAGCAGAGACATTACTTTGTCAACAAAGGTCCATATAGTCAAGGCTATGGTTTTTCCAGGAGTCATGTGTGGATGTGAGAGTTGGACTCTAAAGAAAGCTGAGCACCGAAGAATTGATGCTTTTGAACTGTGGTGTTGGAGAAGACTCTTGAGAGTCCCTTGGACTGCAAGGAAATCCAACCAGTCCATCCTAAAGGAGATCAGTCCTGAATATTCATTGGAAGGACTGATGCTGACCTTGCGAAACATTGGAGTTTCACAATACTTTGGCCACCTGATGCAGAGAGCTGATTCATTTGAAAAGACCCTGATTCTGGGAAAGATTGAGGGCAGGAGGAGAAGGGGATGACAGAGGATGAGATGGTTGGATGGCATCATCGACTCAATGGACATGAGTTTGAGTGAACTCCGGGAGTCAATGATGGACAGGGAGGCCTTGTGTGCTGCAGTCCACGGGCTTGCAAAGAGTTGGACAAGACTGAGCGATTGAACTGAACTGAACTGAATACCACAACTTCTTTATCCATTCTTCTGTCAATGGACATTTAAGTTTAATCCATGTCCTGATTATTGTAAATAGTGCTGCAATGAATATTGGGGAATATGTGTCTTTTTCAATTATGGTTTTCTCAAGGTTTGTGCCCAGTAGTGGGATTTCTGTGTCATATATTTGTTTTATTCCTAGCTTCTTAAAGGATATCCATACTGTTCTCCATAGTGGCTGCATCAATTTATGCTCCCATCAACAATGCAGAAATATTTCCCTATTCCTTCAGTCTCTTCAGCATGTTTTGCTTGTAGATTTTTTTAATGATGGCCATTCTTACCAGTGTGAGGTGTGCCCATCTTTTAAATGTTTATTTATTTAAATTTTTTAATTAAATTTTTTTATTGTAATATAGTTGATTCATCATGTTTTGTTATTTCAGGTGTACAGCACAGTAATTAAACTGTGCATATACATGTATTCACTCTGTTTCAGATTCTTTCTTCATATAGGTTATCCCAGAATACTGAATAGAGTTCCCTATGCTGTACAATAGGTTCTTGCTGGTTACCTATCTTTTATACAGTGGTATTATTATAGAGTCAGCATCAGACTTTATTTTTCTGGGCTCCAAAATCACTGCAAATGGTGATTGCAACCGTGAAATTAAAAGACGCTTACTCCTTGGAAGGAAAGTTATGACCAATCTAGATAGCATATTCAAAAGCAGAGACATTACTTTGCCAACAAAGGTTCGTCTAGTCAAGGCTATGGTTTTTCCAGTGGTCATGTATGGATGTGAGAGTTGGACTGTGAAGAAGGCTGAGCGCCGAAGAATTGATGCTTTTGAACTGTGGTGTTGGAGAGGACTCTTGCGAGTCCCTTGGACTGCAAGGAGATCCAACCAGTCCATTCTGAAGGAGATGAGCCCTGGGATTTCTTTGGAAGGAATGATGCTGAAGCTGAAACTCCAGCACTTTGGCCACCTCATGCGAAGAGTTGACTCATTGGAAAAGACTCTGATGCTGGGAGGGATTGGGGGCAAGAGGAGAAGGGGACGCCAGAGGATGAGATGGCTGGATGGCATCACTGACTCAATGGACGTGAGTCTGAGTAAACTCCGGGAGTTGGTGATGGACAGGGAGGCCTGGCGTGCTGTGATTCATGGGGTCGCAAAGAGTCAGACACGACTGAGTGACTGATCTGGTCTGATTATTATAGAGTCTATGCTATTTCCAAGCTCCAGGTTTATGCCCCATCCACATCTCCCCTTTGCTATATGTAAGTTTGCTTTTGATATATGTAAATCTGTTTTTATTTTATGAATAAATTCATTTCCATAATTAAAAAATAAGACTTCATACATGCACCCATCTTTTTAAAAATTGTTTGTCTTTTATTAAGTCACAACAGCTTTTGTTTTGCTGGATAATTCTATCAGATATATGTACTGTGAATTATTTCCCTAATTAGTGGCTTTTCTTTTTATTTTCATAACAGTGTCTTTCAAAATGCAGTTCATTTTTTACAACAGTTTTAAATTATTTTTCTTATATAGTTGGTGCTTTTTGTAACCTATCTAAGAAGTTTTCTTTAACCTCATGCTAACAAAGATTTTCTCCTTATTACCCTCTAGTAACTTTGTAGATTCAGTTTTTATGCTTGTGTCTATGTTGCATTTTGCATGAATTTTAGTATATGGTCTGAATTAAGGGTCAGGGCTCATTTTTTAAGCTAAATGGGAAAAGACTCTGCTATATGCATATGTATAAATAAATCACTTTATAATATATCTGCCTGTAAGTCAGCTATACTCCAATGTAAAATTTTTGAAAATAAAATAAATACCTACCAGGTAAGAAAAGATACAGCATAATACTAAAGAATTTGTTAACCATTGGACAACTGCACTCACCTTCCATGCTAGTAAGGTCATGCTTAAAATTTCACATACTAGCCTTCAGCATTACACAAACCAAGAAATTTCAGATGTCTCAGCTGGGTTTAGAGAAGGAAGAGGAGCCAGCGATCAAATTGCCAACATTCTCTGAATCAAAGAGAAAGCCATGAAATTCCAGAAAAACATCTACCTCTGTTTCATTGACTATGCCAAAGCCTTTGACTGTGAATCATAATAAACTGTGGAAAACTATTAAAGAAATGGGAATTCCAGACCATCTTACCTGTCTTCTGAGAAACCTGTATGCGGGTCAAGAAGCAACAGTCAGAACCCTGTACGGAACAACTGACTGGTTCAAGATTGAGAAAGGAGTACGACAGGGCTGCCTGCTGCCACCCTGTTTGCTTAATCTATAGGCTGAGCACACCATGAGAAATGCCAGGCTGGATGGGTTACAAGCTGGAATTAAGATAGGCAGGAGAAACAACAACAACCTCAGGTAGGCAGATGATACCACTGTAAAGGCAGAAAGCAAAGAGGAACTGAAGACCCTCTTGATGAGGGTGAAGGAGGAGAGTGAAAGAGCCGACTTTAAATATTAAATAAACTAAGATCATGGCATCCGGCCCCATTACTTCATGGCAAATAGAAGGGGAAAAGGTGGAAGTAGTGACAGATTTCCTCTTCTTGGGCTCCGAAATCACTGCCAATGGTGACTGCAGCCATGAAATCAGATGATTGCTTCTTGGCAGGAAAGCGATGACAAACCTAGGCAGTGTGTTTAAAAGCAGAGGCATTACTCTGCTGACAAAGGTGGTATAGTCGAGGCTACGGTCTTCCCAATGGTCACATAGGGTTGTGAGAGCTGGACCATAAAGAAGGCAGAGTGTGGAAGAATTGATGCTTTTGAACGGTTGTGCTGGAGAAGACTCCTGAGAGTCCATTGGGCTGCAAGACCAAACCAGTCAGTCTTAAGGGAAATCAACCCTGTATACTCATTGGAAGGACTGATGCTGAAGCTGAAGCTCCAGTATTTTGGTCACCTGATGCGAATAGCTGACTAATTGGAAAAGTCGCTGATCCTGGGAAAGATTGAGGGCAGAAGGAGAAGAGGGCATTAGAGGGTAAGATGGCTGGATGGCATCACCAATGCAATGGATATGAACGTGGGCAAACTTCAGGAGATGGCAAAGGACAGGGAGGCCTGGAGTGCTGTGGTCCATGGGGCCGCAAAGAGTTGGACACGACTGGGAGAATGAACAAAAACAACAGGAAGAAAAGATAGAGCTTGGAGGCCCAGAGGAGCTTCAGGTCCTCAAAGATCTTGCTTTATGAGCTTGGCACATGATAGAGGATCACATGTTATGTTTTCAAAGATGGTTATTTCCTGTGATTGTCCTACTAGGACCCACTTATAACAGTTTGAAGTTAAATCCTTATGAGACCACAGACATAGAGGTTATGAAATCAGAATGTGTAATTTCAAAGGCTGCTGCTTCCAAATCGTGCTTAAAGAAGTACTTTTATGATTGGTTTACATGATTGTACAGCACAATACAATACTGGAAAGCAATTTTCCCCCAATTAAAAATAAAAAATTTTTAGAAAGAAAGAGTCAGGGAGATTCTATCTGCTTCTGCAACTTCTCTGAATGTCTTCCACCAGTGAACTCTATATCTGAATGGAATGGTGGTGCAACAAATAAATAAAAATACAAAAAAAAAAAAGAAGTTAAGAAGAAGCAACTCTGAGCAAGTTGAGGGCTGAGAAAATCCATCCAGAAAGAACCTCTGTGCTGGGGCAGGTGGGGGACACACACTTGGGAGTGAAGGTAAAGCACCGAAGAAGCATCTCTGACTCAGCAGCTCTCTTCACTGTCTTTCCTCTGCTCTGACTCAGCAGCTGTCTTCACTGTCTTTCCTCTGGCATGTATCACTTCTCCCCTCCTTCAGGAAGGTGAGTGAGTGGAGGGCGAAGAAGGCCCACCAGTCTGAAGCATCTGGGACTTCTGCACAGGCTCCCTCTGGGGCTGGTTAGACTCTGCCAAAGAGCAGATGAGGGCATGATGGGCAAGATCTCCCACATGAGAGAGCAGGGCCATGCTTACCCTCGCAGTCCTAGGACTCAAGCAGTGCAAGCTGGATACTCGGCTAAAACTCAGTGAAAATTTCAGGCAAATGATGGGGGAGAGAGAAAACCATTTGACTCGCTGACTTGATTTTATGGAATAATGGCCTTGAAGAGTCAAAGAAGTGGGCAGGAATTTAAAACTACTTTATTTTCCATGATAGGTTATTACAAGATATTGACTATGACTCCCTGTACTCTATAGTAAATCCTATTTGAAATAGAGAGATAGACAGACAGGTAGAAAACCTAATTACTTTGCTGTACACCTGAAATAACACAGTATTGTACATTAGGTATACTTCAATAAAAAATAGTTTACTGTATCTTTTAACTTTAAAAAATAAAAGGCATATCTAGTTGTTTCTGTATTATTAGTTTAAAACATTTTACTCCCCCTATAGAAACACTTTGGTATCTTTATTGAAATTCAGTTAACTCTATATAAAGGGAATTATTTCTGTACTCTCTATTCTGTTGTCTTGGTTTATATGTCTGTCTTGCCATGAATAATGTGTGGAATTGACTCAGTGATCTCTTTGGAGGTGGCATGGATGATGGTCTATAGTCATATGATGGGCTCCATTTAAAAGCCTCTGAATAACTAAGATCTGAAAGCCCTTGAACAGCTAATGTGAAAGAACCCCCACAAACATAAAAATACATTTTTGGGGGAAAAAAAAACGTAGCTTCAGTTCTGTTCAGTCGCTCAGTCGTGTCCGACTCTTTGCGACCCCATGAACCGCAGATAACAGATACAACTTAGCAACTAAAACAACAACAAAATAAGCTACCCTGACTCACTTGTATTAAAGGCCTGTATTCAATACTGGAAGAAACTTCAACCACGTGTTCTAGCATTTCTCACACTGGGGTTTACATAGCCTAGCAACATTTATTTCCCAATAATAAGGCTTGAGTATTAGATATTTAATATTGTATATAACCTTTTTCAAAACATAAATTATTTGAAGAAAATAAACAATTTTAGTAACTTACTGAAATGGGAAATTTTTTCTGATGTGTATTTTTGTAGATAATTATTAAAATGATTTTGGTACAGTCTGAAATTATCACAAGCAACTCAGCGTGTCATAATCTGAGAAGTACTAGAGCCTATAAAACAACTAAAGGTCCTCTAGGGAGATTTCCACAGAAAAATGAGCAGTATCTCATCCAGTCAATACGTTTCATTTTCAGGAACAAATGAAAATTTCAAGTATTTATGATATGGCTTTTGGGTCTTAAGTACTTAAGTAAGGATAGTGTTCAAGTCTCCTTATGCTACATACATGGTTTTATCAACTATTCAGTTCAGTTCAGTCCCCCAGTCGTGTCCAACTCTTTGCAACCCCATGGACTGCAGCACGCCAGGCCTCCCTGTCCATCACTAATTCCCAAAGTCCACCCAAACCCATGTCCATTGAGTTGGTGATGCCATCCAACCATCTCATCCTCTGTTGTCCCCTCCTCCTCCTGCCCTCAATCTTTCCCAGCCTCAGGGTCTTTTCAAATGAGTCAGCTCTCTGCATCAGGTGGCCAAAGTATTGGAGTTTCAGCTCAACGTCAGTCCTTCCAATGAACATCCAGGACTGATCTCCCCTAGGAGGGACTGGTTAGATCACATTGCAATCCAAGGGACTCTCAAGAGTCTTCTCCAACACCACAGTTCAAAAGCATCAATTCTTCGGTGCTCAGCTTTCTTTAGAGTCCAACTCTCACATCCATACATGACCACTGGAAAAACCACAGCCTTGACTAGACGGACCTTTGTTGACAAAGTAATGTCTCTGCTTTTTAATATGTTGTCTAGGTTGGTCATAACTTTCCTTCCAAGGAGTAAGCATCTTTTAATTTCATGGCTCCAATCACCATCTGCAGTAATTTTGGAGTCCCCCAAAATAAAGTCTGACACTGTTTCCATTGTTTCCCCATCTATTTGCCATGAAATGATGGGACCGGATGCCACGATCTTAGTTTTCTGAATGTTGAGCTTTAAGCCAACTTTTTCACGCTCCTCTTTCACTTTCATCAAGAGGCTCTTTAGTTCCTCTTGGCTTTCTGCCATAAGGGTGGTGTCATCTGCATATCTGAGGTTATTGATATTTCTCCCGGCAATCTTGATTCCAGCTTGCGTTTCCTCCAGCCCAGCGTTTCTCATGATGTACTCTGCATAGAAGTTAAAGAAGCAGGGTGACAATATACAGCCTTGACCTACTCCTTTTCCTATTTGGAACCAGTCTGTTGTTCCATGTCCAGTTCTAACTATTGCTTCCTGACCTGCATATAGGTTTCTTATGAGGCAGGTCAGGTGGTCTGGTATTCCCATCTCTTTCAGAATTTTCCACAGTTTATTGTGATCCACACAGTCAAAGGCTTTGGCATAGTCAATAAAGCAGAAATAGATGTTTTTCTGGAACTCTCTTGCGTTTTTGATGATCCAGTGGATGTTGGCAATTTGATCTCTGGTTCCTCTGCCTTTTCTAAAACCAGCTTGAACATCTGGAAGTTCATGCTTCACGTATTGCTGAAGCCTGGCTTGGAGAATTTTGAGCATTACTTTACTAGAGTCAACTATACCTCTGTGTTAAAAGTACCTTTTTCTCTTTGCCTACTCTTTGAAACATATATTCAAATTGTTATTACTGCAGTTTTTATGAGAGTGGAACCATTATCTACATTAATATAATTATGCAGAAAGGGTCCAATTAATAAGTCAAATTGTGCTTTTGAATTTTGTCATTTCATAATGCACGGAGCCCTCAAAATTTTGATTTGTTTAAATTATGTCTCAGGAAGCAACCAAATAAAGTTGAAATTTTATAAATTTCATTTTCATGATTAACCTTGACTATCTAGTTTTTAATAGAATTTCTGGGTTTTCCTGAACGTAATCGATATGGTTGAATACAATTTGTCCTTTGAATATAATAATACACTATACATTAATTTTGAAAAGACAGTAAACCTCTAGAAGGGTGTAATCCTTAAGAAAAATAGGGACTAGAGGTGATTTTAGCTCCTGCCCCAGACTCTTCCCCACGTGCCTAAATAAGCATTTGAAAGCAACTGAAACTGTTAGATGCCCCTGTTTTGTTTCCTTTGGCAGAAAGAATGAGTAAGCTTACGAAGTGCTATCTAGGGAAGTGTTTGTTGAAACTTGAACTTGATGTAAAGAAGCTGCAGCGTGGGCTTGTTGGTCGATAAAAATACTCCTCATTTCCGAAATTCAAATAAAGCTACACTTCTGGACAACACTTCAGAAACAGCTCGTGGAGTGAAGCCTGGTCAGGGCGTGCTTGAGTTCATTCATTCTCTCCCTCCCTCACTCACTGTGGGGTAACCACAGTCTCCAGGGTTCCTGAGTCACTTTATGAATCATTCCTGTTCTGAATCATTTCATGCACCAAGCACAGCTGTGATATTGATACTGATTATTTTTTTAATAAGTTAAAACATATTAAATTTTGCAAAGGCAGACTTTGTTTGAATGAGGTGTCCTGGTGACATATCTATCTGCTGCTGAGGGCGAGCAGTAACGCTAAGGAGCCGCTGTGGTCAGGGGCAGAGCTGAGCCTGGTGTGAGTCCTGTGGGGGAAGCCAGATCTCATCCAAAAGAACATCAGCTGAAATGACCAGGACACCGATTCTTCACACAATTAAGAGGAGACAGCCTCACAACTGTTGGAATTAAGTACCATGGTTTTTGATACCATCAAGGAAAATACAGTCGTACCTCACCACCTGTTGAGAAAACACAAGTAAATATGCTACTGGCAAACCACTGACAGGTACCTCGGTAGTCACCTGGACATCCGTGCCCTGTGCAACCCGACACGCGGGTTCCTCACCCCCAGCACGTGCACTCCACTGTTTTGTTTTTTAAAAAAGCCAAGTCTAGTGTCTGTATCAGGTGCAGGGCCTCTGAGTTGCCTGAACTTCTGTTAAGCTAAGCAATACCTCCTGAGCTTCCCTGGTGTCTCAGGTGGTAAAGAAGCTGCCAGTAATGCAGGAGGTTTGGGTTCAATTCGGGAAGAGAATAGCAACCCACTCCAGTACTCTTGCCTGGAAAATCCCACGGACGGAGGATCCTGGTCGGCTGCAGTTCATGGGGTCACAAAGAGTTGGCCACAACTGAGTGACTTTACTTCCACTTTTCAATGTGCATTAAAGGTTACTGAACTTTTTGTTCTTATTAATGATCATGTGATGTGCATCATAGTTTACTGAACTTTCCCTCTATTTTCTCTCAGATCAGCAATTTAAAATGAAATTATTCCTCAAAGTAGCCTGGAAGTGTTTTTCCTAATATTTGTTAGAATATAAAATATTCTCAAAGTGCTGTGCCTTCTCAATTCCCATGATCCCTACTGTGGCATATCTGAGCCTTCACATTCCCTGAGGCAGAGTCTGTATGCCCTCTGCCTGTACACACAGTCCCCATAACTATTTGTATCCCTTACATGTTCTACATTTATTAGGCAACAGATAAGCACGGTGCTCAGTACTTTGCTAACCAGTAAGGAACCCAAAGAGTAAGACTGACAGATAAAAAGTCAAGGCTGAATCACAAGGTTTACAATAATTACAGACAGTTTTATAAACTGCTGTTGTGGGTGTTTTTTCAGCTCACTTGTTTTGTTACAGTCTCTGCTTCAACTGTTCTTCTTGAGTTCCACTAACTTCAAGGCAGCCTGGATGCTTGCTCCCAGGAGAAGAGCCAGAAGTAGCAGACACAACTTTGAAAATTAAAAAACATCCCTTTATTAAAAAAAAAAAAAAGTTGCACTTTAATATGAAAATATTTTCTGAAAGATGTGCCTTGTTTATCCTATGGCTTTAGAAATAACTTTACCACATACCATGAATCATCAGAGGCACATATACTCCAGCTTGAGAAGCTTTAAAGGTGATCTACAAAAGAACTGCCATGAATATTTTATCAGAAGAGTTAGAACTCAAAAGAAAAGGAGAAAGTTAATCTTCCATCACTACATTAGGACTGGAGCATCAAGGGTACCACCTTAACAGTTTGGGAAAAATAATATATATATATATATATTGATCCAAGAAAGAGCAGAGGTACAAAGGAAAAGTCACAAGGACACTCTGCTGGGGCCTTTTAGATTTCAGTGTCCTCTTTCGAGCTGATTATCTGACCTTGGGAAAGTCTCCGCCTTTCTTAGTGTACTGTTCTCCCTCTGCTGGAGTAATTGCACCGTCCCTACCATCTTCTCGAGTTTCCATCCTATGATCTAAAAATGCCCTGAATTTCTGTCACTTTATAGCACCCCACT
The DNA here is from genome assembly GCF_003369695.1 of Bos indicus x Bos taurus. Lineage (NCBI taxonomy): Eukaryota > Metazoa > Chordata > Mammalia > Artiodactyla > Bovidae > Bos > Bos indicus x Bos taurus. The sequence continues at coordinate 155,666,016 of NC_040076.1, forward strand.
TTGAACTAATGAACACAGTAGAGTGGCAAAGATCCCTAATGCCAAGCTCGCCACCAAAAATAGCTTCAGTAATGTAATTCTAAAATGTTTGACTGCCTGCAACTTTGAGGCTGCCACAAAAGGAAGAAACGAACCTTTATTGAGCTACTACAAGGTGCGAGTCATCGCATACCCCACAATGGGAAGGAAATGGCTGCACTTTGCTCCTTACAATCTATTTAGAACCAAAGTGGAATTACAGAAGAAACATTCCAAAACTGGGTAACAGCAACGGAAAAAACCAAATCTTGAAATTTAAAGTGATAGTGAACATGAGAAAGAGTTAATGTTAGAAGTCTTTTGGAGAAGGCCAGATTTTCACCTGGATTTTGAGGAAAATGATAACTAAGTAATAAAAAGAAGGAAGGGAAAGTAGATGTTGGAAAAGTAACAAAAAATGCACTTGAATTTGCAGCATAAGAATTTTTAATTAAGTAGTAGGATGAAGAAATTGGCAACATGGAGGCCATAGTTCAGCTCCTTAAGTGAGTCCACACGAAGTAAATAACACTCTCTAGTCAGAGGACATAAATCTATACTGAAAATCTACAAAAAACACATAAGTTCAAGCCAAGGACCACAAAAGATAGAAAGCATCCAAAGCGCAACACCAGCTCCTAAGACATCCCTGATTTAGCAGAAGACGCAAAGCACCCAGACCTTGAAAGGTAAAAAACTAAACTTTATAAGAAATCAAGACATCAAAATAAGACCTGTCTTGATATTTTACGAGACATTTCCAAATAAAGAATTTGAGTAATGAGACTACAACTCAGAAAAGAGAGAGATCAGTAAGCCAACACCATGAGATTAAAAAAGAAGTGAGCAGCCTGATGTCTGACCACCAGGAACTTATAATTTTCAAGCATCTACTTCACCAACACTTAGAAATGCTCCACCCCTCCCCTCCTCCTCAATACCCTTTTATTCCTATTTTCTGTTAACTGAGTGATGACGGCACTGCCATTTACATCAGCAGTGAGCATCTATTCTCATCTTCTGCTAAAACATTGGGTTTAAAAACATACAAAGGAGCAGCAGGAGACTTGAAAAAGACCAGCTTTATATATATGTATAAATTTATTTTTCTTTTTTATTCTGTGAAAGTCTAAAAACGGAAATCAGGGTAGAATCTAGGGAAGAGAAGGAGGGTGTAAGAATCACTCTCACATCTTTAATGCACTAGGCAAGACTGAATTGTCTTTATCTGTATATGAGCAAAGGGATACGGTTCTTCTTTCAAGTTCTCAGGGGCAGCAAGGATCGTTCCCAGGGTTGGATTTTCAAGTGGAGAAAGATGATTCCTAAGCTTATTTTGAAGCTGTCTACCTGAACATGGACTGTATTATTTAAGCAGGAAGGAAACTTGGAGATCCAAAGCTATTCTTTCTTCTTTTTCTCTATGTGAATCCCAAAGGTAGGAAATGTTGTGTTCAAAATCACAAACTAGATGAAGATAAGCTTTGGGTGACACTTGAATTTTCAATGCTTAATACTTTGCTATTTCAATAAAATCAAGTGACAGATTTTTTCCTTGAAATTTAATTTTAGGCAAGATTTTGATCTCACCCAAATGACTGATGTTTACAATCAATGGGCCTTGGTTTGGCCTTGTCTTAAGACAGAGTATAATGCTCTGATGAATATATCGTATTTATTGCCTGCCAGACTGTCCCTTCCTTTACATGACTTCTGATTTTTAATGTTGATTTTTCAGTGTAATTTGTACTTTATCATAAAATAGTGGATATAGAAAATCTGGAAAATATGTCAGACTGGAAAGAAAAAACTTTCTATCTCATCACTCCTGTTAACTTTATTTGAACAACATTTCCATATATGCTTTTTAACTATTAGTATAAATGGCCTTGAAATAGTTTAAGTAGGAACAGCTCCCTTTATGAATACATTTCAGTTCAGTTCAATCACCCAGTCATGTCAGACTCTCTGTAACCCAATGGGCTGCAGCATGCCAGGCCTCTCTGTCCATCACCAACTCCTGGAGCTTGCTCATACTCACTTCAATGGAGTCGGTGATGCCATCCAACCATCTCATCCTCTGTCATCCCCTTCTCCTCCCACCTTCAATCTTTCCCAGCATCAGGGTCTTTTCCAATGAGTCAGTTCTTCCCATCAAGTGGCCAAAGTACTGGTGTTTCAGCTTCAGCATCAGTTCTTCCAGCGAGTATTCAGGACTGATTTCCTTCAGGATGGACTGATTGGATCTCCTTGCAGTCCAAGGGACTCTCAAGAGCCTTCTCCAACACCACAGTTCAAAAGCATCTATTTGAGAGAGAGAACAAGATGGTGGAGGATTAGGTGAACAGAGTGCCTCTCTCTCCATGGATACATCAGGAGCACACCCTCAGACACAGAAGTGCACGCAGAACACCAGCTGAGACCAGACAGGGGGACCTGACCAGCGGAAAAGAAAATAAGGAACCACGCAAAACTTGGTAGGATGAAGGAGCTGGGGGAAAAACAGTAGAGTTGGTAGGACTGGACCTGCCCTCGGCAGGTGGGGGAACTGAAGCAGGGGTCTGATCCCCACGTGGGGGCAATTGTCTGATCAGAGGAGAAACATTAAGGCTGAGAGTGAAACAGCTGAGCTGTGGCAGCCTAAATGGAAGGAGAATCAGACAGTCCTTGCTGCAGCCATACGTAACCTGGACAGGGACACAGGTGCCCTAGAAGGGGCAGTGGCTGGGAACTGAAGTTTAGGGGCTGTGGAGCAGTTCCAGGGTGAAGGCTAGGGAGAAAGACTGGCCAAAGAGGCCATCTGATCACCAGCTACAGGAGGCTCGAAAAAAGGATTCTGATAGGGACATAACCCCTGCGGTGGAGGCAGTCCATGTCCCTGCAAGCCAAGCAGCTGTTCCACCTTCACACTCAACCTCACAGGGGCAGAGCTGCCACAGGCAAAAGAAGTCTTGCATCTGGGCACGCAGGGTCCCTTCGGTCGTGTCCAACTCTGCGACCCCGTAGCCTGGGGCCTGCCAGTCTTCTCTGTCAGGGAGGGGGTTCTCCAGGAAAGAACACTGGAGCGTGTTGACCAGTACTGTTGCCAGGCCCTTCTAGAGCACTGTATTTCCTGCTGCCCTAGCCGTCAACTCCCCTGAGGACCTGGTGCTGCCAGAACCCCTGTGACCCAACAGCTGCACCACCTCCACACCTGGCCCTCACTGGGGCACACCCAAGTCCTCCAGGGCAGCCTCAGGGGCAAATCCCAGAGGACGACCCACTGCAGAGGTGGAAATAAAACCACAGCTGGAACCCAGGGGCAGTGTGACTAAAAAGAAGAGGCAGTGAAATGCTACACAAATGAAGGAACAAACTAGAAACACAGAGTCCAAAGAAATGAAGAGGAAATAGGCAAACTACCTGAAAAATAATTCAGAATAATGATAGTAAATATGATCAAAAACCTTGAAAACAGAATGGAGAAAATGTAAGAATCAATTCACAAAGACCTAGAAGCATGAAAGAATAAACATATAGAGACAAACAACACAATTGCTGAAATTAAAAATAGTCTAGAAGTAATCAATAGCAGATTATCTGAAGCAGAAGAATGAATCAGTAAGCTGGAAGATAAACTGGTGGAAGTAACTTCTGAAGAGTAGAATAAAGTAAAAAGAAGGAAAAGAACTGAGGACAGTCTCAGAGACCTCTGGGATAATATAAAACACACCAACATTCAAATTATAGGGAGTCCCAGAAGAAGAAGAGAAAAAGAAATGGTATGAGAACATTTTTGAAGAGATTATAGTTGAAAATTTCCCTAACATAGAAAAGGAAATAGTCAATCAAGTTCAAGAGTCACAAAGAGTTCCATACAGGATAAACCCAAGGAGACACATACTAATCAAACTAACAAAGACTAAACACAAAAAAAGAATATTAAAAGCAGCAAGAGAGAAGCAACAAGTAACATACAAGGGAAACCCTATATGCTTAACAGCTGATCTTCCAGCAGAAACTCTACAGGCCAGACAGGAATGGGAGGGTATATTTAAAGTACTGAAAGGGAAAAATCTACAGCCAAGATTACTGTACCCAGCAAGGATCTCATTCAAATTGATGGAGAAATCAAGAGCTTTTCAGACAAGCTAAAGTTAAGAGAATTCAGTACCACCAAACCAGCTTTATAACAAATGTTGAAGGAACTTATATAGTCAAGAAATACAACAGAAGAAAAAAGATCTACAAAATAAACCCCAAATAATTAAGAAAATAGCAATAGGAACATATATATTAATAATTAATTTAAATGTAAATGGATTAAACGCTCCAACCAAAAGACACAGACTGGCTGAATGGATACAAAACCAAGACCCATATATACACTGTCTACAAGAAACCAAATAAAGACCTAAAGACACATATAGACTGAAAGTGAGAGGATGGAAAAATATATTGCATGCAAATGGGAAGTAAAAAAAAGCTGGAGTAGCAATCCTCATATCAGACAAAATAGATCTTAAATAATATTACAAGGGATAAGGAAGGACACTACATAATGATCAAGGGATCAATCCAAGAGGAAGACATAACAATTGTAAATATCTATGCACCCAACTAGGAGCACCTCAATACATAAGACAAACACTAACAGACGTAAAAGGAGAAATTGGCGGTAACACAATAAGAGTAGGAGACTTTAACACCCCACTCATGCCAATGGACAGATCATCAAAACAGAAAATTAATAAGGAAACACAAGTCTTAGATGATACAGTAGATGAGATGGATCTCATTGATATCTTCAGGGCATTCCATCCAAATGCAGAAGAATACACCTTCTCAAGTGCACATGGAACATTCTCCAGGATAGACCACATCTTGGGTCACAAATCAAACCTCAGTAAATTTAAGAAAATTGAAATTATATCAAGCATCTTCTCCAACCACAACACTATGAGACTAGACATCAATTACAAGAAAAAACTGCAAGAAACACAAACACGTGGAGATTAAACAACACGTTTCTAAATAACCAACAGGTTACTGAGGAAATCAAAAGGGAAATCAAAAAATTTCTAGAAAAATGACAATGCAAACAGGACAACTCAAAACCTATGGGATGCAGCAAAAGCAGTTCTGAGAAGGAAGTTTATAGCAGCATAATCCTACCTCAAGAAACAAGAAAAACATTAAATTGACAACCTAACTTTACACCTAAAACAACTGTAAAAAGAAGAACAACAAAAAACTAAAATTGATAGTAGGGAAGATATCATAAATTATGAGCAAAAATAAACAAAAAAGAAATGAAAGGAACAATAGTAAGGATGAATAAAACTAGAAGCTGGTTCTTTGAGAAGACAAACAAAATTGACAAACGTTTAGCCAGACACATCAAGAAAAAAAAAGAAGAATCAAATCAACAAAATTAGAAATGAAAGAAAGAGAGGTTACAACAGACAATGCAGAAATACAAAGGATTATAAGAGACTATTATGAACAACTATATGGCAATAAAATAGATAACTTGGAAGAAATGGACAGATTCTTAGAAAAATTCAATTTTCCAAGACTGAACCAGGGAGAAATAGAAATTATGAACAACTCAATTACAAGCACTGAAATTGAAGCTGTGATAAAAAAAAAAAAATCTCCCAAAAAATAAAAGTGAGGACTAGATGGCTTCACAGGAGAATTCTATCAAACATCTAGAGAAGAGCTAATGCTTTTCCTTCTAAAACTCTTCCAAAAAATTGCAGAGGAAGAAACACTTTCAAACTCATTCTATGAGGCCATCATCACCCTGATACCATAACCAGACAAAGACAACACAAAAAAAGAAAACTATAGGCCAGTATCCCTGATGAACATAGATGCAAAAGTCCTCAATAAAATTTTAGCAAATAGAATTCAGCAACATATCAAAAAGCTCATACACCATTTTCAAGTTTGGTTTATTCCAGGGATGCAAAGATTCTTCAATATATGCAAATCAATAAATGTGCTACACCATATTAACAAAGTGAAAGATAAAAAAATTTTTGATAATCTAAATAGATGCAGAAAAAGCCTTTGACAAAATTCAGCACCCATTTATGATTAAAACTCTTCAAAAAATGGTCATAGAAGGAACCTACCTCAACATAGTAAAGGCCATTTATGATAAGCCTACAGCAAACATTATTCTCAATGGTGAAAAACTGAAAGCACTCCCCCTAAGACCAGGAACAAGACAAGGGTGTCCATTTTCCCCACTATTATTCAATATAGTTCTGGAAGTCCTAGCTACAGCAATCAAAGCAGACAAAGAAATAAAAGGAATCCAGATTGGAAAAGAAGAGGTAAAGCATTCCTTGTTTGCAGATGACATAATACTGTACAAACAAAACCCTAAAGATACTATCAGAAAATTAATAGAGCTAATAAGTGAATTTAGGAAAGTTGCAAGATACAAAATCAATACACAGAAATCACTTGCATTGCTATACACTAACAATGAAAAATCAGAAAGAGCAATTAAGGAATCAACCCCATTCACCACTGCAGCAAAAATACCTAGGAATAAACTTACCTAAGGAGACAAAGGAGAAGGCAATGGCACCCCACTCCAGTACTCTTGCCTGGAAAACCCCATGGATGGAGGAGCCTGGTAGGCTGCAGTCCATGGGGTCGCTAAGTCAGACACGACTGAGCAACTTCACTTTCACTTTTCACTTCCATGCTTTGGAGAAGGAAATGGCAACCCACTCCAGTGTTCTTGCCTGGAGAATCCCAGGGACGGGGGAACCTGGTGGGCTGCCGTCTACGGGGTCACACAGAGTCGGACACGACTGAAGTGACTTAGCAGCAGCAAGGAGACAAAATAACTATACACAGAAAATAATAAGACATTTAATTAATAATAATGAAAGAAATCAAAGATGACATAAACAGATGGAGAGAGATTCCATGTTCCAGGGTAGGAAGAGTCAATATTGTGAAAATGACCATACTACCAAATGCAATCTACAGATTCAATGCATTCCCTATCAAATTACCAATGGCATTTTTCACAGAATCAAAACAAAAAATCTTACAACTCATATGGAAACACAAAAGACCCCGAATAGCCAAAGCAGTCTTGAGAAAGAAGAATGGAGCTGGAGAAATCACCCTTCCTGATGTCAGATTATACTACAAAGCTACAGTCATCAAGACAGTACAGTTCTGGCAGAAAAACAGAAATATAGACCAATGGAACAAGATAGAAAGCCCAGAAATAAACCTACACACCTATGGGTCCCTTATTTTTGACAAACGAGGCAAGAATATACAATGGGGCAAAGACAGCCTCTTCAATAAATGGTGCTGGGAAAACTGGACATCTACATGTAAAAGAATGAAATTAGAACAATTCTTACCACCATACACAAAGATAAAGTCAGAATGGATTGAACACCTAAATGTAAGACCAGAAACTATAAAACTCTTAGAAGAAAACATAGGCAGAACACTAGATGACACAAATCAAAGCAAGGTCCTCTATGATCCATCTCCTAGAGTAATGGAAATAAAAACAAAAATAAATAAGTGGGACCTGAGTAAACTTAAAAGCTTTTGCACAGCAAAGGAAACTGTGAGCAAGGTGAAAAGACAACCCTCTGAATGGTGGAAAATAATAGCAAATGAAACAACTGGCCAAGGGTTAATTTCCAAAATATACAAGCAACTCATACAACTCAATACCTGAAAAACAACCCAATCAAAAAGTGGGAAAAAGACCTAAACAGACATTTCTTCAAAGAACACATAGAGATGGCTAACAAAGACATGAAAAGATGCTGAACATTTTTCATTCTTCAGTTCAGTTCAGTCGCTCAGTCGTGTCCGACTCTTTGCGACCCCATGAATCGCAGCACGCCAGGCCTCCCTGTCCATCACCAACTCCCGGAGTTCACCCAGACTCACGTCCATCGAGTCAGTGATGCCGTCCAGCCATCTCATCCTCTGTCGTCCCCTTCTCCTCCTGCCCCCAATCCCTCCCAGCATCAGAGTCTTTTCCAATGAGTCAACTCTTCGCATGAGGTGGCCAAAGTACTGGAGTTTCAGCTTTAGCATCATTCCTTCCAAAGAAATCCCAGGGCTGATCTCCTTTAGAATGGACTGGTTGGATCTCCCTGCAGTCCAAGGGACTCTCAAGCATCTTCTCCAACACCACAGTTCAAAAGCATCAATTCTTCGGCGCTCAGCCATCTTCACAGTCCAACTCTCACATCCATACATGACCACTGGAAAAACCATAGTCTTGACTAGACGGACCTTTGTTGGCAAAGTAATCTCTCTGCTTTTGAATATGCTATCTAGGTTGGTCATAACTTTCCTTCCAAGGAGTAAGCATCTTTTAATTTCATGGCTCCAATCACCATTTTGGAGCCCCCCAAAATAAAGTCTGACAGTGTTTCCACTGTTTCCCCATCTATTTGCCATGAAGTGATGGGACCAGATGCCATGATTTTAGTTTTCTGAATGTTGAGCTTTAAGCCAATTTTTTCACTCTCCTCTTTCACCTTCATCAAGAGGCTTTTTAGTTCCTCTTCACTTTCTGCCATAAGGGTGGTGTTATCTGCATATCTGAGGTTATTGATGCTGCTGCTGCTAAGTCGCTTCAAGTCTTGTCCGACTCTGTGTGACCCCATAGACGGAAGCCCACCAGGCTCCCCTGTCCCTGGGTTTCTCCAGGCAAGAGCACTGGAGTGGGATGCCGTTTCCTTCTCCAATGCATGAAAGTGAAAAGTGAAAGTGAAGTCGCTCAGCTGTGTCCAACTCTTCGCGACCCCATGGACTGCAGCCTACCAGGCTCCTCCACCCATGGGATTTTCCAGGCAAGAATACTGGAGTGGGGTGCCATTGCCTTCTCCAGAGGTTATTGATACTCAGTCATAAAAAGGAATGCATTTGAGTCAGTTCTAATGAGGTTGATGAACCTAGAGCCTATTATACAGAGTGAAGTGAATCAGAAATAGAAAGATAAATATCATATTCTAACACATATCTATGGAATTTAGAAAAAATGGTACTGAAGAATTTATTTACAGGGCAGCAATGGAGAAACAGACATAGAGAATAGACTTATGGACATGAGGAGAGGGGAGGAGAAGGTGAGATGTATGCAGAGAGTAACATGGAATCTTACATTACCATATGTAAAACAGATACCCAACGGGAATTTGCTGTATGGCTCAGGAAACTCAAACAGGGGCTGTGTATCAACCTAAAGGGGTACGATGGGGAGGGAGGTTCAAAACAGAGGGGATATATGTCTACCTGTGGCTGATTCATGTTGAGTTTTGACAGAAAACAGCAAAGTTCTGTAAAGCAGTTCAGTTCAGTTCAGTTCAGTTCAGTTCAGTTCTTGTTCTGATGGGCAGGGCCATGTTCAGTAAATCTTTAATCCAATTTTTCTGTTGATGCATGTGGCTCTGTTCCCTCCCTGTAGCTTGACCTGAAACCAAACTATGGTGGAGGTAATGAAGATAATGTCAACCTCCTTCAGAAGGAGGAGTGCCCCTGACCCTGCAGCAGGCCAGGGCTTATTTTATAAAATAAATAAGTTTATTAAATGATAGGCTTATTTTATTAAATAAGAATAGTACCGCCTTACACTTCATGAATATCCACCCATCTGTAATATGGATAATTCCTTTAGTTTAATAGGCATCCAACAAATGGAGCCCTCCTTTTTAAAAATCCACATGTCATAGAGAGATGGGGATCCTAATGAAGGACAGCACCACCTTGAATTCTTAGTGAATGGTTATAGATTTAATGAATATTCTATAAGTTTAAATTTATGTGACTTAAGGAATATACATTATTATTAAGTACCTGTTTGCTAATTTGAACAGAGAGGTTTGGATCACCTACCAAGCCCTCCCTTCATTTCTTGCATGTAAATGAACAATCCAGGAAAATTATGAAAAGCACTCAGAATATTCTTTGAAGTTCAAATTCCTGTGATTTGTAGATCAATAAATCAAAAGTGAACGCCCACATCCAGATCCTGCTTTCAGGATATCAATCAACAAGGGGAAGTACAAGAGAAAGTACAAAAGAAATTGTAATGAAAGTCCTACAGTTACTGTTGACTCTTGCTTCAGGGAAGGGCCTGTTTTAGAAAAATTTCACTCACCCATTCATTTATTCCTCATTCATTAAACATTTAGAAATACATCATCTGCGCCAAATAGCCTTAAATAAAAGATTGTATAAGCTAATCTCCTTAAGATAAACTTTAAAGAGCTTAGTGTCAGGTATAAGAGACAGAGGGATAAACTGACAGACATCAAACCATGTAATCAGATCAGATCAGTCGTTCAGTCTTGTCCGACTCTTTGCGACCCCATGAATCGCAGCACGCCAGGCCTCCCTGTCCATCACCAACTCCCGGAGTTCACCCAGACTCACGTCCATCGAGTCAGTGATGCCATCCAGCCATCTCATCCTCTGCCGTTCCCTTCTCCTCCTGCCCCCAATCCCTCCCAGCATCAGAGTCTTTTCCAATGAGTCAACTCTTCGCATGAGGTGGCCAAAGTACTGGAGTTTCAGCTTTAGCATCATTCCTTCCAAAGAAATCCCAGGGCTGATCTCCTTTAAAATGGACTGGTTGGATCTCCTTGCAGTCCAAGGGACTCTTAAGAGTCTTCTCCAACACCACAGTTCAAAAGCATCAATTCTTCAGCGCTCAGCCTTCTTCACAGTCCAACTCTCACATCCATACATGACCATAGGAAAAACCATAGCCTTGACTAGACGAACCTTAGTTGGCAAAGTAATGTCTCTGCTTTTGAATATGCTATCTAGGTTGGTCATAACATTCCTTCCAAGGGGTAAGTGTCTTTTAATTTCATGGCTGCAGTCACCATCTGCAGTGATTTTGGAGCCCCCCAAAATAAAGTCTCTCGCTGTTTCCACTGTTTCCCCATCTACTTCCCATGAAGTGATGGGACCAGATGCCATGATCTTCATTTTCTGAATGTTGAGCTTTAAGCCAACTTTTTCACTCTCCACTTTCACCTTCATCAAGAGGCTTTGTAGTTCCTCTTCACTTTCTGCCATAAGGGTGGTGTCATCTGCATATCTGAGTGCAGGGAGTGAGCTCCGCCCCTGGCAAAGGTCTTGAGGAAGGAGGCTTGGCATATGCAAAGGCGGGATCAAGCCTCAGGAGTCCCCCTGGAAATTCTCGAGCATCTACCCCCAAAACCAGAGTCTGCCTACTTTCTGCTTTGTGCTTTCACCTACACCTCTGACTTTATGGGGGGCTGTCCCCCACTACCTCTCTCTGAAAAAAGAGTTAGCTTATAGCCCCAGTTAATAATTCCTGGGTGTGACAGTGTTTTAACCTACAAACTCCTTTGGAAATCCTCTAGCCTGCCTGAATAGGTTTTTCTGGCCACATGTGATTGTTCAGAGCCTCCCAACTGTGAGAGGCAGGAGATGTTCTAAACTGTCTAAACACAGATTCTTTTGAGTAGTTAAAAGATTGATTAGAAATTGTATTGGTGAAGGGATTTTCACTTGCTGGGCCAATGTTTGCTGCTAAGTCTCCATATCCCTTACCTGCTGTGTCCCTGGCAGTGTATTGATTAATATAATCAGTGTAAGTAGTAGCTTTAATGTTTGTAACCTGGGACCCTTGAGTTAATTCTTTTTCTTGTTATAGCCCACCACACCTTTGCTCTGTAGGAATGCAACTTTATCTAATGCTTTTGGAGGGTGGCGCTTGACTTATCACCTTTAGAGAAAAATAAGTTTTCTGAAGAAAGGGTCTTAAAATGTTAACAGGCCTCTGGGCCAGAAGATGATGCAAATCACCAAAGCTTTTGCATATGATAAGTTTGCAGGAAGAAAGCCTGGCTTGCTGCCTGACTCTACCCCTTCCCCCATTATCCTCTATGCATAACTTAAGGTATAAAAACTACTTTGGAAAATAAAGCGCGGGCCTTGTTCACCGAAACTTGGTCTCACCATGTCGTTCTTTCTCTTACCTTCTGGCTGAATTATTCAGCCTCTTTTCTCCACTGAATTTCCTCACTGAGCTATCCTTATTCTATTACTCTTTATATCCTTAATTAACGTTTAATTAAGCATTTGTTTCCTGATCCTCGCCGACGCCATCCCCGCTTCGAATTCCCTGGATCCACCAGGGCTGGACCCCGGCATCTGAGGTTATTGATATTTCTCCCGGCAATCTTGATTCCAGCTTGTGTTTCTTCCAGTCCAGTGTTTCTCATGATGTACTCTGCATATAAGTTAAATAAACAGGGTGACTATATACAGCCTTGACGTACTCCTTTTCCTATTTGGAACCAGTCTTTGTTCCATGTCCAGTTCTAACTGTTGCTTCCTGACCTGCATACAGATTTCTCAAGAGGCAGGTCAGGTGGTCTGGTATTTCCATCTCTTTCAGAATTTTCCACAGTTTATTGGAAATAATCCACACAGTCAAAGGCTTTGGCATAGTCAATAAAGCAGAAATAGATGTTTTTCTGGAACTCTCTTGCTTTTTCCATGATCCAGCAGATGTTGGCAATTTGATCTCTGGTTCTAAAACCAGCTTGAACATCAGGAAGTTCAAGGTTCAGGTATTGCTGAAGCCTGGCTTGGAGAATTTTGAGCATTACTTTACTAGCGTGTGAGATGAGTGCAGTTGTGTGGTAGTTTTAGCATAGTGAAATGATTAAGATAATAATTAGGATCACCAACTTGTATCCTTTCAACAGGTGTTTCTGTGTCATGATGTGCTGGAGCCCACGTTAGCCACTGGGAATACAATGGTGAACAGCACTGGATACTGTCCAAATCACCTTTTTCGGTTGCCTCACTTACTCCTCACAATTGCCCTGTGAAATGTACACTATTATCATTCCCGTGATACTCAGAAAAGATAAATAAGTCACCCAGAAATACACAGGTAATACTAGGTCAGATCATATTCAACAACTGATGTACAGCTCTTGTGACATCTAACAGCTCTCTTTTAAGTGGCATCCAAATTCAGCTGGAGTAGAAAGTAGGTTTAGATATGGTGGTCATGCCCAGGAAGTTTGGGAAGCACCTTCCAGTAACTGAGGATAATATAATCAAAGTCACAGCCTCTAGAAGGCCACTCTACATTTTGGAAACTTCTAAGAATTTGGGACTCTTTGAATATAACATGTGAAGATGATAATAAATGTGTTTTGAGAGCTGAGCTGAGCTCAAACAAAGACCTTTGACTTTATTCCACAGGTAGCAAGATAAGTGACATGATCACATTTACCTTTTGGTGGGTCATGTCAGCCTGGAGTGCATAGAAAGGATTCAGGAAGAAAAAACTTCAGGTCAGGAGAGCATTGCAGGGGTTTCCACAAGGGGTGCTGTGCTGTGCTCACTCAGTCACATCTGATGTTTGTGACCCCGTGGACTGCAGCCCGCCAGGTTCCTCTGTCCACGGGGATTCTCCAGGCAAGAATACTGGAGTGGGTTGCCATGCCCTCCTCCAAGGGATCTTCCTGACCCAGGGATCGAACCCAGGTCTCCAGCATTGCAGGCAGATTCTTTAACATCTGAGCCACTAGGGAAGCCCCCCTACAAGGGATGGCAGAGCCCTAAAGTAGGGCATTGACTGGATGGAAAAGTTAGAGATTCTTCAGAATACAGTTGGGATCCCACTTAAGGGGTTAAGGATCTGAAGGATGCTGGGAATAAGGTATAAGAAGGATGCCTTTCTAGAGTCTCACATAGATTAGCTGACAGGAAGGATAAGAGTTCACATGGGAGGAACATTCAAGGGGTGAAATAAAGCTTGATGACACTGTTAGTCAGAAGCTCAGAGGAGAGTCTTGGGCTTCAGACAAAGATATGGAAGGTATCCTCCTAGAGCATGTATTTAAAGTATGACAAGAATTGAGATGTAGAAGTTTAGTGCTCCAGTTCATGGAATCTTGATGAACACTAGGAATGGGTGAAGGAAGAGAGTCTTTTGAAGAATACTGAACATTTAGCAGGGAAGCATCTTTTTGTCCAAGAAAATAATGTTTGCTGTCTTAGAAACTTATGAAGTAGGGAGTTTTAAGAAGGAATTTGTTGACAGAATCAAATGCAGCAAAAAAAAAAAAAAAAAAAATCAGGGATATAAGGATGGAAAATGGGCATTAGTTTAAAAAAGCAGGTCATTGATGACTTCAAAAGAGAGTAGAATGGTTGAAGATGAATCCAGTTTATAGAGGGTTGAGGAGGGAATAAGGACGTAAGAGAGCAGTCCTGCTGGTTATAGACTAATTTTCAGGAAACCTGCCTAAGAAGGAAATGCAAGGATTGACGAGGTCAAGGGAGGCTACTTCTTAGAATCAGAGAGTCTGGATTAGGTTATCAGAAAGAGCTAGTAGGGAGGGAAAACAAAGATATAAGAAAGTCTTGAGAAAGAGCAAGATTCTAGACTATGAAAAAAGTATAGGTGGCTGTATGATGCTACGGACAAGAACACATAATACCCTGGCAGCAAAGAAAAGATGGTGGAATGGATGCAGGTATAAATTCACTGGCAGATGAGAGAGCAGGAAACGGAGGGTGTTCATCGTGAAGGTCTGATGAGACTGGGTGGCAGCCTTTGCTGTAGGAGGCCTGAGCAGAGTGTTGGAGAGTCGGAGTAGACACTGAGGGGCACTAAGTTTCCTGTGCAGAACATCCTCAAGGCAAGGGAGAGATGAGGCTATCTAATACATGAGTAAAGCCAATATTAACTCCAGGTTCACTTCCTGCCCTCCCAAAGAGGCTCACATTCATTGAATGGCAAAAAGATATGGGTTGTATTCTTGGCCATGTGACTTGGCAACTGTGAAGATTTACTCTAGTTGAGGATGCTATTGCTGTGCTAAGTCACTTCAGTTCAGTTCAGTCGCTCAGTCTTGTCCGACTCTTTGCGACTTCAGTCATGTCCAAATCTTTGTGACAATTTGGACTGCAGCCCACCAGGCTTATCAGTCCATGGGATTCTCCAGGCAAGAATACTGGAGTGGATTGCCATGCTCTCCTCCAGGGGATTGTCCTGGCCCAGGGGTCTATCCTGTCTCTTGTATTGCAGGCAGAATATTTTTTACCGTTTGAGCCACTAGGGAAGCCTCTACATAAGCATCACACAGTATTTCCTCAGCTTTGTCTGGCTTCAGCTTTGTTTTGGTTACTCCACGTTTATGGCAGGCTCATGCCTATACCTACAGGGCAAGTGTTAAGGTTTCAGTGGGAGCGATGCTGAAGGTGACCTTTGGGTTGAGTTCAGTTGGTGAGGAAAGTTATAAGGTGATCATCTGAGATACAGGTAACACACTGTAAAAGAGAAGGAGGCCTGAAGGAGAGCGGTTCATTCTGGAAACTGAACACAACTCAGCATGGATCCGGGGCAGGATGATGCAGGCTCCAGACCACCACGTGTGCTGGCAGATGAGGCTGCAGGTCTGTGCAGAGGTCAGCGGCAGATAATTGGCCCCCATAGGAGAGGGGATGAAATTTTGCTTGTCTTCTAAAATATAGGGGTTTTAAGGAGGGGACCATATGATTAATTCTTATTATAGAAAAACTTTATGCTAGCTGCAGAACAAAGGATCAAATAAAGAAGAATAGTTTTTATGCAGGATGACCAGCTGGGGAAATCATCCTAGTGAAAAACTCTGACTATATCAACCAGGAGGCTGACAGGAGAAAATGCAGAAACGATTTCACAGATGCGATGGCTCAAAGGCAGAGATGAGTGGTAGATGACTGGGCTGTAGGAGAGGATGCTTTAGATTGGTTTTTGGATTGCAGTTGGGCTAATGGTGAATCAGAGCTGAAGAGGGGAAAGGCAAAGGAAAAGTAGATGCTGGAGGAAGGCAGTGGGAAATAAATGATGCTTTTTTCTTTTTCTGTTTAAGATTCATTGTCAGCAGTAGAATCTAGCAAATATACTCATGGGTCTCTCTTCTCAGGAAACCTCCCACCCTGATGTGTCCAGGTCAGTTCAGATCCTTTGAGAAGCAGACACTAAGACAGGGTTAGATGTGCAAGGCAGGGAGGGTCTTCAGACTGTGATGCAAAGTTGATACCCCTGAAAGAACAGGAAGGCAGGATGATGGGTAGGAAGTAGGATACATAATTGAGTGTCCACCGAGATATGAGGGATCCCAGAGCAAAGATTACCTGTTAGGAGAGTCCCACATTGGGCACTGTTGGCCAAGCTGTAATTCTTGCATACTGTTGGCCATTGGCAGGTAGTAGTTCTGAGTGAGCCTGGCTCAGCATGGAGAAAGTGGCCGATCCTAGCACAAGAGCTAGATGCTGTCACCAGTGACGCTCCTCCCAGCAGACACTCTAAAGAGGGCACCCGACTGGCACACTTCCTGGCACCAAATATCTGCCCAGAGCTCCTTTTCTTCCAACACCATGCTTGGATTGCTTTCTCTGTTTTCTTACATTCTGTATTTGTCTATTTGACATCCATTCATCACAGGGCCAATGATATTGACCATATTTTCTTACTTTCTGTATTCCTGATACTCTGATACTTGGGGGCCTTACAAACTCTAGGGAGACTGCCCTTCCCAGGGCTCAGTTCAGTTCAGTTCAGTCGCTCAGTCGTGTCCGACTCTTTGCGATCCCATGGATCACAGCACTCCAGGCCTCCCTGTCCATCACCAACTCCCAGAGCTTGCTCAAACTCACATCCATCGAGTGGGTGATGCCATCCAACCATCTCATCCTCTGTCGTCCCCGTCTCCTCCCGCCTTCCATCTTTCCCAGCATCAGGGTCTTTTCAAATGAGTCAGCTCTTCACATCAGGTGGCCAAAGTATTGGAGTTTCAGCTTCAGCACCAGTCCTTCCAATGAACATTCAGGACTTATTTCCTTTAGGATGGACTGGTTGGATCTCCTTGCAGTCCAATGGACTCTCAAGAGTCCTCTCCAACACCACAGTTCAAAGCATCAATTCTTCGGCACTCAAGCTTTCTTTATGGTCCAAGTCTCACATCCATACATGACTACTGGAAAAACCATAGCTTAGACTAGACGGACCTTTGTTGGCAAAGTAATGTCTCTGCTTTTCAATATGCTGTCTAGGTTGGTCATAACTTTTCTTCCAAGGAGCAAGAGTCTTTTAATTTCATGGCTGCAGTCACCATGTGCAGTGGTTTTAGAGCCCCCCAAAATAAAATCAGCCACTGTTTCCGCTGTTTCCCCATCTATTTTCCATGAAGTGATGGGACTAGATGCCATGATCTTAGTTTTCTGAACAATGAGTTTTAAGCCAACTTTTTCACTCTCCTCTTTCACTTTCATCAAGAGGCTTTTTAGTTCCTCTTCACTTTCTGCCATAAGGGTGGTGTCATCTGCATATCTGAAGTTATTGATATTTCTCCTGGCAATCTTGATTCCAGCTTGTGCTTCTTCCAGCCCAGCGTTTCTCATGATGTACTCTGCATAGAAGTTAAAGAAGCAGGGTGACAATATACAGCCTTGACGGACTCCTTTTCCTATTTGGAACCAGTCTTTGTTCCATGTCCAGTTCTAACTGTTGCTTCCTGATCTGCATATGGATTTCTCAGGAGGCAGGTCAGGTGGACTGGTATTCCCATCTCTTTCAGGATTTTCCACAGTTTATTGTGATCCAGGCAGTCAAAGGCTTTGGCATAGTCAATAAAGCAGAAATAGGTGTTTTTCTGGAACTCTCTTGCTTTTTGGATGATCCAACGGATGTTGGCAATTTGATCTCTGGATCCTCTGCCTTCTTTAAATCCATCTTGAATATCTAGAAGTTCATGGTTCACATACTGCTGAAGCCTGGCTTGGAGAATTTTAAGCATTACTTTGCTAACATGTGAAATGAGTACAATTGTGCGGTAGTTTGAGCATTCTTTGGCATTGCCTTTCTTGGGGATTGGAATGAAAACTGACCTTTTCCAGTCCTGTGGCCACTGCTGAGTTTTCCAAATTTGCTGGCATATTGAGTTCAGCACTTTGACAGCATCATGTTTTAGGATTTGAAATAGCTCAACTAGAATTCCACCACCTCCACTAACTTTGTTTATAGTGATGTTTCCTGATGCCCACTTGACTTCGCATTCCAGGATGTCTGGCTCTAGGTCAGTGATCACACCATCGTGATTATCTGGATCGTGAAGATCTTTTTTGTACAGTTCTTCGGTGTATTCTTGCCACCTCTTCTTAATATCTTCTGCTTCTGCTTCCCAGGGCTGACTAATCCCTAAAGATAATGATAACTATGAGTGTGCTTTTTATAGGAAAACCAACCAGTCTCAGGCTTATATCACCAACCACCTCCTTATCTAAGTCTCACGCTCTAAGCTAATATTTCCCCTGCTCTCAATCATCTGGGGGCCAGGTACCATGTAACTTAAAGCCAAAGAAAAAGGCCCTCAGAATTTCCTGAACTAGCCAGTCCTAAATTGCTCAGCCTGTCCTGCCTTGTCCTCCTCAGAGAGGCTCCAGGAGCGGCTGTGGCCTGAGCCCACTCTCCACGTCTGACTGCAAGCTGCTGCTCCTCCTGGGAGCTGTCAGTCACCTCACAGGTCCTCTCCAGTGGCACCGACCTCTGCCTGTTGTTTCTCAGTCTGGAGCACGGTAACTCAAGAGTAGACTCTGCTCACTGCAGCTAAAGAAAACCCTCGCAGCAAGGAAGACCCAGCACAGCCAAAAACAAAACAAGTAAAAGTTTTTTTTAAAAAACATTGATTTTCCTTCTGAGCTCTGGAACCATTCATGTTTAGAAGTAAAAGCTCAGAAGCCATGGGTTGTGACAGGTTATTATATATGAATGTGTTCTTAGTTATTCCCTCATCCAGGGGATCTTCCAAACCCAGGGATCGAACCCAGGTCTCCCACATTGCAGGCAGATTCTTTACCAGCTGAGCCACAAGGGAAGCCTGTTCTTAGTTAATAAGACCACATATTACAACAGTCAGTCAACAGTATTTATTGTCAATAAAGGACTGAATTAGGTGTGCTAGAATACCAAAAATGGGCCTTCCCAGGTCGTTCAGTGGTAAAGCATCCGCCTGCAACACAAGAGGCACAGGAGACTTGGGTTCAAGCCCTGGGTTGTGAAGATCTCCTGGAGGAGGAAACGGCAAACCACTCCAGTATTCTTGTCTGGGAAATCCCTTGGACAGAGAAACCTGATGGGCTACAGTCCATGGGGTCACAAAGATTCAGGCACGACTGAGCAAGAGCATGCACACACAGAGACACAGAATACCAAAAAAGAAGAAATACTTAATAGACGACAATAATAATCCTTTACGACACATGCCACTTGTTATAGGCTTCAAAGATTTTGCACAAATATTTTTTTCTACCCAGTGAAGTAGGTAGGAAAAGTATTATCCTCACTTTACAGGTGAGGAAATGGAAACTCATAAAGATTAAACGAGTTGCCCAAGGTCACAGGAAAATTACAAAAGGGATGGTGGTAAAGTCACGTCTAGAACAGACACTTCTGAGTAGACGCTCTTTTATACCAGTCTCTTAATTAAAATACTTACTTCTCTTGAGGGCTAAAATTCTTGTTGCCAGAGAAAGTTTAAGAATATTTTCAAAGCCTAGAGTCAAACACATGAACATATAAGAAGCATTTGTCTGTCTGAGTGCTATGGTCTAGAAAACGTGCCTGAAGACCTAAAATCATCAAACAGGTACGGGGGTTTCTAAAGCCCCTTGCAGTCTCATCCAGACTGAAAAAACAGCATGGAGCACAGGGGAGATGCTGGTTCAAAACCTCAGGAGCTCCCAAAATGAAACCGGAAACTGGCCCCAAAACGGGCATAGGCGGAGACCAAAGAAAGAGGCAGATCCCTCCAGCTGGGTGGATGAGAGGCGAAATAAGCATGAGAACTTACATACAAGGCTTGTTTAGAGTGGCTGCAAGACAGCAGAACCTCATACTCGCCCACCAGAACCTTGAATATTTATACAGAGGCCCTAATGGGGTTCGGACTTCCCTGGTGGCTCAGACGGTAAAGCGTCTGCCTACAGTGCAGGAGACCTGGGTTCAATCCCTGGGTTGGGAAGATCCCCTGGAGAAGGAAATGGCAACCCACTCCAGTATTCTTGCTTGGAAAATCCAAGGACAGAGGAGCCTGGTGGGCTACAGTCCATGGGGTCACAGAGAGTCACATATGACTGAGTAGGTTCCCTCACTCACACTCAATGGGGTTCAGTCCCAGTGGTTTCAATACCAGGTTCCTCTATCAAGCCTCTGTCTTTGAAAACAGCTCTAGCCGTGTGCTGGTGGGGAGGGCGGACTGAGATTGCCCAGGTCTGGAGTGCAGGTGAAGCAGGGCTCAAGCCCTCTCCTTGACTTCTCCCCAGCAGGAAAGAATCAGCATTAAAGGAAACAGTGGCACTCACAATTTGGCTTTCCTTCTCAAGTGATTTTCCTGTATGTTTTTCACTTGCGTCTTACATTTTCCTTACAAAATTCATTGACTTGAGCCCAGATCTTGTAACCTAAACTCTTATGAAAACACACAAAGTGAAAACAGATTCTTAAATTCTGGAATACTACCATAAGGCAACCTCCTTTGAAAGTGGGAATATTAACAAGTTGATGTAGAGATTCTAACACGTAGACCTGTGTTCCCTCCCCCTGAATCTGGGCTCTGTGCCTGCTTTGTTCCCAGTTTGTAGACAGGCCTTAAGAAATGGGTCGCTCCTAATTCCTGTCTCTTGGGATTCTGCACACCTGAAGCCCAATCACCGTGCTCCAGGGATGCCTGAAGAGATTCACATGAAGGACAACTCAGGCCCCCAAGCCCCAGCCCTGGTTCAGTCCCCAGCTGACAGCCAGCACCGGATTCCATCCAAGTCAGGGAACC
The DNA here is from genome assembly GCF_003369695.1 of Bos indicus x Bos taurus. Classification (NCBI taxonomy): domain Eukaryota; kingdom Metazoa; phylum Chordata; class Mammalia; order Artiodactyla; family Bovidae; genus Bos; species Bos indicus x Bos taurus. The sequence continues at coordinate 155,686,901 of NC_040076.1, forward strand.
ATATCAGAAGAGATTCAGAAACGCGCTGTCCCAGTGAGCCCTGCCCAAATGGCAGATCTAGGAGCAAAACAAAATATTATTATTGTGGGTTTTAGGGTGATTTGTGACATGGAAGATCAGTGAAATTTGTTTGGGTTGGTTTGACCTAGAGAGGCCTTCTATTGAACATAAGGCAGAGTCCCCTGGTCTGAGTTGAGGGATTTTGTGTCCTTACATATAAGTCAAAGAAATGATCTCTTCTGTGAACATGAGTCTCTCCGTGTGGGCCTTGGGCTTAGTGGATTTGTGGTTGGCCTGTGTTCTCGTGGTGTGGTCTTACTCAGGTCACAGGGAAACGTCACGGTTTCCACAGGATGGAAAGGTATTCAGTGAGACGAGCTGGGTTCCTTTTTGTCAACCAGTCCTGAAGATCCCGTGGAGGAGGGCACGGCAGCCCACTCCAGTATCACCTGGAGAATCTCACAGACAGAAGAGTCTGAGATGCTACGGTCCATAGGGTGGCAAAGAGTCGGACCCGACCGAAGTGACTTGGTACACACAGGACAGTGGGAATATTTCCTTTAAGGAAAGGAAGTGAGATTTGTGACAGATGACACTGGAATTCCAAGTTTCCATTGTGTCTCCTTCATTCTTGAGCCTCTTTGACTTCAAGGTGCCAAAGTATGTCTCAGGGGACTGGGATAGGCTTCAACTCTCAACAAGGTCATGTTTTAAAGTCACAGTGTGGCTTCATCTGCCTCGCAAACACTTAGGGTTAGGTCCTTGACCGGGCCAAAGCTTAGAGATGGCCTGGACCCAGTGACTTGAGTGCTGATGACTTCCTTAAGAAAGATTTCATCTTGGTAGGGAAGAACATGGGACTTTCCAGATGGTAAAGAACCCGCCCGCCAATGCAGGTGACATAAGAGAGGAGGGCTCCATCCCTGGGTCGGGAAGATCCCCTGGAGGAGGGCATGGCAACGCACTCCAGTGTCCTTGCCTGGAGAATCCCATGGGCAGAGGAACCTGGTGGGCTACACTTCACAGAGTCTCAAAGAATCAGACAGGACTGAAGGAACTTAGCAGGCACTCGGGGGAAATATCTAAGGGGCGGTGAGATTCACTTGCTACAGACCAATAGGACCCCGATCTTGCATAAGCATTTCGGGCATTTCGGACAGGAGTCTTGTCAGGTCTCAGAGTAGGTGTTGCAGGAAGGACTAAAGCAGCCAGTGACATGCCCGTTCCGTTAGCCATAAAACCGACGCTTTCTTGGGGTGGGGTGGGGGGGTTGCCCTTCTGAAGTCCTTCCTGTTGCTTGTTTCTTACAAGTGATTTCATGCATTCGGCAATACAGATCAAGCCCACGACACAACAGCTTTTACACACACACACACACACACAGAGACACACACACACAAACACACATACACGGCCCAAAAGTACAAATTTTCTGAAGCCGAGTCGTGGTTTACACTTCATGTATTTTATATTTCTCTTGAGCCTCAGGCCGCCTCAGAGGAGGAGTTTCCCCGGCTTGCGCCCTGACGGCAGCAGGCTGGCTTTTCTAGAGTCCCCTGCACCGTCCAGGCAGCAGGGCGCCCCTCGTCTGTCCGTCTCCGCTCTGCCCAAGAGGGGACCCCGAGCCACTGGCAGGTGGCGGGCGCGCCGCTGGAGGACTCCGCCCGCGCAGCTCGGTATCCGCCAAGCTCAGCTGGCTCGGGCCGGGCGGGCCGGGCACGGGGGCGCGGACTCTGCGCCCCCCGCCAGCCGCTGTCGCCCTGGCCGCCCCCTCACCAATCCCCCCCAGCCCACCCCGTGCCAGGCGCGCCGCCGCCCCTCCGGCCGCTCGCGCAGGCCGGATCTCCTCGAATTTCAACACAAAGGGAATCCTCGGCCGCAGGAAGTGCATCACCAGGAAGGGGGGTCGGGGCGGGGAGAGGGGGGCGTGCCTCCGCCCCGACAGCCCGCCCCCCGGGGGCCTGGACGTGTCGTGACGACAGCCTCGGGGTCCCCCCGGCGCCCCCGCAACTGGAGACCCCGGAGGCCTGGGGCCCGCTCTCGCCCGGCGGCGCTGACCCGGCCGCCCCGGCCTCTGCTCGCGGGCGCCCGCACCTGGGCTGCCCCTCGTGCCCCAGCCCTGGTCCCCTCCCCGACTTGCCTCCCGCACGCCCTTCCCCTGCGGACTTTTCGTGGAAGCCGGGCTGCAGGTGCCCCGCTCCCGGCGGCGCTGCGCCCCCAGCCGGGGCCAGGCTTCCCCGGGGCAGGACGCAGGGCGGGAGGGCGTCCCCGGGCCAGCGGGGCGGCGGGCCCGGAGGGCCGCTTTCGTTTCCCGGACGCCGGCCGGGGGCCCGGCCGGGCTTGCTACCCGGAGCCGCGAGCCTGCGAGGGGGAAGGCCGGCGAGGCCCCGGCGCGCCCGGCCCTCAGCGTTCTCACTAGGCAGCCTCACGGGTGTTTACTTACGTGGCGATTTTCAAATCGATAGCAACAGCAAACTTTTCTAGAAAGGTTTTGTTCCCCTTTCCCCGCAGAGTGGGACCCCGTTCACCGTCCATATAAAAAGCTATTATATCACTTCGTTCTCCTCGCTTAGCGTGGCCTGCGGGGACCAGTGGTCATCCGCGGGCGAGGGGCTGAAGGCTCCGTCTCGGGGCCGGGGATGGGAAGGTGCGGAGACCCCGGCGGCGCCGGTGTCCCGGTTGAGACACCCGCGGACCTGGGGAGGGGGCCGCCCCCGGGGGCGCGGGCGCGGGGCTCGGCGGGGGCGCCGGGAGGGGCCGGCCCCGGGGCGCGGGCGGCCGGGTACCTGCCCGACCTGTCTCCTCCCCTTCGCCGACACCACACCCACGGGACTCCGGGCTCCCCGGGAGAGGGCCGGCGCGGAACAAAGGGGTCTTTGTTCCCCGGCTCCCGGGGCCGGGAGCGGCGCTCGCTCGCGTCTCCCCGCGCCCCGAGCCTCACGCAGCCCCGAGCGCCGCCCTCGCGACCCCCGCGCCGGCGGTCAGGGCGCGGCGCCCGGCAGGGAGGGGGCCCGCGGCGGGGGGACGGGGCTCCCGCGGCCGCGGGGGTGGAGGGCGGGCCAGGCGGCCTCGCCAGGCGGGCCGGGCGCTGCGGGCCGGGCCGGGCGGGCGCCCCGGGGCTGCCCCCGCCGGAGCCGCGCCCCCGCCCTCGCGTGCTCCCGCCGCTCGCAGCGGCCCCTCGCCGGCGCCGGCCCCCTCCCGGCCGGCCCTGCGCTCCCCACTCGCTTCTTGGCACTTTCCTCCCGAGCCATCCTCCGGCACAAACTTTGATGGAGAATTTCACACAGCGCTGGAAAGATGCCGGTTATGAAAGGATTGCTGGCGCCCCAGAACACCTTCCTGGACACCATCGCCACCCGCTTTGACGGAACACGTAAGTCTTGCACTTGGATGAGTTGCATATATGTATTTTTTTTTTTTAAACGATCTTTTCTCATATAAATTACTTTCGTTCCCACTGTCCATTTTGCACCAGGGGAGTGTGTTACCTTCGCTTCCTGCCGAGGTGTCTTTTGTGGGGAGAATTTTTTTTTTTTTTTTTCCAGTGTAGTGTTAACACTTCGGTGTATTTGGCCCCCTTGATTCTTGGGTTTGTCAAGGCTGGAAAAGAATCTGAAGAAAGACCTACATCTGTGTCCACTGTGGGACCCGTAATGTCTCTTTAAAAAATCGGTTTTTATTAATTTTATAAGGTGAAGATGAAAATTGTCCATATTGGTGAATTGCCAATCTATCTAGAGTTTCAAGGCTCCGTGGACAGAGGAGCCTGGCGGGCTACAGCCCATGGGGTCGCAAAGAGTTGGATAGACTGAGCGCGACTAACACAACAACAAATCATAGGGAGAGTTTGGAGTGTTCTTTTTCGGTGGAGCTTCATTCCGAAAAGTCTTTTGAATAGGCATGATCCCATCTGAGTTTAAGAAATGCAACTAGAATCAAGATCACCAAGTGTAAGCTTCCTGTAGAATTCTAAGCGTTCTGAGTTGATCAGAATATCGATTCCTACTTCTCAGGTAGAATAAAATACCTTTCGATCTGGAATTACCCTAGCACTCCAGAAGAGACTATTGTGGAAAGAGATGCGGGGCATGCTAAAGGCTGATCTATCATAAGAGAAACTTTCAACATACACATATGTATTTTGAGGGCGAAAATCACTGGACGTTTAGCTTGTTTAAGCTTCAGTTTAAAAGCAAAGATATGCCCTGTGGATTCTTGGAGACGTGATCACATCTGCGAATGGTTCTCTTTCAGGACCACGGTCAGGTCCCCCTTACTTCCGGGCTTCTCAAGCCCTCCTTCAACAGGGGCGGTTGGTTTTCCTTTGCAACGAGCAGTCTGTGCTTCGCCCGCAGCAAAAGCTATCACTTGGTTTCTCTATGAATGCCCACACCGGCCTCCTAGCTTGCGTTGCTTCTGCGTGTTGTCTTTCCTTTTCTGCCTATACACAAAACTGTGTAGAAAAGGCTTGTAGTGTTTCCGATATCACTTTTTAGGATGATGGCATATATCTCGGAGTTGATGGGGGAGCACACATGTAACAATTTTCACTCCAGGAGTCTGGATACACGGTCTTACTACCGGTGGGAAGTAAATCCTGGACTTATGCGCTTCAGGAGTAGTTAGGAAAGTTTATGTGAGGAAGAAATGAAATATTTACTGGATTTTGTTCCGTTTTTATTTTTGACATCCAGCCTACTTGGGGTGGTTGTTGTGAACATTCTTTCCGGTGGTTTTATCTTTATCTGTAGCCTTTCCCTCCCCTGTTATGTTCTAGATGTGTCAGACGGTATGAGTGAAGAGCAATGCTATGGTCTTAGTCAGATGATAAGAAGAGAAAATATCATTATTAGGCTTTCAAACCCTTGCCAATGCCATCATCATACCCACCACCCAACCTCTACACAACATCACCACTGCTGTCTTCATGCATGATTGTGGTTACTACTATTTATTACATTAGGAACTGATTAGGTTCTAGTGGATGTTATTCTTGAAGTTGAAATTTTAAACCCCAAAGACTTTTGATATTGATTACAAATACATCTATTGAAAATGAACTAATTGGTAAACGGTGGTTGCTTATTTCATTGTCATTTAAAGTTGAATGGAATTCGGTGTGTTCCCAGCATAGCCCTGGGAATGTCAGCAGGGCTATTTTTAGGTATCAGTTGCTAATGAGAGGAGGCTTTGGATCATCTGTAAGAACACCTCTGCCTCTTTCACTGTAACATTTGATAAACAGAGGACATGTAAGAGAAGGAATGGTGTACTACTGAATAGCTCTTTTTCTATTTTGACTACACATTCATGTGAATAAAATAGAAGGTTAGAGGTTTTAAAGCCTTGTTTGGGAAGATCATCATCACATAACCAGCATTTAGTATAATAGCAGAACTGAAACTGTAGAGGGAGAGCATGCTTGGTCTGTGCTGCAAGGGTCTGTGGAATTCCTGGAGGGGACCACTGTGTATGAAATCAATCTGAAAATCAGTGGAGCACAGCATATAATGATACCCCTCATCCCAACAAACCCCATTCGAGGAATAAGGAATCTGTCTTCTCATTTGCACTTCCTTAGAATTGCAAGAAGACCTGAATAATCTGAAACTTAAAAAAATACTTTAAGCAAAAGTTAGCCACACATTTTGCTGTATCTAGCATCATGGCAAACCATTTCAGCTAAATATTTAGTTTATCGTTTTCTATTTTTTTGTATTGACACAATTTTATTAAGTATAATTACTGTCCCTGAAACTCTTTTCCTATGATCATCCTCTCTCTTGATTTTTTTAGAACAGTCATTTATTTCCTTGGGAAAGATAAAACTACTTGCAAGTTTTAAATTTGCAAAATTACCACTTGCCCAAATAAAAATTATACTGGAGAAAGAATAATGCTACTGCACTCAAAACATAGTGTGTTTATTTGGTACATTTTCTGCCTTATTTGTTAGGTATATTTTATAGTCATGTTAACTTCTTACTCTGTTTTATTTTGGGCAATATCATTGAAAAAATAAGGGATCAAACAATAACCCTAGCAAGCCCCCTTAGTTAACCACCATGCGGTATTATTATTATCCCTATTGACTTAATACTGTAGTGGAAAATAATAAATCTTGAAACATCATCTAAAAATTTCTCCCAGGAAAAATTAAATATATGACAATAAAAGCCTATAACATAACCTATAATTTATCAGTTGCTGTATTATCACAGAACAACATCAAAGAAGTTAATAATGCTTTTTATCACCTACTGATGCTTTCCCTGGGTTTCCCTGGTGGCTCAGTCAATAAAGAATCCACCTGCAATGCAAGAGACCAACTTCAATGCAGGAGACCTGAGTTTGATCCCTGGATCCGGAAGATCCCCTGGAGATAGAAATGGCAACCCACTCCAGTATTCTTGCCTGGAAAATTTCATGGACAGAGGAGCCTGGTGGGCTACACTCCATGGGGTCACAAAGAGTCGGGCAAGACTGAGCAACTAAAGCACTACCAGAGACACTTTATTATTTGGCATAATAGGATATTTTTTCTTTTTCATATTTAAGAGGTGACCTCTTTGTCAGGATTGAAAGACAGTAGTGGACAGTTAACTGAAAGTTTTTCCTCGTATGCAGCATAATTTTAACAACTACTGGAAAATACAAATCTTTTCACATAAAACTACCCTAGCATATATTTACTCTTGAAGTATGTTCTCCTGGTAAACTGAATGTAAATGAGACTTAGAAAAACTAAGAACTTGGCAAGTATTGAATATGTGTACCCCATTTAGGGGGAAAAAGTAATTCCAATGAATTTCTTTGACTCAGCATATAGCCGTACTTCTCACTTGAAACAGTTAAACATACACACACACAATCTTAACATTATGACTGCATAATGTTTTATTTTTACACTTTTAATGTACTTAAAAAATTATTTTCAGAGTCGACAATTGCTTTAAGTACATGAATATTAATCTGGACAAAGGGAAGGTATAATAACAACACATAAGTGCATATTTTAAAAAACAGTTTTTCAGTGTGACAAATATTTGCCACAAGGTACCATTTGAGAAAAACACTTTTTTTTTTTTTTGAGTATATAAAACTTTCAAAGAAAAGTGTCCATTTCCAAACAAAGTGGTGCATTAGCCTACATTTTCCAGTCACATCAAAATTTGGCCGGAAAACCTTTTTCCCTTTGGGGTTAGTGAAACAAGGTCGAAGCTCTAAAGGAAGTCTGTAGCCCACTGGACTCTGTCAAGGAGCTTCCAGTCCAAGTACTCAGAAATAATGGAGGCTTAGACACTCACTCGTATTTGCATATGTTTTATGTATTCCTGCGCAAAGTGGTCCAAGGACATTTGTTAAACTGGAATGCTTCCTGTACAAAGGCAGTTCTTAATGGCTTTTCGTCTTTATAGTTTCTTCAAAGTATGTAGATCTCATAACATTGGAAGCACAAAGAGAAGGTAAGGTACCCAGTGCTGCAGGAAGGGAGCACAGTGAAAAAGGGGGCGCTGGGGACTTCCTGAGTCTTTTCTGGGCTATAGTGTGGAAAATATCATCAAAGGCATGTAGCCGATGGAAAGAGTGAGCTCCGCCGTGTGTGGGTCTGTCTGTAACGGGCTGTCCCAGGGAAACACTGGCAGAATCACCTAGCGCTGCATAGATGTCTCCCCACAAGCGGCGATTTGCAGAGGCTCGTTTGTGTTTCACACGCCACGGGAAGTCGCTGTTACTCCCGTTCTTTATGTTCGGAGGGATGGTTCCCGAGCTGGGTTTCTGCTTCTGGGCAGGGAACTGCCGCGCCCTCGGTGACTTGCCTTCTCACGCGTCCTTTAGGTCAGACATCAGGCAGGGACCAGCTGGGCCCTGTGCCCAGGGCTTCATAGGCCACAAGGTGGCAACCAAGTCATCAGCTGAGGCTCGAGGCCCCCCTTCAAGCTCACGTGGTTGTTGGAGGAATTTAGTTCCTTGGGGTTTTAGGACTAAGGCCTCTGCTTTCGTGCCTGTCTTCAGCTGGGGACTTTTTTCAGCAGCTGGTTTCCTTTGGGCTCCTGGTACAAAATCCCTCCCCAGGCGCTCTCACAGCAGAGCGGCTTACTTCTTCACGATGGAATGTAAGTCAGCCATAAAAAAACACTAAATAATGCCATTAGCAGCAGCATGGGAGGATCTAGAGACTGTCATACTGAGTGAAGTAAGTCAGAAAAGGACGACTGTCGTGTGTTTGTCTAGAATGCGGGATCTACAAAAGAAGATAAATAAACGTATTTACAAAACAGAAATAGACTCACTGATTAGAAAATAAAATTATGATTACCAAGGGGCAAGGGTGAAAGATGAAAGTGGAGGTCACTCAGTCATGTCTGACTCTTTGTGACCCTGTGGACTCTAGCCTGCCAGGCTCCTCTGTCCATGGAATTCTCCAGGCAGAATACTGGAGTGGGTTGCCATTCTCTTCTCCAGGGGCATCTTCCCAGCCCAGGGACTGAACCCAGGTCTCCCACATTGCAGACAGATTCTTGACAGTCTGATCCACCAAGGAATATTCCCAAGAATACTGGAGTAGGTAGCCTATCCCTTCTCCCGGAGATCTTCCTGACCCAGGAATCGAACCAGGGTCTCCTGCATTGCAGGCGGATTCTTTACCAGCTGAGCTACCAGGGAAGCCCAGCGGGAAACAGGGAGAGGGATAAATTGGAGATTGGGACTGACATATACACACTACTATATAAAACATAGATAAGGAATAAGGATTCACTGTACAGCACAGGAAACTCTACTCGATACTATGCAATGGCCAAGACGGGAAAAGAATCTAAAAAAGAGTGGATATATGTATCTGTATAACTGAGTCACTTTGCTGCAGAAGCTAACACATTGTAAATCAACTATACTAAAACAAAACAAAAAAAAGCAAGGATGCCTTTCTGTTAGGAGCTCACCTCCATCAGGTCCACCCAGAATAATCTCCCTTTTGATGTACTCAAAGTCAACTGATGAGGGATCTTAATCATCTGTAAAATCCCTTCTAAAATCACATGACCTGTCCATATGCAAGAGAAAGGGATTAGATGAGGTGTCACACGAGGGGTTGGAAATCTTGTGAGCTGGCTTAGAATTCAGTCTACTAACAGTGCTGTCTCACTGCTGTCCCATCACACAAAGCCTAACATTTTCACATCCGTCTTCCTGTGAAGCAGGTTTACTGAGCACAGTCTCTGTAATTCTGTATGCACATGAGCACGGTCTCTGTAATTCTGTACGCACATAAACTCGCATCTGAATCCTGGTGAATATATGGCCCAACTCACGGGGCTGAGGGTGTTTCTTTATATTTGGTGAAGATGTGTGAGTCAGCGCAGCCTAGGACGTGTTTTGTCAGCTGTGTTATCAGATTCTTCATTCTCTGATCTAGGAAAAATGTGGGAGACATAAGGATATTTTCAGAATATTAATCCCAGTCTTTTGACAGTGTGCGCACTCTTTCCAGATAAGGAGGATTCCTGGGGGTCTGTCGGTCTGCGTACTGGAGGGTGAGCAAGCCCACAGCCGTGGCATCCGTCTAGGATCCAAGACGAGTCCTTGCGCCCTGAGCTGACCAAGCTGTTTCCACTTTATTTACCTTCAGAACCACTTGTGTAACTGGGCCAGTATGTGGACTGTTTTGAAGCAGTATGTTTTCCATCTCTTTTTTATGCCTCTAACCATGTTTCAAATTTTAAGAAACTCCACATTATGCACTGTGTGTTGAAGTTGACTATGTTAAATTAAATAATTTTCTTTGCATAAGCTTTATCCCAAGTTTACGAAAACATAGAAAAGAAGAAAAAAAGAGGGAGAGGGAAGAACAAATTGAGAAGAGGGATGAGTAAGGAGGGAATTATTTATTTTCACTCTTTTGACTTGAGAGATGAATTCTTTATCCTGCAAAAGACTTATCATGTAGGTTCTCAAAACTTTCCTGCAATGAACAAAGTGTTTGATTTATAAGAATTTGGATTTAGGTATTTACCAGAAACCGACTTCCCTGGTGGCTCAGTGGTAAAGAATCAGCCTGTAAATACAGGAGATGTAGGTTCGATCCCTGGCTTAGCAAGATCCCCTGGAAGAGGGCATGGCAACCCACTCTAGTATTCTTGCTTGGGAAATCCCGTGGACAGGGAAGCCTGGTGGGCTACATCCATAGGGTTGCAAATGAGTCAGACATGACTTGGCTAACAAGAAATGCATTTCTTTGAATGAGTGAGATATACTAATAAAAGAAAAATTTTGCTACATGACCTTTAAAAGTACCAGATAATTTTGTTTTGACATCATCATACATGATGAAGAGCATGGAGAGGTAAACATGTTAAGGATGGGAGCTATACCCCAGTGTATTTTTCCTAGGCTCTGGCATTTGGTGTTGCCTGTAGACCAGACACGATGCTCTTCTGGGAAGGCGCATTCTCTCTTAGGACGTCTTTACTTTATTCAGTGAGTCCAACATTTCCTCGAGGACATTTAATCCACGCTGACTCTATACAAAGCCATTATGCTAGGATCCTCGGGGTAAATCAGGCTTGTCCTTCTCTAAAAGAGGACAGGAAATGTATGCACAGATCCCATTGTCGGGTCGGATGCGAGTGTTCAGCAAGTGAAGGAAAGGGCTGTGCGCGTTTGGCTGAGGGAGGAATAGCTTCTCCAGGGGGCATCACACAGTAAATGACTTCCGGGTGGGCATGCTTGGCTCGTATAAGATAAGGGCAAAAAATAATCTTCCATTTACTTTGCCTACTTGTGTAGCACTTGTCACTGAGCCTAGGAAACTGAAGACACTCCTTTTTTTTCTTTTTTAAACTCAAATATAGGTGATATACAATATTATATGTTACAGGTGTACAATATAGTGATTCGCAAATTGCAAAGGTCATATTCCACTTATAGTCATTATAAAACATTGGCTGTATTTTCCATGTTGTACAGCATATCCTTGTAGGTTATTTTTTACCTGAAGGTTTGCACCGTCTTAATCCCCTCGCCTATACTGCTCTCCCTCCCCTCCCTCTGAAAGTGTTCATTCTTTCCAGCTAGAGATTACTCGCAGCTTCCATGAGAGTTTACGATATTTTTCAGCTTCTACCCATTAAGGGTTACAATACTTGGTGTCTGAATTTTAACCTGGGCTCTCTGAACGAAGCTGAGAGTCTCAAGCTCATGGGCTTCAGTGGGAAAGAGCTACATTGGCTTGGTCTTGCCTTTGAAAAAGCAAGATATTATTTTATTGTGTGTGTGTGTTTATCTGGCTCTTATGTCTAGATGCTTTGAATTAATTCTTATAGGCTGTCCAAGTGTGTAAACCAAATCCCTAAGATCCTTTTTCTTACTGTGTCTTAATAAAGCCTTCACACTTGAGCAAGGGTCCCCTATTACGCAGTGAAATTGTGTGGTATTCATTTGTTTATGGATATCTGCTTTGCCCACAAAGCCAGCTTTCCTTAGGAAAGGGGAAGATTGATTTCTGACTGCGTGGCTGAGTGCCTTTCTCCCCCAGGGCTGCTCACCCCTGTGTTGTTCTGTAGGACTATGCCTGTGAAGAGGAAAAGTAATTGAGGGTGTGCTAGCCCCCGTGAAGCGACTGGAGAAACGCCAACCCTCAAAGGGACAGAACTGCCACTTCTTCAGAGACAGTAGGAATAGGCCTATTTGCTGATCCTGTCTAAACACTGTTTTTAAACCCATTTTGGTTTAGCAGCGCCTGCAAACAAAAACGATGAGGTTTCAACTTCATCTGTGGCATAGTTCGTACTTAACAACTGCAGCAACTGAAGAGTTTTCTCAGTAATTTAAACAGTCAAATGTGGTTCTTGGCTTATAAATTCCCTGGAAAATTAATTTTGCTTTCCTTTTTAGCTGTTAATACAACTAACTATCTCCCTTAAGCCCTTCAAAATTCACATGACCCCAAGTGAACAAATAATCTTTTCTAGCCCAGGAAACCTATTTGTTCTCTGGCACTGTAATTGGCATCCCACCCACCCATCTCTTCAGGCTGGAGCTCTGAGCTAGCCCGAGCGGCCCGTCCATCTCATGGGTCATCAGGCTTGAGGTTTCACGTGGAAATGCCATGATTTGGTGCCTTGCTTCTCTCTTGCTGCTTCTGCTTTAGTTTGGATCCTGTTTCTCCTGGGCATGATGGCAGCTTTACTCTTCTAGACTCTTGCGGGCATAAGCCTCTGTCTGACCCACTTGTGGCCCCTTTCAGTCTGCATTGTCCCGAGAGTAATTTTCTGTAAAAGCAGTGTCATCATTTAACCCTGTAACAGACGGTTCCCTGCCACCTCTTAGAGGGGCTCCAAAGCCCTCAGTGTCATCTGACCCCAAGGCCACTCTCAGAATCCTGTCCAGCCGCTGCCTCCTAAGGCTGCAGACACCGTCACCCGGAACCTTCCGGGTCTCTGCCTGGCACCTGCCCTGAGGCTGCAGAGAGTCAGGCGACCTTTTCCCTAGCTGCCACAGTGCCTTGCTCAGGCCGTGCCTTAGTCAGCTCTTCTGTGTGTGCTGACGACCTGCTTTCAGCACTCAGCCATCAGCTTCTCCCAGCTTCCTCTCTTGGGCTTATGCTGGGAAGAAAGTCTGTGCTCAATAAATGTTTCTTTGGGTAAAAGAATTCACATTTCTTGAAGACCAGGTTTGTATATTGACTGCCTTTATTGCCTTTCAGTGATAACTGCTGCCCTATTTATACAGAACAATGTGCTTAAATGTAGTTTTGAAACATAATTCTAGACTGGCTTCTAGCCCTTCATTTCCACATGGGTGAAGTGCTAATTTCTTTTACGGAACTCTGATGGTAACAGTGACTCCCACTTGGGGCCTGTCTGCGTTCCTGCTGTGTGGCTGGCTGTGTGGCTGGCTGCTGCTTTATCTGTTCCTACACAGACCCGGCTCAGCAAGGAGGCAGGCACTTCAGCGCCCTTTCTGTACCAGATGACAGGACTCAAGCTCCAAATTTTCCCAGCGTTATCACAGTAGCCTGTGATTTTTCTACTATAGCCTGTGATTTTTCTACTATATCACACTGCCTCTAAAATGTGGTTTTTTTAATAGTAAGTATAAACAGGCTGGGGCAATGTGTGATGGCATTTCTAGTTTCTGACTCTTGCAAAAAGGGATTTCTGCTTTAAAGAGTTTAGCCTTTTCTGGTTCATATACTGTTTTCCCTTTTGATACTTGTCATTTAAGGAATGTTTTTCGATTGGCACTTAAGACTTGTATCTGGAACTACTAAGTGCACTCACTTGCAAAGCAGTTTTGCTCATCAAAGAATATCTACTGTCCATTTTTTTAAAAGAAAAAAGTAAACCCATCTTCTTTGAGATTTTGGTCCTTAGCATTTACTGACTTTAGAACTTTCTGTGGTGTTTTTGTTGTCAGGCTAAGCTTTCTATAGAAGATATTCTAATTCTTATTGCTGTTATAGTGACATCTTTTTGTATTTTTACACTACTCATGTCTTACACAGGAAATTCTTCTACTTATTTTGAGTCAACTTTTATGGGAGGAATATATTCTCCAGTGTTACGCACTTTTCAGTTCAGTTCAGTCGCTCAGTCGTGTCCGAATCTACGACACCGTGAACCTCAGCACACCAGGCCTCCCTGTCCATCACCAACTCCCAGTTCACCCAAACTCATGTCTGTTGAGTCGGTGATGCCATCCAACCATCTCATCCTCTGTCGTCCCCTTCTCCTCCCACCTTCAGTCTTTCCCAGCATCAGGGTCTTTTCCAGTGAGTCAACACTTCGCATGAGGTGGCCAAAGTATTGGAGTTTCAGCTTCAGCATCAGTCTTTCCAATGAACACCCAGGGCTGACTCCTTTAGGATGGACTGGTTGGATCTCCTTGCAGTCCAAAGGACTCTCAAGAGTCTTCTCCAACACCACAGTTTCAAAAGTATCAATTCTTCAGCGCTCAGCTTTCTTTACAGTCCAACTCTCACATCCATACACGACCACTGGAAAAACCATAGCCTTGACTAGATGAACCTTTGTTGGCAAAGTAATGTCTCTGCTTTCCAATATGCTATCTAGGTTGGTCATAACTTTCCTTCCAAGGAGTAAGCGTCTTTTAATTTCATGGCTGCAGTCACCATTTGCAGTGATTTTGGAGCCCCCAAAAATAAAGTCTGACACTGTTTCCACTGTTTCCCCATTTATTTGCCATGAAGTGATGGGACCAGATGCCATGATCTTCGTTTTCTGAATGTTGAGCTTTAAGCCAACTTTTTCACTCTCCACTTTCACTTTCATCAAGAGGCTTTTTAGTTCCTCTTCACTTTCTGCCATAAGGGTGGTGTCATCTGCATATCTGAGGTTATTGATATTTCTCCCGGCAATCTTGATTCCAGCTTGTGCTTCTTCCAGCGCAGCGTTTCTCATGATGTACTCTGCATATAAGTTAAGTAAGCAGGGTGACAATACACAGCCTTGACGTACTCTTTTTCCTATTTGGAACCAGTCTGTTGTTCCATGTTCAGTTCTAACTGTTGCTTCCTGAGCCTATTTTAACCTCAACCCAGAAAGCTGTTTCTACTGTGACTCCACGAGCGCTGGAGGAGAGTGAGTGTCTTGGGGCTGCAGCTTTCGTATCGCTCTGTAACTTTTGGTTTGAATAAAAGTAATGTGGTTTAAGTAAAAGATATGATAATGGCTATTTGCCTAGCATTTCAGTATATCCGTTCTTTCATTCCATCGCTTGAATTACTTTTGAACTGATCGATAAAAAGTGGCTTCCTATTGTCATTTTTAAGTACATGTATTTATTGTAAGGGAAGCTGAGCATTATTTAATATATTTAAGTTCTATTTAAATTTCCTTTCCTGAGCATATTTGTTTATTCATATTCATTACCCTTTTTTAATTAAATTGTTTCATTCCCTTTTTGACATTTGTGAGCTCGTTACATAGTAACACATGGAGCACTTTATTAGTGATGTGAATTGTGTATGTTTCCTCCAGTTTTGGTGGATTTTAGCATTTTTATGTAAATAAATTAATCAATTTTCCTTTTATGATTTCTGTGTTCTGTGCCATACTTAAAGAGATGTTTTCTATTCTGAAATTATTAAAAAGATATATCCTATATATATATGTGTTCTGTGTGTTCTACCGTAGTTTCATTTTGTATATTCATTTTTTCTACTCAATACATTGTATAATTTGATCTATTGAGTACAATGTAGGGATCAGATTCTTCCTTTCTAGATCTGTATCCATTTTTCTAACAATATTCTTCCATAATTCTCTTCCATGCTGATTTTAAATGTCTAGATTATCATATTCTACATTTGTCTGTGTAATTCTATTTTTGACTTATTACATTCATTTATCTTCTTCTTAATGTGTAGTTTCAGTTTTAATTATAGAAGTTTTATGTGTGTTAAAAGTCTCATTCTATTCTGTTTCCCCTCCAGAATTTTACTTGGCTAATCGTACTTATTTGGAAGTCCACAGGAACTTAAGAATCAGATTATCTAGTGGGAAAAACCCCTCATGGTATTTTTAATGCAATCTCCTGTAGGAAAATAACATTTTTATAATGTTGAAAATTCATATCCAAAAATTTGCTGTATATTTTTATCTTTCACATCTTTTGGGGGGGATTCTCAATAAAGGTCTTGCGTATTTCTGGTTTATTTGATGCCTAGTAATTTTATCTTTGTAACTGCTAGATAAAAATCGATTCTTTCCTTCCACTGATTAGTGTTTCTAATGCAGTCATGTTTATTTATTTGAAGCCTATTGATTCTTACATTTTTTATTTTTCAGTCAGCTTACTGAGTTTCTATTATTCTTTGTAATAATTTTGCACTTGGATTTTTTAGGTTTTTAGATAAGAAATAATATTGCTGTCAAATAATAAAAAGTTTGCTTTATTTTCAATTTTCACAGCTGTTACTTTTGTCCCTTTAATTTTTCTGTTGTCTAGTTGTTTTGGCTAGTATTATAAATACTAAAAAAATGGTGATGATAAAGAACATCTTTCTTGTTTTTGACTTCAATGGGAATTATTTTAGTGTTTTTCTAATAAGAATTTTTCTGGTTTTTAGTTTGAGAAATATTTTATTATTAAGAGATTTTGTTATGTGTTCTTATTTTATCAAGCAGTTTAATCAATTCTTTTCATAACCTTTCAAGTAATTCTGTGGTTCTTGTTGAATCAGTTAATAGATTCTTTTGACAGATTTTATAATTTCAACTATCTTTCAATAAAAATTTCTTGAATGTCTTGCTGGTTTTTACTTGTTAATATTTTATTTAGCACTTCACTTAGAATTTTACTTGTTAGTGTTTTATTTAGAATTTCAGAGTGTGTGTGTGTGTGATATTCATTTTTTGTATGTGTATGTTATTGGCTTTTTGGTGGGGGGATCCACACATCCATATTTTTGCCAGTTTTAATGTGGTCTCATTGGGTTTAATATTGGTACCAGATTGTTCTTAATTTAATATATTATCAGTCACTGTTACATTAAAACAAGTCAGGATGGGCTGGTAGGTCTCCAGTTAGTTCTGCAGCTTCGGCTCATGGCAGTTTTCTAGTGGTGTCTCAGATGTCTGTGTACTGAATGCAGTCCTTACTTGAATGGGTCCTTAAATCTGAAAGATGCCCAGCAACAACACACATCTTGTATCCTGGCATTTTCCAGGTGAAAGATAGGTATGCATGTCCTTTCCTAGAACAGCACGCATGTTGCACAACACCCCCCGTAACACCGTGTCTTGCAACATGCGTGACACTACAGGCCCACAAGCTAGTGTGCTCGGTAGGAGACATGGGCTAAGCGTGCATGAGTGTGTGACATTTGTATCTATCGTGGGCACCCATACTGGGGCAGTGTTACTGACCCCTTAACATCAAAAGCCACAAATCTGCTGAATAAGCATCAGCATGTTTTCATTTTTTAAATTAGTATCTGATGTCAGAAAATTGTGCCTGCAAGTGACAATTCATCCCAGAAAGTAGCTTGGTCATAATTGCTGTGCACCATTGTTACCTAGTTCAGATTCATACTGCTTGCTGCACAACAGGTCAGTAAGTCAAGCGACGAGTTGTTGCGGCAAGGAGTATTGATTGTATTTGAAAAGCCAGCAGACGACGAAGATGGTGGACCAGTGTCCCAAAGAGCCTCTTACCTGAGTTAGAATCATTCAGGCTTCATTTATCCTTAAAGGGTAGGAGGCTGTTGCAAACTTCTTGGTGCAAAAGTCCTTTGTTCTTGCAGCTGTCCTTATAAGTCTGGTACAGTGTTCCTAAAAAACTCCAAGACAATTGTTCTTTTCAGGTCTACAATTTGTTAATCTCTATGTGAATGGAAAAGTGTTATACCTTTAAACTTCAGAGCCTCAACAATGGGTATTCTGTGTATTTCCGGCTCTAGGCAATGTTCTTTTACAAACGTCTGGAGTCAGCTTGACTAAGCTGGGGCCACACAGCACAGATTAGAGGGAAAGGAAAGGAAAGGAAACAGTCTCTCAGTCGTGTCCGACTCTTCGCGACCCCATGGACTGTAGCCTACCAGGCTCTTCCCTCCATGGGATTCTCCAGGCAAGAGTACTGGAGTGGGTTGCCATTTCCTTCTCTAGGGGATCTTCCCCACCCAGGGATCAAACCTGGGCCTCCCACATTCCGGAATAGGCAGACGCTTTAACCTCTGAGCCACCAGGGAAGCCCAGAGGTAAAGGAACAGACCCAATAAGTTTGCTCTTCTCTACGGGGGCATGATTTTCCATTTAGATCAAAGAATTGATCTTCTAAATGAATTTCATTCATTCCTTCTTTTTTTTTTTTTTTTGGTGAAGTTTATAATAGTATAATTCACATGCCATATATATGGAATTTAGAAAGATGGTGACGATGACCCTATATGCGAGACAGCAAAAGAGACACTGATGTAAATAACAATCTTTTGGACTCTGCGGGAGAAGGCGAGGGTGGGATGATTTAAGAGGGTAGCTTTGAAATGTGTATATTATTGTATGTGAAGTGGATCACAGGTCCAGGTTTGATGCATGAGACAGTGTGCTCAGGGCTGGTACACTGGTGACCGAGGGATGGGAAGGGGGGGGGTGGGAGGGGCTCCAGCATGGGGAACACATGTCCACCCGTGGCTGATTCATGCCGATGTTTGGCAAAAACCACCACAATATTGTGAAGTAGTTAGCCTCCAATTAAAATAAATATATTAATTTAAAAAAATTACATACCATGAAATCATCCCTTGTAAGTATAATTCAATGAGGTTTACAGAAAACCTGTAGTCATAAAACTACCACCACATTCAAGATAGGCAACGGTGTCTTCCCCTTCCCACCAAAGGTATTACCCTCCTCCCACCTCCAGTCTCTAGGGACAACTAATTTATTTTTTCCCCTTCTTATAGTTTTACCTTTTCTAGGATACATGGCTACTGTGAAACCGTATAGCGTGTAGCATTTTGGTGTGGGCAGGGTGCTTCTGGCCTCTTTCACTTACCATAATGCTTTTGCAGTTAATTTTTTTGCATGTGTCAGTAGCTCTGTTTTATTGTTGAAAACTTTATTCAGTTTTAAATTTGAGTTTCCTGGTACACAGAAAAAAATGAAGCAACAGTGGGTTAATGTATTGATTCAATAGTAGAAGAACTTAGTGTTCATACCATCAAAGTTTTCTATGAAAAATTGGTTAATTTTAATAATACTTGAGTTTTTGCATCAAATTCATGGATGTAAGTAAAGCTTTCCCAAGCTTGTCTTATAGAAGATAAATCATATATTAAGTGTTACCGTAAATTCAGTTAAATGAATCCTTAAAAATAAAATTACTTGTTTTGTGGTGACAAGAAAAATGTAAATCTGATGGAGTATAGTGTCATAGTGAAGATAACACATGTCAAATTAAAAAATATATGCAGGAGGAAGAAATGTGCTTCAACTTGGTTGTACATTTTTGTGTCCAAAAAGTTGTATATTCTAGCAATCATTGGAGAAAGAAATTCATGGAGAAGAAAGTGACAACCCACTCCAGTATTCTTGCCTGGAGAATCGCATGGACAGAGGAGCTTGGTGGGCTACAGTCCGCGGGTCGCAAAGAGCCGGACACGACTGAGCGACTTCACTTTACTAGCAATCATTATAGAGGGTATCATGCTCATAATTACCAAATATGTTTATATGTGAAGAATTTATTATAGCAGTCACACTATGTGATAATTGTTAAATACAGGAAAGCATGTGGTGTGCAGAACTTGGTTTTTCTTTTTATTGCCATCATCAGCCAGAATTTTAAACTGTCTGAGCGTTTGAATGAATGCTTTGTAAACAGCCTAAGTGCCTGACAATTATTATTCTTTTCTGAATGAGCTTTTTGTACTTTCTTTTCATTTTGTTTGAAATCACTTGAAAATATTTAGTCAAAGAATTTAATCAGCAGAGTATTAAAAAACTTCATTTTAATGGATAGCAAGTATTGTAAACCAAGGTTAAAGACAGGAGAACTGTGAAATGTATCACTAGATAAGAAAGGGGGAAAGTGAAACAGTAAGAGCTCTAATTCTGTGCTAGATTTAAGAATTTCCCTTGGGAATATTTGGAATAATTTAGCTTGGAAGACTTTGCTTCTGTCTTTAATTGGGCACATTGCTCAGTACTGAAACTGAACACAGTTGAAAAGTTCTGTCGTTTTGCAGCACCTACATTTGACAAAACACTAAGAAGAATCACAGAGATCCTTTTTATGACAATTTCTTGTATGGTAAAATTTGTATTGTACCTTTTTTGAAGGTAATTTCTCTGAGTAATGAAAGGAGCAATGAGAGATTTGGACTGAAAAACTTAGATGCTCAACATAAAAAGTAGAGGTTTTCTCACTGCAGTAAAATATTGGGGACAAATAGAATTGAAAATATTCTGTGCATAGCAGACTTTATCATGTGTCTTTAAGGTAGTTCAGCAAGTACAGAGCATTTTTTCAGTTAAAACTTTTTATGGTCTATAGCAAAGAGTTAATTGAAGATGCCTACAATTTCAAATTTATTAAGCATAAAATGCACCACTGAGGAAAACTACAGGAAATTTATTTATTATAATAATATAATATAGATACAAGAGAGATATTATTTAGATTAATACCAGCAACTTAGTGTAAAAGACAAATATCAGTTCAGTTCAGTTCAGTCGCTCAGTCGTATCTGATTCTTTGCAACCCCATGAATCGCAGCACGCCAGGCCTCCCTGTCCCTCACCATCTCCCGGAGTTCACTCAAACTCACGTCCATCGAGTTGGTGATGCCATCCAACCATCTCATCCTCTGTTGTCCCCTTCTTCTCCTGCCTCCAATCCCTCCCAGCATCAGAGTCTTTTCCAATGAGTCAACTCTTCGCATGAGGTGGCCAAAGTACTGGAGTTTCAGCTTTAGCATCATTCCTTCCAAAGAACACCCAGGGCTGATTTCCTCTAGAATGGACTGGTTGGATCTCCTTGCAGTCCAAGGGACTCTCAAGAGTCTTCTCCAACACCACAGTTCAAAAGTATCAATTCTTCAGCGCTCAGCCTTCTTCACAGTCCAACTCTCACATCCATACATGACTACTGGAAAAACCATAGCCTTGACTAGATGGACTTTTGTTGGCAAAGTAATGTCTCTGCTTTTCAATACGCTATCTAGGTTGGTCATAACTTTCCTTCCAAGGAGTAAGCGTCTTTTAATTTCATGGCTGCAGTCACCATCTGCAGTGATTTTGGAGCCCCCCAAAATAAGTCTGACACTGTTTCCACTCTTTCCCCATCTATTTCCCATGAAGTGATGGGACCAGATGCCATGATCTTCGTTTTTTGAATGTTGAGCTTGAAGCCAACTTTTTCACTCTCCTCTTTCACTTTCATCAAGAGGCTTTTTAGTTCCTCTTCACTTTCTTCCATAAGGGTGGTGTCATGGCTATGTATATAACAAATGTGTGAAAATATAATGAAAAATCATTGTGTTTAGGTTATTTTATTTCTGGTAATATATAGATGCCATCTCAAAGAAATAATTTTATGTTTCAAAATAATTTTGGGAAAATGGAAGTCTGTAGGTTCACTGATATTGTAAAACGAGTCAATAAAAAAAAAAGATGCTATACTCATTATATAATTTTATTCTTTGGTACCTATTTTAACTTTCAAAGGCATCCTCAAGTCATCATATGTTATGCCCACCTCATAACAAAATCTTCAGAACTCTTTGAAGCCACTTTTTGCCCTGCCTTAGGTCTCCAAGTACAAATGTTTTTACATTGGACTTTTAAATTACCTTTGAGATTATCTTCTGTGATAGATTGATGAAGTTGAGGAAAACTTTATCTCCCAATTTTAATTGTTAATATAAATAAAATTAAAAAATAAAAATAAAAGGGTTTATATAACACTGTCAGCTGTTTCTTTAATTTTGATATACCAGATAGCTTGAATGGAAGTGACTTGGGTTTCTCTTGCCCTGTGATTGTTCCTAAAGATTTTTATTGTCTCCTTTTTAGAGAAAAGGAGGCAGAGGATCCTAGAGAGCCTCAGGATTTTGCCTCAGACTATCACATAATTGAAAACCCATATTCTTCTTTCAACTTTACTCTGATTACATAGAAAGAAGAAAAGGAGAGGAGAATTGACAGTTAATGAAGCACAAGCTGGAATCAAGATTGCCTGGAGAAATGTCAGTAACCTCAGAAATGCAGATGACATCACCCTTATGGCAAAAAGTGAAGAACTAAAGAGCCTCTTGATGAAAGTGAAAGAGGAGAGTGAAAAAGTTGGCTTAAAACTCGACATTCAGAAAACTAAGATCATGGCATCTGGTCCCATCACTTCATGGCAAATAGATGGAGAAACAGTGGAAAAGTGAGAGACTTTATTTTGGGGGGGCTCCAAAATCACTGCAGATGGTGACTGCGGTCATGAAATAAAAAGACGCTTGCTCCTTGGAAGAAAAGTGATGACCAACCTAGACAGCATATTAAAGAGCAGAGACATTACTTTGTCAACAAAGGTCCATCTAGTCAAGGCTATGGTTTTTCCAGTGGTCATGTATGGATGTGAGAGTTGGACTATAAAGAAAGCTGAGCACAGAACTGATGCTTTTGAACTGTGGTGTTGGAGAAGACTCTTGAGAGTCCCTTGGACTGCAAGGAGATCCAACCAGTGCATCTTAAAGAAGATCAGTCCTGGGTGTTCATTGGAAGGACTGATGTTGAAGCTGAAATTCCAATACTTTGGTCACTGGATGCGAAGAGCTGACTCGTTTGATGCTGGGAAAGATTGAAGGCTGTAGGAGAAGGGGACGACGGAGGATGAAATGGTTGGATGGCATCACTGACTCAATGGATGTGAGTTTGAGCAAACTCCGGGACATAGTGATGGACAGGGAGGCCTGGTGTGCTGCAGTCCATGGGGTCATAGAGTCAGATACGACTGAGTGACTGAACTGAACTGAACTGAGTAACCATGTATCCAATGCTGTTTTTGACATTTCATTTATATTAGTTTATTTAATCGCTACAATTCTGCAAGGTAGATGTTTTTATTCCTACTTTGTGGATAGGAAATTAAAACCCAGAAAGGCTGAATAAATTGTCAAAATGACACACTTTGTAATTAGTGAAGTTGGAATGGATACATATTGTTTTGACTATAGCATTTTGTGTTTAATAAGATGACAAGCACTTGGAGCTGAATCGTAAGGCATGCCGTTTATCAGGGTTAAGACCTTAGTGGTTAGGGTTGACTTCAATTTGAGACACGAACCTTTTTTGTGCTTTTAAGAACATGTCCTTTGGGAAACTCAATTAAGAAAGTTATGAGTAGCATGTTCTCCAAATGGCATTTGGTGGATT
Source organism: Bos indicus x Bos taurus (assembly GCF_003369695.1). Classification (NCBI taxonomy): domain Eukaryota; kingdom Metazoa; phylum Chordata; class Mammalia; order Artiodactyla; family Bovidae; genus Bos; species Bos indicus x Bos taurus. The sequence goes on from NC_040076.1 coordinate 155,709,790, forward strand.
ACTTCAGCAATGGTTCTTTTTATGTGAGGGGTCGTGGCCACTGGCATTGGTCACTTGGGTGGCACACATCCAGAGCTGCCTGTAGAACATGTAACATTTTAAAACTGCCTCTGGCCAGTCAGTGGCTGTGTAGGAGCGGGAGGAGGCGTGGGGAAGGGTGGGATTATAAAGAAGCGTCAGGAAGCTTTCTGGGGCCTCCCTGGTGACTCAGAAAGTAAAGAATCTGCCTATAATTAGGAGACACGGGTTCTACTCCTGGGTCAGGAAGATCCCCTGGAGAAGGAAATGGCAAATAGATGGGGAAACACTGGAAACAGTGTCAGACTTTATTTTTCTGGGCTCCAAATTCACTGCAAATGGTGATTGCAACCATGAAGTTAAAAGACGCTTACTCCTTGGAAGGAAAGTTGTGACCAACCTAGACAGCATATTAAAAAGCAGAAGACATTACTTTGTCAACAAAGGTCCATCTAGTCAAGGCTATGGTTTTTCCAGTGGTCACGTGTGGATGTTAGAGTTGGACTATAAAGAAAGCTGAGTGCTGAAGAATTGTTGCTTTTGAACTGTGGTGTTGGAGAAGACTCTTGAGAGTCCCCTGGACCGCAAGGAGATCCAACCAGTCCATCCTAAAGGAGATCAGTCCTGGATATTCATTGGAAGGACTGATGTTGAAGTTGAAACTCTAATACTTTGGCTACCTGATGTGAAGAGCTGACTCATTGGAAAAGATCCTGATGCTGGGAGGGATTGGGGGCAGGAAGAGAAGGGGATAACAGAGGATGAGATGGCTGGATGGCATCACTGACTCAATGGATGTGAGTCTCACTGAACTCCGGGAGTTGGTGATGGACAGGGAGGCCTGGCATGCTGCAGTCCATGGTGTTGCAGAGTCGGACATGACTGAGCGACTGAACTGAACTGAACTGAAAGCTGTTAGAATGCTCTCCTGGGCATAGGGGGAAGGGTAGAATTATAGCTATAGTACTAGGAATAAGACACACTTATTCAATATTCTGTGTGTCACAACTTCTTGATGAGCAGCCTTTCTGGCATATTATTAGTTGTACTGATCCAAACTATTGCATAGAGGAGCCTTGAGAAACAAGTGAAATTGACAATGAAGCTATTGAAATTAACAACACAGAGTAATTGTTTGGCAGTAAATTCATATCAATGTTCTTTTTATCAGTAGTACAGACTTGCCTGCTCTGTTAGTTGTCTGTTGGTTAACATAGCTGGCAAGTTATGGGCTGGTTGGGAGGTCAGCTAATCCATGATCCAGCCTGGGCTTAGCTGTGCTGCGCTGGGCCTTTGACTAGGCTCACTGGCTTCTGCATCTTCAGGGTCTGCCCTGTCTGGTTGGTTCACGGGAAGCTGACCCAGAGGCGTTTCTGCTCCATACGTCTCTCTGTATATGCTGATCTGAGTCGGATTCTGTGACCATGGCAAAGGCACCATAAAGCCAGCCCAATAATAGACTTATTAAAGACTTTTCTTATCATGTTTGCTAACATCTCAATGGGCTTCCCTCATAACTCAGTTGGTAAGGAATCCACCTGTAATGCAGGAGACCCAGTTCTATCCCTGAGTCGGGAAGATCCGCTGGAGAAGGGACAGGCTACCCACTCCAGTATTCTTGGGCTTCCCTGGTGGCTCAGCTGGTAAAGAATCCGCCTGCAATGTGGGAGACCTGGGTTCAATCCCTGGGTTGGGAAGACCCCCTGGAGGAGGGCAAGGCAAACTGAGTCATTTGGGCAAACGTAGCTGAGGGAATAATGCTCCTCCCACAAGGAGCAGGCACAGAGAACGGAGCACCGGAGTCAGTAACAGCACTTGCTTTGTTAATATTATCTCTGTGGGGGTGGGGCATGCGTCTTTCAAAAATGAAAAGTTAGTTCTTAAAAAAAGTTTGGCTGTGTTTATTTTCTTTGTAAAATGACAGTCTGGTATCTTTAAATGGCTTTATTTCCTCACATGCTGTCAAAATTTAAACAGAATGCCATAGAATAGAAAATGTGTGATGTTACTTGTTCGATTTATGAAAATGTTACAAAAAGAGAGGGTCCGAATATTGGGTTGGCCAAAAAGTTCGTTCGGATTTCGCTGTAAGCTGGTGTGGATAAACCTGAACGAACTTTTTGGCCAGTCCAAAATTTCTCTGTAATGAGAAAGCACACACGTGAAAAATACACGTTTGTGTGCTGTTCTGCACAGGTCACCTACTCCGACAAGAGTGGAAGTCACAGGACCATTGCAGTCTTCCCTGTCCTGTTGATGGCATACTTCTTGTTCCTACGCACAGGTCCTTGGACACAGTTAGAATATCAAGTGCGTGTTGAATGAATGAAACTGCAAAATGCAAAGAAGTCCATTCTCATCATTTAAACGATTTTTTTATAAAGGTATTCATTCATTTACTTGACTGCACGGAGTCTTGGTCGTAGCATACAGGATCTGTATCTCTGACCTGGGATTGAAGCTGGGCCCCTGCATTGTGAGCTCAGAGTCTTAGCCTCTGGTATTCATTCATTTACTTAACTGCACGGAGTCTTGGTTGTAGCATACAGGATCTGTATCTCTGACCTGGGATTGAAGCTGGGCCCCTGCATTGTGAGCTCAGAGTCTTAGCCTCTGGTATTCATTCATTTACTTAACTGCACGGAGTCTTGGTTGTAGCATACGGGATCTGTATCTCTGACCTGGGATTGAAGCTGGGCCCTGCGTTGTGAGCTCAGAGTCTTAGCCTCTGGATCACCAGGGAAGTCCCTTGCCCTCTCGTTTAAAGGTTTCATGAAGTCAAGGACTTTCCTAGGTACGTGGAACCAAATTTGGTTAAATTACCCATGCTGGAATGCTATCTGGAGAAGGAAATGGCATCCCACTCCAGTATTCTTGCCTGGAAAATTCCGTAGACAGAGGAGCCTGGCAGGCTAATCAAACAGCAGACACAGTCATACCAGACCTACCTACAATAGTAGGGTGGGGATAACAAGAAAACCAATAGCTTTCTTTGAAAGTCAAGTTGAAGATGGTGGTGGTATATAATTTTAAATTCTACACTGAAATGGAAGGCAACAAGAGATACCTAGAATCCTTAAGGAATGTTTAGGCCCTTAACAGTTCTCCCAGTGTTTCTGTAACAAAGTCACTGGTGTGTGCTGTTTGACACAGGTGACCAGACCACTCATGGTTAGTACAATAGGGATGAAACTCCTCCAGCAGTTCAGCTGTGGTGCTGGACGTCAGTTGCAAGTGACCAGAAAGATTATAGCCAAATGCCTCTGCTTATTAGATACCTTGATATATCTATATAATACTTCCTAATTTTCCTTGTTACAAGTGCCTCTTATTTATTCTTCACATACAATGAGTAGGCATGGCAGAAATTTTATCCCCATGCTACAAATGAAGAAATTGAGTATTAATTATATCACTGCAATTCACCTTATTCGAATTTCACCACTGTTACATGTACTTATTTGCATATGAGTGTTTAGTTCTGTGCGATTTTATCACACGTGTAGATTTGTGGAACAACCACACAGTGAAGCAGTCAAGATACAGAACCATTTTATCACAAGAATACCCTCGTACAATCTTTTTACCATCACAGCTACCTCTCTCCCTACCCCCAGCAACCTTTAATCTGCTCCGTGTTTCTATAATTCTGTAGTTTCAAGAACATGGTATCAGTATTAGAATTCAATAAATATTTTTTGAGATTGACTGTTTTTCACTTAGCGTATTTCCTTGAGGGTCCATCCATGTTGGTAAAGTTGATACACACATTTATCAGTAGTTGGTTACGTTTTATTACTGAGCAGTGTTCCATCTATTTGTTTTCTAGCTCCAGCTTCTCCATCTGTAACTGGTATGGAGTTGGTTCTTAAGTTGCAACTCTAAACATGATTTGTCTGAACAAATGCTTTGAAAAAAGGCTGAAACACTCACAAGGAGTCAACAGACCTGTAAGGTATAAACCTTAGAAAACTGGTATGTGCTGCCTCAGGTGTTTAAGTGTAACCCCAGGCATCTAAGTTGTTTTCAAATATGAAGGATGAAGTGTAACAGCTTTCATTGATGTGTTTAGAGAAGGTGCCTCATTAACAATTTTCCTCAGAACTTGTGGAGAGGCTGAATCCTCATCTCTCAAATAAAAATAGAAAAGAATTAAAAATATAATTATGAGATCAATGCCCTATCTGCCTTTTAACCTGACCTTCAGCATCTTTAGGGGACTGATATTCACCTGTCCTCCTTGTCCCCCTCCCCACCCCTCTCCCAACTAGAGCAACTCTGTGATCATCTGCTTTGCATGTTGAGCTTTGCATCAACTTTCTTTTGAGGAAAGAGTTTTGTGGCAGAAATTCTGAAGACATCAGAACTGTTACCTGCACATCCTGTAACTGCGATTGTTTTACTGAATTACCTCCCCACCCAACGTCACCCCCTGTTCCAACCCACTGTTACAGGGTCAGTCCTCTCCTTCTGCTTGGGGAAAATCTAGGTCAAGTTCTGTGACACTTTGGGTCAACACCAGGTAATGGAAAGGTCTTTCCATTACTGTAGCTTAGGTTAACGAAGATGCGATGCAATGTAATAGCCGCAATTTCCGTCTTCCTCTGAAATGACACCTGCTTCCCTCCCACAGCAGTGGCCCAGTTTGGCCTCTGTTGTGGGACAGTCTCCTCTTTGCCATCCATTAGACTGTCCCAGGCTCTTCCAGGGCTGAGCCTGGAGGAGAGAGGAGAGATAGCGGGTGGAGAAGTTCTTGGCTGATGAGTATTACCATAAGCTGCCGGCATTTGGGAGCAAAGCCGAAGTGAGTTTGCTACCTGCTGTTCCAGCCAAGTGGTAGAAGCCATTCTGGTTGGTCACTGCCCTTTTCTGATTGGCTGATGGCTGGGCCATCTGAGCATTAAATCTTCAGAACATGATGCGTGCTTTGGGGTCATGGTGACATTTTTCTCTCTGGGGACACTTTTTCAGTTCTTTAAGACCTCTTCCTGTGCACACACAGCACACAGCACACGTCCCAGGGGCTTTATCGCCTGTTGCTCTCTTGACCTGGGATGCCGTGTTCATCTTTAGCTTATGACTCTTCATCCCTGAGACATCCTGTGAACACCTTCTGCTTCTTCTAAGGGGGTCACTTCAGCCCTGCGGGGCTCCCCCTTGTACAGGATGTTGGACAACCCCACACTGGTTCCCTTGTTGGCCTGGATTTTGTAGAGTCCGCAGGGAACACCTCCAGGCTCCTTGCTGGCCATGGTCAATACAACAGTCTCTCTTAACTGCACCAGCAGAGCTACTGGTCAGCCACTGGCGCTCACTGTTTAGACTGGTTTCCCCAAGTTTCCAAAGGACACTGTGTGTTAGTAAAGGCTGGTTTCCTGGGCTTGATGAGAAAGCCAAGCCTTTTTTTCCTCTTGAAACCACCACCCTTAACCTCCCAACCCCACCCTTTTATAACCTCACTGTGGGTGAAGGGTTCAGAGTGAGCAAAACCAGTTTTGCTGACCTCATTTAGAAATCCTGTGTACAGCCTCTCACTTCTTTTGGTAATGTGGGGACACTACCACCTAATATTTTAGGATATCAGCATAAGTGGAAAATAAAATAGATACATCTTATTATCCTGTGGTGTAACAAGCATACCGGGCACATGCTTGTCCTCCAGTAAATGGGTAGCTCCAGCCAAAAGTGATCTTCTGGAGCCTATCAGGGATGAGTAGATTTTCTCCTGATGACTAAAAGATTGTGTAAGCATATCTTTTGGTTTTTTGTCATAGAACTTTAACATCCATTTTTTGTTTTATATTATGTTGTTGAAAAGCATACAGAAATGCTTTATTACAGAAACACGCATGTTACTTCATTTGTCTTTCACAAGTACCTGGGTAGTTTAGGAAGTGGCTAGCTATCTTTCCATTTAAGATCCAGGGGGAAGATTCATACCCATGTGTTACAACACCATAGTCGATGTCCTTTGCTTATATCAGTTTGTGTTAATATTTTGTTCAGTTTTTCTGTGAGACCCTTAACTCGGCATCGCTCCCACCTTGCAGATGCGTCTTCTGAAGGACAGGCACCCGGGTTCCGGGTGAAGTGCATCTGCTGTGCCCTAACCTCCTGTGTCTTTCTTTCCTTTTTTTAACAGGTTCCCAAACTCTGTCCGAACACTGTACACTCACTCACACACACCACTATCTATAATTTAGTATTGCTTCAGCTAATTGTTAATTGCTGCCAAGGTATAATATCTTATACAGTGTAATAGCTTCTCAAATCTTAAAGAATTTACAACAGCTTTCAATACCAGAGAATTAGATGGGGAAGAGATTTTGGAAATGTTGTGAAATGGATTACATTTTTTCTATCAACTGGCATCAGAATTCTCAAAGTTCGGCCTCTCCTGGCAAAAATATGAGTCCTTGTGGCATTTATTTTAAGGACAGATACCATTTCTAGCCACAGAGCCTCTCACTTGCTCTAATCTCATTTATTTTTATAAATTGTATGTATTTTTGTGGATCATATGAATAATCTCTGTTTCAGTTCATCTTACAAATAAACATAAGTTTTAAGAAAACTTGGGTTGTTTTGCTTGCTGAGAGACTTTATCACTGGCTTAGAGTTTTCTAGGTTAAATTAGGTCCTTTAGGGGATGCATCTCATATATCTTGTTCTTACTCATTCATTTCTGTATGGCTGCTTATGACTAGAAGGGTAAAAAGTAAGATTCAGAGAAAAATTAATGACCCCCCCTTGCTATGTATTTTTCAAGTTGTCATATGGTAAGGGTTGATGCGAATAGTAAAGATACATAGCTTTCCTTCATTTCTGCTTCAGTTTTCACATAGATATTTGGTAACTTGAATCTGTAAATAAGCCAACCAGGATTAAGTTGCTGTGAATGACAGATCTCCTCTGATCACTAAATTCACCTGAATGATTGCATGTATTTTTAAATTAGTGTCTGTGATGCTTTTTGAAGTGAGCAGGAAAGCGTGATGATTGCTTCCATTGCCAAGTTTACAGAGAAAAGTGAGAAATATCTCATTAACCCAGAGTGAGATATGCTTTGGGTAGCCTCTGTAAAGTGAGGAGCTGAGATGGTTTTTGAAATCTAGAATAGCTCACAGCTAATTTTTGCTGTGTTATTAACCTTGAAGTTCTCTCTGCTCACTCAGTTGTGAAGGATCGTCGTTTTCAATGCGCTCAGGAACCTGACAGCATTTCCACTGAAAGTGTGGCAGGGGGGTCATCTCATCTGAGCAGGCACTCCCCTGTCTCTGTCATGCAGGAGCCAGCAGGAGAGGCTTGGGACTTCTACACAATTGCTGCCTGTCAGTGGGGTCTCTCCCTAAAGCGGTCTTTCCTTTTGTCCTGATGTTTGTTACTTTGCAGTGGGGGGAATACTTTGACTTCCTTCCTGGGTGGGGAAGGAAAAAGCAGTGCTGTTGTAAACCCTTCCTTCTCTTCGTACCTAGATTATCTTAACAAACATCTTATTTGGAACTATAGCTTAGAGAAAGAGGTAGCCCTTAAGCTGGTATTATTTATTATTATTACTTTTTACTTATATATTTATTTCCCATGCAAGAATGCATACTCCTTGGAGATGGTCTTGTCTTTTTTGATTTTCTTTTATCTTTGCAGAATGTCAAAAACATGACAGATATACAAAAAATATTTACTAAACTTTTAAGCTGATCAGTATGAAATTAGAATTTTAATGTTTTTCTATTCAACTACAAAGTATTTTTTTTAAGTGAAAGTGCTAGTCGTTCAGTCGTGTCCAACTCTTTGTGAACCCATGGGCTGTCCGTGGAATTTGCAGGCTCCTCTGTCCATGGATTCTCCAGGCAAGAATACTGGAGTGGGTTGCTATTTCCTTCTCCGGGCGTTCTTCCTGATCCAGGGAATGTACCTGAGTTTCACGCATTGCACAGATTCTTTACTGTCTGAGTCACCAGGGAAACCCACTTTTTTTTTAAAGACCTGATTTACTCATTTATTTATAAAACTTCTTGGCTACATGGCTTGTGGGATCTTAGTTCCTCAGCCAGGGGTTGAACCTGTGCCCCTGAATTGGAAGTGCAGAGTCTTAACCCCTGGATTGCCCGGGAGGTCCCTCCAAGGGTTTTTTTTTTTAAATTCCTGAGTCACTTGTATTCAGAAATCATTACCATCAGCATTGGCATAGCCATCATTACACCTCCCACTTCTTGGTCTATTATTAAGTCCCAGTCAGTCTACTAAGCGAGCTTTATACATAAGCTCATTTATTTCACAGCAACCTTATGATGTTAACCACATTTCCATTTTATAAATGAAGACACCGAAGTTCAGAGGCATCAAGCAATCTGCCCAGTGTCACAGCTCATAAAGTAGCAGAGTCCAGACTGAAACTCGGGCCTGTCTTATTTTAAGCCCGAGCCACCAGATGGTCATGGAAGGAAGTATCCCCACCCCACCTACACAAGTCTTCCTTATTTAAATATGTATTGATTATCTACTATGTGCCAGACAATGTGTGAAAGCTTGTACTTGCCCAAGTGCAGAAAGCAAGGTATCATTCAATCAATCGAACTGCTTTATTTTTAGTTAAAACTGTGAGATAGATCTGTTGTGTCTACGGCACGCTTAACTTCTCATTTTTCAGTTCTTTGCTCAATTTGTAAACGTCGCATAGAGATAAAGGATTTAAAGAAGAGGGGGCCGGGGAGAAAGGCAGAACTCGGTGTGGACATATACATCAGGACAGGAGGGCACGCCGCGTCACTGCGGTGAGCTGTTCACCATGTATGATTCAGGAGAAAAGGACATCGCATTTAGACCAGTATCTAAATAAATTCACCTAAGAACGAGGGAGTTATGTATGTGACTGTGATTCTCTTGATCACTGCGTAGTCCATATATTGCAATTCATTCTCAAAGAAAATAGTCCTTTTTGCTCCCCCAAGACTGACTTGCGCGCAAGTTCTCGCCGCTGGCAGGCTTGGCACCCAGGACCCCAGGCAGCGCCGCTCATCTCTGATCTGCGCTGGTTCCCGGCACCTGTGTTAGACTCACATTCCTCTCCTTCCCTGTCGCCACTCTCACATCGCCACATTTCCTTCCTTCTCTCGTCTGTGCCTAAAAAACAGAGAAAGGAAATGGGGAGGGACAGACACCCTGAGACGGACTTGCCCCTCTGCCCTGTCCCTGGCGCCCCTCGAGGCCACCTCTCCACACGGTCTCTCCGCTCAGCCCAGCGTGTCTGACAGCTTCACCCCTGACCTTGGTACCAGCCCTTACACAATAACTCTATTTTAAGGATTTTCTGTAGATTTTCAAATATATTTGGGCAAATACATTTTTAGACAATAAACATGGTGATTTCCTCTAAAATTGTATTAAAAATGCCTCCAAAGTATTTTATAAACATAATTAAGTTTTTACATTCCTCCTGGCAAGTTCATAAATCTCAGTGCCCCCTGTACTTTTAGGGAAATGAAAAAAGTACCTTGGGTGAAGTCACGCAAGCCAACCAATAGTTAAGGGTTTACTTTAAAAGCTCTCATTAGTAGTTTTTGATTTGCATTTCTCTAATAATTAATGTTACTGAGCATCTTTCATGTGCCTCTTAGCCATCTGTATGTCTTTTTGTAAAAATGTCCATTTAGGTCTTCCATCCATTTTTTTGATTTGGCTGTTTTTTTTTTTTTTTTAATATTGAGGTGCATGAGATGTTTGCATATTTTAGAGGTTAAATCTTTGTTTAAATCCACAAATATCTTCTCCTATTCTGAGGGTTGGCTTCTTGTCTTGTTTACAGATACTTCAATTTTAAAAAAAGCTAATTAGGACCTTCTTTACGTTTGTAAGAAATATTGATTTTTTTTTTTATGTTCTCAATCTTCAGGACTAAATCAACACTGAACTTCCATGTTTTCATAAGTTGATTTTCCCGTTGTGTCTTAAAGCATGTTCCTTATTCTGTTTGCCTGATATCTGCTTTCTTTCTAATTTCATTAGAATATTTATAAAATATTTATAAAAATATTCACTAGCCTTAAGGAGGTGATGTCCAGCCTACCCAATGGATATGCTTGTTATTTCCAATAATAAAATCTGGAAACTATTATAGTGGAGCAGTGTATAACATTTGAATCATTTTGACTTCTGTTTTCTTTAGCAAAAGGCATGTTTGAGTCTATCTAGAATTGCTTTTGTTTCAGTTACTGAAAAGTGTTGCAAAAGAAAGAAATGTGCCAACTTACCGTGTTGCGTTAGACACCAGTCATTTCATTTTATAAAAGTCTTTGGCCAGCTCTTGAGAATATGGTTTCCCCTTCTGTTTTGTTGTAATCTTCTTTCTCTTCTCCTCCTCCTTCTCCTCCACCCACCACCACCTCCTTTTCCTTCTTTTTTTTAAATGGTGGCTCTGTCCTCCTTACCCCAGAGGAAGTACCATGAGTTTTAAAGGACATCATCACTTGGGGATAAGTACTTTGAGTCCACACTTTCGATAATGAGTTAGTGTGTTCTAAGTTTAGTAATTTAGGAATACTCGCTTCACTTTTAGCTAAAAATATAAGAACTCTAGTAATTTCATGATTGGAAACACATGCAGAATAACTGTTTTGTTATTTTATCAATCACACTTTATTCTGTACTCTTTTTTTATTTTTTATCGGTCCATAAAGTGGTGATAAATATTTCATGTGACTCTAAATAGTTGAGATACTACTTTATGTAATATTTTCTATAAAATCCATGAGAACATAAAGACTAATTTTGCTAAACATTCTAGCATGTTTCTTCTGGAAATACTACATTATTACCTTTAATCACTTCTAATATTAAATTTGGGGCTTCCCTGGTGGCTTGGCAAAGAATTTGCTTGCAATGCAGGAGACGGCCTGCAGTGTGGGAGACTTGGGTTTAGTCCTTGGGTTAGGAAGATCCCCTGAGGAAGGATGGAAACTCATTCCAGTATTCTTGCCTGGGAAATCCTATGGACAGAGGAGACTTGTGGGCTGTAGTCCAAGGGGTCACAAAGACTCAGACACAATTGAGCGACTAAATCACCAAACTGGTTTACTGTCTTGATTTTTCTGTGCATTATATATTTATCCAATTAAATGTAAAGGCTGCTTGTAAATTGGTCTCCTAATAATCTCTCTGACATTTTATCAGAGGGAGAAAAAAATCCCTGTGAGCTATTTATATTTACATTTGAATTCAAGCACAGGTTCCCATACAGTACAGACTTCACCTTAGACAATTTCCTCAACTAATACATTTTTAGCAGCTGCGTGGGAGTTTAGGATCAATTTAGCTACATTAGCTTGTTTAGAAATAATGCTACCTAAAATGATAGAAATTCAAATCATAATGTCAGTACTTCCTCTGGGCTTGTTTCCTGTTATTAGGATTTTCTCAGAAAATGTGTGCTGCTGAGTTAGAGGTAAAATATTTGTTCACCTCCTGTCCTTTAATATTTCACTCTGATTTTCCTCTCGAATAATTAGATTCAGAGGTCCTCCTCTGATAAAGCACTACAAGAAGCCAGAAAGATTGTCTTCTTTCAGCTTCTTACTTGCTGATAAGGAAAATAAAGCTTATAAATGCAACTTGACTTGTCCAGGGTCATATAGCTGTTTAGGACCTGTGGTTTTTATCTGGTGTCACATTCATCCTAAAGCTGAATGAGTACAATTGAGAGAATATTTAACTTTGAGACGCTGAAGTTTCTTTCCTACATAGACTTTTGTTCCATGAGAACTCCATGGGAAATGTCTTTTCTACATAGACTCTTATTCCATGGAAATTGATGTTTACATTTAAAATAATAAATATCTGAGAAGTTGTGAGATTTTTCTTGGACAACAGAGATTAAAATGATAAACTTTAGGTATTTTATTCATAATGACCTTTTTGTAGACATTGTAAAATTGAGGTTAGGCAAAGGTAGGAAAATGAAAGCATAATAAAGACAATGAAAACCAGAAGACCTATTAAGGGTAAAAAAGGATTCTGAGTCTCTCAGATATCTCATAATAGGCAATGTCTGCCTTGGTAGAAATGGTTCTCTAAGAACATTCTGTGACTTCTTTCTTAGTTAGATGCCAGCATCTTTGATTACTGGTGGAGTTCTAAGCCCTATGTTGAGTGTTCTGCATGTCCCATTGAATACCACTCTTCTCTTGGGTTAGAATCTTCTTTTTTGGTCTCTGAAGCAGAAGTGACCTTTAGTAGCCATCCTTGAAGGTGGACACAAGTCAAGAAAGGAAGAATCCTTTGTTAATTTTCATTTTGGCAAGTTAAAAGTACCTTCCTGATTCAGTGTTTTGGGATTTGGGTTAAGGTTCTAACATCCAAAGCTGGTAACTAGTTGACACTGAGTTAAACATTCGTGTCCCACATGGCGTGAATCTGTTGTTGTCTTTGTGGGTAATCGTATCCTAGCCACAGAGTGACTTTTCTTCCTGGATTACAGAACTTCATCCAGCAACATTCCAGTGCCTTCCTTTTGGGATGGGTGTGTGAATGTGGACAGAGGACTATTATTGAATGCTACCTTCCCTGACTACGACTTCCCTGGTGGCTCAGACGGTTAAGCGTCCGTCTACAATGTGGGAAACCCGGGTTCGATCCCTGGGTCGGGAAGATCCCTTGGAGAAGGAAATGGCAATCCACTCCATTACTATTGCCTGGAAAATCCCATGGACTGAGAAGCCTGGTAGGCCCCAGCCTATGGGGTCGCAAAGAGTCAGACATGACTGAACTATTTCACTTCACTTCACTTCACCTTCCCTGACTACTTTAGCTTACAGGAATTGCTCCCTTTTTCTCCAAAACAAATAGCACCGCATTCCACATCATTCCGTGTTACTTTAATGTATATAACTTGTCCTTTCTTGGTGAGATACTAGTAGCTTTTTTTAGAGCAGTGTTTTTATTTTTGTTATGTTCAGGTGTTTTTTAACCTGTCGTCAAGTCAGAGCAATGATTCCTTCAATAAATAATTATTTAGTGCTTACTATATGTCAGGCGCAGTTCTAGGTACTAGGGATGAAGATGTGAATTGTTGAGAAAATGTCCCTTCCTTCGTGACACTTCTGTTCTAATAGTGAGTGTGGGAGGAAATCCTAAAGACACAAAATGAGTTAAGAGAGAGATACATGATGTTAAGAAAGTAGAAGAGAGAAGAATAAGAGTAGATAAGGGGAAAAGAAGTTATTTCTTTAGATAAGATAATCATAAAAAGCCTCTTTAAAAGTGACCTAATACTTAAATAAGGAAAACAATAGAATGAAACCAGCAATGGAAACATTAGAGGTAATGAGGGAACATCCAAGGCAGATAACTCCTAGAGGGGAAAGTGATACGAAGCACGTTCTGAGTAATAAGAAGAGGCTGAATCCCGCAGGGCCGTATCAGGGCCGTGTGGAAAGGAGCTGTACTGGGTTCAGGTGGAAATAGGAAGCCAGGGTAAGGTTTTAGGGAACAGAGTGGTGTTATCACTTTGGCTGTATCGGGAGAAGACGCTGTGGGACATGAACGGAAGCCACCTCTTCGTATGTTGAGTTATCCTCTACAGGTGGATGGAGAGGCATTTCCTGGGTGGGGCCTTTGGAACACGTGGTGTGTGTGTGTGTGTATGAGTGTGTCTTGGGGCAGAATAGGATTTGGTTTATTCTTCTAGGTGTTAGGTAGTTATATTAGCTGTTAGGTAGTAGTAGATGTTAGGTGATTAGAGATATGGGAGGCACTGATTGAATCAAAAAGGATCTTGATGGCAGAGGGAACACTGGGACATGAAGGGAAAGACAGATTGTGTTTGGAAAAAGAGGTCAAACAGAGATGGGGCAGGCAGGAAGTCAGGAGAAGGAGGAGAAACAGACCTGGGCCTGGGCGGGCAGGGGCTCACTACAATATGGACGGGTTGAAGCCCCACGTGAGATACTTCAATAAACACAATGAATTTCCATGTCTTCTTTTATCCTCTTTTTGTTGGGTCAAAGGCAGTATAGGCTAGAGTGATATGATCTGATACGTCATCATGTGCACATCAAGTACACATGCGTACTTCTCATATATTGTCATGTATTCTTCCCAGCAGTTTCAAGCTGAGTACTCCTCCTCCACACCCCCTTATCCAAAACCCTGGAGGAGAGGTGCATTTTGGAATGAAGGATTTTTCAGGTGTTAGTTAAGATAATATGATGAATGAACTAGATGTTGCGTAACACTCTACTGGAGTCTGGGGTGGCACTCTATAATGAAGTATATTAATATTTTTCTAACCTGAGAAAAAATTGACAATGTTGTTTTAGTTTCAAGTAGGCAGCAAAGTGATTCAGTTATTACCGGAGTCCAGCCCTGGTGGAGTCAGGGGTTTCGAAGGGGAGACGGCTTCGGCGATCAGGATACAATAGAATAAAAGATATAAAGAGTGGTTAAATGAGGATAGCTCGGTCAGAAAATTCAGTGGAGAAAAGAGGCTGAATAACTTGGTTTACGTGGAAAGCCAATAAAATTCCAAAATAATGAATTTATGTCACCCATGTAGGCCGCAGGCATCCTCCCGTTCTCCCGAAGGAGAGGAGACGCTAAGTCCTCCCCGGTAAGATCTTAGAAGCCCAGGCATAGTTAGTAGGCTTGACGAGCCTCCACGCCCCAGATGAAAATTCAGCCAGAACGTGAGAGAAAGAACGACATGGGGAGACCAAGTTTCGGTGAACAAGGCCCACACTTTATTTTCCAAAGTAGTTTTTATACCTTAAGTTGTGCATAGAGGATAATGGGGGAAGGGGTAGAGTCATGCAGTAAGCCAGGCTTTCTTCCTGCAAACTTATCATATGCAAAAGTTTAGGTGATTTGCATCATCTTCTGGCCCGGAGGCCTGTTAACATTTTAAGACCCTTTCTTCAGAAAACTTATTTTTCTCTAAAGGTTATTAGTCAGGCGCCACCCTCCGAAAGCATTAGATAAAGTTGCATTCCTATAGGGCAAAGGTGTGGTGGGCTATAACAAGAAAAAGAATTAACTCAAGTGTCCCAGGTTACAAACATTAAAGCTACTACTTACACCAATTATATTAATCAATACACCGCCAGGGACACAGCAGGTAAGGGATATGGAGACTCAGCAGCAAATATTGGCCCAACAAGTGAAAAACCCTTCACCAATACAATTTCTAATCAATCTTTTAACTGCTCAAAGGAATCTGTGTTTAGACAGTTTAGAACACTCATGCCTCTCACAGTTGTGAACTAAAACACTCTTGTCATGCCCAGTACAGCCGCCCATAAAGTCAGAGGTGTAGGTGAGAGCACAAAGCAGTAAAGTAGGCAGACTCTGGTTTTGGGGGTAGATGCTCGAGAATTTCCAGGGGGACTCCTGAGGCTCGATCCCACCTTTGCATATGCCGAACCTCCTTCCTCACGACCTTTGCCATGGGCGGAGTTCTTCACGCTGGCTCCCGGCAAGTTATACAATTATTTTCAGATTCTTTTCCATTCTTGGTGGTTACAAGATACTGAGTAGAGCTCCCTGTGTTATACACTAGGTCCCTGTTTATTTTATATAGCAGTGTGTATATATTAATCCTAACTCCTAATTTATCTCTACTACTACTAAGTCACTTCAGTTGTGTCTGACTCTGTGTGACCCCATAGACAGCAGCCCACCAGGCGCCCCCGTCCCTGGGATTCTCCAGGCAAGAACACTGGAGTGGGTTGCCATTTCCTTCTCCAGTGCATGAAAGTGAAAAGTGAAGGTGAAGTCGCTCAGTTGTGTCCGACTCTTAGTGACCCCATGGACTGCAGCCCATCAGGCTCCTCTGTCCACGGGATTTTCCAGGCAAGATTACTGGAGTGGGGTGTCATTGACTTCTCTGAATTTATCTGTACCAAACGTATTAATATTTCTGTATAATAACAAACATATTGTTATTCTCACAAATGGGAAACACTGAGAATATAAATAGCCTCATATCAGTTTAGATAAAGTTTGTATACAATAGAATTTATGCTGAGCTTTCAAAAAGTTTCCCATTTTCAGAGCTTTAAAAAAGTTTTGAAATCAAGAGATTTTTACTAAGGAAATAAAAATTTAGAGAATTAAAATGACTTGTTAAATAGTTGGGCTGTAATTTAAACACTGCATTGGCTGACCACAAACTCTGTGATCTTAACCACATTGTAACACTTTTACAGAAATGATGAACCTTGCCTATAAATACCTGTCCTGTATATAAAAGCACATACATGTATATTGAGAAATAGATAGCTATAAAGGAACTATTTAAAATCTAACCATTTTCTGCAGTGAGTACATGCCTATAAATTGTTTTAAGTATACTCTTTCTAGAATGGTACCAGCCATAATATTAATAATGACAATTATCTTGTAGTACTTTGAAGATTTAATTATGATAAATCTAATTAATGGCAATTAAATGACTTTATTTTTGATAAATTATCTGAATTATCATAAACGTTAAGGGCCACATTTTTCCATTATCCTGCTGATTAGCAGAGAAAATTTTGCATAAATTATAGATGAAAGCAATCTTGTTTATTTTAACAGGAATTTGGAACATAAATTCAAGGAGTTGTTTATGCTTGAGGCCATTGTTTTTATTCAGTATCTACTGGAAATCTCCAACTAAACAGTATGAGGGGATGAGGACACTCTAGGTTAAGTAAGAACATTTGCTGTTCAGTAGCTCAGTCATGTCCAACTCTTTGCAGCCTCATGGACGGCAGCATGCCAGGCTTCTCAGCCCCTCCCCATGTCACAGAGTGTGCTTAAACTCATGTTCATTGAGTCAGTGATGCCATCCAACCATCTGTCATTCCCTTCTCCTCCTGCCTTCAATCTTTCCCACATCAGGGTCTTTTCCAATGAGTCAGCTCTTCCCATCAGGTGCCCAAATTACTGGCGCTTCAGCTTCAGCATAAGTCCTTCCAGTGAATATTCAGGGCTGATTTCTTTTAGGATTGACTGGTTTGATCTCCCTGCTGCCCAAGGGACTCTCAAGGGTCTTCTCCACACCACAGTTTGAAAGTGGCGGTTCTTTGGCAGCTTTCTGTGCCGTCCAGCTCTCACATCTGTCCATGACTACTGGAAAAGCACTCAGCTTTCTGTACCGTCCAGCTCTCACATCTGTCCATGACTACTGGAAAAGCACTCAGCTTTCTGTGCCGTCCAGCTCTCACATCTGTCCATGACTACTGGAAAAGCACTCAGCTTTCTGTGCCGTCCAGCTCTCACATCTGTCCATGACTACTGGAAAAGCCATAGCTTTGACTATAGGGACCTTTGTCAGCAAAGTGATTTCTCTGCTTTTTGATGTGCTGTCTAGTTTGTCATAGCTTTTCTTCCAGGGAGCAAGTGTCTTATTTCATGGCTGCAGTCACCGTCTATGGTGATTTTGGAGCCCAAGGGGAAAAAAAAGAATCTTTCACTGTTTCCATTTTTTCTCCATCTCTTTGCCATGAAGTGATGGGACCAGATGCCATGATCTTAAACATCAGTTCTGGAAAGATCTGAAAATGCCAAGATTGTGGTTAGTAGAGCATTTAGCTTGTATTTAATGTGGCAACCTAATGACTGTTTTCTTTCCCAAGAGTCTTTTAAGACTGTTCTCTATCTTAAAGTTACCAGAGAAATTAATAGAAAAATGTTCTTCCTTTTACTGAAATTTAATATATGCTTTTCATACTGTTTATGGGGTTCTGAAGGCAAGAATACTGAAGTGGTTTGCCATTCTCTTCTCCAGTAGACCACATTTTGTCAGAACTTTCCACCATGACCTGTTGTCTTGGGTGGCCCTACATGGCATGGCTCATACTTTCATTGAGTTAGACAAGGCTGTTTTAACATATTTAACTTATATGCAGAGTACATCATGTGAGATGTTGGGCTGGATTAAGCACAAGCTGGAATCAAGATTGCCAGAAGAAATATTGATAACCTCAGATATGGAGATGACAGTACCCTTTTTTCAGAAAGTGAAGAAGAACTAAAGAGCCTCTTGATGAAAGTGAAAGAAGAGAGTGAAAAAGTTGGCTTAAAACTCCCCATGCAGAAAACTAAAATCATGGCATCCGGTCCCATCACTTCATGGCAAATAGGTGGGGAAACAGTGGAAACATTGACAGACTATTTTGGGGGCTTCAAAATCACTGCAGATGGTAATTGCAGCCATGAAATTAAAAGATGCTTGCTCTTTGGAAGAAAAGCTATGACCAACCAAGACGACATATTAAAAAGCAGAGACTTGACTTTGCCGACAAAGGTCCATCTAGTCAAAGCTGTGGTTTTTCCAATAGTCATGTATGAATGTGAAAGATGGACCATAAAGAAAGCTGAGCACTGACGAACTGATGCTTTTAAACTGTGGTGTTGGAGAAAACTCTTGAGAGTCCCTTGGACTGCAAGGAGATCCAACCAGTCCATCCTAAGCGAAATCAGTCCTGAATATTCATTGGAAGCACTGGCCAGTACTTTGGCCACCTGATTTGAAGAACTGACTCTTTGGAAAATAACCTGATGCTGAGAAAGATTAAAGGCAGGAGGAGAAGGGCACGACAGAGGATGAGATGTTTGGATGGCATCACCAACTCGATGGACATGTGTTTGAGCAAGCTCCAGTAGTTGGTGATGGACAGGGAGGCCTGGCGTGCTGCAGTCCATGGGGTCACAGTCAGACATGACTGAGTAACTAAACTGAATATACACTTAGTTTGAGTGAAATATACTGATTTTGAGCAGGCAGAGTTATCAAACTAAAAAAAGTAATTTAAAAACATTACCTATCTTTCGGCTATTTAATTTCATAACTTTGAGACTATTCCTTTTCATGGATATACATGTGAGTCCGTGATTGTTTGCGTGTGCATGATATATCCTCATTATATGCGGTAGTTATGCTCTGTAAAGTTGCCATGAGTACTGAATTTGCAGATACCGAGAAGTGCTCCTAAGGGAAATTCAGGGTTAGGTTTTACTGAGCCTCGGGTCACCACATTTCTGTCAGCAGGTCAATACATAATTTTGTTTTTCAAAACCTTATTTAATGTTTATTGTTGATTCATTTGCATTGAACTCAAGACCAACAGCCCTTTAACTCACAGCTGAGCAAATGTGTGTAATGGATGCATTTTCTCCATAAGGCGCCTCCCAGCCCTCTTGCTTAGGGGCCCTGGGCAGTACTTCTGCAGTGCATGTGTGTGTGGGGTGTGACACTGAGGAGCAAAGTCACCAGTAGAAAGTGCACACGTGAGAAAAACCTGGCATTAGACCATGAGAAGGACGCTTGTTTTACCAGACATTAAACAAGAAGGCAGAGAATTGCCCTGTTCCCTTCAGGTGGGAACGGGGGGCAGGTGACTGTGCAGGCTTTCACCTCAGTGAACGACTGTGAGGGCACAGGCATTGGTTTTGTGGATACAGATGCATTTTGGTGAATAAGAAATTAACAAATAAGAGAGCCACAAGTGGGGCTTGCTTGGTGGTGCAGAGGTTAGGAATCCCCCCTGCCAGTGCGGGGAGCACAGCTTCAGTCCTCGGTCTGGGAAGACCCCACGTGCCACAGAGCAGTAAGCCCGCACACCACAACTACTGAGCCTGCACGCCTGGGGCCTCTGGTGGTTGTGGCAAACTTCTTGGTGTTGGAGTCCTTTCTTCTTGCAGCTGTCCACCTAGGTCAGGTCATGCTGTTCCCGCACCTCTGATGAGGCAAGTGTTAATACTCTCTGTTCTGCAACTTTTTGCCTTTATATGAATGGACTCTTTAAGGTCAGAGCCTTGAGATTAGGACATCCTATATATTTCAAGCTATAGGCAGCTTTCTTTTACAAAAGGTACGGAGCCAGCGTGACTCAGCACCGGGAAAGGAACAGACCGAATATGGAGTCAGATTGCTCCTTCCCTGTTACAACACTTGGTGGGCAGCCAGGCTCATTCTGTGCCTCCCTTTGTTGTTAGTCAAAGGCAGACATCTCTGAGGGCAGTATTTATCATCTGTATACCTGTGTATTACATACTCGAGTATGTAAGTATGTATTACATACTCATATATTATTGTATATACATTCAGAGCCAGAGCCAGGGAGAGAGGGAGAGTGAAAGAGGAGAGCCCTGACAAGTGGATTATGGAAGAAAGCAGTTTTTTATAAGGTAATGAATGTCCTAATTATTCCTGTGTTAGTGTAGCAGCCTACTTAAAAATTCTTCGAAGTATATAAAATTGACTTACCCTCTCCTGTTTATAGACAATTAAAATGAAAAGCTTTCATAATTAATATAATCTTAACATTATTTTAAAAGGCAGTTAATGGGAAGCCATCCATCTTCTGACATCGTTAATTCAGTTTTTGCCACACTTGTAGTTACTGAATTTGAACAGGTCATTATACATTAGAAGGTGGTGCTTTGTTTTGCTTTTTTTTTCTCCTTCTTAATATGAAAGTCAGCGGAACATTTGCTTAGTATATTGCTAACTCAATTCTTTGTTCATTTATCAGAATTACTTTATGCCTTCTGTAACACTGAATAGCACAGGAAAGTAAACACAGTGATCAGGTGGCCTTTTCCAGGAAATTCTGCATTCGATTGTTAGTAAGAGGTAGAATTGAAGCCTCTTGGAAAGAAATACATTTCCTGCTTTGAATTATATTTTGTACTTAGATATTTTTCACTGCCATATTTTGGGGTCACAGAAATACTTATTCATTTCATTTTACATTTAGCTTGTATTTTTTTAAATTCTTTTTCAGATTCTTTCCCCAATTAGGTTATTACATAATATTGAGCAGAGTTCCCTGTACTATACAGTCGGTCTTTGCTGGTTATCCGTTTTAAATGGATAAACATGTCAGTGCCAAATTCCCTAACTATCCCTACCCCTCCTCTCCCCCACTGGTGACCAGAAGATCATTCTCCAATGTGCTTGTGCATTTTAGTGTTTGTCCATTTAAAAAGCTAATTGGGAGTAGGGAATAGAAATGAGTGCTCTGTGCATCCCTTCATCTGCAGGCTCTACCTCAGTGCCTCAGACATGAGTTCAGTAAATACTGCTGCAGATCACTGTGCTGCATGTGGCTGAGAGAATGCCTGAAGTCCAGGGATGGCTCTTCCCTGTCTCCAGACACACTGTAGGGAGGGAGGTTAGACCGGCGAGACTGCCACACAGTGTAGATTGGAAAGGTTATCTGAGAACTGGCAACCGGGACTATGAATTGATAAAAGAGGCTGATGCTGAAGAACAGAGAAGGGAGCTTGTAGACTGGGGTTTGTATCCTAAGTGGCATCTGTTATGTAGGAGAGAGAGCATGGTGCATCAGCAGATTTTGCTGGAACAGGACATTCTTGAAGGTAAATTTTAGAGTGGCAAATTCTTGCAAGGATTAGGGTGGCAAATTCTTGCAAAGATTCAGTGGTGTTTGGGATATAATAGTTCAGGTCTTGGAAGCTAGGTAATATGACTAGACTTAGATAAATAGACCAAAAACACATGTTACAAAATATTGAGCTGTTAAAGTTTGTATGCAGGTCAAGAAGCAACAGTTAGACCTGGACATGGAACAATGGACCGGTTCCAAATTGGGAAAAGAGTACGTCAAAGCTGTATATTGTCACCCTGCTTATTTATCTTATATGCATGGTACATCGTGCGAAATGCCAGACTGGATGAAGCACAAGCTGGAATCAAGGTTGCAGGGAGAAGTATCAATAACCTCAGATATGCAGATGATACCACCCTTATGCAGAAAGTGAAGAGAAACTAAAGAGCCTCTTGATGAAAGTGAAAGAGGAGAGTGAAAAAGCTGTGTGACTGCAGTGATGAAATTAAAAGATGCTTGCTCCTTGGAAGAAAAGCTATGACCAACCTAGACAGTGCATTAAAAAGCAGAGCCATTATTTTGCCAGCAAAGGTCTGCATAGTCAAAGCTGTGATTTTTCCAGTCGTCATGTATGGATGTGAGAGTTGGACTATAAAGAAAGCTCAGCATTGAAGAATTGATGCTTTTGAACTGCAGGGTTGGAGAAGTCTCTTGAGAGTCCCTTGGACTGCAAGGAGATTAAACCAGTCCATCCTGAAGGAAATCAGTCCTGAATACTCATTGGAAGGACTAATGCTGAAGCTGAAACTCCAATACTTTGGCCACCTAAGGCGAAGAACTAACTCATTGGAAAAGACCCTGATGCTCGGAAAGATTGAAGGCGGGAGGAGAAGGGATGACAGAGCATAAAATGGTTGGATGACATCACCGACTCAATGGACATGAGTTTGAGTAAACTCCGGGAGTTGGTGATGGACAGGGAAGCCTGGCATGCTGCAGTCCGTGGGGTCACAAAGAGTCGGACGTGGCTGAATGACTGAACTGAGCTGAAAGTCACAGGCTTATATCCCTCTAGCAATGGCATTTAGAAGGATTAGGAAAAAATGAGATAGTGATTGGAATGAGTGATTAGAAATTAGAGACAAAAAAGTTAGGATTTGTGTGAGTGGTATCAAGAGATGTGAACCAG